>NC_090937.1:719241794-720519294 GCF_040938575.1 Ambystoma mexicanum | reverse complement strand
AGAACTTTAAAATGCTGCAGTGGGGAACCAGCGGCTCTTCGGAGGTACTTAAATCACCTCATTATTCTGCTCACTGCCTGGCACGAGCAGCAGAGGTATACTATCTGCATACTCGAAAGAGGGGCAGTGCAGCCATTGTTCCTCCGATGCCTCAACCTCTCTCAGATGCTACCATGTTACATACTGATGAGGTTCCAGTAGATACACATGCCACCATATTATCCCCAGACAGTAGAGACATGTCAAATATCAGTTATCATCCAGAAGGCGACATTTTGCTATATGCGAGCCAATATGAATCTCCAATAACCATTTGTAGTGAGCCTTCACAGCGTCAAGATAGATCGGTAGCTGACTCCCTTTCCCAAGGGGATACATCACTATATGTTCAGCCAACTCCTTGTCAATGCCAGAAAGTTCAACCCCAAAATCCCAGTACTTTTCACACTGCTATGATGGAGTTAACCTTGGCAGCCATAAATACTACAATATTGAGTTAATTCAAATTACTAGAAAATCTTGATCAAAAATTCGACAAACAATCACAACAGGTGGAATCAATCTTTCAGTGGATGCTTCAAACTCATTCCAAGTCAACTTTGCACCCTCTCACGATTTTAGATGGCAAGCCCTTACCATCCAGTGAACAAACTCAACCGGTCTTACCTGTGTTTACAGAGATTGTTCGACCGTGTGAGATTGTTGGCGATCCAGTTATCCAATCCCTCACAGATGATTCATGGGTAAGTTTGAATCAAGATGATAGGAGGTCGATGAACCCTCCAGAGCCTCCGCCAATTATGGGTGCCGAACATCAAATTGTCATTTCGCCTGCGAACGCAGAATATACCAATTCCAAAAAACAACGAAAACAAGAAAACAAAAAAAGGTGGTGCAGCAAACGTTCATAAAAAAACTAAAAACATGTCAGCCCCCAAGATTTCTAAAAACAATCTTATGTCCTTTTTTTAAATCAGAGACTGCAGTTCCCCATGTGGGGGAAGTACCAATGCTCAATTGCAGCCTACACAATGGACCACTGACAATATTTCGCAGAAACATAATCAAGACGTAAACCTTGCTGAAACTACTCGTGCCAATCTTGCTGCACCTACGGAGATCCCGCGACAGGGTCTTTCTTTGAATTATTCCTCTCTGAACAATTCTGACTCATTCGATTTCCTAGTATTCCAAGAAACATGGATGGCTATCAGAAATCCCTGTGTGGGATAATTATGCAATCACCCATGTCCCTGCTTTGAGAGGCGACAGGGGTCAACCATCTTCGGGCCTACTGGTTGCAGTAAAATTGACTTCAGAATTTACTATAAAACCTTGGCTAACCTCTATAGTACATTCTTACAACTAGTTAAATTGGTCAGTGCCAATGGTTCCATCGCTCTAATAAACATATATCTTAATTCTGATGGCATTACTGATGAAATATTCTATTTGGAATTATCGAACATGCTTGATGCTATAGCAGTGTCTCGGGATGTCACATCTACAATTATAGCAGGTGACATCAACATTGACTGCTTTAACAACAAAAAAAGGAAGTGCCAACCAGGAGGCACGGAGATGGTCTGAATTCTGGGGCAGGAGAAATTTCAAAATGGTTAATGGAGCAGTAAAAATAGTTCCTCCTGCACAAATTACTTGGCATAGAGAAGCTTGTTTCAGTTTCAGTATCCTCGATTATGTATATGTAGATTCCAATTTGTTCACACAAATCGTTTCATTGAATGTAATTCCTCAAACTTTGAGTGACCACAATTCCTTAGTGCCAACATTTCAGTGTAATAAAGCGGATCTAAAAGAATATCGTTATTATTTTACACAATCCTTTGATGTAAATAATGCTAGATCGCGCTTTTCATGGTCAACACAAAAGCTTTGTGCATTAAATAACACATTTCAGTGGCATCTTATGCATAATCCAACAAAACAATACACTCAAATTTTAGATCAATTCAAAGACAATATTTTGATCAGAAAAAAACAATCAGTCAAGCATACACACACTTTTGATGCTGAAGTACTTGCAAGGAGAGCGGTCTATCAGAAAGAACGAAAATGTGTATTAAATTCAGCAAACCTATTACCACACGCTGCTATGCGATCTGCTAAATGCCAGTATACAAACTGGCTGCGAGCTCGGAGAGCAACTTTATTTCAACAAGATAGTGAAATCCTCTTTAGGGCCATAGTGTCAAGAACATCAGTGGGTCACACACTTTAAAGATTTTTATTTGGACACACAATTTGATAACTTTAGATATTCCATGAAGTCCAACTGGATACTTGATTGCCCTACAGATACCATTATTGATTTCATCAAGAAACATGCAGTTCCAGAGCAGCAGGTCCAGATGGCCGAAATAACATCATGCTAAAGGCCAATCCACACTTATGGGCAAGAGTTCTGAGGACCTTATTCCAACAAATCTTAAAGAATAAGACCTTACCTTTGTCCTGCCAAACTTCGTTGATATTCCCAGTATTTAAGAAGGGTGATCGCTCTTTACCAACAAACTATAGACCTATAGCGCTCCTCAATATATCAGGGAAAATTTTCACGAAGTTTGTGTTATGAGATTTTAACACATGGATGCTCTCATATAACCATCGAGACTCTCAGCAATAAGGTTTTGTGGTAAGCATGGGTACGGTGTAAATGTATTATGTTTAAACGCCTTAAAATCAAAAAGTTAAACGGATATTTTTTGCCTTTGCATACCTACACGCAGTGTTTGACTCAGTGTCCAGAGCCCTACTTATGTCTAAACTTACTCGAGATCATTGTCCACCAACATTGTGTGACATTTTATAGAGCTTTCATTCTAATACATCCATCTGCATTCGTCTCAATTTGACTGGCCTGCTCTCCACTTCTATATCCACATCACGTGGACTCAAGCAGGTCTGTCTGCTAGCATCGGCTGTATTTAATTATTTCATCCATGATGTGAAGAACACATTTGAGTCAGTTTGCTCGGATTCTCTGAGAATTAATGGAATAGCCATCAAGGCTCCAATGTATGCTGATGACCTGGTCTTAATATCAAAAACTCCGAACGATCTACAAAATTTACTAACAGCATTTGATAAATACATCAAACAAAACAAACTTAGAATTAATACAGCTAAAACCCAGATAGTCCTGTATAGTCCAACCAAATCAGGACATAAACTGAAACCCTGGAATATCAATAACATCAGATTGGAGATTGTCTCAAGTTATACTTATTTGGGAATGATCTTCGAGGGATCGATTAAAGCACTGGGCCATCATGCTAGCATTGAGCGGAAATTGACTACTGCCATATCCATACCAGGATCATAATGTACTGATATGGCAAATTCACTCTGACTTTGATGTATTGGAAATCCAAAGTAATACCAACCATATTATATGGACTAGAAACTGATAATCCCTTGCCACCTCATATGCAGAGGCGCGACCGGTTAACCGTGTCGAAGGTCATTGAAATATCGATGGTCATCACAAATACCTACCCACCCGACTCCAACCACGCTTGTTCCTGGATACTTTAGATCACCAATCCATTCAGAGAAGTGGATACACCTCTTCTGAAGCCGGTTTGGAATTTTGTTAATAATTAACTCTTTTAAAACTGATGTTATCTTACTTCCTACCCCTAGTGTACGGCCTCTCCTACTTCGTATCCATCTGACTTGCTCAATCTGTCCTCCTTGGCTCAGAACAGGTGTTTCCCCTTCGATATCAAACTTAAACTGCAGCAGTTTATCAAACTACGAGTGTTGTGGCCAGGGTCACCTTACGTATATGTCACAATCCATGCCCCTGACCCCCTCAGTTATAACAGCCCCCTGGCAGCAGTAGGGCTAAAGCCCTTCACAATGGCCCCAAGGGCCTTAAAACTCCATTAGAAACATACATGGAGTCAGTCCTGGCGCCTTTGGTGCCAGGCTCATTATCAGGAATAAAGCAATACCAGTTTTGGACCTTAATCCAACATGGAGGCCTATTACACAGCTCAGTTCTTTAGAACCAAGCCATGCGGTCTAGTGTTTCAGGTGTGGCTGGGCCTGGAACTACTTGGCCTGGAACTACTTGGCCTTGGCTATTTAAACCACACCCAAACAGCAGAACACGCTTCGCGTTATTCTGCACTCCTGCAGCGTAACGCTCACCGTGTCCAGCTCCTGCTAATCTGCTTCTCCGGCGGCCCGATGAAGCCCTAGATCCAGGTTCCATCAATAACCTGGAAGAACAAGAACAGCATTAGCGAGCAATAACACTTGCCTGTGAAGTAACCGGTCTTGAATCCATCCTGCTCTTCGCTTACCTCGCCCATCTCCAGAGTTCGCCGCAACCTGCAAAGGTAAAGGAACAAGGACAGCATTAATAACAATTCTAACCTGGGCAAGCAGCGAGTCCTGGCAGCACCCTGCGCTTCTCTTACCTCACCCATCTCCGGGTTTCACCACAACCTGCAAGGGAGAAGGAACAAGATCAGCATTAACAATGCACTTACCTGGGCAAGCAGCGCTTCAATCGCTCATCACTCTGGAACATCAAAGCAACCTGTACAAAGAGAAGAGAACACAGGTTAGCAATTAACACCAATAAACAGCGCAGCGATCTGCACATCAATAAATCACTGTGGTCTTCGCCATCGGCGCAGCAACTCCAAGATCGCAACCATCCCTGTGAAAACAAAGAGAGACATTGTTAGGGAACAGCGTAGTGGAGGAAGACACCGAGAAGACAGAGAAAACGGAGGGAAAGAGAGAGACAGAATAAAGACAAAAAAGTCATTATAACTCACCTGGAAGACAGCAAGCAGAGTCACAGCCGGTCTGGACCCGACATAAGGGCATATGGACCAGTGAAACAACTAGGTCCATGGAAGCCCGCACCAACCACGCGCCCCTGCAGAGAGAATCAGGACGGAGAATTCAACGCACAAAAACCTAAGGTGAGCAATAACCCCAAGGGAGGGGATTTGGACTTGAGGGAGGTGGGAGTCCACCCATCACAGAAGCAGTATCTTAACCCTTCATTCTCCTGTTATAGGCGCTACCCAACGTCTGGCACATAACCAAGCAGAGAGGGGTCCGGGATAGCGCTTAGACCTCCATCCAGTATCGTGTTGCGCCCCCATGGATACCAGGTGAGCGCAAGAGTATATTTGTCACCAATCTCACTTTCATCACTACCAAAGCCCTCATCACTACTCTGGTTCTTGGCAGACTGGATTATTGCTCCAGTCCCCTTGTGGATCTTCCTCTCTATGCCCTTCAACCCATAACATGAAAGGTGTCACTGGTATGCTCTTCAACCTCCCCTCCACTTCTCTCCCACCTCTACTCATAGTCACCTCCAGAATGGCTCATTATGCATCACTGGTCACTCTTTAAATTCTTCTGGGGCTCCCCGTATTGGAAACTCTTTATCCCGCTGTGCACCTGCTGGCGCCCTACAATCTCAAGCCATCAAACCTCCTTGGGCCCCTCCCTCTTATGCTGTTTCCCACTTATGCTCCTTCTCGTTCCTGCTTTCACACCATTGGTATTCCACTGATGCCTAAAAAAGAACCTGTAACAATATCCAGGACTTCACAATTGCATAAAAAGCACCCCCAATGCCCTGAAGGCGATCCTGGCATGCACAGTGGAATAATACTTCGCCCCTTAGCCCAACTCCTAATCATTACTGTTATTGATTGCTCACAATTGTATTTATCGGCACATGTATTGTCTTTGCCTGTTCATTAGTACTGTATAGAGCTGTATTTTGATACATCCTTTGTTGGTGTAGTGAAGTAATGGCCATACGCTCTCATTGAGGCCCTTGCTTTGCTCAGGCCTACCTTTGCTTGGGTTAGTTGGCCATCACCAGACAAGCCCATGCCAGAACGTGGAGCATAAGGCTCTACAGGAACCCATTGTACAGCATTGTCTTTGTATAAATCATATTTATGGACTCTGTCTCCTAAAGCAGATGCAGAGACCTGCAGTTGCTCAAACGAAAAAGCAGGTAGACAATATCATATTTTTATCGTCATGCTCTCCAATTCATTGAGTTGTAATAGCATGACTATGAGGAACAGGTAAACAACCCCATGATCTCCATACCAATAGGTAAGATGAACAAATAGATCATGCAGATTTAGTGTGAGACATGCATACATTTGCCGTAGAAAGTGAGAATGAAAAACAACTTTGTCAGTTCCTACTGCGACTTGTGTGGCTTTATCATAATTTAATTTCAATTCACTTGTCTTTTAAGGTCTACATTTTGGATGTATTACCAATATATCTGCCGTTTGCTGCTCTATGGGCATTTTGGTAGATTTCACAGCTTGTCATTGTCAGTTTGTGGCAGTAATCTGGTTTGGCCATGCACACCTTTGTGTCCCATCTGCATTGTTGACCAAAAAAGTGTACTTCGAGGCAGAGGATGTTGGCAAGGAAATGCCACCAAGACCACACAGAGAGTTAATACTCATTGGTAAGATGCAATCAGAAATCAATAGCACGTAAATGAGATCCAGGTTGTGCAAGAGGATGAGGTTATTAGAGAAATTCTACAAGGCATGCAACATTAGAACCATTAGCAATCACAAACTCCTAATTACACTGAAGTAATTAGTAGTTCACCCCACCCTTAACTATAGTCAAAAGTGAAAATCAGACCCTCAAAGGTGCTCTCCTTAATGCAAGGTCTCTAGTGGCTCATGCTACCGACATAGCCGATTTAATTACAGAATACAACTTGGATTTCCTAGCCATAACTGAATCTTGACTACATGATGCTGCAGGACCCGCACTCATGTTAGCCATCCCGGAAGGATACACCATCTCCAAACAAGACAGAGATGGATGCCGAGGTGGCGGAATAGCTATCATCTCTAGAACGAGCTTATCTATGAGAATAGTCTCTCCCCAAACCTTGCAATAATGCAAATCCATCTCTATCAAACTCCCGCTAATCAATTCCCAATCACTTACCATGCATGTAATATACAGACCTCCTGGGCCCACTGGAACATTTGAGGAGGACCTACATAATATACTTAACAGTAATCTCAAACCCACCTCCCAAGTATTGCTCCTCGGCGACTTTAATCTAGGCCTTAACAATCCCTCAGACAAGCAAGCCCTACAAATTGCCAACTCTCTTAACGCACTAGGATTAGTACAAAAAGTAAACAAACCCACCCATATCAAGGGAAGAACCCTGGACTGGGTAGCTGAATACAACTGCACAGCTACCATTACCTCTGTTTCCCCCCTTTCATGGACTGACCACTCCCTCGTGTCCATGACTCTAACCACAACCAGACCTATAACCACAGCCACGCAAGCAGCGCCACCATGCCTAAACAGAATGAAAAAGAACATCACAGTGGACACTGTGATCCCTCACATTCTACCTACCCTAAATTCTCTGCCAGATAATCTCGACCCAAGTTCTTTGGTGCAGGAATATGATAAGATTATGTTCTCCACACTGGACAAAGTTGCCCCTCTCAAACTGAGACCAAGCAAAGCCAAAGTCCACCGCAACACGTGGTTCACTCCACAACTAAAGGACTTGCGACTACTAAAAAGAAAATGTGAAACCGCCTGGCGGCTTTGCCCCTCTAGTGAGAATAAAAAGAAGCTAACTTCCACAGCACTACACTACAAAAAGGAAATTTGTTTAGCAAAATGTAACTCTTACAATGAATGTATCGCCAATTCCAACTCTAGTATGAAAGAACTATTTACAACACTAAGAGAAATAGAGTCCACTATTTCCACACCTAATATTTGTATCAAAAATAAAACTTGGTGCTCAGAAATCCAACTAGCTTTAACTAATAAAATAAACACCCTACAAATCCAAATAGAAAATAAGAAAGACACTTTGAACCTAGCACAGCCATCTAACTCTCTCCCACTGAATAAAAAAACCATTGATCAAAACAACAGATTCCGATTCTCCAAAACGTCCATTCTAGATGTTGAAAAAACCATCCTATCACTAAAACCTTCTAACTGTAAAGGAGATGTCTGCCCAGCACACATCATAAAAGACGCAGCGAGAGACCTCTCTCCATTTATCTCCAAGCTAATCAATGGCTCTTTTGCCTCTGGCACCGTCCCAGCCAACCTCAAAGAATCCTGGGTGCTCCCACTTCTGAAGAAGCAAACCCTAGACCCACTCATCGCCACAAACTACCGCCCCATCACGACAATACCTTTTCTACTTAAGATCCTGGACAAAGTTGCTTACTCGCAGATCCAAAAATACCTTGAGCTACATGAACTCCTAGGGGTCAGACAATCAGGCTTCCGTCCGCTACATGGGACGGAAACTGCCCTGATAGACTTGAAAACACAAATTGATGAGCTGAGAGATAAAGGGAAGACTGCGCTATTACTGTTAATCGATCTCTCATTGCATTCGACCTGGTGGATCACAAGGTCCTCTGCAAGCATCTTGACTCAGCAGCCCATTTCTCCACAGATGCTGGCAAGTGGATAGAATCATTCCTGAGTGATAGAACTATTAGAGTATTCTCCCCATCTGCGACTGCTGATCCTACCCCAATCGTGTGCGGGGACCCTCAGGGCTCTTGCGTGTCCCCAACTCTGTACAACATATTCACCAAAGCACTGTTCAATGATTTGGACCTTCTGGGTATCACCTACACTAACTATGCAGATGATACACAGATTCTCCTCCCACTTTCCGGGGATCATAGCAAGGACTTGGCTTTGGAGAATAGGATTTACCTCATCATTCAGGCATGGATGGCCACACACGGCCTATGCCTGAATGATGACAAGACAGAGCTGATAATCCTTGGCACCCCTTCCAACATTTCCAGGTCATGAATATGCCTCTTTTATCATCGTTGGCAATAACATTACAGTCTCAAAAGAGGTAAAAACCCTAGGTTTTTTACCTGGACGCTACGATGTCTTTTAATAAACAACTGAAATCCCTGGCCTCCATTACAGCCTACACGTGTAAGCTGATCAGAGCTGGCAAGCCCTTCCTATCTAATGACAGCTGCATCATATTGGCCAGAGCATTTATTCTTTCCAGATTAGACTACTGTAATGCTCTCTACAGTGGTGCTAACAAATCCAGTATCCCAAAATTACAAATATTACAAAACAACGCTCTCAGAGCTGCTATAGGAATCAACAAAAGAGTGCACATGACTGAAATTAGATGCCAATACAAATGGATTTCTACCCGAAACAAAATCCACCTGACAATCGCCTCCCTGACACACAAAGCATTACACAATGCTGCCCCCAGCTACCTCATCAACAAACTGTCTAGAAGAATCTCCAGCAGGCCCACCAGAGCTGCCAACACAAACTGCCTGCTGGTACCAAGATTCAAATCCTCCAAAATTGGAGGCAACAGCTTCCCTGTGAAGGCTGCCAAACTCTGGAACTCATTGCCACACGAACTGAGAGCTGATCAACCTTACCCACTCTTCAGAAAGAACCTTATCACCTACCTTAACCTGACTGAAGACTAGTCACAATTCTATCCACTGCACCTTAGTACACTTTACCACCTAGACTGTAAACTATGTTTACGACTGTATATTTCGATGTAAATATCCTTCCTTTTAAATCTACCTCCCGCATATTCGGTGCCCCTCCTCCCAACATTGCAAACTTTGTATACCACTGTACACCATGATCTAAATAACTTTTCTTTGTATCTATTTCTGGCACATGCTGAGAATTACCTACTTTGTATTGTACATGTCAATTTATACTGTTTACCACTATGTAACCTTGTGAGCCTTGCATAACCTTTGCGGCACCATGCTGCTTCTGGGCCTGGTACGCATTGTAAATTCAATAAACAAACAAACAAACTGAAGTACAGAAAGCTCCTCGCCCACACTTTCTGTTGTAGGTAGTGTCTTTATCATCTCTACTTATAGGACAAGCAATGTCAGTGGTCTAATACGCTGACAACTTTATTGGTATTATGCCCTGAAGACAGTACTCAAAAGAAAAACTGCATTGGATGCATTAGTACCCACAGATGCTGCCAATTACAAAGGAAACTGAAACGGCTCTATCAAGAACTGAATTCAACTCATTTCTAGGAATGAGTAAAATTGCAATAGTGTATCCTAGCACAAGAGGCATAACCATAGGAATCATTCAGCTTAAGGCATGCAATCAAATCTTGGTACCATACCCAATAAACAAAATGGAACCTAGAAGGCAAGAGTAGGAAAAATCAGGAATAACCCCAATACCTCCCTGTTCCCTCTGCAGGATGGAAATTAGAAGGTTGCTATAACTGGAAACAGGAATGCTGTCCAAGCAAGCACCAAAAGGAATGGGGTTCACAAAAAATCTGAGCTAGGCCATAACACTCTGGCTCATAGTCAAAGCAATATTGTTCTGGTACAAGGATGCATGGGTATACTGCTATAGTGAATGTCCAGGAAACAGGATGCACTGCCAACAAACCTACTGACTCAGGAAAAATAGGGGGGTACTAAACAGTGTATGCCCAGGAAGCAGGAAAACACTGCAAAGCGCAATAAGCCCAAAAATATATATCGCGAAACTGGATCAATGAACTGTGAAGGTCACTCACAACAGGAACACTGTATTGTTGGCCAACACTGCACTCTAGGAAACTGAAGCTTTGAAAGCTGATTAATGATCACTTCACTTAGGTGTGATTAATTCCAGCACCTCCCAGCCACAGATGTGCTGCTTTCTATGCCCATCGTTTACCTGCAAGAGTCAAACCTAGTCAAAACTATGTGCAATGTTTTCTGGAAAATGTAATCTATAGAATAAAAAATAAATACTGGCTACCATAATTACCTATTGGATCCAGATTTGAAGAGACGTGATGAATGCATTTTTAGAGCTTCTAGATTGATACAGCCATATAGCATAAAAAGCGCAAAGATTGAAAGCCAAATCCAATGCTGGAAAAGCTCCAGACAGTGCAACTTCTTTTCCACACCCTCAGGGCTCCTCCCTCATTCCATTATTAATTGACATCTATATGTCCTTTTTGGTCCAACTGGTTAGGATTATGGTCTGCAGTCCGAATTGAATGCTAATGAGACCAAGCTGTTGATATACCTACATAGAAGTTCCAGTGATGGGAAAGTGGTGGCAGAGTGCTTGGGTGCAGGGGTCCTGCTTATGGGCTCCCCCCCCCTAACCCCCCACCTCCTTTGTGATTAACACCCCCCTTTGTGATTAACACCCCCTTTGTGATTAACACTCTGTTATAGACCGGTTGGTGTGTATGGAAGATTAAATTGTAGTACATATGGAACATTCGTTTAGGCTTGCACTGACCTATCTCTTTAACTTGGTAGAATACTATAGCACTTCCAGGATATTGCATTTTAGCTCTGCAGCTAACTTAGAAATATGGAGATATCAAGGAGAGCACATGGGTGGGCTATCCCCCAAAGTTAAAGGGAGCCATCTATAGAATCCCTGCCACAATTTAATAAGGAACACTATCCTGCCATAATTTTAAGTTTACCATGAAACAGTATTTGTTTGATACTAGGATCAACTGACTCTGCATTAGTCATCCACTATTTGATACCTAGGAGGTGTGTTGGAAGCGACTGATAGTTACGGCAGTGCAGCTTGACACACAAACGCATGTTCGCTATGGCCCTTCCTGGTTGCTGGAGCTGGAGGCAGTGACCGCAATGATCGCAGGCGGGTTATCGCAGCGAACGTGGGGAACCGTTACCTTCTCCGGAGGGTCCCGGGCCTGACAAAAGAAAAGACCCTGACATACCTTCAAGTTTTGCAAGTCTGCTTGCAGTTTGCCAAGCCTGGAGCTGAAGCCCAGGGTGTCCTGAATCCAGGTGCTGGGAACCCATCAGAACACAGTCGGGTAAGGCGCATTGCTGTAAATGCTGTAGGTGTCGGTGGTTGACAAAAAGCTACAAAGGCTACCCCTACAGTACACCTACCCACTTCCTAAAAAGTTACAGATAGAGAAGGAAATTAATGAGGCAATCGAGGCAAACTGATGTACCGAGGTAACAGTGAACTGTAAGCCTGTAGTCTGTTGCTTAAACCTTATAGGTTAAAGCTTATAGGCGCTCTTCTTCCATCTGAGCATTTCTTTTCTGAGCACGTTCCGGCGAGTGCGCCCTCACCTCGCAGTGAGTTTTAGGAAAAGTTGGTGCTGCAGTTAGGCTCAGTTTCAGTCTCGGACCCGCTTACTAACAGGGCTCATCTGGCCCACCAACCCATTGGTACAGACAGACAGTACTGACGGGCACAGATAACCGAGGTTCTGCACTGTACTGTACTGAAAACACTGCTCTCTTTGCTGGATTTGAAATTGATATTGGAACCAGTACTGACCCTGTTACATCATTACATCATGGTGGCAAAACTTAGAGTCAGGAAAGCTAGCAGCAAGAAGGGGGTGATAACCAAAAACCTCAGTTTGAAGGCAGCAGGAACACCTAACACAACCAGCCAAGCCATGATAAATTGTGTGGCACGTAGCAGCGAGGCCTTGAAAACAGCCCCTGTAACTAGGGGAGTGACCGGGGGAACCAAACAGAACAATTTGAATGAGTTGGTATATTTAACACCAGATGGTTGCGGCGTTGAGGAAGCTGCCACCTCGCTGATGGTGGGTGTTATGAGGAGGAACCATGTGGAAGGGTGGAGACTCAGCCAGCAATGAATTAACTGCTAACTTCTTCTCCTGTGAGTGAATCGGTAAGGGACCTGGCACGTCCACGGGCTGGGTGCACTGACTCAGCTCCCATACAGGGCATGGGTATAGCCGCCACCCTGCCCTTATTAAGTAGGGGTAACACCCCAACTGAGGTGGCTTTCACATGGGACAGGTCAATCTTGAGAGCATTGGAGCGTTATATTGATCAGTACTATGAAGAGACATATCTCCAACGTCAAACAACGGGAGACAAGACGAAGCGATCAGTTAATGCCCCTTCATGCCCTGACCGATGTTGTTTTGACTCGTGTGAACTAATGTCCAACTCTGTGCTGGAGTCCGACTTGGAGTTGGATAGTTTATCTGACACTGATCTGGGTGATTCCAGTCCTGCCAGTTTTGCCAGAAACAGATACGGAGTCAGTCAGTCCGTTTAAGGAGCTCCTGATAATCCCAACGATTATCAAAGAACCCCTGGGTAACCAAAGCTTGCTGGGTCATTGGGAAGAGGCCGGGAGAAACTATAAAACCCAAAGTGCTGCTGCTCACACCCTAGTGCAGTTTGAGCCAGCCAAATCTACAGCCGCCCCCGGTAGGGGTAGCTGCGGAGTGTGGCAGGCTCACCTTTGTTTGGCCTCTCACCATGGGCCTTCTGGTGCACAGAATTTCACGGCCCCAGATCCTGATGGTGGCAATATGGAATCTGTTGGAGTGGTGGGTCCACACACAAGCAAGAACAAGCAAGAACACAGATAGTATATCACACTTTGCCAAGTGCATGAACAGGCTCACTGCTGCATATCTGGAACTGAAGGATGCCCGCAGGCTCTCTTTTGACAGAAGTAAGTTGGATGCAGTGCGACTGGATGTTTGCATGGCAGCCATTAGCACGTTGAGCAAATCTATGTTTAACATGCAAGCTAGGGCAAGGTCGACGAGGGTGAACTCTAGAGCCCAAGTTAGTCATGAACCCATTGGCTACCAAATGCCTATGATGCAAGAGGAATTTGCAGAACCACAATGGCTGTCAGTGAACAATCCAACCATCAAAGGAAGCATTGTGGGGAGCACTCGTATAGTCACAGAACAGAGGGCTGAAACAAGCTTCAGAAGCACTCGCATGTAAACAATAAACGTTGGAGGAGTCTTGGACCTGGAAACGGTTATCGTTAATACAGACGGCAACAACAAGGGAAATAAGACTCCAGGCAAACAAGTAACTCAAAACCCGGCAGTGTGTAAGCTGCAAACAGACTGGGGAGCAGAGCAAGCGCTGCGCAAACAAGACCCTCAAAGTGGCTGGAGGGAGACAAACTTGTTTTGCTGTTTTAAGGGGCTAACAAACGGAAACAAACATGCCTATAAAAGACCATTAGTGGAAGCCCTGTCAGACGTTTTCGGGGTGTCGGACATCTCATTTAAACTGTTCCCCACTATAACAATCCTTTAATACTGTATGTTTTGTATAGGGGGCAATGTCCGCTTTAGTTTTGCAAACTTGAACTTCCGCTTTGTATCTTGAATTTCTCGTGATGCACTAGCAACAAGGGGTAGTGAAGTGTTTGAGGATATAAATGAGGACGTTTGTAATCTGCATGAATCGTGGTATCCAGGGTACACACATTTGGTTTAAGAAGTGAGATTGGGGGAGGAGGGTACAGCCATGGGGGGCAGTGGGCCAAATGGAAGTATAGTGAAGAATGTCGATCCAAACTGCCTAATAATTGACCTGACAAGCGCTATCAACCCTCTAATCAGGCCTTCGATCAGGTATATATGCGTATGCTACCCAGGTCCCCCTTTGAGGCAGCAGCTTTGATGGCCCAACTTGGAAGAAACAGGGCGGTGGGTGGGGGAGATGAAGTCAAAGACACTAACCCCAAACGGACGGGTGGAGACTATTACAAGGAGGTCATTTGGTCACTGCATACAGGCCCCAACTGACCCTGGTAGCACTGAGGAACATGCTAGAAAAGGGGTAGGCTGGCACTGTCTTTTAATTGTATATTAGCTGTATCTCATTAACTCTGTAATTAACAATCAATGTCAGTATTCGGAACACACGGTACATATCACAGTATTGCTCCCAAATAGGCCTTAGGAGTCTGTGTGTTCGCGTATTTGCTCTACTGAGCTGCAGGGTCTTTTAGTTCTATAATGTAGTTATTATTACTTTCTCATATTCTCATTCCTCTCGATAATCTTCACAATTCACAGATGGTATTTTGTTCATAAAACCAAATATTTATTTTGAGGAAACAGTCATTGACAGGTCAAATGTAGCCAATTCATTTTCGAACAACTTGTCCATCTTTAGGGCTCGACCCTTTGTTTGCATGTTTTCTGGGATGATTGTGCTTCTTTCAATAGCGTTTATTTCTTACAAATTGCATGCTCCTCTCTGTTTGTTGAGTGGTGTCCGCAGGGAAATGCGTGAGGATGTGTGGCGGTCGCACTGAGGAACATGGCACTCCCCTACCAGAGAGGAATGGGAGAAACAAAACACCAACTGGCTGCACACAATATCCAGCAGGTGTGTGCATGAACATATGGAATATATTTATGCTATTGTGGAATATAGCAGGGTTCAAAATAAAAATTGCTGAACCTTTCACTGAGGAACATTTTTCAAAGTTTGATGTTCTCCTCCAGGAGACATGGTTAGAGGCGACATTGTGCTGGATGGGTTTATGGTTTATCACATAAAGGTTAGAAGAGAAAGACTGTATGGAGGGCTGGCATCATTGTTTAAAAGCACCCTCTCAAATGCAAGTTAGTAAATCTGGATTGGTTGCTGCAGTCCCGTTACAGGTATTTGAAATTGAAACAACAGATGGTGTATCAGTATAAGTAGCCAATGTATATAACAGGGGACCTTCTGCAAAGGTGCCAAATTCCCTCCCTGCAATACAAACGAGCCTCAGGGATTATGGAAGAAACGAGGTAGTGTTGATATGTGGGGGGATTGGAACCTCAAAATGGTTAATGGGCCCCCTGAAGGGCTATTTGCCCCAGAAGAAGACAGAGGGCCTCATTATGAGTCCGGCGGCAGCCGTGCCGGTAAAAAAGGTACGGCTGCCGCCGGAGTAATTTTTTTTTCCAGCACCTGCCAATGACGACTTACCAGGGCATTACAGCCCCATCGGTCCCAGTAATTCCTCATTCCCAGGCGCCGGAAAATATTACTCCCCATTCCCATTCGAGTCCCTTTGGATTCAATGGGAATGGGGAGGACGGACGCATCGGCACCATTCATGAATGGTGTGGGTGCATCCGTTTAGGTCTGCAAGCGGGTGCCTTTCAGCTGGCGGGCTGAAAGGCACCCGCTCACAGAACTCGTAGTTTGCCGGTCCGAAAACAATGGTACCGGCAAGCTTACCAGTACTGTTGTTTACGGACTGGCATCCTTGTAATGACCCCCAGAGTGTTGATTATTCCTGCACTAAAGATGATGGACCCTAGATCCTGTGCAGAAGGCCTAAAACTCTGCCACTGGTTAGTCAAGATGGGCATAAGATCACTAAATGGCTGGATATGTGATGATATTCCAGGTAGAGTGACCTTCAGAAGCACTAGAGGGTGCTCAACAATTGATTATGTTATGGTGACAGCAAACATGTGGAATCAGATAGTTGATTTTAGTACACAGCCAGCCATTTTCAATGATCACTGCAGCTTGGCTTTGGTGGTGCAGTTAAAAGGAAGAGTATCATGCAGGAACACAATCAACCACCTCTAAGGGCTGACCTGCAGGGTTATTGCTACTAAACGCCTGAGATGGGAGTTGGCAGACAAACCCTGGGGAGGGCACTACATCCTGAAGCTAAACAGTAAAACATTCATGTTATTGGACAAGTTGAAGCCAGAGTCAATTATCTTGAATTATGAGGACCTCACAAGAGGTATCCAGGGTTTCTTTCTATCAAAAAGGGGACTGGGAAGAAAGAGAGGAGCACTGAAAAGGCTGGGTTGATGCTCTTTTCGTTAATGAAGGGTAATGTTGCGCATAGGTGTGAAATTATACAGGCAAGATCCTCCTATGAAAAACAGAAACTACAAATTGACATTAGTGCTTGGGAATCACTGGAGGCAGCCAGCTTGGAAAATAACTCAAAAAGTTTCTGGGTGACAGTGAATAAAAAGTTCTGGGTTTAGAGACTATGATACCGGACAGTGGCTGGGTCGCGCATTTTTCAAAACCCTGTAACAACACTGCCATGATTGCAGGAGCCTGCAAGGAGGGGAAAGGTAGGGTGACTCAGGATACTTGGTGTAACAACCATGTGAAATCTGACTATTTAGATGTACTAAAGGCAATCAAGATGTCAAAAAGAAATAGAGCACCAGGCTTGGATGTGATATCTGTAGATTATTACCAAGATTTCATTGAGATTTGGGGGCCCATTCTAGCAGGGTTGTTCAATGCGATAATGGTGACGGGCATAGTCTGGAAGAAAGCAATCAGTGTTGCTCTATTTAAGAAAGGGGGTAGAGAGTCTTCGCAATAGTGTTGCCCTATTTTACTTCTAAATTCAAGCTGGAAAATCTTTGTGAGATGTCTTTTGAAGACAATGAAGGACTGAGTGCCAGTAAACTGTATCTTATCCACAATTCAACTTGGATTACGTTTAGCACTGGGCTCTATTGATCAATGTCTTAACCTCTATTTGATCATTGCACACTCACTATACATAAAGAAAGAGCCAGTGTATCTTGCATTTATGGACCTCAGCACTGCTTTTGGCAAGGTCAATAGGACAAAGTTATGGCAGGTGCTGAGGTCCTATGATTTTCCACCATGGGTCCTGGCACCGCTCATCTCCCTACACGAGAATAGTGTAATATGTAAGATTGGGGGGAGAGGGTCACTGTACGCCTTGGTTTCTGATTCAGGCTGATGTCGGGCAAGGGTTCGTACTTGCCCCAATTCTATTCTCCCTGTATATCAACACGTTGCATAAAACCTCATTAGATTGTCATGCAGACGTTCCAAAAATATGGGGGCATTCCACTGCATGTCCTAGTGTAAACGGACGACTCGTGCTCAGACCCAAATAGCTTTGCAATTTCTGATAACCAGCTATGTTGCCTTTATGGGAGAACTAGACCTGCAGGTGAACTCTAAAAAACTCCAGTAATGTACTGTGGCACAACTAGGAAGAAGAGGAGGTTTAGGACACTGTGGTGTGGGATGGATCCAATTCCATGGGTCGATTCATTCGACTATCTGGGGGTCCCTTTTTCTGAGGCTTTTTCTCCTGAGGCTCATTTTAAAAACAACTGTGCAGTATGAAGCAGTCAGTAGGGGGCATTTTTCCCTTCATGGGGCCACATAAGCAGCAGTCGCTAAAGATAGTTAGAAAGATCTATATGGCCTCGACCAGGGGAATCATAAAATATGGTGCATCGATTTGGGACTATGGGAACCAGAAGGAAATTCAACAAGAAGAAAATGCCTTTTTGAAAAGTTGTTGGCCCTACCACTGTTGGCACTAAACTTTGTGGTCTACAATGAAGTGGGTTTAAGCTACATTGTGGATGAGGTGGCAAAAGAAGCGATTTCATTGTGACTAAGGGTTTGAGCAAATGCCAATGCTTCTCTTTGCCAGCACCTTCTAAGAAACACTGCCAAGCACAAAGAAGCGAACCAAATCAAAGTGCTCCAATATATTAAACAAACATTACAGAACTCAAATCTGGAAGGGCATTTTGATATGCCAAGCCTGCTGACCAGGGCGAGGAGCGGTGAAATGGGAAAGAACGTGATAGCTTGGATTCATGGCAATAGAGAAACTTCAGAGACAATAAAACCATCGAATAGATGTGTTATGCTATTATCAACAAACAAAATTAAAGACTATTTGACTTTGTCCCACAAGAAATCCCAATGAAGTCACATCACCAGAGCCTGTTTTAACTGTCTACCATTGAGGAAGTAATAGCAAAGAGAACAGGACTGAGCATTCATGCTGTTTGTCCTGTGTGTGGCACGGGTCTGGAGGACCTGGCACATTTCCTGTGCTTTTGCCATACTTACACTGTGTTAAAAAGTTGGTTGCTGGTCCCTGTTTTCAGAGGGTAAAGCTTTACACGGTACGGGCTAGTGCTTCTTTTTCTGCTGAAAGCAGAAGATCCCTGACAGCCTGGGTCCTGTCCTTTTTTGTAAGCATGGCTCTGAAAATGCACCAGAAGATTATGCAGGATAAAAAGGCCCTTTTGCCAACAAACCAAAGTACACCTTGCCCTCATGTAGGTGTGTAGAGTAATGGCGTTTTTATGTTACTGTTTAATTTTAAGGGGTTGGCTGAATTTTAATGTATGGACTTTATGCAGCTATGTTTTATATATGGGTTTTGTACTTTTATGGATATTGTCAGAATAAAGTTTTATTGATTACTGATTAGCTGGTTTGTTATAACTGCTGTTATTACGATTCTGATTTGTTTCCCCTAATTTCAAGTTATACGTTTGTATTGTTTTTAGTTTGAAACTTTATTGTTTTGTATTTGTCTGTATTATAGCACCTGGACTCTAGCTGACTTAGTAAATAAATGGGCTCACTAAATATCTCATACTACTACTGAGAAATAATGGGTTCAAGTAGAGAAGCACCACAATACTCTGTAAATGAGAATCGAACAGTGACTCCACATTGTACTGAAAAGAATTTGTTTAAAATGCCCTGCACAGAAGCTTATGAATATATTCAAAGGTCTATTTTTACCAGTAGCATATAACAAGTATATGATATTTAAGGACAACATAGTCTAAGCATGTGATCACCAAAGTTATATTGCTATGTTTGAGTCATCATGAAAGAGAAAGGAGGGGATTGTTTGTATAGTTGAATCGTGTGCCATATGTGATCAGTGAGCTCTGTAATGCTGCCAGATACACTCCCAATCCAAGCTTTGCCAGTAGTATGGACAGCCCCCATTGACCAGCACATTCTAAATTCATGTTCTCGGCAAGCTTGGAGTAATTATGAAAACAAAGAGCTTACATTAAATCTAATATGGTAGATGGTGAGGCAGCATAATCCTTTTAATGTTCTATAAAAGTATGGAGTTTTAACACTTTAAGTGAGTGGTAGACATTGAAGGATAATGTCCCCACACTATTGCCTTTTATCTTACATTTTCATCCATTCATTTACCTCTCTGTTCAAGCAATGTAACAGTATTTGATGCACAAGGCTCTAGACGCCATCAGAGGTAGGATCACCAGTGCAGTGCCAATACTTCTAATATGAGCATCTTTCTCAACAACCTAATGCAGCAGAGAAGCCATATTGGATCTCTACACACAATGTTTTGGGCTAACTTGCATTTCCCCAAATAATTAACAATTGGTTGCCTTTACGATCCAACCGATAGTCCATTTCCAAGTGAGCTTCATCAAGATTATTCTTTGTTAAGTGCATATTGCTAACTGAATTGCCTGTGGATGCCTATGTACATGTTTGGTGTGAATAGAAGTTCCTGTGTAAAATGCTGAATTTAGAGTCCTGGAAATTGATTTCTACAGCAGAATATAGTTGCTAATCACCTCATTAGGGTGTCATTAGGGTGTAGCTCAGCTGCTTGAGAAGACAAAAGAAACCCCATGATACTTCTCTGACATCTCTTTACAGGACACTGCCCACAGTACCCTCTCACGATCGGAACAACGTCTGCTCACTAACTCATTGGAATTGAATGCATATCACACGCCCACCAAGTAACCACTGTATCTCCTCCAATAACCAAATCATCCCCATAGACATTCATACAAACACAGCCTTGAAAACCTTGCAGGGATCTTCCCCCACCCTCAGAGGATGATCCCCCTTCCTTGGTGACCCAAACACATGATAATACATTTGATTTGTTTATTTATATAGCACACAAAGCCCAGAGGCTTCTAGTCACTTTAAATGGTTTAAATGGTTTCCAATTAATTGGTACCCCTCAACTTGAACACTACTTGAGGAAATTACAATCCCCTAAAGATAATTTGGCATGCCCAGTTCATAATACGGGTTATCATGTGACTACTGAATGCAAAAAGAGGTGGTTCCACCAAAATCAAATTACCTCTTCCTACTGTAAATCCCACCGTAAAGCTTAAGTGGTACTCAAAATAATATAATGTGCTCTCTGATTCTCATCAGATTAAAAACCTCCTCCCGAAACCACCAAGGGAAATGGCAATCTCTTTCTAGCTGAGATGTTCAGAATACCACTTCTAAAATGTTGAGTAACATTAAAAGCCAAACTTAATCAAATAACTTCAACAGGACTAGATCTGTCCAAAAACCCAGAGTTCCTTCAACATAAAGAGTGTGATCACGCTAACTAGGAAACCTAAAGCATTGGCAGAACTACCCGACCCATTCCAGACATCCTTACTCAGTGATCACATAGTTTCTATTTCCAGACCAGTCACTCAGTTATTCTACTCCTTCTTTCAAACTGGGATTGTTCCGCCAGACCGCAAGACAGCCACCACCATCATCCTCCTTCTTAAAAAAACAAATGCTGATCCAAACCTTTTTATAAACTACTGCCTAAACTCTAACATCCCTATAATTGCAAACATTTTTGAAAAAATCAAAACTGATCAGCTCACGAACAGTGAATGAAACGTTCTCCTGCATCACAAACACTCTGCGTTTCTCCCCAACTGAAGAAATGGGATTATTCTATTTTTCACGAAAGTGAAAATACTGAATTACTTTGACATTAAATACTTCCACACTCCTAATACTGCTTGAATTTTCCTCAGAATATGGTTCAGTTAATCCACACGCTCCCATGGAGCAACTCCCAGAAATGCAAGATGGTCATTGACAAAACAGCCCTATTTACCCTAACGAGCAAACCTCTGGGGTGAAGCTTGGTGATTTCAAATCTGCAATGTTGCTTATCTAATGTGTGGTTTCCCAAGAATCCAGAATTTCCCTTGGTGATTTAATGTTTAATCAAAATCTTTAATTGGCCTAATTAATCCCTACACTAATTAATTCCAACTTTACAAAAATTTGACTCACAAGACACTATAAATCACATCACTGAACAATTACAATAAATACAGGACTGGATTATAGAGAATGATCTGTACTGCAATGCCTCCAAAACTAAATTGTATTTTACGGCATCCCAAACCTCGACCACAAACCTTTTTTTTCGTGGCCCACATTGATGGATAAATACTTTCCTCAGGCTGAACAGGCTAAGAATCTGGTTCTCCTTTTTATAACTGTTTTTCCAATGCCAAACATACTCCTTCTAAAAATAAAATCCCAGTTAGAAATCCACCTCCTTGGAAGATCCTCTCTCTACCTTATTATGTCTCACAAAATAGAAGTCGTCTGAACCCTGATTTTGTTTCTGCCTCGGTTACTGTAATGCCTTATATCTTGGTCTAATTAAATACCAACTTAAACAAGTAACAATATCTATTGAGGACCACTATCAACACGGGAAGAACCTTCACCCCTCCTCCCCCAGTTAAAGCGCTACACCAAATACCCTTATTCCAGTAGTATTTAGTTTGCTTAGCCCTGTCTGAACAACATATTTATTTTATTTATATTGTTTTTTTATAACGCGCCTAATACCATACTTGAGTTCAGTTTCTAAGCGTGGATCTGGGAATTGAACCTCTGTTGCTCTGCGTGTTGTTGCTTCCAAGATGAGCACATTGCCCCTGTGCTATCCTACTATATCACCAAGGCTTTCTCCTCCTGTGCCACACTAACCAAGAACCAGGCCGGGCTTTTGAGAGAATAGATATTTTTATTAACATATGGTTTTAAGAGATATCTAGAAAACAATTCATTTACACACGCCACCTTCTCTGTGGCATCCAAATCTAAACAAAATAGATGGGACACCTTTTTAGTTTTCAATTTGACAGAATCAGGTACACTCTTTTTATCTCCTGTCCCGCACACTCCAAATGATTAAATCACACACTGCGTTGCAATATGACAGTACAATCAGGTAAAAAAGAACCCCCATTAAACGGTAAACAATGGTACTCTTTCCTAACTGAATGGAATCGGTGTATGGCAAATGGGAATATTGAGGGGGACGTTCCTCCGGCTCTGACCTGGTTCCGAAGGGTGCTGGGCTCAACGATTGATTATGTATTCCTGACAAAAGACTTGTTTGAACTATGTACTTATTTCCATGTTAAGGTGAAGGGTTTAAGTGACCACGACATGCTTGTTGGGGTATTCTCTTATCAATTGTTGCACTCTAAAAAGGCTTATCTCTCTGATGTTTGTATAAATAATGACAGAAATAGACTGGTAAAATTTGGTGGGGGTGGGTCCAAATTGAGCAATGGTCTGTGCAGAATTATTGCCACTTCTCCAGACTTAGATCTTAAATACTCCTTTAAACCCCTCACATTTGTGGAATTTTTGTGGGGGATTAATCCACCCAAAATAATGGGAGAACATGTGAAGCCTAAGCATTCCCACTCATTTGACAAAGACTCATGTCAAAAGAAGAGGGAATTAAGGAGAAATATTTCGATGCTCAAACACAAATCCCTGCATAGAGTGGAATATATCACAGAATCCAGGAAATTCCGACTGGTGTTCAGGAACTGGTCCAAGTTGCTAAGTTCCTCCGTCTACAAAAAGACTGAGAACAGATGCTTAGGGCGGTTAGGAAGGCTAATTCCAGGAATTATTGGTCACTTATTAACTCAGAGGGACTCAGTCAGTGCAGTCTACAAAGTAATGTAATTCACGAGGCAGACTCGCAGGAATACTTCATGTCTCTTTATGCTCTTTTTGCCATAGGCTCAGTAACATTTCCTAAGACAGTTAAATGGAAGTTGAACATCTAACGGGACACTATAAAAGACCTGATAAAGGAATCCTCTACCTCAAGGGTGGCAGGGCCCAACAGGCTCTCTAATCGGATACTAAAATCTGACATTTCACTGTGGTCTTGTATATTATTCCTTATGTTTAATGAAGTGGTCAGGTTGAGGACATTGCCTGGGCTGTGGTGTGGGACTATTATCATCCCAATCTATAAGACGGCTGATCCAACAAACTATCAACAAACTCACTTCTGGATTCATATAGCAACATTTCCACAGGGCTGGTGTTGCGAGAACTAGAACTCTGGGCAACAAAGGAAGGAATCCTGTCAAAGCATCAAATAAGTTTCCACTGGGGCCTGTCCAAATCATTAAATGGGCCCTGTCTCTTGCAAATCATTTGTGAAGGGAGGTCCTTCCCTGTTTGGGGCCTGGATCGATCTGTCCCAGGCCTTCAATACAGTAAACAGAGTTTGCCTCTGGCAGAAGCTCAGATAGTGGGGACTTCCATCGCGCCTATCAATAATAGTTGAACTTCATGAGCGCTCCTATCTACAAGTGAGGCTGGATCTTCAGGGTGGTTTGTCCTCACCATTACCCACTCAAAGGGGGGTGAGACAACATTGCATAGTTGCTCCTTGCCTCTTTAACTTATACCTAGCAGACCTGGCAAACAGTCTGGGTGAGTGTGGTTTGCAGAGCCCGAAGATTGGATTGGAGAGTTGAAACATGGTAGCCTATGCCAATGACATTGTGTTGCTTGACTACACCCCTGTAGGACTCAAGCACCTGCTGGATGTCTTGGGGGAGTATGCAAGGACCATTGATCTTAAAATAAACCCCTTAATGTCAGAGATAGTGCAGAAAGAACCCCCCTTGAGCTGGAGGTTATCGGGCCAGGTAATACCGGTGGACAATTAAGTTTTGTACCTCAGGTCCTTTCCATTGCAGGGACATGTGTGGACTAAAATGGAAGGTAAAATAAATCAACTGGGCTGTCAAATGAAGAAAATAATGTTTTCTGCAGGTTTTCTGTGGTACCCCTGATAAAACTTTATATTGGCAAGGCAATTCCATGCCTCATCTATGCCCTAGATATTAATTGCTTTTTGAGTGGAAGGTACTCTCACTGTTTGTTTGTTTGTTTGTTCATTCACTTAATTACGCACACCAGACCCAGAGGTAATAGGGCGCAACAATATGCAGATGCAAAGGTTACATAGTTATACAATATGTGGGGATATGCAAATATAATAGCAGTTACATTAGATACAGAGCACAGTTTAGAGTGCAAATAGAAAGCTATATAGTTACAATAATATCTAATGTACAAATCTACAATTTAGGGATGATTCGCTCTGTGCAGCCCTCAGACTCACAGGTAGAGTAGAGACATAAATGGCTATAAGTTTCAACAGTAGACAATTATCAAATATACAATTACAAAATGTTCCACTACCATGTAGCAATAGACTCACAAATGGAGCGGATTCCACTTGTGTTTCAAAGGTAGTATGCCGTTATGTAAAAGATCGTGGGTGAACGGCCAACAGGGGTAGGAGACTATGGGTCGGTCGAGATGATATGTTTGATAACATTTTTCCTAAAGTGTAGGAAAGGTTGGTCCCTGCGCAGGTCTTGAGGAATAGTATTCCATAGTTTCGCTGCCTTTACAGGGAAAATGTTGCCATCGATAGTGGTGAGTCTAAATCTAGGTATAGTCAGACAATTAGTATTGCCAGCTCTAGTTGGCCTGGTAGAGATTCTTTTTTGGAATTTATCTGACAGGTAGCTAGGGGCAGCATTGTTAAGGGCTTTGTGCGTCAAAGACAGCATCTTAAGCTGAATGTTGTTGCCTGTGGATAGCCATTTATGTTGGTGTCTGAGGGATGAAATGCGAGTTCTTTTATTAGTACCTAGGGCTGCTCTTAAGGCATTGTTTTGTAATATCTGGAGCTTCCGAATAGTAGTTTTATTGGCCCCTTTGTAAAGCTTGTTACAATAGTCAATTCTGGAGAGTATTAAGGCTCTGGCCAGAATCAAACAACTATCCTCCGAGAGGAAGCGTTTACCTGCTCTTAGCAACTTGCAGGTCTGAGCCGTGGATGAATTTAGGGATTTTAATTGTTTGTCAAAAGACAGTGTGGAATCCAAATAGAAACCAAGGGTTTTTACCTCCTTGGAGACTTTGATAGTATTCCCGTCGATAATAAATGAGGTGAACTCCAGTCCAAGTTTTTTGATGTTGGCCTGTGAACCCAAAATCAACAGCTCAGTCTTATCATCGTTCAAGCATAGGCCATGAGTGGCCATCCATGCTTGGATGATAAGGTATACCTTGTTCACCAACTCCGTGTCCTTACTGTGATCCCCAGAAAGCGGGAGGAGAATCTGAGTGTCGTCTGCATAGTTCGTGTAGGTGACAACCAGAAGTTCTAGATCATCAAACAGGGGCTTGGTGAAAATATTGTAGAGTGTTGGCGAGACACAGGAGCCCTGCTGAACACCGCACTGAATAGGGGTCGGGTCAGCGGCTGCCAATGGGGAGAAAACTCTCATTGTTCTCTCGCTCAGGAAGGATTCAATCCATCGGATAGCTTCCTGGGAGAAGTGGGCAGCTGAGTCAAGTTGTCTGCAGAGGGCCCTATGATCGACCAGATCAAATGCAGCTGAGATCAAGTAAGAGCCGAAATACTGTCCTTCCTTTGTCTCTCAGCTCGTCTCTTTGTGATTTTAAATCAATTAAGGATGTTTCTGTTCTGTGTAGTGGGCAGAAGCCAGATTGTCTATTGGCTAGGAGTTTGTACCGTTCCAGATGTTGTTGAATTTGTTTATAGGCAGCTTTGTCCAATATTTTAAGAAGAAATGGAACCGTGGTGATGGGACGGTAATTGGTCGGGATGAGGGGATCTAGTGTCTGTTTCTTGAGGAGAGGGAGCACCCAAGATTGTTTAAGATTGGCCGGGATGGTACCTGATGCGAAGGAGGCATTGATTAGTTTAGTAATGAATGGAGATAATTCTCTAGCAGCATCTTTTATAAGTTGTGCTGGACAAATGTCGCCTTTGCAGTTGGAGGGCTTCAGTGACAGGATTATTTTTTCTACTTCCAGAATAGACATTTTAGAAAAATGGAATGTATTATTGTGTGCTTTCAGTGATGCACGAGGCAGAGGGTTTTTTGACACACACACTGTAGATTTAATGCTTCTTTTTTCTGCTGAATTTTGTTTTGGAGCATGTTAAATTTTGTTAGCTAGCGCCTGTTGGATGTCTGCACACCAGGTTTTGTCTTTCGTGCAGATATCAGGTATCGCTATTGGAGATTCTAATTCTTTTAAAATAGAGAAAAGTTCTTTCATACTGGAGTTTGATTTAGCAATACGCTCATCGTAAGACTTACGTTTGGCTCAGCAAAGTTCCTTCTTGTACTGCGAGGAGAGTGAAGTTAGTTTAGTTTTATTCTCGATAGAGGGGCAAAGTCTCCAATTGGATTCACTCTTTCTCTTCAAGCTGCGAAGGTCTTTGAGTTGTGGCGTAAACCATTTGTTAAGGTGGGCTCTTGGTTTACTGGCTCTTAATTTAAAGGGTGCAATCTTATCCAGAGTGGTGAGGATAATGTTATTATATTCATGGACTAGGGTGCTCGGATCAAGATTTTCAGACAAAGCATTAAGAGTAGGGTAAGCGGGAATTACTTTCTCAACTGTTATACTTTTTTTAGTTCTAGTGATACATGGTGGCGCTAGAGGGGGAGCTGGAGGTGTGGGTCTTTTAATGGAAAGGTGGAAGGAAACCAGTAAGTGATCTGTCCATGAAAGAGGCAGGATGGAAGAAATGGTAGCTGAGCAGTTATAGTCCGCTATCCAGTCCAAGATTCTCCCCTTTTGTTGGGTGGGTTTGTTTACTTTTTGAGATAGTCCTAATGAACTAATCATATTGGCTATATCAGAAGCGTTTTTGTCCGATTGGTCGTTGAAACCTATATGAAGATCCCCTAAAAGGAGTACTTGTGAGGATAATTTAAGGTTATTTGTGAGTAGGTTGTGCAGCTCTTCCTCGAAGGTGCCAAGAGGACCGGGAGGTCTATAAATTAAATGGATAGTGAGAGATTGTGAGTTGTTTATCTGGAATTTGGCAGAAAGGAGTTCACATGATTTTACTATGTGGGTAGGAGCCAATCTTAAGGAGAGACATGTTTTAGAGATGATGGCAATGCCACCACCTCGGTCTTGTCTCACTATTGTATATCCATCCGGGATAGCTAGCATGAGTGAAGGTCCTGCTGCATTGTGAAGCCAAGTTTCTGTAATAGCAAGGAAATCCATATTACCTTCTATAATAATGTCGGCTATGTCAATGGCATGGGGGACAAGCGATCTTGCATTAAGAAGCGCTCCTTCAAGATGAGGGGGTCTCACTAGCTTCCTTGACTGGACTGATATGGGCTGTATTATTATCGACACGTAGTTTGTACTTGTGATTGTTAGTAGTCTGGGGACATTTGTATTAGGGTTAGATACGGATTGGGATCGCTTAGGGTGGCTAAGTTTCAGACTGGGCTTGTAGTTAGTTTTAGGATTAGTGGGTGGTGAAGATCTTCTCAAAGGTTCATGTAGTTTAGTTAATCTGCCACAGAGTCTAATATTTCTATTAGATGTGGCACAAGGTAGTGAGGCATAGATTACTACCTCAGAGGCACAAGGGACATTATTTGTGACTGTATTAGTCAATGTAAGCAGACTACGGTCTGGAGATAGGTACTGACGGGAGCTCAGCGAAGTATACTTGGCTACTAATGCCCGTATATGTAGTGGCCGCCATTGTACAGAGCAGTGATATTAACGTTAACATCATTCCAATTAATGTATTAGGATGGAAGTGTTACTCATGGGGTACCTGGGCAAGGTTATGGTTAAGTAGCACAAGAGATAGCTTCACTAAGCAACATAAGAATGGAATACCTATCCGTCGGCTAATCACTTATGCCTAAACATAAATTGGGCAGTGAGTATGAGGCAGTAAAGGTAAGGCAGCTAAACACTGGTACAACTAACAAGGTGGGGTACTACACTAGTACAAATCACAGTAAGGCAACTAAACATTGGCAGAAATATCAAGGACACAGTAGGTAAGGCAGCTAAACACTACACAAATATCGAAGGACACTTGCCCAACATAACTGTAATGGAGCAATTCGAGCAGCTGAGCACCTGAACAGAAGCAATACCATGACAAGGCTGATGGTAGTAGCAGGTGGGTCATAACAAAGCTGTAGGCAGCTAGCTAAAGCATCATATGTGTGGCAATAATAGTACAGATATGTATTATAGGAGTAGGCAATGTCTGTATAACATTGTGAGTTAACCAGTTAACAATGGTACATCAATGTGGAGTATGATTGGAAATTCATTACAAGTTACAATAGTGCAACCTACTGGAGCGTAATCAACCTATACTGGTACAAAACTCAGGCTAAAATGCAATGTAGGCGGTAGTAGTGGAACGGTAATATGGATACATATGCAACTAGGCAGTAGTAGCCACCATACAGTCAGAGTATGTCTGTGCTAATTATTAATGGAGGCAGGGTTAGGCTTAGCATTATATTCAACACCAGTATGAGGCTGTACATGCGGCATATGGGCATATGGGCATAGTGGTGAACAGTTAGCTAGAACTATAGCCTGCATGGTCCCACATGGTTAAAACATCGAAATCGGATAACAGTAAGGTGGGCAGCAAAACAACTTCAGGTGGTCAAACGCATCAGCAGCAGGGAGTATGCATTAGAGTACTCAGGCTGCAGTATTATCAGCACTAAATCACGTAGCACGCTGAGGCTACAGTTCAGTAAAAGCCATTGGATGGCAGTTGTAGAGCGCCATCCACTGTACAGGCTGATTCTAATACCCTAGTCGAATTCTTTCTATGAAGATCTGAAAGACTTGCTAAAGGAGAGTTCAAATCAGTTTATGTGTGGTCTCAGATCATACGCCCTGGGAATCCTGCAGGATTGTGATTATGTGTAAAATGAATGGATAAGCAACCAAATAATGTCAAAACAAATCTTTGAAAAGAATGGACTGGATACGAACAATTGCTGAGACACGCAGTACCTTATTATTTCAGTCATTGTTATTACATGATAAACCAAAGGGCTTTCTTTTGGGGTATTTGAGGCGTTTCCCCAGCTCAAGGGATAGAGCTGATTTTCTTAGGTTCTGCCTCAACCTTTTACCAACAGGAGAAATCCTTTTTGTTAGGCATAAGGATATATATGCCAACAATGCGTGCACATTATGCGGGAAATCAGGTACCCAGACTCTGAAACCTATCATGACAGTTTGTCATGGCACTTGGGATCTGAGGCTGAAGAAATTCTCAAGATTTGTGGACAAGGCCTGGTGGCTCGGAACTCAGTCTTATTGGGAAAGATTGAGTTTGGGTCATGAAACTTTGCTGACATGGCAAGCTGCTAATTTTCTGAGAGAGTTACATTTGATCTGAAATTTTGTTTTTCTTATTTTGCTTTCATAAAGTGTATGGTATATTAGGTGAATTTTATATTTTGTGAAAAGTCGAATTGTCGACTGTAACACAATAAATAAGAATCTGGCAAATTGTAATTTGGTTATCAGCTTAGAAAGTTCACAGCCATTTATAAATTTAATTTGAACGTGAGCTTAATCACTCTGCACCCACAGACATGAATTTGAGAACACTGTCCATTTTGAATCGACACCTTTGTTCCTTCTTTACCCCAAAGCAGTCTCAACCCTTTTGCTGTGAGTGTCACATGTTCCAGGAGAGAGTGTGTTTCTTTCACTGGAGACTCACTGGCTTATTTTGATACGCAGGGTTTGGGACCTTGGAACGGATAGGGATTTTCGTTTTTGGGACAATAATTCAAATGAAAGCAGGGTTACCCAATTACATTAAAGACTAGAGTCATTTAAGGTACACTGGAATGATCTTTGTTCATTTCGAATGTTAACAAAACATCACCCCATGATAAATTACCCCATGTAATTAATTATATTTTTGAAAAAATAAGCTAAGGGTATACACACTTATACCCCCTCTCCCACTAATCAAAGAGAACCCACTAATGAAAAGGGATGGGTTACAACAGACATATTCCCCTCACACTTCAGTTTCAAATGGATGTGGTGTTTTTCTACAGGGGAATTCATTGAGTTATATTTGTAGTCAAATATGTTTGTTTGTTTGTTTATTAATTTATAATGCGCGCCAGACCCAGAGGTAACCGGGCGCAGCAGAAGGAATATGCAAAGCTTACAATGTTACAGAATCAACAATTTACAATGTTACAGAGATGTACAATTTACATACTTACAGGTATATTCAAATGGTTGAAGTAAGATTAATATACATAGGTGCAGTAACTTTACAAACAGTGATGAGGTTATATACATTTGTTGACAGAGTACTAATGATACATATGTACAGTCCATATAAACTAAAGGTGTCTAGTGAAAGGTAGCTACAAGTTATTAGAGTTAATGTGTTTGATGAAGTTCATTCTGAAGTGTAGGAAGGGTTGGTCTACTCTCAGGTTATGTGGTAAAGCATTCCACAGTTTAGCAGCTTTCACAGGAAAGCTGATGCCGCCAATTTTGGCAAGTTTAAATCTTGGTACTACCAGGCAGTTGGAGTTGGCAGTTCTTGTCGGTCTGCTAGATATATTTCTGTTTATTTTATCCATCAAGTACCTAGGGGCAGCATTATTAAGAGCTTTATGGGTCAGAGAGACCATTTTTAGATGGATTTTGTTATCAGTAGAGAGCCATTTATGCTGGCGTCTAATAGAGGAGATATGCTCCCTTTTATTTATACCAAGTGCAGCTCTTAGGGCGTTATTTTGTAAAGTCTGTAACCTTTGGGTAATGGCTTTGTTGGCACCACTGTAAAGGGCATTACAGTAGTCAAGTCTGGAGAATATTAGGGCTCTCGCCAGGATCATACAGCTATCGTTAGATAGGAAGGGCTTACCTGCTCTTATTAGTTTACAGGTATAGGCTGTTGTTGATCCTAGGGAGTTAACCTGTTTAGTGAATGACATGGTAGAATCAAGGTAAAATCCAAGCGTTTTTACTTCCCTAGAGACCTTGATGACATTTCCGTCTATCATTCAAGCATAGACCATGAGATGCCATCCATGCCTGAATGATAAAATACACCCTATTCACCAACTCCCTGTCCTTACTATGGACAGGAGGGAGGAGAATCTGTGTATCATCTGCATAATTAGTGTAGGTGATACTCAGATGGTCCAAATCATTGAACAGAGGTTTGGTGAAGATGTTGTATAAGGTTGGGGAGACACAAGAGCCCTGGGGGACGCCACATGTGATAGGTGAGGGATCTGCTGCTGCTGAAGGGGAGACAACTCTCATAGTTCTCTCACTCAGAAAGGATTCTATCCATCTGATAGCCTGGGTAGAAAAATGAGCAGCCAAGTCCAAATGTCTGCAGAGGACCTTATGGTCCACAAGATCAAATGCAGCTGAGAGATCAAGTAAGAGTAGTAGTGCTGTCTTTCCATTATCTCTCAGTTCATCTATTTGGGACTTTAAATCAATAAGGGCTGTTTCAGTTCCATGTAGTGGACGTAAACCAGATTGTCTAGCTCCTAGTAGCTTATGTAGTTCAAGGTATTTTTGGATCTGAGTGTAGGCCACTTTGTCCAGTATCTTCAAGAGAAATGGTACCGTGGTGATAGAGCGGTAATTAGTAGGGATGAGAAGATCTAGTGTCTGCTTCTTGAGACCTCTTCTGCACTCACCTGCATCTGGGCCACTCTCAGCGACCTCGGTCCAGGGCCCAGCCACTCTCCACTTGCACTGCCCCCCTGGCTCCCCCTGCACTTTGGGACTGTCACTGTATCCCTACAGCCCCCTACCCAGCACTTGCTCTGCACTTACCTCGCACTTGCCACCAGCTGGCCCTTTTTATTTATTATTTATCATTTATTATTTTTTTTTTTTTTTACGCCACTTACCTTGTTCTGCACTTTTCCCCCCACCTCCTCCCCCTGCACTTTCTCCTTTTCCCCTTACCTCTGCACTTGCGCGATCTGAATGACACCTGGCCTAGTAGGATCGTTTGTCCGTCTTCCCCTTGTTTTCCCTCCCCCCCTGCCTCGTCGCGCCTTGAAACACTTGTGTATAGGCGCGTTACAAATACCATATCATATCATATCATATCATATCCAAGATTGTTTTAAGTTGGCGGGAATGGTGCCTGTAGAAAATGAAGCATTAATGAGTTGGTGGTGATAAGATGAAAGGTGATAAGTCTCTGGCGGCGTCTTTTATTAACTGTGCTGGACAGATATCACCTTTACAATTGGAAGGTTTAAGGGAGAGGATGATTTTCTCTACCTCTATTGTAGTGGTTTTGGTGAAGGAAAATTTGTTTGAGTATTGAGGATAACATTAGGCGGTGACTTAGGCGGATTAGGAAGATTGAGAGAGTCTTTTTTTAGTTGGATTTTATTTTGGAGGGTGTTTATTTTGTTTGTTAGTGCATGTTGGATATCTGCACACCAGGTCTGATCCTTGGTGCAAGTGTCTGGTATGGCAATGGGTGACTCAAGTTCTTTCAGTATGGAGAAAAGTTCCTTCATACTCGAATTAGATTTGGCAATGCGATCATTATAGGAGTTCCGCTTTGCCAGGCAAACTTCCTTTTTATACTGGCGAGAGATAGAGGTTAAGTTAGCCTTATTCTCATCGGTTGGGCATAGTTTCCAGGCAGATTCACATTTTCTCTTTGTTAGGAGTAGGGTCTTAAGTTCAGGCGTGAACCATTTGTTTAAGTGAATTTTAGGTTTACTTGTTCGCAATTTAAGTGGGGCAATTTTGTCCATAGTAGCAAGCATGATTTTATTGTATTTGTGTACTAGTACAGTAGGGTCTAAATTATCTGGTAGTGCATTTAATGTTGGGAGGATAGCAGGAATGATGTTGTCCACTGTCATGTTCTTCCTATTTCTAGTTGGGCATGATGGTGCCGTAAGTGGGGCTATAGTCACTGGTCTGGAGGTTAGAAGATTGAAGGACACCAGTGAATGGTCAGTCCAGGGTAGTGGGGAAATGGAAGAGATGACAGCTGTGCAATTAGAGTCGGCGATCCAATCTAATGTTCTACCCTTCAGATGGGTCGGTTTGTTAACTTTTTGGGATAGTCCTAATGAGTTAATGGTGTTAGCTATGGTCAAGGCGTGCGTGTCCGCTTGGTCATTAAATCCTAGGTTAGGTTGAAGTCACCTAGTATCAGCAATTGTGAGCTGGTTTTAACATTATTGGTTAGTAGACTGTGCAGATCCTCCTCAAAGGTCCCAAGCGGGCCCGGTGGTCTGTAGATTAGGTGAATGGTGAGTGATTGGGTGTTGTTTATAGGGAGTTTAGTGGTAAGGGCTTCACAGGATTGCAAAGTTTGGGTAGGGGCTAGCCTTAGCGATAAATTCATTTTAGATATGATGGCAATTCCACCTCCACGGGTGCCCTCTCGGTCTTGCCTAAATATGGTATAGCCGTCGGGGATGGCCAACATGAGAGACAGCCCTGCCGCATTATGTAGGGTTCATAGTCAAAAAGTCGAAAACATAATGTCGAATAGCAAAAATGTCGAAAAAAAAATGTCGAATGTAAAAAAGTCGAAAAACATACATATAATAGGAAAAGTCATAATTTCGAAAAAAAAATGTCGAAAAAAAATCGAAAACCCAAAACATTTTTTTTGTTTTTTTTTTTACCCAGATAGTAACATTTATTATGGGGGGGGGGTCCCCCCCCATCCCAAACCCCTACCCCAACCCCCCCCCCTCCTCCCCATCCCCCCCACCCCCCATAGATATACCTTTAATTATTTTTTAAAAATCTTTAATATAATATTAAATAATTAATTAATTATTTAAAAATCCATCCCAAACCCCTATCCCCAACCCCCCCCCCCCATCCTCCCCATCACCCCCACCCCCCATGGAAATACCTTTAATTATTCTAAAAAAAAGTTTAATAAAATATTTATTATTTACACATAAAATCGAAAAAAAGTCGACATTTTTGTTTTCGACATTTTTGTTTTTCGACTTTATATTTTCGACATTTTTGCATTCGAATATATTGTATTCGAAATTATGACTGGATACCATTATGTAGCCAGGTCTCGGTTGTAGCAATGAAGTCCAGGTTGGCTTCAGTAATTAAGTCAGCTATATCAAGGGCGTGGGCAACTAGTGATTTTACGTTAAGGAGCGCTCCTTTGTAAGAATGAGCCTCAGTTTCTACTTCGATTTGTGCATGATTTAGTATACTTCTAACGCTGGGCTTAGGCTTAAGTTTAGGGGTTTGGGAATTCGTTGTAGCTGGTAGGGCAGGAAGGAGATTAGAGGCATTACATGCCCTGTTATGTTGGCCTTTCATTTCACGTTTTGTAGAGGGGAGAAGCAGCTCATGCAGTTTGATAAGTCTGGCATGTAATTTGTTATTTCTGTCAATAGTCCAGCTCGGCTTGGAGGCATAGCCTTCTAGTCCTGGCCCATAATGGTGCTTTGAGCGAATGTGGGTAGGATTGTTTATAATTGTATCTGACGTATTGGGTAGGATGAGTACTGGCTCGCATGGGGGGACCCCAATGTGACAGTCCTGATTACTAGTGATCAGGAATGTAGACATGACCATGATACAATAGATACTGAATAGGCTTAACATTATGCGTAGCTACCACTGTCGTTGGATAGGTGGAAGCCGTGAAGTGCAGGTGCTTCCTAGGCTAAAGGTGTGGTAACCTGGAGAAAGTGTGTTGGATGTGCGAGCATGCAGCGCAGGTTGGAGAAATGACAATAAAATATATGCTTAATTACCTGTCTGTTAGGATACTAGGTTAGACACATGAATAGTCTATGGGCATATATATCATAGTAACACACACACACACAGGTGCGGACGTGCGCATATTCAATTAGGCAAAGAACAGTAATTGGCGGAAATCACAATGAGTTACAGTCTAAAGGTCAGGAGCAATGTTCAAGCTCAGTGTCACACTAGTTCAAGGGACAAAGGCTAATGGTGCACAGCTGGAGTAAGTGGCTAGACATCATAACTAGAAGGCAAGCAAAGGTCGAGGATCACAAGGCAGTATTCAATCGCACACATGAACTGTAAATCATACTGACATAGATTGTCGTTAAGTGGCGAATAGGCACAGGGTAAACAAATGCTATTTAGCATGAATTGTGGTGGCCCTAGTCAGATGGGTATGATAACACTTTTAGAGAAGTCATGCATTTAGGTGCCGTTAAGGAGGGTAAGTTACATAATATGATATCCCCAACAGAGCGAACAGAGCATGGAAGCAGAATTACGTTTCCAATATAGCAAGAAACATTTCATAGTATACACTTTAACTTCACATAGTAGAGAGGTCGCAAGTGACAGTAACTCATGGTGCGCATCAGTCAATAAGTATACAGTGCAGGAACTTTACTTATTTGTATCATATATTTGTGCCGGGAATTTGCAGTTAGTGTTTAGAGTAGGTATGCAGATTCAGGTGAGCCAAGACAATATGACGTAGGCATAGGCATATAACATATAAGGCAGCACGTGAACCGGCAAAGGGGAGTAGAGATTACCTCAAAGGTGTAAATTGGAACAGCTGGAGGCAGCCATGGCCGGGCCGACCTGGGCAGGGGGTCTGGCTCACGGCGTGTACGGCTGCGGACAGGCTCGGGACAGGGAGCCTTCTTGCCTGTGCCTTACTGCCTGGGCCGGCGCTCGCCTGCCGGCGCAGCCTATTAGCTAGTGTAGCTGAAGGGGACCAATCCGCTGGCTGCTGGCAGTTGGATAGGCTGGACCAGGGCTCACAAAGACTTGCAGAGAATGGCGATTTGCATGGCGGCCATTTTAGCCAGATGGGCTCCTCGTGGTCTGCAATGGAGATATACTCCAATTTGGCTACAAAAGTTCAAAAATAGTGCTGTGGCTGCATGCACTTGTGTGCAAATATAACTGAAAGCAGATGCCAGAGCCAAATGAGAACAAATTTGATGTAGTTTTGTCGCGTTGTGAAGGGCTTATGGGCACATGATATTTATGCCTCGAGTTTACCTTCCAGCTCGGAATGGGATCCTGTGTGGTAGCTGCTCCTGCAGTGCAGCGGGTGTCGAGGGAGCTCCTGCTCCATTGAGACTGTGCTGGTTCAGTGGGCTCGGGACAGGGAGCCTTCTTGCCTGTGCCTTACTGCCTGGCCAGGGTCTACACAGTGTTGCCCCCCACCACCCACTATGCAGGAGATTAAGGCTAGCACATTCCCCCCACACTTTTGTTGTAATTTGGATCAATTTACTTACATGGGAGACCTTGGTTATCGGGCACTGTGATGCTTGAGCTAAAACATGGTGCTGGTCCGCAGTATATTCTGGGAGCACTCAGAGCCATAATGGATATTTATTCTATGTCTCAGTGAACATTGCACTTGCTATGCTGAAAAACATGTTTTCAACGTTTTTCGTTGCTGAGCCTGGTATGCAGGCCATGGACACTGCGCTGGGTAAGCTAGGATCCACAGGTGCTGGCTGGTACCAGATAAAAAGGTTTGTTATGGCTTGCTATGCTTGCGCCAAGTTCTCAAGATGAGTTATGGAATCGTATTCCTTGGTGCTTTAGGAGAGGGAAGCGCTTTGCTCCTTGGGGTTACTGTCGATTGGCCCCGCTGGCCGCCAACGGTCACTCATCAATGCGCAAGCGCTAATGCCAGAAGGCTCGAGAAATTGCCACCCCTTTTGAGGAGTGCATATATGCAGAGCTCTGGAAAGGTCAGGTGGCTAAAGCACAAAGACCTCAGTCGGAGGGGGGACGCCTTGTTCTGACATACCTGTGGGCTGTTGTGCTCTCGGCCTGGCTGTTACCGGGGTCTTCCAGCTGCTTCTGGCGAGATGAGGGATTCAGTTACGCCCATGGTGATGTATTCTTTCTAATTCAATATCTTTTCAGTGATTTATTTCTGTGTCATCACTTATTGCTTTATGTATGTTTAACTATGAATAAATAGCCATATAAGTGCTCATCATCCCCTAACTGCGTGTGTGGGTGTGAGTTATTGTTCCGTCTACCTGCGTTCAAAGTATTTGCTCTGCTCTCCAAATGTACTGGTGATAAATAACTGTCCGTGCACTCTTGGCGAGCAATACATTTTTGGTGACGAGGATGGGATATTTGTGATGAATTGCTCCAAATATTAAATAATCTGTTTTAACGCAGATAGGCTTTTCTTACATTGCAAGCGAAAGTTTGTTTTCATTTGGCAGTGAGTGTCAGACTGTATTAATCTGTTTTCTTTGTGTGTGCATGCTAGCACGAGTGACTGCAGAGTGGAAAGAAAAAAAGAGGTTTTGCAAATTACTGTAATGATGAATAGCTTGTTCAGGAAAAAGTGCGTTCCCGCTGGTGGTGAATGTCCCGATGTGATGATCCCAGGGTGGGCTAAAGGCCCATATGATAAGTTGTCCCAGTTGTGGGCATGTGGCGCTGGGCTAAGTGAAACATGGGACAATGGTTTGGGAGAAGACGCTCCGTCAGAAGTAATGTTTTGTTTACAACTGATTTCAGTAGAGAGGGGAAAGGAATGTGCCGCATTAGGCAGGCGGGAGTGGGTCCTCTTGCATGCGTACAGGAAAATACATCAGATAAATTTGGAAATGAAAGAGCATATTTTGCAATTAGAACAAGAGTTGGCTGCCAAGCAGCAGATAGCGTTGATGCAGGAAATTCAGATGAAACTTTTCAAAGACAAGGCTGATAAATATTAGGCTGTGGCAGAGAGGGCAGCAGCTAGAGTAGCCCCGTACAAGTATAGAAAAAGACGAGGTGGGGGTCAACCAAACAAAAGTGGCAACTGTAATCGCTACCGCAGGTGTGGAGTGGGACTCTGATAAGTGGGATGGAGAAGTTTTTGACTCAACAAGCCCAGAGAGCAGCTTGGCAAATGAGTCAGATTCCAAAGCAGAACTTAATCAAAAGACAGTGGCGGCAAAGCCCGTTAGAAGACGGCATGCCGGACCTCACCCGCAGAATCCTGCAGACGGGGTTGTGGATTTAACCACGCTGGAAGATTACACCCAGCAGGAGGTTGGGGAAATCATTACTCGTTTGAGGCAAAAGTCAGGGGAACCTTTACTGACATGGATGGTGAGATTGCTGGATGGGGGCGCCGCAGGGTTGTTGGTAGATTCCACAGACTCACCGTGCTTTTTGCCTTTGTCAACTGACACCAATGTACAGGAGGTCTTAAGGGCAGGGCCGACCCCTGACAAAAATGGGCAACTTCGTTGTTGCACCCAGCAGCCCAGGCATGTAACCGCAAGTATCCTATTACCACAGATTGGCATAGCGAGGAAAAGAAGTGGTACACTTTGAAAGAGGCAATTCAAAAGGTCAGCGAGCATGCTATGAAGGAGGCAATTCATGTAAATGAACCAGGACACATGGGGGTTCTGCCGCATTCAGTTTCAACCAGGAATATGGTGATCAGAACTGCTCTGCCCGCATACAAAAGTGAAATTATGAGTTTGCTTGTAGGTATGACGGGCAAACCCACTGATGAAGTGGTGGATGCCATCCGGCAACTGGCAGACTTAGGGGAGTGGGACAAGAGTGAAGACAAGCCGCGGGAGAGAGAGGGGCGTAGTGAGAGAAGAACTGAAGGCAGGAGGCAAGATAATAGAGACTCCAGAGTGTACAGAAAGGACATGCTTTTAGCCTTGTTAAAAGATGGTGTGCCACGGGAAGAGATTGATGGCATTGAAACCAGAGTAATGTATGAACTATACAAAAAGAGGGGGCTTGCAGCCAAAGAGCGCTATAAACAGGTTAAGAAACAGATGGTGACTAAGCCACAGAGGGACACCTCACCTTCTGCCCCTCCTGAGGAAGAACAGGAAGAAGGGTCTATGGGGATTCCTTCCCCGTACTAGCCAACATATGCTGACTTGAGGAAGGTGGTGAGTGCAATGTTAGAGGCAGAGTCAGGTTACACTCATTCAAAATTTGACTAGGGTTACGGGCAAGCTCCGGCAGCGTCCGCTCGCATAAAAGTTGATAGGTGGCCCCATGTTAATGTTAAGATTTTTTGGGGGCTGGGAAATACGCGAGGGGTGCGAGCATTGATGGACACCGGGCGGAGGCCTCTCTGATTCATGGAAATCCAACACGATTCAAAGGCAGACACTTTACCATTACAGGGCTATGGGGGAAGGAGACCCCCGCAGTAGAAACAGAAGTGGATATGAAAATAGGCAATTTGACTTGGCAGAAATACCAAGTGTTGATTGTCCCGATATCTGAGTACATAATTGGCTTTGACATTCTAGAAGGATTGACCTTGGTACTTGGAGGTAAAACGTATCAGTTTGGGGTGAGTGCATTGACCTGCACACCCATTACCGTAGGCAAATTGAAGATGCCCCCCAGTGCAGGTGCCTGTGGCGACCAAGCGGGTAGCAACGAACCAATACTGCATTCCCGGGGGGCACAAGGAAATTTCAGACACCATCAAAGAGTACGTAGAGGCGGGTGTGTTACGCCCTATTACTACCGTGTGCAACAACCCACTCTGGCCTCTCAAAAAACGGGATGGGTCTTGGAAGATGACAGTGGATTACCGCGAGTTAAATAAACACACTCCTCCCTTGGTGCCCGCAGTCCCAGATGCCATTACCTTGATTGAGAATGTCCAAAAGTTTGAGGGGACCTGGTATGCAGTGGTAGATTTAGCCAATGCATTTTTCTCTGTGCCAATTGCTGAAGAGTGCCAAGAGCAGTTCGCATTTTCTTGGAGTGGGCGTCAGTACACCTTCACGAGGTTACCTATGGGGTACATACATAGCCCGACTATCTGTCACCGGCTTGTGGCAGAGCACTTAGACAAGATACCGTGTAAACCTGACATACAAATTTCTCACTACATTGATGATATTTTGATTCAGGGCAAGGATGAGAGAAGTGTGCAAAACCAGTTAGAAGTCATTATGGAAGGATTGAAGAAGGAAGGGTGGGAGATTAACCCGAACAAAATTCAAGGGCTAGCTGAGACAGTGATATTCCTAGGGATTCAGTGGCATAATGGGCATCAAGTGATGGTGCCATAATGAGATGGTGATGGTGGCATAATGGGCTTCAGCCACAGGTCTCTGAGGTCAGAGATCCAGATACACAGCCCAGCAATTCAATGGGGGAACCTGCAAAAGCAAGCTACATGTATAATGCTGAAAGAACTGGCATTTTAAATCGAAAGAATGTGCTTTACATGTAACATATTTATTCTCAATACATTGCCTCTGGGCCTTCTGTCCATGTGTAAATATATTTCTTTAGTCTGTCGGTTGAAAAGGCCTGAGTGTTCCTTCTTTATTGTCCACACATGGGCCACAGTTTAACATGGAAAACCGGTTTCCACCTTAAAACTCCAAGTAGGCCTTTCCATTTAAATGTCAGTTTATATGTTGGAAAGTACACATTTCTGTTTCTGTCATATGAAATATGTCACTTGGCTTCACTTTAGATGTAAGGCATAATTCCTTCTTTATTTTCCAAATGCACAGACTTTTTATGTATGCCAGTCTCATGTATCATGCTGCTCTTTGTTTTGCTCAGCCAAAATATGCCTTTTCGCATTTTACATGAAGTCAGCGTATGCAGCAATGCATGTCTTTTGGAATCCTTTGGGAACATTCAGCATTATTACGTTTTAATGCACACTTTTCTTCACCTGGGTGCCTTCCCATTTTGGTAATGTTGAGTGAGGCCCACTTTTCACATTCACTAGGCCTCAGCTAGGTATTATGGGTTTGGGCTGGCCTGCATGTTCCAATGGGTCTTTTCTATCGGCCAGGTTAAATCTCACATGTGAGGCCTAGTTTGGACTTTTAGTTTGTCCTTCTGGGGCTGAAATTATATCCCACAAACAACTGGACATAACCGAACATACACCTACTAGAATCTCCTCAGCCTCAAAATATCTGCATCAGAAAGGCCTCAAAAGCTGCCTGTGTAGAAAAGGGTTACATGTAAGACAATCTAGACCTCTCTACCAACACCTCTAAAGAGCCAGAGGTGAGGCTCAACCCTACTAGTCCTAGGTCCATCTCACTGGAACAATCTTCTTCCCAACTAAATGCGGCACCAAGCTTCAAAAGATTCCAGAAATCACTTACAGCCTGCCTCTTAGAGTGTAAGATGCAAGGATAGAGGTATCCTCTGCTCCAAAACTCAAAGTCCCGATTTCCCACTGTTCTTCCCAGTGAACTCAAGCGTGTACTTATCCCTGCTCCCAGCATTTTAATTATATTTCTGCACTTCTTCCCCCACTTATCTTCTCGCCCATTGTTAACTTTGAATCAGCCATCCTGCGGACGCAGCAGGTTGTACCTTGTCCTCTACTCTACTCCTTTCTTAAAAATCTGTTGCAGCTATTCTGCTTGGTACCTTGGTACTGTAGTAAATCACTAAGGCATACAACAAATAATGATGGCCATTTGTCTCTGTTGTGTTTTTCTGCCATGTCTATCATTACTTCACTTATCTCAGGCCTGTAGCCTAACCCCGATCTCCAGATCATGTGTTCTAAGGCCACTCCATCTTTAACTTCTCTGCATCTTGTTGTGACTGCATTTTGAAACAGTACTAATACAAGTTTGCACTCTGAAAAACCTACAAACAAAATCAAATTAAAAAATGATCAGTTACTGATGTATTTCTGTCTATTTAAAACTGTTAAGTTCATTGTAAAGAAAATCTTTATTTGACTTTTCAGTTGTTGCTAATTGTCCTGGTTCTTTCACAAATTCTAGAATGTCTAGTGTATTCTCAACATTCATCTTTTCTTGACGCAATTCTCTTTTGCCTTTAGTTCTATAAGGATTCCAACTTTTCCATTTCACTGAATATTCTGTTCTTTGTGTTAATGATTGCATTCTTTCTGCTGGCCATGCTAAACACATATCATGACTTATTTTATAAGATCTTTCAGTTGCATTCGACACAGTGGTTCATTCTATACGCTAGTAGACTATTGCCTCACTGGGACTTTCTGTTATTGTCTTTCAATTATTTTCCTCTTAAATTTCTGACCAGACCTAGTCTGTATCCTAGCCTGGCCATTCTTCTTCCTTCTATTATCTTACATGGTATTCGTCAAGGTTCTATGCCTCATCCTCTCCTTTTTTCACTCCATACTACTCCTCTTTTTGCAATTATTTCTTTTTTCAATGTATCCTATGTATGTGTATCATGTACATATCTGTTTCTCCTTTTCTATGTGTTGTGAGTCACTTAAATTTATCCTTTCCTCATGTCTTTCTACAGTCTACACTTGGATGCTTACGCACTCACCCCAATTTAACACCTCCAAAACAAACTTTCTTTTTCCCCCCTGCATCAGTTCCTTCAGTTGCACCACCCTCCTCCTCCCAACTTGTTTCATCGATCTAACCTTCCTTTGTCTACCTCTGCACACAATCTTGGTGTTATTTTGATTCTTCACTTTCCTTTTCACTCTATATATCAAGGATTGCCCGTGCAGCTTGCTTTTTTCACTTTAACATCTCGAAAATTCTGCCTTTTAAATACTTTCCAGATCATCAACCTCTCAATTACTGCTCTTATGTTTTTCATGCCTAGGCTATTGCTCTGATTTTCTTGTTGGTCTTCCTGCTAATGGTCTTGTCCCTCTTCATTCAGATAATAATTCTTCTGTCCATCTTTTGTTTTATTTATAATCCCGATCTTCTAAATGTTCTTCTTTGGCTTCTGCACATGCTCCCTTTTCATGTTCATATTTTATTTCCACTTTTTTTGGATTGTGTTCAAATGTGAGGATTGTCTATTCACTCCTGTACCTCTTTTCGTTTTATCTATCTTTGTTCCCCACTCGTTCTCTGCACTTGGCGTCTCATTTTCTTTTGACTGTCCCTTGTCCTTCTTGGGCATTCTCTTTACATGCCCCTAAACATTGGGACTCTCTACCTTTGCATATTTGGGCTGCTACTTCCCTGGCTACCTTTCTTCTTTATTTATAGAACATCTTCATCTTGTCTTTCTTATTCTTGACTAATATTATTAAATATGTCATATTTATTTATTTTCACTCAATATTCTACCGTTAATTTACTCATACTGTGCTTGACGAAAGCACTATATTAATTCAATAAATACAAATGTACTCTTTATAGGGTTATTTCAAGGTTTAATGCCACTGCAGGGAACATGACAATTTGTGTGCCACATGCCCTGGAAATGGGGACAAATTGTCGGTACAACAGCCTTTCATCGCCAGCTTTTTTTATCGATGTTTTTTTTTTTAATTGAAATCTATCACTGAAAAAACCCATTGAAAAATATAAGGGTCAGGGGATGGGGGTCAAGAATAGTATAAAAATGATAAAGCCTGGCTGGCTTTCAGGGGGAAACCCCCAAAAAATAGAAATAAAAATTTGATGGGTTTTTTTTCGGTGAAAAAGTGTCATAAAAAAATGTGTCAGAAAAATTGTTGTCGACGAAATGACAGACCCAAATTGTCTACTTATATGCCGAGTCTGATGCAAACCTTAGTCTTCCTGCTGATAGTACCTTTAGCAGCCACCTAGCATCGCCTCACCATAGACCCAGATACAGGTCTTTTACATCTTTGTTGTGACTGCCTTAGATGGTGCCAATTTGTATTAAACTTGATGGTGGTTTTGTGTAAAATGAACCCCTGCTCACGGAGAACTGAGACCAGAACATCATTTCATACTGGCTCCTGAACAAGTCATAAGATGGTAAGGAATTATGAACACATTTGTCTCTGTGATTAAGTAGTGAAAGTGTCTTTAAAAATGGACCATATATTGAGCAATCCAGTTTTATTTCATGGCCCACCATATTCTGGAGTAAATTTCATCTGATCTTCTATTTACAAGGACATCATTTTAGTGGGAACCAACAGCTTAAGACAGTGTCTTATTTTTGCCTACTGACCACTCCTACTTCCCCTTTTCCTGTACCTTGTGTTGCAAATATGTTTGGGTGTGCTAGCTCCCTGTATATTTCAAAAATACAAAATATGGAAGATGCCACTGATAAATTACTTGTAGTGCACATTTTCTTTGAAAAGCTGATTCGGACAACCTGTGATTTAAGCCTGTATACTTAGTGTTTTGCAGATCTTATGTTAATCATGAAGCTTAATGTTAACTACAAAAATAAATATTGACTGTAAAATGTAGTTTTGCTTTTTTTCCTCACAAGGGAGAACTGGATGGTCTCCCACCTCTACCTCTCAAGCTCATTGCAGAGGCAATTATTTAACTTGCCATCTGTTGGTGCAAACATGTTTTGTGACGCACATTTCCCTACATTGAGTTTGAGCTCTGTAAGTGTGCGTAGTAAACCCATTCCATCCAGATCACAGAAAGGGCAGGAGCCCTCTCCCCACGCCCTGGACACCCTTCCACATTGTGACAGCCACGATACTCGTGCTGCAGGAGAAGCTGATCAGCATGCCGTAGGAGTGCCTGCCCTGTCTGGTGTGCATTATCCTCTTGTGAGGTGAGTGTTCATGGGGATTAGACTACCTGAAGCAGTCTCCCTTGTTCACTGATGCTGCTGAAATCCACCAATTTTACTGTGAATCATTCGTTTTGAGGCTGCCTGCCTCTAAAATGGCAGCCGCTTCAGGCCCCAGGCTGCTAACGCGTTGTAGGCAACATAATTAACATTTGAAGCCGAAACATCTGCCGGCAGGCGGAAGCCGGCCCTGCAGCAGCGAAGGCCCACTAAGCAAAGGTCCTGCTTGCCTCATTGCGCCCAGGCCAGGCTAACTCTGTGGCTTACAAGGTTCATCTAGCAACCATCCACACTACAAATCTAAGCGGTCACCTTGCACCCCCTCTCTGAGGCTCCTCATTACTATGATGAGTTAGCCAATGTGTGGCTATTTGCCTACTGACATACCGTACTAACTTGGTCAATATCTGCCCACTTATAAATGGTGTCACTTTAAATCTGCCTTGTTAATAGACGCCTAACTGGCGCCCTGCTCCACCTTGGTCCTCCGAAACTGATGATCCCTGCGGATTAACCACTTTATTGACCCATTGCTCTGCATTGCCTCATACTGTTGTTATCTGCCTATTGCTCTGAACGTGCACAAAATACTGATATTGATTTGGTGCACTTTGTTAATATTTGCCTTCTTGCCTTGACCTTTCACAAAATACACTTATTGACCCACTGCTTTAAACTGGTACATACTGTTGGTACTGGCCCAATGCCTTGTAGTTGCATTAAATACTGCTATTTGCCCGTTGCTCTGCACTGCCTCGTACTGTTGATATGTGCCTATTGACTGAGACAAGATAAGTTCCTACTTGGGGAACTCGCGTCCCTTGCACACTATATATGGCTAAAAAAGCTCACTGGATTTATATCTCATAACAGATATTCAATGTAAATGAAGTAGACTGGTTACATACAATTCAAAATAGAAGGCTTTGAACCAAATAATTCAGGTGCAACTTCATAATAAATGTGTTCTTAAAGATGATTTATTTTTCATGATTGATATGCCCAACGCGTTTCGAGATCAATTCTCTTCATCAGGGGCTGCAATAATTAATTCAACGATCAACAATTTTCTATAAATGCAAAGAAAGTATATACAATTATATCATCATTCAATTTTCATAGTCACAACAGATAACATTCATTGGTATCAACATTTTGGGGGGATTTTGTAAAACCTTCAAACACCTCATTGTTAACTAATTCCTCAGGTTCACCGTCTCATCATAATCAAAAGATTATTAATTTTAACATTTGTATCCACATTGTAAAAAGTTCTTGTTCTAAAAAACAATTCAATGTTAGCCAGTCCCATAGTTTCTTCATATGATTTACTTTCATTTGTGTTAATATGGTAAAAGATCTAATGCATCCTTTCAATGCCCTAATATTAAGTAGTACCATATATTGATCGTATGTTAGTCATATAATGGTCTTGTTAGTCACTAGATCCATGGTGTTCCAACTAGTGCCCAAGGCCTAACCCAATCACAAATGTCATTGGTTAGTGATGGTAGTAGTAAAGTTAAAAATGTCAAAACATTATGTTCTCAAGCCTACCGTATTCTCATAATTCACAAGAGTAGTAGAAGATGGCTCAATAGTGTGGGTCAAAAATGTAATGAAGTAGAGGAAGGATCTTCTCTTTAGGGACAAATGAAATGCTGTGTTATAAAACTTAGTTAGTGGCTACATTTGGCCTACTAATGTATAAGATAAGGTAAGGACTTACTGTACAATGTCCATGCAGATAAGTAGTTAGTAGACCTTCCAACTAAGGTAGTTTGTAGTTAGGTTTCAAGGGACCACTGAGCACTGTTTCCAAACAGCGTTGACCTACAAATGGAGGCGTAATGTGTAAGTAAATATAAATGAGAGAGAAAGCCGCCGAGATACAACGGTGCAATTCGATTGTCATTATGGAGGTGTCAAGCCACCTTGAAGTGTGTCACCTGAGATGCTAGAACTACATTGTAGTACTTACTTGTGTCAGTCCAAAAGGATGCTGTAGAGAGGAGCTGATCCAGCCGGGCGCTGTGGAATCGGTGGCCAAAATGGCCGTTAATGTATGTGTTAAGGTTGTGACATCATCACGTAGGTACGTGAGTGACGTCACACATGTCAAAAATGGGTACTCGTCATCATGACACGTTCGAATCACGGGTACAATATAGCTATCACTAATCGCTGGACTATCCTTCTCTGTGTGTGAGCCATGGAAAGTGGTGTGGGCCAGGAGGAGAGGATGCTATATGTATCATCCCCTGCCTATTACCCAGAACATGCACACAATATGGTTATTGTCCCATTGAATTGGTACACCCTGCTGGTAGTTGCCCTCCTACCTTGAATGTGCACAAAATACTGCTATCGACCCATGGCTCTGAATTGGTACATATTGCTGGTAGCTCCCCATTGCCCCGAACTGCCATAAACTTCCGCTATTGGCCCACTGCCCGCATAGCCAACGATAGCAATTGTGCTGTTTCTTATAGTGCCTTTTGTCAGAGGCATGTAAATTAACAGTCGCCCCCCGACTACAACATGTGCGCTGCTAGCTGCCGCTTAACCACCTTCTTGCTCATTTTAGCCCAGGCCATCCTTCATACTATAGTAGCTATTCACCCTTTTTCTGGAACCTTAAAGGCAACTATAAACATGACCAAGTCCTTATCTCCAGGGATCAAACCCTCAAAATGTCTGCCACCCCTCAACCCAAACTCATACTATCTCAATATCAGACCAACTACATTCCTACCTGATCTAAACCAAACCATCAAAGACCTCAATGTCAACACTGCTGCCAACGCAGATGCTACTGAAACCCTCACCCCATCACAATGGATAAACCGATACGCTAGGAAACCTACGCCGAACCAGCCATGTTCTACTAGTGATAGAAATTCCTGGCTTGGGTCTAGAGTCAACAGACACCTCTCCTTACAGCCTAAACCACATGATATGCCTATCACCCTGATTGGAACTAACAACTGTACTTTAAAAACCTACAAAAAAAGACAACCTCGGAAAGACTTGAACCAACATCCTTAACACAACTAGCCCCCCGCTAAAAGGTGACCTAATTAACGCGAGATCGTTGGTGGCCCATGTCACTGATCTAGCTGATCTAATCAACACAGCAGACTTAGACTTCTTAGCTGTAACTGAAACTTGGTTACACAAGGCTGCAGGACCTTCCCTCCTATTGGCTATACCCAACAGTTACACCATTGTAAGAGCTGATAGTCGCATCGAAAGGGGGCGGCATTGCCTTTATCGCTAAGTCAAGTTTAGGGCTCAGAGTACCCACCACGCCCATCGTTAATTCCTGTGAATTACTCAGTTAAACTTTCCACAACCAAGGCAAGTAATTTAACCATCCACTTAATTTACAGATTGCCAGGCCCCATTGGGACCTTCGAAGAAGACATTATGATCCTACTCTCGGACAACACCAAACGCACCTCACAAATATTGTTACTTGGTCATTTTAACTTGGGCTACCAAGACCCCAATGACCAGCAGGCTAAGGTACTATCTGTCGCCCTAGCAGAATTAGATTTTACTCAAAGAATTAACCAACCCACTCATGAGAAAGGCAGAACACTAGATTGGGTTGTAGACCTTAACTCCGAGACCTGTATCTCATCTATCCAACCTTTATGCTGGACTGACCCCTACCTTATCACCTTCACTACGCAGACCAAACGAACAGACACCAAAACCAAACAGATAGTGCCACCTTCCCTTACTAGGAGCAAACGGAACATAACTACAGATTAACTTTTGCCTCTTCTCTTATCCACCCTAAACGAACATCAGATTCATCCGACCTAGCGGAGCTGGTTGAATTGCACAACTCCACCATGTCCCGAGCTCTAGGTACTATTGCGCCAGTTAAAATGCGTAAAAGCAAACCAAAAGCCCATCTTAACACCTGGTTCACCCCTCAGTTAAAAGCTATGTGTGCAGAAAAGAGAAAACTAGAAGTCCTATGGAGAAACCTCCCCTCCAAAGAAAATAAACTTAACCTGAGTGAAATATCTAGCAAATACATAGATGAAATCATACGGACCAAAAGTGAAACGTATAATGACAGGATTAATAAAGCCAGCTCCAGTTCTAAGGAACTCTTTTTGATACTATGGGAATTGGAATCCCCTATAGCCCCTGAAGATCCTTGCATCAAGGACAAAGCATGGTGCACAGACATACAAAATGCGTTATCTAATAAAATTGCCACTCTCCAAAATATAATTGCAGCCAAAAGACTTACTATCTGCAAATTAGATTCACACCTTGAACCTGAAGAATTCCTCATAAACCGTCCCCCTCAGTTCAAATTCTCACATATCTCCAATACAGAGGTAGAAATAATTATCGCATCACTCAAACCCTCTAGATGCCAAGGTGACACTTGTACTGCCCAAAAAATTAAAGAAGCCGCCAGAAACCTGGCCCCATTTATTACCAAACTAATAAATGTTTTTTTTCACACTTGCAGCGTCCCAACTAATCTCAAGGACGCGTGGGTCCTACCCCTACTAAAAAAAGCTTCTCTTGACCCATTAGTGCCAACTAATTATAGGCCTATTACAACTTTCTCATTCCTCCTCAAAATCGTAGACAAAGCAGCTTACTTCCAAATCCAGCAATACCTCGAGACTGATCACCTCATAGGTCTAAGACAATCGGCTTTAGACCACTCCACTGAGACAGCAGTAATTGATTTGAAAATGCAAATTGACTCACTCAAGGACAAAAGACAGTGCGCTCTGCTCCTTATACTAGACCTCTCGGCTGTCTTTGATCTGGTGGATCATAAAATCATTTGCAAACACTTATCTTCTGCAGCCAATTTCTCTCAAGAAGCCTCTGACTGGATTCAATCACTTCTTAACAACAGGACAATGAGGTTTTTTTCCCAGTCGGCAGCCGCTGACCCTGCCCCAATTACATGTGGAGTCGCTCAAGGTTCCCCCCACTATGTACAATATATTCACTAAGCCTTTATTTGACAAATTGGACCATCTGGGTATCATTAGTACCAACTATGCAGACGATACCCAGATACTCCTACCTCTATCCGGAAACTATGACCTAGATCTAGCCCTTCTCATTAAAATATACAGAATCAATCAGGCATGGATTGCGGCCCATGGCCTAAACCTGAATGACGATAAAACAGAAATCCTAATCCTAGGTGCTCCAGCCCATCTTTATAAACTTGATGTGCAAATACATCCTTCACCATTGATGGTACAGCTATCAAAGTGGCCAAAGAAACCAAAACATTAGGTTTTTACCTAGACGCTACTCTCAACATGGGAAAGCAAGTCAACGCTACCTCCTCTGCAACAGCGTACACATGCAAGTTGATTCACGGTTGCAAGCCTTACTTATCCACTAAGAGCTGTACAACTCTAGCGAGAGCCTTAATATTGTCGAAACTCGACTACTGCAACATCCTCTATGCAGGAGCCAGTAAACAGACCACTAACAAACTTCAAATCTTACAAAATAATGCTTTGAGAACTGCCTTAAGCATTCCAAAGAGAGAACACATCTTTGAAGCTAGAAGAGATACCAAGTGGCTTTCCATCAAAGATAGCATTCAATTCAAAATAGTTTCCATCACCCACAAATGTCTAAATAATGCCGCCCCACAATACCTCCAAGAATAAATTATCAGAAAATCGTCCTCTCGCCCCACCAGGGCTGCCCAATCCTGCTGCATTACAATTCCCAAATTCAATTTCAAAAGAGCAGGTGGGAACAGTTTCCTGGTACAAGCCGGCCAATACTGGAATGCCTTACCCTTGCATCTCCGAACCGACCAGACCTTCCCAAGTTTCAGGAAAAATATGAAAACTTGGCTTATCTCTAGCGATATCTGAATGTAACCGGTTGTTCTTCTAATCTTCTCCTTGTACTATTTTTGTATTTGTACCATACCTGTAATTTGCCTGTATTGTAAGTAGTATCTTAACTGTAATTACCTTGTACTGTATATAAAAACTGCATATTCTTGTTGCGCCCAGATACCGTCGGGTGAGGAATGCCTTATTAATAAATAAACAAACAAACTAATATGAAATTTCACTTGGTTGAAGCAGGCAGTCGCTTGGGGCTTCATTACAAGTATGGCGGAGTGGGAAATAATTGGCATTAACGGAATTACTGGCAATGTTCCCGCTCTGCCATACTAAGAGTATGGCTGTGGAGTGGAGGATTTACCACCAGTATCGTGCTGGAGGTAAATTCTCCAACTCCCTGCCGAAAAATCGGCTAAATCAACAGAACTAATGTGGCAGAATTACTGCTGTGGTAATTCAGTCAACAACAAAAAACATAGCATCCTATGGGCTCATAAAAAATGGGTATTTACACCTCCACTTGTAATCCGGCAGTAATTCCACTGGACCAAGTAGCAGTAACACTAATTCAGTTGGGTGGTATTTCATCAGATTTACCACCGGAATACCGCTCAACTCGTAATGAGGCCCGGTGTTTACCATAAAAATACCCCAAAACTATTTGTTATTCAAAAACCCCAAGGGTAGGAAATTGATATGCCAGAAGTCCTGGAAGGTGAGCAGGACTATGAGGATGTCGCTAGGCAAGGGGGTGGGTTCCGAAGGTGATGTCAATAGGGAATAGGGGTGCCGGGACTTTGGTATGGGCTTTGGGGTTAGTGGCCTTTCTGGAGGCTGTGTCTTTGGTGCTAAAGATAAGATTAGCGCTGGAATTAGTTGGGACAGAGAATGACGTTGATATAAGGGCATTGAGAAAAACAGTGGGCCTCAGTCCAAGTTTGGAGGAGCGGTATAAATGTGGCAATAAATCTGTTATCCCCACTTTTTTGGGGAAGTAACAGAATTAGTGCCATTTTTACTACTCCACCAAATCCCGAGTTTGGCGTTGAAGTGGAGGATTTACCTCTAGCATCATACTGGAGGTAGATCCTCCACTTCAAAGCCAAAATGTCTGTCAAAAACCCTAGTGAGTCCTATGGACTCCAAAAATGGGGACGCAAATTGGCCTAAAGAAAATCTACTTAGGCTATATTTCCTAGGAGTTGGCATGAGACTCCTCTAGAGGTAGAGTCTTCGCCCTCTTTGAATTAGAGGTTTTTGACAGTTGTGCAGATAGATCTATTCAGATGCAGATTGCCCTGATGATGAACTAGTTTCCGAAATGCATTGGCCGACCTGCTGACCATGTGTCTGTTCTCCTTGAATGAGACCTACACATTAAACATTTGACCACTTAACATTCTGGATTGATATATATATGTTTTCAAGGGAATGCATAACGATTCACATAGTTATGATTTTGAATCTTACTTGAGCTCTAAGTGTGTGCACGAAGCTTTCTGGAATATTGTTTCTAGAATTTCTTTTCATCACTTAAACTGCCCTACCACTGCTTGTAATCCTGTGGTAAACCCACTTGTCCAAGAGGGGGGTGGTAACAGTAACCGATTTTGGCAGTAATTTAGCATAATTTCCACCGAATTACTTCCAAACTCAGAATGCTGCTCATTGACTTCACTGAACAATAATTGTTTTTGTCAAGCCTCTGTTAGCAGGTTCACGGTTTTCTCTATTTTTTTTATCTGGATGTTATTTGTTATTTGTTTATACTGTGTACCCATCTTGTAGGTGGAGATCCCTGGAGAACATGGTCACAGTTTTTTTTTTTTTTTTTTTTTTGTGTATGCAGCTTTCACATTATCAAGAACTGCAGAGGGGAGTGGATTGAAATCTTTTTTTTTTTTTACAAAGAAATACATTGTTTTCATGTAAAATAACTCTTGATGTAGGCAGGTTCTCTTTGCTTGATCCATCTGCTTATGCACAATATTAAGGTATCGATCTTTCATTTATAAAAGCTTTCTTTTTCCACATTTTGACTCCTAGCTATGGTTTTTTCTCAAACGGGTCAGACCAGGCGACTTTTCACTGACCTCTAGATATGTGTTGATGTCTGAGAGAGCTTTTGTCTTCATGAATGACTTGCATTTTACAGGTCAGCTGGAGAAAGCTGCAGAGCATTATGAAGCATTCTATCATCTGACAGTGGGGCGAAAATGGACGGATGAGACAGGCCGCACTCAAAACTCGCTGGCCTGTGAGAGCCTCTGGAGGGTGTACACATTACTGGCAGACAAAATGCTAGAAAACAAAGAACACAAGCCGGCCATCAAAACTCTGATAAAAGCTTTTACAATGGCAAAGGAAGGTGAGTGGAAAAGCTCCGTTATTTAATGCGCCAGGAGTCGTTTTCCCTGGGGTCGAGTCAAAATTGTCAACTGTTTAAATTGATAATCTGTTTCTTTAAAATTCATGAACACAACTAGTCAATAGTCTTCCAGATTTACCTGTGAACCAGAAGGAAGCTGCTTTTGCTGACTGCAAAACATACAGCCATTGATTACCACAGATCCTGCCTTTCAAATAGATGCCATCTGCATGGAAACATAGTCTAAATGCATACATCCATAAGAATAAATACAATTAAAGCACTGCACCTGTTTTGGAACATCTCCAACATAGGGCCTGATTCATGGAACGTTTTCCTAAGGGATTGCACCATTATAAAACACTTCCATGAATCAGGCCCATAGTGTTTGTCAACGCTTTCAAAGAATAATATGCGTGACTGGCAAATATAGAAGACTGCATTGTTCTTGTTCATGCTTGCAAATAAAGTCAGTAATCCTGAATCTGAAAGTACTCTATGCGTATGCCTAGCGATTCGAGTAATTGTGGTTTTTTGGTGTATAGTTTAAGAATGTACGCTTTCTCTATATTTTTTCATACAAATTCTGTAAGCACGGATTTTTGTCGATTTGAGGAAACTTCTTTATCAAATTGTGAGTACACCACAACCTGTGTCTGTTTTGGTAATCTTAAGTGGCCCACGCAGATAGCACATTGCGTTATTTGCAATGCAGTTATCACTTTTGGCAGTCTGTTCCGTGCTGCTGAATGCGTGGCAGCTGTCTAAGTCCCTATTCAAAATGGGGCGTTCGCTTATTTCTGTGGGGGTTGCCCGACATAAATCGGCCAATGCCATCCGCCGCTCCCTTAATGAACATACATTTGTCGAAACAATCAATTGAGACGGGTACAGGGCAGCTATTCACCACGCGTGAGGTGGCAGAGGTTTTGCCCCATACCCCACGGTCCTTTCTGCCTTCAAGCCAGCGACTGCTGGGGTATTTTTTAATTGGTGGCGTGAGTGGTGTCTCACAGCGTGTAAATGTTTCCCACAAATATGTGAGAGTGACACAGTGTAGCAAGGGAGTCCAAAGGGATTTTCAGGGTGGATTCTCCTCTGAGAAAATGTTTAAAATAATGGTTTAAAATGGTGCATTTTACTGCTCACTTTCTGTGAAAACTTGGTTGAAGAGCCACAAAGAGGATAATTTTAAATGAACGCAAATTGCATGCAGGGGACCGCCAACATTACCACTTATGTGTGTTGTTGGGCCACCTGAATGCAATGTTCATCACTAACAAAGCAGAGTGTAATGGTGAAGAGTAAATCCAGGCGAAATTAACTTTACTCTTCACTTTTACTCTCTGCTTTGTGATAAAACGCGACCTCCTAATCACCCGTTGCAAGCAGTGTTTTCGAATAGATTCCTATGAAATCATCTTGCTAAACAACAGTTGTAAACTTAAGGCATACTCCACCGGAATCTGTTGTTTTCACGCCAGCATCAAGTTAAATCCAGCCCAGGAGTGCTCCCTCAACTGCTTGCTGCGGCTGAAGGAGCGCTCGTGTTTCCACTGGGTTGACTTGGCTCGTCCAGAATGGGTGTCGGATCTGCGCCCTGTTGACTTTATGTACAAGCTGCCTCTGTTTCAAATGCTTGAGCCAAAGAGTTAGTGCTATGTTATCACTCATATATATTCTAAAGTGTATGCTTTTCCCAAATGTATGTATTTTCAGTGCCCAGGGCTATAAGTGGAGTAAAAAATCGATAAGGGGCCCTCATTTTGGGGGCGTGGGATGGGCGTGGCCTATCAAAGTACACAAACTGAAGTAAGGTACCAAATAGATATATAAATGCTTGTAAGCATTTATATATTTGTGTGCGTACCTTACTATGGTTTGTGTAGTATGCAAGACATATTTTATAAACCTAGAAATATGTAACATATTTCTAGGTTTATAAAAGATGGCTTGGAAAGTACACAGTTCAATCCATCTTTTATAAAGCTTTGCCGACGGACAAAGCCAGAGGCGTCTTTGTCCGTTGGAAAAGCTTTATAAAAATAGGTTTCAATTGTGTACTTTTCAAGCCATCTTTTATAAACCTTGAAGTATTTCAAGGATTCCCCAGGTCCACCGAGGGTTATAGACGCCTCAGCGACCTAGGGAAACAAAAGGCACAGTAACTTCCTCTGTGACCTCTCGTGTGAGGGGTCACCAGAGGAATTTACAGTGACTGACAGAAGTGGCAGCCTGTCACAGCATCGCTGTGGCTAGCTGGCACTTTGAATGGATTGTGTCCTCCAATGTATTCCACATCTTTGACATGTAATGTCCACAGCTGTGCACTTCGGAAACATTTTCGGCAGAGGGCGTCCTGCGCCGATGACATCGGGTCGATGTCCCTCGAAGGCCTTCATCAAGGGTGACGTCACAGGATGTTATAAATAGGACGCACGGCGCCCGTAGCCTCAGTTCCGTTTTTTCCGCGAACATGTTGCTTCTTTTTCTTCGACACCTCCGACTCCGCGGTCTGGCTTCAAGACTTGCAGGGACTGCAAGTCGAAAATGTCGATCAGTGACCCACATCGCATTCGTTTGTGGTGCTTGGGTGAGAGTCACGAAACCGATGACTGTTCAAAATGCCAGTCGCTAACTGCCAAGGCCTTCCAGGAGCATAAGGGGAAGCTCCAGGTAGGTAGGGGTGCAAAGCCCAGTAAGTCCCTTAAATCCAAGTCAAAATCCAAAGGGGTGTCCACCGACAACTTGAGGGGCAACACTCGGCGTAGGTAGGAGGCCCGGGGTTCTCGTTCCCGCAGTGGTTCCCGCCATTCTTTTTCCTCATCGCGGCATTCTCGGAAGTCACCGGTCGCCTTCCCCGTCCTCTTCGGAGGATGGAGTCGCGAGGAAAGTGGCATGCCCGACGAAGTCCTCGACTCCGGAGGAATGGGCTGCCTTTAAGGAGCAAATGTTGACGATATTTCAATTGCAGGACACAGGTCCAGTCGCGCCTTCTAACGAAGCCGGCCAGGATTGGTCTCGTACTGTGGCTCACACGCCTTCGGGATCGGGTCCACGACGCGCATCAGAAACCTTCGAGGTCCCATTCGGACAAGTCTTCGGATAGTCGCACGAGACGTGCTTCTAGGTCTCGGTCCTTGTCCCCAGCGAGACACTAAGGGCTCGAAGCCGGAGTCGACTCGGTCGGCGCCGTGTCTGTCCAACTCGGACGTCAACGCTTTGCCATCTTATCAGCCCACGATGCCGTCGGCACCAGTGTCGACGTCAACGCCGAAGCCTTCGGCGCTCATGAAGCCGAGGTTGTCGATGCTCTTCGAAGCCTTCGGCACACTCAACGCCTTTGGGTATTTTTCCCCGGAATTTGCCATTGGAGTACCCCTATGTGGTGGATCCCCCTAGGAAAGCTACTGCGAAGTCTGTGAGGCAAATATTGGACTCCAGGCCCTCTTCTGTCCTCAGGCCAGGGTTTCGACTCCCACTGGACAACATATATGAAGAGGAAGAAAGGTCTGAATTTGAGGACCCTGGTGAAGTTGATGTGGCTCCAATCTTTACTGGTGACAGTCAATTGGAGGAGTTGAGGCAAACCCTTCATGATGCCAGTGGGGTGGACACTTCTCTGGAAGTGGAATTTGGTAGGCCTGAGCCTGGGGCTCATGCTGAGTCTTCATACAGGAGGCTCATGGGTAGGGTCTTGGAGTATCTGGGCTGGTCCAGTCCTCCTGAAGACTTTGTGCAGGATGATCTTACGGATATTTTAGATCAAGGTCCATCCTCTGACCTGGTGTTACCATTGCATCTCACCTTACAGAAAAGGGTGGCGGCTGCTTGGCAGTCACCAGAATCTCTTCCAGCTGTTAATAAATCTTTGACAAAAAAGTATCGCGCTTCCGTTAGCGACCCCAGCTATTTATCTACTCACCCCACTCCCGAGAGTTTGGTGGTTAAGGCAGCTATGGCCACCTCGAGGCAGGCGGCGTACCCTACCATCCCTCCTGATAGGGACGACAAACACTTTGACGGTTGGGCTCAGAAGGTATTTTCTGCGGGGAGCATGGCATTGAAATAGGCCAACTTCGCTTGGGCCTTAGCAAGGTTCTCACACACTCTGTGGAACTGTGTTTTTTTAGCGGCTGAGCATATCCCAGAGGGGGATGAAAGGTATGTCTTCCTGCCTCTCATGCAAGACGGCAAGGATGCCATGTGCGAATCCCTTCAGTTAGGTTTGAATACCGCAGACATTGTTAGCCGGTCCATGGCTGCGAGCACCGTTATACTCAGAAGTCTGGTTTTGCTCCGGATGTGCAATGCCGTCTTCTGAACATGCCCTTTGATGGCGCACATTTGTTTGGCAACAAGGCTGACGAGAGCCTTGAGAGGTTGCAGACCTCAAAAGCTGCAACAAAAACTTTAAGCGCCGCTGTGCGTCAACCTCCCCCTTTTCGTCCTAGGGAACACCAGTGGAGGGGAGGTTCTTTTCGTTTCTACTCCTCCTTTGGTAGAACGAGAGGGGCCACCAGTCAAAGGGGCCAGCAAAAAAGTACCCATAGTGGTCGGGGAAATAGAGGTGCCAAAGCCGCTTAGGCAGCTGCCTCTTTGCCTTCAGGCACTGCCGCAGCCGCTTCCAAACAGTCATGAGGCCATGTCCCATGGTTCGCAGGTTGGGGGCAGACTGTCTCAGCATCTCCAAGAATGGCGAGCCATTACTTCAGATGTGTGGGTTCTTAACCCTGCTGGAGAAAGGCGCTATAGAACTGGTGCCTGTAGTGGAGAGGAACAAGGGATGGTATTCCCCTTATTTTTTGATTCCCAAGAAAGACGGGGGATTGAGACCCCTCCTGGACTTGAGTTGGTTGAACAAACTTCTCAGGAAGGACAAGTTCAAGATGGTTACCCTTTCTCAAGTCCTCCAGGCCCTTCAACTTCAGGATTGGTTGGTGTCACTGGACCTACAGGATGCTTACTTTCATGTGCCGATTCATCCCAAGCACAGAATGTACCTGAGGTTTGCGGCTGGAGACTCGCACTTTAAGTTTTGGGTCCTGCCATTCGGATTGACCTCCGCACCGAGGGTCTTCACCAAGCTCATGGTGGTGGTGGCAGCGTACCTCAGGTGAGGGGGGATTCACGTCTACCCCTACCTGGACGACTGGCTGATCCTGGCGCGTTCTCCCGAGCAAGCATTGGAACACCTCGGTCTCACCTGCCGCTCCCTCCACAGGCTGGGCTTCTCCTTCAAATTCAAGAAGTCGCATCGGATACCTTCCCTACAGCTCCTGTACATTGGGGCTGTGTTAGACACGTCCTTGGGGAAGTGCTCGCCTCCCAAGCTGAGGGCTCATCACATTGTGCAGATGGTGGACAAGTTTCAACATGCCCAGAGTCTCCCGGCTTTCGAATTCTTAAGGTTGCTCGGCCTCATGGCGTCCAGGATTTTTCTGGTGCCAGAGGCCAGGCTGAGGATGAGATCCCTGCAATGGGTCCTCAAAATGCAGTGGTCGCAGTTCTCAGGCAAGATGTTGGATCCTGTTCAGATCCCACTCTTGGTCTTCCAGGACCTTCTGTGGTGGGCCAACAAAGGGAATCTGATGAAGGGGGAGCCGTTTTGGCAACCATGGCCAGAGGTGACTGTAGTGACGGATGCTTCCCTCGACTTGACCGCCAGCGGTCGTTGGTCTCCGTCAGAGACCGAACTCCACATCAACCTGTTAGAGCTGAGGGTCATCAGGCTAAACCTGAAGGCTTTTCTGCCGGCTGTGCAGGTGAAGAGTGTCTTGATCATGACAGACAACACAGTGGCCATACATTACCTCAACAAAAAAGTGTGGGTAGGGTCACTCCCATTGTGCAGAGAGTCAATGCAGCTCTGGTTCTGGGCCATCCAGCAGGGAATTTCGATCTCAGCGGTTCATCTGGCCAGAGACAAAAATGCAGCAGTGGACGCTCTGAGCAGGCAGAGCACGATCTCTCACGAGTGGGAACCGGAAGTGCGAGAGATTCTGCTCAAGGGAATTTCCTCCGAGAGGAGCCTTAGGAGATGCATTCGTACTGGATTGGTCATTCCCACTGCTGTACGTGTTTCCTCCAGTCCCCGCCATTCCTCAAGTGTGGCAGAGGTTACAGAGGTTCGGTTCCCACATGATTCTCATTGTTCCGGATTGGGCCAGGAGAGCGTGGTACCCGGACCTTCTAGAGATGTCCATCTGCCCTCCACGCCGTCTTCCCTACCGAGAGGATCTGCTCTTGCGCGAGGGTGGTCAGGTTCTCCATCCAGAGGTCAAGACTCTCAATCTTCATGCTTGGTATCTGAAAAGTTGAGATCTAAGGGTTGGAACCTCTAGGATGACGTGATGGAGGTGCTGCTTTCAGCCAGGAGACCAGCAACAAAATCTCTGTGCCGTTGGCATAAGTTCTGCGACTGGTGCAGAGGACACAGTGTTGATTCTTTTCAGTGCTCCATTCCTATGGTTTTGTCTTTCTTACTTCCTTTAGCCCACAGGGGCCTTCAAGTTGGTACCATTAAGGGTTACCTGGTGGCGCTTTCTATATTTAAGCGCTTGTCTGAAAAATGTTCTTACTTTAAGATTACTTTGATTTCTCAATTTCTTAAAGGACTGACTAACGTGTTCCCATCGTCCCCTTTCTAGGTGCCGGTTTGGGATTTGAATTTAGTTTTGAAATTTCTCATGGGTGCTCCGTTTGAACCTTTGCACTCTTGTCCTTTGAGATTATTGTCCTTCAAGACAGTGTTCTTGGTTGCGGTTTCTTCCGCTCGCAGAGTGAGTGAATTTCAGGCACTTTCCTCTAAGCCACCCTTTACTTTGTTCCACAAGGACAGGGTAGTACTTAGGGTACGTCTGTCCTTTCTACCTAAGGTAGTTTCTGAATTTCATTTGAGTCAGAAGGTGGTTCTACCTTCGTTCTATCCTCCTCCTTATCCTGGTAAGGAAGAGGAGCGACTCCATAGGTTGGATCCTAGGAGAGCTTTGAGCTTTTACATTTCTAGGATGTCCAGGATAATAGTGGACGATCAACTCTTTGTAGGATATGCTGGACACTGATTGGGCCAGGTTGTTAGCAAACAGACCTTGTCCAGGTGGATTATCCTCACCATTACGGAGTGTTACCGATTGGCGGGTAAGGAACCTTCTGAGTGGTTGTGAGCTCATTCCACTAGGGGCGTGGCTACTTCCACCGCCCTCCAACGGGGAGTTCCTATTAGGAATATTTGTGAGGCTGCTACATGGGCTTCGCTCCACACCTTTGTTAAACATTTCTCCCTGGATACGATCCATGGTCAGGATATGGCCTTTGGGAAGGTGGTTCTTCATTCTGCAATCTGATTGGGTACTCTAAATTCTTTTCCGTCCTCCATTTACTGGTACTGCTTTGGGAGTCTGTCAAAGATATGGAATACGTTGGAGGACACAATCCATTCAAAGAACAAGTTACTTACCAACTGGTAATGTTCTTTCGACTGGATGTTCTCGAACGTATTCCTCATCGCTCCTCCCAGCTATCCCCTCTGTCAAGAAGGAGTTTCTGTGATTTACACCTTCCTCTCTGTTAACGCTCAGGTATTTCTCATCTTAGAGACTGCTGTGCCGGTGAGACGAAAAACACGAACTGAGGCAACGGGCGCGGTGGTGGTTGTATACCGTCATACTCGAGCAGGACGAAGGCCCTCGAAGGGCACAAGGTCAATGATGACGATGCACAGCGCCCTCTGCTGAGAAATTTTTCCAAGCTGCAAGCAGGATATAGGAGTTTATCAAAGATGAGAGGTGAGAGAAGACCGTGAGAGCCCAGGGAAAGCAGGACAAGCTTACCAGTGTTGCCGAGGACCGGAAACCTTGTGGAACAAGTGCAAATGTGCGCATTGGGGGACCAGAGATTCACAGGGAGACCTCAGAGGCTGTGGTTGGGAGAGGATGAAAGAGCACCCCAAAGAGACTGAGAGAGAGGCCTGGCAGGATAGTGAACTGGGCCTAGTCAAGAAACATTACAAGGTTGTAAGAGGAGTCGGGAACTCCAGCATTGGGAAACCAAGAGAATTATGCACACGAGAGAATGCCTGGCAGGCAAGTGAACCAAGCCCAAGTGAAGCACGCTACAAATATGAGAAAAGGGTCTGGGACCCATATTTGAAGAGCCAAAGTAAAAGGGTCTGGGACCCAAGGCAATCCCTGGCAGGAGAGTACACCAGGGCTGCCAGCAGAACTGAGCCATTATTAAGTGTAGGGTCCTGAGACCCATATTTGAGAATCAACAGAAAAGGGGTCTGGAACCCACATGTGAAAATCCAAAGTAGAAGGGTCTGGGACCCAAGGCAGTCCCTAGGAGGAGGGAATATCAGGGCTGCCAGCTGAACTGTGTGACAGTCTTCCAATACACAGTAACTCGGTGAAGGGCAAGACAGGTTGGTTGTACCAGGAAGAGCAAATAAGGGGACGAGAAATATTACCCTTGACCAGGTTTGAGGCAGAAAGACTGACCTAGCGCCTGACAGGAGAGTATACCAGGCAGGCTCGGGATGACAAGAATCGGGTGAACTGTATATTGCGAATACTGTGAACATTGTGACCAGGGGAAGGAGGTCATTCCGCTTGGTGCTGTTTGTAAGAACCCTAAGAAGCCAAGAGAGGAGAAGTGTCCTCCAGGCACTGTGAACAATGTAACCGTGGGAAAAAGTCATTCTGCCTTGTGTTGTTTGTAAGAATCCTGAGAAGCCAAGAGAGGAGAGGTGTCCTCTTGGTACTATGAACATTGTAACCGGGGCAAGAGGGTCGAATGCCCCTGGTGTTTGTGAGAACCTGGAGAAGCCAAGGGTGAAGTGGTGTCCTCTTGGTACTGTGAACTTTGTGGAGAGCCAGGAGAGGAGAAACCTCTTGGCATTGCAAATACTGTGACCAGGGGAAAGAGACTCATTCCCCCTGGCATTGCCTAGAGATCCTTTTGTTGGAAATTTTACTTTGATTGAACCTGGAATGTTATGTTGGCCTTTTTTAGAAGAACTGACACCTGGAGAAAAGCCATTCCTCTGGACCAGGAAGTCCATTTATCCCTTTGTTATTAGTTACAAGTGTGAGGGTTGTAAATAGGCATTTCGACACAGGACAGTGTAATATTTTGATTTCACCTGGACATCCTGACAGAGTCCTTAATCTTTTTGTTGAGTTAGGGCAGCCCCTCATAGGAGGTAAAGCAATATAGGCTTTTCTTTTCTTTTTTTGGCATAAATAAGACTTTAATAATCAAAATGCCACCACTGTGTCCGCTTCCTACATCTGCACCCTTACCCTTACAGTACACAATACCACAAAAAACTTAAATTAAGAGAAACACACCCTAACCGTATACTTGTTAAGACTATTGTACCTAGTGAACACACAATCACATCTCATGCCTCTTAAAGTCAATTAGTTAGTGGCTGTCGAATCAAACATTGTGATATCATGACAATCAGGTTTTGGCTGCATACAGTCTACTTCTTCAAGGCCACAAACTTTATCTAAATAATTACTAAATATTACAAGAAAATCAAAGAAAACAACTAATAAAAAAGGTATTCCTTTCTACTATTCCACTATTCCTGCATCAGTGTGGCCGGCATTGAAAGCATCATTGTTGTGTTTAAGCAGGATCATTGTGTACAGTGGCTTGCTGGTAGATCAAAAAAGGTAGCAGGCGCCCCTCTCCAGAAAGAACATGGCATGATAAGCTGTTCTGAGATGAGAGTTTGCAGCACACACTTTTTGCTCACTGTGCTTTTCACAGATGGGAAATTCCCATTTGCATATCAGTCCTTGTTCCGCCCACATGGGCAGTCAAGCATCGAAATGCTATGGCAACTCCTCTCTGAACAGAAGTACCAACAGCAACCCCATACACATGTTTCAGCCTTGTTTCGCCTCATCAGTGAGGTGGAGCTGTGCCTCTCTGAGCACAGTGAGCAGGGAGTCCATGCCTGGTTGCCCACTGGTAACTCAGGGTGACCAACCCCAAGTTCCTTGCAAATATTTCAGAAAAGGTATCAATTAATCATGTACAGTTACTGATGACATCTGCTTAGCAGCTTGTATATGATAAAATTGCAGCTCTGATCCATGTGCTCTGATATCCTATCATCATATCATCACAAATAATGTAATGACTCTACTCAATCCATGCACATCTGGGGTGCTGACCACATCTCAGAAGCATATAAATTCAGCTGAAGACATATTTTGGCAACCATCTTAACAGCTGCACCTCTGTAGAGGTCATATGCCAGAAATAGAATGACTGTGGTCAAAGATATTGCTGCTAAAATATTTGTTGTTTCCATTGCTCGTACAATTACAGTAAATCTGGTGTGTGGCCAACATCCTGCAAGATGGCAGCCTAAGAGAAGGGGATTGTATTCCAGTTCCAGTTACTTATTATTTCAGCAGGCACAAGACATGACCTGACCACACTCACCCACTCCTAGATGTGAGAGTCAGGAATGAAAGACGTACACAAGTATGCCATGTTTTTGATTAAAGACTTTTATTAAAATTAATGAGTTGGGAAAAGGCCTCTCTGACCCTGCTCTAAGAGCAATTACCCTGCTTAAACAAATAGTTATGATCTATCTGTGACAGGAGGTTGAAACCAAAACTGTCCTCTGTCCAAAGTTCTATTCGACCCTCGCACTTCAAACTTAACTGTAAAGTGGAAAAAAGGGAACTGGCTTTAACCTTGGTTTGAAAAAAGCGTTCATAGAGGAACATGACTTAAACAAATGTTTCTTCAAGGATGAAGTTCTTGATTCTAGAGTGTAGTTCCCGTCCCCTGGATTCTTCTTTACTCCTTGAGGTTTATTCAAAGCAGTTCTTTGGGCCCTTCTTGGACATGTATAACACTTGCACAGCAGCTGATTGACTTCACAATCGTAGTTTCTCTCCAGATCAGTTCCTTAGTCCTCTCTTGGCCAAGTGCACCATTTGCAAATCAAACTTGCTTAACACAATCCTTTTCAGCTGCCTGGGATACTCCCCTACCAGGACGTTTGATTTGCACACTTGAGAATTCCTGGTATACTTCCCTACTCAATTAGACTGAGGAAACCCACCATCGTCACTCTAAAGTGAAATATGTACCTTTTAGTGGGGGGTAGATGCATTAATTATCAGAAGAGGTAGATGGAACTTATCAGCAACTAGGCCATTAAATTTGTCTTCAGTACAAAATTACAATTTTATTAAACACTCAAATAAAAACATATCACTGTAAAAATTACAATACATACATAAAAAAGACTTGTAACCTGTCTTCGTGACAGAAGTAAACCTTAATCGGGCTTCAAGATTAATAAATTGTGTTAGAGAGCATCTTCTTAAGTAGTGATGTTCTAATATTTAATATGAATTTTTAATCCTTTTCTAAGACAGTCTGTAATCACTAGACTCTTAAACTTGACATGATTCAGTCCTCAAATGTCATTCTTGGACTTTCTTCAGGAGTAATGTCATGTTCAGCTTAAAAACAGTCTAAATGATTAACTTTTTCTTCGTTATTGAAGTAGTTATCTTATTCAAATTGGCATAACTGCTGATAGAAGAAAGATAAAAATTAGGATCCTGTATTTTATTCTCGAATTCCTATACCTTCAAATTTTGGTATGCTTAGAAGAAGGTAACCAATTACCTTATCCAGCTTGTGGGTTAAGTCCTTGGATTGCCAAAAAACGTCTTCAATAGATCAGGGGTTGGCCCATATACTTATGGTCTTCATGTATACCTGTAAAAAACATATATTAATTATACTTCAGGACTCGCTACTGTGACTCTCGCTCTCAATGATTATGGTTTACTTTCTTTCTTTAAAAATTAAAATTACCTTAAATCGTAGTTTCCTCAGGAAAGGAATCGGTTGTGTAGTTTTTTATTTCCCGTTCCTTTCTCCACTTAATGGTGATATGGTGTTGTCAAAAAAACTTTGGCTATCCGTGAGAAACCACAGAAAAAAATCGATGTGCTTGTTACTTTCATAATTAGCTGTTTGTTGTTATTCATTAGTAGCCATTTAGGCATGGCTAAAAAAAGTTTGCTTACCCTTCTTTGGGTTTGGAAACAGATAGTGTTCCCCATTGGGAGTTGATAAATTCCGGTCTGGGATATAGCTTCTTCCTTATCAATAGCTGCTCTATCTCTCTCCCAATGGGTCCTTGTTCCGCAATCAGGACGGACTCCCACTGTAAAGGAACAAAATATTCTATAAAACCTGCCCCATTCAGTGTTCCTTTTTCGTTTTCATCCTAGCACGCTATATTGCCTCCAGTCTGTTAAGACAATTTACCTGTACTCATAGCGGGAGACACCATATCTAGGATAAACAAAGGATATCCAGGGGATCTATAAATCAAGAGAGGCAACGCAGACACCAAGCAAAAAAGCGGACCAACAGGTAAATTGTCTTAACATAGACTGGAGGGCAGTATAGCTTGCAATATTTTGCTGGCAAGTCATTTTTGAAGGACTCATAAGTGGAATTGAAAAAGGTGATTCCATCAGTTTTGCAAGGTTGCCTCACAGACTTGACTGAAGGGGTTCCCCTGTTCTTTATGGGACAAGGGGAGGAAATATGGCAATAAGCCATGAGGGTTTCAGGCATGGGGTGGTTATTTCCAAGGGAAAATGGGGAATACCATGTCTTACCTGATGAAGTCATGACATCTCCCTGGATGCTATCTCCTCCCATGTGATCCTTCCTTGTATTGCCGCCCCCAGGTTCAGGATCAGGTGATGTCTGCCATCCTCTGGCCACATGAGAAGAGGTTACCGCCGGGAGATCTGTGATTAGTCTGACCAGATTCATCACATAGACCACTGACTGCTTCACCAGCCAGACGTACCCACACCTGAAGAAACTCATTCCCGAGGTCGACTGTGCTTGGCCAGGATCCATGGCACTGTAGACCAGCTGCCACACAGGAAAATCATATCCCGGCGTTGCTGGAAAATCAAGGGTGCCGTTGATTGATGGGCCAACCTTGTTTGAAAAAACAACTGCCAGGCACAGGTCGAACACCACGGCACACAGTAGCACCCAGTCACTTCCCTTCTATCCCCCAGATAGGAGGAGAAATGGCAGGTGGAGTTGGGGCATGGAGAAGACGCTTCAGAGGTGGCACCCTCATGGACGTGCAGCAAGGCCCAACCCTCCGGGCATGTACGATCCCTGGCCATACCGAGTGGTAAATGAGGATGCTGGCTAATGGAGCCTGAAAGCAATAATTCTTCCTTCAATTATCGGTATAAGTACCCATGGCAGTAAATCGGGGCCATCTTGGAATAGTCTGTGGATACATAGAGCAGCCACTCTCTATCTGGCCTAATTTATAAGTCAAATACTGTACTTAATAAACCTTATCTTTAAAAGTGAATATGAAAGCACATTTTGCACTAATTGAACCAACAAAGTACCATTGCCCCCACCTTAAGATAGGATTTATTCAAACAAGTTTAGAATGTCCTCAGAAAATGCTTTGCTTTTCCAGGAGAAGTCAACTCCACAGGCTGCCATGCACAATTTTACAAATTCCCCCAGAATGGATTTCCCTCCGCAGAATGGCCTTCGTATTGTCTTGGCAGAGCTGTCTGTCATACAAAAAACGACCTCTGCTATTGGCAAATGCACTCAGGAGGTCCAAGATGTAGTGGAGTGACATGGTCCACTTTAATGCCCGGATAGGGGAAGTGGAAGAAAGAATATAGACTCTAGAAGACAGAGTGGAGGACCTGAAACATCTCGGAGGAAGAATCTGCGAAATGGATGCTGCTGTCACAGAATTGGAAGATAGAAATAATCTGTAATCTAGGAGCACCTGAAGTATCCAACATGTTAAAAGATTGTCTCACAACTACACTGAGAATCACCTTCTCGCCCCCTCTCAAAATTGCATTGAGTGGGTGTCAAAAGCCCTTCACATGCACACGATTTGGATCTCAGACCAACAATTGGTTGTCTCCTGCAGTACACCCAGGTTGCACAGATACTGGAGTCAGTTAAATCCAGTCCAAACCACATATCCTATGAGGAGCTACCTATTTATGGAACACAACATTTTCAAAGAGTACGATGATGAAAAAGAAAATACTCCTAAATTTAAGACCGGAGCTACGCCACAGGGGCCTGCCCTAAGATTTGGTGGTGTCTGTGGCAGGTGGTATGTGGAAAGACTTTTGGCCTTTCTTGAAGGCCACTTTGCAAGACCCTGTGGAGACAAGCCCCCCTCAGAAAAACAACTTGAGTGCCCATGTGATCCAAATACCTGGCTCCTTCCACCAGCAGGAGGAAGGTCGGCTTTCAGGTTTCAGATTTCTGAACACTCCCTGACAAGGCTTCATTCGGGACCCTTGGGTACAGCATCCAAGCCGCTAAATTGTGGGATGAAAATTGCAAATCAAGATTACCCCTAAAATCTACTAAGCATCTCACTGTGAGTCAGGATCCTTGTTGGAATATACCACCATTCGTCTAACTGTGGAGATTAGGCCCATTTCAGGTTCTCCATAATAAAATCAGCAGAACATATGGAATTTCAGAGCAGGCATTGCAGCAGCCTCTGCAATCTCTAACCCCACCCCATGTTACCCCCTTTCACTAAGACCCACTATAGGTTGCAGTCTGGGAGTGGCTAGGGGGTTTTGCTCTAGTAGGGGCCCGGCTGGGGGGGAAAGTGACATGCTTGTCCACCACATGGCTGTAGCTCAAAGATTTATGTTATGACTTGTAGTCACTTTTTCAAAATCTAGCTTTCTCTTTATACTTATTTGCTGTACTTGTGTAAGGATGATCTCTATGTTGATACATGGGGAAGTGCACAGAACGTGAGCTCTGTATCAAGGTGCAAATTGCATTGGAAAGGTGGTATCTGGAGTCCTTCCTTAGATGAGCAGGTCGTATTTGCCTTCAAGTGTGTCTCTGGAACCCTTCTGGAGGTAAACCCCATAGCTCGATCACAGGTACCCTGCGTACCATGGTTAATATTGTTACATGGCATGGTAAACAATGAAGGGTACCTGTTGAACGGCAAAAGGTCCTGTGTCATTTGAGACGGATGGATGCTTATATAGCCTTCCTCTAGGAAACTCAACTCTCAGAAAGGTGATACTGAGGCTTGAGGGTCAATGTGTGGGTCAGATAAGTTCTGTGGGGGCTAAAGATCTTAAAAGAGGGATTACCTTTCTTTTCCACAAGTGCTTGAATCTGAATATCCTCAGTACCAAAAATTAAAGCGAAGGCAGATGGGCCTTGGTTGAACGTATGATGGGGAAGAGCCTGATTTTGTTCCTCACCATTTACAAGCCCAATCATGCAGATCATTCCTTTTGGTCTGACCTATGCCGGATGGTGCAATCAGTGATTTGCCAATCACTTATAGTTGGGGGTGATTACAACTTACCATTGGACCCCATATTGGATAGTGAGTCACAATGTAGGTTTGTCTCTACTAAGATGCATACACATTTTTAGCAGTTTTTAGATGGCAACAACCTTGATGACGTATGAAGATTATGCAACCCAACAGTATTAGAATATACATTATATTCTCCAATGCTCCACACAGATTCCAGAATAGACTGTTTGTGAATAGATGGCACATGACATGTGTACAAAGACTACATAGGCCCAATATTATGATCTGATCATGCCCTGGTGGTCAGATCCGTAGTTCCCGTGAGAACCAACAAATGGCGGTTGAACACGGACCTGCTAGAATCCCCTGAGTTTAGGAACTTGACAGAACACATAACACAAGAATTGTTTTCATGTAAAGAGAATCAGGGTCTGCCTTTAGTGGCGGTGTGGGACTCATTTCAGGCGGCTCTTCAGGGCCATATTATAAATGTTGTGGCGGCAAAAAAAAGAAGCAGTGTTGCGCAATTCTCTCAAGGTGCTTAGAGCTATTAAGCCCCTAGAATTATAGTACACCCTCTCACCTACTCTGGAAAAGTTAAATGTTCTAATTGTGGCACAAATTGAACATTACAAGAATAGCACAAATCAGACCTCTGGTAGACTATTGAAATGCCACTCAAAGTTCTTTGGAGGCGCTAATAAAGCATGCACAATGCTAGCTTCACACTTGGAAGACAGAAGTCAAAATAACAAAGTCACGGCTCTCAGGGCGGTGTGACGATTCATGGGAACATGTCACTTCTCCCCAGTGGGAGCTCCTCCATCTGAGGCTAGGGAGCTGAGCACACACTGCAGCATTCCCCCTATAGTTTGCGGAAAGCAGGACCTCACAGGGAGGGACTCCCCTCATGTGGACAAGGACTTCCGTTCCATGATGGAACTCCCTAACACTCTTGCCCTTGAGTACCTGAAATATATAAAAACTGCATGGAAGCCATCTGAAAGCACTACTGCATGGGATGGCAATACTTCTTCCTTTCATCTTTTAAATATTGATGCCACCAAAATCAGGAAGACTAAAATTGACTTAGTTTGCTTTCATGTCATCTTCATGGAGTACTGTGAAGAAGATGAGCGGCGTTATGCACACTACTCCTTTGACAAGTGAAGAAGGTACTGGGAAGAGGTGGCCTCAAGTGTGCATTTAGACTACCGAATCGACACAAACAATGGACTGTGACACTCTGCTAGGGAGGAACAAACTGAATAGAATAAAAACTGAGAAAGGACCCAATGAAAGGTGAAGGAGGTGTGCCGCCTGGCAGACCCGGGAAGTTCAATCCTGGGAGCAAGGATCAACATCGGGGAAGCAAACCTCCAGTCGGGAGGACGACTACAGCAGATTGCAGGAGTCTTTTTCAGGCGAACCACAAACAGGCCTGACTGGAAGCTGGAAACCGACCCACAGTGGCACCACCTTGAGGATTTGAACCGAGCAGTCCATTAACTGCACCAATATCGTCTGGCTGGGTACGCAAGCACGGCAGCGGGAGCGGAAGGCAAAGCAGAGACGATGTACATTGACGTTGCAACTACCTCAGGAAGGACCATCGACGGGTTTCCAACAACGAAGCAGTGACGGGAGCCTCAGGAGACCGGTGGGAGATTAGGGAAGGGTGCTGAAGTTAAAGAAGACATCTGGAGTAATCTCCCTCGTCCTAGTCACTGTATCAGAAAGCAATCGCCCTCTTCTCAGTAATTGTATGAAGAGTATTGAAAGAAGAGAACACCTCAGGAGACATCTCCCTCATCTCAGAACCTGCACTAGAAGTGCTGAATGGAATCTGACAGCCCCAGGAGTGATCTCCCTCGTCTCGGCAATTGTAAGAAAAGTATTGAAGAGAAAGAGAGTATCAAGAGTAATCTCCCTCGTCTCCAGAGCTGGGACAGTAGTATCAAGTGTGTATATTACATCAATAGTGATCTTCCTCACCTCAGTTGTGTTAGAGAGATGGAAAAAGAACATCATATCGGGAGTACTCTCTCCCGACACTCTATCACCAAAAGAGACATTCAGGCTAGAGAGTGCCACAAGGGTGATCTCCTTTGTCAGAGTGTCTTAAGAAGTCAAGAACACTACGGGAACAATTGATGTGATATGATAGGTTATTTATAATGTGCTTAATTACCCAGAGGTTTCTAAGCGCTGACCCAGGGATCAAACCTGTGTTGCTCCGTGTCGTCTTGCTTCCAAGGCGAGCATGTTGCCCCTAAGCTATCCTCCAGAGACTCCTGAGAATTCTGGAAACAGTTCACCTTGTTTTCACCAACAAGATGAGGGGGAAGAAAGAAGAGGAATAACTGTGTGTTGGAAACAACTCAAGTGTTTGACTGTTAAACAAGCCCTAAGAGAAGCCTGGAAAGAAGTGCAAAGGTTAGTTGAAAACTATTGCAGAAAACTGTCCGAAGATAGCCAAGGCTGAACCAGGAGAAGGGATTCATTCTCGTGGTTCTTTCACCTAATTTGTTGAATCAGAAACTATGGCAAAAGGTTGCTAAAACAGCAGTTTGGAGGCTGGTCGTCGATCAGAAGGAGATGGCAGTTGTTGAACTGTGGAAACAGGAGAAGGGAGTCATTCTCCTGGTATTCTATACAAGAACAGAGCTTGAACTATTATCAAAGACTAATGGAAATATGCCCTTAGGGCTGATCCTATTACACCAAGAGAAGGGAGGCATTCTCCTGGAGCCATTTAGGTCAGTGGGCCTCATTACAACGAGCGTGTCCCGTAATGAGCGGTGCCGGTAAGGGACTGGCACCGTTCATTACCAGCCGCCTCATTACGAGGTCTGCAGCGGGTCCCGCAAAGGACGCTGGTGAAACCAGGTTTCCTTAGCGGGACCCACTAGCAGAACAGGATGCTAACAACAGGCCCGTCTTTAACGGGCCCGTTGTTCGCATCCTTCCCATTCCAATTGAGCCCTCTGGGGGCTCAAATGGGAATGGGGATGTACCAGTTCCTAGTCCCGGGAAAGGGAATTACCGGACCCTTCAAGGTCGGAATGGGCCAGTGCTGAATGGAATCTGACAGCCCCAGGAGTGATCTCCCTCGATTCCTGGAATCTGGACCCGGTACTCGGTATGGGGGTAGCCATGGCGGTAAGAACTGCATGGCTACCTCCATACTCGTAATGAGGCCCAATGTCTTTTGTTAGCAGAAGGGCTAGAGTTAGGTTAGTTTGAACAGAGGAGGGACACTTTGATTTGGACAAACCCCCTGAAACCCATCACCCAAGTTCTTCTTTAGTTAGGTAGGGGATACTCTTTAGAGATAGGGGAAGATAGGCCTATTTCATTACTATTTAAATAAATATTGTTGTAAATATGCCACCCCTTTATCCAACTCATTACTCTAGCACGCCACAGAGGGAAATAACATTATAGTAAAAGATGCAGAGATAGTGAGGGAATTTGCAGGATTTTATTAAACTCTCTACCCTTCAGATAATATCCCTACCAACTACTTAATGAATATATATCTGTGTAATACACTGCATCCCATATGTCAAGAGATCTTTCCGACAGAATTTGAGGTGCTGGAACATGATCTCTCAGCTGTCGATCAAATTAGCTATCTCTAAGCTATGAAAAGGCAAAGTACCAGGGCCGGATGGGCTGCCAGTTGACTTCTGTAGTACATTTATCCAGCTTCTGGTGCCCAAACTACAAGCCCCCTACATGCATGTTATGAAAAGGGGGCATTTCACAATTCTACGATCCATGTTATGCCAAAGTCTAAGGGAAACCAATTATTGGTTAAGAAGTACAGACCAATCTCATTGATAAAAGCAGAAGCAGAACTGTTTGCTTAAGTGGTGGCAAGGAGTCTGAATCCGATACTTCCTAAACAAGTTAACAAATACCAAACTAGCTTACTTAATGGTAGGCTATTCTCATCTAACACCTGCCTTCTGTGCAATATATTGGACCTGGCCAGTGATAGATACATGCCATGTGCAGGAATCACTTTAGATGCATAAAAGGTTTTGACAGGCTGGAATTGTTTTTCCCAGCAGAGGCTCTGCGATTGCATGGATTTAAGCAAAAGATAATATCCCTAATTTGCACTTTATATCAGGATCCCAAAACTGCCATTTTTGTGAATTGGTCTTCCTCACAATATTTCAATCTACACCTTTCTGCTTGTGATTTGTGCTGTGCTAAAACCTTTATTCCATTCGATACGAATGAACAACCTCATAAAAGGGGTAGGTACAAGCACTTGCAGTATCAAAACCTAGGCATATGTGGATGATATTCTAGTCTACCCGGAAAATCCTATCACTATCTCTTTTTAGAGGAAATTGCATATTATTTAAAAGTAGCTGGGTATTAGCTCAACCTACAAAGAAGAGTTTTCCAATTGAATAATGGTCTCGGCTACTTCATTCTTGGTGGGTCGGTTGAAAATGATTAAAAGCTGTATATCTCTACTGATACTGTACAGTCTTGGAATGCTCCCCATGAAATGTCCCTCTACCATTTTTCGAGGGGATGAATAAGAAACTGATTAATTTCTTATGGAACAGGAAAAAGCCCTGAATCTCCACCAATAAACTGTGACTTCCCCCTCAAAAGGAGTGGTGTGCTTCCCATATCTCAAACCATACTCTGATGCATTTCTCATCAATCAAGGCTGAAGGTAGTCCTCTGAGATCATCTCCCCGGAGTGGCTGGAGCTGGAAATTGACCTTGCAGCCCCATTTAATACAGCTGATATCATGCACATTGGAGCAAACCCATCTTCTCAGGGGATCAATTCCATTGCAGATACACATAAGGTTATGCAGGCATGGGGTATTTATTTAAGCATGGTAGGACCACATTGAGCAAACACCCTTTATAGTTTAGGGCTACCTGAACATTTGAAGTGGCCTACATGGGTGGAAAAATAAATTCTTTACATTCATCATTTATGTTACACTGGGGAGCCCGCACCTTTTCCATTGGTTGCAAGAGACCTTTGACCTCCCAACGGAAGAATTTTTAAGAAATTCACAACTCATCCACATTACATCCAAATACATCAACGGCTCTAATATAGAATCTCCAATCCGTCACTTTCCCCTCTAAATCGACTGCTGATATCTATTGCTCAGGAGGAGGAATCAACCCAAATTATGTGATTGAAAGGGCATGGAACATACATTGCAGCTATGAAATTCCGGAACTGACATGGTGAACCATATGGATGAAAATCCGATGAACTTTATGGCATCTTCCACCATCCAGTCACTTTTTATATTGTACAATAGAGCCCTGTATACACCTTGAAAACTAGAAGGGGACATCACGGTATGGTTTTGATTTTGCAAGTGTCTGGGGGCACATGAATTGTGGAACAAAATTTCTGTCTATATGTCCCATTTTCTCTACGTTTACTCCTCACTTTCTTCCTCTGTTCCCTTACTACTCCTGATGAAGAGATTGTCTTCCCGAAAGTTCACTATTTCTAATTACTTTTGTTATTCATACTATGTACTGTGAATTTTGATTCATGTTTGACTTTATTCGCACATTAAAAAACTGATTTTGATCAGTGCAATTTAAAAATCTTTATTGTACCAATATAAGTAATTCAAACAAAGTTGCTATTTAAATTTACAAAGTGTTGACTGAGATATTCCTCAGTATCAATGGTGTGCATGGGACGGGAGTGCCCTTTAATTTTGAATCTACTTTTTCATTTCCATTGTTTAGTCGCTTTGTTTCTCCCGTGCACCCTGAATTTACACAGAGATTGAAACTTTTGATCTAAGCCTATACTCTTTAACTAATACAAGAAGGTGTGCATCCTAGCTTATTACTATTTAAGCCTTAAAAGTAGCCAAGCTGCTCGCCTTAGAAAAATTACTATTATGTATTATCTACAATTTGCCGCTGTAATACGTATCATAAGGTCTCTGAAAGGAATTCCAAGAGGTGCTTTGGCGAAACTCATGTCTGGCCAGATTCTACTACTTTTGGTGGTCCCAGCCTGAAGTATTACATCAAGGGGAAACAAAATCTGTCCGGTTATTACTTAATCAAAATCCCACATTGAAAACAAGGGCATTATTAAACAATACATGAGGGGATTAATGATACTTTGGTCAACTGTTCTTAGACCGGAGTACAATTTAAGAATTTAGTTAGGGGCCCACATATCAACTTGTCTGTGCTCTGATCCTAGTGCAGCATTTCTCCAGTAGCCCTTTTTGCTAATTTCCCAACGTCTACTGTATTTTGAATGAGCCATTATTAGTTTAATAGCAAAACTAATTGCATTATGATCGATCATGTTATCCACCGGCTTTGTAAGACAAGACACCCACACCAGAGATTCTATTTAAACTAATTATTAGGGAAATTGCCAGAAAGTGGCAAAATAAAAAAAGTGCCGAAACAAGTGTCCTTCAATCATCCTGCAGTACACTAAAGTAAAGATGTGTATGTAACTCAAAGTTTTGAATAGTTTTTCGGACAAAATAGTCTCTTCAAGGTGTGGATCCATATCCTTTCTTCCATGACCCACTACCCAATCCCTTCCCCCATGCAGTTCCTAGGTGCGGGCTTCCTTGGGGAGGTCCCGAATTCCCTTTGTCAGTCCACTCCCTGTCAAAGACTCTCTTCTCGGATATTTAGTCAACCACCCAATTGCAGGGTAACACCTCAGCTCCCCTCTATTGGGTTATGAAGCGTGATATCAGTGTCTGTGTGAGGCAGTGTTGGACATCAAGAAGCAGTGAGGGCCCGCTTCAGTGATGATGGTCCGGGAGGAATCTGGAGAAATGCATCCGAGACACCTCTGCAATGGGGCGTCACCGGGGACAATCTCAGACCTTGCTGCCTGCATAGGGACTGTGGCACCCAGGAGCATGGCACATTATGACGCTGCTGCCGGTGGGCAAAACCAAAAGGGGACGCAGTGGCACAGTAACGCCCTGGTCAATATAAAAGTGTATTCCATCCTTCTACTCACCAGCGGGGAGGACGCATTAGGGTGGCCTGAGATACAGGGGTCCAGAGGAGGTATCTTCAGTGTGGACCTTTCGGGCAAGGGAAAAGGCTATATGGCACCCAGCAATCCCACTGGAAGGGTGTGGAGGCAGAACCTACCAAAGTGCATAAGTGATTGGCCCTGAGAACGAGAAGCATGCTGATTGGTGTAATGGGCAGGAAACAAGGATAGAAGCAGGAGGAAATATTACTTTGTGTCTTTGTGATCCTCTGAACTGCAAGAAGTAGAAGACATTCCAGAGGGATTTGAATACTGTTGGACTTATGTGAGGAGTCAAAAATGAGAACCAGACACAAAGTTGTGGTATTCTCAGAGTCATACATTTTGTAAAACATAAGTGGGTTGGAAAAACGCCTCTCTGCCCTATTCTAAAGAGGAATTTCCCTGCCTAGAAAACTAAAAACTAAATATCTGTCTGTATCAAATAGTAACTTAAAAGCCATCCTTGTGTCCAAACCACTTTAAGCTGACCCTCACACTAGAAACAAAACAACAAAGGGTCCAAGGGAATGTCTTTGACTTAATGCTAGCAAAATGTGTTCACAACCGAAAATGTAAGGATAACTCCAACAAAGGTTTCCTCCAAGGAAAGTGCATTGAATCCAGAGGGTGGTTCCCTTCCCTTGAACCTTAAGGTAGGATGGCAAGAGTGCATTATTATTTTTTTTATCCAAGCAAGTTTCTTTGTGTCTTTGTACTGGATTCAGACAATACATTTCATGAGTCTTTCTTGAGTTTTTCTTGTAACTTTTGCGGACTGCCTGGTATACTCCTTTGCCAGGAATCCTTCTATGGGCTTTTCAGATCCCCTGGTATACTCCCCTGCCAGGTATCTTCCCACAATGTCAGAATCTTTATTCAACTTCAGGTGCCTGGCATACTTGCCAGCCAGGACTTCTTTCATGGGCTTCTCAGATCCCCTGGTATACTTGTGAGGGGTTAGCAATACGAGGGGAACCACATTTGGATGTTGTTCAAAATATGCCATTTTATAACATTATACATCTTATCAAACGCCTCACTATGACTACTATGATGAGAATTTCCCAGCCCAACAAAACTAAAGGGAAACACTCTAACACAGTATGTCTGGTCCTCACACTTAAACATCAAATACACAAAGAATATATATGGAAATTTAAATAACATCAGCCTAATATTCAGTTTCTTGATAACCTCTTAGTAACCTGGATGAGCTTCCTTCCCCAGGATTCAAGGTAAATTTAGCTCCAATTATTATTATTATAATTGTTCTTTTATGACGCGCTTAATACCAGCGAGTGGTTTCTAAGCATGGGATTGGGATTCAAACTTCTGTTCTGCTGCGTTGTCTTGCTTCCAAGACAGATGTGTTGCTCCTGAGCTATCCTTCCTTCCCAATGTTCAACAAAAAGAAACGAGGAATTCCATGTAGGTAGTATAGTCTCAATTGAGTTCTTGATGTTTCAATGTCAATGTAAAGTTGTGTTAACCAAAGTTCCAACAAAAGCAAAGCTCCTTATCTTGGTGAAATAAGGACTTTCCACTTCCTCAAAATAGCACCAATGTATTCCCAGCCACAATGCGTTGCCACCACTTCCAGTTATCCAAGAGGAATTGCCACATTTCAAAGGAAATGTAACTTCTGTGAATCTTAGTGAAACACAGTTCTTGGTTAACAGTTATTATGTCTCTACTTCTACTTCAACAACTTCAACTTCTATTGGAGTTTTACCATGAGGACATACCCCTTTTCCTCATAGTATCATGTGTGCTTCTGAAGTCTCCCCTCTACCGACAGCCAGATATACTACTATAGCTTCATTATTTTGTGACTTTAAACAGATTATGACAAGATTCACTTTCAGGTACTTCAACACCTTCAAATAGGCAAGGCACTCTCTGAATATCTGTTTTCAAAAGGGGCAGCTTCTTTGCTTATCTTGTCTGTCTGCACCACCTACCACCACAACTACAGTCGGCTTTGGAACACACTTCTCTCTTGCATCTACAGTTTTTTGGCAACATAGGTTTCATCATCTTCAAATAATACTTATAAATAGCAAGTTTCTCTTCCCCAACTTTGCCTTCATCTCTCTTCCAACTGTTAGCCAGAATAATTACCCAGAAGCTTCAGTGCCACTCTCGTGGGTTCAGGTAATGCTTGCACACTTGTATGTTAGGCTATGCTGAAGTTTTATTGGGCTTGCAGTATTGTTTAGATTGTTGTCTGGCTTTGAGAAAGGCTGATTTCAGGCTCAATAGGGAAATATTCTTGGCGTTGGCAATGCTTGCTCTCCCCAACTCCATATACAATGTTTAAACACTTGACATCTCTTTATAAGCAATTGCCTGCATGAATAATGATTCAAAGTTCATTCTTCCTTCTGAGAAATATATTTGGACACAGGCACCAATTCATAGGTTTTGCACAGTTTAAAGGTTTAACAATTGCCTTTTCGTAGCGTTTGCTCTTCATGCGAGTGAAGTAGAAATACTCGATCACTCGCAGGTGCTACATTTCCAGTGTACCATTGTTAAATATTGAACAAACAACTTCACCTTGTTCCTACTCTTACGCAAGTGATTATTAACCTGGATAATGTTGCCGGCAGTGCTCGCACAAGGAATGAGAATGCAAGGTTTAATTCACCAGCTTCTGTATTCCTTCCTCCATGTGCTGTACAATTTCTACGACTTCTGTCTTCACTTGGGACCCAGGCCCTTCCTCGCTGAAGGTGTCTCCAGTCTGGCCACTCAGTTAAGGAGCCCTTCTTGCTTCTGAGATCCACAGCTTTACAACAGCAGCTCATCACGGTCTCTGACATGCTTCTTGCTGCGCAATCTCTGCAAGTAGGGTCAAATGGGCTTCCTGCACGCCTACCGCTGTGGAGCCTCTGCACGCCAGAGTTTGGGGGAACAAGACCTCACAGGACAAGCAGGTGAAATCATCTGCATCAGAGTCCCAGTGTCTCTTTGATTCTCCTACTTCTGCCTGGATTGACAACACCGTGCCTTCTTCCTTCTGCCTCTGCTACTACTGCATACACTCCAGCCACAGTTCCAGCTCCTTCCAAATGCCTGTACCTGAGGGGAGCTTTTATACTTCTCAGGTTCCTTCAGGTGTAGGCTATATGGATTAATTGCCTGACTACTACTACTACAGCATGACTCTTCAGCCCTCTTCCTCGTCCCAGTACATATTGGATTATGGGATTTGTAGTCCCCAACAACAAAGTTAGATTTTCTGACTTCTCCTGTTGGGAAACTTAAACAGGTGGATTCCCAGTCTTTGTGGCCGGTTTCCTCCCCCCTCCCATGTGATCCTCCCGCAGTAGACCACCCCCAGGGTCAAGATCAGGAAGCGCCTGCGTTTCCTTGGCCATATGAGAAGGGTCGAAGGCCAGGTTTCCAGGAGGAATCATTACTGATTCATCACATGCTCCCCTGCCAGGTATCTTCCCACAATGTCAGAACCTTTATTCAACTTCAGGTGCCTGGTATTCTTTCCAGCCAGGACTTCTTTCATGGGCATCTTAGACCCCCTGGTATACTCCCCTGCCAGGTATCTCCGCCTAATGTCAGCTGCCTGTTGTATTCCCCTGCCAGGACTTCTTATTTATTTCACTGTTCTCTTAACTACACTACAGCAACATATGCATTTGTACTTGCTTGCGGCTTGTTGCTGCACTTTGTCCTGTCTGCATCCAAATACTCTTCTTATTGGGCATTGAATTGGTATTGGGGTTTTTGAAAATTGAGTATTGTCCATGTTAGCAATCTCATACCATTCAGTCACTCGGTTGCATGCTTGTCGGTACGCCCCGGGGTCCCTAACGACTTTGGGCAGACTCACTAGTCGCTCCCAGTGTGTACGACTCTTGGCATTTTCTTGGTTGATGTGGTTCAAAAGTCTTACTTAAAGTACATCAGAAACAGAAGATGTTACATATGAGTTGTGAGTGTTTGCGTAGTAGATGGGGATTTGACTAGAGTGTGACATAGAGGAAAGGGTTTCTGACTTTTACCATAAGGAGGAATCGTTGGGTGACATCAAACCATTAAGAACTTGGATATTATACGGTCTTCCTCAGTTAAAAGGGGGTGGATACTGCATCTCATCCGATGGAGTCACCACCTCCCACCGGTCTGATATAACCCAGACCAACCCTAATTACCGTCTTCGGAGCTAGAAACACAGGTAACCCCTTCCTCACAAACAGAGGATTGTTGACTCTTACAACATCCCCCACACCAATGGCACACTCGCCACAATCTCTGTTGACCTTATTTGCAATGGCTTTCTGGCTCTCCCTTGCCAAACTCACCACTTGTACCAAATCCACTGAGCACCACCACCCAGCCAAACATGTCAGAGCCTACCACCAGGCAGTCTACCCCTCATATGTTCAAAAGGATAACACGTCGTCAAACTGCTGGGAGTGTCCCTGTGCGCCTTCACCACCTCTACCAAAACAAACCTCCAATCCAACCCATTCGCCAAAGACAACTGCACGGCCTCCTTTAGAAACTTGTTGGCACGCTCAACCAAACCATTGGTTCTGGGATTATACAACGCTGTCTTGTGATGCACAATGCCCAAATCCCTCAAAATGTCTGTCATCTCTCTGAAACAAACTGCGCCCCATTATCAGTGACTAAACCATCTGGGACCCCTTCTCTGTCAAAAACGTCCTTCAATAATGTTACCACCTTCTGCGTAGTCAGTGGGGCAAATTCTATCCACCTCAAGGTATCGCCAATCAAAACAAGGATGTGCTTGCCATCACCTCCAAAAAAGGGTCCCATAATATCCAGAGCTACCTTACTCCAAACACTATCAGGATCTGGTACAGGGTGCAGTGGTTGCACTCTGACCACTTGGTTTTTGTCGCTCACTGGACACGGAATGCAATCTCTCACCGCACATTCAACATCTCGATCCATTGCGGGCCACCAATAAGACTCCCTCATGCTTCTTTTAGTCAAAGTTCTTCCAATATGCCCCTCATTGCCAAAGTTACCAGAGTCTCTGCACCCCGGCGGGGGGAATCAATCTATCACCCTGAATTATGCCCCAAAGCCCATTTGCAAGTTCATTAGCTAGCAGAGCGTACTTTTTGCTCACCACCGCATCACTAATGGCTAACCAATCCTCCTTGAGACCCTTGCTTAACCATGACAATTCCAGGTCCTTCTCAGCCTCTTCCCACCAAATATTTCTGTCTGTAGCAGGAATCACGCACGCCCCTTGCACCTGACTCTTACCAATCATTCCTACAGAGCTATTGTCACTGCCCGCCTTCATTGGTAGCTGAGACAGGCAATCTGCCACAGCAGTGCGCTGACCCGAAACATACTCCACAATAAAATTGTGCTCCTGGAGTCCCACGATCCAGCAAGCTATCCTGGGTGATACTGAACCCAGATCCCTAGTAGTTAAAACATGCACCAAAGGCTTATTATCCATCCTGACCACATAAGGCAAACCCCCACAACAATGTCCTGAAATGTTTTGATGTCCAATACATGGCCAATGCCTTCCTCTCAATCACTGAGTATCTTGTTTCCGGACCACGAAATACTCCTGCAAACAAATGCTATTGGCTTCTACTCGCCATCTCCCCATTGTGCCAACACAGCACCCAAACCAACCTTGCTGGCATCCACAGTTAAGTGTTCTGGCCTTTACATCAAAGGTCGGCACAGGAAGTGCCTCATCCACACATACTCCTATGTCCTATCCCCTTTCCTCCATTCTTTCTGGGTGTTCCTCACTAGGTACGGGAGACAGAACCTTTTTCACCAGACAAATCATATTCCCCTTTAAGTTTAGATACGCGAGGGGGCGTGGCTCTGGAAGCATGGGCTCCCCTGACTCTGCCCACCGTGCCACTCCCCAGTCCTCTTTTCCGTGCTGATGGGAACGGACCACTTTCACCAGCACTCCTGGGGTAGGCCTAGGGCCTAGTAATTCCACATGCTCTTCTTACCCGGAGAAGTATTCTTGTCTTCTTTGTTCTTTTCAATTATGAGGTACTGCTTTGTCCACTGGCGCCACGCTCCTCCCCGGCACATGACGACGGCGGGCTTCATCAGGTATCCAGCTTGTGAGGGTCCCTTCCCAACGTCCGACCCCCACATCCTCTGCCTCCCATGCCCTGGCCCAGACTACAGCTGGGACGACTGTACCGCATGCAACACCTTGACCCTGCGCACGCTCAAGAACCAACTAGTCAGGGGCGGTAGCTCTTCGGAAGATCGCCTCCAGAGGACTACAAAGCGGTTGTGAAGCAGAAGACCAGGCCCAAGGTAAGTGCCCTGTTCTCCTCTGCACCCCGATAGGGTGACTCCTTCCCAAGGAAGCGCCCAAACGGGAGGGACCTAACAGGTCCTAAAACAAGCAACAACAGAGAGGCTACTCCAGCTACCGGCCACCAGGCGGAGGTGTCGCAAGATCCTACCGGTGCTACCGCTGAGGGGCAGCAAGGCTCTATTACTGGGTCGCAACCCGAGGGACTACTCCCTAACACCGGACCCATGTCTGAGGGGCACCTGCACACAGCACTACTGGCACCACAGCCAAGGGCACTCCACCTACCAGGCCACGACCTAAGGTTCAGGGTTGGCCTCAATCACCACCGATCCGCGTACTGGTGGAAGCCGGTCCCAGCTCATCAAGTTCCACGACGCAGGCCAGGGCACAGAGCAAAAAAAAAAGGGCGCCGGGTCAGACAAAATGGCAGCTCACACAACACCTTTTCCATTCGCAGAACAGGCAAGGGAAAGAGCTTCCAGGTGTGATTGGTCAACCCTGTCACTTGGTCCACATCCTATCCATCCACTTCTCAGGGCAGGTATACTTCGCCCTATGCAGCGAAACAGGGCATGCCCAGGATACAGCAGCCACAGGGCCCGACCCATATGCCTATACCATCAAGCACTCCTTCTGCCTGTGAACACAGGTTCTTCGAAAAGTTCCTCGCGTTCATGAGTTCACCACAGATGCGTAATTTCCTCAGGGATGTGATCAGGGACATGCTCCCTCCGGCTCAGCCGCAAACACCCATGGCCACAGCGCCCCTGTGTCCAGCTCTGCCCCCGGGTTCCCATGCCCGTACCAGTCACAGCAGCCCCGGCTCCCATGCCTGTACCAGTCATGGCAGCCTCCGGCACTGATAACCAGCACGCCACAGGTAACTGCGCCCAGCACTCCTCCGGCTCCCCTGGACCCGAAGGACGCAACAGTGGTCACAGATGAGGAGGAGGAGTACCTGGAAACTCCATAGTCAGCCAAGGCTTTTCACAAGCCGCTGGCGGGCCTGGTTGAGTACCTAGGATTCCTGCAGCCACAGGTGGAACAACCAGAGGCAGGGGTTCTGGCTGAAGTTCTCACTCTATGCCCTACTGCTAGAACAGGAATCCCACTTCAGAAAGACGTAGTAGCGCTTGCCAACAAAGGGTGGCTCAAGCCACACTTTACCCAGCCTACCAATAGGCAAACAGAAGAGGAACCCCCTCCTATTGTCGGCGCACCCCCAACCACATTCCTCAGTGATAGTGGCAGCATTACTGTACTCCAAGCCACAATCTTCTTCGGCGACTTCGGCCTCAACACTCCTGGGCAAGGAGGAAATGATCTTGGAGGCGTTTAGGAAGAAAATGTATACCAATGCCACTCTCCACCTGCACCAAGCCAACACAGATGCCATGTTGGTGGCTGTCAACCAGAAGCTATGGCCGGAGATTGCCAATTTCCTCCCCCAGCTACCTACACACAGCCAGGCTCGTTTCAAGGCTGGGCTGGCTGAGGCCAAAATCGTGGCACAAGACATAATGGAGTCCACTGTGGGCCACATTGACGCTTCAGGTCGGGCCATTTGCATTGCCACCAACATGATAAGGATGGCTTGGCTAAGGGACACAAAATTAAATCCAGATGTGCAGGAACGTATACTAGAGCTGCCTTTCGAGGGAGGGGGACCTGTTCCATTCGAACGCGATAAGAAAAAGAATATCAATCCTCACCAAGTTCACTCCTAAGACCTACAGCCAAATGCACCAGCGCTTGGACAAGGGTCGGTCTTCTGAGGCTTCAGAGGCTTTCAGGCGTGATGGTTCAGGCATCCGGACAGATTCCCTAGTCAGCATAGGTGCAAACAGAACAAGGCGGCTAACAACGGGTTTTTTCGAGTCCCCCCCCCTCAGCCCCAGCCTCAGAGGGGAAGAAATTGTGATAGGCCCACCTGGATCTACGAGTCTCTGATGGGGTGTAGGCTTGCCCTTCACACACAACGCTGTCAGGCAAGGTTCACGGACCCATGGATCCTCTAGTAGTATCCCTAGACTTCTCCAGCATTGGATCTTTCACGGATTCACATGCTTAGAATATTCCCCGTCGTCAGACTGGGAACCCTCGGTACACATATATAGTCGTTTCCTATAGGAAAAAACTTCCGACACTTGTGCCACGTGCGGATTGAAGAAGGTTTACGAGGGGGACGGCCATTTAGACTGTATTTATTGCCTCCACCCTCACCACTCGGCAGACCAGTGTGAAATATGTAAAGGTTTTTCCCAGAAAACCCTGAAGGATCGAAATCGACGGCTGGTATCCTGGTTAAATGACGATGCGGGAGCGTACCCTCAGTCAGAGGTGGGCTCTGTGCGCAGCATGGCCTCTGCGAAAACATCAGGAGCCCCTCGACGCTCAACTTCGTCGGAGCCTCCGGCTAAGAAGTCACGACCTGTGGAAAAGGACGTTCCACGAAGTCACTCTTCTAAGGACTCTTCTAAAGACTCTGCAAGAAAGACATCTTCGTCAACTTTGTCGAAGAAAGGAAAGGAAAGGCCTAAATCCTCCTCGGGCGATCAACACAGATCAGCCATGAGTAGAGATTCGGATAAACGCAGGGAGAGCGCTGTGAAGGCGGGACCGCCTAAACCACCTGCAGGCCCAACGTCGACGATGACGAACCAGTCGGTGTCCTCACTGCCTCTGATGCAGTCGATTTCACCGGTCATCAACCCAGCGACGACCTCGGCGACGATGTCCTCGTCGACGGAAGTTCTGGCCTGGAGACCAGAAGTATTCGATATGGGGTTGCCTGACACATTGCTACAGGAACAGGCAGCGTCAATTGCCTCGAAAGAAGACGACTGCTTCAGAATTGTGAGCCCGGAGGACCTCGGTCTACGAGCCAGGCTCCCATCAGGAGCAACCTGCTCTCAGGTGTTTACCCAACCTCCAAGCTCTCAGGCGACCCTGTCCATGGAGGTACTGTCCTCCTTACACTCGCTGCTGAAATCGCTGGACGAAAGGCTTCCACCTGTACCATCGACACCCCCCGTCGACGAGCCCGGCCCTTCACACCGCCCGACCAGATCGATCGGGGTTCCAACTATTCCAGCAGTCCAGGAGGAGGGTGAGCTTTCGGACTCCCTATCTGACCATGGGTCAGCTTCAGATATATCCCTCTCACCATCTAGGGATCCATCCTGGGTGTCGGATGTGGAAATGGAAACACCAAAGAGTCCCACTCACCCGTCACCACCGGACGATATAGGTGCCTTTCATTCCATGATGGAAAAAGCGTGCAAGGAGTTTGGCCTGGTCCAACAGGAGGAGAAAAAGGGCTGTTTTCTTTTTGACCATATGGGCAAGAGTAGACGCTCAATATTCTCAATACCCATTTTAGACCATGTCTGGAAAGAAGGTGTTCAAACCATGCGTCACCCATTTTCTGAGCCTGCTGTCAAAGGCCGCATTGAAAAGAAATGTAAAGTACCAGACTCTACACCGAAGTGTCTTTCGGCTCAGCCTACACCGGACTCGGCGGCGACGAGAAAAGCAAAGGCCCAACATAAATGCTCTACCCCTCCAGATAATGAGGCGAGGCGCCAAGACTTGTTTGGTAAGAAGGTTCTTTCTGTGGGGGCCTCAACGGTGAAAGCAGCTAACTCCCTGGCGATTGTGGCCAGATATGACAGGGAGATGTGGCACAGACTGGCACCTATCCTGGACAACCTCCCGGAAGAACATAGAAGAACGGCGATGTCCCTGGTTCGAGAAGGCGAAGAAGCATCTAATCATGCTATTAACATAGCGGTGGACCGGGCAGATTCGGGTTTTAAACAAATAAATAACAGAGTTGTTCTAAGACGCCAGGCTTGGCTTAAGTGCACCAACTTCAGACCCGAAGTACAGTATAAAGTTTTGGACATGCCCTTCGAAGGTGATCTTCTTTTCGGAGAAAAGGTGGACGAGGCCTTGAAGGGCATGAAGGAGGACTCAGATACAGCACGCTCGTTGGGTTCTCTCCAGAGTGGTAAGCCCTTTCGTTCTTTTCGTCCCTTTAGAGGAGCATCTGGGAACTCAAGATTCTCAGCAACCAGGGATAGATCTTTTGGTAGATCAGCGTATCCTTCCCAAGGATATAGACGCGCCTCTCAGACCTCAAGCCGGCGCAGAAACTTCCAGTCTTCCAAGAGACGACCAACTTATTTGTCGTCGACGAGCAAACAGAAAGACCAACAATGACGGGAAGCGTACCGTTCTGGGAGGAAGAGTGTCAAGCTGCATCGAGGAATGGGAGACCATCACAACAGATCAGTGGGTTTTGGACACTGTGAGGTACGGACACTCCCTACTGTTCAAATGCAAACCTCCAAAATGTCCACCAATACACCTATCCCAGCCACATCTAAACATCTTGCGGCAGGAAGTAACACTCATGTTACAGAAAGGCGCCATCGAATTAGTCCCTGCATCGCAGAAAGGCCTAGGGGTATACTCACGGTGTTTTGTGGTACAGAAGCCAAACGGAAAATGGCGCCCTATTCTCAACCTGCGAGACCTCAACAAGACCCTACAGAGTCAAAAAATTCAAAATGCTTACACTGCAGGAGGTGATCAGATCCGTCCAAAGGGACGAATTTTTGGCGTCACTAGATCTACAGGACGCGTACTTCCACATTCCGGTGTGTCAAAAACACAGGAGGTTTCTGAGGTTTATGGTAGGTCAGACACACTACCAATTTGCAGTGCTCCCATTTGGTCTAAAGTCCTCCCCAAGAACGTTTACGAAATGTTTGGCACCTGTGGCAGCCTGGCTGCGAAAGGGAGGGCATCATGTATACCCGTACCTCGACGAATGGCTTGTGAGGGGATCCTCCCCAGCGTCGACCAATGACAGCGTACAAGCCACCTTACAACTTCTGCAACGACTGGGGTTCGCAGTGAACTTCGAAAAGTCTTCTCTAAAGCCCTCAAGGAGCTTGAAGTTCTTCGGAGCTCAATTCGAAACCCACTCGGGAATAGTGAAACCGTCCCTAGACAGAATATTGAAGATCGAACAACTGACGAGTCGACTTCGCCTTCAGAGCACATTTTCCGTGAGAAAATATGTGGCAATCCTGGGTTTCATGGCTTCGTGCATCCACCTACTAGCAAACTGCCGATTGTTCATGAGGCCTCTACAGGAGTTCCTGTCGGACAGATGGAAGCAGGCCACGGGCCGGTGGTCAGACAGGATAACCGTCGACGACGAGGGCGTCATCAGATCCCTCCAATGGTGGAAAATCTTTCACAACCTGGACAGAGGGGTTCCTCTACAAGAGCCGGAATTTCAGAACACCATCATCACGGACGCCTCCCTGACGGGCTGGGGAGCACACATGAACGATCATCAAACCCAGGGCAGATGGTCTTCGACCGAATCGCACCTACACATCAACGTGCTGGAACTGAGGGCAGTGAGATGGGCCTTGAAATCATTCCTTCCACAAATCAAAGGATCAAAAGTAAGAGTGCTGACAGACAACACGACAGCCATGTTCTACTTGATAAAGCAAGGCGGCACCAGATCCAGGACCCTTTCGGCGGAAGCTCAAAAGATCTGGCACTGGGCGTTGAAACACAACATATCCTTAGTGGCTTACCATCTCCCGGGCGAGAAGAATGTGCAAGCGGATTCCCTGAGCAGGACAATGGCTCAAATACATGAGTGGGAGCTGGACACCGGTCAGCTACAAATAATCTTCGAAAGGTGGGGGACCCCATCAATCGACCTCTTCGCAACGAAAGAAAACAGGAAATGCGAACAGTTCGCGAGCAGATGGCCTCAAAAAGGATCCCTGGAGGAAGCGTTCTCGTTTCCTTGGACGGACAAATTCCTGTAAGCTTTCCCTCCGCTTCCCCTTATACGGAGGATAATCCAGGGGATTCGCAGGTACAAATGCCGGGTCATTCTAGTGGCACCGTATTTGCCGAGACAACCATGGTTTTCCGACCTCCTACATCTGTCGTTGGAACAGCCTATAACTCTCCAGAAAGTGCCGAACCTACTGTCCAGGGACAAGGGAACAGTGTGGCACCACAATCCGGACAGCCTCAATTTAACAGCATGGCTCTTGACTTTTCAGAGTTCGGCAGCTTGAAAGTCTCGTCGGATTGCCGGAGAATTCTGCAGGCGACTAGAGCCCCTTCGACTAACAAATCATACAGATGCAAATGGCGAAGGTTCTGTACGTGGTGTCAAACACAACACGAAATTCAGCCTTTAGAAGTAACCCCTGAGCAAATTCTTCCGTATCTTCTTCACCTAGCTGAGAGTGGGCTGTCATCGTCGTCCATCAAAGTGCACTTGGCGGCCATTTCAACATTTATGAGGAGGAGACAGTCTTCACCATTATTCAGTGACAGACTGGTGAAACATTTCATGAGGGGTCTCTTTAGAACTTTCCCCCCTACGAAACGGTTCCCACCGTCGTGGAGTTTAAATGTGGTGTTGGCTGCCTTAATGAAGCCTCCATTTGAGCCAATGTCCTCTTCATCCATGCAGTTCCTATCGTGGAAGCTGGCTTTCTTAATTGCCATTACGTCAGCTAGAAGAGTATCGGAATTGCAGGCATTGGTCATAGATCCTCCATATATGAGATTCTTTAAGGACAAAGTAATTTTATCAACTAACCCTACTTTCATCCCGAAAGTACCGACAGTCTATCACAAGCACTCGACCCTGGTCCTTCCTACTTTCTTTGCGTCCCCATACTCTGGACGTCAAAAGGGCGTTAAAATTTTACCTACAAAGGACGCAAGATATCAGAACTAGCAGACAGTTGTTCATGTTCATTGCCTACGGTCCGTCGACGAGAGGAAGGGCAATCTCCAAGCAAGGCCTGGCTCGTTGGGTCTCTTCGGCAATTACTTTTAGTCACTCCAAGGCTGGGAGACCCCTACAAGGACGCCCTAGAGCCCATTCCACGAGATCGACAGCCTCCTCCGCGGCTCTATGGGCAGGAATTCCTCTGACAGACATCTGCCAGGCGGCGGCATGGTCTGTCCCACACACGTTTACACGCCATTACTCCCTGGAAAGGCAGCACGCGGATGAGGTACAGATGGGAAGGGCAGTTCTGCGCCATCTGTTTCAATGAGGTAAGCCGAAAATGGTTAAGCTTTTGTCTTTTGCCTTGCCTATTCTGGTTCTTTAGTGTGTCTGTTCTGAGCAATATATGTATATCTGCCTACGTGCCTATATATATTAGGTTTTGGGGTGTTTTTGGTGGTGTATGTCACATTGCATTCTCACCTCCTTCTCTTAGGATACTGCTATACAATCTATTCTAAGCATGTGAATCCATGAAAGATCCAATGCTGGAGAAGGGAGTAGTTTCTTACCTGTAACTCCATTTCTCCAGCGTTGGTATCTTTCATGGATTCACATGCGCCCACCAGCCTCCCCGGAATGCAATGTGCAAGATATATGCATAAGCAGGTTCCCCTTTCTACTTTGGAGGGGCCGAAATCTGACGGGACCCGCGGGGGCGGGGCTTTTATACCGCTACATCCTACGGGGCATGCATGAACAGCCCCAGAGAGGACGTAGATGTGGATAGGACACACAAGTGTCGGAAGTTTTTTCCTATAGGAAACGACTATATATGTGTACCGAGGGTTCCCAGTCTGACGACGGGGAATATTCTAAGCATGTGAATCCATGAAAGATACCAACGCTGGAGAAATGGAGTTACAGGTAAGAAACTACTCCCTTCTCCAGCATTGGTGGAAATACGCTCGCTATTAGCGAGCCAGGCCGAGGAGGAAGTCCCAGCCTCACAGCGGGGAATGGGCTTCTATTCATGAATTTATGCCTTACACAAAAAGAATCAGGCTGGGCTGAGAGTTGTGTTAGACCTTTCGACCTTGAACCTTTGCCTTGCCCTCCAAAAGTTGAAGATGGTTACCCCAGCCTTCATAGTGGAGACATTGTGTGCAGGAGACTGGATTTGCTCACTGGATCTGAAGGATGCCTACCTATATGTCCCGATTTGGGAAACCCATTGGTCCTTCCTGAGGTTCAGGATGATAGGATTTTACTTTCAATATAGCTTTCTACCCTTTGGACTCAATTCAGCCCACAGGATCTTTACAAGGCTAATCAACGCAGTGGCAGCCCTACTCAGGGTGCAAGTCCATCATGCTTACCCGTATCTAGATGACTGGCTAGTCAGGGCAAGATCTCCAGAGGTGGTCCAACATATGGCATCCGCCCTCATGAATACACTATACGACCTGGGATTTTCTACAGTCTCAAAAAGTCACACTTGGTGCCCACACAGAGCCTGACCTTCCTGGGACTTATCTGGGACACAAGCTCCGAGAGGATCTTCCTCTCAGAGGACAAGATCAGGGCCATCAAGAGGGTCACTGGGCATTTTCTCGGAGGAGCAATGACATCATCTTGGTTGTAGCAACACCTGTTGGGAGTTATGTCTGCATATGTTCTTGCAGTGCCACATACGAGGAAGCTGCAGCTGCATTTCATAGCCTCCTGGAACCAGGAGAAAGGTTTACAGGCGGAGCAGGTCGGCATATCACAACAGCTCAACCGAGATCTGATCTCGTGGGGTACAGACAACAACCTGCAGATAGGCAAGCCTTTCCGGCAACCAACACCTCAGGTCACCATTACCACAGACACATCCCTAGAGGGATGAGGAGCTACCCTGGACAGCCACAGCATCCATGGAGTATGGTCCCTGCAGGAGCAGCTGGTGCCCATCAGCTGGTTCGAGATGATGGCTATCTGGCTTGCTCTCAAAGCCTTTCTACCTATTATCACGGGCAGGGCGATTCTCATTCAAACAGACCGCTCCACCTGCATGTATTACATCAACAAGAAGGGTGGCACCCGGTCCCCTCCCCTCTGCTGACTAGCAGTCGACATTTGGAAATGGGCTCTCGTAAACAACATACACCTGTCAGCAGTCCACCTCCCAGGGGAGTCCAACCTAGAGGTGGAAAGGCTCAGCAGGATGGGCGCGGACAACTATGAATGGCAGTTGAACGAGCAGGTCCTTCCGGGGATCTTCAATAGGTGGTGTCATCCACAGGTGGATCTCTTTGCCACCAGTACCAACAGGAGGTGCCCCTAATTGGCCTCCTGGGGCAAGTCAGCGGTTCGCTGGCCGACCCAATGCAGATCCCATAGAACATGACCTCTTAAGCTTTTCCCCCCACTCCTCTGGTGCACAGGGTCATCTGCAGGATCAAGGAGTTGAGGGGCCTTTGGATCATCCTGATAGCCCCATGGTGGCCAGCAATACCCTGGTTCCCGAAGCTGCTCAAACTGTCATACCAGGCCCATGTACACCTCCCGCTGGACCCAGCACACCTACTCTCTCAGCAGGGGGGGGCACAGTCATCTACCCATCCCTGCAGTAGTTGGCCCTAGCAGCATGGTTCCTGAACAGGTCTCCCTGAAGCATCTGTACCTGCCACAAGCTAACCTGGCTATTATACAGGGGCTAGGAGTGACGCCACCAGGGGCCAGTACAAAAGCAAGTGGACCAGGTTCTGTCACCAGGCAGAATCAAAGGAAATTGATCCTTTGACTTGCACGTTGGGTGACGTGCTCTCCTTCTCTGCACACCTCGCACACTCAGGCGTCCAAGTAGACACATGCCGCACTTATCTGGTGGCCACTGGAGTTTACAAGAACTCAGGAGGAGGTATCCTCATCCTCGAATCCGGTTGTTAAGAGGCACTTAGCAGGCCTGACTAGAGTATATCCACCTATCAAGAAACCGCACCCGGTGTGGGACCTCAATGTGGTCCTGGGCGCCCTGGCGCATAAACCATTAGAGCCGATGACATCCGCTGACATCAGGCTAGTAATCTTAAGACGCCCTCCTATTGGGCCTTACCTCGGCACGCCGAATCAGTGAGATCCAGGTGCTAGTGGCTTCTTAAGGACAAGGTGGTGCTCAGAACACACCCCGCATTCTTACCTAAGGTCATCTCCTCTTTTCACCTTAATGAGATAGTGTTACCAACTTTCTGCCCGGACCCCCCTACTGATAATGCTGTAAAGACTGGAGGGGGGGGGGTCTGTACTTCTGCTCTCTATATGGTAGAGGAGAGGCACAGAGGACCCCAGCCAAGATTCTCTAAAAGGTAGCAATGGGCGAGCAATCAAGGCCTAGCTTCTCAGCAGGTGATGCAGGCTGGTTCTTAAGTACAGTGTAGTCCCCAAGCCCCCACAAAGGAATGTCCTCACACTGTATTAGTTAAAACACAGTCTTTATATAAATAATATTCAAGGTAGAAAATCAACAATGGTAAATATATACAGTTCTAAAGTGGTACCACAATTATTATCAGATCTCATTAAAGTGCATCAACTATACTCTGGTCAAATCTCACACAGATCACTTAATAAAGGCAACCAACCATAGACATAGGAGGAGAGCAGTTGGTTAGAACAATTGGCATAATATTGTTACCTAAACACAGTTCTGTGTGGAGATCTCCCCACCTGGGCAACCTGTAAAGTAAAGATATATCACAAGCCCAGTCCATATATTGTTCTAGAAGTCTTATTTCCTTCTAAAATAGTTCTACCACCCCAATGTACCTGCAATAGCAGAGTTCGTAGTCGGGTCGTCAATGGATCCTTCTTGAGCGGCTCCCTTTAAGGCAGGAGCCACGGATAGTCGAGATCCCACGAGGAAAAGGGTTGAACGACGACGGTGAGGTGGCAGCTTCATTCCTAGCGGTGCTTGTCGACGACGGAGCTTTGGCGTCCTGCAAAGAAGAGGCGTGCGGGGCACCTCGGTGATGATAGTTCAGGACTGCAAAGAGTTTGAAGAACAGTGGCCCAGCAAGAGCGTCGAGTCGTTGGCGTCACTGTGGTCTTTAGGTGGAGTGAAACCCACCGACTGATGCTTCTCGGCGTCTGCGGCCTCGGCTTTCTCCGGCGGGACAAAACGGTCGACGGTGCAGGCGAGAGAGTCCTTGGATCAAATATTACTTAGGCAAAGGGAGCACGTCGGCTCCGGTCAGCGACGGCGGTCGTCGACGGTGATGGACAACTGGTCTGGGCGCTTCTCCTTGTGATCCGTTGCGGTCCCCGTCCCCGGTCGGCAGCCTGTCGTAGGTCTTTCTACCAGAGAGCACTGGCAAAGATAAGCAGTGCACGATGGTCCCTCGTAACTCGGTAGAGGGCGCCTAACCAGGTACTCTCTGGGTCAGTCCTTGGAGACACAGCAGCTTTCAGATTGGTGAAGTAGAACAGCAGCAAGACTTATCTTCCAGCAGGGCTTCAAGGTTAAGCTTCAGTTTCTACTCCAGTTTCTCTTCAGCTTCTGAACACGAATTCTAGCAGTGAGACGCCCCGAGATATACTAGTTGATCTCTCATTCATTTTGCTGGGTCACACTCAGGCAACCAATCGGTCAGAAGGGCATTTGTGCAAGCAGGCAGCCAATCAGGTGCATAGTGCATTCAGGCCATTCACTTCTCTCCAGACACTCACAACAAGTTATGTGTATTGGGACAAGTACCCAGCCATTGAACACTCCACACTGCATTCATACCAGTTTCGGGCAGGGCTGTCTCAGTCATTGTGTCAAACACCAGAAACCAGACATCCACAACAAGAAGTGCATATTGGTCACTCACTCCAATCACCCAGGTCCCACCCACAGGGTGTACTCACAACATACAGTCACTGGGAAGGCTCCAGCCAGTCTGGCCTGGACTTCACAACAACACCATATATGGAACTTCTACCCAACAGCCAGTCAGGGGAAGGGACAGAGTCGGGGCTTTGGGAAAACAAGGGAAGAGGCAATAGAAAGCAAGAGTCCACAGGGGCCATTTTGTTTCCTATCAGGAATCAACTGATTCCAACAGCAGGCCTGGGTAGCTCAAAATGGAGGATACTCAGAGCACCTGTCAAATTCATCATGGAGCTGCCACCAGCCTATACTCTGCTCTGTGGGCCACACACAGGTGCCCAAAAACATACACTAGGGGCACAGGGTTGTACCCCCACCCATGGGTGCCATAGGGGTATCCCATGGGTCTGTACACCAAACCAAAAGAGAGAGCTGCACCGCCAGGAGTCCCACATGACCTGTGCGGAAAACACAACAGAACACACAATAAAAAGCAGTAAAGGACAAGGATACGGAGGCCCTGTCACTCCGATGCATTTCCAGCATCACAGATGCCCAGAGGGTACTGCACTGTCTAGACGTCAGACGGGTGCTAAGATTCTACCTGGACAGAACCAAGTGCTTCTGCAAATCAGACACCCTATTTGTCACCTTTGGGGGATCAAAACCAGGCTGTCGGGCCTCCAAGGCTTCCATAGCAAGGTAGATGGTTATGGCCATCAAGCAGGCGTATAAGGGGCCGCACAGGCCATTGCCAGCAAACAAGCATGCCCACGCCATCAGAGCTGAAGCCATGGCGGTAGCTTTCCAAATGCACGTTCCGTGGCAGGTTATCAGCAAAGCGGCTACATGGGCTACTCCCTTGGCCTTCTGCAAGCACTACTGTTTGGATGCCAGCACTAAGTCGGACGCGGCATTTGGTCACACAGTGTTAAGGAACTTGTTTTCTTAAGGGGGCAACTCTCCACCCTGGGCTACATTCAGTTGTAATTGCCCATACAGTATGGAGGAAGGAGTAATTATAAATTACTCACTGTAGTGACTAACATACTCCTAATCCATAGTCCCCTTTCCTCCATATGTCCCACTATCCTCCCTCTAATAAAACTGGTGTCATTAAGCAATGTTACTATTGTCGACGCGTCAAGGTGGGACTGAGGAGTGGTGCTGTTGGGCGGAGTCAGGTGAGCGCATGCTCCCAGGGCCGCGCCCCGGCGCGGATATAAATTTAAAGGGGAAGATGATTGCCTCCCTGTTTTCACTATCACCAGGCTTGAGCCAATGAGGACAGCATGATATTCTCACTGGTGACTGTTTACCTGTTAAAAGCAGAGGTTACAGGATGTCAGATCATGTAAGAACCCACATAAAGGAGGAGGTCAACAAGATGCTTGATCTCGGGATAATAGAGCCCTCTTCCAGCCCATGGTCTAGTCCAGGTGAACTAGTGCCAAAGGCAGGATCCAAAGAGTTGAGATTCTGTGTGGACTATAGAGCCCTTAATGCAGTCACAAAGACTGATGCCCATCCTTTAACAAGGACAGATGAACTGGTGGACAAACTTGGTTCAGCCAAGTACCTCAGTACATTTGATCTCACGTCAGGCTATTGGCAAATAGCCCTGACAGACCATGCCAAGGAGAAAACTGCATTCTCCACCCCAGCAGGCCTCTACTAGTTTAAGGTAATGCCTTTTGGACTAAAGAATGCACCTGCAACATTCCAAAGGATGGTTAATTAAGTTCTGAATGGGATGGAGGACTTCTGCATGGCATACTTGGATGACATTGCAGTGTTCAGCCCTACATGGAAAGAACATGTTGACTACCTAGGATATGTTGCTCTTGAGCAGGCCCATCTGACCATAAAGGCAAGTAAGTGTCAAATTGGTCAGAGTAAAGTGGTCTACCTTGGACATGAGGTAGGAGGAGGTGAAATCAGGCCATTGCCTAGCAAGGTACAAGCTGTACAAAACTGGGCCACTCCTACTACTCAAACCCAAGTGAGAGCTTTCCTAGGCCTCACTGGTTACTATAGTAACTTCATAGAGAACTATGGGACCATAGCTTCTCCCTTGAATGTCGTCTCCTCACCCAAATTTCCCAAAAAGGGCGGGTGGAATGAGGAGTGCACTCAAGCATTTGAAGGACTTAATAAAGCCCTTTGTCAAGCTTCAGTTTTAAGAGCTCCTGGCTACAACCAAACCTTCATTGTGCAAACAGATGCTTCCAATACAGGTATAGGCGCAGTTCTGGGTCAGCTGGATGTGAAAGGTAGGGAGCACCCCATTTCCTTCATCAGCAGGAAGCTAGCTGAAGGAACCAGAAACAAGGTGGGCAACCATTGAAAGAGAATGTTTTACTATTGTGTGGTCACTGAAGAAGTTTAGACCATTCTTGTATGGCTCTACTTTTGTGATTCAGACAGAACGCCAGCCCTTGCGATGGTTGATGCAAATGAAAGGGGAAAATCCTAAACTATTGAGATGGTCAATCAGCCTGCAAGGGTTTGATTTCACCATTGAACACAGGTCAGGGTGTCACCACCAAAATGCTGATGGTCTCTCCAGGATGTTTGACCAACTGGCGTAAGGAGATTTATCATAAATGTGCTAATTTCCCTTACCTTTTGAGACCCCCAGCAACTTTGCTGGATTTCTGGGACTTTAATTTTTACCTGGAAAGAGTGTGAGCCTTTTTCCCACTCTTTCATGTATTTTAATGTGTTTTACTTTTGTGTTCTTTGGATATGGAGTTTTAGACAACTCCATAGGCATCATCTTTTCCTTGTGTGTCACACAGCACCCTCAGTGCAGTGGCACAGGGATGTCTTTCAGAATTCCCAAGGTTTAAATACCTTCTCTGGGACTGACTACTTTCTCCAAGTGAATGTAAAGTTAAATTGATTTTGCTAGTGTTTTTAAATTGCTAGACCCAGCACACACTGCCTTACATCAGAGTGCTGGAGGGAATACCTAGTATTCTCTATTCCTAGAAAACTCATTTAGCCCTCAAAAGCTACCCTTTCCTCTCAGAATGGCTGGTGGCAGTGGTATTACCCTGATTTTCCCGACCGCGACCCGTTTAAAAGCTCCGGTAGCTGAAATCCACCAGAGCCATGTTTTTCAAGATGGCGTCTGACCCCCCCTCTGTAAAAACAGGTCTGATCGACTTTTTTCACCATTTCTTTTTGGAAAAGTCCTTCTAGTGTTTGTCTCTGCGCACCAAACCAGGTTTGGTCCCTTTGTTCATTTGCCTTTGGCGGGCTTCAGTATTGAAGCCCCCTCCCCCCGGCGCCTGAGTGTCTGGGGTGGACAGGATGTGAGGGAGGTACCTGAAACTCCCTGTGCTTAGTCTCCTAGGAGACCTGAATGCACTCTGGCGTGATTGGCTGGCTGACTGTCCGGCAAGGACAGCCACCCTGCTGGGTGAGTGACAGCTAGGCTGGAATAAATGGGAGAAAACTGTTTAACTGGGACTGGAAGGCAGAGTCGACTACTGGAACGAAAGAACCGAAGACGAGCTGAAGGAAGGCGACTGCTGCAACCCCTGGACCGTTGGTTTGCCCGGTGAAGCCTTGCTGCAGGTCCGAATAGCCTGAAACTCCCTCTACAGAGAAGCCCCTTCAAGGACAACTTCTTCCCTTGAGCTGGTGGAACCAACCAACTCGCAAGCCACCTGGAAACTATCTCCATACTGGTCAAATTTTCTTCAGAGTGCTGTTGAAAACCAGATAGCCAGTAAGAGGGATACCAGTTTGTGGACTTTAAGGCACTCACACCTTAAACTGACATTTTTCCAAGCTTGTGGATTTTTCCTCGTGCAGTGCAGGAACCCCCTGACGTCCTCCCTCTTGTCCCCATGACTGAGGCCCAGGAACAGCGAGATCTGCAGGAACTGCCAGGAACATTTGCCTCAGCTACAACCTTTTTTCATACAAAAGGTACTGTGCAAACACGGTTGAGAAATCCTCTCTGCCGCGGTGAAAGTTTGTGAAACTTTCCCAACTTTGGAGTCTTGGTCGCTCCTAATCCGACACATTACTTTTTTTCGTACTAACCACTTTTAAGAACATTGGCAGAGACTTAACCGTTTACTACCTGAACTGTGCTATCCTATCCAAGACACTGATACATTGGCCCCGACCTATTGCATTGAATTGCCTCTTGTAGTGACTGAAACTATTTGCCCTGCCTGAGAAAGTATTTGTGTTTAATTCTTATAACCTTTGTCTTTCTACCCCTTTTTAAAGTTACTGAAGTGCCATTTTGCTCCCACTTCAGGGGAGCCTAACATGTTCAGAAACTTATTGGTTTGGTACTGGGGTGTATTATAGTGTGGTATTGAGCTGCTTATTACTAGTGGAATGTTTTCTAACTAAATGCGTAAATAAATTAATATTGTTTTGCCAAGAAACCTTGAGTAAGTGTTTGTTTGAGCCACTGTGATTGCAAGTCCTTTGTGTAACACCTTGTACTGCTCGCATCCCTCTTGAGATAAGCCTGGCTGCTCAGCCCTGCTACCACAAAACTGTGTAGTACAGACGTATACCAAAGGTGAGATTGTGCTTACACCTGTAGTCTTACTTGTGTGTAGTGTTACCAAAGGGTACTGCATGTAATTCTGCCTAACAACGCCCATACAGTATGGAGGAAAGGGGACTATGGAGTAAGTTAGTCACTACGGTGAATAACTTATAGTTTTCCTCACAATGTTAAACTCTGCCTAACACTGACTGGGTCAATCAAATGCCACATGTTTCTTCAGCAAACCCCTCATATGAACTGCTTTCTCAGCATAGTTGGGAATTAATTTTACATAATACTCCGCCATCTCCAAAAACGAAAGCAGTTTTTCCTTAGATACTGGAACAGGTGTTTCTTTAAGCATGCTCACCAACCCTTCTTTGGGTCTGTTACCTATCTCATCAATAGTATGAGCCAGATAGGTGACACTGTGCACCTTTATCTGTTATTTTGACATCTTCACTCTTAATCCCTTCTCATGCAATACACTCAAAACTGTATGCACCCTTTGATCATGCTCGCTCTCACTCCTGCCCACACCAAAATGTCATCTTGAAAACAATTCACCTCAACCAAACCGCCAAAAAGTTATTGTATCAAATGTTGAAAAACAGCCTCTGTAGATACCAAACCAAGTAGCATCCGGCGGAACATGAATGCACCAAAAGCCATAACAAAAGATGTCAAATGGCTTGATGATTCATGTAGCTTCATTTGGTAATAGGCTGAAGACAAGTCAAAGGTTGAAAACCATGCTGCCTTCCCCATCCTCGTTAACAGTTCATTGATGTTGGGGAGAGGATGCCTGTCCATCCAGATGTTGGGATTATGATCACGGAGGTCTACATACATCCTTAAACCACTGTCCTGCTTTCGTGCCAAAACCAACCGCGACAACCAGTCCAATGCTTCAATAGCCACTACCATACCATCTTTTGTCAACCTGGTCAACTCCACCTCGATTCCTTCACGCGCCACACTTGTACATTCCTGACCTTGTGTGCAATTGGCTTTGCCCCTTTCTTCAATACTATCTTGTGTACAAAACTCTTCAACTTCCCAACTTGTCGCAGAACACATCAGGATACAATTCCTTGAGAATATCACCTGACATAAGCCTCTCTGCATCCACACACAAATTAGGCACACTCCTTCCTTGTCAAATTTCGACATCCAACGCAGCCTGTTCATCCCACCCCAGAGCACTGGCTCCCTTGTGTGCAACATACAGCTTTCTCCTTGTGGACCTTATCTTAAATTAGATATCAGCCCACTCATACACCAAAACCTAGATGGAAGCTTGCCCATAGAAACTTGGGTTTATGTTGGGACGCAAACATGTCTCTACAGATTTCTTGAAAGGATGCTCATAAAGTTCTGGAGCCACCATTACATAAGGTGACCCGGAAGCCACCATCATTTCGATATCTGCGCCGTTGACCTTTACCATGCTCCACAGCCCTTTATTCTTCTCGGGCTCTTTGCACTCCATATCCTCCACCAAGAGGACACCATCCTTCTGCATGTGAAAACCGTCCTTATTCATTCTTGCAAAATGCCCCCTCACACCGCAACATCTCCACTTTGCCGATGCTGCTGGACACTCTCTTGCTCCTGAGGTGTGATTGCCCTAACTGCAACGGTTGAAATTCCCTTCATTTCTTCCGCTTATGCTGGAACTCCTTCCTACTTGCCCCTCTGTTATGAACTTATTCGATCTGCCGTCTTCAATCTTCTTGGCAGGATACACTGCTTGTACAGGTGTCCCTCCACTGCTGATCCGTGCTCCATCCTTAAGGATCATTGCCCGGATATTCTTGGCAGATTCTTCAATTGCCCTGGACAGCTCCAAGACCTTCTCCATGGGAGGGTCTTTGTCAATCCAGAGCTTCTCCCTTATTTTGGCATTACACGTCCCCATCATAATGCAGTCCCTTATGTACTCGTCCAGAGTCTCCGTGAAATTTCACGTAGTGAGAAGTGTCCTCAATGCAGTAACATAACTGTCCATTGTCCCCCCCCCCGCATTCTTGAATACAAATTATAATATTTGAATATGACATTGAGCTGCTTTCCAAAACGCTTGGTGAGCTTCTTAAAGGCAGTCTCATATGCACACTTTCACCTTCCACGCTGTGAGAAACCCGAGGGCGTCCTCACATCTTCTCCCCTTGGATTCCCTAATCAGGTGGCCAGGCAAGGGCCATCGATTTTGAAGGTTAATGGTATTTGTATTTTTGCAATACAAATAAAATATAACAATAACCAGTCAAATACTTGGCATTAAAATATGACAGAAAAATAACATACAGCTGGATAATAATAATAATGGATAGCCCAATCAAATCTAACTAATGAAGTCAAGGGAAAGAAGAAAAAGGCAGAAGGACAAAGAAAAGAAAAAGTCAGTAAAAAGTCGCAAATAGTGAATTCAAATAATTTCAAAAATCGGATACATGAATTATGAAAAGCATCACACATTAACTTGGATATTAGATCCATGGTCAGGAAAAAAAAGCATAGTGAATCATAAATCAATGGTAATGTAATCTTCCAGGAAAAAGGATTATACATATTTAACTCACACATCACCCATAAACATCGAAGAAGCTTCCCCATATATCCAAAAACTTATCAATATTTCCCGCTTGTTTGTGGATAACGTTCTCATAGGTGGAGATGGTGAGCATTTCTTCCACCCAGTCATCGAGACAAAGGGAGCTGCTTGAATTCCAAGATCTTAATATCATTTTCTTTGCGACCATGCAAGTGCGGAGAAGCCAAGTCTTTTTGCTGAATGAGATCTCCTCCAACAAAGACACTTCTCCCAGAACCAGTAGAGAGGCAGTCATAGGGACTGTACAACACAGAACCAAACCTAACCTCTCACAGACACCTTCCCAAAACGTTTTAGTGTTTGGGCAAAACCAGATCAAATGACAGCGGGTGCCTCTTGCGTTTTTACATTTCCAACAAAGTTCGTTCTCCAGCAGGTGTCTTTTGAATAACCTTTTGGGCGTCGAGTAAGATCTAAAAAGTAACTTTGTCTGCGAGGCTTTAAGGCCCCAGTCAAAACTCGTTAGGCGCGTATTTCCACAGCACCGTTGCCAACATTTTAGACCAACATCTTCCCCCAGCTCCTCAGCCCATATGGTTGGCAACCCGGGTCTCCCTTACAGCAAGTTTTTAAGACTGCATAAATTGTACCTGCAGGATGAGATGCGCCTTTGCAGATCTGTAAAGTTGACCAGGCGACATTCTGAGCTGCAAGTTGAGACACGTCCAATCTCCTATATTCTGCAAATGTGCAACCAGTCATGTTAAATGACCAGCTTAATTGTGTATATGATATCCATTTGCCAACCTCAATCAAATATTTAAGGTATTTTATGCTCCCTAGAAACCATTCTGGCCAAAATAGGACTTTTCGTAGACATTTCAGAGCCGGGTTAAGCCATATGGAAGCATCAGGGAACAAGTAAGGCTCCGTACTCATGCATTTAGAAATATCATGCTAACAGTCCTGCAAAAATTCAGTCAGTGGATTAACACTTTAAATGCCACAGGTTTTTCCCCCCAGTTCCAAGGCCTTTTTTGGTGATTTTGGTATGTCGCCTTTCAACTCCTTGTAACATTTTTGTTACATGAGATATCTCGGCCAAATTTGGCCCCTTTTTTTCCCAAATGTAGCCAGTCGTAATGCCACACGGAATCCTAGGTTGCTGTAGGGGGGTGAGAGAAAATAACCAAAAAGGGCGAACATTTTATGTTTTTTCAAAAATGCCAATAAAATGATGTGCAAAGAAGCCTGTGGTTTTTTTCCTTGTAACAGCTACGAACAAATGGTTTGCTGTGCTGCCCATTGCCTGGCTTTCAAGAACAGGTTCAGTGGAATCGAAAGAAAATATTTTGATGTGGTTATCAACCATTTTGTGAGAGGTAGGCGATTTTGGCCATTTTTGCCAATTGGACATGCATGGACGGAATGGAAGAAAAGGGTAGGAAAGCCGAATTTGAGGACAGAAAGGCATACCTTTTTGAAAAGTAGACAAAATTCCAAGTTTAGGAAGGGGTGTTTTGCGCAGGTCAGGCAACAACTAGGTAGGAAAATTACTGAAAAAAAGGTAAGTGGTGGACATGGTTGGCTTGGTACGGCAATGGCGTCTATGAATTTTGAGAAAAACAATACTCTGCTACATTCCCCCGACTCTTGCAGTTAGGAAAGCACACATTTTTTGTAGCGTTTCACAAAATAAACAATACCAGAAACCAAACACTGAGCCGTGGTACACAGGATTTTTATCCTTACGGCCTGAACAGCAGTATTTAGCATGTGTAAATTAGGAAAACCAATGTGGTGAGGAACGGCAAGCATAAATTATTTGAAAGAGCACAGGCAGACCTTTTCAAGGGTAGGTGACTTTTGCAGGTTACAAAAGTGTATGGTGCCTAAAGCAGCGACAAAATGTAGGGTCCATTTGGGAAATGAAAGAGTTGTGTGACAAAGGGCACCAGAAAATGGGTCGAAATGTTATGAAAACCACACAAACACAACAAATGTCATACCTTCCAGCGTTCCCACAGGTGTCCCGATGAAAACGGTACCTCACATGTGTGGGTGCACCAACCTGGGCGCCAAGGGGAAAGCTTAAAACATACCTAACCCCAAGTCTTTTCCGACAGCTGAATTTCACGATTTTTCCAGACGGGCACACCATACAGACATCAGCCTAGGGTGTCCAAGCCACCAAGGAAAACATGGAACCCCATGCCTTTCCGAAAAGAGGACATCCGTGGGAATCCGCAGAGATCTGACTTGTGCAAATCGGCCCAGATACTATTAGCCAGAAACCCCGGCAAAGTCTGAAATGTGGCGAAAAAACCCCAATTTCCGCACATTTCACTCGGCTCACCCACCGAAACAAGCCACCAACAACACATGGCCTACCGTTCTGTGTTCCCACAGATGTCCCAATGAAAACGGTACCTCACATGTGTGGGTGTACCTACGTGGGCGCCAAAACACCCTGCTGCTGAGCCTTTCTTTACAGTGTTAATTAAGAAAGAGAAGCATAATGCTCGCCTCCGTGTCTTTAATATAATTAAGACTTTCTAGTAAGTTATTATGAAAAATCTTTCTTACTGCAGCGGCAACTGGTTGTCTATGTCCTTGTTCAATTGATAACAACAGGCGTCTCATGTTGTCAGCCACAGCCCTCCCAGTGACAAAGCCGACCTGATTCTCATGGACTAACAATGGTATAACTGTTTCCAATCTCACAGCTGAAGACTTTGCTAGAATCTTACAGTCAATATTAATTAGACTGATTGGCCTGTAGTTTTCACATCTTGTAACAGATCTATCTTTCTTCTTCAGGACCGTTCTTAAAGGGTGCCGCATCTTGTCTGGCATGGAGTTAGTCTCCAAAGCATTGTTACAGACATCACAAAGAAGTTGTAGAGCCGAATAAGGTAGCATCTTATAAAACTCTACAGGCAATCCATCCATACCAGGCGATTTGCCCACAGTAAGTTTAGAAATGGCCAGACAAATATCTTCAACTTCCAATCCCACTGCAAGGCTCGCCGCTTGGCCATCTGACAGTTGAGACAAGTTTAACAAATTCAGGAAGTTTTCTATCACCACATTCTCACAAGTCAGTTCTGATTTGTAAAGTTTTTCATAAAAGTCATAGAACAATATGTTTTTCTTTTTGTTGTGTTTTCAAGACATTACTCGGATCTCTAATTCCAGTAATAAAGTGATCACTTTCAGCTACTTTCAGTCTGTGTGCAAGGCGTTTGCCTGCTTTTTCCCCATTCTCAAAGTAGTTTATTCTCTGCCTAAATAAGGCATAGGGCCTAATTACGAGTCCAGCGGTAGCCGTGCCGGAAAAACCGGCAGGCTGCCGCCGGACCCGAAATACCATTCCGCCTCCGTGATTTCCAGCATCACCGGGGCATTACAACCCCGGTGACCTGGAAATTCCGGAGGCAGAATTCCATCAATCCTCATTCCCATAGAGTCCCATAGGACTCCATGGGGATGGGGACAATGGAAACACCGGTTCTGTCTATGACGGAGCCGGTGTTTCCATTTCCGCCTGCAGAACTCGGAATCAGCCGGTCCGTAAACAACGGTGGCGGCGTATTTACTGCCACCGGTGTGTCCGGACCGGCAGGGTCATAATGAGGCCCATAGTCTACCTGGTCGGATATTAATTTATTCAATTAAAATGTTGCCTTCCTCGATTGAGACTTGGTTCCTTCATCTCAGCTAGAAGCAAAGCAATTGTCCAAACACTTAGCCTCTGTAGACAACCTTTGAATTTCTTTGGCCCTTAATTTCCTTTGCTTGCCAGTTTTTGATATCAGCACGCCACGGATAAAACATTTAATTGCTTCCCAGACTGTGGAGACTGCAACATCGTCAGTCCTATTAATTTGAATGAAGTCCTTAACTTCTTCCACAATTTCTTCTCTAATTTGTACGTTTTGCAAAATGTTAGAATTCATTCTCCATCTAGATGACTTAATCAGAGTATGTTGCAAGGAAAGACGTAGGGATACAGGTGCGTGGTCTGATAAGGCAATAAGCCCAATACTTGAATCAAAACAGCTGGAGGTCACTTGGCCCGAGGTCAAGAAGATGTCAATGCGGGAATAGGTATCATGACACAATGAGTGAAAGCTGGAGTCTCTATCAGACAGGTGTTCTAAGTGCCATATGTCCGTCAGATTGAATTCATTCATCAGACATTCTAAAGATCTCCTGCTCTTCTTTGGGATTCGTGTACAGCCACCATTTGAGCAATCTAACGCTCGATCCAACACCTGGCTAAAATCACCAGCTAACAAAATTGCATTAACATCATAGCTTTGAAGCAATTGTGCAAGCTAATGGAAGAAGAGGGCATCATCCAAGTTGGGTGCATACACATTGCATAAAAGCATCGTTGTATCTTGTACTTTAATCAAAACACAGACAATTCTTCCTTCTTTGTCTGCTTTAATTGAGAGAACTGACAAAGGCAGATTTGTCTTAATGAGTATTGAAATGCCTCTTTTACTGGTCGAATAAGTCAAGAAAAACGTTTGACCAACCCATCCCGTTGAAGTTTTTCAGCCTCTTTACAGTCCAGATGTGTCTCTAGGAGGAAAGCAATGTCACATGAAGTTGATCTCAAATAAGATAAGATTTTAGTCCGTTTCACACCAGTCTTTAGGCCATTTACATTCCATGAAAAAAAGTGAAGATGATTCAGAGATCTAGAATTCATGCTGCAAGTCTTAGTTGGGGCAAAAAAATAAGTGTGATCAGTATAGAGGAAGAGAAAAGTATAGTAGGAAGAGAAAAGAGATCAGAAAGAGGAAAGGAGAAAGGCAAGAACCCACGCCCCACCAGGGAATGAGCGAACCAGATAACACTGGTACTAGTTACAAAGAGGTGGCACACTGCTCACACATAGCACTAAGGTAATATAAAAACACAGTAATCTTAGCAAACAACTGTGTGAATAAGATCAACAACCCCAACCCCCCCTCCCCCCACCCTATATATATGTGCACTAGCTGACACCAATACACAAGAGAAAAATTAAAAAAAAAAAAAAAAACTTGTGCCCTCAATACACCCCTAATTTTAAAACCACAAAATCTATGGATCGTATGCCTTGAGCACTCGAGCTATTAACCTAATAATAATGTTAATCAATTGTCATAAACACACACTAATGAAACAGCCAGGCTCACAACATCCCATCACCTCTGCCCAATCAATGTCACTTTGATCCATCTAGTAACAGACAACACTGAATAAGCAGCACCGCTAATCTTAGGTCCCCATTAAAGCATAACATACCCGATATTAAGGTTAAAATAATAACCTACTGAATCTGCCCTCATCATTCTGCGCATCTGTGCCACGAATCCTGTATACAGAAATATGTGCCTGTAAAACCAATTCAATGTCACACGCAGTGTGGCAGTAGAGACCACACAGCACATGGGCGAAGAAGCGCCGGTCTGCACGGCCTACAAACATCAAACAGCACACGGGTAACTCCCATTTAAAACACACACACACACACAACCAAAATCAAAAGACCACGGACCCCCAAAGCGGCGCACCAAATACCACCCCAGAGAACACACCCACCCTCAAACCCACAAGCATGTAGCACAGCACTGATGGTAATAAACCCGAGCCCCACTTCCACTGCAGGGTTATGCATCACTTCGTAATGAGGGCAGGCCCCCACCGGCTCACTATACCATTCCACACACACGTGAATCCAAAGGTAATCTCTAACATGTCATCTCGGGACTAGACCCGATCATGTCCCCATAGGGCACAAACCAACGCCCCCAATCCCGTACCCTGTACAATCCCCACTGACCCCCCCAACTATGAACACAAACGTATGTCTCTATATATCTGAACATATACATATCGAGTGCAAATATATATGTGTGTATATATACTTCTGCGCATCAATATTGTAATACCATTAAAGATGTGGTGGTTTTGGTTCTAAATGTGTGTGCAATCCCCGCACAACCATTATGGTCCGGATAGCATAAACATCAATTTTGAATCATGACCCTGCGGGTGGAGAAGCTAGGGAGGATCACCTAGGAGGAGAGTCTTTAGGGACTGGGGAAAGGAAGACCATGAAAGAGACATGATATTTCACATATCAATTCCATAGTAAACCCATAATCCCAGAAACCTTTGCAGGTTATTGTTCCCCCTTTTCACTTGGTCAGAGTAGCCTCAGGAAGACTGATAAGTCTTGAAGACGCATAAGGAGAATGAGAAAGAGCAGGGTACACCCATGCAAGACACAGTATTCTGCTTTTCCTATTGACGAACAACCTAACTTTTCCCCAACCTTTATGAGTTGTTGTAAATCAGCTGACCACATTTTTCATCATAGTTCACTTGACAGTACGGAGACAAGGAAGAGACAGCTGAGAGTAATGAGCGCTATGCCATTGCACCACTTTAGTCCTGGGACGAAGAAGATGCCTGAAAAGTGTTGTGAAGGTCAGGCATGACCACTTAATCATGGTCAGGCAAGCTTAATTGAGAAAGCACACCTGCAACCTGTTCAAGAGTTGCAGGTGTATAAAATGAGAAGGAGAAAGCAACACAGAAAGTAGCAGCAAGGAAGGATGCGTGATCAGCAGGGAACCTTGAGAGGCGAGCCGCTGGAGGAAACTGCTGTGGGTTGGTTAGCTGTTTGCAGCACGCTGAGACGCTGGGGACTGCAGAGAGAGGTAGTCCTAGGAAACGCAGCATGGAAGGTGGGGCTCTGTGGAGCGGACTGAGAGCACAGAATGGAGCTGTGTAGAGAGGCTGTCCCTTTTCCTGGTATCAGAAGTGCTTGATTCCCTGTGTCAAGAAGCTGACACAGGAGTGTCTGAGGGGCAGTAGATGGAACTCCAACAGCAGAAGCAGAAGTCTATGTGCCCTGAACTGCTTGGAAAGCTATAAGTGACCGGTTAGTTTCTGTCAGATGGGAAACCCTATGCACGAATGCATGAACATTTCCATTGTCGAAGAATACTTTGTATCACAGTGGTCATGTGTCTCAGAGAGAGAGTGTTTTTCGAAAGTCTCCGGTTTAAGATCATTTCCACTGTTGAATGTTGAAACGCAAGGAATACTTTGTATTGGAGTAGTCGCATATCTCAGGGAAAGCGTTTTTGAAAGTCTCAGAGTGCTGGGCATTTCAATTAAAGTAAAACAAATAACTATTGAACATCAGGCTGAATAGAAATTTTATCTCAAGCCACACCAATGCCCATTAAATACTGAACTGAATAAAAATGGATTTAAGCACAAATAATGCATGTTGAATTCCGAAGTAAACAAAACTTTAAAAGTAAGCAAAACTACTGCAAGTTAACAAAATTAAGCTAAACAAAATGACATTTAAGATTGAATTAAATGGAATTTTGAAATTGAGCCAAAGAAAGGCGTATTGAATACCAAATTGAGAAAAAGCTTTAAACGGCATGAAAATACATTGAAAATAAAACAAAGTAGAATTTCTGAAACCCTGAAGTTAAAACCCTTTACAGCCAAGAGGCTCACCTGAAAACAAATGATGGAAAACCGGCGCAAGTGTAACAGAGAGTCATAAAAAGACAAGGACACTTGTGATGTTGAAAAGTCTTGGGGATGGGACCCCTGAGACTTGAGGAGCTACATTTGTTGACTTAAGGACGGAACCTCAAGATTCTTTCGTGATTGAACTGTGTTACTTGGAATTTGGGGATGGGAGCCCCGAGGGTTGGTTAAAACTGTATCAAATTAAACCTAAGAACCTAAGAAAGGTAATTTTGGAGACTTTTTGTGGAACTGTTTTAGATTTGGGGAAGGGAGCTGAAAGGAAGCTGCGAGCTGGAAGAAGCTCAGAACTTTGTTAAACACTTTTTCTTTTGGTTGCTGACAACCCTACACCACAGGCAGACTTTTAATTTGAACTCTTGGACTCAGACTTTCCTTAGTTTCATTTAGGTAGGGAAATCCAACCTTAGCATAGGGCAAGTTGGGCCTTTTTCCATCCTGGCATTTAAGTTAATAAAGTGTGTTGTTTTGAACTTTATGTCTGTTGTCTATGTTTTGCTTCATGATGCCTTCACACCGCCTGCTTGCACCAAGACATCATAACCAGGTAAAAGCCTAAATATGCGCAGGACCTCCGTCCCTAGGCTATTCAATAGGGCTGCTTCCTTCTGGTCATTACTATAATTGGCCCCACCAGTTGCCCTCAAGTATACTTTAAATGATTCCAGCCATAACTCCCAGGAAATGGGTGGCTCACCAGGTGTCAATAATAGCGCAGAGAGACCTTGGCCTGGGTGCTCTGCATGTCGCTGCCAAATCAGTACCTTCACCAGCACAGCACAGACGCAGTACCTAGTCTGGCCTGCAGGGGGCAGATGAAGTAGTATTACCGAGGAAGACCTGCAGGTGGCGAGCTGCATCACACTCGAGCCACTTCCCACGCAACCTGTTTTGCGTCAGATCCTTCTCTCTGACGTTGAGTCATGGCACTCCGGGGTACAGCCCTACCCCGGGGCACAACCTCACTAGCGCATAATCAGGGGCAGATGGCCGCCCAAAAGCACATCAGGTCCTCCACCATGGGGTACCCCAAGGAAACTTGTTACCAAAATGTGGTGATTGCGCAGAGGTGAAATAATCACTGGTGTCAGGTAAGCTTAAGCATAGCACCCCACAGTTTACTTCAAGAAGAATGTAACAGTCAGCATGGACCCTATTCTAATGTAAAGACTCTACATTCTACCCAGCTCAGGCATGCACCTTCATGGAATCACCACAAGATTCTCTACACAGTGAAAATGTATTAGAAAATGTGTGACGATAATTCCAAAGTGGGATATTGGTGAGCCTTAAATATATATAATGAAAAGTGGATATCATAGTTTGTGTTGAACGTGTTTTCAAAACTGGAAATGAAAATAACTTGAGCTAGCTAGAAATTGTGAACTCCAGTATTTTTCTTTTTTTAATAAGGTTTCTCTGTAAATTAGTAATACAATGAATTAATTTCAGTATGTTGTTCTATATCATTGTATTTCCATTCAGTGCATCTTTTTCTTTAGGTGGTGACAAAAAAATGGAAGGGTCCTCAGCTTATCGATTAGGACTGGCATATCTTGCTGCTGGACAGCCACAAACTGCGATATCAGTATGTTTTTTTCAAATTATTGTTTTTCTGGTTGTGAATATTTATTATTAATGAACATTAATCTCACTATGTTGTTGTATGACATAAGAAGGCATTTCTGCTCTTGGCAGGTGTTCACCAAGGCAAAAATGTAATAAATGTTTCAAGTAGATTGTGTCCTCCCATGTATCTCCCATGTATTCCTCATCTTTTATATCTCCAATATCCAGCTTCAGCTGCTTCAGAAAACATTTTCGGCAGAGGGCGATGTGCGTTCATGCAGTCGACTCGATGTCCCTCGAGGGCCTTCGTCTCGAGGATGATGTCATCAAAGGTATATAAAGCATGAACAGTGCCTGTTGACTTCAGTTCTGTTTTTCCGAGTTAGCTTACGCTTCGTGAACTACAGTGCGCTTCAGAAATTACTTTTGGTATCTCAGTGTGGAGCACAAAGCCACGGCCTGTTCAAAGTGTCAGTCGATGACTGGAAAATCTCTGAAGGAGCATAATGGTTAACTGACGGTAGGTATACTCCCTAAGAAAACACATTCGACTACTCTGTCGAAAAAACTTTTTTTCGACAAAGCGAGAGGCGACTCTCCTCGACAGGAAAAAGTCAAAAAGGTCCAGTTCACAGAGTGGCTCCCACCACTCATTGTCGTTGAGGAAATCAAAGAAAAGGCCTCACAAATTGTCTACTTTGTCCTGGTCCGACTCCTCTTCAGAGAGGACTATATCCTGTCTCACTAAGGCCTCTACTCCGGCTGAATGGGAATCATTCAGGCAGGAAATGCTCAAACCTTTTTGAGAACCAGAAACCCTCGAAGCAAGTAGGCCTTTCTGAAGCCGGTAAGGAAAGGGCTCGAGCCAAATCCCACTGGCCATCAGCCCAGAACTAAGGCCAGATTTCCATCGAGAGTCGTCAAGGTTTCGTCATGATGCAAAAACATCGATGAATCCTCAAGCCATGAGTTAAAGCACATGTCGATGTCGAAGTCATCAGCACCATCGACATCAATGGCGCCGTCAAAGACATTGACAATTCCATGGGCACCTGGTGCGAAACCTTTGAAGCCATTGACGCCTTTACCTGAAATACAGAAAAACCGTTACTCCTTTACCAAGGAAGGATTTTTTTTAAGTTGCTCAATTCTATTTGTGAGGACAATGATCCATCTGATGATAATGACGTGCCCTTTGGTTTACAGTATGGCACAGACAATGTACCTGATAGTTTCATATCAGAAGAATCCAGGTTGAGGGACCTGCATGAAAATTTACAGACAGCCAGTGGAGTGGACACTTCACCAGAATTGGAAGTTAGAAAGCCTGAATCACCTGAGCACGCAGATGTCTCTTACAGGGAATTGATGACCAAGGTAGTGGATTACCTGAGATGGAGAAGACCTGCCCTCCCATTCGAACAGGATGACCTGGACAAGGATCCTCAAAGGGATCCTATCCTACCCTTTGATGGAGGTCTTCAGAAGAGAGTAAGTGCTAATTGGGAAGGACCAGACGCAAGTCTGGCAGTAAATAAGAACCTGACAAAGAAATACTGACCGTGAGCAGTGACCGCAGATACTTGTCGAAACATCCTACCCAGAAAGTCTGGTGGCGCAGGCAGCAACCGCTACCTCCAAGCAGGTTTCTTATCTGACCATCCCACCGGATCGGGATGATAAACGGGTAGATGCCTGGTCAAGGCAAATTCTTTTCTGCTGGGAGCGTGGCTCTCAAATCAGCCAACTCCACATGTGCCCTTGCGAAATTCACTTACTCTATTGGACTGTATTTCCATGGCAGCTGAGCATATTCCCAAAGGGGAGGAAAGAGACAGTTTCTTAGCCATTGTAAAAGATGGCAAAGAGTCGGGTTTGTATTCAGCTGCCATTGTCAGCAGGCCGAAGGCGGCAATCCCCATAATACATAGGTTTGCGTGCTTAAGGAAGTCTGGATTTGCACGGACGTACAATCTAGACTCCTTAACATGCCTTTTGATGGCTCTCATCTTTTTGGCAGCAAGGCTAACGAAAGCCTTGAGACGCTGCAGACTTCAAAGGTGGCTGCCAAGTCTCTAGGTGCCGCTATTAGGCCGCCCCAGCCTTTTCACTCCAGTGGAACATCTTGCAGGTGTAAATCCTTTCGCTACTACTCAATTGGAAAGAGCGAGAGGAATAGCCGGTCAAAGAGGCCAAAGAAAATTCCCTCGTGGTGGATGAGGGAGAGCTGCAAAGTCCGCCCAAGCAGCGGCATCTTTACCAACAGCCACTGCTTCAGTCGCCTCAAAACCTCTCTGATGTCTTGACTCATGACACCCCAGTGGGAAGCAGACTATCTCAGCATCTAAAAAAATGGCAAGACATTACTTCGGATGCTTGGGCACTGCAAACCATAGCCCAAGGTTACTGCCGCCCCTTCATTCAGAGACCTCAGAACCATCCTTCAGGGAACCATTCTTTGATGGTTCCAGATCCGTTCCTTGTGCAGGAAATGTTGACCCTGCTACAGAAAGGGCTATTGAGCCAGTACCTGTAATGGAGAGGAACAAAGGATGGTATTCTCCATATTTCCTCATCCCCAAGAAGGACGGATGACTGAGACCCATCTTGGACTTGAGATACTTAAACAAGTTCCTCAGGAAGGAAAGGTTCAAGATAGTCACACTTTCTCAGATCCTTCAGGCCCTCCAGCTCCAGGATTGGATGGTGTCATTGGACCTTCAGGAGGATTATTTGTATGTGCCAATCCATCTCAAGCACAGAAAGTACCTGAGGTTCACCGTTGGCAGTTCTCATTATCAGTTTTGAGTTCTGCCGTTTGGCCCGGCCTACGCCCGAGGGTTTTCACCAAACTTATGGCGATGGTGGCAGCGAGTCTCAGGGGATTCGTGTGTACCCCTACCTGGATGATTGGCTGATCAGAGCATGTTCTCACAAACAAGTCCTGGATCATCTCAGCGAGACCTGCCACTCGCTCCATAGACTGGGCTTCTTCCTCAATTACAAGAAGTCCCACATGATACCATCTCAAAGGCTCCAGTTCATTGGGGCTGTACTGGATACATCCTTTGGAAAGACCTTGCCACCCGAGGTGGGGCCTCAAGACACTCTGTAGATGGTCACCAAATTTCTGAGTGCCCAGCGTCACGCGGCCTTCGACTTTTTGAGGTTGCTCGGCCTCATTGCATCCTGCGTTTTTCTGGTGCCAGAGGCTCGCCCGAAAATGAGATCCCTTCAATGGGCTCTCAGGACTCAATGGTCACAGTTCTCAGGCAACATGTCAGACCCACTTCAGGTTCCAAGCAGGGTTGCACAGGATCTCCTGTGGTGGGCCTGCAAGGACAATATTCTGAAGTAGCACATTTTCGGCAAACATGTCCGGAGATACCAGTAGTGACGGACGCCTCACTCACGGGGTAGGGAGTGCATGCCAATGATCTGACAATCAGCTGTCGTTGGTCTCCACTGAAGTCCAAACTACAGATCAATCTTTTGGAGCTGAGAGCAATCAGACATGCGCTGAAGGTATTTCTACCCTCTGTACGGGGAAAGAATGTCCTGATCATGACAGACAACACAGTGGCCATGTACTACCTCAACAAGAGAGGCGTTGTAGGGTCACTACAACTGTGCAGTGAGGCAATGCAGCTCTGGTACTGGGCAATTCAATAAGGAACCTCCCTATCTGCTGTTCAACTAGCCGGAGAGGAGAACAAGATGGTGGACTACCACGAGTGCGAACTAGCTTAGGAAGTCCTTTAAGAGATCTTCACCCTTTGGGGAACCCCTCAAATGGATCTGTTCGCGACCAGTGCCAACCGGAAGTGCGAACTGTCGTGCTCCAGGGAATTTCCCCCAAGAGGAGCTCTAGGAGACGCGTTTGTAGTGGCCTGGGAGTTTCCACTCCTGTACGTGTTTCCTCCAGTCCCCGTCATTCCTGACGTGATCAGGAGGTTGAGAAAGTTCGGGAAATCCATTAACCTAATTGCTCCAGATTGGGCCAGGAGGAACCCGGCCCTCCTGGACATGTACACTCCAATACGTCTTCCACAAAGAGAGGACCTTCTCTCGGGAGAGGAGGGTCGGGTTCTCCATCCAGAGGTCAAGACACTCAGACTTCAGGCATTGTTTCTGAGAGGCTGGGGTATCAGGATTGGGACGTCCCGGATGATGTAATGGAGATTTTGCTTTCAGCAAGAAGGCCTGCAACGAAGTCTTTGTATCACTGCAGTTGCAACAATTTCTGCAGCTGTTGCAGGGACAAGAATGTGAAACCTTTGCTATGCAAGACACCAGAGGTGTTATCCTTTCTGCTGTACTTAGCCAACTTGGGACTCCAGGTTGGAACCATTAAATGTTATTTGGCAGCGCTTTCCATCTTCAAACACTCATCTGAGGAAACTTCATATTTTAAGATACCTTTGGTGATACAATTTCTGAAGGGACTCACTAATGTGTTCCCTCCATGTCCTTTTCAGGTTCCCATTTAGGACCTTAATCTTGCGTTAAAGTTTCTTATGTGTGCACCATTTGAACCGCTACATTCCTGTCCTTTAAGACTACTAACATTGAAGACCATCATGTTGGTAGCGCCTACATCAGCCTGTAGAGTGAGGGAGTGAGTTGCAGCCTCTATCCTCTAAACCACCATTTACAGTATTTCATAAGACCAAGGTCGTCCTGAGAGTCAAACCCTCATTCCTACCTAAGGTCATTTCAAACTTTCATTTAGGACGATGGTGTTAGCCACATTCTACCCTCCACCCGATCTTGGCAAGGTGGAGGAGAGGTTGCACAAGCTCGACCAATGAAGGGCACTGTGTTTCTACATTTCAAGGTTGTCAAAACCGTGTCTGGAAGACCAACTATTCATAGGATACACTGATCATGGGCTGGGGCAGGCTGCAACAAAACGGACCTTGTCCAGATGGATTATTTTAGCTTTTTCCGAATGCTACAGGCTTGCCGGCAAGGTTCCCCCTTAAGGCTTGAGAGCCCATTCCACTAGGGGCAGGGCAACTTCTTCTGCTTTGCAAAGCAGTGTTCCTTTTAAAAACATTTGTGAGACTACCACTTGGTCTACAATTCACACATTTACTAAGCATTACTACCTTGATTCCACCTTAAGTCAGGATAGTAGCTTTGGGAAGGCAGTCCTTCATTCCGATCATGGAAACCATTGATGACAAAATTCTTACTTCCTCCTCCAAAACAAACACTAATTTTGGGTCTATCAAACATGACGAATATCTGGGAGGACACAATCCATTAGAGAACAATTACTTACCCCTGGTAATGTTCTTTCGACTGGATGTTCTTCCCACATATTCCTCATCATCCCTCCCAGCCCACCCCTCAGTAGAATGTCCCATCTTATTGCAGTTTACGCTCCCTCTGAGTCTAGTATGGTCAAAGCCACTTTTATGCGGGTAGTTCTACTTGAGAATGACACGTAAAAATAGAACTGAAGCCAACGGGCTCTGCGTGTGCTATATATACCTTTGATGACATCATCCTCGTGACAGAGGCCCAGGAGAGACATCGAGTCGACTGAACTGACACAGATCGCCCTCTGCCGAAAATACATTCCGAAGCAGCTGAAGCTGGATATTGTAGATATGAAAGATGAGGAATAAGTGGGAGGAACATCCAGTCGTAAGAACGTTACCAGTGGTAAGTAACTTGTTCTTCTGCAAAAGGCTTCCCAACACTTGCTTGGAAAACACAGGGATGGTATTTCTTCATAGAGGTTGTTTCTTGAGCAACGATCACATTATTTCAGTATAGCTCTAGGGCACATTCAATAGGAAATAAGAGGAAACATTCATTAGTGGCCCCAACTCTACATATGTAGACATGTATCCCACCATCATTCAAATAATCTTGCACTACTGTACTTGAGCTCGACATTTTGATATATTTCTCTCCCCCTCCCCCCGCACCGCTTGAAATGGCTGTTGTACCCGGTACAGACACACGAGGTGCTGTCTGTCGTTTTACTACTAGGTCTCTCTTTCTCATTCAACTGGTGTTGAAATGCTTGCACATGGATGCCCTGTCCACAGCATACACAATCAAACTATTCTCAGGCACAGAAGAACCCAGCTGCAGCTCATAAGAGATTTTAGGAGATAATATGACATGTGACTTGGCCAATTTGATTTGCGGTTTAAGACTCCCTTGGCGAATGTTGTATGCTTAGCTGAAAACTAAATGGTTAAACTGAGTTGGATCAGTTTTCGTTAGCTTGACACCAACATCTGCCAGGAGCTTCTTTGACTCCCCAGGCCAACCAATGTTGAACAAACACACCGCTGTGAATTTCACTCTCCGCGCTTGCGACAGTCTATAAATAAACATAAGGACACATCTACATGACATTTAAACTATAAGGGATCATGAATAATGGAAAAAATGATATGCTTACATCTTATGTGGAAATGAAGGTTTGTGGAATGCTACGTACTAGATCCTCCTTCCCGAGATGTAGACCCTTGGTCACTGGTTAATGCTGGATTTCCAAGAGCTGCTTTTAGCTCCTGCTTATCCAATCTTAATTTTGATCCCTGTTGATGAAACACAAATCTAATATCAGGACTAAAAATGCTAAATCAGGGGTAGCATTACATCTTACTATTTCATCTATCAATCACTGAATGATATTTAAGCCATGGATTTTTGTATGAAGATTCTAAGGCTGGATTGGGTAAAGAAAACTTTGTGAGCATTGTGCTTTTGAAAACTCTGGTTGTTTCGAACTAGGATTACCGTGTATTCCTTTAGGGCGGAGATTCAGACATTTTGGGATTTGCGAATGAATGTTGGTTACCCACACAAACACCCCATGATGTCCTTGTATTTTTAACATATTAACATATAGAGGCTTATGTAGCCTCAAGCATACAAAAGTGGTCCAGAAAACTATTTTTGCAGTTTAGATTGGAATGCTTCCCTTTGGGCTACCTAGCTGCTATGTGGAAAAGGAACCTAGGGCTGTGATAATAAGATCTTTGAGACTTTATTGTGTTTTATACTCTTAGTCCCATTTTATCACAGATGATTATGGAAGGAGATCCTTTCCCTCTTTAGGGCAAACACTATTCAAATGTGTACAGAGTTATTGGAATACTCCACATCCAGTAAAGAGGAGATGGTGGCAGAAGTAGTGGCTTGCTATCTCACTGTGGTCTGGCATGAAAGAAGGGCCTTTGGTCCCTAGGTTTCTGTGCCTCGTTAAAACAGTGATGTAGAGAGCAGTGGTATAGAAACATGGGGTTTTTTTTATCTTTATCTTATTATGATTTTATGATTATTATTATTTTATTTTTTTTGTCCAGCACTGGCTCTACCCTGGGGGTCTTGGAGCACCTTACAAAGTTCAAAAGGGAGGAGGTTGAAAAGAACTTACACATTTACAGGACAGTATAACAAAAATCAGGGTAAACCAGGGATGGCAGGGGACATGGCCTGGCTGAATTAGATATGGATAAAGAGTTATCTTTTGAGGCTTTTTCATAAAGTGATAATGGAGGATGCAGTGTGGATGTGGAGTGGTAGGGCGTTCCAGGTTCCGGGTAGCCCACTGGAGGAATAGATGTTTTTGTGTGCAGGTTAGTTTACATAGAAGAATGCATAGGAGATTCTTTTTGGCTTGTATGGTGTTTGTGTGGGTGATGGGGTTTAGTTTGTTGTAGAGGCAGGATGTCTTTGTATACGATGCAGAGTCCTTTGAAAGCAGTTCTCTGTGGTATGGGAAGCCAGTGAGATGGGAAGAAAGCTGGTTTAATGTGTGTCTGTTTGGGCAGGCGCAGGATGAGTCTTGCTACTGCAACAGCTAGCTGTCCATGATTGGGCCACCCCTACCTGTTTGAATGTTGCAGGTCCCTGCCACTTGAAGGGCTAGTATTCCCCTATTCCGAAATTCGGATAAAAGGAGGTGGACTGGAGACATTCAAGAAAGCCAACCACAGGATCCAAGTATCTAATGCCAGAGAACCATCACATGACTTCTGCTACAACCAGCATTAACTGTTGCAAGCCACCACTTTGCAAACCTATTTCTTAACCTTGATTTGGGAGACCTGAACCGGTTGCCTTCATCCCTTGAATTGGTGATACCAAGCAGTCTAAAGTCCTGCTCTGAATTTCTTGCCTCCCTGAAGTCAGAAGAGATGCCAGGTCTAAAATATTCCTGGAGGTGAAACTGCTCTGGGCAGCCACTTTACATTCCGTGGACCTCACCATCATGCTGCTGCAGAGCCTGTCGAATACTGAAGTCCACCTGCTTTGCTTCTAAGGGCCTGCTGACTCAGGGTCACCACACGTTTGCCCTAACCGTTGGAAGATGCCCGCTACCTGGGAACCCTCTGCAGCCAAACGAACAGCAATCCCGGTCACCCGCAGCAAATCCTTATCCCTTGGGATCCTTGTTTGCTTCCATCCGGGCTCTGGGGCTGAGATTACTTATTTCTCTTTAACTGTTCCTATCCTCATCTTAAAAGTTGCTACCATACCGGGGCAAATGCGGAAGAGTCGGTTCAAAAGTCCTTTCCAGTGTCAAGTAGGACATAAGCACTGGTAGTCTACTGTGATGAATCCCAAGGTATCGTCACTGCTTTAGATGGGGAGGAGCTTGCGGTAAACCGGAGAAGGATCCAGACACCTGGAAAAGCCAGAGAAGTCCCAACAAGACCCGAACACATCCGGGAGAAGGCTGCCAGCACCCTGCAGGTACTAGGGTCGCTGAGGCCAGGATTGGGGAGAACCAGAGAGCACCAGGGAAGCTGTGTGAATTGAGAACTGACCAATCTGAATTTTTGTAGAGGCATAACAGCAGGCTAAAGGGGGTCTCTGACCCACACGGCCGAAGTCTAACCCAATACCAGACACTGAGAGATACAAACTTTACATTGTCAAATTGTCCGCAGAGACCTTGGCAGTAGAGTGAACCAAGGGTGTGAGCGGAACTGGATTCCGATAAAGAGAGCTGTGGAAGTGACAGCAGAAGCAGAAGATGCACCCCAGCACCAGAAACTAAGGAATGAGAACTTTGCATTCACAAATTGTCCACACAGATCTTGGCAGGGGAGTAAACAAAGGCTGGGAGTGGAAGTGGAGTTAAATAAAGAAAGCTGTGACGTTGACCAGTTGAACGGGATCTGGGACCCATACTGGGGGATATACCCCAACACAAGAGACTAAGAAACACAAACTTTTTTCTCAAAGGTTTTCTGCAAAGAGCTTAGCAGAGGTGTAAACACCGGTAGAAGCATTGTGCTGTGAATTGGGTCTGCGCTCCGTCTGGGCACATTGGCCATTGAAGCGGTGTAAGCTCTATTGCTTCCTTTTGCTCAGAGAGCCAGGGGACACCTTAATGGGCCTCATTGCAACCCGCATGCAGACAGAGCCTCTGAAACCTTTTTTAGGGATATTGCAAAAGGAGATATGGGAGCATTGTGCTAATATGGAATTTCAGCTAGAGAAGATCTGGGAAATCCCAGATTTTGTGAAACAGCTTTAGAGGAAGACTTGGGCATGGGATAGAGCTGACTGGATGAAAAAACTGAGTACGAAGAAACGAAACTTGGAATACACCCAATTTAAAATTGTTGGGCCCTGTGCTTATTTGTTAAAACCTTGTGAAAGGAAAATTAGGGACTTTATTATCTTTCTTTGCTTAAACATTCTCCCAACATTGGAATATATGGGTAGTTGGATAGGCATCCCTTATGAGGATACAAGATGTAGACTATGACAAAGTTTTGTTGAAACCAACCGGCACATATCGACACAATGAGAGGGCATATACCTTTTTTGTTACCGCGATTGGTAATATAGAAGAAAATCAATTCTGGGGTATCCTCTATGGCACAACCTCCTTGGTTATAATGGGCACTGTCTTCTATGTATGGAACGAGGCCGTAAAACGTATTTTGCACTAAACAAACCCTCTAAAATGGGATGGTGGGCTTGGCTGAGGAGAATTGTAGATGACTGAATTGGCTGGACTGATCTTTAGTTAGGATATTAATCAAATTGAATTAGATTTTATTTACGAATGGAGGATGAAATTGGTATACATCACTGCTTTTATAGAAAAATGTGTGTTTTATATATTTAAATGTTAATTGAAATTGAAAAGTTTGATATTAATGCTGAATTGTGGATGAAATGTGAATATATTGGCTGTGTTGTGATCGGATAGGTGCATTAGAGAAGTGGATAATTTAAATCTTGCTTTTGTTTATTAGGACTGTAATGTTTTGTGATTTGTATTTTAATGTGTGCATACGTTTTTTTTTTCTCTTGTAACCAAATGCACAATACATTAATAAAAGAAAATAAAGTAAATCAAGGCTGTGGGTGGAAGCAGAGTCAGAAGAAAAGATTCATTGAGTTTACCAACTGGAGGTTATGTCTGGGACACAGGCAGGGGAAATACACTCTGAAGCACATCACAGAGGATTTTACAGTTGAAAAATGTAGATGACACTCAGAGACCTTGGCAGGAGACAAAAACCAAGGCTGTGGGTGGGAGTGAAGTCAGAAGGAAAAGTCTGTGGGACCAAGACCATTGAGTACCCCAATTGGCAGAGAGTGGACCAATAAGGGGGTACTAAGAAAATGGGTCAAGTCCCTCAACACGTCTTGGGAAAGTTGTCCAGGCCATTACTCCTTATCGCAAGGCCTGGGGAGACAACGAAGGATAAGGATTGATCCTTGAGGCAGAAATCATGTTCTATAAAGCTGGAAAGACTAAGGGTAAAGGGAATCAACCCCTAAGTCTTGTGCAACTTTCTGATTGGCTTTTTCTACACCTTTTTGAACTTCTGTGTTGAACTGCATGGCTGGGCTGCAGGTCGGCAGCCAAAAGACATTATTCCCTTTCACTTTATAATAGGTTTAGCATGTGAGGGACAGGTTAGAATACAGGACGATGAACTTTAATTTGGACATTCTGACATAGACATTTTCATTAGCTAGTTTTGTTGAGGCAGCGCAACTCCTCTTAGAAATAGTGATAGCGAGGATTTCCTTTATCTCCCCCTCCTTTTCTTTGAAAATAAACGTTTTTGCCAGTCAACATACCTTGTTTCCGTCTCAAACTCCTGGACCCTCACACTACATTGACTTCTCCTCAGAAAAACTACCTTTTGACGCTTTCCTACGTTAATTGAATCCTACTCTACACTATAACAATATCGTTTCTGATGGTCGAGCCAGGAGTTTGTTTCTGAATTGCCCTAACCACATATTTGAATACAAGTTACTGACCAGTAGCAAACCCTGACATTGACAAGAGTGGGGCTGGGCTTCGAAACTGTTAACATGAATTGAATGACTTATTACTTATAATGCTTCTAATCTAAGGTGTAGCATCAGTTTTCCCCCACTGATGTGTAACCATTTTGGGCTACCTATCTGTGAATGTAAACATTTCTCCAGTGTCTTCCTTACCTTAATAGTTTAATTGTATGCAACCTATTCATAAATAGGTTATTTTTTACCTTCCTGCCTGGACCTTTCTTACTTACTGGTCTTTGTAATTGTTAGCTTTACTACACAGCAAGCCTACTGTGAGAAACCTGAAGGTGTCTCACCAGCTATTCCCCAGAGATCTGTCATCCAGGTGGCCAGGACACAGCCATCGCTATTGGATCCAGTTCCTGGGGGTAGACCAGTGGGAGAGGATCACCTGGATGGTGGAAGTGGGACACCGACGGGTGAGATGTGGTACCCCCGTACTTGTGGTACCTTTAGTCCATTCTGCTCTGTAGGACATTTAGAAGCTCTAGCCCCGCTTTTCCGACACAAACACTTTTTTACACTGTAACAGACAATGGACTAACACCAGAGCCGTTTACCTGACATGTCCCAACACACGGGTCCGGCAGTCAGGCAATTGACAATAACCACGCACAACTGACGGCCCTTTAACTTCCCCAAAGGGATAAAAGCCAGAGAACGAGAGCATACTAAGAGCAAGGCCGAACGCACAAGGAAAGAGCTACACCGGACCGGCAGTTCAAACAGAGGAGAAAGGCAGTGAGACCTGGAGAGACGATGAAGGGGGAGCTGCCCTTGCCCTTTTCAACTCAGACCTGCAACACCTCCGAAAAGAAAATCATAAAACCGGGAGTTACAGCTGGCATATGGCGGAACAGATGTCAATGGTGCACGGGGGCCTCTCGCATTTATAGCACAGGCGGGGAGGCATGCTGGCTACCATGGTACCGTCCTTGACTCCAGAAACAAGAAAAGCCAACGGGTTCAACAAAGCCGGTGAGTAGGAGGAAGCTGATAGCAAACCAACTGTGTTGAGCCCAAGGTTGCAAGTGGCAACATTATATGAACGCAAGGAACTTGAGAAGAAAGAACTTATGTGTGCGTTTGATCTTTTGGGAAAGCCCAGACAAGGGCCAGCTGTAGAATAGTCGGGCGCTGCAGAAGTGATCATTCAAAGAACTCTTGCTGGCCCCTTTTTGTGTTGAGTCTGCAAGTACCAGAAGGCCATGGGAAAGGGCGTCGTGAGAGGTCCTACAACAGTCATGTCAAATCCCTGTACAATCGGAAGTCTCTGACCCATTGCTGAGAGAAGCTAGGGGAAGGGAACCCGCTTTCTGATAAAGATTGTGAAGTGTGGAATAAGGCAAGTGTGAACCCGACAGAGGGATCACGAAAGAAAGTTGGGAGAAGGGAACCCACGTTTTCTGATGAAAATGAGCAAATCATGAACTGTGTTAGAAATGTACGATCTGTGTTAAAGAAGGCCGTAGTGAACCCGACAGAGGGAGGCCCATTTTGCAAAGACGATCCAAACACAGCCGACGGAGGTCCTAGGGGCAAATATCAATCACCCGCGGTGAAAGACCACCAAAGGAACTTTTGTTTGTTTATTGTTCTGATCCAGCAGGCCTTCTAAGGCAAGAAACTTTGAGGAAAGAGACTTGATCCTTGAATATTCTGGTCTCGTGAAATAGACTTGTGAAGATCGTGCTGGGGAGGCCCAGGAGTGTGCTCTACTCAGTTCCGCCTTGTCCCATGCTTAAAACGTGGAGAAGAGGGAGACCCTGCCATACCATCTTGACTTATAATTTTGTGAACACTTCTTTCTTTTTTGATGAACATTGTCCCCGCTCTTTTTGTAACTTAGTGGTAAGGATTGGCAATAGGCTTTTTAGTATAGGCACTTTTTAATTTCACAAGACGCTACTACGACTGCCTTATTTGATCATCGTAGCTTGTTCAACTCTTAGCTTTAGGTTTAATTTTGGTGTTTTTCTCACCCATGCATGCAGTTTAATAAACATCCTTGAACTGTGATCACTTGTGTCTGTCTTTACTGTTGCCACCAGAGTTCCTTACGCTACCACCTGAGTCTATGCCTTGCTGTTCAGCCACACTACCCTTCAGAGTTTGGTTAGCCCACTGAGTTGTCTTTTCTGAAAGCATCACCAGAGTAGGATTTTGAAAAAACCCTCTTAACACTGATGAAGGACTATGTGGAAGGCTAAAGACTGTGATGAAAGACTGTAACAAACGAGGAGGACCTTGCTGAAGGAATGTGACGAATGAGAAGAATTCTGATGGAGAAAGAATGTGATGAAGGACTGTGATGAAGGAGAATAACTGTGTTGAGGACTGATGAAGGACTCTGATTGATCAAAACCTATGACAAAGGAGAAGGCCTGTGATGGACTGTGATGAGGAGTAGGACTGTGATGAAAGAGAAGGACTGAGATAAATGAAAATGATTATGGAGCGATAAAGGAGGACGACTATGGACAGACTATGGAGAAGTCTTATGACGAAGGAGGATGCCTATTGCAAGATGGAGAGGGACTGTGGTGAATATCTGTGATGCAGGAGGACAACTTTGATGAAGGATAAGGATTATGATGAGCCAAAGGATAAGGACTCTGGCAAAATGGGAGGACTGTGGCAAAGGAGAAGAACTGTGGAATTGTGGCAAAGGAGTGGGCTGTTGCAAAGTAGGGGGTCTGTGGCAAAGGAAGGGAACTGTCAAAGGAAGGGTACTGTGACAAAGTAGGAGGACTGGTATAAAGATGAAGGAATATGATGTAAAACTATTACAAAGGAGCACTGTGATGAAGGAGAAGGACAGGGATGGGAGGATTGATGAATCTTGGGGTGCTTGAAATGAAGTAGAGTTTTAAGTGTTTCTTTCTGTATTCTGGGGCAGAGCTCTGTAATGATCATCCTATGGGTGCTGCAGAGATTTTTAAAGGTGATCCTGTGTTCAAACGGGAGTCAGTGGAGGCTGGGAGAAATATAGTCTTGTATTCTTATCTCCCAGATGTGACTGGTAGCACAATTTATTTGTTTATTTTATTGATTTCAATACTTATAATGGGCACACGCCCGTGGGCCTCAGGGCAATTCTGGACAATTTGTAGTCTCTCGGTGAGAGTTTTCTGTGGCACTGCTAATGGACTTTTACACTGGTCAAGAGGAAGAATCAACAGTCTAACCAGATCAGATTTCTTTTGAGGCTCCAAAAGGGGAGTAATGATTCTCAATAGGTGGATTTGGACATTTATTCTGCCTATTAGTGGAACTAATTCATAATATGACCCTCTGGGTTTGGTAGCCAGGGGGATCTGTCGCTGAAAATTGTGCGTCCGTTAGTCACAGTGAATTGTTAGGAAGTAGTTGTCTGTTGTTCAGCCAAAGCTGCAAGAGGAGGATTATTTACACAACAACAAATTGGTGCCATAACTGTTCAGTGATGGCCTTCCATGATCACAGCAACTTAACTCCACTTGGCCTTCAAGGAACAAAGATAACATGTCGAGAATGGCTGCAGAGGTATAAACCCAGCTTCCATTGCTGCTCACTTATATTATGTTATAAGGCATTTACTGCACAAAATAGCCACCGAAGAAATCTCAGAGAGCATAGGCATGTCTTTCATTTGGCATATTATACAACTGCCAGTGGTACCCACACCTGAGTCTGTGAAAGAAAAAGGAGAAAGTGAAAGATAAGAGAGTGGGAAAGAGGGACAAGGTGCCTAAAACCAAGGGCAAGGAGGAATGCTGTGGGATAAACAAATATTTCATAATAGAGTGGGTGATTGCCAGTCTTGTTTATAAAACATAAATATATGATGTAGGCAATGGGAAGTGTTCTAAAATAGAAGGTATACTATGGGCAGTGGTTCAAGGCAGATTTGATGAATAGAAAAAGATTGCACTATTTAATATATGAATGCATGAGGGTTTGAGATGTCCTTGAAATATTTTGGTGGCTTATTTGACCAGTCATACTTAAAACATGTACCGTAGCTCATACTCCAGATTATTCATTCTGGCTCTGCGAAATTTCAGGGCAAAGTGTTGCCTAGTCAAGAGTAGACCTATTAAAAGGTGAAGGTTGGTTCCTAAGAAAGGTTTGGCGGATATAGCGGTCTAAACAGCAAAGTCAAAATGGACAGCCTGGCACCATTACAGTGAGAATGTATGATAGACTATTTGTTGTGTTCATCTTATGTTATGAAGCTTCTACACTTTGCCAAATCAATACCATCATCCTTGCAGCTGTTTTAGAGCACCTAGCCCAACCAGGAAGTCATTATACTGTGCCAGGTACATCCAGACCCCAACTCTGCGGAAGGAAGAAGGAAGCCAAAGGGAGACAAGAGGATTGGAAAGGGAGACCAGGTTCCAAGATGGGGCAAGGGGTTCCACAGGGGGAAAGAAAGCCCTACAGTAATTTGAGTGCACATCGGTCCTATCAGGTGGATCACTGATTAGTAATGCATATAAACGTGTTATTCAACGTGTCCTGAATAAAGTGAACCATATTCGTAAGGCAGATCTAAAAAAGCCATAGAAAATTATCAAGCAGGAAGTGCTTAGATACTGTGGTAAGGCCGAACAATTACACACTTTACACTCCTTAGGATGCTAGAAACAAAACTATTACTTACAGGTATTTCAGGGGTCTCAATGAGTCAAATGCCTACAGGGCAGATGGGTTGAATCTGTAACTCTTCAGGGCAGAACTAAGATAAACAGTGACAGGGATGTATCATCATGAAGTGGAGCTCTTTTCTGATTCACTGCCTATTAGGTTTAGCACACACATATTAAGTTCAAAATCTACTCTTACAAGTTCTTGCACCTCCTTAGGAAACACTACTCTACAAAGTAATCTTCAACAATGTGGTGTACAGACTTTCAAATTATTCTTAACTCTTAACAAGTCCTTAGCCTCCTTGCTCCCCCTAAGCTAATGACTTGACATTTCCCAAGGATTGTCTAAAACAAAAGTCTGAAACCTAGTCTTTCATGGTCCAACCCTGTTCTTGTCTAAAACAGAAGTGTCCCTTCTCAGAGGATTTAACTGCAGTTACTCACAGTCTGGGTTTGTCTTCAGGCCTCCCTGATTTCACCTTTTCCTCACAGCTTTCTCCCGTGCTCTGGGTTTCACGTTTTTCTTGATTCAAGGCTTCTCTCGGCCTTAGCAAAACCACCCTGGGACACTCTCCAGTTCTTGGGTTGCTCACTGATTTTGGTGGGTCTGTCACAGACCTTTGTTTCCAGTTTCTCATTAGGCCCTTACTGGGCCTTTGCTCATAGTAGGTCCCTCTTGGACCTTTGTTCACAGTATCTGCCTGCAGTCATTGGCCTTCCCTCTATTACCTGTATTCTATTTAGGTTCAACTCTCAATACAGATTAATAGGCTTAGTACGTGTGAAAACCTGACAGTGCTAAATGTCACTCCAGCAACTTATTTACGAGGCTGGACTACTGCCTTTAGCAGATCTGTTCAGCTGTAAGCATGCACAGCTGTAACACCTTATTTACACTCTGTCTATCTATAGAACCCACAGTAGATCAAATGACACAACCCGAGCGCCATGAAGAATGTATCAAGACACGCAGTAACTTTTAAAGTGTACATTTATCTTGGCAAATGAACTTACCAATCGTAAACAGCAACATTGAATAGCGATACAATTAACTGTGTGAATGTAAAAATAAGCAGCAAGAAAGAAAATTTCAACATGAACTCAGCTCAATGACACAACATGTGTTTCACCCACTTTGACCTTGGGTTGTGAATATTTGCAAGAACCAAGTGTAGCACAAACAAAATGTAATTTCTCTGAATAACATTTGAAAGGTGCTGAATTCTTGTACATAAAAGCAAAACCTCTCTGGCTGTCTCAGAATACATTTGCACATGTGCACCTCAATTATCACAGTTATACTCACATTAAGTATGAGCAAGATTTCTGCTCTGTTATCACGGGGGACCCTTCTTTGTTGTCCTGCCAGCATGCAGCAGTATCGCAACTCCTGCTCCCAGGCAATCCAGATAGGACACGACCTCCCTCCGACTACAGCTCGTCTTCTCAATCTGCTGCCTGGAAAATTCTGCCCGTCTGCACTGCATGACTCCGGTCAGTCACTTGCTCATATGTCAGCTAAACTCTCCACACCCCTTCTGTCTCTTGAATTCATATGGTATACCTGTCAATCTCACAACGTAACATAGAGGTTGTAATGAGAGGTCTACGTAAATCCATGAAATTCTGATCTAAACTCTCACTCTCGATGATGGGCAGAGGATCCATCACTAAAATGATCATTCTCCCAAGATTCCTGTACTACTTCGTAAACATTTGCCACTACATTAGGCCACCCTTTTTCAGGAAGCTAGAGGCACTACTCAAGGACTTTCTATGGTGACCGACCAGGCATAAATTCCCCCCTACCAATCCTCACACTACCATATAGAGAAGGAGGGATACAACTCCCAGACCTCCAGATGTTATACTTGGCGACGCAGCTCAGCTATGTGACAAGATGGTTACAAGATGAACCAACAGCCGAAATAGAATTACTGCGACAATCACCATCCCCACTATTCCCCAAGGAAGTACTATGGAACCAGAAGCACTAACCCCACAACACCCCCATGATCGCCAAACTAGCCAGACAGATATGGTCCAAAACCTACTCAATGTTACACCTGAACCACCCCTACTCACCCAACACCCCTATACTGGCTGATACATGCAAGACCCTCAGTGACCTCCCAGTAATGTGGAGCTGGGAAAGAGCTGGGATCTACACATGGAGGGACATGTTTGAAGATGGCAACTTCAGAGACTTTACATCACAGCAAACACTGGAAGGACTACCGAAAGGCCAATTCTTATGCTACCAGAGAGTCAAGCACATCGCAAAAAAGAAATGGCACGAATGGCCCGAGGAACCATCCCCAAATCCCCTACTAGAGGAGATCTACGACCTCGCAGACGGCTGGAAGCCCGTGGCCTGGCTATACAGCTGACTGATGGATAAACCCAACCCCCGAAGCGCAACACTGAAAGAAAAGTGGGAAACCGACCTGGAAGTGACATTAACCGAAGAAGAGTGGGAAAGGGCGCTACTTTACCCTAAAGAGGCGTCCAGAAACATCAGATTCAGGCAAATACAACTGAAGTCCTATATAGGACCTACATGACCCCACAGAGAGTGGCCAGCTTCAACAAGCAGGCCACCTCAAAATGCCCCTGGTGCGACGCTGACAATGTTGACTTGATCCACATGTTCTGGACCTGCCGCAGGAAAACGGTCTTCTGGGGCAGAATAAAGCAAACCTGCACTGAGGCGGGATTAATCAGATACAACTGGGACCCGAAGGAGTGCCTCCTAGGCACACACCCCAAAGTAAGCAAGCATAAGCATATTGTTAAACTAATGGACATGGCTTGTATCCTTGCAAAGAGAACTATCGCCATAGCATGGAAATCGCCAGGAGGTCCGAGATACGAACGTTGGATCAGCGAACTAGAGAGATGGACAGAAGCAGAAACCAGAACCTGGTAAGAAGGATCTGCTGGAAGGGAAGAAGGCATGAACGACACACTTGAGTCATGGAAAGCACTACTAAGAGATATACGCTTCTCTGCTGACCACAAACCCCTCGATTCACACACTCCACTCAACAAGCAAGTGGAACCACATATCAAGGCCATCTGACATGACCCCGAAGGACTTCCCAATGTCGGAACTCTTAATCCTCTACACCAACCACCCGCACTGAAGTATGGACACAACATAATATTCTACGAAGACAGTTTTTGTTAATTGTTGTTTTGTTGTTATTTGTTAATCAGTTAACTGAAACAAAATGGAGCAATGCTAAGTCTAAAGCTTGCTATGTGTGAAGACTAAACGGTATGCATATGAGCAATGGCAATAAAATACATTACAAAAAAAATCCCTGTCAATCTCACTAAAAACCTACCTCTAACATGACTTGCATCATCACCCGATTTGGTTTCTGTGGAAGCATAGCTTTGTGAATATACTTGTAACAATCATTTCCTCTGGGTACAATGGCATTTATCTTTGTTAAAGATAAATGATCAATTAATGGGAAAGGCGGTTAATTGTTTAGTTTGGTTTAATGAGTACATAGTGCAACATGTACAGATAACCTGTTCACCCTGAAGTGGATCATTATAAAACGTGCTTACTACAAGAATGTGCATTTCTGTTTGTAATTTAGGTCAGCTATTTAATGTCTGTATTCTGTTTACTGCCTCCTCTGAATATAATGTCATGGCTCACTTACTGCCCCTGATATATATAGTATCCCTACATATACAGTATCTCTTCTACAATTCACAATAAGTTCCTTGTGGTCCTTCGCAAAGCATCACAATAGATCCCTTGTGGACTTTGGCTCTTTTTCTCAAGTTTTTCCTCCAATTCTAGACTCACTTACATGTTTCACCATTGTGATAATGGGTATTTACCTCCTCCCCCAAATTAGGGTAGGCAGTCAGTCAATATTATTTTATCATCCAGCCACAGGTGTGGTACTTCTCCCCAATTCTGTTACGGTTGCAGGTGGAAGACCTTTGGGCTTGGCCTTCCAGTTCCCTCATTGTGTGGGGTTTCATAGTTTGTGGTCTTCCTCTTCCAAGGTTTCCCAGCTCTTGATACTTCAATCTGACTTCTCTGAGCTTCTTCGAAGTTCCCTGCCTTTCTTCCTTGTGGTTTTGTGTTCCTTCTGAAAATGTTCTCCTCTTGAGGCAAGGGAGCCCGGGTTAGTATGCCTGTCTCCTCCAGAATTCGTGCTCGCACTGAATGTGTGCAGAGCTTTTTATACTTATTGGGGTCTGAGTTGTTTTCTTTCTTCAGATTGGTTATTCCTCGTGTAATTTTCAATTCCTAGATTGGATTTGTTATTCCCTGTTTTGTTTTCTTTAAATTGTATTATCAGTGAGGCCTTTGTATTGGCTAATTATTTCATAGGAAATGTTATCTTTGATAATGGTCTGTAAGGCTTTAAAGGTGACTCCGGCATGCAGGGCCATCTTGGAATCTTTATCTGCACAGGACACAGCTCCAGGGTGAGTTGCAGCCTGTGACACAGAATGTGTCTGCACATCTGCCCTCTGGTTCCGGGAGACCATGCTTGCTTGTTCTCCTGCAGCTAAGAGTTGCCCTTGGTTTCACTGCAATTTGTGAAAACCATGGGTTTATGGACTCCTTGCCCATTGACAAATGTACTTTGTCTCTGGTCCCCAATTTACTATTAACTCTTGCAAGGTTTTCTGGGCATGGTAGCCCTGTGGATTTGATTTCTGTAGTGAGATACTCCCAGGGCATTACCGTTTCTGTGGTGGAGCAAGGCTGCGTGATCCATCCTAATTTACCCTCTAATCCACCCAATGTGCCTTCCAGAGGCACATTGGGTAGTGACTAGACCAGCCCGATCCCTTGCAGCTCGCTTCCCCACATACAAGCATGGGCAGTTGAGACAATTCACCATATTATTTGATGGCCCTGAGACACAGATCCCCAATGCATGGCGGATCATCGGCCCAAGCTGACACCCACATTTTACAAAAGGGTGAACTCCAAAAAAGCAACTCTTGGACTGTCAGGTTCAGAGACCAGGTGTGGCCCATGATATAATATGGCATTTATAACGCGCCTGTACACAAGTGTTTCTAGACGCGACAAGACAAGGATGGGAAAACAGAGGGAGGACAAAACAAAGATCTTACTAGGCCTTGTGTCAATCAGATTGCATAGTTTAGGGAAGAGGAAGGGGACAAGTGTTGAGTGGAGGTGGAGGAGTGGAGTAGTGCAGGTAACTCAAAGTGCAGCCAGCAGTTGGCTAAGTGCAGGTAACAATAAGTGCAGCCAGCGGGTTGCTCAAAAGTGCAGAGCTAGGGGACTGTAGGGTTGCAGATACAGACCACAAGTGCTGGGGGAGCCAAGAGGCAGTGCGAAGAGCAACTGGACATGTAGGAGCCTGGGCCCAAGTTTAGAGGGTAGCCAGGTGACCAGTGCGTGGAGCAATCGGACATAAGCAGGGGAGAGAAAGTGAGAACGTAGAAGGGAAAAGGAAGGTCTTGAGTTGCTGCTGGAACTGGAGATGGTTCTGCTCAAGTTTGAGAGAGGCAGGGAAGCTGTCCCAGAGGGAGGCCCCAGCCGAAGAGAGAGATCGATCTGCCCCCAACTCTCTTCTTGGAAAAGCGACTGACCCTCAGAGAGTTGGAGGTGGATGAGCAGAGAGCTTGAGAAGGGAGATATTTAGGAAGAGAGAAGAGTTGGAGGTAGTGCGGTCCCAGGCCCCAGAAAGCCTTGTGGACGATGCTAAGGTTCTTGAACTTGATCCTTGCCACCAAGGGGAGCCAGTGAAGAGATTCCTGGGCTTGAGGCCAAGAACAAGTCTTGCAGTGCTCTTCTGGATAAGTTGTAGAGGTTGTAGAGTAGAGGCAGGAAGACTTGTAAAGAGGCTGTTGCAGTAGTCCAGCCTAGGGAGAACCAGAGCTCTGGAGACAGTAAGGAAAGGGAGAATACCTCTGAGGAGGTGGCGCTGATAGTTTGAATTTTTAGAGATGGCAGAGATGTGAGGAGAGAAGGAGAGGGTAGAGTCAAAGATGACCCCAAGGTTCATAGCCTCACAGGTGGGAGCAGGAAGAGGGCCCAGGTGTGTGTGTGTGTGTGTGTGTGTGTGTGTGTGTGTGTGTGTGTGTGTGTGTGTGTGAGAAAGAGAGAGAGAGAGAGAGAGAGAGAAAGAGAGCTGATATTCTTATGAGGAGGATCTGTCTTACTGGCCTTAAGGCAGAAATCATTTGCAGCGCACCATTCCTGAATTGCGGCCAGATCGTCTGGAATCAGAGAAGGAGAAGAGGCAGCTGAGCGGAACCTGAAAGAGAGATGTGTGTCATCCGCATAACACTGAAAGTTGGAGCAGAAAGTAGCAATGCAGTGGGAAAGAGGTGCCTGGTAGTGGTTTTATAGCCAGGGAAAAAGGTTTGACCCCCTGGGGGACACAACAAGTAGAGAGAGTGATGGAAGAGAGGAAAGACCCAAGTTGGATCTGAGAGGGCGGGTCAGTGAGAAAGGGGGACAGCCAGGCCAGGGCCTGATTAGTGATACCCAGGTCATCACAGAGGCGATTGAGCAGGATGGCATGGTTGACCGTATCAAAAGCAGAAGAAAGATCAAGGAGAATGAGGACCGAAGGAAAGCTAGAATAAAGGTTGGAGAGCAGGTATTCACAGTAGTTCAGGTTCCGTGCTTCTGGCGTGGAGACAACCAACAGATTCAGTGTGAAGATGAAGCTGGGAGATGGCGAGCTTTTTCAAGTGTTTGCCCAGCAAAGGAGTGATGGCGATCGGGCGATAGTTAGCCGAAAGGGAAGGATCAGCAGATGGCATCTTTAGAAGGGCATGCATAAGGGAGTGCTTAAGGGGGGGAGGGGAAGGTTCCAGTGGCAACAGAGCTATTGCAGAAATCGGCCAAGGCTGAGCAAGGGTTTCAATGTGGTCCTTGATGGTTCTAGATTAACATTGAAGAAGCTGCTTTGACGAAACTTCCATAGATCGGACTTGTCTAGAAACATTTTCTGGGGTGAACAAGGAAGAGGAAGGGGGAGGAGGGGCGGCCACAGGTGGGTCAGGAGTGGAGGACAAGGAGGAGGAGGAGGAGGAGGAGGAGGAGGTTTAGGAAGAGAGGGTGGACAGGATGACCTGAGTTTTAGTGATGAAATGAGAAGCCAACGCCAAATCTTGATCATGCTATGATATATTTTATTGATAGTGTGCCCATGCACAAGTGTTTCAAAGCGCGACGAGGCGGGGGGGGAACAAGGAGGGGATAAGACACCAATCTTACTAGGCCCAGTGACATTGAGATCGCAGAAGTGTAGGCAAGAGGAAGGGGAAAAGTGCCCAGGGAAGGGGAGGAGGAGCAAGTGCAAGACATAGGATAAAAACAGCAAGCAGTGCGGCCAAAAGGTGGCAGTGCATGGTTAAGTGCATAACAGCAGGTGTTGGATAATGCAGGTTGGAGGACTGTAGGGTTACAGATACAGACCTAAGTGCAGGGTTGCCCGGAGGCAGTGCAGGTGTGCAACTGGGAGGGCAGATACCTGGGCCCGTGATTCAGAGGGTGGCCAGGTAACCAGTGCAGTAACAGACAGGAGATCAGCAGTGGAGATGAAGAATGAAGGCAGAAGCAGAGAGGAAAGTCTTGTGCTGCTTCAGAAACCGAAGATGGTTATGCTCAAGTTTCAGAGAGGCAGGGAGGCTGTTCCAGAGAGAGGCGCTCGTTGAGGAGAGAGATGTGGCCCCAGCTTGTTGCTTGGAAAAGCGCATGACCCTGAAGGAGTTGGAGGTGAAGGAGTGAAGGGCTCGAGTAGGGAGATACTTCAGAAGAGAAAGCTGGATATATTTTGGTCACAGGCCCCAGAAGGCCTTGTGGACAATGCAAAGGGTCATAGATTTTATCCTAGCAGCTACTGGGAGCCAATGGAGGGATTTCAGTGCTGGAGAGATACGATCCCTAGACTTGAGGCCAAGGACAAGACTTGCAGTCCTGTTCTGGATGAATTGCAAAGGGTGGAGAGTAGAGGCAGGCAAGTTGAAGAAGAGGCTGTTACAGTAGTCGAGCCTCGAGAGAACCAGAGCTCGAGAGACAGTGAGCTTCTGGGGGAAGGAGAGGAAAGGGAGAGTACCTCTGAGGAGATGCAATTGGTAGTTTGATTTCTTGGAGACGTGAGGAGAGAAGGAGAGAAGGAGAGTGTGGAGTCGAAGATGAACCCGAGGTTCTTAGCCTCGCAGGAGGGACAAGGGGGAAGGCCAAGGGAGGCTGGCCAGAGAGTGAGGGGAAAGCTGGGTGCAGGGGTGCCAATGAGGAGGATCTCTGTCTTGCTGGCATTCAGGCAGAGATCGTTAGTGGCATACCACTCTTGGATTGCAGAGAGACAGTCAGGGATGAGAGAAGGAGAGGAGGAGGCATAAGGGAGCCTAAAAGCAAGCTGGGTGTCATCTGCATAGCACTGGAAATTGGAGCAGAATGCAGCAATGCTGTGGGCGAGAGGTGCCAAGAATTGGTTGAACAACCAGGGATAAAGGTTAGACCCCTGGGGAACACTGCAGGTGGAGAGAGAGATAGAGGAGAGGAAGGACCCAACTTGGACCTGGGAGGGTTGATCAGAGAGAAAAGAAGTTAACCAGGCCAGAACCTGACCAGTGATACCCAGATTATCATGGAGCCGGTTGAGCAGGATGGCATGGTTTACAGTATCAAAGCAGAGGAGAGATCAATTAGGATGAGGACAGAGGGGAGATTAGAATCAAGGTTAGAGAGTAGGTCTTCACAGATGTTCAGGAGAGCAGTTTCCATACTTCTGGATGCTCTGAAAGCAGACTGATGATCATGGAGACAGCCAAAAGATTCAGTATGAAGATTAAGCTGGGAGATGGCCAGCTTTTCCAAGAGTTTGCCCATAAAAGGAGTGATAGAGATTGGGTCATAGTTAGCCAGAAGGGAGGTGTCTGCTGTGGGTTTCTTGAGAAGAGTGTGCTCAAGAGAGTTTTTCAGGGGGGAGGGAAAGGGTACAAGAGGCAAAGCAGTGGTTGCTGAAATCTTCCAGGGCTGCGGCAAGGGTGTCAATGTGGTCCTTGATGGTTTGGGTCGAACATATGAGGTATCCATAGGTCAGGCGAAGGAACGATAAAGAGAATGTCAGTGAGGGTCTGTCTGGAAGAAGCACTGGTGTAGGCATCAGTTGTAGGAAGGCCTGGGTTGGAGACCAGGAAATCCTTATTGAACTTATTCTCACCAGACTTAGTGAGAAGGGTAGGATAGTCAGTAAAGAAGCAGTTGGAGAAGGGAAGAGGAGAGAGAATGGATTGGGAATGAAGGAAGAAAGGAAGGGAAGAGGGGTCATAGAGGAGAACACAGAGGGAGGGGTGCAAGCAGAAGAGAAGGAGCAGAGAAAAGGAACAGCAGGGCAGATGAAAACACAGTACAGCCACTGGGCACAGCTAGATTAAAACATCCTCAGGGCAGATGAAACCAAAGTACTGCCACTGGGCACAGCCGGATTTAAAAATCCTCATGGCAGATGAAAACACAGAAAAGCCAGCATGAAATAATGCGAGAATGGAAGACTAGGTCAGAAGGAGAGAGGGTTGGAGAGTCAGAGAGGAGTAAGCAGCGATTAGTATTGGCACCAACCCAAAGGAAGAGTAGTGTCTCGATGTCCTCAATGGATACAGAGAGGACAGGGTCACATCAAGCCATCATGCGATCATGTTTGGGTGGCGGGTCAGGCCCCCAGGCCGGTCTAGGCAGCGGACAGGGTTTTAGATGTGGGCCGTCGAGGAATGGGCCGGCTCCCGCCTCCCTGTGCCACCGATTGGCTGAAGAAGGGGAGAGAGCCAATGAAGAGGAGCCAGGACCGGGCTACTCGAGTCAACATCCCAAGGGTGCAGTCATCTTCGAAAGGCCAGAAATACAGAAGGGCCAATATCCACGCTAAGGGTAAATCCCTTTTCTCCAGCAGCAGTAGCAATAATAAGGTGCCAAAGTGTAGTGAATGCACCAAGCAAAGCTCCACAAGCACTACCAGGAATTAAAACAAGTGCCTAGTTTCAGATGTAGCAGCGTGAGTCACGCAATGTAAAAGCACAGGAGACACTTATAAACAAAAACACAATTGCTTTTAGGGTGCTGGGGCCAGTGCGAGGTGAAGCTGAAGCCACGAGGCTTACCTTTTTGAAAAATAATTCTTACTTGCAGGAGAGTTGGAGAAAAGAGCAAGGAGCATGCAATCAGCTGTTTGCTGGATTGCCATAGGAGAATGAAAAAGAGGTCCCAGGGCCTCATTGTGGGCCTTCGAAGAATGGGCCAGCTCCAGCCTCCTGGTGCCACCGATTGGCTGAAGAAGGGGAGAGAGACAATGGAGAGAAGCCAGGACCAGGCTACTCGAGTCGACGTCGGAAGGGTGCAGCCATCTTTGAAAGGTCAGAAATACAACAGGGCCAATGTCCATGCTAAGGGTAAATCGCTTTTTTACAGCAACAGTAGCAAGAATAAGGTGCCAAGGTGTAGCGAACGCACCAAGCAAAGTTCCACAAGCACTGCCCAGAATGAAAACAAGTGCCTAGTTTCAGATGCGGCAGCTTGAGTCACGCGATGTAAAAACACAGGAGGCACTTATAAATAAACACAATTTCCTTTCAATTTCCTTTGGGGTGCTGGGGCCAGTGCGAGGTGAAGCTAAATCCACAAGGCTTACCTTTTTGAAAAATAATTCTTACTTGCAGGAGATTCGGAAAAAAAGAGCACAGAGCATGCAATCAGCTGTTTGCTGGTTTGCCGAAGCAGAATGAAAAAGAAGATTAATTCCAGACACTCATTTTGGCCAAAAGGCAGATGAGAACTTGAAGAAGCTGCAAGCTTCTAAAGCTTCTGCAAAATCTTTAGGGACAGTCATCCATCAGCTACAACAGCAGCACCCACCTTTGCAGGCTTGGTGAGAACGCATCTTTGTGATATTACTTCTCTTTTGACCAAAGAGAAAGAGGCCAAGCTACCCAGAGGGGACAAAGGAGGTTCACATAAGTGCCCAGAGGCTCTGGAAGAAAGACCTCCCAGGCAGCCACCTCCTCATAGCTCTCTGCTACAGCCAGACCCCCAAAACCTCTGTGAGCCCTTTGTGCACACGACTGGTGGGAGGCAGATTGACCCAGCATCTGCAAGAATGGCATTGCATTACCTCAGATGCATGGTGTGAGACAGGCATGGTATCAAGAGAGACACACACATAATTTGTGCGTTTCCTCAACTGATGTTCATAAGGATATTTGAGGTCCGTAAATTCCAAATCAAAAACTGTCTGTGTCAAACCTATGCTTCCCCTCACTCTGGAAATAAATGCTGTGCAGGGTTTCTCTAAAAGTAAAATAGTGTCCCAAAGAAAATATATCCAAGACTGGATTCAGGTGAACTTCTTGTCAGGATTGGTGCTGCCAGTACAAAAAATAGTTCAACTTAAAAATGCCCTTGGTGTTTTCCAGACAAGGTTCCTGTAGTGACAAAACAAGATGGTTCACAAAAACTCTGACCCGCTTGGACTCCCTTCCCCAAGTTCCTGAAAGCACACAGTTCCTTTAGGCCTCTCAGAGTTCCCTTCCCCACGCTTAGGTCCTCTTGTTTCAAGGCTCACCAAGGTTCACATAGACAAATATTCTGCTTCTCAATAGGCCTCTCAGTGTTCCCATTCCTGAGCTCGGGCCCCTCTGATTTAAAATTTCAATTTCAACCAAAGTTCACAAACACAATTCTTCGTGGGTCAAAACAATCTCTTATACCACTTTAAGGATTTTGCTCTCACTTCCCCTTTCTTAAGTGGAGCTGCTGGTCCTTTTAGCACTGGGACTGTATCAGAGACTTCTGAGAACTAATAGCTTTGCTTCCTCCTATGCGCGACCACTCTGACACTCAATCACAACCTCTGATTTCTGTCTTTCTCTGCTACAGCTGCTACTGTGTCTTTTTCACGCAGGGCTTCACTTTCTTTCCGGATCTTTGACACCCTTTTTATTCCAAACTGTTTCTCGCCTTTCTTATGCCTCTTGCATATTTTCCTTTCTCACATTCTGTGTTATTCACACTCTGTTTCTTTTCCCCCTTTGTGCTGCTCATACTCTCTTAATTATTTTATCTTCCTTTGCGCTTCTTGTACCTTTAACTTCTTTTTTTTTCTTTACGCTTGTGCCACTTGCACATTTAATTCTGGGTTCGCTTACTTTGTGCCACTTGCACGCTTTCCTTCTCTGCTTTCCTGTGCCACTTGTACGCTTTCTCTCTTTGATTTACTTTCGTTCATGCCGATTGCACAGTTTCCTTCACTCTGTCTTCCACTCCAGCCTCACACGCACGCTGGGTTTCTTAATGCGCAGAAACTCACTGGTTAGCGCAATGCTGTCTGGAAGGCTCGTTGGCTTCAAAACTGAGGTCAGGCTCTCACCACCTGCCTCTCAGATGTCCCTGGAACCTAGGCTCCTCTCAGGGGAATGAGCATCTGCCTGGCCACGGCTCAAAGGTCTTAGCGCCCCCCAGTCTGGCTCCTTGGGTACGCGGCTCCCTCACCACACTGCAACACGCACAGCACACCGGGTCAGCGTCTTGGCGTCCTGCTCTTCTCCAGACTTTACGGGGTCTCGCTGCATCAGCTTCCTGGCCTCCTGCTTCCACGGCTTGCTCAGCAGTCACAACTCGCTCTCCTTCTCTGGCAAAACTGCACCTTTTATACTTTACTCGTTGTTCAATAGGAATCAGGTGTGCATAGTTGTGGTCAAGTGCATGACTCTGCCTGACTTCCTTAAGGGAACATGTTGGTAGTGTAATATAGTAGGCCTTTTCATTCATCCTCCTCCTCCTCACAATACTAAAGTGACTTTTCCCATAGGTAATCTTTCTTGCTCCTGGACTCCTCTTCTTCGTCTCAGTATGTGTTGGAAATGGGGAGGGCGGGGGAATGGAACACAACTGGTAATATCCCATAAAGACCGAGGGAGGGCAGGGTGATGGATAGCTGTGAAGGAGGAATACCATGTCTCGCCCTCTGGTATTCTCTTTGCAATCCCCAGGGACCCTCCACTCAGGCAATCCTCCCTCGCTTGGCCGCCCCCAGGTTCGGGATCCAAAAGCGATGGCCCTTCCCTGGCCAGCTGAATGTTAGATCCCGGGGAGTAGGTGAGAGAATACCTTCCGGTTTCTCACAAAGGGCACTTCAGAGAGTCGCTCAAGGGTACTGTCTCCCATTTATAAAAATACCTCAACATTTTCCCCTGGTCAAGCAATCACTTCAGGAACATGATCCACTCCTTCTACAAGAGATTATTTCACTGTTGGAGAAAGGTGCTGTGGAAAGGGTACATGTACTGGAACAATACCTATTATATGATGAAGGGGATGGAATCGCGCTAAGCACCATTAAGATAAGAAACAACAATCAAAATACAGTATTTTAATGAAATGAGATGAACAACAGCCGACACGTGTTTCGACACTCGGGTCATCTTCAAGGCTGGATGGTTAAACCACATTCAAGTCACATAAACAGCATGTTAAGTGAATAACAATAAATAATAACATTGTGCATCAGCATATATAGCAATGTAAAGTACAAAATTAAATAACATATATGTTAGACAATCACAAAAAAAAACATTATTTAAAAAAGGAGAAAATATTGCAAAATCCAGCAAGAAAAAAATGAAATGAAATAAATAAATAAGGGACATACCATATCAGGTAAGGAGGGTAGGACAGCAGTAGCGGTTCAATATAGGCACACAGCATAAAGAACAAGAATAAGGAGAATGTACATGTTACGCTCACCTGACTCCCACGGAGGCGCTGGCTCGCGCTGCTGTGACCTCTTCTAAGGTGATGCGCAGGGTTCGGAAGACGGACTGGACCGGGCCCCCCAAATCTGGCTTGCCTGGCTTGCAGAAGTATCCTTCTGTAGGCGAAAATAGGGGATTAACTGTCTGCGGGGTAATGCAATCGGCCTCCCACTTTCCCCTCTCACCCTCCTCGAAACCCTTCTGTGATTTCTCGTAGCGTCTCACCTTAGGGTCTGGAAGGACGAGCTCTCCATCCTGCTTCTGATGCAGGGGCGCGTTGGTATCCAGTTACTTCACTGGATTTTCGGATTGGTTAGAACCAAACTTTCTAGGCTTCCAGGTAAGTTTTTTGATAAGAGGTTCCCCTTGTGTCCATGCATTAATGTACTAATGCTAGTGTCTTTTTCCCCATAGGGGCCGGGGTACAGAATGCCAGGGAACAGGCACCGACCCGAGATGAGAGGTGAAATCCTTGTAGAAATCAGGTAAGTCTTTAATGAGCGTTTTTTGGTAATGTCTTTTAATTCGCTCATTAACGCTGATGTCTTTTTTTCCCCTTAGGGGCCGGGGTCCGGAAATGCTAGGATGCGACGCGGACCCGAAATGAAGAGTGAATGAATCAACAGGTAAGTCTTAACATGGAGATTTAGCTTTCCTTATTCCCTTCTCTTTCTCACCTTTTGTTCTGGTCTTTTTTCTCCCTAGGCGCTGGGGCATGACTGCGAATCCGGATGATCGCTGCTGAACATGGAGGCGCCCTGTAAAGGTGAGTGGAATGCGGCGCTGCAGCGATCGACACGATGAGCTTTTAAATTAAAGTCTTCCTTTTCAGGATTGTCGGCGAGATGTCTCTGGGATGTGGATTTAGCAGGTAAGGACTTTTCCTTCTTCTGTTCTCTTCTTCTCTTCCTTTGCAGGTGATCCAGGATGCTGGCAGGTGTGGCAGAAGTCAGGATGCAGGAGCAGACACGGTGAGCGTCCAGCTGCTAGATGCAGAACAACGTGAAGCACGTGTGGCTGTTCGGGTGGGGTTTAAATAGCCTTGGAAGAAGTTCCAGGTATGTATCCTTCCTCCAATCAGGTATGTATCCTTCCCCGACCATGCCCAGATGGTAAATTAGTCCCACAGGTAAAGTAGTTCCTTTCAGGCCTCAAGGAGGCCGGGATCCTGCAGCATGGTCTGCATCAGGTAAGTGCACCCAAGCACTCCCATAATGAGCCTGGCGCCTATGGCGCCAGGACTGATGTCTTTTATGAGCCTGGCGCCATAGGCGCCAGGACACTGTCCAAAGGGCCCCTATATGGGGTTGCTGGGTCCTTCCTTGGGGACTGGATGTCCGCTTTCGGGGACGCAGGGCTTGAACCGGCTCCCCGGGAGCGGGCATCATGACAGTACATAAGCATAGTTATAATCAATACTTTGTCATCTTCATGTATCGTTGATGCCACACACACCGCTGCAAAGCCCCCATGCAGATCACGCACCAGCACAGTGCAGAAAGTACAGAGTAGTAGTGTCAAGGCAGGAAAGTAATCCAATTGGTAGTGGTGCCGGTGGCCATCAAGAGAAAATATATATAGATGGCACCCTTAACAGAAGTTGCAAGAGAAAATATATATAGATGGCACCCTTAACAGAAGTTGCAAGATCAGTACAAATGGTGCTAAAGAAAATGGATAGATCCAGGCACAGCGTCCATTGAAGAGTCACCAAATCTAATGAAGAAACCAATACAAGGAAACCCAAAAACATGGTATCAAAAGTACCATGTGGGTCAGTGGGAAGTGGTGTGACCAATAAAGATACGCTTACCATAAGGAATTGGAAATGACCAATGAGTATAAGATTCCTGTTGGAACATGACCAAAAGTAAATTAGTAATGGAATCCAGGAAATACCTGGAATCAAATAATAAGAAGAAAACGATGGTGATCGAAACTCACCAAACTGGAGATTGGTAGGTAAGTACCCGTTGAAGGAGGTATATAGAATGATGAAATCAATAAGAAACGCCAATTGACTAGGACAAATATATTGCCTGCAAAAATAGCATAATGAATGAGAAATTGAAAAATAGAATCATCAGTTGACGGCCACGGGCAAAAAGAAAAAATACTCACTCGGTAAATCGAGTATGAAATGAATAGAATGAGACAAATCCAGCGAATGCTTACATGGGTCGCTCTGAAATACTAATGGCCACCGTGTACGTCACGGTAGTGACGACGGCGGAGGCGTTGACGAATTACGTTGCGTGAGTGACGTACAATGTCAACACAGTGACGTCGGCAGAATTAGAATACAATTGAGTCGCAAAGATGATGTATTATGTCAACAAAGAGCCGAGGTACTCTGTGCGTGACCACGATCGCCGCGTACATGTAACGAGTGATTAGCAATTAGATACTATTCATTATTCACACAAATATTTAATAACTAATACAAAAATTAGGTCTTAGAACGCAACGGGGTTGAATGGAAATCAATGTCAATAAATAGAACACAAAAGAAAATTCAATAAAATCGCAAGAATGACAAATTATGTCGACAAGGAACGGGGTGCTACAGGCGTGACCGCGGTCACCGCGTACATGTCATGTTTTTGCGATTGTCTCACATATATGTTATTTAATTTTGTACTTTACATTGCTATATATGCTGATGCACAATGTTCTTATTTATTGTTATTCACTTAACATGCTGTTTATGTGACTTGAATGTGATTTAACCATCCAGCCTTGAAGACGACCCGAGTGTCGAAACACGTGTCGGCTGTTCTTCATCTCATTTCATTAAAATACTGTATTTTGATTGTTGTTTCTTATCTTAATGGTGCTTAGCGCAATTCCATCCCCTTCATCATATAATTGTTAATATAATATCAACCTGTGTGGCCAGGTTGACCGGGATTGGACTGCTGCTCACACCGTCCCTTGGATTTATTTTTCTTTAAATCCAAACAGTGATAAATAGCACACAGGTACCTTGTTGCAAGTCCACAACCCTTGTACTCTGGAACAATACCTAGGTTGTTACTCCACCTCTTTTCTGGTTCCCAGGAATGATGGAGGACTGTGACTCATCTTGGACCTGAGATGCTTGAACAAGTTCCTCAGGAAGGAGTGAGAAACGAAAGGGTGTCTCACCTATTGGTCCCCGGGGATATCTCTCTCAGGTGGCCAAGCCACGCCCATCGCCTTTGGCTCCAGACCCTGGGGGTGGACCTCTACGGGAGGATCACCTGGGTGAGGCGACCGATGGTGAGATGCAATATTCCCCCTTTTCCTGTACCCATGACCCATTCTATTTCATAGGATTCTGCGATGTCCCAACCCCCCTTTCTACACAAACACTTGGCCTAGGAAGAGGGCGACTGAGAGTAAAGAGGCTAACCCTTAAATATCGCCTTGGACATGTCCCACTCATCGGGTCAGGCAAAGTCGGGCACTTGACTTTAAGTGCATGCATCTGACACCAATTAGCTCTCCTCCCATGGATAAAAGGCAGAACATAAGGACACACTCTGAGCAAGGTGGAACTCGAGCAGGAGCAGAACCTCTGGGGCGAAGGCGAACCTACTGGAGCAGGGTAATGGACTAAAGGATGGGAGCAAAGGGTAGAGAACCGCAGGAGTGGAGGTTGTTGCTTCCAAAAGACAGTGAAAGATACATGGAGAAGGCCAAATCCCAAACAAGAAGGCTGCATTGTATTTCAGGACACGAGCGAGCCTCCTGGGTGAACGGCAGAGTTGGGGAGGCGAGGCCAAGCCTGTGGTATTAACCTTGACTCATAAAAAACTGCAAAGACAAGAAAGAAACGCACAGAGCCGGTAAGTTGGCAAGCGACATGAAAGACCGGTGTGTGTTAAGGAAAGATTGAAATGGCAGCAGTATGTCATACAGATTGAAGGCGGCAGATGTGTGGATGAGCCACGAAGGAAGACAGACCTGTCAATGAACTTTGAAATACTGATAGCTGTGAAACTAGCAATACTGAGTAACTGAGTAGTCCGGCGAAAGGAAGTAGCCCACATGAAAGTCTCCATGAAAGGTGAAATGTTTGTGGTGATAAAGTGAAGGAACGGTAAAGGGAAGTGATCAAAATGAACCCAGAGAGAAGGGGAGAGTAAAAGGTGAACGTTGAACTTTGGTGCTTATGATATCGAACTACCCAGACCAAGAGACACTGGGGCAAATAACGTAAGAGTTTGATTCAGAAGAAAAAGTCAAAGTTGTCCAGCGAAGGTCTACAGTAAAAAAAACACGCTATTCGAAAGTCTTCAACATCAAGGAAATGGTCTGAGGCCGACTGAGGGAGACCGGATGTGTAATAAGTTAGGGGAAGGATACCCCTAAAGGATGTGAATTAAGTTTGGGGAAGGGAACCGACTGATAGAGACCAGCGTGAACTTTTTGTTGAACTGTGTTTTAGAAGCTGGAAAGTGAGACTTTAATGTGGAGGGCCAGGTGGGCCTCGATCCACGTTTTGAACTGCCTTTGTGTTAAGAATCTGAGCCAGTGTGTTAGCCTGCCTACGGGGACCGCCTTACTCCGTGCTGTCTAACGTGGGGAGGAGAGCTGACTCAGCCACCTTTATTCTTTATATTTGAGCACTGACTTTCCTTTGCATACATAATCTCAATTATTTGTAGAACAGATAGGGCAGGCATTAGGTTTTGTTAGTATAGGCCATTTTTGATTTGACGGACTCAACTAGGACTATTTTATTTATTATTTGATGTTCGAGATTACTCCCATCCTAGCTATAGGGCAAAGTAGGAGCTTCTCCAACCCCATTGAAAACTTCAATAAAGATTTTACAAATTGTACCTTTTGTGTCAGTGTCATCCTTGTGATACCATGCCTTCCTTACAAAGGGTAGATTCAAGATTGTCACTTTTATGGATTTCAATCTTTCAATCAGGCGACACACACCTTGGTCTCTACCTAGTATGCAGTACACCACTGAAATGCTTATCATTTTATATTGATTCAATATTGAGATGGTACACCATTCATATCACACCCCCTTTTCAAATACCCTTGGTCATAATGGACACTGAATCAGGCTAGTTGATAAAATACAATATGTATTAATTTAATTTAAAATTCAAAATAAATCATACACTTTTTAATATGGGGCAGCAATCACCAATGAGGTGATAATTACAATGAGAATGTGAGCAATGCACTGGGTTTAACCTGCTTGGGAAACAAATACACAGCACAGCAGAATAGGAGCACTTTTTGATTTAGAAAAGATAGCACACAAGTTAGAATTCCCCCCTGCAATGTTCCCTCAACCCACAAATAATAAAATCTGAGTGGATAAACAGACCCAGCAGGTAATCAGGAATAAGAGGCACGAAACGGAATCCGAATCTGAACATCCCTCCCCAAATAAGAGAGAAAACCCCCCTTTTAATGTTATAAAATGACACTCGGAAATTGACAAATAATGAATGTGTGTTAAAAACCTTGAAGCGAATATAATTCCTCACCAAAGCAACAATGCAAAGACACTAATAATCACAAAGAAAGGATTACCAAAAGCATACAATTCGAAAATGAGTGGCAAGTTTAAAACATGTTGCAGAAAAATGACATGTGTGAAAGTTGCATTTTTTCCATTCCTGCCTAAAATTACCCAAAATGTTTTTAATAAAAACAGGTGAAATACACTGATTGTAGTGTAGCTACAGATCACAGGTACAATATGGAGGTGAAAGTAAGTCTCTAGCTGGTAAATCGAGAGAGATATGGAAGGTAGAGTGAGGTTCGTTTTGAGGAAAATAGAGCAGTGACAAGAGGAATCGGCTTTAAAATTGAAAGGCAAATCTTACTTAAACAAGATTTAATGGCTAAGAAAAGAGGAACATGACCCATGAATATCAAAAGTTACGCTTCAGTTGTAACCCTTCACACAGTCTACCCCTTTTCGTAAAGGAAAATTAATTTATTTTACACAAAATATCGCTGATGACTTAGGATCTATGCTAGAAAGAAATTAAGGGAAAAGTGGCACTGGAAATCAAGGGGCAGAGTTCCAAGAATGATTCTGACAATTTAAGTTAGCAGGGTAAGGATAGGATGACTTAGAGAATGGGATAAGTACAAAGACAAGATATGCTATGAGTTTCTATTGGGTGGCAATACTTACAGTCCACTTTTAGTTTGGGATTTGGACCATCAAAGGTTCTGGTCACTACACGACAGGGCGCTTGGCAAACAGCTGGGCAGTTCTGGTCACCGGATGGCACTTGTGGACTGGCAATTCTGGTCAATGGATACTAAAGATCAGCTGGATGGCAGGTTTGCAGGATGCCTGCAGTTAGTGGGATCAGGATGCTTCCCAAAAATACCACAGCTTTCCCCTTTGGTTATTTGGGGATTTTAGTGTGTTTTCAGAATTGAGGCCTTGCTGGAGCAGGATCAGCAATGCCTTGGGTTTTGCAGTGGGCCTTGGAGTAGAGTCAGCAATGTGTTGGCCTTGCAGTTGGGATCTGGAATCTGGATGGATGGAACAGGAACAGGATGCTGGTGCAGGAAAACCAGGAAGAGTGTCTGTCTAGAGTCTTGTCAGGGGCTCTTATTTATAATGCCTAGTGACACCTTCAAGGTATATGACTGGGGCACGCTTAACTAAACACGCCTCTAACAACGGGATAGGACAAGGGTGATAGTCTCTGCCTCAATCTCAGCTGGTCAGATTTCAGGAAAATGATGTCAGATTTATGAGGTGAGTTTTACAATGTCCAAGAACCTCCCATAGTTACTTTAACTAAAATCCGATTTTGCCACAAACATGCATTTATACAATGGCAATCTCTTAGCAAATTTTATACACAGGTTACAAATTTTGTGCAGCACATTGCAGTCCAATCCTCCAGTCCGTGAGACCTTGTTTCGCACTTTTACCAGTTTTTTGTGCTTTTCAATGTGATTTATATTACTCAAAATTCTATAACTTTATACAGGGGTGTGGATTATCATAAGGGATGCATATACCAAAATTCACATTTGCAACATGGATGCTTTTCTCGTAGTCTGCCATATTTTGCCATTTCTGTGCCCAAGGTGTCAATGAATTCTACCAAGTCTTAAAAGAAAGCCCAAAAAATCACTTTTACACTGTGAACATTTTACATGTCTTACAAAATCTTGCTGAAGAGATAAAAAGCCTTTAAGGTTTATTTATAAAATATCGTATTTGGAAGCAAATGGCAGTCCATGTCACTGGATCATTTTTTTCCCTTCCTTTAACTGTTACCAACTGTCATTTGCTTCAAGGCAAGGTGGGGGTTTCTCAGCTTAATTAAAGGCTGTATTGACCCTTCACACTTCAAAGGTTAGTGTCCCAGGACTTCTATTGTCCCAGCCTGGAGCACAGACGAATGTCTGATGAGCGTGTGAACTTTCTTTGTCCTGGAAGTTTATGGTGTATCTCCTTTCCTAGGGGGAAGTTTCAGGGCTGGCATATGGAATAACTGTTTTTTTTGGAACTTGCAAATTCAGCCCATGTGTTTTAAATCTTTATTTTCTTATTTTGGCTCCGGAATTAAAACAAACCTGTGGAATAATGATAGCCCCTTTATGTATTTTCACCAGCCACAAATCCCTTCGCATTGCTAGGTAATGACAGGCTTTTGCTTTTTAAATGGGCATTTTTCTCCTTTAGTTTTGCAAAAGCCCATTTTTACACATGTGTTGCAAACTGCTAGCATTTCCTTTCAAATTTGATTTTGCCATCTGCCTTGCCAATATTGCCTTGCAGCCATAGTTAGTTTCTTGGACACAACAGTCTGTACAAGGCAAAGGTCTCCTGGAATGGACATGTGCACAGAGCTATGATTTATTTTGCAGGGTTCATTCCTTTGACACGGTATAGCACAAAATAAAGCGTATCCCATGCAAAGCAGAAAGTGAAGTTTCTTGTTGATTTCTCTGAGTTGGTTTGACAGAGCTTGCCATTCAGGGATTATGCCTGGTTTTGGTGAGGCACAATGAAATATCCTGGGCATAGCAGTGCCTTTTTAATCACCATAGTTTAAGACGGAACAGATGGAATTAGCGTCAAAGCAGCATTTTTAAAGGGTGAAAATGTTTCATTTTGAAGGGGAATTTTGAGTTATCAGCAAAGCAGTGCTGCCTTTTCACTTTATTTCCTTTATATGTTTCAGAACACACTGGCACACTCCTTCAGTGTGTCCCCTTGTTACATCTTGCCTGAAGTGTGTTAGGCGGATGGTGTAGCCATCTTTTTGTTGCTGGAAAAACACAGTTTTGAGGTCCTGGTGCGCACAGGAGTCAGCACAGCCATTTGCTGTTTTTTGCGCACATGCAGCTTGGTGATGTGGTGAAATACTGTTGAGTGGGTCAATATATCCCACATAACTCTTTTGCAGATCTCCCTGCTCTATAGCTCCAGGATTGGATGGTGTCACTCGATCTTCTGGATAATTATTTTCATGTGCCTATACATCCCAAGCACAGAAAGTACCTGTGGTTCAACATTGGCCATTCTCACTATCAGTTTTGAGTACTGCCTTTCGTGCTGACCTCTGCACCGAGAATCTTCACCAAGTTGATGGCAACGGTATTAGCAAAGGGATTCACATCTTTCCCTACCTAGACAATTGGATGATCAGAGCCAGTTCTCCCGAATAGTCTCTGGAACATCTAAACAGCACCTGCCACTCCGTCCACAAACTGAGCTTCTCCCTCAACTTCAAGAAGTCCCAGGTGACACTGTCAGAAAGGCATGGTATCAACAGTAAGACAGACACAAGTGACCACAGTTGAAGGTTATTTATTGAACTTTTGCAAGGGTATGAAAAATGCCTAAACCTAAATCTAAGATTGGAGCAAGCTACGACTATCAAATAATGAAGGAGGCAGTCCTAGTCGAGTCGTGTCAACATAAAATGGCTTATAATAAAAAACCTATTGCCAATCCTTACTACTAATTTACAAATAGTGTGGGGTGAAGCTCATGAAAAGAAATAAGTGTTCCCAAAATTATAAGTTAGGATGATTGGGCCGTTGGCCTCCTTTCCCCACGTTTTCAGCAGAGGGCAAGGCGAGTCACTCCAGCAAAGCACACACTCCGGTACAAGGATACAGTCAATTTCCACAGTTCAGGACCTTCTGTGTCCAAGCCTCTTTACTCCTGATAAGTCTCTTTACTCAGAGGGCCTGCTGTACAAAAATAATAAGAAAATGTTCCTTTCTCTCCATCTGTATTCAAGTAGGGTGTTCACCCTGGATCCACCTTTTCTGGGCTCAGATCCCTTTCTCTTGGTCAATTAGTATCCCTCAGCCTGGCTTGGACCCATTGCGATGTACTTTAAATTATCGAAAACCTTCGAATGTGCACTGGATTTAGCAAGACCTGTTACATGACCACTTCGATCTCAGTATTCCTTTTTCTCACACTCTGTATCATTTGGATACCTAAATGAGACCTTCGAATGAGTGCCTCCATGGCGCCAGTCCACTCTGTGTATGGTATCTTGGGTTGCCTCCCAAAGTACAATCACAAAGTTCAATTACTTCTTTGGTTCCAATTATACTTGTGTCGCTCATCGCCAACGCCTCACACACTGTTCTCTTTGTACAATGTTGCTGCTTGCAACCTTGGTTCAAAACACACGCCAGTTTGGTATCGGTCTCTCCGACTCACTGGTTGTGTTGTCTTTTCTGACGCCGCTTTGTCGTAGGAGCCAAGGACAGTACCATGGCGGCAATCGCTCCTCCCCGCGTTGGTTATCGATGCAGGAGAGCCCTGGGTACCTCCGACACGCTGTGCAGGTCTGATTAGCCTTAGTTCCTGGTCTTCAATTTCTTACTTTCCAAGGCTCACAAAAGTAACAGTGTTTAGATGTCAGGGGTACTTCCCTCCTTGCGACTCTGGGCTCGTCGTCTTTCTCCTTTTGCAAAGCTGCCATCTTGGAACTGCTGTTTCTTTGTTCGGTTTGCCTCGCTCAGAGTGTGCTTTCGTGCTCCGCCTTTTATCCGTGTGGGGAAGTATGATGGAAGTCAGGTGTCTGTAATTATCAGTAATTGCCTGACTTTGCCTGTCCATGGTTTTGGGACATGTCAGGTATCCAGCTCTGTTATTAGTCCGTTGTTGCTCACAGTGAACTGTCCATCAGAACGTGTTTGTGTCGAAAAAGGGTGGGGGGTGAATTCCTCGGTATCCTACTTGGTGGAATGGGGAAAAGGTGTCATTGGGAAGGGGATACCGCATCTCATCCCACGGTCTCCCACTTCCACTCCCCAAGGACCCCTCAGCCAGGTGATTCTCCCTCACTGGTCCACCCCCAGAAACTGGATCCAAAAGTGATGGCCGTGGCTGGGCCACCTGGATGACAGATCCCTGGGGACTAGTAGGTGAGACACCTTCTGGTTTCTTACAACACTTTCCAAAAAGCTGCAATTCATTGGAGTGATCCTGGACTCTTTCTTGGGCAACACTTTGCCTTCCGTGTTGAGGGCTCAACCTATCTTGCAGATAGCAAAGAGATTTCAGGATGCCCAACATCTACCAGCATTCAACTTTCTGAGGTTGCTCAACCTCATGGCAGCCTGCATTTTCCTGGTGCCAGTAGCCTGCCTAAGGATGAGGTCCCTCCAGTGGGCCCTCATATCCCAATGGTTACAATTCTCATGCAGGATGACTGACTTTCTTCAGGCCCTGAGCAAGGTCGCACACAATCTCCTGTGGTGGGCCTGCAAGGAGAATGTGATGATAGGGGAACCTTTTTGGCAACCCTGCCCATAGATATTAGTAGTCACAGATTTTTCCCTCACAGGCTTGGGAGCTCACATGCGCTATTTCACGATCAGCAGACTGTGATCTCCATCAGAATCCAGACTACACATAAACCTTTTAGAGCTAAGGGCAGTCAGACAGGCGCTAATGGCCTTTTTGCCATCCATACAGGGGAAAAATGTCCTAATAATTATGGACAACAGAGTGATGATGCATTACCTCAACAAGAGGAGTTGTAGGGTCACTACCACTGTACAGGAAGGCAATGCAGCTCTGGTTTTGGGATCTACAAAATAGGGTTTCTCTGTTGGCTGTTCACCTAGCAGGAGAGAATACAACGGCGTACACTCTGAGCAGGCAGAGCACAGTCTCCCACGAGTCGGAGTTAGCTCAGGAAGTCCTTCTAGAGATCTTTGCACTTTGGGGAACCCCTCAAGTCGATCTCTTCACATCCAGCATCAACAAGATATGCAACCTATTCTACTCCAGGGAGGTTCCTCTTGATTTGCTGTATTTGCTGACCCGAAAGTGATGGCCTATTGCCAAGTTTGTTCAGTCATGTTTGCAAAGAAATGTGTGCCAAACATAACTGAATTAGCAATGTACATTTGTTGAGCACTGTCTGGCTTTGGAGGAAATGTGTACTGATATTCAAATGGATAATTCCCTTCTTTGTAGGGCTTTAGTGAAATGTATGAAATTGTGCTTGGAATTCAGGACGAGATCTTCGGAATGGCACAGCACAGTGCTCCCAGGATGTATATTTAGGCCATTGAATGGAATCATGTTTGTCAAATAAAAAGACATTGTAATATCCCACATAGCATACATGGAACCCCATGTCGTAGAGGTCTTCAACATCATCAAAAGGATCAACCAAAGCATTCTGTGCAAATGTCTGCAGCCTAGTACTCAGCATTTTTCTTTTTTTTTTTTTTAGTTATGTAATGGAAATTACAGGGAAGCAATGCATTTTGGCACAAAAATGCTTACAAAACTTTTTAACATTGATTTACAGAGCGGAGGACCAGTGTCCTTAACAGTGGGTGAGAGGATGTGAAAATAAGACCAGGGGCGGTAGAAGCATGAACCAGGGACTAGGACCAAAGAGCATGACATAGGAACATGACAGTGGAGGCCTTTCTAAGTTTGATATGCATAATTTAACCTTTTCTCCCAAACCTGGCCACCTATACCTATCAACAAACAGTTGTGTGGTTATAGTAATCCCAAAATGGGTGGATGCAAGGCCTGTGTCAGAATGGTAGCCAGAAGCTTTTCTCTTTCTGCTTCTTTGGGGATTAATCGTTGAATTCCTTACTGACAAGGGCCAATCACTCTCACTTACCTCTTTCGTTTCCGCTTCTTGTTCCCTTTACTTTTGAACATCTACATACAGCCTTTGATCTGCCACATCTGCTCCCTCGATACCCTTATGGCACCCATGGGAGGCGGTACAAACCTGTGCCCCTAGTGTATGTTTTTGGGCACCTGTGTGTGACCCACAGAGCAGGGTACGGGCTGGTGGCAGCTCCGTGCTGAATTGACTGGTGCCCTGAGCGTCCTCCATTTTGGGATGCCCAGGCCCTGTCATTGGAATCGGTAGATTCCTGATGGAGACAAAATGGCTCCCATGGCCTCTTGCCTTCCATCCCCTGTTACTTGATGTTCCCGAAGTCCCGGGAAGCCCTGACTCTGTCCCTTCCCCCTGACTGGCTGTTGGGTGGAAGTTCCATATATGGTAGTGTGGGGAAGTGCTGACCAGACTGGCTGGAGCCTTCCCAACGACCGTATGTTGTGGGTATGCCTGTGGGTGGGACCTGGGTGAATGGAGTGTGTGACGAATACGCATTCTATGTTGTGGGTGTCTAGTATCTGGTGTTTGACACAATGACTCAGACAGCCCTGCCCGAAACCGGTATGAATGCAGTGTGGAGTGTTGAATGGCTTGGTACTTGTCCCAATACACATAACTTGTTGTGAGTGTCTGGAGAGAAGTGAATGGCCTGAATGCACCGTGTGCCTGATTGGTTGCCTGCCTGCCTGCCTGAATGCCCTTAGTCGTGATTGGATGCTTGAGTACGACCCCGCGGAATGAATGGGAGATCAACAGTATATCTGGGGACCTCTCACTGCTAGAAATCGTGTTCAGAAGCTGAAGTCCACTACGACGAGTAACTGGAGTAACTGAAGCTTGACCTTGAAGCCATGCTGGACGAGAAGAATTGCTGTTGATCTCCTTCACAATCTGAAAGCTGCTGTGCCTCCAAGGACTGACCCAGAGAGGACCTGGTAAGGCACCCTCTTCCCGAACTACGAGGGACCATTGCGCACCAGCTGATCTTTGCCAAAGCTCCCTGGTAGACAGACCTTCGACAGGCTGCCGACCCGAGACGGGGACCGCCGCGGAATCACAAAGAGAAGCGCCCGAACTGTTGTCCGCCACTGTTGATGATCGCGGTCTCTGACCGGAGCCACCATGCTCCCGTTTGTCTAAGAACTTTTCATTGATCCAAGGACGCTCTCGTCCACATTGTCAACGCTGTATGCTGCTGGAGAAGGCCTGACCGTCGACGCGCTGAGGAGCATCCACCGGTGGGTTTCCTGCCACCCAAAGACCACAGAGACGCCGACAACTCGACCCCCTTGCTTGGCCACAGTTCTTCAAACTCTTTGCGGTCCAGAACTATCGACACCGAGGTGCCCCGCACGCCTCTTCCTTGCAGGACGTTTACGCTCCCCCGTCAACGAGCACCGCTAGGAACGATGCGGCCACTTCACCATCGTAGCTCAACCTGTTCCCCATCGGACGTTCGACGACCCGTGACACCTGCCTTAAAGGGAGGGCACTCAAGAAGGGCCGTCGATTCCCCGACGAGGAACGCTACAACGCCAGGTACTTTGGGGTTGCAGAACTATTGGGACGTCTAGTGTGAACAATATATGGACTGGGCTTGTATCTTTATTCTACAGGTTTCCCAGGGGGGGAATCTCCACACAGAGCTGTGTTTAACGGTAGTGACCAGTATTCTGCCAATTGTTCCACCATCTTTCTTTCCTTCCTCTCTCTACCTTTGAATATTAATAATATAAAGACTGTGTTTTAACCGATACAGTGTGCAGAAATTCCTTTGTGGGTGCTTGGGGACTACACTGTACTTAAGAACCAGCCCGCATCACCTCCTGAGCAGCTAGGCTTTTATTGCTCGTCTATTGCTACCACAATAGAGAATCTTGGCTGGGGTCCTCTGTGCCTCTCCTCTACCATATAGAGAGCGGAAGTACAGACCCCCCCACCCCCCATCGGCCGTCTTTACAGCTGGTGGCAGCGGTGGGATGCTTATGGTTTTAAGAATCAATGTATAACCGTGCCACTTACGAAGGATATCTGCACTTTGTTAAATTAAGGTAACTGCATTGCAAGCAATGGAATCTATTGCGAATGGTAAATTGACTCGGATGAGCTTAGAGGCTCTCCAGAGTACTTGTGAAGCCAGGGAGTTAGACTTTGTGGCTAAGTGTAGGGCTGAGCTGATAGCTGCCCTGGTGGACAACCAGACTGATTGTGAATCTTTTGAAGGGGGGATGCAACCAATGAGGACTCTACCCCGAGGGTTGTCGCTGAATGTGATTCTGGGAATGCCACCATTCCTGCTGCCTCTGTTGTGGGTAATTCCCCACAATTCCTTGGAGCTTGAGTTATTAAGGATGGAATTGGCCTTTGAATATTGCAAGATGGAAATAGATGCTGAGCTTAAGAAGGAGGTGTTGGCACAACAAGTTGAGCCCAAGAATCGAGATCTTGAACTCAAGAATGGGCATCTTGAACTCAAAGACAAGGACACTGAATTTCAGCGAATCCAGTTAGAGAAAGCTCGGGTGGAGACTTCAGCGAAACAAGTTGAGAGTGTCAGGTCCCCAGCAACCAAGTTTATGAAAGATTTGGTTGGTGTGTATGCGGAGGGTTCTGATATCCTCCAATGGATTGAAGCATTTGAAATGGCTTGTGCAATTCATGATGCTGATAAGAGAGATTGGGCTAAGTGTTTGTTAAGCAGAGTGCCTCAAACTGGATATGACTGTATTCTGAAACTGAGTGTGGAAGAAAGGGGTCAGTATGAGTGCATGACGTCTGCTTTAATTGCCAAGTTTGGTAAAACGCCTACCCAATACCTTAAACGGTTCAGGGATTTTAAGAAACGAGAGAATGTGTCTTGGATTGATTGGGTGAGTGCTGCGCACATGAACATGACGGGGTGGATTGATGGTTACAAAGTGAAAACGTTTGTTGAATTGTCCCACCTCTTGTTTTTTTAGCATTTTTCGGAAGACTGTTCACCGGAGCTGCGTCGGTATGTTGCTGACCAAAACATTTTGGACCCCTTTAAGCTGGCTGGGTTGGCTGACAAGTGAGTCTCCCAACAGGTGTCCCCTAAGGACTCCTGTGGGAAGGACAAGGACAAAGAAAAGGGGGCCTCTCAGAAAGCTGAGGAGTCCCAAAAGCAGTCACAGTAAACCAAAACCTTCCTCTCCAAAGACCCAAAAACCTAGTGGGGATAAGTCTGTTGTGAGTGGAAGTAAGAGTAGTGGTCCGCCTGCTGCAAAGCAGGGTCCCAGTGGTTCCAGTACCGTACCCCACACTCCCGGCACTTGTTGGGATTGTGGGGCTCTGGACCACCGAAGGGGTGACCCCAAGTGTAAGCTTAAGGCACTTGGAATCCAGGCTGTCAGCCTGACCTACCCGTACTCCATACCTGAGGTGGAGGCCACTGTCCTCCCCTCCTCTGCTGGAATCACCTTCGGTGCTCCCGTAGAGATTTCCTTAGTGTCCTTTGGGGCCTGGGACCAGCACGCAGAAGTACTGGCGACTATCCCACAGAACACTCGTAGGTTTTTGAGAAGTGTCCTCTTGAATGGCCAGCCTTCTACTGGTTTGAGAGACACTGGGGCAAGCATGACAGTGGTGGAGAGGACCCTGCTCAAGCCAGAGGACTATGTAGGTGCTCCTCTGAGAACCACCAGGTTAGCTGGTGGGCCTCCCAAATTATCGCCTGGAGCTTTAGTCAACATTACGATTGGAGACAAGACAGTGAAGCTTCCGGTCCTGGTTCAGGACAACGTGCCTGTGAACATTTTGTTAGGAAACGATTTGGTCGAGTTGGGGATGATCACGGATGGTCTACCCATGGCTGCTGTGGCGGTCACCCGATTGCAGGTCACACAGGGTCCGGCTGCGAGCCCGGTATCCTCGCTGACAGGGAAACCCAAGGCGCGAAGGAAACGGAAGAGTAAGAAGACCACCTCTGTGGAGGGAGCCCCTGCTCTTCCTGCTGTTCCGACAGCACCCATTGGGATCCATGCTCCGGACGGGCTGGGTCCAGTGGTGAATCCCGTCTCAACTCCTGTGGGAGAAGAGCCAGAACAACTTTCCTGTGGGAGAGGCTCTCAACCCGGAGGATCATCCCGACCTTCAATGCTTGTTAGCTGAAGGGGGACCCTCCTGGGCGGACTTCTGTAAGGGACAGAGAGAGTGGCATTCTCTCGAGGGTCTGAGGAAACGGGCTCTGTCCCAGGCACAAGGAGAAGTGCCTCGAACATTCAGGATTTATTGGGAGGGTGAGCTCCTTGTTAGTGAGCCCACTAAGCCTGAACCTGGTGCCCTCAAGAGGTTGGTGGTACCCCAGGTTTTCAGACCCTTCCTGCTGCAGTTGGCGCATGAGGTGCCCTTAGTTGGTCATCTTGGTACTAAGAAGACTAAGCAGAGGCTCTCTGCCCATTTCTACTGGCTTCAGATGGGAGTAGAAGTGGAGTCCCACTGCAGGACCTGCCCAACTTGTCAGTTGTCTGGCAAGACTGGAGGCAGGGTCATTGCCCCACTGCAACCATTGCCAGTGGTTCGCACACCATTTGAGAGGGTGGGCATCAACATTGTCGGTCCCCTTGACCCTTCCACGTCAGGTGGACTTCGGTTCATCCTGGTCTTGGTAGATCATGCCACCAGGTACCCTGAGGCTATACCCCTTCGGACTGTAACTGTCAAGGTGGTTGCCAGGGCTCTCCTGGGCATTTTCACCCATGTTGGATTCCCTAAGGAGGTTGTCTCTGACAGAGGATCCAACTTCATGTCGAGTTACATGAAAACCATGTGGAAAGAGTGCGGAGTAACCTACAAGTTCTCCACCTCTTACCACCCCCAGACCAATGGTCTGCTTGAGAGATTTAATAAAACTCTCAAGGACATGCTAGGTGCTTTGGAAGAGCCCCTAAGGAGGAAATGGGATCTCCTCCTGCCATGCCTGCTGTTTGCTTACAGAGAAGTACCTCAAGAGGGTGTTGGTTTCAGCCCCTTTGAGTTACTCTTTGGACATCCCGTGAGGGGGCCCCTTGCTTTAATCCAAGAAGGTTTGGAGGCCACCCCTCCAGGTCCCGCCAAGCAAGTGGGGGACTATGTGTTAGGCCTCAGACGGAGGATGACACAGACGATGGGTCAGGCAACAGCGAATCTCAAGGCCAGCCAGGAATTGAATAAGTACTGGCATGACCTTAAAGAATCGCAAGTGGATTGGACTCCTGGACAGGAGGTCCTCGTGATGGAGCCTACCAAGCCTCAGGCTTTGGCAGATAAGTGGACTGAACCCTTCAGGATAATCTCCAAGATGGGCGAGGTCAATTATCTGGTTGACATGGGAGCCTTGGGGGTAGCCCCTCAGGTATTCCATGGTAATAGGCTCAAGCCTTTCCACAGGCGAGCCGAAGTCTCATGTCTCTTGCTAGCTTCAGAGCAAGAAGAGGATGAGAGTGAGCCCCTTCCTGATTTGCTGCATAGCAACCCTCAGGATGGCTCAATGGAGGGAGTACATCTCTCTCCCGATCTGACGACAGAGCAGCCGAAGGCCTGTCGGGATTTGCTCCAGCAGTATGCCTCTCTGTTTTCCCTGACACCAGGCCTTACACCGTGGTGTAGGCACGAGATTGACACTGGTGACAGTGTGCCTGTCAAAAGCAGGTGCTACCATATGTCAGATACTGTAAAGAACCACATCCAGGCTGAGGTCGCCAAGATGTTGGATTTGGGTGTTATTGAACCCTCAACCAGTCCCTGGTCCAGTCCCGTGGTCCTTGTCCCCAAGGCAAGTTCCCAGGCAGGTACCAAGGATTTGAGGTTCTGTGTGGACTACTGAGGAGTCAATGCCGTCACCAAAACTGACGTGCACCCATTGCACAGGGCTGATGAGCTTGTGGACACCATAGGTGCTGCCACATTTGTGAGCACCTTCGACCTTACCTCAGGCTATTGGCAAATAGCTCTGATGGACCATGCCAAGGAACAGACGCGTTCTCAACACCAGAGGGACTCTACCAGTTTAGGGTCATGCCTTTTGAGTTGAAGAATGCCCCTGCCACTTTCCAGAGATTGGTCAATCATGCGCTGAGTGGGCTGGAAGACTTTTGTGTGGCTTACTTAGACGACATTGCCGTCTGCAGTTCCACCTGGGAAGGGCATTTGACGCATCTGGATAAAGTGTTGCAGGCCTTAAAAAGGGCTAACCTCACTATCAAGGCCACCAAGTGCCAGATAGCTCAGTGGAAAGTCGCGTATCTTGGTCATGAGGTAGAAGGGGATCCAATCCAACCTCTCCCGAGTAAGGTACAGGACGTACGTGACTGGGATACTCCCACTACTCAAACCCAGGTGAGAGCCTTTTTTGGCCTCACTGGGTATTATCATAATTTCATGGCAGACTATGGAACCATAGATGCACCCCTGACAGCTCTGACTTCACCCAAACAACCTAGGAAGGTTAATTGGACTGAAAACTGTCAGAGGGCCTTTGATGGCTTGAAAGGAAGTCTGTGTAGGGCACCTGTGTTGTGTGCGCCCGATTACAGCAAGACCTTTATCGTTCAAACTGACGCCTGCGACACCGGAATTGGAGCTTTCTTGTCCCAGTTAGATGACAAAGGAAGAGAACATCCGATCATATTCATCAGTAGACAACTTAAGGGTAGATAACTTAGGTGGGCTACTGTTGAAAAGGAATGTTTTAGTATAGTTTGGAGCCTTAGGCGTTTTAGACCCTACCTTTCTGGGTCTACCTTCGAGGTCCAAACAGATCATAAGCCCCTAAAGTGGCTTATGCAGATGAAGGGTAAAAACCCGAAACTGCTCAGGTGGTCCATTAGCCTGCAAGGGCTAGATTTCACCATTGAGCATAGACCAGGGAAGAGTCACGATAATGCAGGTATGTTGACCGTCTGGATGAGGGTGTCTATCTCGTGGGAGATTAGGCACTCTAACCTCAGTGTAGGGGGGCGACTCTGATGCTGGAAATGCATCGGAGGGACAGGGCCTCCGTATCCTTGTCCTTTACTGCTTTTTATTGTGTGTTCTGTTGTGTTTTCCGCGCAGGAGTTCATGTGGGACTCCTGGCGGTGCAGCCCTCTCCTTTGGTTTTGGTGAACAGATCCATGGGATACCCTTATGGCACCCATGGGAGGGGGTACAACCCTGTGCCCCTAGTGTATGTTTTTGGGCACCTGTGTGTGACCCACAGAGCAGGGTACGGGCTGGTGGCAGCTCCGTGTTGAATTGAGTGGTGCCCTGAGCGTCCTCCATTTTGAGATGCCCAGGTCCTGTCATTGGAATCGGTAGATTCCTGATGGAGACAAAATGGCCCCCATGGCCTCTTGCCTTCCATCCCCTGTTACTTGATGTTCCCGAAGTCCCGGGAAGCCCTGACTCTGTCCCTTCCCCCTGACTGGCTGTTGGGTGGAAGTTCCATATATAGTAGTGTGGGGAAGTGCTGACCAGACCGGCTGGAGCCTTCCAAACGACCGTTTGTTGTGGCTACGCCTGTGGGTGGGACCTGGGTGAATGGAGTGTGTGACGAATATGCATTCTATGTTGTGGGTGTCTAGTATCTGGTGTTTGACACAATGACTCAGACAGCCTTGCCCAAAACCGGTATGAATGCAGTGTGGAGTATTGAATGGCTTGGTACTTGTCCCAATACACGCAACTTGTTTTGGGTGTCTGGAGAGAAGTGAATGACCTGAATGCACCGTGTGCCTGATTGGCTGCTTGCCTGCCTGAATGCCCTTAGTCGTGATTGAATGCTTGAGTATAACGCAGCAGAATGAATGGGAGATCAACAGTATATCTGGGGACCTCTCACTGCTAGGAATCGTGTTCAGAGGCTGAAGTCCACTACGACGAGTAACTGGAGTAACTGAAGCTTGACCTTGAATACCTGCTGGACGAGAAGAATTGCTGTTGCTCTCCTTCACAATCTGAAAGCTGCTGTGCCTCCAAGGACTGACCCAGAGAGGACCTGGTAAGGCGCCCTCTTCCCGAGCTACAAGGGACCATCATGCACCAACTGATCTTTGCCAAAGCGCCCTGGTAGACAGACCTTCGACAGGCTGCCGACCCGAGACGGGGACCGCCGCGGAATCAGAAAGAGAAGCGCCCGGACTGTTGTCCGCCACTGTCGACGACTGCCATCGCCGACCGGAGCGCCGTGCTCCCGTTTGCCTAAGAACTTTTCATTGATCCAAGGATGCTCTCGTCCGCATCGTCGCCGCTGTATCCAGCTGGAGAAGGCCTGACCGTCAACGCGCCGAGGAGCATCCACCGGTGAGTTTCCCACCACCCAAAGACCAGAGAGATGCCGACGACTCGACACCCTTGCTGGGCCACAGTTCTTCAAACTCTTTGTGGTCCATAACTATCGACACCGAGGTGCCCCACATGCCTCTTCCTTGCAGAACGTTTACGATCCCCCGTCAACGAACACCGTTAGGAACGACGCAGCCACTTCACCGTCATAGCTCAACCTGTTCTCCGTCGGATGTTCGACCCGTGACTCCTGCCTTAAAGGGAGGGCACTCAAGAAGGGCTGTCGATTCCCCAACGAGGAACGCTACAACGCCAGGTACTTTGGGGTTGCAGAACTATTGGGAAGTCTAGTGTGAACAATATATGGACTGGGCTTGTATCTTTATTCTACAGGTTGCCCAGGTGGGGGGATCTCCACACAGACCTGTATTTAATGGTAGTGACCAGTATTCTGCCAATCGTTCAACCATCTTGCTTTCCTTCCTCTCTCTACTGCTGGTTTCCTCTTTATTGATCTGTGTGACATTTTGACCGTATAGTTGATGCACTTTAATGAGATCTAATAATCATTGTGATACCACTTTAGAACTGTATATATTTACCATTGTTGATTTCCTGAGTACAGAGTGAGTTATTGTGATATTGTATATACCGTTGAATATTAATAATATAAAGACTGCGTTTTAACCGATAGAGTGTGCGGACATTCCTTTGTGGGTGCTTGGGGACTCCACTGTACTTAAGAACCATCCCGCATCACCTCCTGAGAAGCTAGGCCTTGATTGCTCGTCCATTGCTACCACAATAGAGAATCTTGGCTGGGGTTCTCTGTGCCTCTCCTCTACCATATAGAGAGCGTAAGTACAGACTCCCCGCACCGGGCGTCTGTACACTCCCCTGCTAATATGGCTTTCTGGACTCCATCATTTTGGCCTGCTGCACTGGGTGACTTCCCTTTCCCTGTGTCGGCTGTTAAAAATCTTGGGGTTACTGTATAATCTTCCATGTCTATGGCTGCTCAAGTTGGAGTAGTATGTAAGACCGACCATTTTCATCTGATGATTCTGCGCAGGGTTCTGTCCTTCCTGCCCTGTCATCTTAGACCTCTGGTGGTGGGCTCACTGGTGTTGAGCCGTATAGACTATTGTAACTCTGTTTTTGGATCAGCCTGTGGGGCTCATCCATTGGTTGCAGTTGTTGCAGAATCTGGCTGCTACAGTGGCCACTAATACTCCTTGCGATGCCCATATTACTCCAGTCTTGCATTCCCTCCACTGGCTTCCTATCACCAGACGTATATAATTTAAGGCCCTTTGTCTACTTCATTGGGCCTTCTATCATCAAGGTGCAGCCTATCTCTGGGATAAATTCCCACCGTACCTTCCCACCCAAGCCCTTCGCTCTGGGAGTGCCAGCTTGATCTCCGTCCCTTGAGTGGGCGGCCGTGCCTTTCCTGTGGCAGCTGCCAAACTCTGGAAAGTTCTCCCTCCAGCCTTTAGATGTACTTTTAATCACCTGCAATTTAGGCGTCTCTTTATTAACTTTTTTAAAATAACAAACGGGATCTCTCACTTTTAAAGGAATTGTGACTACTGCTTTATTATTCTCTATGTCATAAATGTAATTGCATAGGAAGCCTTTTGCCTCTGTAGGATACCCAACCATGCTTCTTTAATCGCAGTAGCTGAGCGAGTTATGGCTGCTTCCGTCTTTTTCACTGTGTGCTGTATGGCATATTTGGCTGCCAATGCATTGCCAATTCTATGAATGTGTCCTTGTATAGGCACCCTTGTGTGCATCCCTCATCATAAAGGGTGTGTCTGTTTAATGTCCCATATTTGCTTTCAGATCTGTGTGGCGGAGACAGTTTTGTAACCATTGTCTCGGAAACCATTCTGAATCCTCCTGTGTAAAAGGTGTTGTAAGATCTATGAGAAATCTAAGGACATTCCCACTCCTAGACCCCCTTTGTAACCTCTTTTCAGGTGGGCAGGTAAAGACCATCGCACTTGGATCCCGACCCTGTAGGTGGAGAAGCGAAGGAGGATCACCTGGATGGAGGGTCCTTGGGGATTTGGAGTAGAGTACACAAAGGCAAGACATGGCATGCCCCTTTCCCTAACACCCCACCAACTCTTATTGGTTACTATAAAGCTGTTCCCTTCATTTTCCCACATATCTTGACAGTACTGAGATGAGGAAGAGGCCACTAAGGGTAGTGAAGACTACACCATTTCACCACTGTAGTACTGGGAGGAGGAAGATGCCTGCAAAGTGTTGCAAGAGTCAGGCATGTCCCCTTAATGTCAGGAAGACCCAACTGAGAGAGCACACCTGCAACCTGTTAAGGGGTTGCAGGTGTATAAATTAAGAGATAGAGAACACCAAAAAGAGCAACAGGGAGGCCTGGGAGGCCTGTGGAGGTGATAACAGCAGGGGACCCTTAGAAAATGGAGGCAGCTGTGGTGGGACTGTGAAAGGAGCCAGGATGCCAGCATATATCTCAGAGGACTTGCGGGACACAGAGAGAGCGGGCTGTGTTACTGCTGCAAGTCTGGAAGCCTCTGTAATACTGTCCATGCAGCAGGAGCTGCACGAACGACAGGAGAAGAAAGGACATCTCCCTCGTCCGGCAAACAGCATCTAGATTGCCGGTGTGACGAGGGAAGCACCCGGCAGGTGAGCTGGGCTTGTAGTGGTGGTTTTCCCAGCCTCTGGAGTGCAGAGGAAGCAGCGGGAGCTGCCGAGAGGAGATGTCTGAGGCTGGTGCGCCAGGAGGTCGCTCGAGTTCCGGGGCACTCCTATTAGACCGAAACTAAATAATGGTCCGTGAAATTAAGTAACAAAGATGTCTACTGAATACCGAATTAAATGGAAACTTTAAATTAAGCAAAATAAATGCATATTAAATGCCAAACTGAATGGAAACATTAAATTGAGCAAAATAAATGCACATTGAATACCAAACTAAATGAAAAATGAATTTATTGAACGACTTGATTGAAACCCTGAAACTAAACATACTGAATATTAAATTGAATAAAACCTTATGAGCAAAGCAAATCAATAGATAACCGCCCAAGTGTGAAACTGAATGAGAGAAAAGGTGCCCAAGAGTGTGGGGCAGGAACGAAATATCCCAAAGTGAACTTTTCTGAGTGCATGCAGTGCAGCAAGGCCAAAGGCTTGCAAGAGGTGTGTGACACATGATGGCAGAGCCAAGAGGTTGATGAAGGGAATCCACAGGAATGTAATACAACACATTAAGCCAAGAGGCCTACAAAGTGGAACTAAGTGAAGATATTTTGGTGCAAAGGAGCCAGTGCCAAAGATACTTTGTGGCCTGAAGAGCCCAGGCTTTCCTGGTGGCGCGACCTGTGATGCGTGGACTGTGTGGTCTCACAAATGCATCTAGACCAGTGATCCCTGAATGCTGAAAATCAAAGACATTGTGAAACAAACCAATGATAATCACTGTGTAAACTGGTGTGGTAAACCAGAAGATGGGTCAAGTGGACCTTGATGTATGTGAAATCTTTTGGAACACTGTAGCAAGTATAAGTGGTGAAGACAAAGGGCCTCATTATGAGTGTCCTGGTCTGGAAATAAAGGTGGTAGTAACAACACTGGCACCTTTTTATCCGGACCGTCACTCGGACTCTGCCAGTAGGGGCCTGACCTGCCGGTGGTTCAGGCCCCTACTGGCAGGTTTTTCACTGAAGCACCGGAACCGTTAACAATGGTGCCGATGCTTCAGCGTTCCCATTCCTATGGAGTCCGTTTGGACTCCATGGGAATGCAAACTTACCGTCCGGTAGGACCTGTGGGTTACCGGCAACATCGTAATGAGGCCCAACATCTTGGGGAAGGGAACCCTGATGCTTGAGAAACCACACGTTTTGTTTTAAGAACGTAGCCTCAAGACCTTTTAATTGTGAGCCGTGTTTGCTTGGAACTTGGGGAAGGGAACACCGAGGATTATTTGGAACTCTATTGCCTTAAACTGGAGAAAGTGAATCTTCAGACCTTTTTGGGGAACCTTCTTATTCTTGGGTTAGGGGAGCTGGAAGAAGCTCTGAACAACACTATTTCTTTTATTGTTGACATCCCTACACATTGTTTAGTTTTAGTTGTGAGAGCAAGTATAGGTTTTGGACACAGACTTTTGAGTTGAACTCTTTGACTCAGACTCTCCTTAGTTTCATTCAGGTAGGGAAACCCCACCTTTGCATAGGGCAATTTAGGCCTTCTACCATCCTGACATTTGATTTAATAAAGTATTCCATTTTTTTAAATTTTATTTGTTGTTTTAATCAAGAGGCTTGAATTTTCAACTTACAGAACACAATATAAAATACAATATAAAAATGCACATACTTTTTTACAATTTATTAAAAAAATAAAAATAAAACATAAACCAAATTATATACAATTCATATAAAATACTATTCAGATATAAATCATCATATGTCATGCTGCAGTACAAATGATCACTGGTACATCTGATATTTTGTTTACTTACAATTCGACTTTTCCTTCAAGGATCATAATTTGCTCTGAATTGTTATCTTTTCTGACAATCCTAAGCCATATAAGAAGTTTAAAATGGCATATCTGATTGACTTCCTTGTAGAGTGAAATAATAGCTCCCACAATTTTACATCGGTTACATTACAGGAACCCTGAAACAAAGGCTTGAAAATCATGATCCTCTGAGGGAGCAATATTGTACATTCAGTACATAGATGTTTCAATGTCTCGGCGGTGATCTTGCAAAATCGACATGGTAATTCATTTGCTGGTAACATTCTTCATCTAAATAGAACTTCATGTGTTGGCCAAATGTTTAAGCGAAAGCGCAAAAAATCATCTCTCTGATGTGAATTAGGAAACATTGTTAGATAAGTTTTGGTTAGGCCGTACCGTTTCGGGACAAAGGGATTATCGATAAATGTACGATATCTGGAGCATGCACTCCTTGTTTGTATCCAATCGTGTTCCCATAAATGTTTTTTGGCTTTGTCTGGATTTTCAAGCAACAGGGTTACTGATATATCTATGTCACTGATAATTATTTGCACTTTTTTCCTCCAGGCTGTTGGAAAATCATCTGCTGAAGTTAACAAGTAATTTACAACAGTTCTTAGTAAACCAGTGCTGTTAGAAACCATTGCATATTTCCGATAAAGTGAAAAGATTTTCCACTTATAGGAGGCATAAAGGGATAACGGGCCCAATTTGTGCCTTAGTATGCAAATGGGTTCGGATAATGGTAAATTCAGAGTCCACTTCCAATAGCACCCCTCTATGGTTGCCCAGTAGTCATATGATCTAATCGTAAATGCTTCTGCGCCATACATGATAACTGGAATTCATTTTTGTTTATAATACGTAATGATGGGTATCAATGAAAATGTACAGTATTTAACTTTAATTAGGTGTGATTGGGACACAGCTGTTTGTACTTTTTGTTTCAGATGATGATCATTAGCATTGTGACCTAGCTGATGAGTTATGTATTTGCCTAGGTAAATATACGATGAGACTGAATTCAGGGTCGTCGACTGCAAGGGCCACCGATGAGCCTCAGCACGCTGTTTGGGGGTGCCAAATTGGATCACTGTAGTTTTCGCTATGTTAATTGTTATGCAATTGCTCCTGGAGTATATATCCAAAGCATTCAATACTGCTCATAGACCGTTTGGGGTCTTTGAAAATAATACCATATCATCCGCATATAGGAGATATTTAATTTGCACACCATTGATTTTTGGTGAGTCTGCTATAGCAGATTCGAATTGAGAACCTATATCCGAGATGAAGAAATTGAACATTGCGGATGCTAACAGACACCCCTGTTTTATGCCTCGAGCAGTCTCAATGGATTCTGAGAGCAGACCATTGTTATCTAGCCTAACTTGAATGCTGTCGTTGATCCATTTCAGTATGAACCATGGACACACCTTGTCCAACAACTTTTTGTACAACAACTCTCGTGGTACGGCGTGCATAATGGATAACGCTGTTTAAAGTAATGATGTTTATTGCTGTGCCTAGTCCTGGTAGAAATCCTGTTCGAAATGGATCACGAAGGCCACTTGTGTTCAGCCATAGGTTGAACTGTTTCAAGATCAGGCGAGCAAATATTATGCCTGGGCAGTCCAGTAGGGCAATGGGGCGATAGGCTTTTGGAGCAGCCTTATTGCCTTTCTTGAAGATTGGAAGTATTATCGACTGCTTCCAAGATTTTGGTATTTGTCCTACTGCAAAAATGTGTTTAAAGATTTGATGGAGAATGGACGCCCATTCTTGGGGATAATCCTTTAGCATCCCATTATGCAGATCATCTGGGCCGCTGGCTTGTGAACGGCTTAAAGTCCTGATAAAATGCAATATATCCTCGTTATCTAATGGAAACGAGTGAGACATTGATGATGTGTTAAGATTCCATGTTAACTCAGGAAATGGGGAGCAATATAGATCTCTAAAATACACTCGCCAGTCTTGATTTGATATTGCATTAATTAGTACAGCTTCTTGTATCTTTAGAGTGGCACCATTCAGGCAAGCCCAAATGCTGCTCGTGGATCTGTTAATTATTTGTTTCAGCATTTGCTCACTGTCTCTCTGATATTGGCAGATCTTCTAGCCTTTCAGCCATTTTGTGTAGGTGACTTTCAAGTGCCTTTTCATTTGTGGTCTAACGTCTATAGGATAGTGTGTTAGGTTCCGTAGAGCACGTCTCAGATCAGCCTTTGCCTGTTGGATATCTGAATCAAAAGGATGCCGGTGCTTATGCCTAATACTTAATTCGGACATGTTGATTTGCTTAAAGATATGCATTTTCTGGACGTAGCAATCCGAAGCATTAGGTGCTGAAGAGTCAAACATTTTGCTAAGAATATCTTCATATTGGTTCAACTTCTGTGGGTTCCATCTGAGGTGAGTGCCACTATTATTTACTTTTGTATGTAGTGAATGTGGACTTTTGCTCATTGACTGCAATGTAAGCGGAAACTTAAGACATGACTAGTTTATTATGGTCACTTACACACGATGGAACCACCTTCATAGATTGCACATGGGTCAAAACTCTGTTATTCACATAAATGTAATCTAATATGGTGCACTGTATACCACTTCGCCAGGTGAAGTGGGCTGGAATATCACCAGCTAGTGTGTTACTTATCATGACGAAACCTCTTTGTTCCATGATTCTGATCCAGCTATTTTCATCGCTCGTCTGATTTGCGTTACCCTCAGGGAGCAGATGTAAGTTTAGATCATCTAGTATGAGTGTGCTCGTAATGTGCTGGTCTAAGACCACATTATCCAAATGCCATAGTAAGTATGCAAACGCAGATCGGATGTACATTTTGTTTGCTCCAGTATATATTAACGACAACGATACTTATGCTAGCTGGAGTTAGTTTCAGAGCTTGAAAGTAGGGAGAAGGGGATGGATATTTCACACCTATAAAGTCACTAGCTTTTTTGATTGCTAGTAAGAGTCCACCTGATGGACGGCCCATAGGCTTTTTGATCGCCGAAGTTGTGAAAATTGAATGGGATGCCCAGATCGGTACATCCGTAAGCCACGTCTCCTTCAATACAATAATATCAAAATGATCTAAATCACTACCACCTGAATTTATAAAGTGACTACGGCCTCTAGTATTCCAGGAGACTAGCTAACCAAGTCTTCTGCTACTATCTGTTATGATCTCATTCCAAAGGTTTGCAACATTGGTGCATGTGTTTGCTTAGCTTCTATACCCATGGATGAATCACACTGACCGGATCGGTATTTCTTTATTTGGGGTTTCTCAGCTTGGCGATTGTTTGGATTGGTATCCTGTAACAATATAAAACCTACATCAAATAAGGTCATTCTAGCCTGCCATAGCATATTGTGTACCAGGCCGTACCGCACATATATGTTAACTTCAGAAAAATCATCTTGGTTTGCAAATTCGACTAGTTTGATGTTGGTTGTGGCCAGCTCCCTCAGAATTGGTACCTCGGTGCAAATATTCAGTACACTTGTTCTGTTGAGGATATATTTTGGAAATGGAAGAGAACGGCACTTCAGGTTTAGGCGGTAAGGGCCTGGTTGTTTACCTATACTGCTATTAGCCAGTTGACTTGGATTCTGCAAGGCCATTGAAGATTCTTGTACTTGAGTGGAAGAGGGGAAATTGGCATCTTGCTGTTGTGTCCGTTGGCTTTTCGTAATAAGGGGGCCTTGTAGCAGAGGACTCACATCAGGGAACGCTAGGTTTGATGCTTTATTAGCATTTATGCTGCAACTTTGGGATTCTAATAGATAAGAGTCAATTGACAATTTTATCTTTTTTCTCAGGTCTTGCTTGAGTAGAATTGTTTGACTTAGTGGCTCGCTAATAGCTAGGCGAGAGTCTATATCATTCTGTGCTGATTGTGTTTGTAGTTGTAAAGTTCCTGGAGAGTTTTCATGACATATCTGATTATCAGATGGAATTGATATATGTACCATTTGAGAGTATTGAATCAGTGACAGGCCTGTCAGTCACATTGGGAAGATGTATTGTAGGGGTGGGCCTGAGTGGAGATGTAAGTCTGCCGATCCCTGTTTGAGAGGGATCACATGCTTGAAATAATAGTGTGTTCTGCGATTTATAAGCATTGATTGAAGCTCTGATATCTTCTCGGAGTTCTACAATGTTCGCATGGACCAAATTAATTCCTACTCCATGGGATACTGGAGGAACTGAAGGTTTCAAATGGTCTATCTTATTGGGGTTGGCAGAAATTACCAGAGGCACAGCAATCTGGGGCTGAACTGTGGATGGAAACACAACGTTTAAAGAGGCTGCTTGTTTACTTAGAGCCACTAGGTCGTCGAGCGGTTTATAGGTCATTGCTGATAGTCTTGTTAGAACAAATGTGTCCTCAGATGCAGTTTCTCTGTCCTTCGTTAGTCTGGTATGAGCCTTTAAATATTTTTGTGCCTTTTGCCTTTGTGCATCGTTTTTCTGAACTCAGCCTTTTAGATCTCTTCCAGCCAGTGTTCGGAAGTTGATGTGGAAGCAGTTTGGCTGTCGAGATAGTTGTGACTGGGCCAAAAAGCTCGAAAACCTTATTTGATTTAGGCAAAACAGGTCTGGTCACTAGTTCAGGAGAGGTGAATTTTGGTTGTGTGTTGCTCGTCGAGTGCTGAATGCCGACCACCAAATGGGCATTTTCGATAGCGACAACTTGAGACTCAGCCATGTCTCGATTATCCATTGAATCGTGGATAAGATTTGCCAGATCGTTTCCATGCTTTGTGGTTTCTTCAATTTGAATTGGCTCGGGTTTGTGAAGGGACTCACCAGTGTTTCTTCGCTCCTCTTGGATTGAATAAATATCGTTATGTACAGTGTCACTATTGGCTCAGTCAGTAGCTCCTTCTTTAATGAGCTGTTCTAGTAATTTCGTTTGGTAGATCATTTTGTTATCCAGGACTTCGTACAGTTTTGCTATGGTCAACAGCACAGTATTCATGGCACTCAGTGTATTATTGAGGGCAGGTGCTTCAGGAAATGAGAAGCGCTTTGATTGGGTTTTTTGAATAAAAAATTCTGAATCTCGGGCTATTTCTTGGAATCTTGTGCGCCGCAGAGTGGGTGTTATAAATGAAGGAGACTCATCTACAACTTGATTATAGGATCTTTCTAAGACTTCTGGTGATTGTAACTTCTCGGGACACTTAGCCTGAAGAGAAATACTCGTGGCGGGTGGAGGTTCATTTGGCACGACTACACTGTTATTCATGTATTCTTCGTGCAATTGGATCAAATCGCTGGAGTTTGAACAAATATATAGAATTTCAGGCTCAGGGGAATCAGCTTTGCTCAACATATCCATGAAGTCCAGGGCGTCCTCGTCTATTTCGCCCGCCAACGTTAGTAGCTCATGAGCTCCAAGAATTTTCAATTGGGCTGCCACGGAGCATCTAATGGGCTCCATGAAAGTGTCTGAGTTCATGTTGTCTAACAACATTGGCAGGTTTTTAGACTGAGGTTCGCCATCTGTGCAAACTGGTTTTATCGTAGTTCCTGAGTTCATACTAATGATTGATTGCGATTGATCTATAGGTTGCAGTTCACCTGCAATACAGGCTGACTCTAAAGTTGTATTTGTAACTTCGCCTGCTAGGGAGATACTGCCTAGATTTTTAAGAGTAGATGAATCAGTCGTGTTCATAGGATGGGATTGGGTTATGGAAGTGATGGTTGCGACGCTACGTCAACAGCCGGTGTCAAAGTTATAGGAGGCCCACCATCCTGTAAATTCATAGCTTTGGTTGGACCTTGCGGCCCTGGTTCTCTAACAGATAGGTCATTGTAATAGTAGGAATGAATATCTGAAGTAAGAGAAAGTGAGCACTGTAATCTAGTGCTCGCTAAACTCGCTGGGAAAAAAGTTGATTTTTTCAAAGGATATTTAACTGGCCCCATTTGTAGTTGCACTGGAGAAGATGGCAGCCCTGCATCACGTGGCATGCCTGTCTTCAGAGTGTATTTTTGCAGAACCATTATTTCTGATGCAGTTACAAGATACAGTTTACAAAATAGAGTCCTGTGTATTCACAAATAGTTATTACGTTGTACCGCCCACCTTAATAGTGCGGGAGCTTGTGTGGATAATGCTTCCTTCGTCGTATGCTAGTACGCTAGACAGCACCACACTTCTGCACTGCACTTCCTCCACTGCTCGGCGCGTTGACTATATGGACCTCTGGGAGGGGAGGCGCGGGCGGGACTCTGGCCTCACTCTGGGATGGCCAATGGGATTGAAGCTGGATACACGTCACTCGAGAGTCTGCAGTTCCCTGAGTCTAGCAAAAACAAAACAGTGAAAGGCAGCGAGACAGCAGAGAGACAGCACCACACTTCCTCCACTTCTATTTTGAACTTTGAGTCTGTTGTCTGTGTCTTACTTCATGATACCTTCACAGATCTGACAATATCATCTGAATCAGAGACTACCAAAGTGGGCTTCTTTGAATCTGCCTGGTGCAAAGCAAACAGTAACCCATGTAATTCTGTAGTCTGAGCTGAGGTATCTCCTAGATAATTGGTAGCAATGTCAGAATGTATAAGGTTTTTGGCATGTGTGAAATAATCTGTGATGGCTGCACAAGCAGCTGGCTGAATACTTTGAATGTGTACCCACAGCTAGCACTACAGACCTGTCCCAATATATTACTTGATTAAATTTAAACAATAAGATTTCAGATAAAGTGGTATCTGGCTCTGTCGCTGTAGTCAATGATTCTTTTCAATTTTGCTTTGTAATGATATTTTACATCAAGCGCATATTGCTTTGCAGCCCATTGGATCATTCTGGTGTACAATGCTTTTGCATTGGTTACAGTACATTGTGTTTATATGTATGCTTTTTGCAGCCATAGTGTGAGATTTCTGCACTACGATTTGCACTCCAGTCAATATATTTTATTTTGGTGTAAATCTTAATTCAAAAGAAGAATAGACATGTGATTTGAGTGATTGGCTTTCTTCCCCTAAATTGTCCTAATTGCATACCGTGTACTTGAATGCATTGTTACATGGCATCAGATTTATCTCAAGATCCGTTGGACATGCTGAGTAAATGCACTAGGCCGCCGACTAAGACGCTCTCCAGGCTTGTATCTGATATAGGCAATACTATTGGGTTTCAAGCTGAGGATCACTGTGAGAAACGCTCTCTGGTGCGGTCAACGTTTGGAAGTAATTTGGCTGCAGCTCACAACCGAGTCTTAACAAGGACAGGAGGAGGCCCGATCCGGATAGGGACCCGACCATACGTCAAACCATTTATTTTTCAGGATCCCGATTAGTGTACTGTGAAACTCTGGCCCTCAACCATTTTCGGGAACCATCTATAAAGAACAAGCAGACTTTGATCACAGTAAAAAGAAATCACAGACTCTGCCTTGAAGTTTCTACTCTTTGGAACTCCCCTCCTTTTTCCTCTTTTGTGTGAAGGTTTTTTTTCTACTGTCTAGAGGAACGCGGTATTGAATGCCAAGCAGTATGCTCCTCACCGAAACGTGCCAATGTGTCCAAACCACATGAAGGGGCACGATTGTGAAATCAAGATTTCCACTTACATGTAGGCAGACCACAACATGGATATTCAAGTTCCATGTCCAATAGAGGGTTTATGAATAGTTCTAGATGTGAAAAGCCACACCTCTATGGATCAGCAAAATTGATGAATGAACTTCAGAGTTGTTTTTTTCTTCTGTATTTTGTGCTGTGAACATAATGTTTCTTATTGCACTTCTTGTATTGAATAGTTGATCTTATTGTGTTGAAGAACTGTTCTTGTTCTGAATGAACCTAAGTTTTATTTCTTCCTTCTTCACTCACTAAGTTGTTTGTGTTTAATATTTTACACCACCAATACCTTCCAAACATATCTGAACAATAAAGGCATATATTGAATTTTCTTGCTCTAGTTTATAATTCTACGCAAAAGTGTTCATTAAGTTTTGGGATACCGGACGTGACATCATGGCCAATGTACGTTCGCTTTCTTAGAATAACTCTATTCTGAATAATGTATTGTTAATTATTACAGCATGTGCTATAAACACCCTTTGTGATTATTTTGACCCCCACCACGACTGCCCACAGGGGCACCCCTTACTTGTTATACCTTATATCTGATATGCTACTGTAAGGAGCCAGGAATGAAATGCGGACACAGAGGACTCATCGTTTTGGATATTGTCTTATATTAAAAGAAAATAAGTGGTTGGGAAATGCCTCACTATCTCTATTCTATGAGGTATTTTGCCTACCTCAACCAAAACTAAGGGTCTGTCCATTGGCAAGATGTCCAAATCAAAAAGTATGTGAGGTCCCAAAATCCTATCCTAGCCCTCCGACTCTAGAAACAAACTCTAAAGTGCTATGGCTATTGTCTCTGATTCTCAAAAGTTCACAAATGTTCAGCTCCAACAAAAGGTAAAAATCCAACAAAACCTTCGCGGTGAACAATATTCATGGTTCCAGGGAATGATTCTTCCCAGGTTTCTCTTCTCTCCAGTGAAATAAAGCAAGAAGTTCCAACAAAGAATAATCAAGTTTGTTGTGGCTCAAGAGGCTACCTCCCTCCTCCCTGTGCATTCACAGTTCCAGGCAATGACTCCCTTCCTCAGATTCCTCATTCTATACAAAACAAGTCACAATTCCAAATCATGGGGTTTCTTTTCTACTACTTGAATGTTGTGTGCAAGTCCCAGACTTGCAGATTACCTGCTATACTACCCTGCCAGGTTTTCCCCTCACTTTAGAAAACAACTCACAATCTCTTAGGCATGGGCCCTCCTTTTAACTTTGCCTGGTATGCTCTCCTGCCAGGGTTTCAACATTTGAGGTTGCCTGGTACAATCTCCTGCCAGGATTTTTGCGTAATATTTCCATCACTTTACGTACAGTTTCTTTCAATTGTTTTAGTTTGCCTCATATGCTTTTCTGACAGGACTTAGTTTTCTTCCCTTCTGCCCAAAAATAGATATGTACCTACTGTTGGATTCTCACTGCTGGTTTTATAAAGTTTGTTTCCACAGTCGTACTGTTGTTTTATATTTCTTCTTTTCAAGTATGGGTCAAGTGACCCATTTGTGGTATGGTTCAAAATCCCTTTAAACCCTTTACACGTGTCATGCTATTTTTATGGAGCGGCGTGCATTCTCAGGCACCCCGGTAACCTGCTTCTCTTCCCTGGGCTTGCCGGGTGCTTTGAACATCTCTCGTGCCTCTTCGTTGCTTCTCCATGCCCCCTGCTGCCTCTGTGTGCATCCTGTTAGCCGCTATAGCTTCTCTGCATTTGTTTCCATCTGTGCGGCTTCCACTGCCTCTCCGACACAGGCAGCATGCTCTCTGCCACTCAGCTTCCCTACGCTTGGTAGTGGTCCGCTCATTTTCTCTTTCCCTGGTGGGCTCTGCCATAGTTTGCATGTCAGGCTCCATCTAGCTTGCATGGGTGCATCCCACTCCATCCGCCAGCTCTCAGTAATTTTAAGTTCCTGGCAGCTCGAAGCAACTTTCGAAGACTTGACCGCTTAGTTTGCTAATCGGTTCTAGTCATCTTTATGGCTCGTTGCTCTTTCTCATCTCAGTGTTGGTTGCAGTTGCTTCAGTATGATGTTGTGGAAGCTGACAATGGATCTCACTGGGAGTAATCAGCACTGCTCCCTGCCTCTTCCTCATCTCAGTTATCAATATACCACTAGCTGTTGGATGTTGGGGATTGTATGAAGCAGGCATAACAGGAGCTTGAGGGAGAAGGTTACAATATTCCATTTAGGCATGAGGAAGAGAAGGAGTATCCCTGAAAGGAAAAGTGGGACATGTGTTTTCTTCCAATTATGTCTTGTCATCCCCCTGAGGGTTGTCTCCCCTATCTGGTCCTCCCTCATATAGCTGCCCCCAGGGTCAGGATCAGGTAGCGGCTGCTGTCCCCTGGCCACATGGGAAGAGGGTATCCCAGGCAAAGGGGTGATGATACCATTGGATTCATCACACTAATTAGCGATGTGGGTCAGAGCACTGTTATTCCTTTTACTCTGATGTCCATGGCTCCTTTTTTGCCTATTGATTATGCATTCTGTGGGGAAGAGGCTAGGTTTGTTGTGGGTGCAGAAATTCCTGGATAGGACGCTATCTGACATGCACCGCTTTGTTTAGCAATGTCGGAGCAGCTCTGGGGGGCCCCGATTCTGATGTAGAGGTTCAGTAATATGCTGCAGAATGTGGCATTCAGATCTTCCTTAAAGATGAGATCACTCAATTGGGGGTCTACTGACCATAGGTATACTGAATTGGAGATGCTCAAGGTGTTAATTAGAGGCCTTTGTCTTTCTGCAAGGGTGGGGTGCTCACTGACACTGTCCAGAGGTTGCATGGTGAAGGCGGTCGGGGGGACCGAGTTGTGCAGTCCTCCAGGGTGCAGGTGGGAAGAGATCTGACTGAGACGTGTGTGGCTTGAATGCTTTTGAATATGCTGGATAAGTAGTGCAGCGATGCTCTGAAGGTGATGGGGCAGGCCGGATCCTTGCCTGGTTGATGAGGAGGGAGGGGGGCTAGCAGTGTGATGGGATATGGGATGCAAATGGAAAAATGATTGTTGATCAGGAGCATATTTGCGGGAAATTCAGGGACGTTTACGAGAAATTGTATTCCAGAAGGGATGGATTCAGTTTTTCTTGTGCTGTCGGATGGTTGAACGAGGCCGGATTAAATAGATTGACGGTTGAACACAAGAGGATGAGCTTGGTGACCCGATTAGGCTGCAGGCTGTTATGGGCGCAATTGATAGTCTAAATTTGAGTAAGACTCCAGAAATTGATGGCTTTACGGTGGATATTTACAGGGTGTATAAGGGTCTTCTACCCCCAAAGCTGCTTGAGGTTTATTTGGAAGTGTTGGCCCTGGGCAGGTTTTCGGGGCTATGCTGGCCGGGACGGCGCTGACTGCAGGTCTTGTAGGCTGTTGTCCATGATTAATGTGGATATTAAAAGTATTTGTAATATATTAGCGCACTGTATTCAGCGGGTGGTTCAGGCGGGTGGTTCACAAGCTTGTCCACTTATTTATCCTGGATAAGTTCAGGGCCTCGCTGGAGGAGTTGTCGATAGTTAGCTTGGGCTCCTATAAGGCGTTTGACTCAATTTTGGGGGGAATGTCAATGGCTGGTGCTGGAGAGGATGGGGATTCGGTTCCCAATTTATAGGATGGGTTAAGCTGTTACTGGAAGGGTCAGCCTTAGGAGTGCAGGTATCTTCATCTTGGCTGGTTCCGACGGGCACGCGCCAGGACTGTCCCCTGTCGCTGATGATTTTTGCCCTGGTTATTGAGCCATTGGCAAGGGTGGTACAGAAGAGGCACAAGGCTGTTGGTCTAACTATGGGGCAAAGGGAAGGGGGTGCTACATTGCATTTGCCTGTATGCTGATGGCCTATTGTTGTTTGTTCGGCAACCAGTCAGTAATTTGGAGGATCTGTTAGGATTGGTTGGTGAGTTTGGTGAATTGTCTGGATTAGTGGTTAACCAGGAGAGGTTGATCATTTATACCTTACCTGAGAGGGTGGGGGTCAGGTTGTGGCATCTAGGAATGTAGACTCAGAGGTGGCTTTAAGTATCTGCAGATCAAAGGGGGGAGGGGATTGGGAATGGGTGTACCTACGCAATGTGGATCATTGTATGATAGTATTCAGCAAATCGCCTGATTTTTGGTGGCATTTACTCTGTTGTTGGGCATATGGCACTTGTAAAAATAATAGTGTTACTGCATCTGTATGTTTTCCACGTTATGCCCATGGCCCTACCAAGTGATTTTTTTTTCGGAAGATCCATATGATAATGGGAAAGTTTATGAGGAAGGATATAAGTGCCAGAGTGACCTGTAAGACATTGCATCTCCTTGCTGGGATGGCCAGTTTGAGTGCCCTTGATTTCCAATTATAATATTCGCCAGCTGCCCTCCAGCACATGGTCCACTGGTTTACTTACCCTCTGGCAGACAGAGTCACTGACATGATTGTCTTTGGGTGTAGGCCACTCCAGCTGTTAAAGGTGATTGGTGCCCGGCAGGGGGAAATTAGGCTGCTTTCTGCCCCAGTGACCAAGCTGATTTGAGTATGGAGCCAGGCGACCAGAGAGGAGTGTAAAGCGGGCGTGGTATCAACAGTAAGACAGACACAAGTGACAACAATTCAAGTGTGTTTTTGAGCTTCAAAAGGGTTTGAAAAAACGCCTATCTAATCCTAAATCTACAGATGGGAGCAAGCCACGACCATTAAACAACAATAATGCAGTCCAAGTGGTGTCTTGTCAAAATAAAAGGGCCTACAATAATAAACCTAATACCAATCCTTAGCTCTATATACAAATAGTGTTCGAACAACAACAAAGTGTTCACAAAATGATATGTCGGGATGCTCAGGCTGTTGCCCTCACTTCCCCACATTCTCAGCACAGGACAAGGCGGTACACTCAAGCTTAGCACAGTCTCTGGCTTCTCTAGCACGAGGAAGGCTTCAAGGCTCAATCATTAGCCTCAGGGCCTTCCATGCCAAGTCTCTTTGTCTCTAAAAGTCTCTTCCTCCAGAGGGCCTGAAGCGACAAACAGTAAGTTCCCTTCCTCTTAGGATCTCACAAGTACTCGATTTCTCAGGTGATTCACTATTCAACTCGGATCCCTTCAGTCAGGCTCAGATTCTCTTAACGCAATGCTTGTAGGATATTCATGTATCCACTTTTTCAGGTGATTCACGGCTCACCCCAGATCCCCCTCAGCGGGCTCAGATCCTCTTAACACAATGTTCATAGGCTATTTATGTATCCAATAAAGATCCTCTTAACACAATGTTCAATTAGTCTCCCTCCTTTTTAATACAAACTTGCTTTAACCAAAAGCTCTCAGCTGATCTCCCTCCGCTGGGCTCGGTCAAACTTCATCTACTTTGTCATCAACTTTCTTTACGCTGTTAACATTGAAGGCTTTCAATTGTGCACGTCTTTTTTTGTTGACCCTTCGCAGCACCACATTGATTCACAATTCTTTGTCACGCTTTCAGTCGGATACCTTACAGAGACTTTTGAATGAGCATGTATGCGGTGCTGGACCACTCTGTCTAAGGTATTGTATCTTGGCTTGGAAGTTCAATCACTCATCTGTTGTTTCATTTTACTTGTGTTGATTATCACATATGCTTCATACAATGTTTGCTTCATCGTTCACTATACAATGTTGCTGCTTGCAACCTTGGCTTCAACGCAGACCAGCCTGGTATCAGTCTCCCCAACTCATTGGCCGTACCGGCTTCACTGCCGCTGATTTGTTGCAGGAGCCAAGAACAGTACCACGTCAGCAAGCGTTTCTCCCCACCTTGACTATCGACGCAGGAGAGCCCCGGGTACCTCTGATGAGGATTTCAATCAGGTGACATACCTTGGTCTCGGCCTAGTATGCGGCGCACGACTGAAATGCTTATCTTTTTATATTGATTCAATATTGAGATGGTACACCACTCATATAACACCCCCTTTTCAAATACCGCGGGTCACAATGGACCATGAACCAGGCTAGTTGCTAAAATACAATATTTATTTATTTTTAAAATTCAAAAGAAATCATACACTTTTTAATATGGGGCTGCAATCACCAATGGGGTGATAATTACAATGAGAATGTGAGCACTTCACAGGGTTTAACCTTCTAGTGGAACATATACACAGCACAGCGGAATAGGAGCACTTTTTGGTTTAGGAAAGATAGCACCCAAGTTAGGATTTCGCCCGTGATGTTCCCTAAACCCACAAATAATCAATTCGGAGTGGATAAACAGAAGCAGCAGGTAATCAGGAATAATCAGCAAGAATCGGAATCCAAATCTGACCTTCCCACCCCAAATAAGAGAGAAAAACGGATTTCAAACCCCTTGCAATATGATGAAATGACACTCGGAAATGCACATATAAATAATGAATGTGTGTTAAAAACCTTGAAGCAAATACAATTCCTCACTAGAGCAATAATGCAATGACACTGACAATCACAAAGAATGGATTAGCAAGAGCATACAATTCGAAAACTAGAGGAAAGTTTAAAACAGATTGCAGCAAAATGACACGTTGGAAACTTTGCAATTTGTCTAATTCCTGCCTGAAATTACCCGAACGGTTTTTAATATAAACGGGTGAAATACACTGATTTGGAGTGTCTGGTTTGGGGTATGGAGGTACATCACAGGAACAATATGGAAGTGAAATGAAGTCTCTAGCTGGTAAATTGGGTGAGTTATGCAAGATACTGCCTACTGCCTCCTAAATCCTTCTTTTCTCACCCCCGCCTCTTCACTGGTCCTCCTCCCTCTCCCCGACCATCTTCACCTCACCCTACTGACCTCTTCCCTCTCCACTCTCTTACCATTTGCCATCTCTCACCTCCCTGTCATGCGCCTCGCTAGATTCCTCCCTTCTTTTAAACCTCTCTCCTCACTTTCTCCTTCCCCCTTCCTATTCTCCTCATCTTATCCCTTTTCCTTATGTCCACCCCCTTGCTCTACCCTCTCCCCAGTTCACCCCCTTCCATTGCTCCCCCTCCTCATTGTCTTAACCTCATCTACCCCCAATCCAACTCCCCACCTTAATTAATATCGCTCTTTGGAATGTCAGATCCCTCTGTAATAAGACCGCAGCTGTTCTCGAAATGTTCTTTCGTCTCAATCTTCACTTTCTCTGTTTAACTGAAACTTGGATCCCACCTCACAACTCAACTGTCCCTGCTTCTCTCACTACCCCTTCGTCATCCTTTTCTCATATCTCTCGTCCCACTGGTTGTGGCGGTGGAGTAGGCATCCTCTTCCATCCTAAATAGCCTTTCATCTACTTCTTCACTGTCCCTTCCTACTTTCTCTTCTTTTGAATACCTATGCAAATCCTTCACTCATCCTCATCCCATCTCCTTCCTAATCATCTACAGACCCCCTGACCCCATCTCCTCTCTTTATGATAACCTTGACCACCTCCCCTTATACCCTCGTTGTACTTGGTGATTTCAACCTCCACATTCTTACTTCCCCTCAACCCTCACCTCTTCCCTCAATCCTTTACTCTTATCTTCTCCCCTTCCCTCCTCTCTGACTCACTTCTCTGGCTCCACTCTTGATCTCATCTTTATTTCCTCCTACTCATCCTCTCCTGTCTCCTCCTTACCCAGCTATCTATCTGATCATGCCCTACTCTCGTTCTCCCTTACCCCCAGCACTACACCTTCCTCTCCTTTACCCTCCTCCACATCTTTTACTCGACGCGACCTCCGGAACTTTGCCCATCACTCTTCCTTGATACCTGCTCTTCTTCTCTTCGTCCCCTCTGATTTCTCCTCCCTCCCAGCTGACCTTGCCTTATCCTCTCTATCATCTTCTATCTCATCTAGTCTCGACCAACTCTACCCCTCTCCTCTTTCCGCCCTTCTCGTAAACCTTCCCAACCCTGGCTCTCTTCTCACCTCTTGTCCATGCGTTGTCTCCTTCTTCGCCTTGAGCGTTGCTGTCTGAAATCCCCCACTCTTCCTAACCAAACCTCCTACTTTTCTTATCACTCCTTATATGACTCCTGCCTCAACTCCACCAAACGTGTGTACTTTTCTAACCTTCTTCACTCCGAAGCCTCTGATCCTCATTGTATCGTTCAAACCCTCTCTCGTCTCCTCTCCCCTCCAGCTCCCGACCCCTCTTCTACTTCTCCTCTTTCTCCTTCTGACTTTGCGAACTTCTTCTGTGAATTTTTTTTTTCTCTTTGCCAAAAAATTGTCTGTAATCCTTCTTTTTCCCCTCCTCCCCTCTCCTTACACTCCCCCTCGGCTCACATGTCTACATTTTCTCCCATCACTCCCTCTGATGTCTCTCTCCTCCTAATTAAATCCCATCCTACTGCCACCCCTTCTGACCCTATTCCTACCCTTCTCATTCCCAAGATTTACCCCCTCTCATTCCCTACCTAACCTCCTTCTTCAACACTTGCTTATCCATGGCCACCTTCCCTTCTGCCTTCAAGCATGCCACTATCATCCCTATACTAAAAAAACCTTCTGCTAATCCTCTTCTAGCATCCAACTTTCGTCCAACCTCACTTCTACCCTTTCTTTCTAAATTACTCGAACGCTTAGCTTATTCTCAGCTCTCAACTTTCGTCACTACCCACTCTATCCTTCCCCCCCTCTCAATCTGGCTTCCACCCCAAACACTCCACTGAGTCCGCTCTTACCTATGTCCTTAACTCCCTCTTTACCACTCACTATTCTAAGCATCCCTCAATCCTCATCCTCCTTGACCTCACTGCTGCCTTTGACACTGTCGATCACCCCTTACTTCTCGACACTCTTTCCTCTCTTGGATTCAAAGGATTTGTTCTTAAATGGCTCTCCTCTTACCTCTCCCACTGCTCTTTTACAGTCTCTTGGGGAGGACAAACCTCTACTACCTTCCCTCTTAATTACGGCGTCCCCCAAGGCTCTGTCCTCAGACCCTTCCTATTATCTCGTTACACCTCTCTCCTTGCCTCATTATCTCTTCCTTCGGGATTTCTCACCATTTCTATGCCAATGACACCCAGCTGTTCCTCTCCTTTTCTCCTTCACCTCTGACTTGCATCTCAACCTCTCTCCATGTCTTGCTTCCATTAAAGACTGGATGTCATCTCACTATCTCTCTCAACACTGACAAGACTGAAGTCTTGTTCTTTCCTTCCAACTCCCTACCCCCTCCATCAGTTCCATGTCATTTCATTGCCTGCCTGTTCATCCCCAGGCTTTTTAACGTGCACATTCCATCAAATCTGCTCATTGTTTTTTTTTTTTTGGGGGGGTACCCCCCAAGCACCCTCCCACACTTATTTTTTGCTATTGCCCACCCGCCCAAACCCTTATCTGACCTTTCCCACCCCCCCTAAAAAATTTGATGAGCACATTCGATGGAATGTGCACGTTAAAAAGCCTGGGGATGAACAGGCAGGCGATGAAAGGACGTCGTACCCCCTCCATCCATCCATTTCCCCCTTCTAATCTTCCATTCTCCAACATGTTCGTAATCTAGGCATATACTTTGACTCTTCTCTCTCCATCTCTCATCATATCTCCCTCACTGCTTGCGCATGTCGCTATCATCTCTTCAACATCCATAAAGTCCATCCCTCTCTCACCTTCCATTCTACCAAACTCTTAATTTCCCCCCTCATCTTCTCTCGCCTTTTCTATTTTTCTTCTCTCTTCTTCAGTCTTCCTGCTTCCCATTTCGCCCCCCTCAAGTCCCTTAATCACTCTGCCATACATAATCTGTCTCTTCTCTTCTCATGACTCTATTTCCAACTCACTTTCTTACTCCCAGCTTAAATTTCACTTCCTTTGTCTTGTCTTTAAATGTCTTTATGACCATGCTCCTCCTTACCTCTCTTCTCTCCTTTCATTCTATTCCCCTTCTCATTCCCTTCGTTCTGCTGATCTCTTCGTACTTTATGTTCCCCCACCACCATGTGCCTCTTCTCGTTTCCGCTCCTTTCAGCTTCTTGCCCCCTTACACTGGAACTCCCTACCTCTCTATATCTGCTCCTCCCCCACCTATTCCTCTTCCCGTTCCTCATTGAAAGAACTTCTTCACTCCCCTCGGTGATACCTTCCCCCTCTCTCTATCCCCTCCCTCCCTCCTTCTATTATCCTCTCTCTGTTCTCCTTATCTTTATCTGTCCACGTCTCTCCTATGATCTCCTCTCTTTTGTTGCTCACTTCACTCATTACACTCCTTCTCGATCCTTCCCTATCCCCCTCCTCTCCCCTCCCTTCTTACTTGCAAATTGTTCTAAATGCCGATTTTATGGCTTGATTCATGTTTACTGTTTTGCTTCTACTGTTCCATGTTTTATGTGTTAATTGTTAACTGTAAAGCGCCTTGGATTAAGGCGCTATATGAAACAATAAAAATACAAATACAAATATAAAAAGGCGCGCTTTGAGAAAAATGGAGGCGCGAAATAGGAAAGGAAATCAGTTGTGGCAAGAACAATTTTACTTCACACCTAGAGTATTCAGGCTAGGCCCCCAAAGATGGACACAGTAAGCTCCAGAGTTGATTCGCGAGTTCAACCCTCTCACCCCAGCGCCCAACTCTGGTGGAAACCAGTCCGATCACTCAAAATAAAACTAATGGCTTAGGATTTACATAAGGCACAACTACTAAAGAGATGGCACTAGCACTAGAAATCAAGGGCAGTGTTGCAAGAATGATTCTGTAACGCTCACCTGGTTCCCACGGAGGCGCAGATCCTGGCTGGACAGTTACCGTGTCTTCAATTGAGAAGCGCAGGACTCGGATGGTTCTCTGGCCCGGACCTCCTCTTATGGAATGTCTGACTTGTAGAGTAAGGTGTCTGCAGGCGGAAGAAAAAGGGATTAATGGCTGGTTGTTGGTTGAGCTTCTCCTCCTTATTCGTTCTTTTCCCTGAGGCCCAAAGTCTGAATGAGCTCTCACCTTAGATATGTAAATGCTGGGCTCTCCATCCTGCGACTGATGCAGGGGCGCTGGATTCCAGTTACTTCACTGGGACTGCTTTAAGTCTCTTGTAGCCTCAGAGGTTTAAAGCTGCTGAAGAAGCGATGCCGTCGTTTCTGCACGAGCGGATGCTGGTCGGTTTGAAAGTTCGAGAGCACCTTTTAATGAAGTCTTTGCCTTTATTTCTTAGGTGCCGAAATGCTATATGCTGAGCATACGGAAGCACGTAAGTATGAAGGTCCGTGCATGTGGAGGAGCACGTAAGTAATGTGCTTGCTGACAAGTTTATTCGCACCTCTTAATGTCTTTTTCTTGATTTGCAGGTGCGGAGATGCAGCAGAAGAGGAGATGGCGAGGAGCGCACAGCTCCGGTAAGTGAAAAAATAATTGCGTCCAATTCCCCCCTTTTCTGCACTAACCGGAGTTCTTTGTCTTGCAGGTAGAGGCCGCGGGATTCGGAAGCTGCCGTGGGTTCAGGTAAGTAAGCGCGGCTGCTAAAACGTTGACCGGAGTTCTTTGTCTTGCAGGTAAAGGCCGCGGGATTCCGAAAATGCTGTGGTTTCAGGTAAGTAAGCGCGGCTGCTAGAGCGTTGCCTTTTGCTAACCTGATGTTCCTTTGCTGACAGGTGCAGCCGGAGACTGGATCCCTGGATGGTAAGTGAAGATCTGACTTGTTTTCACAGGCTGGAGCAGAAGATATCACCAGAAGACTGGAGCTGACTCGGTGAGCGTCCTGCTGCAGATGCAGAATAACGCGAAGCACATTCTTCCAATCGGGTGTGGTTTAAATAGTGTTGAGGTGATTAGGTGTCTTCCTCCTCAGCCTCGCCCAAGAGAAAAAGAGTTCCTGTGTTCCAGAGTCAAGGAGTGATGCCAGCCCCACCCAGGTAAGAAAGTAGTTCCAGATTCGGAAAAATAGTCCCAGCCAGCAGAAGGCTGGGGCTTCATTTTGCCAGGACTTGTGAAGGTGAGTATGCAGCATGGTCTGCTACAGGTAAGTCCACCCAAGCACCTTTATCCAAAGTATGAGCCCGGCACCTCTGGCGCCGGGACTGGTGATTCTTATGAGCCTGGCGCCAACGGCGCCAGGACATGGTCCAGAGGGCCCCGATAGGGGTCGGTTGGGACCAGGGGTGGGGGTTGTGAGCCTGCTTCCGGGGATGTTGGGCTTGTCCTGACTCCTTGGAAACAGTGCTCATGACAGCACCCCCCCTCAAGGCCCCTCCCAAAATTGTCTCTCCCGGGGGTTTTGGTTTGTCGGGAAAAGTTCGGTGGAATCTTTTGATTAGGCGAGGTGCGTGGACGTATTCAGAGGGTTCCCATGATCGTTCTTGAGGCCCGTAGCCCTTCCAGTCAATCAGATAGTATAGCTTGGACTTAATGATCTTGGAGTCCAGGATGTTTTTAACCTCAAATTCGAGTTCTCCATTAACTTGAATAGGTTCTGGAGCTTTAGTCAATCGGGTTCCAGGCTGCATTGGTTTTAGTAGAGATACGTGGAAAACTGGATGTATTTTCATGTGGGACTGCGAGCCCAATTTGACAGCCACTGGATTTATTATGGCGGTGACAGGATATGGTCGCAGATATTTTGCATTGAAGGTGCGAGGCCCTTTAAAAGTTAAATGTTTAGTGGATAACCAAACTAGGTCTCCAACCCGGTATTGGGGGGCCTCCCTTCGATGTCGGTCTGCTCCCTTTTTATACTGTTCTTTGGCTAGTTGAAGATGGGTCGTGGCTTCCTTGAAAGCTTGAGTGATAGCAGTGTGTAGATGATCTACAGCAGGTGTTCCCAGATCCTGAGGTGGATCAAGATTGGAGGTTCGAGGGTGAATCCCGTATAAGAGGTAAAAGGGACTTTTTCCGGTTCCTGAATGGATCGAATTGTTGTAGGCATATTCGGCGATCCAAAGGATGTCTTTCCAATTACTTTCCGACTGTTGCAGCATGCAACGTAAATATTGTTCCAGAGTTTGATTTGTCCTCTCGGTTTGCCCATCGGTCTGGGGGTGATGGCTGGTTGAAAGTCTCACATCGATTTGAGCTAGACGACAGCAATTTCGCCAAAAGTGCGATATAAACTGGCTTCCCCTATCTGAGATCAAAATTGAAGGGAAACCATGTAACCGAACAATGTTTTCGAGGAATTCTCGGGCCAGGACTGAAGCTGAGGGTAAGCCCTTCAGTGGGATGAAGTGGGCCATTTTAGAAAACAAATCCACGATTACTAAAATGGTGTTGTATCCGGAGCATGAGGGTAAATCAGTAATGAAGTCCATGGAAAGGGTATGCCAGGGGTGTGGCGGGATGTCTAGTGGGTGTAATAGGCCTGCTGGTTTTTCTTTCTGACTTTTATTTTGGGCGCACACCCCACAAGACATTACAAAGTCCTTGATATCCTTTCTCCATGACGGCCACCAGAAGTGTCTCTTGATCTTTTCTGAGGTTTTGGCAATGCCAGGATGTCCTTCCATTAAAGAATCATGGTAGCAAGAGATTACCTGTCTTGGTAAATCAGTACCAGGTAAGTATAGTCGTCCTTGAAAATAAAGCAAATCTTTAGACACGGTGAAGTCCTTTCCTTTCTGTTGCCAGTTCTGTAGATCTGAAGGAGTCACAAGTTGTTTGGCTTTTGCTTCGATATCTTCGATGGATTGCGAGGAGACCAGGCCCAGGATTCTTTGTTCGGGAATTATAGGTACGGGTTCAGGATTGACCATGTGTTCCTCCATTCCAATCCGGGAAAGGGCATCTGCTTTACCATTCTTGTTGCCTGGACGATAAGTGATTACAAAGTCAAATTCAGCAAAAAACAGAGCCCAGCGAAGTTGTCTGGAGGATTGAGCTTTAGCAGTCTTCAAACACTGTAAATTGCGATGATCGGTGATTACTGTGACTGTGTGTTTGGCTCCAAGGAGGTAGTGCCGCCAGGCCTTGAAGGCGGACTTAATAGCTAGAAGTTCTTTATCAGTGATGGTGTAGTTGATTTCGGGTGCCGAGAACTTGCGGGACCAGAATGCCACAGGGTGTAACTGGTTAGTTTCTGGATCCCTCTGTGGTAAAACCGCCCCCATTGCCTTGCTGGAGGCGTCGGTCTCAACGATATAAGTAAGGTCCGGGCGCGGGTGTTTTAATATAGGTGCTGACATAAACTTGGCTTTTAACTCCTGAAAGGCCTGTTCTGCCTCTGCTGTCCACTCGAAGCGTTTATTCTTTTTTAAAAGAGCCGTAATGGGCTGAACTATTCGTGAAAATTCCGGGATAAACCTGCGGTAAAAGTTGGCGAAACCTAACATGCTTTGTACTCCCTTCACGGAAGTTGGTGATGGCCACTTGATGATAGCGTCAACTTTCCTCGAGTCCATGTGGACCCCGTTGGGTGTCAAAATGAAACCTAAAAATTCGACCTCGGTGACATGAAAAACACACTTTTCAAGCTTGGCAAAAAGTTTATGTTGGCGAAGCCTTTCAAGAACAGCTCTGACGTGTTTCTGATGATCTGCTTCAGAAGATGAGTACACAAGGATGTCATCAATGTAGACGACTACACAAACGTCTATAAGTTCTCTAAGAACGTCATTCATGAAGTACTGGAAGGCGGCCGGAGCATTGCAAAGACCAAAGGGCATCACTTTGTATTCAAATAGTCCATACTTGGTGCGAAAGGCCGTCTTCCATTCGTCGCCTTCTTTGATCCGTACCAAGTGGTACGCTCCCCGAAGATCTAGCTTGGTGTATATACAGGCGTTTTTAACTTGGTCAAGGAGTTCCGGAATTAGAGGTAAGGGATACCTATTCTTTACCGTGATTTGGTTCAGGGCACGAAAATCTATACAGGTCCTAAGGTCACCTTCTTTTTTCGGCACGAAGAACAGAGCTGAGGATACTGGAGACTTTGAAGGACGGATGAATCCGTTGGCTAGGTACTGGTCCAGATACTGTCGCAAATGAAGATTTTCGGGCTCGGTAAGGGCATAAATTCTACTACAGGGGGGAGTGAATCCGGGTATCAGGTCTATCTGACATTCGTACGACCTGTGGGGAGGTAGAGTATTCGCCTGCTCCTTCTGAAAAACATCTTGGAATTCCTGATACTCTATAGGCAGTTGCAGACTTTCGGATGTTGTCGCTGCTAGTCCAATACTGGGTCGAGGATAACAAGTGGGGGCACACTCTGGAAACCGTATTGTCTTTGCTCGCCAATCAATTTGAGGATTGTGTTTCTCCAACCAGGGAATCCCCAATATTACTTGGAATTGAGTAGTCTTGATCACATCGAACATGATCACCTCACAATGTCCATCTTGACTTAATAACGTCACTTCCGTGGTGGTTTGGGTCACTGGTCCAGAAGCTATTTCCGTACCATCCACTGTGGTAATAACGTCTTTAATTGCCTTAGGACAGAGGGGTAGGTTCATCCTGGAAGCCATTTCGTGGTCTACATAATTACCAATTGCTCCGCTCTCGATGTATGCTTTAATAGCATGCAAACGATCCGGTTCCTCTGGATTCATAAGGACCATTGAAACTATGAAATGCGAGGTGAAAGAACTGGTCTTAACGCTCGGCAAGCGGACCTCTACACTTGTCGGGCGAGGTCGTTTCCCTGCTCCGGCCTTTCAGTATTTTTATCAGAAGCTCCACTGTCTTCTTTGAAGGTTTCACTGGGCATTCTCGAAGGAAATGTCCTGAATTTCCACAATAGAGGCATAACTGCAACTGTCTTCTCCTGTCGCGTTCTTTCTGGGTTAAAGGGCCCTTCATGGCCCCTATTTGCATAGGTTCTACGGCTTCAGCTCCCTTGGTGGAATTCTGTGGTTTAGAGAACACTCGAGTTTCGAACCTGGAGCGGTCTGCCTTCCTGTTTTGCAATCTGTGATCCAATTGGACCACTAAATCGATGTATTCAGAACAATCCTGAGGAGGATTCACTACCTGAGCTAGAACATCTTTGAGTTCTCCCCGCAGACCTCTGTGGAACAGCGTGATCCTCTTGTCCTCGGGCCATCTGGTTTCAACTACTAGCCTATTAAATGACGCAATATAAGGCAGGAGTTCCTGATTGCCTTGCCGTAGGGAAAGGAGTTCGTTATCCAAGGCCTGGCCCTGGGAATGTCTTGCAAACAGTCTTTCCATGCTGGTCTGGAATGCTTGGAAATCGTGAAGAATCGGATCATCCTGTGCAACTAGAGGAACCGACCAATCAGCAGCACTGCCGCTAAGATATGAAAGCACGAAGGCTACCTTAGTCTGGTCCGTCGGAAAAGCAGCTGGTCTACACAGAAAGTGCAATCGGCACTGGTTGATGAAAACCGCAAACCTTTTAGGATCACCGGAGAAGCGTTCGGGCGGAGCCAAAGGCACGTTTCCGGGTAGGTTGATTTGTACCGGACTGGCCGAGGCTGCAGGAATGTAGCTCCCTCCCGTAGGCAAAGGGGTTTGCCCCGCTTGTGATTGTAACAACTGTCTGGCAAGATCACCAGTTCGTTCTTTTGATACAATCAATTCTCTCCTCAGGGCATTCGTTTCCTGGCGGGCTGCATGTACCTCTGCTCTTAATTCCCCTAATAGCTGGGCTAGTTGGTCAGTGTCTGAGGTTTCCATTGCGCCTGGGTAGGAAGTTATTGGAGGGCTTCGCGTTCTGTAACGCTCACCTGGTTCCCACGGAGGCGCAGATCCTGGCTGGACAGTTACCGTGTCTTCAATTGAGAAGCGCAGGACTCGGATGGTTCTCTGGACCGGACCTCCTCTTATGGAATGTCTGACTTGTAGAGTAAGGTGTCTGCAGGCGGAAGAAAAAGGGATTAATGGCTGGTTGTTGGTTGAGCTTCTCCTCCTTATTCGTTCTTTTCCCTGAGGCCCAAAGTCTGAATGAGCTCTCACCTTAGATATGTAAATGCTGGGCTCTCCATCCTGCGACTGATGCAGGGGCGCTGGGTTCCAGTTACTTCACTGGGACTGCTTTAAGTCTCTTGTAGCCTCAGAGGTTTAAAGCTGCTGAAGAAGCGATGCCGTCGTTTCTGCACGAGCGGATGCTGGTCGGTTTGAAAGTTCGAGAGCACCTTTTAATGAAGTCTTTGCCTTTATTTCTTAGGTGCCGAAATGCTATATGCTGAGCATACGGAAGCACGTAAGTATGAAGTTCCGTGCACGTGGAGGAGCACATAAGTAATGTGCTTGCTGACAAGTTTATTCGCACCTCTTAATGTCTTTTTCTTGATTTGCAGGTGTGGAGATGCAGCAGAAGAGGAGATGGCGAGGAGCGCACAGCTCCGGTAAGTGAAAATAGAATTGCGTCCAATTCCCCCCTTTTCTGCACTAACCGGAGTTCTTTGTCTTGCAGGTAGAGGCCGCGGGATTCGGAAGCTGCCGTGGGTTCAGGTAAGTAAGCGCGGCTGCTAAAACGTTGACCGGAGTTCTTCGTCTTGCAGGTAAAGGCCGCGGGATTCGGAAAATGCCGTGGTTTCAGGTAAGTAAGCGCGGCTGCTAAAGCGTTGCCTTTTGCTAACCTGATGTTCCTTTGCTGACGGGTGCAGCCGGAGACTGGATCCCTGGATGGTAAGTGAAGATCTGACTTGTTTTCACAGGCTGGAGCAGAAGATATCACCAGAAGACTGGAGCTGACTCGGTGAGCGTCCTGCTGCAGATGCAGAATAACGCGAAGCACATTCTTCCAATCGGGTGTGGTTTAAATAGTGTTGAGGTGATTAGGTGTCTTCCTCCTCAGCCTCGCCCAAGAGAAAAAGAGTTCCTATGTTCCAGAGTCAAGGAGTGATGCCAGCCCCACCCAGGTAAGAAAGTAGTTCCAGATTCGGAAAAATAGTCCCACCCAGCAGAAGGCTGGGGCTTCATTTTGCCAGGACTTGTGAAGGTGAGTATGCAGCATGGTCTGCTACAGGTAAGTCCACCCAAGCACCTTTATCCAAAGTATGAGCCCGGCACCTCTGGTGCCGGGACTGGTGATATTTATGAGCCTGGCGCCAACGGCGCCAGGACATGGTCCAGAGGGCCCCGATAGGGGTCGGTTGGGACCAGGGGCGGGGGTTGTGAGCCTGCTTCCGGGGATGTTGGGCTTGTCCTGACTCCTTGGAAACAGTGCTCATGACAGATTCTAACAGTTTTAACAAGTTATCAGGATAAGGATAGGATGACTGAGAGTGGGATAAGGACAAAGACAAGATAGGCTATGGGTTTAGATGGCGTGGTGATACTTACAGTCCACTTTTAGTTTGGGATATTCGACCGTTAAGGGTTCTGGTCACTACATGGCACGGCCTTTTTAATCACAGTAGTTTAAGAAAGAATAGATGAATTAGTGTCAAAGCAGCATTTTTAAAGGGTGAAAAAGTTTCATTTTGAAGGGGAATTTTGGGTTTTCAGCAAAGCAGTGCTGCCGTTTCACTTTATTCCATTTATATGTTTCAGAACACACTGGCACGCTCCTTCAGTGTGTCCCCTTGTTCCATCCTGCCTGAAGTGTGCTTGGCAGGTTGGTGCAGCCATCTTTTTTGTTGCTTCAAAAATGCAGTTTTGATGTCCTGGTGCACACAGGAGCCAGCGCAGCCATTTGCTGTTTTCTGCAGACAGGCAGCTTGGTGATATAGTGAAATACTGTTGAGTGGGTCAATATATCCCAAACCTCCGACACACAATATAGGATTCTTCAGCCTTGTTTCCTGGTCTTCAGTTTTCTATTCACAAAGGTTCATGAAAGTAACATTTCATCCTCAAAAAGGTCAAGGGCACTTCCATCGTTATGATCCCCTTTGGTTTTGCCATCTTTTGCCTTGTATTAAACTGTCATCTTGGAACTGCAGTTTCCTTGTGTGCTTTGCTCCGCTCAGAGTGTGCTCTTGTGCGCCGCCTTTTATCCGTGTGGGGAAGTGTAATGGAAGTCAGGTGTGTGTAATGGTCAGTATTTAAGAAGAAGAGGGTGAGGAGGGCACCACATATTATAGTTGCTTATATTAAAAAAATACTAAATTCACTATACGGTAAGTCGATCATAAGGTTCTCGCCTGGAGCTGCCAATTCAAAAATGGTCCTGTGGCACTAGGACCTAATCAAACAAAAAACTTCCAAGAAGCAAAGTGAAACCACTTTGCTAAGAAAGGCGCCTCTCAGTTAGCCCCAAATAGGTTGCTAATCTTTGATATATTAGAGATTAGGTATCCAATTCATGTTATACAGGTAATGAATTTTAAAGAAATATTTTTCAATGAAATATTTTAGCAGGAATTGTTTAATTCACATTCCTGTAGTATTTGCCGCCAAACTTTGTTCATGTAAATCACACAATGAGTTTGCATCTCAAATTGTCCATAATACTCTAGTGCCAATGCATTTCGGAATTAATCCTTCTTCAGGGCGGTATTATAGCAACAAACAATTAATATAGCATGACTTATTACATTGTTAATAGTATATGTACATACAACAGCCATTGTTTAAAGGTTATTTCAAAAATCACATACCAATCCGCGAATCACGTCCATTTGTAGAGATAATGAGAAAAGCAAAACGGAATACCAATTAGTTAACTGGAGTAAATGTGTATATTCTCTATTTTAACTATGTGTACGTGTCATACCTGGGTCATGCCAAACGCTGCAATCGTGGTGTTGTGCGAGGATACAACACGATCTACAAAAAAGTTTAACAAAAACACTATATCATCCTCAAGTCTTTCCGTAGGTAGAGCCTGTATAATCTAATTGTTACTGTTGTACTTACTAAGCTTCTGTTGTGCACAAAGCGTGACCGCAGAGTGAGCCGCTTGCAATGCGCTAGCGTTATTTTCCTTTCGTTTTAAAGGTTACCATGGAGACGGTGTGAGGCGTCGTGGTTCAGTAAGGAGCACGTACGCCTCGCGCCCCACCCTCGGGCGCCAGCCAGGGGGCGGGGATGTCTCCATGGTGACCAACCCATTCAAAGTAGACGCGCGTAATTGTAATCTCATGTCTACTGAGCCAGAGCAATTAGGGGACTGGCAGTGTGTATTCATTTAGCGGATCCTAATAATGTATGCAAGGCTAAAGGTTCAAAGTGACTAAATCTGGGAAGTGGGAAGTATGAAATAAAATAATCCATAGTAATCCAACTCTGGAACATATATTCTATTACTATGATGTTATATAAGCAATGAGTTTTCCACTATTATGAAGACATAAACCTAGATCTCGTGTAATCTTAGAGAAAGACGTGGCAAGGAATGTAAAATGCAGTTAAATAGCGGAACAGTAGCAGCGGTTGTTTTCATAGAAAATATCGATCTACTGTGAATAAAATATAAAGTTGATTCTCTTCTACAAACATGATATTACAAGAAACACATAAAGTTTATTTCTTCATTGAGCCCCCTTGGAGTAAGGGAACTCAGACGGTCTATCCAAAAGGATTCTCTTTGATCCATTTTCCTTTGGAAATTCTCGTGGGTGTCTCTTTTTGAAACCACTTCTAGGATAACAAAGCGGATTTGAGCCAAGTTATGTCTCTTCTCATCCCAATGTCTTGACACCGCTGAGTTCAGATTGTGGTTCCTTATGCATGATCTATGTTCATTCCACCTAAATTTGGCTACTCGTAATGTCTGACCCACATAGTACAGTCCACACGGACACTTGATGGCATAAATCACATTAGTAGAATCACATGTAGCGAAATCTTTCAATCTGATTGTCTCTCCTGTATGGGGATGTTTCACTGTTTCGCCTTTCATCACATAACTGCAATTGCTAAAATTCAAACAGGGAAATGTTCCAATTCTTTCTGTGAGTTTCTTCTTGAGAATAGGTTTTGTTTGAACTAGTCTGTCCTTTAGGCTTTGACTTTGCTGATAGGCAAATGTGGGTACTTCATTAAACAGGTGTTCTACTCTCTGATCACATAATAATATGTTCCAATGTTTTTTAATAATACACTTAATTTGATTACTTTGACGTGAGTATTTAGACACAAAGACCAGTGGTGGAGCCGACTTTTGCTTAGTCTTTATCTTCAATAGGTCTTCTCTACTTTGTGTGGCTACTCGTGACTGAGCTGTATTTATTTCTTCTTCCGAATATCCCCTCTCAAGGAACTTTCTCCCCATTTCTTGGATGGCTATCTTGTAGTCTTCCGGGTCACTTACCAATCTTTTGACTCTAAGCATCTGGCTGTATGGAAGGTTTTTTATGAGACTCGGTTGATGAAAGCTAAGGCGTTGTAATAGGTTGTTCCGATCTGTTGGTTTACGAAAGATGGTGGTCTGATAGCCTGTGTTGGTAATCTTAATATCTACATCCAAAAAGTGGATGTTAGTTAGGGAGTGTTCTTGAGTAAATTGGATGCGGGCATCTATGTTGTTAAGATATGTGAAGAAGTTGATCAGTTCTTCTTCTGTATCTTTCCATATTCCAAATATGTCGTCGATGTATCTGATCCAAAGACCCAATTTTGGGTACCAATATTCATTCTGTAGTATGTTTTCAGATTCAAATTTGTACATGAATGAGTTAGCATAAGAGGGGGCCATAGTGGCTCCCATGGCTGTCCCAGCCACTTGGAGAAAGTAGTCATTCTTGTATTGGAAATATGAGTTATTGCTAATAAACTCCAGGAGTACCATTATAAATTCTTTCTGAGCTGGTATCTCTTCAGCATTGAGTAGTATCCATTCCACCGCCTCACCCCCTAGGTCGTGGGGGATCGATGTGTAGAGGCTTTTAACATCGATGGTAAAACAGATGTTGTTACAATTGAATGGAGTTCCATTCAACAGTTGTAAAAAATGGGTTGAGTCCTTGATGTATGTATTGGTTTTTTGAATCAGTGGCTGTAAAAAATAGTCCACATATTTGCCTAGAGGTTCTAAAATACTGTTTATCCCTGCTACAATAGGCCTCCCAGGGGGTTTGATGAGGTCTTTATGTATCTTTGGAAGTGTATAAAAGTGTGGTATTTTCGGGTGTGAATTGATCAAAAATGTCTTTGTGTGGTGATTAATCCACTCCAATTCCTCCGCTTTATCTAGTAAAATCTTCAAATTTACTTTTATCTCAGGTGTGGGATCTTGTATCAATTTAGCATACGTATTGCCATCACTTAGTTGTCTCTCACATTATTCTTCGTACTCTCTAGTATTAAGCAGTACTAAACCTCCTCCTTTGTCCGCAGCCCTTATTGTGATTGGTGGATCACCATATAAGTCACGTATCAACCTTAGTTCATGAGGTTTCATGTTACGAGGTGACTGACCTTTAAACTTAAGTTTTTCCAAATCTCTCGTAACTTGTTTTTGGAAGATTTCAATTGAAGGTATACTTATTGGAGGGATAAAGGTGCTTTTACTTCTGAATTCCTTGAGTTCTGCTTCTTCCCTAGCTTCTTGATGGTCAAGTTCGCTAAAGAACACCTTTAGTTTCATCTTTCTGATAAGTTTAAAAAGTTCTATTTTAGACTCAAATAATGTGCTGTCATATGTAGGGACAAAACTTAGGCCTTTCTGTAATGTTTCTGTTTCGTTATCAGTCAAAACTCTAGATGATAAATTAATTACTATGTTCTCCTTTGTTGAAGTCTCGTGTTGGGTTTTCCTTTGGGTCTTTCTCCTCCCCCGTCTCGTTCTCTTCTTCCTTTGTCTAAAAAAGAAGAAGACGGTGTGTCCCTCGCTGGTGTCTCTTCTGTTATTCTGGAGAAACCTGAAGTGCTTGCCGTGCTGGCCTCTTCTCGAATCGGGGGTTCCCTTTCTGTATCAGTTCCTGAGCTTGATGTTTCACTCGAATTTATAGGCTTAGGCTTCCTTATTGGGGGGCCATATTTGTCCATCCAATTGTAGACTTCATCTTTAAGATAATCATAAGTATCCCTTTTAAATTTGCGGATTTTCTTGGATTCTAATTCTGTTTTGTACTCTACCAGTTTGTCATTTATCTCCTGAAGAATAGAATCAACTTCCTCTCTGTTCAATGTCGTTACCAAGGCTTCTTCGATCTCTTGGATTTCTTTACTGATATCTGTTATGTCCTTCGCTAATTCTTGTATGGTCAGTAATATAAGATCCAAAGAGCACTTGTTAAGTATAGCTTCCCATTTCTTTACAAAAGTTTTACTCTCTTTGCACAGTGTTGGACGTAACTGGATGCGTAGTCCTCTAGGAATCCGTTGACTTTTATGGTATCTCCCTAGGGTTATCGCATGTAGCTTCCGATTTATTTCCTTTCGGATTAGATGCTCTAATTGTTTAATCTGCTGTTTGGGATCTTGTCGTCTGCTGTTACTGCTTCCAAAACCGCTGTCTTTAATCAAACCTAATATTGCATCTGCTTCTTCAGATGAAAAACCCAATGTGTCTGCCCTGTTAGTGGTCAGGGCTTCGATGTCAGTGTATGACATTATATTCCGTTTTCAAAAATACTTTAATGATCTATAATATTTTTATGAGTTGTGTGCTCCACCTCTATTTGTGCCAAGTGAGGAATCCAAGAAGAAGAGGGTGAGGAGGGCACCACATATTATAGTTGCTTATATTAAAAAAATACTAAATTCACTATACGGTAAATCGATCATAATGTTCTCGTCTGGAGCTGCCAATTCAAAAATGGTCCTGTGGCACTAAGACCTAATCAAACAAAAAACTTCCAAGATGCAAAGTGAAACCACTTTGCTAAGAAAGGAGCCTCTCAGTTAGCCCCAAATAGGTTGCTAATCTTTGATATATTAGAGATTAGGTATCCAATTCATGTTATACAGGTAATGAATTTTAAAGAAATATTTTTCAATGAAATATTTTAGCAGGAATTGTTTAATTCACATTCCTGTAGTATTTGCCGCCAAACTTTGTTCATGTAAATCACACAATGAGTTTGCATCTCAAATTGTCCATAATACTCTAGTGCCAATGCATTTCGGAATTAATCCTTCTTCAGGGCGGTATTATAGCAACAAACAATTAATATAGCATGACTTATCACATTGTTAATAGTATATGTACATACAACAGCCATTGTTTAAAGGTTATTTCAAAAATCACATACCAATCCGCGAATCACGTCCATTTGTAGAGATAATGAGAAAAGCAAAACGGAATACCAATTAGTTAACTGGAGTAAATTTATTTCTTCTTCCGAATATCCCCTCTCAAGGAACTTTCTCCCCATTTCTTGGATGGCTATCTTGTAGTCTTCCGGGTCACTTACCAATCTTTTGACTCTAAGCATCTGGCTGTATGGAAGGTTTTTTATGAGACTCGGTTGATGAAAGCTAAGGCGTTGTAATAGGTTGTTCCGATCTGCTAGCGCGTTGCAAGCGGCTCACTCTGCGGTCACGCTTTGTGCACAACAGAAGCTTAGTAAGTACAACAGTAACAATTAGATTATACAGGCTCTACCTACGGAAAGACTTGAGGATGATATAGTCTTTTTGTTAAACTTTTTTGTAGATCGTGTTGTATCCTCGCACAACACCACGATTGCAGCGTTCGGCATGACCAAGGTATGACACGTACGCATAGTTAAAATAGAGAATATACACATTTACTCCAGTTAACTAATTGGTATTCCGTTTTGCTTTTCTCATTATCTCTACAAATGGACGTGATTCGCGGATTGGTATGTGATTTTTGAAATAACCTTTAAACAATGGCTGTTGTATGTACATATACTATTAACAATGTAATAAGTCATGCTATATTAATTGTTTGTTGCTATAATACCGCCCTGAAGAAGGATTAATTCTGAAATGCATTGGCACTAGAGTATTATGGACAATTTGAGATGCAAACTCATTGTGTGATTTACATGAACAAAGTTTGGCGGCAAATACTACATGAATGTGAATTAAACAATTCCTGCTAAAATATTTCATTGAAAAATATTTCTTTAAAATTCATTACCTGTATAACATGAATTGGATACCTAATCTCTAATATATCAAAGATTAGCACCCAATATGTAAGCTGCCTAAAACACACCCTCAAATATAAAACAGTGAAAAAACCTCAAAGCCCAGAAATGAAATAGCCAATATGAAACTCGCCTAATTGGAGCCTAAAACGAAAGGCGTGAGAAAAAGAGAAGGGGGGAGAGAATACTACCAAGAAGGGGGCAAGACTCAATAAAGGGTGGAAAGAGAAAGGAGTGAAGAATAAAATGTGAGGGGGAAAAAATAGGGAGAGTGGAGACTACTACCGACAGAAAAACAATAACACCAAAATGGGTAAACCAAAATAGAAATTACAACAACAGCAAATGGAGAACAATCGACTGGGTCTCAAAACCGAGGAAAGTTTGACAAACGCAGATGATGCTCGACATCCCGTATCAAAGGACTGACTGGGATTAATCCCGGGTGCCCTGACATCACTTTGTGGTAATTAACACAGACACATGTATGTCAAAGGTGAGCCCATAACTGTCAGAAAAAGAACAAATAATCTATAGAAAGAGTATAATCAATAGGAAAACAGGGAAATCATGCATTCATTGACAATGAACAACTAAAAGAATACAGAAGTGGTCCTATCCGGAACACACGCTGACAGGTGGTGTGGTAAGAACTCTTAATCCCTGCAGATAAACACTGGAAAAAGTGCTGATAGATCATTTCCCCAAAAAGGTATAGAGTTCTTCGTCGATATCATGTCCCTTAGGGTATTTACTCTCAAAGTCCAAGATGCATTGTGTTTCCTGTTGTCTAATGGCCCGTTCTTTGTCACCTCCACGTTGTCCGATGATGATTCTATGGACAGCAAAAAAGCTAAAGCCCTCTAATCTGCCTCCATGGCATTCCGAGAAATGCTTGGCCATGGGATAACTGATGTCGTTATTAGTAATGGCTCTTACATGTTGCTGTATTCGTACTTTCAGTTTATATTTAGTGCTTCCCACATACCACTTATTGCATTTACACTGTAGTACATACACAACAAAGTCTGACTCACATTTAATCCGATCACTTATCAATATGCTATGCCCTATGACAGGGTGAATCAGCGACACACAATTGTTGGCAAACTTGCAAATATTGCATCTAGTGCAGTTAGTGAACCCCCTTCTTAAATCCTGGAGCCACAACCTGTCATTGTCCTTCGCAGGTAGCATGTAACTGCTGGAAAGTGTGTCCTTTATGGTATGATTTCTTCTGTAGCTGATATCTGGGTGGGGATTTAGTGTGAGGCATAGATCACTATCTGCCATTGACATTTTCCAATGTTGTTTCAAGATCTGTTTGATCGATTGTGCCTCAGTGCTGAACGTAAGTATCATTTCAGTGACTTTAGTCTCGGAATTCCGTTTCTGGGCAGTTTTGGAGGTGGTTAGGAGACTGGCTCTATTTAAAGTGCAAGCTTTGATATATGCACGTTCAATTACTCTCTTAGGGTAACATTGTTCTTGGAAAACCTGCGCCGTAATTTTGCTGGAAGAGTTTCTGCGGAGTCTGATGAATTCCCCTTATGTGACACTCCAGATTCAATTCTTGGGGTGCCCACTCATGGCATGAAGGGGAGCATTGGTACCTTTTGATTTCCTGTGAAGTTCCGTTGTGAGTTTCTGGTCTACTACTCTGACTGATGTCAAGGTACGTAATGGAGGTATGGCTGTGTGTTTCTGTGAATCTTAAATTGTTGTCGTTGGTATTAAGTAAGTTGACAAAATGTAGCCATTGATGTTCACTAGCCTTCCAAATAATGACCAGGTCATCTACGTACCTGAGCCAAATGACCACCTTTTCTGTAGCTGCCTCATTCTGTTCGGTCCAAACAGTGAACTTTTCCCATAAACCCATAGTTAAATTGCCACAGATCGGCGCAAAGGTAGTACCCATGGCTGTACCTTGCAACTGACAGAAGTATTCATTATTAAACAGAAACATTTTGTTTCTCACGCAAAGATCTATCCTGCCTGGTATCATTTCTGTATGCAAAAGAAAATTCAATGACCGGATGTTGAGGTAGTGCTTGCAGGCATTCATGCCAAACTCATGGCCTATAGACGTGTATAAGGATGCCACATTCATGGTTGCTAATAGTCTCCTTCCCAAGGTAAATCCTCCATGTGTGAGAGGAAATCAGTGGTGTCTCTAACATACGATGGAAGTGAAGCGACAAAAGGAAAAAGTACTTCATCAATGAATATCGACATGTTTTCAAGTAGGGTACTGGAAAGGGTGACAATGGGTCTGCCGGGAGTTCTGGAGATGTTTTTGTGCACTTTGGTTGAAAATATATGGTAGGCATAACAGTATTGGTGGTGAAGAGAAATCTGCAGTCGTCTTCCTCTAATATGCCTTCAGTCTCCCATTCAGTTATGAAAGTTTTCACCTTGATCTCTCGGTTTTTAATAGGATTCTGTGTGAGCCTTTCATAGCATTTTTTGTTGTTCAGTTGTTTATAGGCTTTTTTCACATAGTCTTCTCGATTCATGAGAACTATGTTCCATCCCTTCTCAGATGGCTTGATAATGCAGTCTGGCAAGTCGTGAAATTCCTGGAAGGCAATTTTATTAAGTGCTGACATATTTTCAGATCGGCTCTTGTTCATCTTTGTCCTTATATGCTTAAGATCTTCAGTGACAAGAGTCTGAAAAGCCTCAATGCTACTGCCATTTGCAGCAATGGGGTTGAACCTTGACTTGAGTTTAAGACAGCTTTTGGGGGTCCAATCTGTCTTAATATTTAGGACAGAGAGATCGATCTGCTCACCCCCCTCTGTGACATCCAAGCCTTCCTACAGGCCTTCCAAAGTTGAAAGAGTATCTAATTCACCAATGGTAATGTCTGTTTTCCTTTGTGACCTCTGTTTTGCGGGTTTGATATAGGTGTTAGTGGCAAAATACTTAAGAAGTCCCATTTTTCTTATATATTGATCAAAATCGAATCAAGTTTGCACATAGCCAAAATGGGCGCTGTGGCAAAAATGAAGGCCCAAGTTCAGTACTTTGAGTTGATTTTTGATGAGCACATGGTTGGATAGATTAATCCAAACACTACAGGGATATTCTTATTTCTTAAAATATCACCTCAAATGGGGTTTTGTTACCTCCTTGTTATCTTCCTACAGTTGTGACACACAAAACAAGGACAGGTAAGGCTTTTTTGTGCTGGTGATTTTATATCCAACTATTACTGTGTTCCCTAACACTTAGCCTAGCTTGAAGAACACCCTTTGCCTACGTGGTGTTACTAGCCTTAGATAGCGCTGTGACAATGCCTATCTAATAGGGATAGGACGAGGGAAGCTCGCCCTAATACCACAATGATACTCTCATAACATTTAGCAATAGGTTATCCAGCACATTCTAAAAGTACCTATTTGTAAAAACAATAGTTCGGAATAACTCTTCCAATCCTATGTCCAATGGATGGTCAGGCAGTTCGCGTGGGACTCGGTTCCTCAAAGGTGATTTATTCACCCTCCGCAAAGTGTGCATGATCCATTCGTGGATATCTTAATATAGATTTTGTATGCAGAGCAATGGCGGCAAGTACTGTTGCTAGGATGTTTGTTTGTCTTGTTATGCAAGGCTCTTGAACATGCGTTTTGACGGCACCCAACTTTTTGGCTCCAAGGCTGATGAGAGCCTAGAAAAAATGAAGCGGCAGCTAAGTCGCTGGGAGCAGTGATACATCAGCCTCAACAGACACAAGGGTCTTCCCACATTTGGAGAGGTCAGAGTTTTCGTTTCTACTCCTCAAGTGCAAGAGGAAGAAGCCAGTTTGCACAGAGGGTCAGAGAAGGGCTCCCTGTGGTTCACAAGGGGGCATGGAGGAAAAACTCCTCTCTTAGCTGCTGCTTCTTTGCCCTCTGCAGCAGCAACAACCTCAAAACCTCTGAGTCCTTGGTTCACACGCCTGTGGTGGGGGGCAGGCTGACTCAGCATTTGGAGAGTTGGCAGGGCATAATCTCCGATGCTTGGGCACTGCAAACAGTGGCTCAGAGCTATTGCCTCCCTTTTTAGGAAGATCCCAAGATTGTCCTCCAGCAGGCCAAATCTTGAAAGATCTGGGTCTGCTCCTCCTACAGGAGATCTTCACCCAAGTCCATACCTGTGCCAGAGAGGAATCAAAGTTGGTACTATGCTTATTTTGTGATCCCCTAGAAGGACAGAGGACTGAGAACCATCTTGGACTTGAGATGCGTGAACAAGTTCCTCAGGAAGGACAAGTTGAAGATGATTATTCTTTCACAGATCCTTCAGGCCCTTCGACTTCAGGATTGGCTGGTGCCACTGGACCGTCAGGATGCTTAATTTCATGTGCCAATCTGTCACAAGCACAGAAAGTACCCGAGGTTCGCCATTGGCGATTCTCATTATCAGTTGCGGGTTGCGTCATTCAGACTTACCTATGCCCAGAGTGTTTTTGCCAAGCTGATAGCGGTAGTGGTAGCAAGTCTAAGGAGGGAAGGGATTCACATCTACCCCTACCAGGATGATTGACTGATCAAGGCTTGCTCTTCCAAACAGGCTCAGGGTCATCTCAGTCATACTTGATGCTTTCTCCACAGGCTGGGCTTCTCCCTGAACTTCTCAGAAGCTTCAGTTTATTGGAGCAATCCTAGATTTGTCCTCTGGAAAAGCCTTGCCCCTGAGTTGAGGTTGCTCAGCCTCATGGAATCCTGCATTTTTCTGGCACCAGAATCCTCTTTGAGAATGAGGTCCCTTCAGTGGGCCCTTAGACCCCAGTGGTCACAGTTCTCCAGAAGAATGACAGACCTTCTTGAGTTCCCAGACAAGGTTGCACAGAATCTCCTGTGGTGGGCCTTTCGGGAGAACATGATAAAAGGAGAACCTTTTTGGCAGCCTTGGTCGGAGGTGACAGTTGTAACAGATGTCTCCCTCACAGGATGCAGAGCCCAAATGAACAAACTTTCAATCAGTGGTCATTGGTCTCAGTCGGAGTCCAAACTTCACATCAGCTTTTTGGAGCCGAGAGCATTCAGACTAACGATGATGGCTTTTCTTCCTTCTGTGTGGGGAAAGACTGTCCTGATAATGACGGACAACACAGTGGCCCATATTACTTCTAGAGAAGAGGGTGTGTAGGATCACTACCTCTGTGCAGAGAAGCAATGCAGATCTGGTTTTGGGCACTATGAGAAGGAATCTCTCTGCTGGCAGTTCACCTAGCTGGAGAAGAAAACATGAATGAGAATTAGCTCATGAAGTCCTTTTGGAGATCTTGGCCCTTTGGGAAACCCCTCACGTGGATCTGTTTGCATCCAGTGTCAACAGAAAGTGCAACCTATTCTGTTCCAGGAAATCTCCCTCAGAGAGGAGCTCTAGGGGACGCATTTATAGTGGACTGGGAATTTCCACTTCTGTACGTGTTTCCACCAGTCCCCATCATTCCTCAAGTGATCAGGAGGTTGAGAAATTTCAGAACATCCATGATCCTGATTGCTACGGATTGGGCCAGGGGAATGTGGTACCCAAAACCTCTAGAGATGGCCATCTGCCCTCCAATTCATCTTCCCCAAAGAGTGGACTTGCTCTCGCAAGAGGGGGGCCTCCTTCTTCAGCCAGAAATCAGTCCGTGAACATTCACGCCTGGTTTATGAGAGGATAAGATACAAGGATTGAGACCTTCCAGAAGACGTGATGGAGGTGTTGTTTTCGGCCAGAAGACGAGAACAAGCTCTCTGTACCGCTGCCGTTTTAATATATTCTGCAGCTGGTGCAGGGATAAGAGTATTGATCCTTACTTAAAATTCCTTCTGTATTATCATTCTTGCTTGATCTGTCCCATCAGGGGCTTCAGGTATCCACAATAGAGTGTTATTTGGTGTTGCTTTCCATTTTTAAGCATTCTCCGGATCAATGTTCTTATTTCAAAATCCATATAGTAATTAAGTTCTTAAAAGGACTAACTAACATCTTTCCCCCATTTCCGTTTATTGTACCAGTATGGGACTCGAATTTGGTGTTACAGTATATAATGGGAGCACCATTTGGAACTTTAAATTCTTGTCCACTCTGAATCTCAACTCTTAAGACTATTTTTCTGACAGCCATTACATCAGCCCAAAGAGTCAGTGAGCTTCAAGCTCTTTCTGCTAAACCACCCTTTACTACCTTTTTTAAGGATAAGGTGGTTGCAAGGGTACGTCCTTCTTTCTTAGCAAAGGTGGTATCGGAGTTCCATTTGGCTCAAAGAAATGTGTCGCCTGCTTTTTATCCATATCCTCATCCATCTAAGGAAGAGGAAACCCTGTTTAGACCCTAAGACAGCCTTGAGCTTCTATATTTCTAGAATGTCCAAAATCAGGCAAGATGACCAGCTCTTTGAGGGCTATTCTGGTCACAAATAGGGGCAAGCTGTCACCAAACAAACCATCTCTTGCTGGATAATGTTATACATTTCGGAATGCTATACCTTGGCTGGCAAAGATCTGTCTGATGGTCTAAGAGCACATTCTACCCGATGTGAGAAACCTGAAAGAATTCTCCTGAGTAGATCCCAGGAATCCCTTATTCCGGTGGCCAAATACAAACTAGCCGTCTTTTATCACAACCCTAAGGGCATACGAGTGGGGAAGGATCACCTGAGTCGGGAAACCCAGGGTTGTGCTTGGGCAAGTACTCCAGGTGAGGCGCGGTATGTTACTGAAGAAAGGGATGAGGAAGACGAGGTCCTTGAAGATCTGATGGGCGGTACCAACTCGACATCCCTTCCTCGCAAAGAATCTTCTCCATGTGAATCCCCTTCAAACCACAAATCCCTTTCTCTCAGTGGTTTTCGATCAAAATACTCCGTGTCAGTCACCTTCCCATCTCTCTGATTATTATTTCCCACACTCCCAACCGGTTCAGATAAAACACTACTGTTCTTACCATCCACCTTGTTAAATTCCTGATAATAATCCCTGTCATTCCTGCTTGCTTCAAAAATCTTCCCTTTTTGACACAAAAACTTTCTTACCCCTTGGCAGACAGCAGATTGACTGTAGAGCTGTTGACCTGACATGTCCCGACACCATGGTCAGTCAAAGTCAGGCACTTCACGAGAACTGCAACCATTAAAAGAGCTATTGATGAGAAAAGGGGGAAACCAGCAACAGAGGAGTCTGGCACCACGTGGGTGCTCACTCGGGAGCCTCTGAGCGATTACCCAATTGGTGAAACTACTATAACCAGAAGGCCTTAGTAAAGGCAAGGAAAGGGTCAAAGTGGTCATACAGGGGTTTTGTAAAATCCTCTGTGCAGTTCAAAGTCTTTGACCGACAGAGAATTCTGAAGCTAAGGTAAGTGAATCCTGCATCATAAGAGTTGAATAAGAAAGCCATACGATTGACAAGATGGCAAGAGTGAACCCAGCCGAGGGATATCCACAGTAAAGTGTATAAAAAAATTCAGGTTTGTGAAGGTCACAACCAAATTGCATTTGAAGCCATAGTGAACATGATCGAGAGAGGCGAATAGTTGAGTCAGATCTGCGCCCAGAACAGGGGGATCCAGGGGTAAGAAGCCAACGCCCACTGGCACGTGAATGCAACAAAGCAAAGTAAAAGAGGGAAAGCCTTTTGAATACATGCTATGGGAGAGTGACAACAAAGAAAAGTCAATATTCAAGAGGGGTCTGAGCCCGGAAGAGGGGAAACCCAGCGGTGAAGAACCGTCACCCGAATCAAAACCAGAGAAGAACTACTTTTTGTTGAATCTTTTTTTTTAAAGTCTTTATTTAGATTATTCAAAAATAAATACAAGTCAGAACAATCAAAAATGGAACAAATAGAGCATAACAAAATATCAAATGCAATAACTATACTAAGACAAATAGTGAGGGGAAAAAAGAAAAAAAAAACAACATTCTTTAATTGCCAATTCACCACCAACCAATTAACCTAAACAGCACTTTTGCACTTAACTAACAAAAATACAACATCAAAGACACCACAATCATCAACCCTCCCCTCCCACCACCCACAGCCCAAAAATATAACACATTCTGACAGAGCATCAGACATAAATGTTTACTTTGAACCTGTCAGGCCCTCGAGAGCAAGCAGATATAGCTATTGGAGGTCCTGGTATCATTAAGGAACTTTCTAGGCATCTGCACCTGGAAGAGGGGGATCCAATAGTGAGACATCACCCAACGTACCAACAAAGAAGAACTTTTTGTTCATAATTTTGAATACATCAGGCCCACTGTGGCAAGAGACTTTTTGTAAAAAAGAGACTTACCCACCATAGACCTGAATTGCTGAGAGTGGACCCGTTCGCTCGTGCTGGGAAAGCTCGAGCGTGTGCTGTGCTCCAAAGGTCGACCTTATCCCGTACTGAAAACATGGGGGAAGGAAGACCCCAAGTCCTGCATCCTGACTTATTATTTGTGAACACTTCCTTCTTTCTTAAGAACATTATCCCACACTTCTTTTTGTATTTAGCTTAAGGATTGGCAATAGTGTTTTTTTTAGTATAGGCCCTTTTATTTGACAAGACGCTACCAGGACTGCCTTATTATTTGCTGGTCGAAGCTTGCTCCCATGTTAGATTTACGTTTAGATTAGGTGTTTTTCCAACCTACCTATACAGTTTAATAAAGAACCTGGAACTGTGATCATGTGTGTCTGTCTTTACTGTTGCCACCATGAGTTCCTTACACCGAGGAGTGGCTACTTCTTCGGCTCTTCAGAGAGGGGTTCCCGTACAGGACATTTGTAGTGTGGCAACTTGGTCCTCTTTGCACGTTTTCACCAAATACCATTGCCTGGATTCTATGTCGGGTCAGGGGGCAAGATTTGTCAAGGCTGGATTAACCAGCAATACATTCTCTGTTACCACCTTCTTCAACATACTGATTTTGGAGTCTATCAAAGATGAGGAATACATGAGGAGGACACAATCCATTAAAAAAACAAATGACTTACCCTTGGTAATGTTCTTTCAACTGGATGTTCCTCACACTTATTCCTCATCGCCTTCCCATCCTACCTCTCTATATTGGGGAGAATTTCTATATTTTTACATCTTTCTGTCTTTCAATGTCTGGGTCATATCTTTAATATGGCTAAGCATAGGGGTGAAAAAACGAGAACTGAAGCAACAGGCGCAGCGCAGGCTACTTTTACGAGCGTCCACGCCACCGCTGAGGACCGGACGGAGGCCGTCGAGGGCTATGACTCGACGACGCATGGTGTCCGAAACTATGAAAAAAGTTTCTGAAGTGGCAAGCAGACTTGCAAATATATCCAAGAGGAGGAATACATCGGAAGAACATCCAGTCGAAAGAACATTACCATGGGTATGTAATTTGTTCACCTAAGACAGTTTCTGCATATGTGGGAAATCGAGAAACTGATCTCACATTCAACTGTGGAACTCAAAATAACATTGAAAGTGCCTTTGGATGTTTGACTCAAGACAATGCTGGTCTCTCTGTGAGCTTGACAGCTCAACATCAATAACTCACCCCTTTTGTGTGTCGGAGCAAGAATAAAAACACTATTCCTCTTGAATGGAGGAGAACGAGATGATGTGATACACAGAGGAGTGCCTCCGACATCCTGACGTCATTGAGAGTCAGAGCTGTGCTGCATATGGGAACAGGTGGCGGCAAGGAGAGGAACCAGAGAGAAAGCGAGACACTGCCGACCAGGCACTAAGCAGTGCCCAAAGCGGAATGGAGCCAGCTTTATCTGGAGACGTGACCACGTGGGAGACGTGACCACGTGGAAGACGTGGTTGGCCCGGGTCCAGGAAACCACGCTCAACCCAGAGTGCAGGGGAGGAATGAGTCTTCCAATTATACTGAAGGAGGCAAGCAGCTGAGACATGCTGAAATAAGCAGAGTGCTGAACCCGCTCTCATCCATAAGAGAATGCCAGCAAGCTATGGAGAACGCCACCATTCCCGAGCCTCCAACACCTCATTGGAGCAAACCCTGTGATGGAGAAGGTACATAGGTTGCTCCTAGCAGAGTGGGACGCATAGACCAGAGAGTTAAACCGGGAGAAGGAAGGCATATCCTAAATCACTACAAGGGGCCTCTAGACCCAGAGAGAGAGAAGGAAACAAGTAATAAGAGTTACAGGAGCCCAAGAAACCCGAATAGTGCAGCCAGTCAAAGGGCTAATTGCAACTCCTGGGAATCAAGAGAGACATATGAAAAAAATGGACTTCGATCCCCTGGGAGATAAGTGGAACATTGGGACCCAAGCAAGCAAGAAAGAAAGAGAGACTGAAGCAATTAACAATATGGGTTATTAGAGTCCAAGAAAACTGAATATTGTAATCAGACAAATGGCTCACAGGAATTTCCGAGAATAAAGAGAGACCTATATACAGAGGGGTTAACAATGCCCTTGGGAGAGAAGGGAGATGCTGGGATCAAGAAACCCTAAGTATATGTAAGAGGGATCTTCTATACCCCAGAGAAATAAATGAAACATTGAAACAAAGGAATCAAAGAGGGTTCATGGAATCTAAGCCAAGATAGCTTACGGAACCCCCGCACCCCCAAGAGCTGAGAGAGCCATAGAAGAAAAGTGGGTTATACATAACACAGAGAGAAAAGGGAGACACTGAAACACAAGGAGTTCCAAAGTTATGGAAACCCAAGAAAGCTATATACTATAATCATCCACCAGCCTCCAGGAAACTCCAGAGGCCTACGAGAGTCACACATAGAGGGGGCACCAGTACCACTGGAAGACAAGTGAGAGATTGGGAAAGAGTAAACCAAGGGAGCCAGAGCGGGCCAATAAGACAAGTGAGAAACAAATACAAAGTGGACCTGAAGCAGGTAAGATGTTAATTTAGTGGGGAGAAACCCACAGAAGTGGTGGGAAGGGATTAAGGATATATCCCTCAACCTGTGACAACTGGGAGAGTTGATCTTTTTGGAACTTGACACTTTTGAGAGACTCTTGGAACTTTTAAATCAAGGAGACCTGTTTTCTGTTGAAAAGCCATGGACCTAAAACCAGGAGTGATTCCTTGAAACCCTGTGAGAGGTCAGGGTGAACAACTCGGATGGCAGAACGTACTGCCCAACTTTCTGTTATGTTTTATAAGTGGTAGGGCTAGTTTAGAAGATAGGATTTGGACAGAGGACTATATTTGTTATTTTGACAACTGGCGAGCACCTTTAGTATAGTTTATTAGTTAGGGAAGTCCCCTGTTTAGCAATAAGGTCAGAACGGCATTTCTTTAAGTGAAGTAGAGCCCTTTAATAATATGTCCTCTAGTCAAAGACCTTCTTCTAACCTGCCACAGTAATCTTTATTCTATTGTAAGACCAATGGTGAACATGATGCTTGTTCTAAGCTTATCTACTACTATTTAAGGAACTTCTGTAATGGATTTCAAAAAACATTTCTAAAGGCAACATCACTGGACCAATGAGCAGTCTTGAGAATATCTTCCAGCTTCACTCCCAGTGACAACATTTTGGATGCCCCTTTAGCAGAATGAACCCCAAATCTGTTTGTATCACTACTTGCTTCAGCTATAGCCCATTTGACCCATCGCGCAAGATTAGAGGGGAGAACCTGCTCCAGACATTTTCTCCTGCACAATGAGTGACTGCATCACATGATCTGGTCTATGATCTTCAGTTTTGCTATCATAAACTCTGAGACATTTCACCACACCCAACTGTAGAGTGTCAGCGAAATATGGACACGGAATTGCTCTGCAGTTATTCTTCATACATCTCACTACTTCCAGAGAAAATATCCTGCATGGTATGTGTAGAGATCTTATATGACATTTCCTTGCAAGAAAACAAACCTAGTAACACAGTAAGCTTGTCTGAGATACATTTTAGATATTGATCGTTATTATCTGGCCATTCTTCCAGCTTCCTAAAAACTAGATTGGCGTCCCACAAGGGCAAATATCGTGCTTCTGGAAGTCTGAGAAATCTGCTCAGTTTTTTCAACCTAAAATCTGCTAGGTGTTCACCTTCCCAGAGAACGTGAGCTGATGACATAGCCAACCAATAAAATCGCATCCATCCTGAAAGAGAGCTGCGTGGAAATTCAACACCTCCACTAGAGGAGAGTGTGCAGAAATGGGACAAAAGTGTTGTTCTAAGCATGACACTTTCTGTGATGACTAGTAACTCTTTGCTGCACTGAGCAGTCAGGAATCTGCAAGGATATTTGAAGCCATCTGCGAAATTCAAGGCAATCTCCATCTTCCCCCAAAATCCTGCAGGGTCCCCATTCCTTCTTGAACTCCCGAAAGACCTCCCAGCTTTGTCCCCAGCTGCTGCAATATGCTAGAGATGCCATGACTTCTAGTCTGCTACTCCGCCAGGACAGGCAATGGCTCCAGAAGTCCTTTGCCATCTCCGCTAGCCTCCCAGGTGTTTTATGTAACACTGCCCAGACATTGTCCATTCATTGAAGTATGCAGAACTCTAATCTACCCTTTAGAAGAAACTGTATGGTAAAGAATCCCACCAAGACCTCGAAACAACTTCTATGGAGGCCTAGCTCCTCATCCTAGCCTGCTGGCGTCTGATTCCAAAATGATGTCTGTACCTTTCTCAAAGACGGCACTGTCATTCCATTCTTTCATTCATGTGCTCCAGTTAACAGCTTAGTTGTGGCCTCTCTTCACATCTAGCTCCAGTAGTTCATGGCATTTTAATCCTTTTTGTAGATGCTGAATTTTTTGCCTCTGTAAAGCTCTGTAATGCAGGGGCCCTCGGAAGATCACTTGAATGGATGCTGCCAAGAGATCCACTATTTTTGTGACTTCTCTGTACGATACTTGACTTGTCCATAGCTTATTTCTGAGCTGTTCTGCAATATACTTGCCAATCCTACTGCAGTCTCCACATATTGTGTTCCCCGACAGGCCCTCTGTACGGCCCATGGTTCTCATTCCACCACTAAAACCCAGGACATCATGTCCTCGCTACCCTCTTCCCCTCCCTCTATCGGCCCCCTCTCCTCCTCTTCCTTTTTCCTCCTTCTCTCTGACAACACCTGACAATGTTTCTAGACAAATCTGATCTATGAAAGTGTCATCCAAACAGGTGCTCCCCTGCTCCTCCGGACCATCAAGGACCACATTGCCACCCATGATCCAGCCTTGGCTGATTTCTGTAATCACTGTTTCGCCACTGGATATTTTCCGTCTCTCCTCAAGCACTCCCTTGTGCACCCCCTCTTAAAAATGATCCTACCTGTCTGGCAAACTATCACCCCGATCTCCATCACTCCTTTCCTGGACAAACTCCTGGAAAAGGTGGCCATTTCCACCCCCATACTCTCCTCCTTCCCTCCGAATGCACCAGACGAGATCCCTAGAGTTGTTTGCGCTATGAAAGTCTCCTCTAAACAGGTGCTCCCTTGCTCCTCCAGAACCATCAAGGACAAAATTGCCTCTATCGCCCCAGCCTTGACTAACCTCTGCAACCACTCCTTGGCTACTGGCTCCTTCCAACAATCCCTTAAGTACTCTTTTGTGCTCCCTCTCCCAAAATAGCCATTTGCAGACCCTTCCTGCCCAGCTAACTATCACCCTGTCTCTATCACCCCTTTCTTGGGCAAACTCATGGAGAAACTGGTCAACCCCCTACTGACCCTACACACCAAACTGGTTGGCTGCCTCCATGACCGCCAGTCTGGTTTCGGGGCATCCAGAGGCATGGAAGCTGCTCTTCTGAACACCTGTGAAGAACTACTCTTTAACCTGGACTCTTAACACATCCTCTGTCTGAGCCTTCTGCTTTTGACACAGTCAACCACTTAATCCTCATAAACCATCTCCATGATACCCATGGCATCACAGACTGGGCACTGGCATGTTTAATCTCCTACTTTTCAAACAGACTGCTGCACCGACTGGTTGTTTGGTACCATCAGAGTCCCACCGGGTACCAGGGTCCTCCCATGACCAGTCCCCCATTGCATTGCCTCTGGGTCCACCACACTCAGCGGCTGTAACCAAACTGCACAGTCCCATGCCTGCTAGCACTTACCCTGAGCCACACTGCCCTGGCTGCACTACTCAGAGCTTGCTGCTCTGATCGCACTTCCCGCCCCTATGCCTTGCACTTCCTCCCCTGCCATTCCCCCTGCACTAAACGCTATTGCACGATCTGAATAACACAAGGCCTAGTAAGATCGTAGTCTTGTCTTCCCTTTGTTTCACTCCCTTGTCTTGTCACGCCTAGAAACACTTGTGTACAGGCGAGTTATAAATAACTTATATCCTATCATGTTCTTCTCCTCCTGAGATTGTTTGTTTATTTGTAGCGCCCGCCAGACCCAGAGGTATCAGGGCGCAGAGACAAAGATATTTTAGGCTTACATAGTTGCATAGTATGACATACAGAATCTACAGCAATACATTTTACGTACTTATTACATGAAGAGCATACAGGTTATCATACGTAGAGCATAGTATATATGGCAAGGTACACAGATAATAAAGATGGCAATGTTGGCAATTTTCAAGAGAGAAATAAAATAAAGTGCAGTAATATTTGCAGATTAAAATGTCATGAATGTCTGTTAGTCGAGGGGAGAAGTCAGGAGGGTCTGATAAGAAGGCTTTCTCTCTCTCTGGTCTAAGTTTTAGAGATCATTCGATTTAAATAGCAGTTATTATTTCTATTCTTAGTGGAGATGTGATTTCTTTTGGACATTCCTAACGCCGCTCTCAAGGCGTTTTGGAGTATTTGAATTTTATTGGTGATATATTTGTTAGCTCCAATGTAGAGAGCGTTACAGTAGTCCAACTTGGATAACACAAGTGCTCTTGCCAGTGTAGTACAACTGCTCGTTGAGAGGAAGGATTTAGCTGATCTAATAAATTTACACATGTAAGCTGTGGTGGATGCCATAGCATTCACTTGTTTTGTAAGGGTAAGACCAGAGTCAAGGTAAAAACCTAGTGTTTTTACTTCCTTCATTACCTTAATCGTGTTGCCGTCTATGTTGAAAGATGTATGTTTATGGCCAAATTTGTTGATGTTGAGTGTGGTCCCCAGGATGATGAGCTCCGTTTTATCATCATTCAGGCTTAGGCCATGTAGTGCCATCCATGCCTGGATGATGAGGTATATCTTATTCACCAAGGCCAAATCCTGGTTGTAATCCCCTGTAAGTGGGAAGAGAATCTGAGTGTCATCTGCATAGTTAGTGTAGGTGACACCAAGACAATCCAGATCATCAAAGAGGGGCTTGGTAAATATATTATACAGAGTAGGGGAGACGCAGGAACCCTGGGAACTCCACATGCAATGGGGATGGGATCAGCTGCTTCAGAGTTGGAGAAGACTCATTGTTCTCTCACTCAAGAAAGATTGAATCCACACTATGGTGTGTTGTGAGAAGTGTGCATCTGATTCTAAATGGTTGCAGAGTACATTGTGGTCCACCAAGTCGAACTCTGCTGAGAGATCTAGGACTCTGCTGAGGGATCTAGGAGTAGTAATAGGGTGCATTTGCCCTGATGTCTAAGCTCATCAACTTGGGCCTTAAGGTCAATGAGTGCCTTTTCAGTTCCATGCTGAGGTCTGAAACCTGATTGCCGGGTGCCTAAGAGTTTGTTCTGTTCCAGAAAGCTCTGGATCTGCAAGTACGCCACCCTGTCTAGTATCTTAAGGAGGAATGGCACTGTTGTAATTGGTCCATAATTAGAGGGTATAGCAGGGTCAAGGGTTTGTTTCTTCAGAAGACGGAAGATCCGGGATTCCTAAGATTGCTCAGGATAGTACCTGAGGTAAATGACGCATTAATAAGCTTAGAGATAAAGGTTGAGAGATCTCTTGCAGCATCTTTTATAATTTGGGCTGGACATTGGTCTCCTTGGCAGTTGGAGGGCTTGAGAGAGAGTATTACTTTTTCTACTTCTATTATTGTAGTTTTGGTGAAGTTGAAACATAGCTCAGGTTTAGGTAAGATCGACACATTTCTAGGTTGGGTAGTAGTTGTTGGTACGTTTAGCTTTTTTTTGGTGATTTTTACTTGAAGAGTGGCAATTTTGGCAGTGAGTGCTTTCTGTATGCCAGCGCACCATGTCTTGTCTTTGACACAGTTATCAGGTACAGGGATAGGGTTTTCCAATTCCTTTAGTATAGCAAAGAGTTCCTTGGTACCTGATTTAGCCTGTATTATCCTGTTGTCAAAGCTTTCTTTTTTTAGCTTGTCGTATTTTTTTTTGTTGTATTTAGTGGAGATGTTAATAAGGTTTGCTTTATTCACCTCAGATGGTGTTGACCTCCAGTTGGATTCACTTTGTCATTTTTCTTTTCTCAGGGACTTAAGGTATGGATTAAACCAGATTGTAACTCTAGTGAACTGTGTGTCCCCCTTAAAAACCTAGAAACTCTAGCCTCTGAACCGGAACCTGCTCTGACTTCTCCCAGTTGACTGGGAAAACCAAATTACTGTTTGTTGCCTTAGCTAATGTGGGTCCTAAAACAAGATGATCATGCTGTGCTCATAGATAATCAGTCTGATCCTTGACTCCTGGAGGGCTGCTACTCATCAATTTGGTGTAGCACCAAGATTCTGATGAAAGAATGAAAGGCAGACATGTGAATTCAAGTCCTCCTGTGCCAGAAAAATGTCATGAACCTCCTGTGAGCCTGGAAGACGGGAATTGTAAAACAACCATCCTATAAATCCAGCCTGACTAACCAGTCTACTTTCTTGAGGATGTCTCTCAGCAAATAAGCAAGTAGATCCCCTCCATCGTGAAGTGGTGGTAAGTAATCCATTTGTTGAGCTCCCTAAGATTTATTATGGGCCTGGCTTCTTTGCCTTTCCTGTGCACAGGAAAGAGCCTTCTTATAAAGATGTCTCAATATCCATGGTTCTATTTCTCCAAAGGTCCTCAAATTTCTGGTCCAGCAACAGACTCTTTTTTTTGATATCGCTATCGAAGGCAGTTTCCTGTACTAAATGTTGTCACCCAAAACTCTAGATGAACGCCGTACCCTGCTTGACAATCCTCTATTTTTCTATGAATAATGCCATCCTCCCCCCACCAAAGGGCAACCCGCCTGTTTTCTCACCTGAGGGTAATGGCTGGTTGCCTCCTCCACGCCCTCTTCTGACGGAGGGGGGTGAGGGTATTTGTTGGACATAATCCTAATACTAGGCTGCACCCCTGGAGAATTACTGCCATAGCAAAAGTGACTGACCAGATGACCCCCCCCCACTTCGACTAGCCTCTCCAAAACACTTGGTAATATTTTGCAGATGGAAGGCTGAGCCTTATGCAGATCCACGGATGTGCTGACGAACTTGCTTAATTTGTTGGTGAACGCATCTCTGAATAGGAGTCCCTAAGCTGCTTGGCCGGTTGCTCCTAATTTCTGATAAATTATGAGGAGGAGGCCCCACCTATTTTTCACCAAGATGTTGCAATTTCCATTTCCTAGTGGACACACAGCGCATTGTGCCATATTGGCCAATACTATTAAATATACTGGCTCTCTGATATTCCTGGATCTTTCTGCTAAGTCTGTGATGTTTGCCAAAGGTCCTGCTAGGTCCAGGAGCTTATATTAGCTGTAAAATCGTCAAAGCATGTTCACCCCCCATCTAAAGGTCCTTTAGATTTGATTTGGTTTGATTTATTTATAACACGCCAAACACCAGTGGCATCTGGGGCACATATACACATGGGACAACATAATTACAGGACGAGGACGAGATTCTTAGCAACATAGATCAGAATCTTAGGGTCAAGACATGGGGTGTACGCAAACTTGCTCACCTCTTTCTCCAGGTGCTTACGAAACCTCATCCACATACATGAGACCACTTTGGGTGAGGGGTCCATTCCATTCTGTGGACCTCTGATGTCTAAATGCATCAGAATCAAACATCCTTTTCACCATCGACCACAGCGGTAACCTTCTAGAGCTTCTCCCAGGATTTGTCCTCAGATTTGTGTAACCCTTAGACAACCAACGTATGTCCGAGCCTTAAACCCCTAACACATTGTAAAGGAACACTTACCTTTTCTGGACTGCAGAGTAGCAAAGAAAGAGCAAGGACTAGGAGAGAGCCAGATCTTTTAGGGCTTTTTGGAGGAGTCTCATTCAGGGACAGGATTTGAAGAGATGTCATTTGGACAGAAACACCTAACGACATGGGGTGTGCTGTGTTTTTTTCGGTGCTATGTTTAGGTTATTTACTGTAAAGCTGCTGAAAAGTTAGTAAAGAAGGATAACCATAAAGCTCGCCTCAGGTCTGGTCAAGGAATACTAGGGCCTGTTTTCACACTTCACCCCCAACTGCTCTGCCAAACACACACCTTTTCTCATGGGTGTTACTAGGTCTGGAAAAGATCCGGAGCTAGTCTAATGTCAGGACTGTCGGCCCCAGGGCTAGCTAGCCTTTTTGTTGTAGCCCCTGAGCTTCTATGGGGGGGGGGGCTACAACCAAAAGGTCCGGGGCTACAGCTCCTTTCAGACCACCCCACCCCCACGCAAACGCCTCTGTTCTGGGCATCTTGGTCTTCCCGCTGTAAAGTGTAACCAGCTGCAAAATGATTGCCACACAAGCGAAGAGCGCCATCTCACCTCTGCCATGATACCATGTTTTTTTACTATATATATATATCCTGGTGCACACTGATGACATGCTTGATAATATGGCAACAGATGTGTGGTGCTTTTGAGGATCCTCGGTTTGAATGTTTTCATTTACATGGATTCGAATCCGTTTCATAGCGTGTTGAGCCATACTATTTTGGGGGTAAAGTATTGGTATGTTAGTGGTTAGAAAAGTCCGTTGTCATACATTAATAAGCAATCACGTAACACTTTAGGCCGGTCTTCAGAGACCAGAAGGTTCCATTTTTGTTTACTTAGTGCATTTACGCTATGAATTATGTGGCTATATTTGTCTCTTAAGCGTTGGGTAGACAGACTCCAGAGACCGTGTGCATTGTCATGCCAGGGAAGGGATTGAAGGAAATCCGGAGAGAAGAGAAAATGCACGGCGACAAGTGAAGGAAATGGCTCTTTGACCGCAGCTGCTCCCCTCAGATTCCCCTAGAAGGAGAGTGCCGGAGGTGGGCCATTGCACAAAGGGATAACGAAGATGAAAGCCACGGACGAGAGGCTGCCGAGGCCTGGCCTCTCGCTGTGCGGAAAGGCCTCTTTAGCATGTCGCCGCCGCTGCTGAGGAGCCGCGCACTGCAGCCGAGCAGGCTGACCCCTCACAGTATTATTAGGGGGGAATGATAACCAGTCCCGGGGGAGAGTCTGCATCTGCGCTGCTTCTCCAGGCCGCGCGCGCCACGGGTAGCGGTTTCTAATTGCTCACTTTAGCCGGCTTCCTCTGTACAGCGCTGGGTAGCTTCCCAACCTCCGGGAACGGCCATACATGAATAGCTTAATGCCAACTCGCAAGCATGTGTGACTGAAAACCTAGCTCCGCTTAAATCTTGCTTTGGCTCAAGCACTTGGAGATCAATGTCAATAAACCAGGGAAGGACTGCTGGATGCAATCAGTAAACCTATGTGGTGTAGTATTCAATTACGCCATGTGTCCCCCCAATCTCCTATGCGAACTGGGACTCGAGTCCCAGTGGGCTCGTGCTCTCCCCCATGGCTTTCCTATGCCTAATGATTGATACGACTATACTGTTATTTCCGCTATTATCATATGTCAAATCATGCGAGCGGGCTATTACTTCTGCATCCGTCGGTAAAAGGTTTTACTGAGCTCTGATTTCTATCTTTTTTCAGACCTTAAATACAATTAAGAGTGTGTGGGCCCTATTCACATTTGAAGTGTTTTTGTGCGATTTAAGATTAGTTCACGCTTAGAAGATAGTGATTAAAAATAGGTTGAAAGGTTCTGCAATATTAATAAACTAAAACGTATACTTTTAGTCAAAGCAACTCATTTGAAGAATAATTCTATTTATTTCATCATAGACATACAGGTGTCGTATCCAAGATTATGTGGACAGTGACCATTTCAGCAACCACAATTGCTGTCGGGAGGACTATAATACACCGATAACATACCCGTGATTTCAGGAAGGACATATTCTATTCAGGTGATGTGGCAGTAAGCAAACAAGACACATGGCAGGGAGAGCCTTTGCCAAGGGTTTACTCGAGCAGTATGCCTTTGGCACATAGAAAGCGAGTGTCTGCTGTGCCTCACATGTAGTTGCTGTGTGCCTGTGCACTCTGCCCTGTAGGACCTGGGCCAGCAGCAAGGCTGTGTCTATTGTAATGGCCTGCAATTGTTCATTCAGGGGAGTGAATAAGAGGGGCTTTGCATGCTGTTTTCTTGGGCATGGTTGTTTCTACATGCCTTGGCTGACCATGACACTGTGGAAGGCTCGAAGGTCTGACCACAGCTAAGCCATAGACAGGCTGTGTCCTTAAGCACTGCACACAAGCACAAGCCTAAGGTTTTGGTAACAAGGACATAAATAAACGAGGAAACCAAAACGTGCGGTTTTGCTCGCTTTTCAGGGAGCTGTTGCAAAATAGGCACATTCAAATTTCTGACATACAACCCATCCCAAATGTTGCTGGGGGCCCTTAGGAAGTAAATAGAAGGCATTTGCCATCAGTCTTTTCTTGGGAATGGCTTCAAAAGCCCAAGCTCACCATGCAGTGAGTACATTCCAGGCATACCACATAACCCAGTGAACACCTCTTCTCCAGCTATTTCTCCTTACGGCGCTGTGCCACATAGAATACAGTTGAGTCCCACGATAAATTTGGTCCAATTGTGCACTTAGCTCCGCCAGCTTTTCCGTTTGCACTGGTCTGTGAAGCCGGATCCACCTCGGTCTCCTGTTGATGTGTTGAGTAATGTGACACCATCCTGAAGTAAGGCACAGACAATGCACATCACTTTCTTTCCCCTTGTGCAGTATTTTCTTATATTTTGCAAAGCTTTTCTTTAGTTCAGTGTTCAATAACGCATTAAGTTCTTTGCAGCCTGTTCGGTATTCAATATTGTCCATTTGGTCTCCAGACCCATTTATTACTGTCCATTTGGTCTCCAGACCCATTTATTACATACGTTTACTTGTTCAACTTTTCCTTTGCCCATACCAAGCTCCTGAAGTGCCCTGTCATGAGTGTTCTCTCCCGGTAACCGACCGGTGTGCAGCGGCTCCTCCAGGTGCTTCAGCGTTCCTCTTCTGCTTTGGCTCCCTTTCCTCTCTCTCTTTGGGAGCACCGGCAAGTAATGCTCACCTCTTACGAACCTTCATGCTGCTTCCTGCAGCATAGTGGAGACTGCTGTGTCCACCAGCTCCCGCTGGGGACACACGGCTCAGGGGTCTGCAGGGCTCTTGACTCTCTCACAGCTTGCTCTGGCCTCTGCATCTTTCCTGCTCTCCTGCAGCAGTCAGTGTCCTTTTCACTAGCCCCTCTCCAGCCTGCTCCACTTAGTCCTGGCTTCCCAGGCTGTTCGCCTCCTCCTCCTTTGCCTTACTACAATTACTTCTGTCAATGGGACATGCCCGACCTTTAGAGTGGTGTTCCAGTCATCTTTCTCATCCCAGTACCAAAGTGGTGTGCACAGATGGAAGTGTGCATTACTCCTAGTTGCCTATTACTCATCACATTCTTAAAGGGATATGAATGTGGGACAGTGGGGACGATTGGTAATAACCTACAAAGGTCGGGGAAGGGTAGGATGTATTTTGACAATTTAATGATTTAACTAGAGGAGGTAAATATGGGTCTAGCCTGCCCATATAAGGAGGTGTTCTCATTATTGTTCTGTTCCCTGTCCCTATATACGGATGATTTACCATAGGGTTGTCTTGCAAGGAAGAAAGGGAGGGCTTTGACAGTACCCTATAAAGGCTTCAGGAACTAACGGTTCATTTTGAAATGGAACCAGCGATACTGTGTCTCACCTAAGGACACCCTCCTTCCATTCCCCAGATCTCCTCCTCCTAGGTGAACCTCCCTTGCATATCCACCCCCAGGGTCGGGATCCAAAAGCGATGGCCTTTCCCTGGCCAGGATATTGCGAAGAGGGAATGTGAGGATGCCTTCAAGTTCCATACAGTAAACAGAATCGGGGAGAGAATGATTGACAAGTCATTTCACTACTTCCTGCATAACATACTGAGACACCCCAGGAATCTAAGAGCCGACTGGGTGCAGGTTCGAGTCGAGCTGCATTGCAAAGTCCTGGTGGTTCGACACTGGTTCTATGTGGAAGTTTGAAGTAGTCTGCATGGGGTGCTGGTGCTGGATCCATGCATGTGATGGCAAACCGGTTCGAAGATGCAAGCACAGTGGTTCAAAGGTTGAGTGAAAACAAGGATCTGAAACTCAGGATGCTGTGTGACCCACTACAGGGGCCCCTAGGACAGGGGGGATCCTTTCAGGTGTTGATCTCCCAGCCTAAGGAGGTTTATAAGCAGAATGGCAGGTGATTGTCCTCAGCAGAAGTCACCCCTAGTGTACCCTAGGAGTAGGCAGCACCTCCATGGCTGCGGGCTATGGAAAGACAAACTCTCTCAAGAGGTCCAAATGAATTATTTCTTGAGCCTTGGATAGTCCAAAAGCAAATCAAGGAAGAGGCCAGGGGAACCCCTAATGTCCCAAAGGATTGGATGAAAGCAAGCCTGCTTTAAGGGGTCTAGTTCCTGACCTTTTGACAAGTGGTTTTTGCCTGGTTGCATCATATACAAAGTACTTTGTGCTACATCAAGTGTAGAAGACAGGAAGAACGAGAGGTACAGAGCCATACAAGATGGTGGAATCCTTCCACAAATGTTCTGAGCCCCCTCTGACTTCAGTAGTCCCGCCCCATTCTCAGAACCATGCCGTCAAAGGCCCATCGGTATGCACCACCCTGGTTTGAGGCTAGTCCTTTTGTGTAGGGTGTGCACTTTAATGATTCTTGTTTACCAGGACAGCTCCCTATGAGGGGCTGTCCAGATGAAGAGAGGTGTTACCCGACCCCGCAAAGGATCAGAAGAGAGGCCCTGGCTGGGGTCCTGCTGGGTGCAGCAAAGACTGTCATTCTAAGGAGATTACACACAGCAGTTCCGTGTCTGGCCTGGGCTCACAGTGTTGACACATGTATGATACAGATCAGATGTTGCTTTAATAATTATGTGAATTACCAGCCCCCAAACCCCCATCTCGGTTGTGGCTTATGTTTAAAGATTAAACTGCCGCTAGGATGGTAATTCATCATAATTATGTAGTTTGGGGTCAGAGGCGTAGATTTTAAATGCAGTTTCTGTTCCAAAGTGACTTTGCTGTCACCTCATCTGTCAAGAGGGCACCTGTGACCTTCAAACGTGCTCTGTGCCACTGAAGAGCAGGCCCTGCTGATCAGTAGACTGATGCAGCAGCGCACAGGTATAGGCTATGTTTTTGGCATGGAGTTTGATGAAAGGGGGCTCTGGTTAGCAGACCACCATTTCTGAGATGGAATTACTGGTATAATTTTATTATTACTAACAATAAAAACAAGCTAGTGGTTTACACCCTTGCAAGATGGCAATTCTTCACAAGCACATTTCATAGTGCAATGTGAAGCTACATATATCTGGGGGTGGGGGCATATTGAAACTGGCTTGAGCATTTTCTGGCAGCATTGTGAAACTGGCATAAGTAGTTTTGTGGGCGACATTGGGCATTTCCTAGAGACAAAATGAAAACTAGCATGTTGATGTGTGCAGGTGAGCATTACTGGCAGGCCGTCGTTGTCACTTCCTTGAAGTCAATTTGTATGTTTGCATGTATTTATGTAAACATTGCATGGCCATTTTGTTTAGCATAATCATACTCTAGGGGAAAATGTGGAAACATATCTGACCATCTTGTTAACTGACAATTGCGTTGAGTGGGCACCACCCGTGATTCAAGATTTGATTATGTATATATCCTAATTAGTACTTGGTGTATACCAGGAACCCGAATTGCACTGTTTCTGAAATGAAATATGCACAGAAACTGATGGAACACCACCAGCATTAGTAATACCTTGGTAGAATTTGCTACTGGATCAATCCTGGATATTCTATTTTATTTAATAGCGTCTTTATTAGTGTTGTCTTTTCACCATTGCTCGAGTGGCAGAACCTTTAGCCAATTAATTTCTGACTCTGGGTCCATCCTTAGGGCTAATTCTACAATCAATACAGATAAAAAAGATTCTAAATAATCTGTACTTATCATCAGTATGGAATTCAGTTATAATGAACCCGAAGAATGTAATGCTTACCTGTCAACAATGAAGAAAAAAGCACTTGTGAACACACATTTTAAAACAAAGTGAAACACGTGTATCTGGAAAATGTATTGATCCTCGTTTATTCATCTAGAGAACATTGACGTTTCCAAATCATAATTAGAAAGAGTACCTTTTTCCTCTGGTATCCCAGTGTCTATCAATGGTTGTACACTGAAGATTCTGCAAAAGTATAAACTCTACTTTAGAATACCATCCAATTGCTCACCATTCCTATGAAAAGATGTTTCCATTGTTCCCTAAATGTTGTAATGGAACGTACAAAATCTGATGTAAATATGGATGCTTCTATAGACAATGGGGCAGAAAAACTGTCTGCAGTTGATAGTGTCTTTTATATGTATTGTGGCGCATTACTGTACAGAGGGAAGGTACTTGGAAGTGAGTGGGAACGCTCCTTACAGGAGCATTATAATGACGGGCGCCTATGTAGGTGACGGCCACCCAATAATTCTGTCTCCCGGCACTTCCTCTGTAGTATCCATGCAGGTGTTGTCCCTTCTGTACTGGACCTTTCCTGCCGTTCCTTCTGTGGCGTGTGTGAGAACACCATAGTAAATACAAATTAACTGGGAAAGGAAAAAAGGTAACTAAAGAAAGCACCTTTCACAGATCAACAACGGAATAGCCAATGCACGCATGCAGGCCAGGAGGCGTGGCAGTGTGCTAAACACTGTACTTCAATCGGTTAGAAAGGGGATTGCTGTACAAAGAGGTTTATTTGCGTGTTGCAGAGCGTTTCAAGAGTGTCACTGCGCAACACTTACTACAAAAAACTGTCACTACTTTCAAGAAGGGCACCAAGCCAATTTTGACGTGGTGTGCAGAAATCAGGATGGCAGGCATAGTAAGATGAACGTTATAGCTGGGGAAAAGTATTCATGCTGTGAAACGTCATATTCCCATGGGCGAAGTATGCCATTGGCACATGTCGAACAAAGGCGCAAATACACTTCTTTGCAATGTACCGCGCTGTCTGCATTCATGGACCAAATAGAAAATGACGCTGCCACATCGGTGGCTGCATAATGCAATAGAAACCTATGCAAGCGATCGGAAACAGACGCATGACCTGGGCAAGTGCCTTCTTCATCGCAAACAGCACTGAAAGTCGTGTAACATGCTGTGCACTTTTCCCTACACAATGAAAAACAATAATATCGTCATGATTGCATGTCACCAAAGTGTCACACAAAGAAACCAAAATCAGTCACTTCATTGTGGCTACTCCATAGCACTACACATGCACATGATAGATTGCAAAATGAGTGTTTTCCGTTCACTTTCAGTCAATGTATATCGGAATCCCCTAAAACCAGCCCGCTGTGCCTCGTGAAACACACAGCCATAACCGCACCCTCTGCATTTCTGTTGACAAATGCACAGTGTAGCACAGTCTGTCCGTACACAGCACACTCACAAACTTTATTGCCCAATCCCGTAGCCTCTGCAGGCCCATTTCTATGGCCATATTCAGCAAAAGGGGCGTATGTAACACGTGCCACCCTGCAACTATCGCGATATTCACAGACTTTTCATGCTGTATGCGCGCGGGAGTGGGGGAATAACTTTCAACCAGGGGAGCGGACATTGTTGGGTGTGATGGCTCTTAAAGGAGCCTTTGTGTTTTTTTTTGTTTAAAGATTCTTCCCTAGAAACACTTGTTTTGTGGTTTTCATACGTAAATGTGTGTTTTCAATGTCACCTTAAATTCTTGCAGTAGGGTCTTCAGTGCAGTGTGTAGATTGTGAAACAGCATTTCATTGCCACTGGTCGACAAAGACATGCCATTTGCCTTGAAAAGGTGTATGTATCACAAAGCAATGTTCTCATTCTCACAGGAGAACATCCCAGCAGCACTCAAGAAGTCACACATGCTTCTGTTGATGAGACCCGTTCTGACCTCTGGCTGGCACAGGAATCATTGGAATACTTCCACACTATTCTCGGGGGTATACATGAGAAAAGCACCTTGGCAGTAGAAAAAATGTGCTGCACTGCTTTTATCATAATCTTCAGTTGACGGTACACACAGGAACAAAGCATGTAACCCAAAAGAAGGCTCCAAAGTGCATGACCACAACATGTACAGTTGCCGAAGAGGCCACGTGTCGACATTTTACAAGCAGTCTGCTGAAAAAGCACGCTTTGACACTGCACCACAAAGCGTCCAATCCCTCCAAACCGAAATTGCCAGATAAATCTTCTTGGAGGGCATACACACACAGATCTTCCACAAAGGCATCACCCATGACGAAAACTGTGCATCTTGCCATGTTTGTCAGCCACAGTACACAAAGTAATGGAAAAAGTGAATGGAGCCCTTTCCTGCGACGCTCACCCAGAGCACCTGATTGGCCAAAGGCCATAGTCCCATTCCCATTGGCCAGCATGGTAAGAAGCGCAGAATGTGGCACGTGCCTTTCCCCGATTCCCGCGAGGGCCGCACCCCTCCAAAGCTGGAGCAGACCTTCTTCCCTTTGCACTATCTTCTCTGCAGCACCACCTCATTGGCTTACGCGTAAGTAGGCACACACGCATCCACCAATCGCGACAAAGCCATCATCATCCAACACTGTCACTCCTGTACAAATGTACAGATGTACTGTTACACATTTACAATACACATATCGTGCCATTCCTAAGCACGTCCACTACAAAGTTTACTAAAAGTAGGCTCAATTTCACCATCCGCATACAGCCACATAGCCACCCAGGATGTGGCATGTGTAATCCTGAAACTACTGCACAATCCGCAACCTTTTCGTGATAGTGAGGGTTGGGGGTGGCGGTGTACGAAATATCAACCTGGGTAGGGGATTGGGGTTTACATCGTAGATGTATAAAAGTTTGATTTGTTTTTTTTACGTGCATGCGAGCAACTTTTTTTTATTCTCTCTTTATATGCATTTCTGTTTGGCTCTCCTCACATTTTTACCACATTCTAGTCAATGCTTCTTGCACAGTGTAAAAGAAAACGGCATTGGCAATGGTGCTCAAATAAATGCAATTTCTACGGAATCGCTGCATATGTTGCAACCTCATGATCTCATAGTGGGTGGGGAACATGTCAGCATTCTGCATAAATTCACACATGCTTCTGTTTATAACACACCTTCCGACCTCTGGCTGGGTACAAATTACATCGTCATGGGCCCATACCCCTCTTGATGTCATGAGAAAACGAACTTGGCAGTAGAAAAAATCTGCATCACTGCATTCAGCAACCTCTTCAGGTGATTATTAAACGTCCACACAGCATGTAACCCACATGTAAATTTCCATAGTGCACGACAACAAAGTCAACGTTCGTGATGGAGGCCACATATCTGCAAAGGTGAACCATCCTTCACAAAACTGCAGTCACCCTGACAGCCTCAGAAAGCATCCACTCCTTCCAAGGCGACATTACCAGCAACTCCTCTTTGCACACAACACCTGTGCAGATGACGCACAAAGGTATTACTGACAATAAGCACTGTGCGTCTCTCAATCTCGACCAACCTCACAACACAGTATTTGGACAAATTGTTACTGCGCCTTCCTGTCAACCACACCCTAAACATCTACTTGCCTATTGGCCACAATTAAATTCCCATGTGCACCATGGTCATAATAGCAGAATGTGGCACGTGCGCTTTCCCATCTGCAATGAGGGCCACGGCCCAGTAACACACACACAATGCTTCTTCCCTTTGCACAGGCATTTTTGCAGCACTCCCCCATTGGGTGTTGTCACATTTTCAAGCACGCATGCAGCAAGCAAATACAAAACCTCTGCATTGCACACTATCATTTCTGTACCCCACTCCATATTTACTGTTACACGCTCTCTTAGTACACGTTCCGTTTCATTCCAAAGCCCTTCCACCAGAAACCTCTGCTAAAAAATTAACGATTGCAGCATCCACAAATATCCTGAGGCGCACCCAGCACACCTTTTGCAATGCACACTACAGTGCAGCCTTTTCCGCACCCACCACAACATTATGGATCCATGCATGCGAGCATGTGGGCACCTAACATTATGCACAAATGTAATATACATAGTGCCACTTCTACTCAACTCCCCCACACCATAAAACACCCATTCAGCAAAAAGTGTCACAATTAGCAGAATCCACAAACATACCACAACCTGCACCAACCCTACCCACTGCCATTCACAAATTAGTGTGTCACTGGCAACCTATGCACAAAAGCTTCACAACATTCGGCCTACTTCAATAAATCTGCACACAGCACTGTAACCAAGCACATATAAGCTGCACTTCACCCATACCCTCTTCCATACTCACATTACATAAACACTGCACCCTGTGTCCACACTACACATCTTCTCCCCGCAACATCTCCTGTTGTACACCAAATACTGCAGCATGTTCCAACTATCACCACAACCATGACACCCCCAATACACGCTTTGCAACTCACTTGTGCTGCTCTAGCACGTGCACAATGTGCTCCACACCCACTCACCAAACATCACCACCCTGTGCCTAATGCACTGTCAAACCTGCATTGCTGCAGTGTGTGTACTCCTTGCACACATTTCACGCACCGTAATGCAACCACTGGCACCAGCACTCCTACCCAACCTCCACACCGCAATGCATATGCACACCGTTAAATGCAACAGTTACCATAATGTACACATATTACACTGTCTCCGGCACCCCTACGCCCTTTCATTCACATACTATTGTCTTACCCACTTCCTTTCAGAAAGTTTTGTGTCACTGCCAACATAACCACAAAATCCTCACAACATTGCCCATACTACAAACAATCTGCATAAAGCACACTATCCAAGCACACATTATCTGCCATTCAACCATACCCTATACCATACTAGCCATATGCAAACACTGCACCCAGTGGCCACACTGCGTGACTTTTCACTGCAACATCTCCAACCACACATCAAAAACTTGACCACGTTCTAACAGTCACCTCACCTGCAAACCAAACATACACGTATGGCAGCGCTCTTCTGCTGCTCAATTGCATCTGAAATATCCTCCACACTCATTCTGTACAAGTCCCCACCCTCTAACGGATGCAGAGTCAACAATGCATTACTGCTGTGGTTGTGCTCAAGACCTAGCCTCTTGAGTGCATGGCCTACAAATGCAGAGTCGGCCTAGGCTCTTGAGTGCATGGCCTACAGCATTCGGGAAGAAGCACTCACCCACCGCAATGTAATACCACCGTACGTGTCACCAAGTCACCAACTACGACAATCCACATACACAGCAGTGCCACCAGCACTCCTACCCAACCTGCGCACTGCCATGGAGCTATGCAGGAAAGAAGTGCAGCAATTACCATAATGTACAAATAAGCACGGTCTCCTGCATCCCTGTGCACTTTCATTCGCATACTACGGCCGTACTCACTTCCATTCACAAAGTATTGTCTCACTGGCAACCTATCCACATACTGTTCGCAACATTGGCCCTACTCCAACCAATTTGCACACACCACACTATGCAAGCACCCCCCTTTACCGGATGCAAAGTCAGACATGCATTGCTGCGGTGGGTGAGCTGAAGCCCTGTGCTCTTGAGTGCTTGTGCTCTGGCCTATGACTTTCAGCCATGCACCCAATAGTCTAATCCTTCAACACACCCACTAGAAATAAATCTGCCCACAGCACAGTAACCAAGCACATATAAGCTGCCCTTCAACCATACCCTCTTGCATACTCACATTACGTAAACACTGCACCCTGTGGCTCCAGTACACAACTTCTCACTGCACCATTTCATGCCGTACACCAAATACTTTAGCATGTTGCAACTATCACCACAACCATGGAACGCTCAATACACCCTTTGGAACTCACTGGTGCTGCTGTAGCACGTCTACAATGTGCTCCACACCCATTCTCCAAACATCAGCATCCTGTGCCTAATACACTGTCAAACCTGCATTGATGCAGTGGCTGTGCTCCTTGCCCACATTCCCCGCACCGTAATGCAACCATTCATGCCAGCATTTCACCAAGTACCACTATGCACATAAGCACCACTGCAACCAGCACTTCTACCCAACCTCCAGACCGCAATAAATATGGACAGTTTTAAATGCAACAGTTACCATAATGTACACACATTACACTGTCTCGGCACCCCTACGCTCTTTCATTCACATACTATTGTCTTACGCAGTTCCACTCAGAAAGTATTGTGTCACTACCCATCTTTTAGGACTGGTGCTCTCAGTTTACCCTAAAATTAGGGAATATACACTTTTGCGTTGCAAATACACATTTCCATGGCATTCAAATGGGATACTGTGAATCTTTTTCAAAAGAATATATATTTATACGTCTTTCTTGAATATTCTACTTCATATTCAATGAGGCCTGTCTCCAAGATCTTGGCTCGAATTCAATGTACGTTTGCCAATGCATTTCGGTTGTAAAAACCTTCGTCAGGGCCGTACAATTGCTTCGTGATGCCCAATTATTCACTGATACGAAACAATAGAAATAGATCAACATAATCACATAATATGCATTAATCAGTAATTCAAAAATTAGAAATCAAACGCATGCAGTCAAACATACCCGTTCCAAGGTGTGTTTAAAGTGTTCCAACAGTGAAAGGATGATTATGAAAAACAGAAAACAAATAATTTTTAGAGATCGGTAATCTGCAGTTTAACCGTGTGACTATTCCGTGATTAATAAAATAAGTACCTTAAGTATCAAAGGGCTCTAGGACTCGTAGGAGAAGTGTCCAGTCTGAGTAGTGCCTGTGGGTATTATGTGACAATTCGTCAGGTTAAGGTAAAACTATCAACACGTATATATCTGCAGCGCGAGGCATTCGCTTACCGTTACTCAGCAGAATTGCTCTGTGCTGGTCAAACGCATCTGCAGGGGCTCGAGGCACTTGTTTCCCCCCGCATTTAAGCACCCTCGAAACCCTGCTGCTCTGTTCTGCTCTCCCCATCCTGGCTAACAGCAAGACTTTACACGAGCTGCCTTATCATGATCGTATCATTTGTGCTTTAAACAACGGTCCCGTGCCAACAGCTCTGGGAGTCGGGATTGCCACATCATTCTTTCCAATTTTATTTGACATCCCTTATTGCACTCCAGGCGTCAAAGCCTTGTGAACAGGAAGAGGAGCTTTACAACGCCTGGCAAGGGGCACTCTGTGTCTTACTCCTGTACCTAAAATTTGGCTTCCCTGATTTTGCTCCTTCCTGTGAACTTGGGATCTGCTGATCTCGGCCCTGATGAGTGTCGCTGGTCTGCTCAGCCTCTGGAGCCAATGAGGGGGAGGAGGAGGTGGCAGTGGTCAGCTTTGACAATCTTCTCTCCCCTTTCTTCCTTAAGGCTTGCTCGCCATACCATTGGTCAGGAAATCCACCATCAACCACCAGCTCAGCATGCAATCACTCTGCTTACATCTTTGGTAGTGTCTAATCAGTGAGTGACAGTGGGCCAGGGTGCCTTTGAGCTCATTGTTAGATTGCACTACTTGTATCTATGGTAGTGGTGCAGTCCTGCTTTGATTTTCACTGCTTCATCCCGCAAGCCCTGCGGGTCTCGCGCTGGTTGCTGAGGTTCACAGGGTCTTTTATTTTAATTTCTTCTACTAGCAGCCAGGCGCTTACGTACTATGCTGGGTTTACGCAGTGGCAAGACCACAGTCAGCAAGTTGGAAACATTTACTGATCCTTTGGGAGGGGCCTCTAATTGGCCAGAACAGCAAATTTCGCCGTAATTAAGGAATTCCAAGCTCTACCATAAACTCCAGACTGTTAAATCTCGCTGATCCTGAGGATCTGATTGAATGTGTTGGATACATAATTTCAGACGTTTCTATTTTGGCTCCTGTTGTATCCTCCGAATTTGACAAATGTATCAGCCTGTCCTTGGGTGGGCCTACCTAATCTCCACATGGCTCTATTTCCATCACGTGGCATGGAGGAGGTAACATTATTTAGAGCTTCTCCTCTCCCATCATGACCACAAGGTTTGGATCATGATAAGCCTTCCACTGTCATGGCTCTGCCCCTTTACCTGATGCCCACATCTTTTTCAACCAACCCGGGCCTTCTTCATCTCTTTGTTCATCTCCTTCTCCGGGGGTGAGGCCCGGCAGAACTAACATGGCCTTTGTCCCTCTGGCTCAGGGAGAGCCCTGAGTGGATGCTTTTTCCTTTCCAGTATTGAACCGGATTTTGGATTCTATGGACCGGGGCCATAATATGAACATTTATGAACTGGGAGAGGTTTGTTCTTCTTTTAAAGACCTGCTTGCTAAAGTTTACTTTATTGAGGGGATTATTGTGGCTTTGAGTGTCCCGGGGGCTCTGTCCAAAAATGTATTGCTTAGTGGTAGCTCGCCTGTGGCCAATCGAGTCTCTGTGGTAAGTCAAACTTCCTTGCTTGATTTGGTGGTGCCCCCTAGCAAGGTTGTCGAGCCGGGTGATGTAGTGGGGGACTTGGTACCCGTTTGTGAGGTTGCTCCACCTAAACCATCTACGGTATCATTAGATCCTATTTCCCCTGAACAATCTTTGGAGGCTCAGTGTGCTATATCCCCTTTGGGGACTTCTCTTGGGGATATTTTAGCAGTTCCCAGGGGAGCTCAGCGTAGAAGGAAGCGTAGAAGGAAGAAGAAAGTAAAAACTCTTACCCAACCAAGGCCGGCTCTTGGTCGGTCTAATAGAGGCTCTCTGAAATGTTTACGTTCCCTAAAAGCCCAGCCCTAAATATTCTCTGAGGTTGATGACCTTGACGATACTCTACCTCGTGCCCCTTCCACTAAGGGTAAGTGCACCTCTGCCGGTCACCTCTCCTTGGCTTCCAATGCCTCCAACAAAAAATAGTTGATAACAGTGTATCTTAAACCTAAGAGTGCTGTTGTTACTGAGGCGGCATTGAACCTTTCCTTCTTGTCGACTTATTCCATCGAAGCTGACAAAGAGGCCTATCAGTTCCAGGCGCAACTGGTTTCTGTTTCTCACCCAATTCTTCCCCAGGGTGACAGAAGGTATTAGTCAAGTGGCTTTGGTTCCATCTACTGATTTACAGACTGCCATGCACAAAAAGCTTGACCCAACTGTGCCCCCCTTTCGTATCAGATGAAGAGATAGCTGGTACCTCGGATATTGCTTCTCTGTGTTTCCTTACAATGGAAGAAAGAAGGAGGTCTCTAGCCATTGGCCTGGGGCTAGGTGGCTTGCCTTCTGGTTCCGCTAGACTTCCAAGGGGTTCCACGAGGGGATCCACATTCAGACTCCCAGTAAAGGATGAGGTAATGGACGAAAGTTCTGCTTCTATGGCCGGTCCTTCGTCCTTGAGCTTAGGGGAAGAGTTGAGCTATGTCTGCTTAAGACATAACTTTAAGGTGAAGGAACTGTATTCCCTGAATCAGCAATGTATTTTGGCCTTATTTGGGCAGATTCCTAGTCTCCAATTGCTCTCTTCCAAAGACATAGCCAGAATTTTCTTTAGATTTTTGCTGTGTTGACATGGTGAAAATTTGTTTTTATTCAGCAGTGGTGTATAATTTGGTTATGGCGGAGGGAGATTGCTTGCTTAATATCTGGTACATGCTTTCCAAGGATTGGCCTCAGGAGGGATCAAAGTTGGCTAGTCAGGAGGATGGAGTGGGTTCTGAGGTTAAACCTTGTGATCCCCTGAAGAGTGCTCAGTTGGCTTAAGGACAACAAATTACTAACAGTTCTCGTCAGACATTGAATCGACATGTGTCCTATGACTGGCCTCACATTATCAACTCATTGCACCACCATAACCCAGTGCAAAGAGGTTTTTGTTGAATTTCCCCGGTGAGACTGGTCTAATGGAATATGCATGGATTCGCACATCTTTGCTCTAATGCTAATCTTTGGTTGGACGCAGACCTAATCTGTGTTCAAGAATCCCTTTTGCTTGATACCCCTTTGGTAGATGGGTTTACATCAATTTATGAACCAGCGATGAAGGGGTTAAAAGGCCGGCCATACGGTGGCTTATTTTATGCTTGGCGTATCTTGCCTGATTCAAAGATTGAGGCCATACATGTAGGCCGATCAGATATGCTAGGCTGCAAAATATCTTGGTTTGATCCAATGAGGCAAATTGTTTCCGTTTTGATTGTTGTAAATGTGTATTTTAATCCTGCACCATCCATTCTAATTGACTTTTTAGCAGCCATCACCAATGCATTCGAATATCATGCTCTTTTACCTAATGTTTGTTTTATAATGTTGGGAAATTTAAATTCAGAATGTCTCAATTTTAAATGGTATCCCCTAGGTTTTTTAAGGCGCTTCTCCAAACCTGCCAGAGCACGTGGATTGACATTACATGCTTACTTTGATAGCTTGTACCTGTTTCCCTTCAATGGTAATTCTAGGGATGATGCCCCCCCCTTGTTATACTTGGTCAAGTGCCCATTCAAAGTCTACTGTAGATTTTGTTTTTGTGTCCTCTTCCCTCCTCCCTTTCATAGATTATTTCTCTGTTGAATCTGACAAAGACAGTGATCACTTGCATCTCATGGTTGGTTTTGGTGGTATTTGCAAGATCACTTCTCCAGACGTGCTTTCTGATGCACTGGAAATGAATCCTCGCAATCATGCAGTTGTATGGCGTCCCAAACACGCACACAGATTTGATGTGAATGTTAATGAGGATTTTGTGGGGGTGGAGGGGTTATTTGCAGAGTTGTGCCCTCGCCTTTTCTCTCATCATCTTCATACCACGCTGTCTGTGCTCATTCCAGCTTCGAATCTCACAAGCATGAGTGTTTGAGACACCTAGACACGTGCACAATAATGAAGTGCGTGAAAGGAAGAGAATGTTGAGAAGGGCGATAAGAGAAACATTAAAATCAGACATGAATGTGGTACACACTATTGCTAGGCTCAAGCTATTGTATAGGAATTGGGCCAAGGGCCAGCAAGCCTTGCTCCTGCAAGCTGACGTGGCGACGATGGTTAGGGCACTGGCTTCCTGTCAGACAACTAACTTTTGGAGGCTCATTCAGGGGGGGGGTGGGTGCGGTCATCACTTCAGCACCTCTCTATCCCTTCTCTAAAGTGGGAGGCTTACTTTACTAGTCTGTACACCTTTGATGCCTTCATAACAGGGCGCTTACCGACTCAATCTAATGGTTCTTCTGCTGAAGTTGTTCGGGCCTTGTTGGACGTTGATCTAGAGGGAATTTTGTTGGCAATCATTAGGGCTAAGTCTTCTAATGCCCTGGGGCCAAATGGCTTGTCCAGTATGATGCTTAAATCCGATCCACCCTTCTGGGCAGCTGTTTTATTACAGCTCTACCACAACGTGGTGGGTCGGACCCTTTGCCCGAATACGTGGAGAGAGGCTATTGTAATAGTAATATAAAAGAAGGCAGACAGGGCTGATCCAGCGAACTATTGCCCCATTTCCCTCCTGGATGCCTCCAACAAGATCTTCTCTGGCTTTTTACTCCGTGCTTTGGAAAGATGGGTGACCTCTGCTAATAAGTTGGACTGTAATCAGTCTGGCTTCCGCAAAGGAACAAATACTGCTCACAATTGCATGATTCTTCAGCTTTTAAAAAAAAACAAGGCCTTTGATTACGTAGATCGCAATAAGCTATGGGGGATGCTGAGGTCCCGCGGTTGCCCTGATGCCTTGGTCTCCGTGTTGGAATTCTTGCACAGGGTTTTGAAGATTAAGGTCAGGCTGGATAAGCAGTGTACCTACTCAAGGTAGATTTCTGTTGACCGTGGTTTGCGCCAATGTTGTGTTTTGGCCCCATTCATTTTTAATGTATACATCTTGGGCATTAGGGCTGCATTGGAGGGCCCAGGGGTCAATCATCCAAGGTTGGGACAGGTGGTCATTCAATACCTTGTCTATGCAGATTACCTCGTTTTGATCAACTTCATTGTAGTTGGTTTGCAGAAGTCCCTCCTGAGGGCCCAGACATTTTTTTGAGAATTGGGCCTTGGGTTAAATGTCCCAAAATCTAAAATCTTAATCACAGAAAGCTCTTATCTGGGAGGCGTAATTTTGGCTGACACATTGATGGCACGAGATTACAAGTAGTGACCAAACTTATATATTTGGGTGTCACTATTAGGTCTACACAAGCTTTGTCACCTGCAACTGACAAACTAAGACTTGGAGCAATTTCAGCAGCCGCACAACTTAGTGTAATTGATAAGAAATACATACGCTTTTCATTGTTACCAGTCCTAAAATTGTATAACAAGGTGACCAAATTATTTTATGGGGCTGAGGCAAAGGAGGTCACCCTTGATTGGGCTAGGCAGGAGGCTTTCTTGTGGAAAAGATTTTTGAAGCTCCCTCGTGACACTCCATTCGCACCTGTCAAGCACATCTTGGGTCTCACCTCATTATCTATGAGGGTCGATTGGAGAAGAGTGCTTCTTCTTCACTCCCTTTTGTTTCCTCCCAAGTTTATCCTGTTTGTTCAACTTAATATCATGCTTAAGCAGGGTACTTGTGCGGGTCATGCAAATTGGGTAATTCAGTGCTGTCAACAATGGCTGATAAACATATTCCTTTGGAGGATCTTGAGCGTAATCCAGCTAGGGTGAAGAAGCTACTTTATGAGGCCGATTGGATTAAGAACAGGGAGATTCTTTGTCCCTATAAAGTTTTCGACCATTTTTCTCTGGATATTAACCCTCTTAATGTTCTGCAGAAATACCTATGTCAGCATGCTTCTCTTTATCTTAGAAACTAAATCTCCTTCTTACTAGTGATGTTGTGGGTGGTCACGCTGGAGTGTCTTTACTTTAAGTGAACGCCATTGTCGCTGTTGTAATCTTTCTGTGGAAAATTTGAAGCATTTTATTATAGATTGCCCAATTTTAGCAGTCCACCGGGTAACGATTTTTAGATTCTATTTTACTATTCGTCCATTTTTAACCTGGTCTCTGTTAAATAATCCTAATTGTAGGCTGCTAATTATAGTAATGAATGTTTTGAAATTGCTTTTAACATTGTATGAAATTAATCTGTGTTAGATATGGTTCTTTTATTCTGTATTTTGATTGACTGTGTAACTATGTGTAAAGTTTGTTTTAACTGAATCACACAATAAATAAAATAAAAAAATGTATAGTGTTTTTGGTTAAAATGAAACCTTAGACAATTATAAAAACTAAATCCATCATTTCAATCAATTAAAACATATCCATTCAATTACATACATATAAACCAATCTCAATTTCATAATCCATCATCAACTTTATTTAAATGAATAAATACACTATGTACATTAAATTTCAAATGATCAAAATGGTAAAGATTTAAAAGTAAGACAAGAACAACGTCCAAATACAATTTGTACTTCTAATGCATCCTCAATTTTTCCAAGAATGTCCTTTAAGAATGTCACTACAGCCACAATCAGCGAAGTACGGCTTCCTTAATTTATTATTGATCGCAAATTACCAGGGTGGGACACTCCATTATCATATTATGCATGTGTGCTCACCTATTCTTGGGCCTACTACTTCCAACGTATTTGAACAATTTAATCGAAACCTGAGCAACCATGTGCATGTAGTTTCTGAAGGGAATTTCTCTGATTAACATATTCAGACAATGGGCCTCATTACAAATTTGGCGGTTGCCTTGCTGGTAAAACCGGCAGACTACCACCAAACTTGCAAATTTCACTGGCGCCCGAAAATGGGCCATTACCAGGTCATTACGGCCCTCCCGGACCCGGTATTTGCCCATTCCCAGGCAATGGTAAAAAATGCTTCTAATTCCCATTGAGCCTGATATGGCTCAATGGGAATAGGGAGGCCGGATGCACTGGCACCATTCAGAATGGTGCCAGTGCATCCAACTTGCTCTGCTTCGGGGTGCCGGTCCACTCGCCAGGTCTCCACCTATTATCGTAAGACTGCTGATTGGGTAAGGTCCATTTTATGAATTCCGCCCCTATTTCCATTAGTATACTCGTCTCTTCCACCCCTGGATTAATATGTATACTAATCGGCAATAGTGCTACAACTTCGCTCCCAGTACCCATTAGTAGGCTAGTGATTAAATATGACTCGGAGGCTATTACAGAACTCAGTGACCACAACGACCGCCAAAGGGGCACCCAAACTAACCCTCCTTTGCATTGTGAGTCACAATACAGTACCCATCTACAATTGGTACTTCCAACAAGCACGTTTTCTGTAACATTATTATTTTGAAGTTCTTAGAAAAAGATCTGCATATGCTGGTTCATAAAGCTATTAAAGCCTCTTGCATTCCAGCATAGGAGCTTCAAAACAGGGGCTTTGAAATCTAGGTTGCGGCCTAACTGTCAATCCCAATGTAGTGGCAAGCTATGACCAATATGTGCCATTCTCAATATTATAACCTACGTGACACTTCTCATCCAACTTCTTTCGATTCTACATTGTAACTTGGGGCCCCTCTCTGACCTGAACAAATCCTTTCCCTCCCCTGCTTAATAATCTTCGCTTTTGTCTATACACTTCAATATCCGTCTGCAGAAAATCTTGTTGAGCAGAAAGAAGCAAGTCGGAGATCAGTTGTGAGTAAAAACAGACTTTACATTTCCCCAAATCATAATCGTCCCACAAGTCCAGAAACTTAATACCTGCTGTCGAAATCCCCCTTAGTACAGGAATAGATCGTAGTAGGACCAGTATTCCTGACCTATTCAGGGAAATATTATTGTCTTCCTTAAAAATAGATTAGAAACACAAACCCATCTGAAATTCACTGCCATCCCGCAATCCTTTATCCAAGTGCGGGAAACACAAAGCCGTTCCCATATCTGTTGACCTCTTCACAACCACATGCCTTCGCTCACTGTCTACCCCTTCACCATGGGTCTGAGATGCTACCGAAACACTTTCTGGCAGGGCTACATCCCCAACTTCAATCGTTACCACCCTCCCCACCCCTTTAGACCCATTGGTACAGGGCTGACTTACTATTTAAACGCTTGGAAAGCACAGCACATCATCAGCGGTGTCATTTGATGTGTTCTCATTATCGACCAGACTGGTATTGGCTGATAAACAAACTGTATCTACTGAGGAGTAACAAACTGTATCTACTGAGGAGTTAAAGAAGTGAGTTATCTCTCTAAGGAAGCATGGTATAGACAGTAAAACAGATACAAGTGGCCACAGTTCAAGGGTGTTTATTGAACTTTAACAAGGGTGTGATAAACGCCTATCTAAACCTAAACCTACAGATGGGAGCAAGCTACGACCATCAAATACTAATAATGCAGTCCTAGTGGAGTCTCATTAAAATAGAAGGGCCTGTACTAAAAAAGAACTGTTGCCAATCCTTACTGCTAAACACACATAGTGAGGGGTAGTGTTCATGAAGAAAGAAAGAAGTGTTCACAACATGATATGTCAGGATGTTCAGGCTGTTTGCCTCCCTTCCCCACGTTTTCAGCACGGGGCAATGTGGTTCACTCGAGCAAAGCACACACTCTGGCTTCTTCGGCACGAGGACACTGGTCCATTAACAGCATCAGGGCCTTCTGTGATGCAAATCTCTTTGCTTTTCCAAAGTCCCTTGATTCGGAGGGCCTGATGTACAAGAACAAAATAAAAACAAAGTTCCTTTTCTCTTTCCAGTGTTCAATTCGGGTGTCTCACCCTCAGATCCCTTTTTATATCACAGTTAGTATATCATGGATCCCCCTCTTCCAGGCTCAGATCCCCATTTTCCAATGTTTAGAGAATACCCTTTCTCGGGTGACTCACGGTTCACTCTGATCCCCCTCAGCCAGACTCAGATCCTTTCTCCGTCACAATTGGTCTCCCTCAGCCGGGCTCCAACCAATTGTAGCATGCATTCAACTATGAAAGACTTTCGAATGTGCACGGGATTCAGCTTGACCTGTTGCAGGACCACTTCGATCTCAAATTTCCCCTTTCACTATTTGCCAATTATTTGGGTACCTGACAGAGATCTTTGAGTGAGAACCCATGTGGCGCTGGTATCTTGTTTGGCCTACCAAAGTTCGATCTCTCCTCTGGTTTTCAATTATATCTGCATTGTTCATTTCATATGTTTTACATGTTATTCTCTTTAGTTTTCTTCATACAATGTTGCTGCTTGCAACCTTGGTTCTAACATAGACCGGCTTGGTATCGGTCTCTCCGACTCACCAGCTGTGCTGTCTTTACTGGCTCTGCTTTGTTGTAGGAGCCATGGACAGTACCACAGTGGCAGCCGCTCCTCCCCGCCTTGGTTATCGATACGGGAGAGCCCCGGTTACTTCTGACACACAATACAGGTTTGTTCAGCTTTAATTCCTGGTCTTAGGTGTCTTACTTTGCAAGGTTCTTGAAAGTAAAGGTCTGAAAAGGTCATGGGAAACTTCCCTCCTTGCAACCCTCTCTGGTCTCGCCGTCTTACTCCTTGTATTAAACTGCCATCTTGGAACCACTGTTTCCTCGTGAGTTTTGCATTGCTCAGAGTGTGCTTTTGTGCTCCGCCTTTTATCTGTGTGGCGAACTGTGATGGAAGTCCGGTGTGTGCAATGATCAGTAATTGTCTGACCATTGTTTTGAGACAGGTTTACGGCTCTGGTGTTAGTCCATTTTCGCTCACGGTGAGCTGTCCATTAGAAAGTGTGTGTTTGTGTTGGGAACGGGAGGAAGGACGGTTGAGGGAGATCCAAGGTATCCCACCAGGTAGGATGGGAAAAGGGTGTTACAGGGAAGGGGCTACCGCATCTCACCTTCTGTTTTCCCACTTCCACTCCCCAAAGACCCGGCATCCAGGTGATTCTCCCTCACTGGACTGCCCCAGGAACTGGATCCAAAAGCGATGGGTTCTGGCCACCTCGATGACAGATCCCTGGGGACTAGCGGGTGAGAAACCTTAAGGTTTCTCACATCTCCTTGACATTGTTTTGCTTCCTCCCCCCTTTTTCTTGACATTTAGCTCCTGCTCCTTCACATTCCCAATGTAGTCCATCTCACAATTGACCTTGACAACCCAGCTAGATCTATCTTTTGAAGGGGGAGAGCCAGTTATCATGAGAATATAATTTTCTTTCTCATTCCCAGCTTCATCATGGAGAGCACGATTATCAAGCCTCTTGGACTACCTAAGAATGTTTAGCACAGATGTCCTTGACCAATTATTGCGCCACTTAGGACCCATCTTTTGATTTTTATATTTCTTTTTTTGAAGAATCTTGAAGCCTGATTCATGGAATTATTTGCGCCGAAAAATGTGGAGTTGCGCTCAAAAAATGTGGACTCGCTTACCCGAGACTTGTGCTGAATCTGTGTGGGTCCAACACGTCACTGCGACACCACAAACGCCTTGCGCGAGACTTCCAGCAAAGGGGCGTACCATCTTGCACTTTAACCTACGAAGGGGGCGGAACACATGGAAGGGGTACAAGTGAAAATGTGTGCGTAACGTGGGAAGTGCCGCAGTAAAATACCCTCAACGCCCACACGCACACTAACAACACATATTCATGGAATCGAACAGGGCTCACTGGCGCACGGAAAAAGATGCGCAAATCTGCAAACACGTCCGCCCCAGCGAAAGCAGGCGTAAGCGTCACTGTGCACGAAAACCAATGAATAATGAAAACCAACGCGCATATACAGCTGCGATGAATGTACCATTTCTCGCAGCAGTGATCGTGGGACACCGCAGGAGGAGGAAGATAGCCAGGGCCTGCATTTTTCTATCAAGGATGAGCCTTTTTGGGATGCCTGATGACAGGTCTATGGCAGATATAGGTTTCCACCTCATATCATATTAGACCTGGTGACGGAGTGGGAAGATTACCTCACATCACTCACCCTGTGCTTCCAAGCACTGAGCCCCTTGGAAAAGGTGCTCAATGTACTGCATTTTTTGGCCACTGGGTCATTTCAGTGGACAACTGCCATAGTCGGGGGCATCTCACAGCCCATGCAGTCACGCTGCCTACACCAGGTGTTGTCAATGATGACTGCACACCCCTCAGTCCACAGGCACATATACATGCCCAGAACACCCGCAGAAAGGCAGGCCATGCTCCAGGACATTTACGGGGTGGTGCACTTCACTTCCCTAAAGTGCTTGGAGCCATCAATTGCACCCATATGGCCCTACGTCCACCTAGGGCCACAGAGCTCATCTATTGCAATCACTGGTATTCCATCAACGTGCATGTTGTATGTGATGCCAAGGGAATCATTACCTCTGTATATGCAAACTATCCAGGGTCCACCCATGATAGTTTCATATTCAGAATGTCACCCCTACACCAGGCCCTGGAAGCTGGGAGGCATGGCACCACATGGCTCATTGATGAGTACAAATGGCCCTGCAAATGCATGCATGTCACACAGACAAAACCACACCACTGACAAACCATGTTATCTCTACAGGGGACAGTGCCTACCCTCTGAGCAACTACATAATGACGCCAATACGGAACCCCACCACACCACCCCAGGTAAGATACAATGCAGCCCATATTGCAACTCTGGCCATAGTGGAGCGCACATTCGGAGTGCTCAAGTCACGGTTCAGCTCCCTTGACCACTCTGGTGGTGAGCTACTATATGCACCACCAGTAGTGTGCAGGATCATTGTGGCAGCATGTGTCCTGCACAACATTGCAACACGGCGTGGCGTACTGGTGGACATGGTGGTGCCCCCACATCCCCAACCACATGCACGACATCTGCGCATGGGAGGGGAAAGGGCACGTGGCGAGGCTGCCCGTACCCTGCTTGTGGCACAATCCTTCACGTAAAATCCAACCCCTGCAGAGTGCACACAGCCCTGCAACATTCCAGGTGACATTCGATGATGACAAAGGGACAATCATCTGTCCCAACCTTACCACCCTGAGAATCTTTCCTTGGAAGTGCTACATTGTATGCATCCCTTAGAACTTAAACTAATTCAGCCAGTTGTGCACAAAAGGAACACATGAAGATGGAGTATGCCACTAACACCGTGCCAAAGTACACATCTAAATGCCGGTATGTCACCTAAACCCTCCCACACTTCATGTAACCTTCATGGCATGCCATGTCAAAAGAGATTAATAAATCGCCAGCACATAACACTACTGTCACAAAGTGCTCAACGATCCATGGAACAAGTTCAAATATAACACACTATCACACATCAAAATAATAATGTACACAGGAACATCAATAGCCCAGTACAGCATACCAGAAACACAGGACCCAAGAGTGAATCGGTCTGAAAGTGACTCATCATATTTCCACAAGTGCCTCAATGTGTTGTAACTTGCACAGGGCACCCCTGTAGCCTTTTTTGCGGCTCTGCTAACTAAAGGTGGAAGGTAAGCGCACACAGCAGGAAGGCAAACAATATTGGAGATAGTCAAGGTAACACATGAAGATGGAACAGGAACAAAGGATGGATCTCAATGTCCAACAAAAAAAGGGATGGTAACCATGCACTGGACAAACAATAATGAATCCTACTAGGGGTGCATACACAGGTTCGACTTGAGACTCCCCACAGATATAATGGAAGCCCAATGCCTCTGTATAAGTTACTTTTACACGCTGTACTCCTTGCAAGCCCATGGAAAGGGGAAGCAGGAGTGGCTTATGTGTCTGGACCCTAAGGCACAAACAAGGAATGTACCAACACGAGACAAGCCATTATCGGTCCAGCTGGAACCAACAGTGGATGCCCTGGATGCCACACAAAGCAACACACTGTCACATAAATTCACAATAGATCACATGTAACACAAGGGAAGGGAAGGTGCAGAGATTGCCTGCTGGGAATCCCAGCAGTCGAACTCAGAACTAAGGAATAACATAAGCACAAGTGAGGACACAAGAATGGCAACAAAAATTAACAGGGTCAAATAGGCAGTAAAGTCACCAAGGTTCATAAGGGGGAAAAAACAAGGGGAAAAAATCAGAAATGCCAATGGTGGACCAGGGGTGCGGGAGGGGGGCACCCAGGATGATGGAGGGGCAGGGTGCACATAAACACCCACATGCGCAGATGTTGAGAAGAAAAAAAAAACTCCATGTGTTCATGGCACGTACGGCCATCATGGATTAGGAGAGCTGCGGTCACCTTCTGGTGTAGCAGTAGAAGGTGGTAGTGGTAAGGGAGGTTCACCATGCATAGTCCTGGCCTGGTCCTCCATGGCAGCGGCCATGCAGGACTGAGATGAATGTATCTGCAACATGATGACTTGGAGGTCCGCATGCAACACCTCACAGGATGCACTCAGTTCCTCCAAGATGGTACGAGTCAACAGTTCCAACTGCTGTTCAGACCATCTACTGCGGGCTGCCTCGAGCGCTGCCAGTGTAGTTCTGAGTGACCAATACTCTTGCCTCAGGGCATCTCTGTGGGCCCGACCCTCTGCAACCAGGGATGCCTGCAGAGCCCTCAGTTCCCCCCGTCGGCTCCTGTTGCTGACCTCCATGTGTAGCCTGTGTGAGTGGCACGTGGAGCGCAATGCCTGCTGCTGGTGCTCCACCTGTATTTCTGGGGGAATCATGGAATTGGCCACCCTATCCATGCCCTGAGCCAAAAATCTCATAGGAAGTAGCATGTTGTTGTGCAACAGTATACATGGACTGCTCCCACACTGTATCATCAGCCACTACACATCCACCGCGTTGACAGACCCCACACCTGCCCTAACCCAAGGGAACATGGCCCTTGATGTGATGCCGCTGTCTGGGGCTGCAGGACTGTATCCCTCCCTTGCTCAGCTGTCCCAGGACCAGGAGGCAATAGGTGAAGTGTGACCCTGCAGCCGTAACCACCACAGATGGACATACCAATGCTGACTGGCCCTGTGAGGTGGCGTGACCCCCTGCAGATGTTCCAGCTACAACAGCACCAACACTTGATGCACTCACCTGCAATAGCACAGAGGATTCCAAATCCGGTTCAGCACCAGATCCCAAGGTCTCATCATAGGTGGAATCATACTGAGTCAGGCCCTGGATGGACTGTAGCACCAGTGGATCATCATGGGCTGCCACACCACGTCCTCCACTGATGCTCCGTGGCTGCACAGTATACAGTTCCTCCTGAACCTCCTCCTCTGCATCCGGTGCCTCATCACCTGCACATGGAAAGAAAAAAACATGAACAGCCATGTAAATAGCATAACCCACACACATAGGTATGACAATATACTCCTGCTGCACATCAACATGCTATGGCACTCATGGCACAAAGTCCTGTATGTTCGCAGTGTTAATGCAAGGTATGGGTAGCATGAAAGCAGACATGGACGTGTGTGGAAGGACTCAACATCACATGCAGTGCTTGGTGCATAGCACCTGTGTCACACACAAGCACCTGACTTGCATAGTTGAGCCACAAACATCACTGATGCAAATACCCAGATTCCATGTAGCATAGCCATGCCTGAACAGCCAAATAGCATGAGATGGTACTTGATGACTACTGTCCCAGAGCCAGATACAATGGATGTGACATGACATGACATGGCATTCACAAAGTCGAAATACAGAAGTGTCACAAGGTGCAAAGATGCAAGTGGTGTGGAATAGAGTAAAGCCACCCACACTGACCCCATGAGGCCAGGTCACATTGAGATTACGCAAGTGAAGAGGCACAGTGACCTGGGGGTGGAAGTGGGAGGGGACAATGCAGTACATGGGAACGGCATCAAATAAAAAGATAACAACATAACCAGTAATTAAAATGTGGCAGGCTGGTGGCAGTACAAGGGTAAGTGCATACATCGGGTGTCAAGTGCTGGTAGTGGATTGTAGGGATACAGTAAACAGCCCCCAAGTGCAGGGGATGCCAGGGAGGCAGTGCATGGGTTCAACTGGTGGCTCAGAGGCCTGGGTCGGAGATCAGAGTGTGGGCAGGTGACCAGGGCATTCTCTGTCATCCAGGACTCCAGCATGGGAGAGGAGGTGAGAAAGCACAACACATGAGGAAGCATCAGATGTGCCTCCAGACCCGGAGAAGGTTCACCTCCATTTCCATTGAGGCAGGGAGGCTGTACCAGATGGAGGCCCCAGCCAAAGATGGACATTAACCACCAATTGTCTGCTAGGAGAAGCTACTGACCCTGAGGGAGTAGGAAAGGGATGATTCAAGAGAAGGAAGCTAATTTGAAGATAGCGTTGAAGGAATTGCCACCCCAGGCCCCATAAGGCCTTGTGGACAATGCACAGGGTTTTGAACTGAACAGTCGTAGCCACTGGGAGTCAGTGCCATCATTACAGTCCTGGGGAGATACAATACCTGGCTCCAAGACAAAAGGACAATTCTCACAGTCCAGTTCTGGAGGAGTTGCAGAGAGAAGAGAGTAGGCACTCAAATCTTGGAATAGGCCGTTGCAGTAGCCCAGCATAGGAATGAACACTACTCTGGAGACAGTGAGAAGCTAGAGGAAGGAGAGGAAAGGAAGCATACCTCTAAAGAGGTGCAGCTGGTAGGGTGACCTCTCAGAGATGTCAGAGATGCGAGGGGGGAAGGCGAGTGTGGACTGGCAGATTATCACAGGCTTTCCGCCATCACATGTTGGACCAGGAAGAGGGCCAAGAGAGGCTGAACAGAGAGTGACTGGAAAGGAGGGCGCACTTGTGGTGATGAGGATTCTCACAGTGTGCAATACATTTGTTTGTATGCAGTCTGCAGGGCAACAAGCGCGTATCAGTCCACCATGATATGGTTCACCCATGGCAGTCATGTAAATGCAGGCATTCAAGCAACATACACGTGTCCTGGATGCACATGCTTAACCATTCACCGGACATTTCCTCATGAATTGGCAGGTCTCCCACGCCTTGGATCTGCTCCACATCAATCATGTCACTGATGAGCTCTTCATGTGGAGTGAGTTCATCGTCCTCTCGTATTGACCCACCTCCAGTCACCAGAGTAGAGGCAAGGTTGGCACCCAGCTTCTCTTTGGCTCTGCGCCAGAGGTCATTCCAGTGCTTCACTACCTCAGAAGCAGTGCGCCTCTCATTGCCCAAGGCATTTATTCTATCCGTGACTCACTGCCAGTGGGCCATACGCTGAGCAGGCGTATGTGTGCTCCCTGCCTGCACAAGCATGTCACGGAAGTGTTCCCGCACGTACTCCACAAGGATCTGGAGTTCATCATTGAAGCTCCTCTTCCTCGACGTGTGGGTTTCCTGTGCCATATCTTGGACATGAGCCTATTGCCTTCTTGCAAGGTCGTGCAAACCCTGTGTGGCTGGGACAACTCGAGTCAGTAGGAGCTGAAGCACTGGTGGACTGGGCTATGGCATCACCCACTGATGCTGGGACAGTAGGTTGCCTTGCAGGTATCAGTACCTGGGTGCTGGCGCAAGGTCCTTTCACTACACGTCCCTTCCCCTTGGACACAACGACATCTGCCCCTGTGTTTCTGTGGACCAGGGCCGTGGCCACTACAGGCGTGGCTGGGGGACCCTGAGCCTGGGTGGTGGGGGCTGCAGCTGCCCCTGCAGCTTCCTGACCCTGGCTGGTGTGGACAGCAGATGACCCTGCTGCACCTGGACCCTGGGTGCTGGGGACGTCGGCATCAGCTGCAGCTCCCTGACCCTGTTGGGTGGGGGGCAAAGCTCTCCATGCACGGCCCCGAACACCTCGGACACCTCTGCCACCTTGCCCACCTCTGCCTCCCTTCCCACTTATTGCCCTCCCACTCATGGCACGGATGGATTAGTGCAATGGGAGGCGCAGTATGAATTGTCCTGGGCAATTTGAGTGAGGGGGCAGTGTACGTGATGTAAGACATATCTGTGTGCTCCAGCAAGGCTCAATGTAACACTTAGTGAAAGAAAAACAGGACGCGTAACGCACAGGCACTGCAAAAATGAAGAATACGTGTATGCGACCCCTCGGTTGCTCAGGTGAAAAGAATAAACGTTATGCAGTACGCTGTGGCACTCAGCAACACAAAAAATGCATACGTGAAGAACATGTACAGTACTGTGATGTTAAGAATGGGGGTACTCGACACACCGCATACACGACTCACTGTTAGCTTCAGAAAATGGGGAAAAGTACATGCACGTTTGCGCGGAGGCAAATCCCCACCAAAACAAAAAGCTTGGACTATCGCAGTATTGAACAGATTGAGTGGAAATTCAAACATCAAGCGTGTGATGTTCTCCTACGCATTCTTTCATCCCGATTCTGAACGTGAACGCCCAACATTCAGCATGTGTCACGTAACTTACGCGCTTAGGCCCTTTCCTCTGATTTCACGCTATCTATCTATGCATGTTTATCTATGTTAGTTTTTATATGGTGCCGTTCTCCCAAAGGACTCAGAGCGCTCACAAGACAGAACAGACATTGATAAAAAGAGAAGACGTAGAAATGGCTAGTCTACGCGAAGTCGGCAGAAATGAAGGGAGATTTACTCTGTGCATTCGTTGAACAACCAAGTCTTAAATTGCTTCTTGAATGTGTTAACAGAGTTACACGTCACACGTTTTTATGGCTGTGGGAAGGGAGTTCCAAATCTTGAGGGCCCAGAAGTTGCAATTAGTGCTGCCAATTCCTTTCAGAACTTGGTGTGGTTGAAATAGGTCAAGATTATCATTAGAACGCAGGTTTCTTTTAATAGGAGCTTTCGTTATATTATCAGATAGGTAATTAGGCGCGGGACCAGCTAAACATGTATAGACCATAACTGCACCTTTGTATTTTATTCTTTGTCCAACTGGGAGCCAGTGAAGGTTCCTCCTAGCGGTTGAAATCCTGGATGGTCGGCTGAGCCCATTAATTGCCCTCACCGCTCCATTCTGAATGATTTACATTTTAGTTATATTGGATTTTGTGGTACTCATTAGTAAGCTATTAAAATAATCCAATTTGGAATTTATTATAGCCCCAGCAATCACTGCAAGGTTGGGTTTGAATAGGTAAGGGTGCATTTGCCATATCAGGTTGGTATAAAAGGCACACAATGATTTTAGATATGAAGCATGTCTCTTGCACCCAATGTTTTTACATGTTCAGAGACTGAGATATTGGCATTGTTAATTTTAAAGCTTTGTTACTGGTCCTCTAGTTTTTGTAGTCTTTGTGGAGTACCCACGATCAGTATTTCTGTATGGCAAGAAATACCCTGCTTATTCTTAGGATGTCCTTGTCATAGACCCCTGACAGCGTGAATATCAGCTGGGTGACGTCAGCATAATTTGTGAATCTGACACCCAGGGTTCGTAGCATGTCACACAATAATTTGGAGAAGACATTAAAAAGCAGAGGCGACAGACAAGATCCCTGTGGGACACCACAGAGCAACAGCGTTTTTAGTGAGGCATGGTTCCCATTAACCACTGCCGCCATTCTAGGTCCCAGGAATGATTTGAACCATTTTGCAGCCGCAGGAGAGCATCTGCCGACTGTTGTTAGTCTTTCAACAAGAAGATCATGGTCAATCAAATCAAACACTGACAAAAGGTCCAGCAGAAGGAGTGCTGGATTACCCTTTTAGATGATCAAGGCAATATTAGACTGGAGATCCAAAAGAGCCGTCTCAGTGCCATGGTTGGCCCGAAAGCCTGATTGTTCACTCGCGAGGATGCTGTTTTCTTCGACAAACTTCTGGTTCTGTAGGTATGCGATTTTATTAATTATCTTAAGTAAAAACGGCACATTAGTTATAGGTCTAAAGTTGCATGGGATGGAGTGGTTAAGATTATTTTTTTTTAAAGCAGCGTGATCCAAGCCTCTTTGATGTTACTTGGAACATAAGATTCACCACGGGACTGGTTCACAAACTGAACAACACATGGCGCAAGAGTCTCAGCAAAATCCTTGAAAAGCTTGGACGGAAAGGCATCCCCCTTACATGAGGAAGGTTTAAGGTTGTTAATAATGTCACAAACTTCCAACTCTGATACCTTTGCAAAAGTGAAGTTCTCGGGATGGCTATGACCAGGATAGACTAAAGGCACTGGAGCCAGGATGTCATTATGGAAGTTATTATATTGTTCTTTGATGGACTGTTGGTGTTTTTCTGTCTTATTGATGAAGCCATCGTGGATTGCTTGACACCAAGCATTACTTTCTTGTTCCAAGCTAATTACTGGGGCACTTTTGAGCTCCTGTAGGATGGTAAATATTTCTTTGGACTGGAATTTGGCTTGGAGAATCCTATCATTGAATGTTTTGGCTTTAGCATTAAAGATCACATTTTTGTAATGTTTGACAGATTGCTTATAATTAAGCATTGTTTCGGCAGACGGGGCTTTCCTCCAAAGACGTTCAGTTTACGCTTAGTACGTCTAGTTTCCAAGATGTCTTCAGAGAACCAGTTGTTTTGGTTCGAGGATTTATTAATCTTTGAGGGTTTAAGGGTAGCTTAAGTGGCAAATGCAGTAGTTGGCACTTAAGTATTGCAGTATTTTACTCTAATCAACTACAACTGAATGCATCGAAGACCGAGTTTATTTTGTTTGGCCCAGAACATCTGACAGCCAACATAAAAAAGCTGTCACTTGCAAAGCTATTGGGAGTGGACCTTAAGTTTTCTACCAAAGTCAAAAACCTTGGCTGCATCTGTCAGGACAACTTGGAAAGTGAAAGCCAGGTTGGGGCCAAGGTGAAGGCTATTTTCTACTCCTTAAGACTTCTCCGACAAACTCTCCCCTATATTCCTGAAAAGGATCACGCCTTGGTAGTGGGAGCACTCACAAATGCCCACTTAGATTATTGTAATAGTCAATTGATGGGCATTCCAAAAAAACAACTCTGCAGACTACAAAGAGCGCAGAATGCAGCAGTTAGGCTGATCTATGGACTAAAGAAAACGGCTCACGTTTCCCCCCCTCGTCATTTACTTCTCTGGTTATCGGTTGAGGATCGCATTAAATTCAAAGTAGCATGTCTGGTGTTTAAATGCTTGAATAATCTTGCCCCAGACCACTTGAAAGTTATGCTTAAACATTAACAACCGTCCAGATGTCTATGTTCAAGGGATCATGCCTTGCTAGCTATCCCCCCGTCTTCATTTGTGTCGAGAGGGGATAGAAGGTTTGCCGTATTTGGTCCCAGACTCTGGAACAGTCTGCCTAGGGAAATTAGGACCTTGGACTCATTGTTTAAGTTCCGTAAAGCCCTTAAAACCTTTCTGTTTAAATGAAGAAGATTATTCATGACAGTTCAGAAAATGTTGCTTCTGGAAGGAATATAGGTATTATTGTATTTCTGAGTAATCCTGCCGCATAAAGTCATCAGCGCCACCATTACACGGTTTGGTCCGTTTCGAGCGCGGTATACATTTTTCAAATCAAATTTTTCAAATCAAATTTGTGGCCTTCCTAAATAGATCAGTGAAATTATCAAGGGAGTTCTGCTCCTGTAGGGCGGGTAAGAGTGGAACTACTAGCTCTTTAAAGGCCTCATGTGTCACATTTCTTTGGTTATGCCAAGTGTTGAGCGGCTTATTCTTGTTCAGAAATGGTATCTGGGGGGGGTTGTATTAGGCACTTAACATTTATCTACCAGCCAATTTACCTGCCTCCTACTACCCTGAGCTGCCTCCTATGAGCCATCTGCTGCTGCCTGCCCACTGCCCACGTGCCCTGCAATTTGAGTGCCTGCTATACAGCCATTACAAGTGCTCCTGTCGTCGGACGTGTGACCACCTCTGTTGATCCAGAAGACTCCCAACGTGCCAGAACACCGCTCCACAGCCCAGCCCCAGGACCACCTTGCCCACCCACACCTGCCTGAGGGGTTGCCATGTCTGAACCAACATCTTCAGAGGCACGTGGCAACCCCACGGCAGCGAGGCAGAGGGCTGTCAACTTCACTGCCAGAGAAGTTGACATCCTGGTGGAGCATGTCCTGGGGCATTATGATGCCCTCTTCCATGGAACAATGCAAGTCGGCAAGGAAGGACAGAAGATGATCTGGGACCAGATTGTGGGTGCCATCCACGTGGAGCGGGTGGCACCCTGGGATTTCCACCACATGCAGAAGCGCTGGGAGGACCTGAAATCCAGGACCCGCAACAAGGCCCAGTGCTTCCTCAAGGCTGGTCTTAACCAAGGGGGGCGCTGGGGGCGGTTGTACACCACGGACATGCAGGTCCTGGATAAGTTTTACCCGGTGCTGCACACCCAGGTCATCGATTTGCAGCACCGTCTCGAGTCGACTGGTAAGTGTCCATGTGTTGCTGGCCTCCACAGTGCATGTGCATTTTTATGTGTGGTGGGAGTGTGCACCTGGGCTTTACGGAAAGTATGCCTCCTGTATGGATGTCTGTTTGCATGTCCCAGACAGTGCTGCATATGTGTTCTATGAAGGATGCTTGATTCCAACGGTGTTACTTTTGCAATGTGTGTTGTGATGCAGCATATTACAACGTGAACATGGTTGCTTACATGTGACTGATACGAGCCCGTGTGAGAGGTGTGACATATGGGTGTTGTCGTCAACATATGTATGTGTCTGAGATGTGACTGTGTGACTGGACAACACTCCAGGATGGATGTAACTGGTGCATTTGAATGTGTGCACTACTCTTGCTGCCTGATTGACGTTGAGGGGACTCTGACGTGATAGCTCAGTGCACTACTTCAGGACTGTCGGGTGTTGTGTGTGAATGACATGTGTATGGGCCATGACGCATGTGTGTGTGTAGCATGTACAATTTGTAGGTGCTGATAGTGCCATGTCCAAGAATGTGATTGTTGTGAAGGACAGACATGTATGTGCATGTATGTATATTGCATGTACCTGTGTGTTGTGGAGGGTGATGATGGTTGTGACCTTTGGCAGTGTACTTTATGTGCATATGTTTCGAGTCAAACACACATAGGTGCAGTTGGAAGAAGAGGGCGGAGAAGGTGCTGTGGAACAAGGCAGCAGGGATGCCTCCACGAGGCAGAGACGCAATTCCCAGTCAAGCCCCCTGTTCATTTCATCATCGGGAAGTGAGGAGACTGGTGCTGCTTCGGAAACATCGGCCGCAGCAGCTGAGGGGAGGTCCAAGAGGGCGAAGGTGGACGATGACTACTCAGCAGCTGGACGGACAGGTGAGCTCACACAGGGGCAATCCATTACGGAAGACGCTGGGGAGGCCTCCAGATTGGCAGGGGAGAAGGATGAGGCCGCATCAGCCCAGTCCATGGGGCCCAGCGGGGGTGATGAGGTGGGTGTGACTAGTGCAGTCCAGACTCTGGGGCAGTAGGCAGTGCAGGTCGCCCTGGAGGTGCCTGTGCCTAATCCTGCTCCTGGGCCTGCACCAGTATGCACCTGCAGGCATGCCCCAGGCCGGACCCATCCACAGGTATCAGATATTTCCACACAAACAGAAACACCAATGCCTGTGGATCTCACCATTCGAGACAGGGTGAAACCGCTGCTTGCTGGTATCACGAGGAGTACAGGTGTCATTCGTGATGATATGCAGGCTTTCTATCGTGGGCTTGCACATCATCACAATGACGTCTGGCGTCTCCTGAACTGGCTAGCTACATTCCTGGTCTCGGATTGGGTGCATGGGCTGGCCACTTATGTGACCCCCTCCTTGTCTTCCTCCTCTGTGCGCCAGTCATCCTCCCTGGCGCCTTCCGGCCCAGATACCACAAGGGCCCCCTGTGTACCTGTCCGACCCCCAGCGGCCCATCTGGTGGAGATCACATCCCTGCCTGAGTCGGGAGTCGACATTGGATCAACGGAGGTGGTCACCACGCAGATCCAGCAGACGACATGAGATGTGGTAATGGAGGGAGAGCAGGCACCCAGGAGCAGGGCACGTACACGACGGCCCCAGGCGATGTCATCAGCCTGGAGTGCTGTCCTTAAGAAGCAGGCACCAGGCAATTTGGCAGCAGCAGGCTCGAAGTAGGAGGCTACAATACTCAGGGCATCCCATCTCAGGGAGGCAGGTATCGGGCGTCAGGCAGTATGCTTATCGAAGGATGTCTTCTGTGTTGCAGCGGTACGGCCAGCAAATCGGGGCAGAGAGGCAGCGAGCACAGGTGGCGAGACTCACCATGGCCAGGGCGGAGATTTCACTGCGTCGGGCAAAGAAGCGGGCTGAGGTCCTTCAGGAGATTTGCAGGGAGTGGTAGGGGATGGAGAGGACCATGTTGGAGTCCTTTCAAGCCCTCGAGGTGAGAGCGGAGGCCCGCCTAGGGGAAGTGGACGCAGTGTACAATGATACCCTGGCCGAAACATTGAGGGAGAATGGTGAGGAGAAGGACTAGCCTGCTGCCTTTGTAATTCGTTCTTTAGATATAGGTTTCTGTTGTTTTTAGTTATTCCTTGGAGCTTTTGGACTTTTATAATTTGGAGTGCAGTTCGGACATCACTCCATGTATTTTTTTTACATAGTTTTCTTTGGTTTTCTAATTTTTTTGACACCATGCAGTAATGTTTTTTTTTTATTTTCATTTTGCTGCTTTTGTAAATATTTTCTATGGACATTATTACAGACTTTTTTTATTCATGTACATATTTTGCTATTACATTTCCAGTGTGTATGTTCAGAATACAGCTGTACATTATAATTTATTTTCATTACTCGGTCATTGTTTCTCGCCTTTTCTTTTAGCAGTTGGGCGCTTTGTTAGTCTGTTTATTGTCCCTGGTACTGACCATCGTTGGTCATGTGTGTGCTTACTTGGATGCATGTGTCACGTTTGCAAACCATTGTGTGCTGAATATACACATGTGGTTGACCAGTGGATGATTATGAAGGGGGAGTTTGGGGGTGCACGCTCAAGTGCCATTTGCTTTCACATGTGCAGCATCACTGTGTATTAGCCCTCAATGTGTTTGTGAGGGGGTGGGTGGGGTGACTGTGGGAGTGGTACATGTTCACGATATTTGCACATGATTTGCTTGATGCTGTGTACCCACACATGTCGTGCTTTGCCCTTCACCAGCATGTCTTTGTGCAGTGATCATTGGCTTTGGTGTTGATCTGCAGTTTGCATTGGCATGCAATATTGCCATTGCTTTGTTTTTACACATTGGCTGACCAATGCAGCAGTCTGATTGCCATGCACTCAATCTGAACTTAAGTCATTCCTCTTTGCTTGTGCTTTATGTCCTCCTCTACCCTGCAGAACTCCTGTCTGAATCAGCACTGGTCACCTGGCTACCCTATGACCTCGGACCAAGGGCCCCTCACCCGCCACTTGCACACCCCCACTGCCTCCCTGGCATCCCCCGCACTTGGACTATTTTCATGTGTACCAACAGCCCCCTAGCTGCACTTCACACCTGATGTGGGCACTTAGCCCTGCACCTGCCTGCAGCTGGCCACAGTTTTATTATTTTCTTAGTTGTTGTATTCGTTATGATGTCCTTCCCACTACCCCTTCTCCCTGTACTTTTCGCCTTCTCCACTTCCAATGCACTGGCCCCATCTCAATGTCACCTGGCCTACCAAGATCGTTGTCTCTGTCTTCAGTCTGCTCCCCCTCCCCGGACTAGTTACACCTTCAGACACTTGTGTATAGGTAGATTTTGAATGCCATGGCATTTGATGTGATTTCATGTAATGTCCTGCACACATGGGAGGAACATTGATCTGTATATTGGGATATATGTTCTGGTAATGGCAGCTCATTGAGGCTCAGGCTGTGACACGCCTGGGTCGTGTCTGTTCATGTGGGACACATTGAGACTGCTTTTCTACTGACACTGGGTGACTATTTGTCCATGGGGATTGTTGACATGACATTCTCACATGGCCAGCAGGGCCTCACTTTACCATTTACTTGTCTGATGTGTATGTTGGGATATGGTTGCAGACAGCAATTGTGTTTCAGCAGCTGCCACACTAAGGATGTTGCCCAGGTGTATGCATTTGTTTGTGTTTGCAGGATACATTTGGGAGTGGATGTTCCGGGTGGTATCACAACACGGCAGTCAAGGTGCATGACACAACTTCGATGGAGTGATTAGGTGTCACTATGTCAGCGTCCAGCATGCAGGTGATGTCCGGTCCGGAGGGGGCTACCTGCAGGCTGTGGTGATGGGTGATGGGTGATGGGGGTGTCCAGTCTCGAGGTCGCTGACTTCAGGGTCACGTCACGGTGAAAGGGGCTGGAGTATCCCATGTGGTAGGGGCTGCCTGCAGGGTGGCGTCACGGGTGATGGGGTGTCCCATGTGGTGGGGGCTGCCTGCAGGGTGGCATCACGGGTGGTGGGGGGCTGCCTGCAGGATGGTGTGATGGGTGATGGGGGCTGCGGGTGTCCAGTCTGGAGGGGGCTGCCTGCAGGGTGACATCACGGGTGATGGGGGCTGGGGTGTCCCATGTGGAGGGGACTGCCTGCAGGGTGGCATCACGGGCGATGGGGGCGGGGGTGTCCCATTTTGAGGGGGCTGCCTGTAGGGTGGCGTCACAGGTGATGGCGCTGGGGTGTCCCAGGTTGGGGGGGGGCTGCCTGCAGGCTGGGGTGATGGGGGCTCGGGTGTCCCATGTGGTGGAGGCTGCCTGCAAGGTGCCGTCATGGGTGAGGGGGTCTGGGGATGTCCAGTCTGGAGGAGGCTGCCTGCAGGGTGGCATCACGGGTGATGGGGGGCTGGGGTGTCCCATGTGGTGAGGCTGCCTGCAGGGTGACGTCACGGGTGATGGGGGCTGGGGTGTCCCATGTGGTGGGGGCTACCTGCAGGGTGGTGTCACGGGTGATGGGGTCTGGGGTGCCCATGTGGAGGGGGCTTCCTGCAGGCTGGGGTGACGGGTGATGGGGGCTGGGGTGTACCATGTGTAGGGGGCTGCCTGCAGGCTGGGGTGATGGGGGTTGGGGTGTCCCATGTGGTGGAGGCTGCCTGCAAGGTGCCGTCATGGGTGAGGGGGGCTGGGGGTGTCCAGTCTGGAGGGGGCTGCCTGTAGGGTGGAGTCACAGGTGATGGGGATGGGGTGTCCCATGTGGAGGGGGCTGCCTGCATTTTGGGGTGACGGGTGATGGGGGCTGGGGTGTCCCATGTGGTGGGGGCTGCCTGCAGGGTGGCATCATGGGTGAGGGGGTCTGGGGATGTCCAGTCTGGAGGAGGCTGCCTGCAGGGTGGCATCACGGGTGATGGGGGGCTGGGGTGTCCCATGTGGTTGAGGCTGCCTGCAGGGTGGCGTCACGGGTGATGGGGGCTGGGGTGTCCCATGTGGTGGGGGCTGCCTGCAGGGTGGCATCACGGGTGGTGGGGGCTGCCTGCAGGATGGTGTGATGGGTGATGGGGGCTGGAGGAGTCCAGTCTGGAGGGGGCTGCCTGCAGGGTGACATCACGGGTGATGGGGGCTGGGGTGTCCCATGTGGAGGGGACTGCCTGCAGGCTGGGGTGACGGGTGATAGGGGCTGGGGTGTCCCTTGTGGTGGGGGCTGCCTGCAGGGTGGCATCATGGGTGATGGGGGTGGGGGTGTCCCATTTTGAGGGGGCTGCCTGTAGGGTGGCGTCACGGGTGATGGTGCTGGGGTGTCCCATGTAGTGGAGGCTGCCTGCAAGGTGCCGTCATGGGTGAGGGGGACTGGGGGTGTCCAGTCTGGAGGGGGCTGCCTGTAGTGTGGAGTCACGGGTGATGGGGGCTGGGGTGTCCCATCTGGAGGGGGCTGCCTGCATGTTGGGTGATGGGGGCTGGGGTGTCCCATGTGGTGGGGGCTGCCTGCAGGGTGGCATCATGGGTGAGGGGGTCTGGGGATGTCCAGTCTGGAGGAGGCTGCCTGCAGGGTGGCATCACGGGTGATGGAGGGCTGGGGTGTCCCATGTGGTTGAGGCTGCCTGCAGGGTGGCGTCACGGGTGATGGGGGCTTGGGTGTCCCATGTGGTGGGGGCTGCCTGCAGGGTGGTGTCACGGGTGATGGGGTCTGGGGTGCCCCATGTGGAGGGGGCTTCCTGCAGGCTGGGGTGGCGGGTGATGGGGGCTGGGGTGTACCATGTGGAGGGGACTGCCTGCAGGCTGGGGTGATGGGGGTTGGGGTGTCCCATGTGGTGGAGGTTGCCTGCAAGGTGCCGTCATGGGTGAGGGGGGCTGGGGGTGTCCAGTCTGGAGGGGGCTGCCTGTAGGGTGGAGTCACGGGTGATGTGGGCTGGGGTGTCCCATGTGGAAGGGGCTGCCTGCATGTTGGGGTGACGGGTGATGGGGGCTGGGGTGTCCCATGTGGTGGGGGCTGCCTGCAGGGTGGCATCACGGGTGGTGGGGGCTGCCTGCAGGGTGGCATCATGGGTGAGGGGGTCTGGGGATGTCCAGTCTGGAGGAGGCTGCCTGCAGGGTGGCATCACGGGTGATGGGGGGCTGGGGTGTCCCATGTGGTTGAGGCTGCCTGCAGGGTGGCGTCACGGGTGATGGGGGTGGGGGTGTCCCATTTTGAGGGGGCTGCCTGTAGGGTGGCGTCACGGGTGATGGTGCTGGGGTGTCCCATGTGGTGGAGGCTGCCTGCAAGGTGCCGTCATGGGTGAGGGGGACTGGGGGTGTCCAGTCTGGAGGAGGCTGCCTGCAGGGTGGCATCACGGGTGATGGGGGGCTGGGGTGTACCATGTGGTGAGGCTGCCTGCAGGGTGACGTCACGGGTGATGGGGGCTGGGGTGTCCCATGTGGTGGGGGCTACCTGCAGGGTGGTGTCACGGGTGATGGGGTCTGGGGTGCCCATGTGGAGGGGGCTTCCTGCAGGCTGGGGTGACGGGTGATGGGGGCTGGGGTGTACCATGTGTAGGGGGCTGCCTGCAGGCTGGGGTGATGGGGGTTGGGGTGTCCCATGTGGTGGAGGCTGCCTGCAAGGTGCCGTCATGGGTGAGGGGGGCTGGGGGTGTCCAGTCTGGAGGGGGCTGCCTGTTGGGTGGAGTCACAGGTGATGGGGCTGGGGTGTCCCATGTGGAGGGGGCTGCCTGCATTTTGGGGTGACGGGTGATGGGGGCTGGGGTGTCCCATGTGGTGGGGGCTGCCTGCAGGGTGGCATCATGGGTGAGGGGGTCTGGGGATGTTCAGTCTGGAGGAGGCTGCCTGCAGGGTGGCATCACGGGTGATGGGGGGCTGGGGTGTCCCATGTGGTTGAGGCTGCCTGCAGGGTGGCGTCACGGGTGATGGGGGCTGGGGTGTCCCATGTGGTGGGGCTGGCTGCAGGGTGGCATCACGGGTGGTGGGGGCTGCCTGCAGGATGGTGTGATGGGTGATGGGGGCTGGGGGAGTCCAGTCTGGAGGGGGCTGCCTGCAGGGTGACATCACGGGTGATGGGGGCTGGGGTGTCCCATGTGGAGGGGACTGCCTGCAGGCTGGGGTGACGGGTGATAGGGGCTGGGGTGTCCCTTGTGGTGGGGGCTGCCTGCAGGGTGGCATCATGGGTGATGGGGGTGGGGGTGTCCCATTTTGAGGGGGCTGCCTGTAGGGTGGCGTCACGGGTGATGGTGCTGGGGTGTCCCATGTAGTGGAGGCTGCCTGCAAGGTGCCGTCATGGGTGAGAGGGACTGGGGGTGTCCAGTCTGGAGGGGGCTGCCTGTAGGGTGGAGTCACGGGTGATGGGGGCTGGGGTGTCCCATGTGGAGGGGGCTGCCTGCATGTTGGGTGATGGGGGCTGGGGTGTCCCATGTGGTGGGGGCTGCCTGCAGGGTGGCATCATGGGTGAGGGGGTCTGGGGATGTCCAGTCTGGAGGAGGCTGCCTGCAGGGTGGCATCACGGGTGATGGAGGGCTGGGGTGTCCCATGTGGTTGAGGCTGCCTGCTGTAAGAGGATTCAATTCAACACTACAGCTAAGTCAACGCCTAGTCTATAATACTGAATGAAAACCCTTATTGATATATCTTTATGTCCAGTTCATGCGTTCTGGATGACTACCCCTATATAACACCCCTCTCTTGGAATCCCCCTGACCCCACTGAGCCAAGAAGTAGTTCTGTTTTGCAAGTTTAAAAGGTTTATTTGATAATTTAAAATATATATATATATCACACTTTATAATAAATTAATAATTGAATAGCACACTTAATCTGATATGATAAAGATCAACAACGGAGAATCTGGCACTAGCACACTTCTTATAATCACTAATGAGTTGACATGAAATGGATAAGGTAGCACACTGGTAAATAGGAACAAAAGTATAATGTGGTAGAGGATGCTTTATGTAAGCTCAGGTGGATGCAATATTCAATGAATGCAGTACAGAAAATACTCAATATGGTTTCAACCAAACAATGTAATCACTTTTCTCTGGCAATCCCCTCCCCCCCTTTGATGCAAGGCAAGGAAATGGAAGGAAAACACACAGTTCTCAGAAATGCAATCAATGTAAATCAGTTCACCCCAGCAAGCTTACACTACAGAAAACAGATAGGAGTTTTGAAAACACAGGCAAAATGCTTTGATATGTGCTAGCAATGGATGAGAAATATGCTGGAAATGCTTTTAATTCCCTTTCAGAGGTTCAGGGTGAGTGGTATCTAGTTAATATTAGTCCAGGCTCACACTAGCAATGAGGCAGGGATAGTTAGCAGGTTAAACGAATTTCTGGCAAATGGAAGGCAAGCAGCAGCAGTTTTTACATGTGAAGAAATTTGCAAATCGCGGTAAAATTCGCGAATGCGTGTTCCGCGATTGCGGTAAAATTATAAGGGATAGGAATGCGGTTCTAGGTTCATAGGAAAGCCACGATTCTAAGCTTTCAGATAAAAGTTACTGCAAGTCTCTAGCCCAAAAGGTCGCGGAGATATGAGCGATTTTGTGAAGGTCGTTTTTCAGATTTGAAATTTTAAAAGCTCAAAATGACAAGTGCAGCTTGCAACTAGAAAATGACAAGTGACAGCTTTACAAATGACAGGTGACGGTTAAGAGACAGTTCTACTTAGATTAAAATAGGATTGAATTATATTATTTTAACTAAGAGATTGGTTCTGCACAGTTTTGCTAGGTACTCACACTATATTCTTGAATGAAATGGGCCTCGTCTCGGATCTGGTCAGGGTTTTGGACTGGGCTCGGGTCTCTCTCTGGGCACAGCACTGCTTTCTCTCTGGGTACAGCACTGCTTTCTCTCTCTGGTCTGGTCTCTAGTTTGGCTTTCTGGAGGTTGATGAATTTGAAGTCTGGATCTCTGGATGTTGTATGGTCCGGCAGAGCGCGTTGCAGCAAATGGAATTGAAGGTCTCTATCTGTCCTGTCTGTCTGCTTTTATGTGTTTAGAATGTGGGTGTGTTCTAGCATCACTGACCCTACCTCTCTCTCAGCTTCTAATTGGTCAAACTTCCATTTCTCATTTGATTGGTGAATGAACTGTGAGTCAGAGGGATGTCATTTTATGGCTTGCAGATAGGACACTCCTCTGTCAGATTGCACACATTCTATATTTGATAATAAAAGACATATTTCACAGTTACACAGTTGCTTGAAGTTACATATACATGGTGTGGCTGAATTTAGCCATGTCTCTGTCCAAATCTGCTGTTTCTAAGAGCTTGCATTCAGAAATGGCACATAATTGACTTTTTAACTGATTTTTCAATTTCTGACATTGACCCAACTTTACATACAGGTGCGCAGGGAGTATGGACATTAACTGATGAAGTTTCAGATTTTTAACATGCACACATTTTGAGTAATATCCTCTTTTCCGCTAAAACCCCCCTGAACATGCCACCGGGTCGAAAAACCTCTTAAAATGTGGGCAGAAAAATCACAAGAATTATGGTGTCATTTATAACATTTTCACATGTCCGCTCTATGAATGATCCATCTTTTTAAAGTTATGTTCTGGCTCCAAAGGGGTGTGGTTTCCTCTCAGCACAAGGTAGAAATACTGGTTTATCCAGTTCTGCCAAGCCAGCTTGCTCTCACAGGCAGTGCCCCTCCCCTTTCCTCAGGAGGAAGCCACTTTTTACGACCATTTACGACTCCTGCCAATAAAACCTTTGCCTGAGCCAGGACAGGGCTTTGTTCAGAGCTCCTGTAGAGCACAGGTAATTCAATTATCAGATAGATGGCATATCCTTAGTGTGAGCAGCAAAAAGGCAGATGGGCCTGGGAACACAGTTGTGACTCAAGTTTCACTCCTGATGGGGGTAGTTGCCAGGCAGAATCAAGTTCCTTAAGCCAGACTTTCAGCTAACTGTCATGTTTTTTGTTGCTTTTTAACTTAACTTGCAATTTTACACATGCAGCTAGAATGCTGATTCTAAGTGCAAAACTATGACATTTCAACAGTTACAAAGGCATGTGACACCAAACATAGGTCACTCATTTAATCTAAACATTTTCGATTTTAGTGTCTTCAAATCCAGTGCAACTTAAACTGCTGCAATCCACAGCTCAGCCAGTCTTGTTATAAACCTTCAAGTCACTTCAGAATATCACTTTACATTGTATCCACCTCTCAGTAAGTCTTTCTTTAGCCTGCTTTGGGTTCATTCAGTTTTACACAAAAAAGTAAAATCTGGTGTGGTTTTAAAATGCCGGCTTTTGGATAGTGGTGAGTACTGGTACTGCACCCATTTTTGGGATTTAAGAATGAATTCCCCACAATTCTAGTTGCATTTGGCAATCAGCATTGCCATTCCCAATGGTTTCAGACTACTGTGCGGGTAGTCCAATGGTGGTTTTAAAGCGCTTTGAAGCTAACCGGCGCTACTGTTTTTCCTTTGGCAACCCATTTCCCTCATGGCAACCCGGCCTTTCATTCTCGCACTGGTGGGTGGCAAGTGAGGCAACCATTTTGGTGTGCGCACAAACTGCGCAGCTTTCCTGGATTTCGGCGCACATGTGGGTTTTCCGCCATCTTGAATTTTCTAAGCCCACAGCACCAAATGTTGTGGCATGATGGCTTAAACTTGGGTCAGGACACCCAACAAGCCCCCCCACGCGACTGCACTTTGAATTTGAGTCGATGGGGAGTCGCGTGCCCAAGGGTTTTGACCCACGCACCGGTCTGTCCGCATAATCTTCTTCCTCTTCTGTAGATGGCATAGTTCAGCATCTTCTTCTCCATCCGGTACTGATCGATCAGTTCTCCTCGCCGGTCCTGATGGGAATATTGGGCGGTCCACTGGGCCCATTGGATCTTCGTTCCCGGTCTCCGTATCATCCTCCTTGGCCCGTCTTCAGGTTTTCTTTCTCCTAGGACGACAAAGGAAGAGCGGCAATACCTACTCATAGACTTTTTCCACCACTGTTGAGATAGTGGGGCAGCATATGCATTTCATCATAACAAAACATTACATTCTTATTTTGAAAAAAAAAAAAAAAACAATATAACTAAGAGACAGTTTCATGCAAATCACAATATTTTAGAGACTAGATGTGGTATGTTTTATGGTTGGAACTGAATTAGTCTGATACAGTACCCGCTAGGATTCCAGAGGATTCCTCCAGTTGTTGCAGAGTGTGCCTGGGATGGCAACATTTCAACTGGTTTATGTGGACCCACTTGTCTTCCCCCTCTGCCGAACCGCCTTTGGGGATGCGGATCTTGTAGGCCACAGGGGAGATCTTATCGACGATCTCAAAGGGTCCCTTCCATGTAGGCAAAAATTTGCGCTGCTTGGCCTGGTTCCTTTGGAAGTTGTATAGATAGACCCGGTCTCCCACCTGATATTCCTTCCTGGAAGTTTTCAGGTCGTAATGGGTCTTCATGCTATCAGCTGATCTTTCTAGATTCCGCTGAGCATAAGCAAAAGCATGTTGGAGGTGTTTCCTTAAATTCTCTACATACTCATGAGTAGTGGAGGCATTTATCAGTCTCTGCTCTTGGGTCCTGTAGAGCAAATGCTGAGGAAGCACCATCTTGCGCCCAGTCATCAACTCAAATGGTGACATTTTGGTTGCAGATGAAGGGGTAGATCTGATGGCCATTAGGACCAGAGGTAATCGGATATCCCAACTTGGCCCAGAATCTGCCACAAACTTCTTTAATATGCTCACAATTGTCCGGTTATATCTCTCTACTGCCCCAGAAGAAGCCGGCCGGTAAGCAATATGCAACTTTCTCTTGACCCCCAATATCTCCCACATCTTTGTCATTACTTCACTGGTGAAGTGGCTACCTCTGTCTGACTCAATCCTTTGAGGTAGACCAAAACGGGAAAAGATGTGGTTAATCATCAAGGCAGCTGCAGTTTCTGCCTTGGAATTTGGGGCTGGGAGACATTCTACCCACTTGGTAAACAAGCATGTCACAGTCAACATGTACTTATTCCCCCTAGCCGAGCGAATCACAGGGCCTACAAAGTCGATTTGTAAATCTGACCATGGCAGTGTCATCCCCCTTTTTTGTAAAGGCGCCCGGTGTGCGAGGGATGTCGGCTGAAATTGTGCACACACAAGACACCCCTTCAAGTATTGGTCGAGGTCCTGCCCCATGTGTGGCCAGTATGCAACCTCTCTTAAGATTTCCAGTGTTGTGTGAAACCCCCTATGACCGGCGGTGGCCGCATCATGGGCGTGACTTAACATCAGGCTTCGGAATGAGGTAGGAACCACCCACTGATCGTGGCCAGCTCTGGATTTCCTTACCAACAAACCGTCTTGGATCCGGAACATTTTTGGACACTTCATCAACACTCTTAGGTCCTCTTTCCCAATGTAATCGGTATCCGTCAGGGGAAAGTTCTCAGGGTCCTCAAGGTGTTGGTAAAATTTACCAATAATTGGATCCCCCTTCTGAGCAGTAATCAAATCAGCATCAGGGGTCTCCTTACTCCATTGTGCGATTGAAAGGTCGTTGTGAGCATTTGTCTGGGACCTAGTGATGGCAGTGACCTGGATTTCCCCCAACAGGGACTCAATCTCAATTAGATCCCCTTGGATGGCCCCGGTTTTGGCCAGCTGATCAGCTAAGTCATTTCCAGTTTTGTCTGGTCCCTCTACTTTGGAATGACCCTTGATCTTTTTCCAATAGATGGTCATCTCATTCGATGTGACCAGATCATCAATGTTTTGGATCAACTTCCCATGTTTCAAGGGTTTGTTGTTAGCACATAACATGCCTCTGGTTTTCCAATTAACCAGGTGCTCCACGAACCCGTTCCGTACATAATCCGAATCTGTGATTATGACCAGTTCGTGGAGTTGATGCTGGACAGCAGTGAGGATGGCCTGATGCACAGCCATCAATTCTGCCACCTGACTACTTCGGGGACCAATTTTGTATCCAGCGGAGGGTTCTGGGGACTCATTCACCCATGCATTCCCTACGCCAGCCACCAGTTCTTTCTCCCCGTTGTTGTCAACATGGTAAGAGCATCCATCCACATAGACAGTGGGCATTCCCTCACACTTGTCCTCTTCAAAGACTTTGTGTGGGGAATTAAGGTATGCCTCCGTGTTGTCCTTGATTTTTAGACTTTCGTCCTCGAGACAGTTTTCTCTGGCACAATCATGCAAGTCAGCCAGACCTTGCGCGAGTGGACTCTTCTTGTTTTGGCCATATCTGACCTCCACAGGAAAGCCTTGCATTGACAGAATCCAGGAAGTAATTTGGGAATTACTCACATTTCCGGCCCGGATTCTGTCACTTTGGAGATATTGCAGAGGCTGGTGTGGAGTCTCCACTATGATGTGTTCCCCCTGGATAAACGGGCGGTAATTCTTCAATGCCCATACCGTTGCCAGGAGTGCCTTCTCACAATCGTTGAATTTTTCCTCCACAGAGGATAAAGTTTTGCTCGCATAGGAGATTACTTTATTGACCTTGTCATGCTTTTGGTATAATACTGCCGTCAAGCACGTATTAGAGAACCCCGTCTCCAGGAAGAACTCCTTGTTTCTGACAGGGTAAGCTAGGCAAGGCGCTTGTGAGAGGCTTCTTTTGAGTTGTTTTACTGCCTCGGCTTGTTCTGGACCCCATTCCCACTTGACCCCCCCCTTTAGGAGATGAATCAGGGGTCTGGTGATCTCTGCGTAGCCCTCAATGAACTTTCTGCTGTAATTAGTCAGTCCAAGGAGGCTCCTTAGTTCCCGCAGAGTTGTGGGGTCTTTCAGTTTCTGAAGTGCTTCCACTTTCTTTTCCTGGGGACAGAGGCCCTGAGGAGTAATCTCATGCCCCAAGAAATTAACACGGGTTCTACACCACTGTGCTTTCTGAAAGGAAAGTTTTGCTCCGGCGGCCCTCAACTGTGTCAGAACATAACGGATCTCCGCTATGTGTTCCTCCACAGATGGACTTTTGATGAGGACATCATCTACATAAGCCAGGTTACCCCTCGCACCCAGGTCGGGCATGGCCTTATGTAGGAAAATGTTGAATTCATTGCCGGAGTTGAGGTATCCGAAGGGAGTCCGGGTCCATGTGTACTGCTGGCCCCCAAAGGTAAAAGCCAGTTTGTATTGGTCCTCCCTACTGACAGGCACGGTCCAGTACCCATTGGTCAGGTCTATTGCAGTGAATACCTGTGACCCCTGGATCTGGGCCAGCCCTTGGTCAATGTAGGGCAGAGGCCATCGGGAAGTATGGACCCGTTTGTTGAGCTCCCTGAGGTCAGCACAGAGTCTCCACTGGCCGTTTGGCTTCAATATTCCCAGCACCGGATTATTAAAGGTGCTGTGGACGGGACGGATTATTCCCCGGGACTCAAGGTTCTTAATTATTTCGGTAAGGGACTCCATTGATGCGAGAGGCAAGCGATATTGCTTCACAAACACAGGAGTCATGCCAGGGTCCGTGGGGATTGTTGTTGTGTGGATGTCAGTGCGACCACAGTCATATGAGTCTACCGCAAAGAGATCTTGGAAATCCAAGAAAACTTGTTTCAACTTTTGCTTTTGTTCCAGAGTCACACAGGCATCAGCTAGGTTGACTCTCTCTTCCACCATCTGCCTGAAGCCTGGAAAGACTTCTGGTTTGGCTATTTCAGCGGCCTCCTCCAGCTGGGTGGAGAAGTCCCTGGTCAGAGTGCTGATTTGGACTGGAGGCTTCAGGTGGGAAAGGCAGCCCTCATGGACTTGGAAAATCACCTCATCCCTCCTGAAGTCACAAGTCACATCTTCCTTACCATAGGGGCAGGAAGTGTACACCAGGAAGTTCCCCCCATGCCGGGTAAAAATCCTGTCTGGTGTTGTATTGTCATCACTGTCACTGTCAACGCAGTCCTTGGGGATTGGCCCTAACAGTTCATTTCTAAGATCAATGGAGAAATGTCGGTCATCAACCGCCATTCCAATAATGGTGCCTGCGGCTAGAGTAATACTCTTTAAGTCGCTGTTATCCACCTCTATTAGAATGGTGTCATGTTCTATGTTGACTAATGGAGTTGGGTTTACCCCCAACCCTTGCTGTTGGAGAGAAGCATTTAGATGTATGTAAGCATCAGGGTTTTTCAACTCTTGTCCCCTTTTAACTTTCACTTCCAGGGAGAACTGTCGGGTCCTTTCTGGGATGGTGACTTCCTTTTTAACCTGAATTTCAACTGCATACGGTAGCAATTGAGCTGACCTAAATGCTTTTTCTGGATCATCAAAGCCCATGGGATTATCCGCTAATCGGGACCAAGCTTTGAAGTTTATTAGGTCCAAACTAATGGCAAAGCGATTGAGAATGTCACTGCCTAAGTAAAAGGCGGCAGTGACGTCTCGCACGACCCAACAATTATGGACTATGCTCTTGTTGCCAATGGAGATTTTGAGCATACACCTGCTTGGCAGGAGATGTTTTGAATTGGGTGCTTCCAGGTCCATTTCCCACTTGTCTATCAGTTTGAAGGTGGGAATGGCTGGATCTTTTGGGAGTTGGCGAAACATGGCTTCGCTGATGAAGCTCTTACCGTTGTTCACACACACTCGAGCGAGAACAGAGTCCTTCCCATCATTTAACTGAACAGGGATGAACAACTGCTGTCCAATTTGCTGAATATCAGCCAGGCTCTGAGCTGATTTCACATCTTTCTGGACTATAGGAGTGGGAGTTTCAGATTGTGGATTGGTATAGAATTTCAGAGTGTTTCCTTCCAGCGTGGAATACCACCTTAAACTGGAAGGAAGGTTGATTTTCAGAAATAGAGAGGACCCCCCATCACTAGTCTGTTGTCCTACTGCTATTACTGTCACGTCTGGAATCTGGTTGTTCTGGAAGTGAAATTCTACTTGGTCAGATTTTTGTTCAACCATGTGGCAGGTGCCGTTTAAACTAACATGGTTGACACTCTGTTTTAATTTTATTGGTCGGCTAGTCTGGGTCCAGAGGACCTTGTTTACGCAATCTATTAGGGGTGACAACCTTCTCAGGAGGTCATTCCCTAGTAAACAAGGGGTGCCCTCCGGGGTCACAACTATGACCGGGTGTTTCAACTTATGTCGCCCAATTTTAATGTCCAAGTCTGCAGTCCCCTCAACGGGAATTTCCTTCCCGTCAAAGTTCTGTAGTTATCCCGGAAGAGAGGTGAGAGGAATTTGGTAATTCTCTCCCCTTCCTGCATTCAGTTCGTCAAAGGCCCTTCTGGAAAGAAGGGTAGCTTGAGATCCAGTGTCCACCAGTGCCGAGATTGTACCCTGCCCCTGTACTTGTACCGGGGCATAATATCTTCCCTCCTTCTCCTCAAGGGGGCACAGATAATGTACATTTTTGGACAACTGGTGGGCTAATTTTCTGGTTTTGGACATCGCTAGCGAAGAGATTTGGGCAGAATTCTGTGGAGAGCCTTGGGAATCTGAAAGAAAAATTTGGCAACTGGAGATCAGAGCCATTGTGGGTTCCCCTGGCTCCGGTTCTGGGCCGCCCCCCCCTTTTTGGAGGCAGTCACCAGGATGGGTTTGAACCAGGGGATTTTCTTGCTGTTGGTTCTGGGATGAGATGGTGGGCGGCGGTAGCTCAGTCTCCACATCTCCCCAGTCTGGATTTGCATCCCTAGGGACCCATTTTTCTTTGGGAGGAGTTCCCCCCTCTCTGAAGGAGAAGATCCTTTTCCCAGGATCCTCTGAGGATCCCTCTCCCTCAAATTGGAAGATCTGTACCTCCTCCTCAAACTGAGTCTGTTTGGGTCTTTTGTTTCTCCTACCCCCCCTCTGCTCCTTAGGAGGCAGACTTTCAGGGGCAAGAGATTTTGTTTCTGGTTCCTAGGTTTCCAGGGGCTGTTTACAAGTGAGGAAGGAAGCTTCCTCCAAGGCTTTACACCCCCCTTCCCTTTGTGCCTCCTCCCTGGGAACCGGTGTGTTATCGGGGTGCTGCCCCCGTCATTGTTCTGGAGCACCAGGTCCAGAGTTGGGTACGTTCTGCGCCGGCATGCCGATCTGAGGGTTCTGCTGAGCCCTCAGTATGTGACCCATATCCCGCGCCATGTTTTGAACCTGGCGCTCTAACTGGGAAACCCGCTCAGGCTGATACGGGGCCCTGTTTTCTCCCCTGGGCTGATCCCGGGAAGGGTAGCTGTCCCTCCTCTGGTAGTACCCCTGGTTGGGAAGATTTGGGTACCCCTCCACCCTTGGCCTCCCCTCTCCCGGATTCAGTGGTCTGGGATCAGGGAATTGGGGAAAGAAGGATGGATGGTTTTGGGGCTGAAAGTCGGGAGGATATCTGGGGAAAAAGTTCTGCCCAGGGTTTGGTAAATTTCTGCCCTCCTGTGGGAAGTTTGGAGGGAAGTTCCCTGGGTTAGGTGCTTGGCTGGATCCCCCCCTTGGGCTGGAGGAGTCCACACATAACCCAGGATGGGTCGATTTCCCTTGTAACGGGGACTTACATAATCAGGAGAGCGAGGGACCCCATTTGTGGGGCTGCCTCCTTGGCTCCCTGTCTGTGACTGACCCGAGGACCTCCTGGGCCTAGCATTATTAGGGGCAGGTAGGTTTTTAGGCCCCCCCATCTCCAAATCCAAAACGGGGGTGACCTTTACCTCTGCCACCTTGGCAGCAGCAGGGGTGCTGTTGGCTTTGGGGTTTTTCTGGGCATTACTTTTGCTATCTATCGGTTTCTGCACCTCATAGATCCGGGTAGCCTGTTCAATGACCCAGTCTAAAGATCTTTTCTCGTGAAAATCCCTCACGAGCTGGGTCATGATATATTTGGGCAAGGCATGGAAAAACGTATTTATAAATTCTCTGCTATCCGTGCGCACCCTTCTTGTGGTCTGTGCAAAAGCACGCTTTAACTCCTGCACAAATTCTTGTGGGGCCTGATCCTCCCCACATTGCAAATTGTAGGCTGCCTTGCGAGCCTCTTGAGGATTTCTGTGAACAGAAAAATGTTTCAAGATGGCCGCCTTATAGGTGGACCATCTTAAATGATTTTGGTCCTCCAGCCCCGCAAAGAAACTGGAGTATTCCGGGGAGAAGGTCCACTTTACATATTGAATACAGCTTTGGCTGTCCTTCAAATGGAAAGTCTCCATCATTTGTTCAAACAACTCTAAGTGCTCCCAAACAGAATACTTAGCGTTCTTATGGTAAGGCGTGATGACGCTCCTGATCGCCTTAATCTGCTTTAAGGGGTCCTTAAGCAAGGCCCTTTTTGCCTTATTGGCCTTTTTGGTTCGGGTAACCCTTGTCCATTCGTCCTCGGACTCAGAGGCACTGCTCCCAGAGGTTCCCGTCTGTTCTTCCAGGTTTTCCCGGATTCTGCGAGCCTGGGAATGGCTGGCAGAATGTGGGGACCTGGTCTCCTGTGTCCTGCGCAGTTCAGAGGAGTCTTCAGATTCCTCCTTGCTGCCAGGATTTGATGGGTACCCCCTCCACTGACCTAACTGGGCAGAGGTTTTCAGGATGCCCTTAATGGGCCTACTCTCCTGGGGTTCCCCATTGAACTGTACTGTACTTGGGTGCCCATACCCGGATGCCCACCCCTCCATTCCTGAGTGGTACTGGCCTATGAGCCCCATACTCTTAGCTGGATAGTAATCTGCCATCCCTGTGGCCCTGTGCTCATGTGCGCCAGGGGACATGGGGGTGGTAGAGTCCAGGGACTGGGGGAGATGAAGGCCCCTGGTGTTAGGGCTCCTGCGGTTATGGTCAGGAGTCTCTCTTTCCCAGCGGACCTCATCTCTATCCGCCCCTGCATTTGTGCTTTCAGTTCCTCTGTTAAGGCCTTACTCGACTCTATCAGTTTCTCCTGCATCGCTACCTGTTGCTGGAGCCTCTCATTGTGCTGGCAGAGAGCCTCATTTTCCCTCTGTGCTTCCTGGTTGGTCCTGGAGAACTGGGCCAGTCTTTGCTGCAGGAGGGTTACCTCCTGAGCTGTGTCCCTATTGGCCTGCTCCTTTCTTGCTAGAGCATCCTCCACCCTCCTGGTGTGCTCTAGCAAGTTCTGGTGTTCTTTTTGGAGGTCACCCAGTCCCCGGTGGGTCAGGTGATTTTCTTCCATTTTTCTTTTTAAATGGCAGACTTCCTGGCCTAAGGTATCCCTTTCCTGACTGAGAGCCTGCATCTGTGCTGCCAGGTCGTCCCTTTGCCTTTGGAAGGCACCAGCATTCTGGCGCTCCTGATCAAACTCTGCCTGGGTGTCCAGGTCTTTCAGAATTAGTTTATTGCTCTCTGCCTTCACTCTATCTAGGTGGCCTTGCAGGGTGACTACCTGCTCAGCACATACCCTGTTGAAGTCTAGCTGTTGCTCCAGCTTTTTCTGGCTTTGCAGTAGGGAGTCCAAACCTTCTTGGTGTTCCTTCTGCAAGGCCAGAAATCTGGTATCCTGTTCTACCTTTTCCTGTTGCAGCACATCCATATCCTTCTTTATTTTAATGATGTGCTGCCTACTATCATCTTCTGACTCCTGGCTCCTCTGCAGCCTCTGCTCAGAAGAGACCAGGTCAGATTGGGCCTTCTCTAACGCCATCTGTTGCCTTTTTGCCAGATCATGGCCTTCAGCATATTTATCCTGTATGGCTCCCATATATAAATATAAATATGCCGCTATCCTAACAATCTTGTCGTGTTCATCTTTGGCCTTAGGAGCCATATATAGTTCACTCAGGGCCACATGTAATGGACCCTGATCTCTCCATAAGTCTGACCCTGTTTCCGTGACCTGTTGCGTGATGGCCTGCAACCAGACTGTTTGGTCCTGGTGAGTCCACTCACCTCTCACAAATAACTTATGTAAGAAGTGCTCTCTGGCTATTTTCATATCTACCAAGGTCGTCATTCTAGAGATTGGTCTCTGTCCTGACTTACAGAAGTTAGTATTTTATTTTTGCAGAACAGAACTTTTCTTGGAGTGTCCCTTTTGAGGAATGCTTCACAGCGTAATGCAGCGTGGTGATCCGACCGGATGTATGTATCCCGTCAGTTAGCACACTGTATTAAGCTGCACAAATGGTAAATCTAACCCAACGTCTCGGCTCGAGCCCCCAATTTGTAAGATGATTCAATTCAACACTACAGCTAAGTCAACGCCTAGTCTATAATACTGAATGAAAACCCTTATTGATATATCTTTATGTCCAGTTCATGCGTTCTGGATGACTACCCCTATATAACACCCCTCTCTTGGAATCCCCCTGACCCCACTGAGCCAAGAAGTAGTTCTGTTTTGCAAGTTTAAAAGGTTTATTTGATAATTTAAAATATATATATCACACTTTATAATAAATTAATAATTGAATAGCACACTTAATCTGATATGATAAAGATCAACAACGGAGAATCTGGCACTAGCACACTTCTTATAATCACTAATGAGTTGACATGAAATGGATAAGGTAGCACAGTGGTAAATAGGAACAAAAGTATAATGTGGTAGAGGATGCTTTATGTAAGCTCAGGTGGATGCAATATTCAATGAATGCAGTACAGAAAATACTCAATATGGTTTCAACCAAACAATGTAATCACTTTTCTCTGGCAATCCCCTCCCCCCCTTTGATGCAAGGCAAGGAAATGGAAGGAAAACACACAGTTCTCAGAAATGCAATCAATGTAAATCAGTTCACCCCAGCAAGCTTACACTACAGAAAACAGATAGGAGTTTTGAAAACACAGGCAAAATGCTTTGATATGTGCTAGCAATGGATGAGAAATATGCTGGAAATGCTTTTAATTCCCTTTCAGAGGTTCAGGGTGAGTGGTATCTAGTTAATATTAGTCCAGGCTCACACTAGCAATGAGGCAGGGATAGTTAGCAGGTTAAACGAATTTCTGGCAAATGGAAGGCAAGCAGCAGCAGTTTTTACATGTGAAGAAATTTGCAAATCGCGGTAAAATTTGCGAATGCGTGTTCCGCGATTGCGGTAAAACTATAAGGGGTAGGAATGCGGTTCTAGGTTCATAGGAAAGCCACAATTCTAGCTTTCAGATAAAAGTTACTGCAAGTCTCTAGCCCAAACGGTCGCGGAGATATGAGCGATTTTGTGAAGGTCGTTTTTCAGATTTGAAATTTTAAAAGCTCAAAATGACAAGTGCAGCTTGCAACTAGAAAATGACAAGTGACAGCTTTACAAATGACAGGTGACGGTTAAGAGACAGTTCTACTTAGATTAAAATAGGATTGAATTATATTATTTTAACTAAGAGATTGGTTCTGCACAGTTTTGCTAGGTACTCACACTATATTCTTGAATGAAATGGGCCTCGTCACGGATCTGGTCAGGGTTTTGGACTGGCCTCGGGTCTCTCTCTGGGCACAGCACTGCTTTCTCTCTGGGTACAGCACTGCTTTCTCTCTCTGGTCTGGTCTCTAGTTTGGCTTTCTGGAGGTTGATGTATTTGAAGTCTGGATCTCTGGATGTTGTATGGTCCGGCAGAGCGCGTTGCAGCAAATGGAATTGAAGGTCTCTATCTGTCCTGTCTGTCTGCTTTTATGTGTTTAGAATGTGGGTGTGTTCTAGCATCACTGACCCTACCTCTCTCTCAGCTTCTAATTGGTCAAACTTCCATTTCTCATTTGATTGGTGAATGAACTGTGAGTCAGAGGGATGTCATTTTATGGCTTGCAGATAGGACACTCCTCTGTCAGATTGCACACATTCTATATTTGATAATAAAAGACATATTTCACAGTTACACAGTTGCTTGAAGTTACATATACATGGTGTGGCTGAATTTAGCCATGTCTCTGTCCAAATCTGCTGTTTCTAAGAGCTTGCATTCAAAAATGGCACATAATTGACTTTTTAACTGATTTTTCAATTTCTGACATTGACCCAACTTTACATACAGGTGCGCAGGGAGTATGGACATTAACTGATGAAGTTTCAGATTTTTAACATGCACACATTTTGAGTAATATCCTCTTTTCCGCTAAAACCCCCCTGAACATGCCACAGGGTCGAAAAACCTCTTAAAATGTGGGCAGAAAAATCACAAGAATTATGGTGTCATTTATAACATTTTCACATGTCCGCTCTATGAATGATCCATCTTTTTAAAGTTATGTTCTGGCTCCAAAGGGGTGTGGTTTCCTCTCAGCACAAGGTAGAAATACTGGTTTATCCAGTTCTGCCAAGCCAGCTTGCTCTCACAGGCAGTGCCCCTCCCCTTTCCTCAGGAGGAAGCCACTTGTTACGACCATTTACGACTCCTGCCAATAAAACCTTTGCCTGAGCCAGGACAGGGCTTTGTTCAGAGCTCCTGTAGAGCACAGGTAATTCAATTATCAGATAGATGGCATATCCTTAGTGTGAGCAGCAAAAAGGCAGATGGGCCTGGGAACACAGTTGTGACTCAAGTTTCACTCCTGATGGGGGTAGTTGCCAGGCAGAATCAAGTTCCTTAAGCCAGACTTTCAGCTAACTGTCATGTTTTTGTTGCTTTTTAACTTAACTTGCAATTTTACACATGCAGCTAGAATGCTGATTCTAAGTGCAAAACTATGACATTTCAACAGTTACAAAGGCATGTGACACCAAACATAGGTCACTCATTTAATCTAAACATTTTCGATTTTAGTGTCTTTAAATCCAGTGCAACTTAAACTGCTGCAATCCACAGCTCAGCCAGTCTTGTTATAAACCTTCAAGTCACTTCAGAATATCACTTTACATTGTATCCACCTCTCAGTAAGTCTTTCTTTAGCCTGCTTTGGGTTCATTCAGTTTTACACAAAAAAGTAAAATCTGGTGTGGTTTTAAAATGCCGGCTTTTGGATAGTGGTGAGTACTGGTACTGCACCCATTTTTGGGATTTAAGAATGAATTCCCCACAATTCTAGTTGCATTTGGCAATCAGCATTGCCATTCCCAATGGTTTCAGACTACTGTGCGGGTAGTCCAATGGTGGTTTTAAAGCGCTTTGAAGCTAACCGGCGCTACTGTTTTTCCTTTGGCAACCCATTTCCCTCATGGCAACCCGGCCTTTCATTCTCGCACTGGTGGGTGGCAAGTGAGGCAACCATTTTGGTGTGCGCACAAACTGCGCAGCTTTCCTGGATTTCGGCGCACATGTGGGTTTTCCGCCATCTTGAATTTTCTAAGCCCACAGCACCAAATGTTGTGGCATGATAGCTTAAACGTGGGTCAGGACACCCAACACTGCAGGGTGGCGTCACGGGTGATGGGGGCTTGGGTGTCCCATGTGGTGGGGGCTGCCTGCAGGGTGGTGTCACGGGTGATGGGGTCTGGGGTGCCCCATGTGGAGGGGGCTTCCTGCAGGCTGGGGTGGCGGGTGATGGGGGCTGGGGTGTACCATGTGGAGGGGGCTGCCTGCAGGCTGGGGTGATGGGGGTTGGGGTGTCCCATGTGGTGGAGGTTGCCTGCAAGGTGCCGTCATGGGTGAGGGGGGCTGGGGGTGTCCAGTCTGGAGGGGGCTGCCTGTAGGGTGGAGTCACGGGTGATGGGGGCTGGGGTGTCCCATGTGGAAGGGGCTGCCTGCATGTTGGGGTGACGGGTGATGGGGGCTGGGGTGTCCCATGTGGTGGGGGCTGCCTGCAGGGTGGCATCACGGGTGGTGGGGGCTGCCTGCAGGGTGGCATCATGGGTGAGGGGGTCTGGGGATGTCCAGTCTGGAGGAGGCTGCCTGCAGGGTGGCATCACGGGTGATGGGGGGCTGGGGTGTCCCATGTGGTTGAGGCTGCCTGCAGGGTGGCGTCACGGGTGATGGGGGTGGGGGTGTCCCATTTTGAGGGGGCTGCCTGTAGGGTGGCGTCACGGGTGATGGTGCTGGGGTGTCCCATGTGGTGGAGGCTGCCTGCAAGGTGCCGTCATGGGTGAGGGGGACTGGGGGTGTCCAGTCTGGAGGAGGCTGCCTGCAGGGTGGCATCACGGGTGATGGGGGGGCTGGGGTGTCCCATGTGGTTGAGGCTGCCTGCAGGGTGGCGTCACGGGTGGTGGGGGCTGCCTGCAGGATGGTGTGATGGGTGATGGGGGCTGGGGTGTCCAGTCTGGAGGGGGCTGCCTGCAGGGTGACATCAGGGGTGATGGGGGCTGGGGTGTCCCTTGTGGAGGGGGCTGCCTGCAGGCTGGGGTGACGGGTGATAGGGGCTGGGGTGTCCCTTGTGGTTGGGGCTGCCTGCAGGGTGGCGTCATGGGTGATGGGGGCGGGGGTGTCCCATTTTGAGGGGGCTGCCTGCAGGGTGGCGTCACGGGTGATGGGGGCTGGGGTGTCCCATGTGGTAGGGGCTGCCTGCAGGGTGGTGTCACAGGTGATGGGGTCTAGGGTGCCCCATGTGGAGGGGGCTTCCTGCAGGCTGGGGTGACGGGTGATGGGGGCTGGGGTGTACCATGTGGAGGGGGCTGCCTGCAGGCTGGGGTGATGGGGGCTGGGGTGTGGGTGTCCCGTCAGGAAGGGTCAGCTTCCAGTGGATTGCTGCGGGGATTGCTGGGTGTTTTGGAGCGGTAACATTGGGGTGCGGCCGGGGTACGCGCTGAGTTTTCACGCGATTTGGATGGGGTGCGGCCGGGATACACAATGAGTTTTCTTGTGATTTGGCTGCAGTGCTGCCCGGGTACGCGCTGAGTTTTCACACGATTTGTAAAGGGTGCGGCCGGGGTACGCGCTGAGTTTTCACGCAATTTGGCTGGGGTGTGGCTGGGGTACGTGCTGAGTGTTCACCCGGTTTGGATGGGGAGCGGCCGAGGTACGTGCTGTGTTTTCACACGATTTGGCTGGCGCGCGCCCCTTCTCGGCGCACAGGGATTGCACCTTTTCTGCGCCAGGGTTCTCTCAATCGTTTTATTCAAGCTGGGTCAGGTATCCCTGATTGAAGTGACAGGGTCTCATGTTTTTGAGAAGACCGGCCCGCACAAAAAGTCTAATGCTTCTTCCATGTAGGGGATTTTGATGCTCGAAGGCAAACACAAACCTTTTTTCCTCTCATAACTAGTAAATCCTTTAGGGAGCCGACCATTAGTTCTTAATTCTATCAATACGCCCCTATAAGATCTTATTTTAAGTCCAATGTTGTCATAACGAGTGCTTGAAGAACTAGATTCAGGGCTGCCAGCGAGCTTCCTCCCATTACCTCCTCAGGTTGCAAGGAGTCCTCCCCCTGAAAGGGTAACGATGAACAAGTGCAATCACCAAACCTGTCACTATTCATTTTGACTCTCCTAAGTCTCCCCGCCCCACCAATAAGAAATTCAGGGAGGCACTTAAGCACACTTGGGATGTTTCCAGGTCGTGTATCTCATGCTCCAGGCTTATACATGTGTTAATCAGCGAGGTATTACTAAGCGACCCAGCAGGTCTCTTTCCATTTGTTTGCTGGTCTTGCACAGAGGTTTGAACGCCCCTCACTGTAAGTTTTCACTGCCACTTGAGGAAAACAGGCAGTGTTTATTTTTCCCTGACCCTTCCCCCTCCTCCCCCCCCGTGACTCATTCTGGGTCCTGCTATACAGAGCCTTGTGGCTATTCGCGCCCACCTATATCCATCACAAAGAATAGAATGTTCATATCTGCAGACAGAATAATGGTTCTTCTGACCTGCACCCATCAACACTACAGGTTCCTTTCAACATCTGCCTTTCCCGCTATCGTACTAACACCCCCATCCTAATTTCTTATAGAGTCATGTGCACCGAGGCTAACATTATTGGCAGGAGGGTGCTGTGTAAGACCGCTTTACATTACATTACTTTACATTAGCTTCTGTAATGAAGACTTGCAATGAGTGATTAGTAGCCAAGTTATGAAAGCAACTGAAAACAGAAATCGGAAAAACAGAGAGTGTATATTTGTAGATGCTTTGTGAGAATCGGTATGTCAGACGTTTTAATGGGGATCTCTAATTTGGTTAAACTAGATTGATCATGTAACTATTTCTACTACTTTCCAATATGTTATACATTGGTCCAGTTTGGTTGGAGGCGTGAAAGTATGCCATTTTTCTTTGTGTGATCTTAATTTTTTATGGAATGATTAAACCAATATCTAATGTTGCGTTTCCCATGTTTGGGTGGGCAGGAGAGGAAAGGTTTCCCCATTTTGAATAGCTCCCTAGCAAAGTCCTCTGCAATGGTAATCTTACAGCCTTCCCAGGTGATGCTTGGTTTCACTTTGGCAGCTCTGAGATTTTCTCTTGAATATTGAAATCTTAAAGGTCTCCCTATGTGTACTCTAATGCAATAATTTTGGCTTATAGGCGGCTCTGCCACCCAATAGCCCAAACTAAAACGTGCACATTTATAGTAAGCAATCAGGGATATCAGGTTGCCATCTTTCCCTCACACATAAGGGCTTCAGAAAAGTCTTTAGTGCTGAAAAGTCAGACGGATGCATGTTTTCCCAGCGTTTGTGTACTTCTGACCATGCGCGCACCAACCCTAATTACTCCTGCTGCGAAGGTGGGTGAAGTGGAGCTATAGGGGTTGGTGAGATTTATTGGAAAGTGGTGGAGTATGCAGAGTGGCCATTAAATAGAACAGGCTACAGCATCAAAGCTCCGAAGGACTGGTCTCCTGCTGGTTTAGGACTGCCCTGCTGCATGGGAGGATTACCTCGTGACAAGGCAGATATAGCTATGAAGTGGATGTTTTTCGTTTTGAGGCAGTGCTTCCGAGGAGAGAGACGTTCACAGTGGTGTGTGGAGAGCGGAAGGCATTTATAAATACATTTCCTGCTATAAATGCAATGTGCTACATGACACGAAGGCTAACTTTCAGAGCGTATTATGCATGTACAAGGGTCTCAGATTATTCAGCTTTGGATGGATTGACTCATTCTGTCTTGGTTTTTGCTTTACATTTTGGAGCTTGTAGTGCCTTGTTTACAACATTCACAGGATGCAAAATGAGAAAAAGGAATGGATGGGAATCCCGCACCCGATGTAGGGCAGCTTGAGTGCTCTGCACTTATTCGCATGCGACTTACTCCATGCAAGTTTCATTAGGGCCTCATTACACGCTGGGCAGAATATTTTGGGTGAAATGCCACCGGCGGTGATTACCACCACCACTCGAGGTTTTTCAAAAAATCCACCCAATTACAGAAATAATATGGTGTGGCAGACGTTTAAAGTATATGTTATAGGAATGGCCATCTCCAAAGAATTTGGGGTACTCGGAACCATCAGGCGGGATTTGGAGGGTCGTGAATTCAAGCTCAAAGGTTTAGAAAATACATATGCCATTGAGCCAGATCCTGCTATCATGACTGAGATACACACCAAGCTTGAGCAATTTCGGGGGCGCATGCACAGATGGCTTGGTGATACAGGGAGGGGGAGCACCCAGGGAAGACACTGACTAGAGTAGTGTGGTCCATATATGGTTAGCACTATATAGATGCTATATTGAATGAGCGGGGCGAGTATAAATATACAGCCCGGTAAATACAGAGGGTGTTCGGGCGTTTTTTAAGAATCTCTCTACTGGGCCGCCCCACTCCAGGGGAAGGAGGATATACACTCACTATTGGAAAGCATACCACTGACCAGGCTGCCGCCATTTACTATTGAATTCTATGCAGCATTCGGGGCGACATTGGCTCCTCATCTATTTCGGGTATGGGAAGGGGCACTGGCCAGCTCCATCCTTCCAGAGTCGCTCAGGGAGGCCACCATCCAATCCTGCTCAAGCTGGGTAAGCCTGCTAATGAGTGTGAGTCATATAGACCACTATCATTAATTACTGTTGACCCCAAAATCTTGGCTAATATTATAGCAAATAGGTGGCTCCCCCTGATGCCACATCTGGTTCACAGTGACTGGACGGGATTTATCCCGGCAAGATCCACTGCACTGAATGTTCATCGTTTATTTATCACCATGTCCTGCCTGTCCCCAGGAGCCTCTGAAATCGCGGTTACACTAGACACGCAGAAGGCCTTCGATAGGGTGTTGTGAGAGTATCTGTTTCCCATCCTAAAGAACAGTGGGCTCTTGGAAAATATGATTGGCTTTATTAAGCTTCTCTGCTTGCGACCCACTGCTAGGGTACCAGTCAACTCTCAATTATCCGAACTGCTGCTCCTGGAGAGGGGAAAGCGCCAGGGTTGCCCCTACTCCTCTTACTGTTTGCTTTAGTTATCAAGCCCATGTCATATATGATCAGGAAGCGCCATGGGAGGAGGGGACTCAGGCTAGTTGGACCTTCAGAGATTATCTCCCTCTAGTCTATGCGGATGACATTTTACTGTATATTAGACACCCACACATACATTTGGACCTAACAATGCAGGACATTAGAGTTTGGGGTACACTGAGGCTTCATGATTAACTACACTAAGTTCAAAATATTTCCCGGTGACTGACAACACAACTAGGCCACAGGGAGCGTACCCTCTGAAATGGACACCGGAGTGTATCAAATACGTGGGTGTCTGGATCGCTAGGGATAAGGGATCTCTCCTCTCCTTGAACTACACGGCCCACGAGAGACACGTCTCTGACAAATTAAAGAGATGGAGGAGGGTTCCACTTTCACTGGCTGGTAGATTAGCACTGGTGAAAATTAACCTCTTGCATAAACTATTGTATCTGTTCACCAACGTACCTTTACGGCCTGGCAAGGAGCAATTTAACACACTTCATTGATGCCTTTCGCAGTTCCTATGGCATGCAGGTGCAGTCTGGAAATAGTGGATGGATTTAGTGCTACCATACAATGGGGGTGGGGAGGGATTTGCTGCACCTCATTTAGAGAATTATTGGCTCCCTGCCCAGGCTCAAAACTCATCCTTTTGGTATGGGATGAGGGGTCCACTCCCCACGTCCGAAAGCTGATAAGATTGACACCAGGTCCCTTCTCCTGGGCGCCGCATACACAGATGTCTGCCCATTCTATCCAGTGCACTATCGGGACATGGCATTGCATTTTTAGGGCAGAGGGCGTGATCCACGCTTACTACAAATGGCTTCCGTTCTGGTGGTTCCCTGGACTGGACCCCACTTGGTACAGCTCACTCAGTGTCTCATGGGAAAAACTGGGGTATTAGGCATTAGGGTACTTATTTCCGGGTGGGGGGCGGGTTCTCACCATGCAGACCTGGATGCAGGGGCACAAAGGCAAACCGACTGTAATCCTGCAATATTATAGACTCCGGGCTTCGGTATTTAAGTGGTGGGAGGGATCCCCTATTGACCACAACCCGCCCCCCCCCCACGCCACCCCCGCAGAGAATGAGTTTTTAGTATATATGTCCAACTCCTCTGGGATGCCGTGGAATACTTGCCACAGTGTATGGGATGATTACGGATGCATCGGTAAGGCAGACGATTCCTTCTGAACAAAAACGGCCGGATGAGCTTCAGGTCGAGGTATCCGACGAACAGTGTCCTCAGACTGCTTCGTTACATTCCAGATTTAAACTAATGCAGTACAATATACTGAACAGATTACATTATCCCCACAGCAGACTTGAAATGATCCATCCAGAGATGGATGGCAGGTGCCCCCGGTGTGCAGTAGAGCAGACTGATCATTTACACATGTTGCCATAAACTATGGGGGTTTTGGAAGCATGTTAAAAAGAATTGTGGGTTAAAATTTGCCATATTCACCCATGAGTGTTTTGTTTGGTGTGTGGGGGAGCGTCCCTGAGAGAAGAATGAGGTTCTTCCTCAATAGTGTGTGTCTAATTGCTAAACGCTGTGTATTCTAACAGTGGAAAGTCTCGGGAGGATAGCTTAGTGGCAACGTGCTTGCCTTGGAAGCAGGACGACACAGAGCAACACAGGTTCGATCCCCGGGTCCAGCTTAAAAACCTCTGGGTATTAAGCGCTTATATAAATAACCTATCATATCATATGATGGGCCGCCTCTAGGTAAGGACTGGATGCCCCACTTGATGTGGGCTGCGACTTGCGCGTATCTCTATATAGCCACACTTCCAGCAAGTATAAACCAAACGGTATATGGTGTGAATACCGGCTCTACCTGGCCAACCTCCAATCTACTGTCAATGTTTCTAACTGGGATAATGTTGTCCTATGCTGTTAATGCTGTATGCTCTGTATGAACACGATTATCATTGCATGTTCCAATGAGCGTAATGACTGCCACTTGTGTACTGTTAATGTGTCCGCCAGAAATAAATAACGTTCATCACAATCCTAAAGAAAAAAAAAGGAGTTGTTATGCAACTTTAAGCCAAAAACTAAAACCCGCTCTCGTTTTCTCGTGAGTAATCTGTGCTTATGTACTGCTTGCTCGATTCTGGGCACAGTTGGTATTTTCATGGGCTCCCCCCCCCCCGAAGTGGTGCTGATGATGGTCTGTGTGCTCTGACGCTAGTGCCTTTTTCATATTCGAAATCACACCGTGGCATTGTTCCATTGCACTCTAAGGATGCGCTATACGGCTGCTGTGTCTGGCATACGCTGTACGTTGCTCTCTTTTGTTTCACCCTCTTATGCAGTGGTTGGAAAATGTGCTTCGCCAGCATTGCTTCTTAAAAAAGACAGCACCTTTTCAGCACTGAATGCCTATATATGTGTATCGTCAGATTTTAAAGCTCACTTGCATAAGGAATTCTCTGATTTCGAAATGGCCTGTCTATTTATTATTGCTCGCATGTCATGGTGCTGTGTTATATGTGTGTGATTGTGCACATGTAGTACGATTTGTAATTGAATACCGGGTCTTCTGTTTTCACTCATGCACGCACTGTTATTTTGTACACATTTTATAACATTTTCTTTATTCTAAATATATTCGAGTTCAATGTTTGGGAACATTCTGAGGAGGGTAAGAGTTGTACATTTATCCGTAGAACTACGTAAAATGAAAATATTAATAATAGCCACACAGTCTCTAACAGCAGTACCCAGTGCTTTTACGACCCTACTCGATGGTACTCCTTTACCTCGGAAGGACTAGAGGCTGTGTAGACCCACCCACTATTCGCCCCAGGGATTCGAGCCTGTCACTTTACGGTTCCCATTTTCTGCAGGAGCTGCCTCAGTCAGTCAATGATGCTACGTTGTCTACTTTCCTTCAAAGTGACTGCATGTGTTGTCAGATGCATGCATTCGTCACAAGACGGAAATGAGGAAACTGGTCAATGGGCTCTGTGTGTGCTGCACCCACGTGTCTGCCAGACACAGTAGTGTTTTCACAGACACGCCGGACCGTTGAGACCCACAGAGGCCAAGATCACAGTTCTGTCCCACTGATGCCATTCAGCGCAGTGCACGCATCTGCACTTACCACCGCCGCCAACATTCTCCGCTCTGCCTCCTTCGCTGCCCTCCTCGTCCCTCTCTCGCCCCATGCTCGTGGAATCCCAGTTGCCTTTCGCCAGAACCCTCCATCAGCGCAGAACCTCTGCCAGCGGGGCCCACATGTCACACATCACAGTGAGGAATTGTAAAGATGAAGGACTACATTCCCTTTGCTGCCTTCACCCCAGCGCTGTTACGCGCCTGCTCGCTGCCGCTCAGCACTCAGCAGCACACTGCCGCGTGTTGTCAATAACCATTTATTCGTTTCTGCAATAGAAGCAGCCATTACATCTGACCTCCCTGTTTCATCAATTATGGATAGATTATTGGATGTGAACATCTGCAAGAGCTTGCTGCCGAACTCACCTCCTGGCTGGGATTAGATAACATATTAAACTGTTGTTTATTGTCAGGCCAAAAACTCACCTGGGAAGCCAGGGAATTCGAGTACTAACAATCCCCCATCAGCAGGCACCTCAAATTGTTTAGTATTGCCATCCGTTCCCAAAAGGTCTCGGGCATTTATTATTTAGACTTATTTCTAGTTGTTATAACATACTTGATAAAAGCTCTTGGCAGCAGGCATTGCCTTCGCAGTCATTGTCGCATCTGCCAGGATGGAAATGATACATGCACACAGTGCTCCCCTTTCTTCCACCTATCATTGTTAAAGGGCTGCAGAGGAAGCCTCTGCACAGGCGGTTAGGCGGCGTGTATGCTTTATTGGATTTTCAGTGCAGCCCTGGTATGAAAGCCACCAAACTACGTGTAATAGGAACAATAACAGTGCAGGGCCAGGCTGTTGCATGGCAGACCAGTAGAACTCACTGAAACATGCAAAAAAGAACATGCAATGTGCATTAGTGCAGGCTTAGAGTGACAAGCAATCCGGGGAAGTAGGTGTGTGTAGTGAAGGGGGAGAACGAATGGGGCAGAGCAGGGAATTGAGAAGGTGCATAGCCTTGGGGATTTTACACTACAAATGAATGACGGCCAATAGCTGGGACAATAGACCTAGCACAGCGCTGCTTAATAGTTCAGTAGCACCTGTAGGTGGAGGCCACAATGCATTAATGAAAGGTGCAACGCGCTTACAATAAAAACTAAGATGTAATCCAGTCACTTCGGGAAGCTGTCTGCCTTGAACATTTCCTTCAACCCTGGTTGGAGTGCCTTTTCGCGATCCCAGAAGAGACTAGACTATTACAGGAGGATGGTGATGGAGACAATATTCATCCCGCTGCAGACGGGCATCACAGCGCTTGCGCTTGCTTGCTGCACACACACTCCCAGAAGCAGAGATGATGAAGGAAATAGAAACTTTTCCATGACTTCGAAAAGGCCAAGAGAGAGAGTTGGTCATCTGGATCTCTAAAGGCAGCACTGCTACTTGCACTTGAAAAGATCCTGGTGACAACCAGGAGTGTATTTATTGATGGAAGGGACCTGTGCAGTTTTAACATTGATACCTTCCTTTTATGTTTGCTGGAGCTTCGTTATACAATGCCTTTTGGGCTATAGTGATAGCAGTGAATTTGACTCTGGCTTCTACTTGGAGCCTGTGTAGTCTCCTGAGTATGGGGGAATTGTTGAGTGACTGGGGATGTTGGTGATTATCGTTGTTTACTAATGCTCTTCTTGGCTGCCAGGAGGAGTACATTGCTGTATTCTAATTTCGAGCCAACGATTGCTCGAGCGCGATAGATGCCCCGTCATCTTCTGACGAGAAGCGTCAGGTTTGCCTGAGTAGCATAAGATAATAGGTTCAGGCGCTAATGATGGCATCGGTCTGGCATGAAGACAGAAAGAGTAGCATCCAGTCTACCGTAGCGATTTAACTTAGTCCACCCTTATAGTAAGTGCGTACTCCTTGGGCTATCTTGATTCTTAAAAAAAAATTGCCTTGGCTCATTCTCTCCAGCATAACGGTAGATATGTTCTTTCTACTGAACAGTGTCTGACACATGTTCTTTCCCTTCATTGAAATGAGGCAGAAGGTGGCGAGTCAAAGAAAACATGAATAGTTTTGTAGCAGGGCGTCCAGAGGGAGAACATGCAAACTGTGTTGACTTAAATACTTTTTTAACATGTGAATACATGCTTTTGAACACAGGGGCAATTGAAACTGAATCTAAGTTATTGAGGACAGCTCTCAAAAATCAGCTACTAGTGAAAGAGAGTGGTGCTTTTGGAACGTTGGAAGCAGCTGCCTTGGTTTTCCTGACTCCTCCTCACGGCAGTGCTGCTTGCTGTGTTTTCGACCGAGGTCCTTTCCTCTAGCCCAAGTGGGCTAGTGCGAGGGATACAGACGTGGAGCAGAGACTGAAGCATCTTCGGTCTCCGGTCTATCTTCTTGGCTGCAGAGGCAGACCGCGTACACCGAAAAGCATTGAGGAGTACAGAAGAGCCAGTGAAAAGTGCGGTAATGAGCCTCAGGGCCTATGGGCTCAGGGGACCTGTTGTACCAAAAGGTAGTTGGTGGGGGATCACTAGCTCTCCCGGCGACTGTTCGTGAATGCAAGCTGCACTCTGAGAAAACTGGGAGTCAACCACCTTCCCCCCCTATCCGCCCCCTCCAATGCTTTAAGTGGTGGCTGGGAAAAAGGAAAGCTGCTGTCCTCACCCCCGTCTTTGTCTTTTACATCTCTTATCTCCCTTATTTTTCATCTTTTAAACCCTACTTGCTGGGTATGGCTTTGCCTAGTGTGCCCTGTTCACTCTGTGTGTACTCTGTGCACTTTGTGTGCTCTGAACTCTGTTGGCAGCTGACAGAGAGTAACGGTTGATAGGCAGTGGGTGGCCACCGAACAGAAGTGCGGCAATATGATGGTAAAACTTTGGGCCCGGAAGACCATCACAAAAAAAGGGAGGGCCCCAGTCATGCAACCTGGAAAGCAGTCTAGGCAAGCAATGGTTGATTAGGTGGCTAGGAGTAAGAACACTAGAGGCGACGCCATGAGCCTTATCCCTTGTCAGTGCGATGCAGGAGTGGTGGGTGGTGTGTATAAATTGATCGAGAGAGCCGACAATGCTACTGATGGTAATGATGTCACACATGCTAGTGAAGTAATGTCCAACTCTGTGGCACAGACCCATGAAAGTGACAGTCTAGCCCCAAGAGAGGAGCCTGGCATGGATGAGGTGGTGAGCCCACCCCCACCCCTACTCCCAAGTAGGGAAGCAACAAACAGGGAATTACTAGGAGTAACCCTAACTCCCGACACGCAGCTAAACATGGCATCTGACCTGCCACCTGACCTGACACAATACCAAGGGTGCGAATGTGGCCCTGGCCCTGCTGAAATGGGCCAGCAAGACGAAGTACCCACCTGGGTGCAGGACCCTGCGGTGGTGTTGATACCTGTAAGTGGCTCTGGCTGCATTGGAGCACTCAATTGATCGTTATTACGCGGAGAACTGTCTGCACAAGACAATTGCGTGGATTGTCAAACCCAACGAGCAGGGATGAATGCGTCCAAGTCTGAGATTGACAATGACATTGATATGGTTGACTTGGGGCTGATCCCAACTATGGACCCAATGTAAATGCTGGCTAACATCCTGGTGGGCCGAACAGTTAATGGGGGGAACATAATGGGAAGCAGAATATGGATAAGAAATCACCTGAAGGAGCTTCCACCCATTCCCACAATCGGGGATCTCTCTGTAATCAGCCTGCATGGGCGCATCCAGACGACCGAGCAAGATACCCAATGCCGGGGCAACCCTTTGGCCACTCATCCCGTTTGGAGTATATAGATGGTATAATTGGCTGTTCACATGGTCTGTCTCATCACCCTGCTTCCCAGAACTGTAGGCCCATGGACCTTCATGATTCTATTGTCTCGGGAGGATAGCTCAGCTGCAACGTGCTTGCCTTGGAAGCAAGACGACACAGAGCAACACAGGTTCGATGCCCGGGTCCGTGCTTAGAAACCTCTGGGTAGTAAGCTCGTTATAAATAACCTATCATATATCATATCCTAATCCTGGGAGGCGAAAAGTCTGAAGTGCCAAGTGAGAGCACAAACACGGAGAACGTGTTATACTTCTCACGGCATATAAACAGGCTCTCAAATGCGTACTTGTAGCGGAAAGATGTATACAGACAGCTTTTGGATAGGTCTGAAAGGGATGCCGAAAAGCTGGATACGTGCTTGGGAGTTAGTGCCTTGGCAAAATGCATGACAAATATATTAGCAGGCGACAGCACTAAGGGGGCCCTGTCGGGGTTTGATGATTCTGGTGCAAATCTGCCCCAGGGTCCCATGGGCAACTGAACGATCCAGGCAGTAGCGACACCAATACTGAAGACAAAGGATGCAAAGGAGGGTGCATGGAAACACAGAGGAAATGATGGTACTACAGTAGGAGTAACTATAGAGAACAAACCCCCAAATGAAAAAGTAAACATTAATGTCCTACAGCAACCAAGCACATTGGAAGGGGCTGTTATGAGAACAACCAATCAACAAGAAGTGACTGCAACGAAAACTGCAAGGCCAGTGCAAAAAGGGATGTGACCCAAACCCATCTGGTACAGCAGGACCGTACCTGTCTCCATGCGAAGAAAACAGTTACCAAAGAGGACAGTGTGACTCCTCGGCTGGATGGAGGAACATGAATTTAATCTGCTGTTTTAAGGGTCTCACGCATGGTAACGAGAATGGCTACAAAAGAGCATTGGCGAAGGCCCTATTAGAGGCCCTAGGTGTGAGCGACATTTCATTCAATCTATTTCGAAACATTCATATCTCATCGGATTATATGTTTTCCAAGGGGTGCAATGTCCGCTTTTGTTTTGTGAACCCAAACTTTTATATGTGCATACTAAACTGCAGAGATGCACTAGCTGTGAAGGGGATTGAGGTTTTTGGGGACACCAAGGCAGAAATATGCCACTTGCATGACTTATGGTATTCCTGGTATACAGAGGGTGGTACTTTAGAGGAGTTACTACACCCAACTGAGAGTGTGGCGTGGCAGGAACAAAAAAGAAAGCCTGTGGATCCTAATGGTCTAATTATTGACCTAACAAGGCTAGAATTCGAGCAGAGGCTCAGGCAGGCCACCTTTGTGGACTATCAAGTATCCAAGCAGATAGGAGAGAAATTCTATGCATTTGTGACAGATCCCCCACCCCCGCTAAAGCAGCTGTAGGGGAGCATGTGCCCACATGGAAGAGGGGGATTAGGGCTCAGGTATGTATGAGGTACGGATCCACGGCTATAAGTTGAGAGGCCAGATTCCCATCCTAAATCAGGAGGTTACCCAGTTGCGGGACCCACTGAAGGGGGCTAATTAGCTCTCTAATATCATGGAATATTGCTGGGGACAGGTCCAAGTTCGTAAGGGAAGACGTAAGGGAACTAATGCAGCGGTTTACATTTATTTTCCTCCAGGAGAAATGGGCACAAGGTATGCTGTTCTTGGATGGTTTTTAAATGGTTTTTAATCATTCCAGATTCCAGCATACAACATACAGGGCTGGTCATATGGGGGGAGGGGGGGATTTTAGTCTTTGTTGAGTCCTTTTATGAATACCATCACGTCGACCTAGATACTCAGAATTGTTGCTTGCAGGTGGTGAAAGTTAGCCTGGATGTTAATATAAAAATCGTCCTGGTTAACTTCTACAACAGCCAACGTAAGTCCAGCAAGGGGCAGTGCCTGGCTTAACGTAAGCAATGCTTTGATGACTATATAGGTGACTTGGACCAGGGCACACACATGGTCCTGCTGGCGGGGGACTTTAATGTCAAATGTGGCAGTGGGCTCCCACCAGATTTACTAGATAACACAGATGACCATCTGTGGGGTCTACCAGAACCAGAATTCATGGATCCCCGAATGTGTGGGGATGGGCTCAGTCTAACATCCTGGTAGTACCAATGGAGCCTGAGAACAACTAACGGCCGCACTACGGGCAACAGAGCGGGAAAATAACCTTTAAAGGAAGCAATGGAAGCACAGCTATCGACTATTGTTGCCTCCCAATACATTTTTGAAACATGGTTAAGGATTTCCATGTTCTGGAGGATGAGCTGAATGATCATCATCCCTTGGTGTTGGAGCTTGTGATCACCAAGTCACGGGAGAATGATATTGCATCATCCCGCACCTTGGTGCAAACATACTGGAGGACACCAAACGTACAATAAGATGGCGTCCTGATAATAAAGACAAACTGTTGCAGAGAATCTATAACAATGCTATACCATTCCTTGCCTATATGCTAGAGGGAATGGTTGAATCCTGGCAAGGATCCAACATCTTGGACGATTTTGATCTCTTATGCAGGAAATTGGCTGCCAGGTGCCAGAAGGAGGTCACCAAAATTGCCTGGAAAAAACAGGTTTCTGTTTTAACAAGGAGTGTAAGAAGACAAAATCATCTCTGCTTGCCCTGCTAAAAGGGAAAGAGGCAAAGAGAAATCTGATCAGATTAGCAAAAGCAAATTATAAACAGGATTAGGGACAAGTGAGCAAATCCCAAATCTCTACTGATTCTGGCTAACTCACTTTAAAGTGTGAGCTAATATGTCTTTATGGACCTAAGCACAGCCTTTGACAAGGTTAACAGGAAACAGATGTGGTCCATGCTTGGGTCACAGGGCTGCCCGGTGGGGATAATGGATCTGTTGATTGGTCTGCATAAAAACACCCAGGCCTGTGTGAGAAGTGGTTCCTTCAGTCGTTGCACCTCTTACTTTCAGGTCCATACGGGAGTACGACAAGGATGCGTGTTGGCTCCCATCTTGTTTTCTCTATACATTAATGGGCTATGGGAGGCATTGATGCAAGCCAATACGGATGTGCCGAAAAGTAATGGGAAGCTATACCCGCTCTTGTCATACAACAATGGCACAGTCCTGATTGCTCGTACACCAAGAGCTCTGCAGGACCTTGTGATTGTGTATACAGATTTTATGACATCACTGGATCTGAAGGTTAATGCTGCCAAGTCGGCTGTTATGTTGTGTCATCTGACTAGGAAGAGCCCAAAAATGGCACCAATCCGTACGAATGGTGTCATAATCCCGAGTTATGTCTTTTGACTATCTCCAAATTTGAAACCTGCGGCTCATATTGAGAAGCAAGGGGCCAGGTTCAATCAATCTCTCAGGAAGGGTCGGGAGATGTTTCATCTCAAACAGTATCTGTGTGTCTTCCGTACAGAAAAAGAACTGAAAAAAACCAAACAACATAGCAGCTCAAGAAGATGAACGTACATGTTCTAGAGTGTCAGTGGAACCAAAAAGGAGTGAGGAATTCCAAAGGAAACATGGGACACGGGTTCAGGGTGTTGAAAAAAATTGAGGGATTTATATTGACTGTATGTGGCCCTCACAGAATGACCTGAAACATGTGCAAAAGCCAAGCAGTGAACCAAGTTTAGACAATTGTTGTTTTCTTGGTGGGTGAGGGGCACACACTGCTTCTCAGCTCTTCTCACCTTGCAGTCCAGTGCTGTTCTCCTGCAAATGGTTTCTTGCTGCATGCAATCTTCCGGAAGGGAATCAATGTGTACATGGTTAATACCAAAGTCTATGGTGGTAGCAATTCTGAGCAAAGAACCAGCTTTACTCCATTCCTTAATAGTCCATCCTCAGTTAGGGACGGATGTCCAGCAGTCTGGCACTCAGTGGGGCGTCAATTACCCTGATGCAGTCCCTCCCTAGTCCGGAGATTCCAAAGAAATGTTTTCTTGGTGAGGATCACACTCTGGTTCCTAACTATCTCCACCCCACATACCAGTGGTGTTCTCCTCTATACCTTTTATTGTCCCATGCAGCCATTGGGGATGTCATCAGGTCTGCATGTTTAGTGCCACTTACATTTGCGCTTCAGGCAACCAGAAAACAACCCAACCCCAGTTCTTAACAGTTCAACCTCAGTGGGGGCAGGGGTAGGACATATCTAGCAGTCTGGCACTCCTCGCAAGACATAACTGTCCCCATTGCAGCCCTCCCAAAGTCTAGAGCTCAGAAGTAAAATTCTTGAGGTCTATGTGGTGTAATCAAAGGCCTCAAACTACCAGGACTGAAGTGCCAAAGGAAAAGCATCATTTTTTAATTCACAAATGAAGAAGAAATGCAAGGGTCCCTTTCATCTGAAAAATAGGATTTTTAAACCCTGACACCAAAATGGCTTTGCATGTGTGATTGCAGTTTAAATGTGAAAAATGCACTCCTGCTAACATAAAAATGTCGGGGAGAAGACATGGGGCGTGTTGACAAAAAGTAAGCTATATTATGTTTTGCATGCAAAATACCAGTAAACATTTGAAAAGATAAGCCCACTTTGTTTCCATGAAAAAGTAGGCTCGAGGCAAACTATTTGCTTGCTGTGGGACACATGTCACAAAGGACTCCCCCCCATGGAAAGCCTGGTTTACATCCCCCCAGCTTTTTTACAACTGAAATAAAGTGTGGCTGCTTAGAGGTGTTGAGAAAAGAGTTTCTCTAGACTTGGTGTCTTTGAAAGGGCTCTGTGCAGAGACAAATGGCCTTGGCTGGTGCATCCCCGAATGTGCGCACCCTGAGGCCCATGGGCTAGACTGGCATTTTGGTGCAGCCAGTCTATTGCTGAGAGAGATTGCAGAGGAGTGTGTACTGGAACTGTATAAAAGTGAAGGCTCCTGAGGTGAAAGGTAAGTCGACCACTGCAAACTGAAGTAACCGAGGAAGAAGACGACCAGAGACATGTGCAGACCCTTTGCAATGACGTAAAGCGACTACTGCTGTCCTGACCCATTTTCTGTGGCATATGGTGGTTTACAATAAGTAAATAATAATAATAATGTAGAGAAGAGGTGTAAAGACAGGGGCTACAATTAAGAGGAGTCGAACTTTGAAAGAAATGGATGCCTTTCAGATCGAAATAGTCGTCCCCTTCAGATAGAGGACAGGCCTTGTGACATCACATGGCGGGCCCAGCTCATTATCTACAGTAGGGGATCTCTGTGTAGCAAATGCATCCCCTATTCCTGATGCCTGTGAATCTGCTTAGATTACTGTGCTTTTACTTATTGCAAAATTGTTATACTTCCCGACCTCCGGTCGTTCATATGTTATTCGTCCCCTCATTGACGATTACTTCCTAACCGCTGCCAAAGACAGCAAAAGAACAGACTTCGACAGCTGATGCTCCGGTCGGCGCTGCAGGCCTATACAGTAGGGAGAGTGAGGTCTGGGGGTTTCTATTTGTTTCAAGAATACCTTTTGATTTTGCTGTCGCTTTCACACACCTGAGCTATGGATAGGACACCATTTAAATTTTGCCTTGCCTGTAAGGGAAAATACCCCTGGAAAGACGAACACCGGCGGTGCAATAAGTGTCTCCCCCTCAATCACGACGAGGCGTCCTGTCGGTACTGCCAGCTCCTGCGTCCTAAGACGATCAAGGAGTGTTGAGTGAAGCGGTGGGCGGCCTTCGTCATGCCACAGGCCCGAGGGTAGCTCCCCCGCCATCGCAGCCGCTGAAAGTGATGAGGATCTAAGCGACGGCCATGGCTCCGATCCGCCTGCCATTGTCCTCACATCGGAGAACTTGCGCTCCACGACATCCGTACCCGGCCCCACCAGGCACGACGATAGTCCTGCTATGGGGAATGAAAAACCGGGTGACAGGGATGCACATGATACCCATTGACACAAGCACACATCCCCCGGCCCAGCTCATTATCTACAGTGGGGGATCTCTGTGTCGCAAATGCATCCCCTATTTACGAGTTGTAACCAACTTCAAACAAGCAACTTCAAAGAGACTAATACAAACACTGGGCTAAATAGACAAGCTATCACAACCCTGACTCACGAGAAAGGACACACTTTGGACTGGGTGGCTGCTCACAATTTTAACATTGAAGTTAATAGAGTAGAACCATGCCTGTGGTCAGACCATCATTGCATTTATTTCCAGATACAAATGGAAAGTTTTGCCAAGAAAATTAGATATACAAAAGTCCCAATTGTAGTAAGAAATAAGAAGAATCAGAAAACATTCTGTCCCATAGAATGGAAAAAAACAAATGGTTCAATGTAGAAATCCAAGCATTAAAAACAAAAAAAACAAAATACTTTCATGAATGGAGAAAGAGATTAGACGCTTAAAGTCTGGAATTATATAAGGACGAGGCCAGGACGTTTAAAAAAGCAATCATTGAAACAAAAAAAGCTACCTTCAATGACAGAATGACTAAGACGACCCGGGACAGTACAGGGTTATTTAAGATTCTGGAAGAGCAGGAATGCCCCAAAGGTCCTAACAAAACACCACTCGTAAAAGATAAAGTATGGTGTTCATTAGTCCAGGAAGCCATGACGAATAAACTAGAAAACATCAAAAAAAGCATTGATTAGAAAATAATTACTCTTAATAACCAACTGAAACAAATACCAAGGAGGTTATTAGTCAACCTAATAAACAAAAGGAATTTAACTTCACACCTATCTCAGAGCCAAAATTAGCAGAAGTCATCAAACAACTAAAAAAGACCAGCTGCAAATGGGATCCATGCTCAGCATATATCATTAAAGAATGCACACTCACTCTACTACCAGCTTTAACGAATTTTGTCACTACATCGCTCTCTCAAAATTGTGTGCCTAAAGATCTAAAGGAAGCATGGATAACACCACTCCTGAGAAAATCTACACTATGCCCTTTATCCCCGATGAACTATAGCCCAATTACAAACACACAATTTCTTCTAAAGATTTTAGACATGGTTGCTTATAACCAAATTTCTATATTTCTCAATATATTAAATAAACATCAATCAGTTTTTATAAAACATCATGGCACAGAGAAAGCCTTTCTCAACTTGAACTCCAAATTACTGGAAGCAATGGACTTAGGATAGGCCTCATTACCGATGATCCTTGATCTTTCGGCGGCATTCGACCTGGTGGACTACTCCATCATGGCCACCAGGTTGAGGGACACAGCACGTTTCTTGGAACAAGCAACACAGTGGATCATATATTTTCTAAGTGACAGGCAAGGTAGGGTAGCTAGTGAGGAGGCAGAGTCGGAACCAGTAAGATTAATCTACGGAGTACCGCAAGGGACATGTCTATCGCAATGTTTATACAACATATTTATGGTGCCTTTCTTTGATATGCTGGAACATATGGGTGTCATATTTTCCAACTATGCTGATGACACACAATGTGTCCTCCCACTGACAGGAGTACACAACATTGATGAAGTAGTAATTAATAAGATCTATGACACAATCCAGATATGGATGGTGAACAATGGTTTAGCATTAAACAATGACAAGAGGGAATTAAGTGGTGGTACAAACAATAAGCTAGCCAAACTAGGAACGGCTTTCAACAGTTTTAATATTGCAGACTGTCAAGTCGAAACCTTACAAAAGGTTAAAACGCTGGGCATAATTCTGCATCACACCTTATCCATGAAATCCCAAGTTAACAACCTCATATCCTCTTCCACGTACTATCTGAAGCTACTGACATATCTCTGCCCCCTAGTATCACAAAACAACAGGGAAACAATGGCCAAAGCCATAATAGGCGGCAAGATAGACTATTGTTGCTGTGTACTTATTGGGGCAACACAAATTGAAATCAATCGATTACAAGTTATTAATAATAGTGCAGTAGGACAGCCAAAGGCCTCAAACAAAGAGACCATGTATCTGACGATAGGAGAAGCCTACACTGGTTATCAGTTAAGGCTGGAATATAATTTTGATTGATCCTTGTAGTGCATAAATGCTGCGCAGGCCATATGCCAACCTACCTCTTGGAAGGAGTCGTAGAGAAACAGAGTCAGAGCACTCTGAGATCCAGCAACACTAATTTATTGAAAATCCGGAGATGCAAAACTAGTAAAACACTTAAGGGAGTCCACAGATTCTTTCAAAAAGAAATTAAAACTCTACTATTCCACTAGTCTCTTTAATAGTGAAAAACCTTCGGTGATAGGAAACATTAGATACTCAGGCTCCATATTGTAGCTCTGTTTGTTGTTTGTCTTTTCTGTTCCATTTGCGCCCATAAGCCTACGGGTACCCCGGTGCGCGTTAGAAATTCAATAAAGTAAAGTAAAGTAAAGTGGCACTGAAGACAGGAGGCCTCCAATTTGCATATGCCAAAGATTTGCTATTAGTTTAAAAGGACTATTATCATTTAGGCCATTTTCTCAGCAACCAGAACTCGGATTTCCTTTATTTTTGTGTCATTTCCAGGCGAGTTTGGTGATACAAAATTCATCCACCTGCGACTTAGGGAACTGTAATGGGCAGTTAAACTAGGTTCCTGGCTGATCTGAAAATGTCATGAATGTAACAGTTGGCGAACTGGTGAAGGGTGAAATTATGAATGTGGCGAGTAATTTACATGTTCAAAACTGTTATGCTTTCTGTGAACATGGTGGAAAATTTGCCAAACAGTCATGCAAAATGGCCATTTTATTTCATTCCCAATGATTAGCCGAAATGTAAAATATATATATTATTGCAGTTGCTAGTAAAATTATGATGTTTTGCCACATAATTAGATTTTGCAAATAAATTGACATGAGAACAAATGGGGATTGCAAATGAGGCGGCCATATGTCTGCTCCAGATAAACCAATCCGTAGAGATGGGCTGTAGTTGGGAGGAGAGAGAAGGGTAAATGGTCCAATCCTAGTTGCGAGAACTCTTGCAGAGTACTCTCCCAAGATTGTAAACTTGATGGTGTCATTGCTGCTATGTAAGGTGGAATTCACTGAGAGGAAGGGACAGAGCTGCTGAAACTTGCCATCTGACAGCTGCAAGGAAACACCAGAGGAGATTACTGAGAGTGCATCTTGATGGAGCTGTCTATTTCTGTGAAGGTAGAGTGACCAGACCCCTGCCCTATCTTTTCAGAGGATCCTGAATTGCAGCTAGCTTTCCTGAATTTTAAACAGAGGTTTTCTATGTAAGTAGAAGTGAACCATTTGCAACTAAAAGGTGGTTGAATCTACTGGCCTTAAATCTTTTCCCTTTATAGCGGGCAATGGGTGGGCAAAACTGTGTATATCCTTAGCCTATTTAACTAAAAATATTAATTTAATTAATTCCCTTTGGCAGAACACTTTGGGTTGATTTTTATTAAAATTTGAAATGAACAAGGCTCACTTCCCAGTGTGTGCGGAAAGACTATAGCCTATAATTTAATTGGGTAATCCTTATTGACCTCTTGATCCCGATTTCTTTAAGGAAGAGGTGGGTCTTTGTTCTTCAATCAGTACAATCTTTTTGTCCAACTTTCCCCAACACAGGCCTTTCAGTGGAGGGGAGTCTGAAATCCAAAATTCTTCAATCATGCTTATTTATCTGCCAGACCAAAGATGGGGCGTTTTGAAAACAAACCGCTAAATCAACCTGTGTTTACTTTCAACCAAAAGTTTCGGGGTGAAATCATAATTGCCATATACATTTGTACCAATCTATAAACCCAACTACTCGTCTTTTTAAAAGTGTGTTCACTGACCAGTACAAATTATTTATTGAATTGACATTGAGATCAAGTATTGTGATTTGGGATTTTTGCGTAACTAATTTTTGTAATTGATTTGTGTAACAAGAAGTAAACGGTGAGCCCCAAAGAAGGTTGTGTCTGTAGTTTAGTGGGATGTTTGTTACTTCTAATTTAAATAAATACAAATATATTTCCTGTACACCAGCCTGGTTCTTGGCTCATTGGTAGCTCAGGGGGAGAGATCCAAGGGGTATTAGATGAATTGGAGATAAGGCTGAATAAAAAGAACCGACATTAACTGTTTATTGTGTGACACTTAGCTTCAGGAGGGAAGGAACTCCCTGTGTCGAGAGTGGCCTCTCAAAAGCTGCCTTCATCAATCACTCCTTCTCTTCATTCACATGTCTTTTCTCGTCACCATATTATAGCGTGATGAGTGGTGTGAAACATTAATGCAAGTGCAAAAGCTGAACCAACTACACATAAAGAATAATGTGGGATATATGTTGCCCACGATAAAGGAAACAGCATGTAGCCAAGTCGGGCCTAAAAATGCAGCGCATTGACAACATACAGAGAGGAATGCCAAACTGAAAAGGCAGTATTTCATTTGCACCTGCCACATATCATAATGCTGTTTTAAATAAAGATAAATCCGTGTACTGATTGAGCCTTCATGGGATTGGCGAGGCACAAAATTAAAGGTGTATTTTACATGGAAAATATGGCATTTGCAAACACAGAAATTGCGATCATGGAAGTGGGTGCATTTTGCAGATGAAATAATGAATGCATAGAGTTAAAATTCCCTTCCCAAAACAATGTGAACATATCCTGTTGGGAAAATGAACAGTGGTGGCAAGACGCAATTATACCAAAAATAAACAGAAGGCCTCATGTGCCCAAGGAAATGTAACCTTCTCAAACATACGTGTCTGTTTCTAGAGATATTACTTTGTTTCTACTTCCTGACAAGGGCTCAGTTTCGATTCCGAACACTCAAGCAGTGACCAGGAAAGAATTTATATGCGCCTGCTATCTAAGATAAGCAACAGATCACCCATTAGCCTTGGGAGAAGAAAGGCTGATGACTTTACGTCAGGCCAAAGACAACAATGGAGTAACAAAACATCAAACAAGAAATGAAACTTAGAGTGCTGTTTGATGGTCAGAATCACGTCTATGTAGTGTGGGGGTTAATCACAACCCCAACAGATATAACTTAAAGGCCAGGTTAGGCCTTACTGTGAAGTACATGTTCTTATGGCTAGGCTCACTGGTGAATGAAAAGCCTGCCTTAAAACTTCAATCCTGCTAAATGTGCCTAGCAAATCTAAATATAAGTATTTCTGCAGTTTACACAAGGAACATTATAACATGGAAAGAACACACTGAAATATACATACCAGCCCCAACCTTAACAGCGAAAGGGTGTCTTGTAGAATACCACACAGAGAAGTATGTAAAGATGGTAAAGGCACATTACAGTGTGGATTGAGAGACAAGAGCAGCATTTTTCATTGAGATCGCCACTGTGCACTCTGGAAATGAAGGGTACAAAGTAGGCCGTGCATGCAAAATTCAAAGCCATGTGAATATCTTTCCTTTCAGGTGACTAAGACCCACCTTATAGTACGAAAATGTACCTAATGTAAAAACAAATGCATTTGTGAGTGATGTGAGAAAGGCATGGCGCTCAGAGGTAGACACAGACAAAATTATGCAAGTTTCAAAACCTTGGTTTATGAAAATGGGGTTCGGAGAATGCCTAATCTTGCCCTATTTCTAAATGGAAGTAGTCACAACCATAAAATTAAATAAAAGGAATAGGCCAAAAGTCTGTTTGTCAAAATGAGTCTGTCTGTGTCAAACCTATACTTGCCCTCACCTTCTAACTTAAATATGTTTAGAGTGGGTGTAATATACAAGTGTCTCAAAAGAATATCAGGTTGACCATGGAGCCTCTTCTCTGCTGCCTTACCCATCTGAAGTTGCTCAGCATCTCCAAAAGCTCCATTTGTTCCAAACAGTTCAAAGAAAAGTAGTTCAATAGTGTTCTTATTCAACAGAGTTCACATTTCTCTCTCTCAGGCTTCCCACACTTGTTTCAATCCGTTTATAGCATAACACACGTTTGTCTTGACACTGTTCTCTTCTTGGGCTTCCCTTGCATGGTTCAATGCCCTCTAGCATAACACAGTTTTGTTTCAACCATTCCTGAGTGTAACACCTTTGGCTTTTAGTAGTTCACTTTACATTATTTCCTCTTGCTTGATACACAGGGTTTCTTTCCCCTGTCGGCTTGCTTTCTTTACATGTTTCATGTGGAAGAATTCTGAAATGGAATAACTTTCCTCAATCCTATGCCTGGCCACTCTGACACTGTTGCATTCACTGTTGCATTCTGGTTCTTGTATTCTTTTCCTTTTAGTCCTTTTTCAAACTTGCTTTCTTAACACCACAACAAGTTCCTTTCTACAACTGTGCTTTTTTAGCAATACAACAAGTACCACTTGTTTATTTTTCCACCTATTTATACTATTCTGTTTCATTAGATCCCTGTCGGGATCCTACGCCAGTCATCCTTCTCGTTCGTAGCCTTCCCTGTCGCCTTCCACGTCCATCAACTTATTTAACATGCTTTTCACTTTTAGCATTTACTTAATTAGCTTTCATATTTGACAGAGACTTTCGACAATGCGGCATTCCGGCAGGACCACTGTGTTGCTTTGTTTCACCATAGTTCGAAAACCAATCAAAGCTTTCTTTCAATGCGTCTCTCGCTTCTGCTTGAAATTTTGTAATCACGCATGTCTTTACAAACCGGCTCCCGCATTGCTTTGAACTCACCGGTTGTATTCGAACAACGCACCCTTCACTTGCCTTTGATCTCTCCTCCTGCCCCTCGGACCTTCCTGGGTGGCTTTGCTGTCCCAGGAAAATGAGTAATCGCCTGGCACACATTTCAGAGAGATCAGCCCACTCTCCCTCGGCACCCTTTCATCTGCTTCAGCTGGCAGCCATGTAGTGTCCCGGCATCCCAGTCTCTGAAGCCTGGTTCTTAACAGCCTCTGCTCTTCCTAGCGAACACGTCCTCGCCTTCCTGGCATTCTGTCCTATGTGCTCTTTTGGGTTCCACCTTTTAATCCCAGTTCGGTTCTCAATTGGATTCAGGTGTTTGTTACCATAGACCAGTGCCTGACCTCACGTGGCCTTATTAGAGCGACATTCACAGAAAGAGAAGAGGTCTCTTAAGTGTAAGTGTTCCGTCGTGGTGTTATTTAGACAGAGAAACGTTGTCTCTGGGAAAACCAGGTTGTGGTTGATAGTAGGCAATGGGAATGTCGGAAGGGGGTTACCTGGAAAAAGGGGGTGGCCTATGTCTCACCTTTGGGTAATCCCTTCCAAATCCTAAGGGACCCTCCACCCAGGTGCTCCTCCCTCGCTAGTCTGCCCTCATGGTCAGGTTCCAAAAGCGATGGACCTCCCCTGGCCACCTGCTTGAGTAGGGAGAGAAACCCTAAGGTTTTTCACAGTAATCAAAATGAATAGCAGCCTTTTTACTTTCAGTTGGTCACATTGATAAAAAAAAAGGGCTGCAGGAAAGAAGCAATACATATACAAGTAAAAACAGCATTGAACCATAACAGAAAAATTGAAACTGCTTAAACAAGTAAGATGTGGCACTGAGAAAAGAAGGCCACAATTGAAAAGGCAATTTCGTTTCAGATACAACATGTGAATCTCCTTAAACACAGACAAATGTGTTTCTTGTTGTTGGGCAGATTCCCAAGTGCCTGCCATGCCCCTTTTCTAAATGGGAGATCTCTGTGAAGATGATGAACACCAAGTATTTGCAACAAGGCCAAATCAACACAGACCCAGCCCTAGGTGGGTGAAAATGCTTGAAAATACCAATTATTTGTTCAAAAAGGAGGTCAATTTAAGATTACAGGGAGAAAATGGCAGAGGCTAGTTGGGATTCATGCTGGCAGATGGCAGAGGTAGGCTGTCTGCTGCATGATAAGAATCTCCTCAGCCCATCAACTCTCAAAGAACAAAAGGCTAATGAATTTTACCTAGCCTTAAACCGGCATTCGGCCCAAGAGGCTGCAGCTGTTCGGAACCATGTGTTTTCAGAGATATGAAACCTATATAGAGAAATCGGAGTCTGGAATTGCATCTATTTTGGAACATTTCCATTAGTTTAAATGGACTATCATAAGCCAATAAGTGCCACTGCGTCCATTGAGATCTCTTTTTGAAAGCTAATTGTCATTCATGTGTGATTTTGGGAATTTCAGTTACCACCTAAAATGTGTGTTCAACTTCCCTGAAAATGTCCTGGATCTTAAAATTGGCGAGCTGATGGATTGTTGAATTAGGTATCTGGATATTAGATATCATATTCATAACTATTATACTTTGTGTAAATGGTGAAAACCCATAGCGTGTCCGTGCTATAGCATGCCATAATAAAAATAACTTCTACTGGTCTGCCATGAGTAGAGAAATATTCATATCTATATATCATGGCAGTTATTTGTAAAATGTAAACTTTTGTCACATTGGACTTTTTGGGGGGTAAGACTGGACATCACTTTTTTTATCTCAAAGGGGAGTTGCAATATTTCTGTTCTAGACTCCTGAACTAATCCTTAGAGAGGGCTTAGACTTTGGGGGAGGAGAAAAATGTAACAGTTGTGAGATCATAAATTAGCACCTCCTAATATAAAGTTTCGATGGGAGGGTCTTGGGGAGTAACAAGGTCTTGCACTATGGGAAAGGGGCAGCATTGGAGAGAACTGGACAGAATGGGGGAGACCAGGAAAGACAGAGAATGAGAAAAAGGAGGGCTGCCTAAACCCATCTTGGGTGCAGAGGCCTTAACATTGAGAGGCCTTAAACTTTGCCTGGGAGAGATTTCCATTGAACAATATACTCTCTCTCTCTCCTGAAAGTTTGTAAGTGACCCTGATAGCAGAAAGAATTTGGCATTGCTGTTGGGTGAAAGGAAATAGGGGGCTATTTGCCAGATACATTTTGGCAAATCACTGTTTTAAAAACTGCAAGCATTTAGCAATTGAAACAGTGCTTTGTTTTTAATCTAAATGTTATCAAGTACTAACTACCTGTTTATTGTGGCAGTTGTGTTGTGCCACAATGAAGGTGGCGTGTGTAACATAAACCAAACCTCATTGAACCTAAATTATAAATAAATATATATTCTGCATATGTCCATGACTGCTTCTTGGCTCATTGTCAGCACAGGGGGAGGGATCTATGTGGCTCTACACAAGTGATAGCTAGGGCATATTGAATCCTAAATAAATGGTCTTTTGTGTGTTTGTTTAATTGGGTGGGGGAGGAACTCCCTATGTTGAGCGTGTTCTCCCAAAATATCGTTACAGTAGTTATGCTGCAATAGATTTACATGGAAAAAGCATATTTTGTCAGTTTTCTTGAGATCTGTACGTCGCAGAGCAATAATGTAACTATTATTGTAAAGCTCATCCCATGGCTATTCTGTTGCCATGCCTTTCATAAACATTTGACTGAGGGAACTCAAGCTACAGCCTAAAATGTGTTCGTAGCTCCCCATAAAATCTCCCAATGCCGGGTTTTGGGGAGGTGGTAGCTTATGAAATTAGATATCAGCCTAGAGCATTGTGGGTTCATAACTGTTCAAATTGCAAAAAAGTGCCATTTGGACATGCAAACTTGTGCCAAAATGGGACATTGGACATAGTTTGTCAAAAGCGCAATTAGCGGAAACCAGAAATATATATATTGTTAGGTTTAACAAACTAAACAAAACAACTAAAGGAGGAGAGGTTGATTGGGTTTAGATGAGCCATAGACAGGGCTAAATAGAATATCAAGGTCTATTTGTGTAGCACTGTTGATTGGGGGAGGAGGCATACTCTGCACATTACCAGTGATCCCATAAATATATCTCTCATATAATGGGGCTTGAGTCTGGGAGCTAGCTTTATGTTTCTTATTCAGGTTTAGGTGTAAAATACAAGCCTTTGCCATGAAGTGGCATATTAGGTGAAACAATTGTAAAGTGTAAAATCAAACTCCAGTGGGTGGATTCATCCTTCTGATCATTTCAACTAAGTAACTCCAGGAGCCAAACAACAGAGAGAAACTGGGCACTGGGGTGGAGAGGACCGGATGGGTCAAATAAACATTCAGGGCTAATAAGCTAGCACCTCCCAGTTTTAATAATTAGCAGGTGTGGTTTTGAGTTAAAAAGGGTAATGCACAAGCCAAAAGGGGAGTGCTGTTTAAGAATAATCTGGGTGAATACTGAAAGAGGGTTGCAGAATGCAACCTTGCCTGGAAGACTAACTGAAACTACCTGGGGTGGAATTACTGATGAGACTGTGAAAGTAAACCAGGGGAACGGACAAAGATGCTGGAATCTTTGCTGAGAGCCTGATAGAGGGATGAATGCTGATGACTGACGTATCTGACCTTGTTTCCCCTAAGAAAGGGTCCAGAAATGCTGATGTCTTTCCTGAGCGGCAGCCCCAGAGACAGTCCATGTAAGTAATGTGTCTAACTGAACCAAGTATGGGGATTTTTTTGATTTAATACCTTCCCCTAAATTAATGGGTGGGGGTATGGAAGTAGACCCTTAGCATTTTGCAAAATAATAATTTAATTAATTGTTCACTATTCCTCAGACCTGGCCTTAAAGCAGAGGGGTGCACACTGAATGTCCGGTTCTTTTTTTGGTGCTGGGGCAGAAAGGTGTCTTGCTAAATGAAATCAAGTGAAGTGCCCAGTTAAAATTTCTACTCTCTGCAGAGAGTGAGAATATGACACATGTAGAAGAGATTCTGCTTTGCATAAGGGTGAAGGAAGAAGGGTTCTATAATTCTAAAATGGATGTAATCCAAGTCTGTTGTGCTTTCACATTGCTTGCATTGACATGCGTGCAGAGAGATTATAAGTAAAGAGCACTGTGTGTGTGAAATTGTTTTGTTGCTGTAGAGAAATGTCCATGTTATTTAAATCTAACTTCATCATAATCTTGTAATGTTCCATGGTACTGCATAATAGTTTACTTTCAGGGATTGTGTGTGTGATAAAAGTGTTGAAATGTTCATTTGACCTGTATTCAATTTACTGGAGACTGAAAATCAAAAACGCCCATGTGGTGTAATATCTGCTGTTTTGTTATTGTATATCCCCAAAAGGGGAATTATTTGTGTTGAATCTTTGTTTTGGTGCCACACAGAATATGGCATGTCATGTGAAGTAGTGTAAATATTACATTTCACCTAATAATTACTACAAATATATTCTTTCTGTACACCAGCCTGGTTCCTGCCTTAACATTGCTAAAGGATGATAGATTCATTGGTTCTAGATGAGCCATAGACAGGGCTAGATAGAATATCAAGGTCTATTTGTGTGGCACTGTTGATTGGGGGGAGGCATACTCTACACATTACCAGTGATCCCATAAATATATCTCACATATAATGGGGGCTTGAGTCCGGGACCTAGCTTTATGTTTCTTATTCATGACAAGTCGTTGTTGACAGGCTGCTCATTCTAGTATAACTGCATTGAGGTGGATAGAAGATTGTTGATTCATTGTTTAGGAGCTACCGTTGCTTGAACCCTGAAAATCAGGGAGGTGTACAAACGTGAGACATTGTGCAGAGTACTGCAAAAGTAATCTGATTAGTTGTTGATTGTGGAAATCTAGCTGGAATAAAGTACAAGGTTTTTGGTACTGTGTATTGAGAGATTATAAGATTTCAGAAAGCTGTATTTTAAAACGAGTGCCATTGAAATGGAAGAGGCCAGAAAGCATCTTCTTGCCAAGATGTTAATTCGGGGATATTATGATGAACAGGACGTTTGGTGTTGGCAGACTAAAATGGTAAAGAAATCACATCAGTATGTACTGACATTTGAGTGCGATGTTGCATAAAGCTCTAGAGGAGTTTTACCTGCAGATGAAGAACAGATTCAAATGGCTCAGCTCACGGCTCATTTATGGTATCTTGTCAATCCATCGAAAACCATTCTATCAAATGCTATACCATCAAATTATAAGCATTGAAAAGCATTTCCATTGACTATAATTCGATGTTATATTCGAAACTAGGGTTAAGGGTGAGGGATAGGGTTGGGGCTATGGTTAGATTAGTGGTTAGATTAGGGTTAGGGGTTAGGGTTAGAGTAGGGTTGGCACTAGGGTTAGATTAGGGTAAGGGTGTTAGGGTTGGGGCTAGGATTAGATTAGGGTTAGGGGTTAGGGTTGGGGTGGTGGGCGGCTGTGGGGGTAAAGGGGACCCCCCCTAATATACAAAAAAAATTATTAAAACGTTACAAGGAGCTGGCCAGTGCCGAACATTCTGCACTGGACAGCTCCATGTAACATTTTAACGTTACAAAAAATGCACTTTTACATTTAAAAGATAGCCTGTCAATGCTTTGGTAAGCAATGTTTTTTTCGATGGTGTGGCATTTCGATGCTTTTTGTTTGATGAAATCACTAGGAATCCTCTTTTATATTTCCATTTGCAATTAATTGAAGCAAGATTGTAAAATAAAGAGGCCAGACTGGAGACCTGGAAAAGGCCCAGAAATCACTTCAGAAATTGGAAGATAATATACAACAGGGTCAGATTTTAGAGCTCAAGTATGAACATCTCGTTGAGCAACTCAAAAATGAACTAAAAGCACATCAGCGAGATAGTTTGGAGCAGAAAATGCAGTTCTCTGCACTGCAAGACGCACACAAAGAGTGTGTGGAAAATGTGAGCACATTGCAACATATGGTGAATGATCAAACTAATTACATTTGTGCATTTTTGGATGAGAGTGGGGCCTGTAAACAGTACATAAAATAGCTAAAAAGAGATAACAGCCAGTTAATTGTAAAATGGGTTGACTCCCAAAATTATGTTGGTCAAATGCACCAAACTCTAAGCACAACAGAAAATGCAACTGATTAAGGAAAAATACCTCTTTAACTAGGATAGCCGTTTCCTTTTATAGATGGTGAATCCGTTGAGAATGGATGTAGAAAATGGTCAGTCAGGTTCTCAGGAACTGACCAGAATTAGGGAAGAAAATATAGATCTTAAGGAGCGTTTGAGACAAGCAGGCGCTGACCTTTCACAGGCAGCACAGACTAGAGACGCTCAGGAAAGAGAACTCTTTAGATTGAAAGAAAAGCACCATGAATATGCATGCGCGCATAACACAAGGCTCTCAGAGAGAATATGAGTACTTCAAGAAAAATATTGGTGGCTCAGAGCAGTGTCCTTGAAGTCAGCTAGGCGTCAGTGTCAGATTTTAAAAGTCAACTCTCAGGATGTAAGCATGAATTCCTGGCAGAGAATAACACCTGTGAAAAATGAATACCAAAATCAGAAAATATAAATTATAAATCAGGGCATGGGATAGGACCCTCTGCTCAAGGGGAGATGCCCCTCCTATCAGGGACCTGATGCCAGTTATCCACAACCTCCGATGTACAGACTGGAACTGACCTTATGCATACCACTTATACAGAACTGGGAAGCATGAGGCAGGAGGCCTTACTGATTCCTAGCCAACTTGATCAGGAAGCCCAATCCTTATCTGACATTTATGAATATTGACCAATACCAATCATAAGGGAAGGTGGCCAGGCCAGTGTGTCCTGGGAGACAATAATCCTGTGAGTCCTTCCGACCCTGAATACTCATGTTATATGAAGATCAGACAATTAGCCTTACAGAAAATGAGATTACAAAGAGACCTCTTGGCCCGCTTTGTGGATAGAGAAAAACAAAAGCCTCACGCTAGGAGGGGAATTCTCAAAACCTCTACATATTCCCGCTGACTACCTGGAAGGGGGCAGTATCCATTAGCAACAGCCTGAATAAAATGCTGTGTTCTATCCTGGGGCTAAAAGTGATGACAGGGAAAGTGACCCTGAGAGTTCATAGCAGCACAGATGAAAGGGGTCCAGATCCTGTGGTTCATAGAGATAGGGATCACTTTGGAGAAGGGAATGGAATTCAGATAGCAGCTCTGAGTCAGAAGTTGAATGGACTCTGATTCAAATGCGCAGAAAGACAGCAAAACAAAGAAAGTGTTTTGTCAAAGACCCATTCAGACAAATCGAAGCTGTAAAGAACTTCCTGACTCCCTACCATAAGAATGCTAAGTATTCAGTATGGGAGCACTTAGAACTTTATGGGCAAATGATGTAATAATTTGAGATACAAAAAATGTCAATTGCATGGATTTAGCAAAATTGTCATTTTTTCCTGAGTTCTCCAGTTTCTTTGCAGGACTGGAGGACCAGGATCATTATAAATGGTCCATCTATAAGGCACCCATTTTGATACACTACTCCACTAATAGGAAATCACAAGAGGCCTGTAAGGTTGCATATAACTTGCAATTTGGGGAAGATCAGGCGCCTTGGGAAATCGTCCAGGAGCTAAAACGTGAATTTGCACAGACTTCCCGGTGGGTTAATACGAATAGTAGGGAATTTGTGACCTTTATTTCAATGCGCTTCCCAAATATATAATTACCCAGTTAGTGTGTGATTTTCATGAGCGCAAAACACTGAATTGGGTAATAGAGCAAGCCACCAGAATATATGAGGTCCAGAAACCCACTGACAGTAAAAATAACCCTAAAACCACAAAACCGTCTATCACCCCCTGCCGCTACTAAGGTGGCAGAGGTGAAAACTACCTCTACTTTGGTCCTGGAAACAGGGGGGCCTAGAAATACTCCTCCAGCTGATAAGGCGAATGAGACCTAAAGAAGACTCTCCACCCAGTCCCAATCGAATAGTAGTCAAGTAGAGTACCAGAACAAGGACCCCTTTGACCCTGCCATCTATGTAAGTTCTCGATATAAGGGTACAAAACCTATCTTGGGGTATGCACAAAGGGGGGACCAAACCAGGTAAGTACTTCTCCGGTAAAATTGCTTCCAAACTTCTTGCACAAAAGAAGTACCACTCCACCTCCCAACCTGACTTTTTTTCAACAGGTACCCTCAAATCAGGCCAATAGATCCCTGAACCAAGGAGAAGGGAAGATCAGGACTGAAAATTATGTTATGTGGGAAATTTCCAATACCCGAGCTACTCCGTGAGAAGAGACAGTTGCCCTTTTAGGGAGCAGCAAAGGTATGAGCTGAGACCTCCCTAAAACCCAGAGAAAGATGCCCAACTGGAGCAACAGGTTCAGCAATTGACAGATGACCTGGGATTCATGCTGAGGGCTCAGTCGAACCCTCAACCTAACACTGCTTCCCAGAACACCCCAACACCTGGGTCTGATGCCTGGGGGGAATGAGTGAGGGAAAGTCTTGGCAATCAACAGGTTCCTGATGATGGGGCATGGGTGGAAGGGAGATGCCAAGCCCTAGAGTATGCTTCCTTTCTTCCTAGAAAAGAACCCGTGGAAACGCTCAGCCTGATAGTACTCTTCTACCCCCAGGAAGTTAGAACACAAAAGAGCAAAGGGTAAGAGATCAAAGAAGAGCCCACTTTCTGGAGGAACGAAACAAAATAATCCCCTTTGAAAGAGCAGAATCCTTGAAGAATCCAAATAACGAAATCTACTCTTTTATGAATGGGGGTCCCTTCCAAAGAAAAATTGGTTGCAAAAGACGCTGCGTTCGACAGGGCAAGTATGACGACTGACTCAGAGTGAGAGATTCATAGACCCCAAAAATGCAAGCCAGATAATACAGAGACTGTAGAGGTATCCTATCCACAAACAGGTTCTGAGAACTGTCTTTAGGTAAAGGGGGACAGTGAAGAATCTGGGGAGAAAGAGGATTACCCAGCTGTGTGCATTGAGAAATGTAATTTCATTCCTACAGATTTCTGATCTCCAAAATGGAAAATCAAAATCAATCACCCAAGATCCCCCATTGTTGGAGTTCAATATCAAGAAAATGACTGCCAAGCTGTAAACATTATTTTATTGATTTAGGTAATGAAATTATTGGACTAATTCCCAACAACTGTCTCAGCACCAGTGACAGTATTCCTCCAGAAAAGATTTTTATCGGTCATGGGGGGAATTTCCTCTTCATGCTCTTATCAGTGGAAGAGGTAACTTGCCACATCAGGGAGAATGAGTTGGTATTTAGAGTTAATAACAACTACCTTGAATCCATGGATTCTCCTGTACAGGTTAACACCATAAAAAGAGATCTCTCCACTGTGAGACTGGCATGGTATCAAGAGAACATACGACAGATAAAGCAGATTTTGAAGACCTTTATTTTCAATGGTCAGGGTGCTACAACTCCTAACTTGCCCTAACTATGAGGTGGGAATGTACCCTAATGGAAAACAATCTGATGGAAGTCTTTCAGTCCAAAACAAAACACTGTCGGTGTCAAAACCTATGCTTGCCCTCACTTCTACAGAATAACAGGGTGTATGGGATGTGGCCAACTCAGTAGTGCTCAAAGTAAAGTAAATGTGACAGTGGAGCTCTTGGGCAGCTCCCTTTCCCCAAGTTCAGGGCGCTCAGGATTATAAAGTTCCACAGATTTCTCAGTATTCACTTGGCAAAATGTTCACAGTACCTTCTCTTTATAGATTCTTTGGGCTTCCCCGGATCCCCTTTCCTTGAACATTACATCCCTTTGGTTCACATTTATTCAATGGGTCTCTTAAGCTTCCCTTTCCACAAGGTTAGGTCCTCTTGGTTACTTTCCAAATCACCAATGTTCAACTTCCTTTAACACTAAAGTTCAACTCACAAAAGTTCCATTTGTAACATGTCACGGTTCACTTGGCTTCTTTTGGGACTGCCTTCCCCATTCTTAACCAAGTACTCTTAGAGTTTATTTGAGTGGCTCATGCAGCTTCTTTCTTTCAAAGGGCTCTCCTGGTTGCAGCGCAGTTGTCAGACTGCATGGTCCACTCATTACAGGTCGCGCAACCCAGTCCCTTATACTTTAGTTGTGTCCTCTTTCAGGATTATAATGGGGTCACTGCAGCCAACTTGGATCATTATCCTGCCTGGTTGTCACCCCAATGCTTTTTACCACTCTCTACTGTATTTAAACTCTCTTCCATACACTTTGGTAATTTCACTCCCACTTCGTTTCTCATTGGATTTCTATTTAGCTCCTACTACTGTTCCGCGCACAGCTCCCCTCCTTGTAGAAGCTTCCTTCTTGTACAGAACGTCTTTCAAGAATGTGTATTTATACACGCGACCACCCTGCCACTATGTATCCTTGCATTACCTTTTGTCAATTTCACCTGACGCGTCTTTAGCCTTACGTGATCAAGCGGCAACATTGTATCTCACTCATTTGCTTAACACATACCGTACTTTCACTGCACTTTATTCATCAGTTGTATTTTCTCCAATCTGAGCTCAGTGTCTTTGCCGTCTGAGATAAGGGTCTCACCACCTGCCCCTCAGACACCTCTGGGATCCTGTCCTGGCCCAGGGGAACAAGCATTCTGTGTTACCAATGTTGAAAAGGATCATCACGCCTCCCGTCTCCCTTCTACGGACCTCTCGCTGGCTGGGGATACCGACCTCTAGCTATGCTTTTCCTGGGTATCTCTTCCTGCAGACCCTTGGCATCTTTTTTATATATTTTTTTTTTATTTATTGTATATGGTTTACAAAGAAACCTTTACAAAAAAAGTTAAGAAGAAAGAAAACATTCCACATAACATTCATTACATCTACATTTCAAGTATACAAACATATATTAAAAAACATAGATCCAATTTCCACATAAGGGACACATTAAAAAAGATTCAGTGCAATTACAATTGGACATTAAAATTTGGAGTTAAAAAAAATACACAATGAGCCTTCAAGAATTGAAAAGTTCATATACTCAAGCATAATCATAAAAGTGGGGCGTATAAATCTAGAGCTTTAATAAAACCCGCCACAGCAAGTCCATCCTTGATATTAGTAATAGCCAGACACTGTGACCAAATTAGATTATCTGCCCCCATTTGACCCATTATGTTAAATCTAGGTAAATATTCGTCCCTTAGAGTTGTCAGAGCAGTACAATCTAAAAAGAGATGCCGTGAGGTCTCAGTCAGCCCGAAAGGTTTACAAAAGTGACAGGTAGCGTCTAAATCTGAAAACTCCTTCCTTTTATGTAGGACTTCCCGAGTGGGAAGGAGATTCCATCTGAGTTTGAGGAGAAGAGAGCAATAATATCTATTGGGGAATTGGGTCAAAATAAAAGACAACAGGTCTCTTTTCTTATGGTCGAATTGTAGGTCCCTCAGAGAGGGATAAGAATGTATTTTTTCAATGGTGTTGCTCCAATCATGACTAAAAAGACATTCCTTAACCTTATTGGGATTTGTTAACAGAGTGTCCCTATCAGTGGAAATATCTGGCAGGGTCTTGTCACAGACATCACTGAATGCGTTAAGATATAGATTCCGAACCAGAGGCCCCTGGGAAAAAGTCGTATGACCCACGTCAGCATAGAGAGTGTCGGTTTTGGAGAGAGCAGAGCTGAAAAAAGAGTAAGGACCCTCCAGAGAATCCTGGCTCGCAGTGAAACTAGCCCTAGTTCGTATCTAATGGCCACTATTGGAATAGAATTCAGCAGTTTCAAAATTTTCCTCCAATAGATACCCTCAAGAGAGTCCCAAAAAGTCAAAAGTGCCAAGAAGTGAAGTTCCATTCCATAAAGTAGCTTAGGGGTGACCTTACCCTTAAAAAGTCTACTACAGGCTTGAAGGAGAACATATAGTATTTGTTGTCTAATCTAATGGATTGGGAGATGAGTGGGAGTAGTTTGTGTCTAAGAAATCGTCTGAGTTCAATCGCTGAGGGTTGGGCCAGAATGAGAAATCCGATATAGACGATTTTGTGTGCTCTGATGATATTTTCACCACCTATTTTCCATACTTTGTTATTCCCCTTTCTCCCCTTTGAAAAGACCATAGTACGAGTTTTGCTCGGGTTAATCTTCAGCCCATTAAGAATGGCGTATTCTTCAAATTCGCAAATGAGCCTCTGCAAGCCAACTTTAGTGTGATCAAAGAGAAGAAAATCATCGGCATATGCCAACCATGAGAGCCTCAAGTCCCCCAGTTTAGCGCTCACCATACCTGTATTTCTCAGAAAGTCACCCACATAAGCCATATAGAGGATAAAAAGACAGGGAGCTAGGAAGCAACCCTGTCTCACCCCAATACGGGTCCCTATCCTTCTGGAAAGAGTACCTGCCAAATCCAGCCTAATATGGACCCCCGAGTTCTCATACATTGCCATAATAAGAGTTAACCAAATGGGGATGCCCCATTTGGTTAACCTTTCCCAGAGTCTTGACCTAATTACCAAATCAAAGGCATTTGACAGATCGATAGACGCAACATAGAGGGAACCATTATATTTACCCCAGGTAGAACTTTGCAAGGCAGTAATAATAAGGCCATTAAAATTAGTTGAGTGGCCCGCCCTGAAACCTGTTTGTTGTTTCAGGAGAATATGATTTTCCTTAATCCAGACGTTAAGGTGGGAAAGAAGCATAGAGGCAAAAAGCTTACAGTCCGCATCAATAAGGGAAATAGGTCTGTAACCTTTGACCAAAGTGCGTAGACCTCTTTTAAAAATTGGAAGAATGTGGGTGGTTTGCCAACTGGCAGGTACATTCCCAGAATTAACGACGTCTTGGAAAAGCAGGGAGAGGAGTTTGGCCCAGAGATCTGGCTCAGCTTAAAACGTGTTATTAGTAAGGCCATTAGGCCCCGGAGCCCTAGATTTTTTGGCTTTAGAAATAAGTCCAAGTACTATTGCAAAATCAATTACAGGCTTCTAGGAATCCTTAGACAGATTCTTCCCCAAAAGACAATATTCTAATCCATCACCCTCTGTATCAAATAATTCGGTATAATGCTCTACCCATTGAACCTCTGGGATGGCATTCAACTGGCGACCTCCGCCACGTCATCAAGGCTGGACAAGGTAACCCAAAATGCCCTCAGATCTCGTTTTATTAGTACTGCAAGCATATGCTCCGCGTCGTTTTGTAGCATTGTAGCTTTTCTTGACTTCCAATAATTTTTATATTTTTGACGAATGGTTTTAATTTTTATTTTTTTATCAACCCAATCAGAATGTAGGGCTTGTACACCTCTAATAAGTTTCCGAGTGAGGACCTTTGCATTAGCCAATTCTTGATCAAATCTATGAGGGTGAGAAGTTTTATAAACGCCCTTCCTAAGATGGCCATGAATACTGCTATGAAGAGCATTAAGAAAACTATCGAAGTGAACTGTATTGAAAACTGCTAATTTCCAAGAAAAAGAGGTATGATTAAAGGAAGAGATCAGTTTATGGTTGAGTAAACTGATATTGATAGGTGACCAACGTATCCCTGTCCCTTGTCCCACAGTATGGAGATGGCTTGGACCCCCGGCGGGCAAAAACTTAATGGGAAAAGGACAGAGGAATGAAACCCGGAGCATACCATGATCACTCCATGGGTTAAAAGACACCTCAACATTGGTCGAGAAAGGAATAAGTGAATGATCTACAAAGAAAAAGGGCCTCATTACACAGATGGCGGAGAACCATGGCGCTATTAGCGCCATGGTTCATGCCGGTAAAATACCGGCACTGCCTTGGCGGAAAGGGGAATTACTGCCCCATTCCAAGGTTGGCGGGCGGTAATTCCCCCTTCCACCATTGCCCTTCCCCATTCCCATTTTGCAAATTGCGGTACCATAATTAGCTCCCTGGGTCCCTTTGCGGGTTGGTTTTTAACGCCTGCAAAAAGCAGGTGTTAAATTCCCCAACCCGCAAAGGGACCTCGTAGTAAGGCGTTAAGGATTTACCGGTACCAGTAAAATACTGGTACCGGTAAACCCTTACCGCCATCCGTGTAATGAGGCCCACAGTCTAGAATAGATGTTGATAAAGATCTGCGCCATGTGGGACAAGGTAAGTTAATGGCATCATAGTAGCCATTAAGACAAGTTAGACCAACTGAATCCAAAGCGAAATTCCAAAGACGACCCCGTGCTTATTTCAGGCCTAGGCGAGAGTCATCCTCCATAGCCAGTCCCAAGTCATCATATTTGGAGTCAGAAGAAATAGAGCAATCAGAGTTGAGATCACCTGCCAAAATCAATTTCCCCCTAGGGTACAGAGATCTCCAGGAAAGAAGCGTGTCCGTTAACCTTTGCAAAAACGGCTCAAGAGCAGAAATTCCCTTGTGCCAATATACATTAATCAAGAGTAGACTGACCATTAGATCAAGAGAAGTCACCTCCAGGGCCAAGATGCCAAAAGGCATATCCGGAAGAACCTTATGCCTAAAACCAAAGGAGGTTCTAATTCCTATGAGAAGACCCCCAGAGGGCCTCCATCCCAAACTGGGTTTCGCATTTTGAGAAAAGATATCAAACCCATCTAAGACGGGAGTTGAGAGCATCCAGGTTTCCTGCAGAAAAAAGCAATGTGAGGCCCTAATCATAGTTACAGTGTCCAAATTTGTGAAGAGATGGGAATTACCTCTGGAATTCCAAGATAGAAACACAAAACTATTCACAGGGGGAGTCTTGGGAGAAAGTTCCAAATGAATCGGATGGTACTCATTTCCACAGACCTGCGGTAACCTGAGCCCAGTTTCAAAAATGTCCATTAGATCTGGGCGTAAATCTCCTCCGTTGGGACTGTGGAGCTCTTTCCGGATGATATACCATAGTGAGGTTTCCCCTATAGTCTGCACCACCTCCATTGTTACTGGATAACTGAGTGGATTTGAGTAGGTTTGCTTCGAAACCAAGTTGCTTTAACCCTTCTCTATGCCCCATAATCAAATCCAAGACCACTCTTGATTTAAGAACGATATTACTCACATCTACCCGACCCTGAATAGGAAAAAAAATACTATCCATGTCATAACTGGAGATGAGGGAGAGCGAGGATAATTGATGAAAAATCTTTAGGATGTTACCACGGTTAAGACAAATTGACGTGTCTTGGCCCCAGACTAGTAAGCTGTAAAATATCAAGAGGGTCTTTCGCTTCTACTAATTGGGGTAAAGAATCAGTGATCTTTTTAGTGAACTGAGTTAAAGAGTCAGCCTCCAAGTCAGTGCCGCTTGCACTCCTTAATATAGTCCTATTTTGGATTGCGTTTGGACCCACAGGGAATCTTTCACATGATTTGAAAGAATTACTGTAATGGACAAAATTGGGCCCAGGAAGGACACCTTCATGGCCCATAACAGGGCCAACACTTGGCATACCTGAATGAACTTAATTAAGAGAGATGGGAGCAGAAGAACCACCCACTGATCAAGCTCCCATACCGCAGTCCCTCATTGTGGGCTCAATATTGGCCGGAAGACCCTCAATAACGGAAGGGAGAAGAGGGTCCAGAGATATGAAAGGAGTAGATGGGGCCTCATCCTGAGAAGGGATTATAATTGAATTAGGCACTGCCCCACTGGCAGTTTTAGGAACCAATAACGCCTGGAATAGATGTTTAACCAAATCAATATTGACCAGGTTTGCATTGATCGACGAAAAAGTGGTCTCTGAATGACTCGAATCTACCCCAGATATGGGGTTAGATGGAGTAGTTAAGATTTCTACAACTGAAGAGGGATCCTGCACCTTGACAATAGTATTGGTGGTTAATTCAACCGAAGCGTTAGTGGAAGTCGGCTCTGGTAAAGTTAGAACTATTGTCGAAGGGGGGCTGGAGACTGCAGTGTCCACAACCCCCTCAGTATTATGCCCCACTACTGGAGGGACAATATTGATGGTAGTAGGGCCATCTGCCAAAGTGTCCGGTAAGCTAGATAGAACTAATGTAGTGGGAGATGAATTGGTTGTGGCCAAAGTGGCCACCATATTAGGAATAGGGTTCACAGAAACCACTGGTTCAACAGGATTCCCAAGCCCCTTGGGAACGAGAGAAGGGGTTGAGGAAGCTGAAATATTTGCCAAAAACAGGTTTTTAAAGAATCGGTTGGTATATGAGGTAATATTTTTCAAATTCTTCTGATTTTTAGTTTTCTTCATTTGCTGATTATTTGTTATTTTCTTTCCTATGCAAAGCAAACCTTTTTGATGAATAATTTCTTTAGTGAGGTCAATAGGATCAGATGGAATCTATGAAGTCGGAATGGATATATGGTCCACAGAGGAAGCGATGTGGACACCTGTAAGTGGATCGGCCAGTTCTAAAGTCCTCCCCACAGGGTGAATACCAAGAACAGTACTATTGAGCGGATGGCATACCGACTCCTCTTGGACTTTCTCCCCCATTAATTCCGTAATGAGTTTGGTGTGAGGGATAGGGAGTTTTACCTCCAACCCAAGAACCTCTCGCCCCCCCTCAGAAGTAATTGAAGGAATCATAGAAGGATGATCACGGATATCCTGATCCGAACATTGGGGGACAGTAGTACCCAGACCTTTATCTAAAACTACCCCTTGTATAGTCGGCGATTTCCCAGTGAGCCCTTGATTTACCAAATAGGCATCAGCCATAATCTGGTTAGAGAGGATGGGATCAGAGTCATGTGTGGGCACAGGGGGGAGGTCTTCCTTAATCATTTTAACTAACTCTTTGAATCTGTCAAGGCCCTCTAACCTGGAATAGATTTCAGAAAGAAGAAGAGAGTGTGATCTAACCTCTGACCATATGTTATCATACAGACTCACAAAGGAACTCAGGCCGAGAGAGTAGGTTGAGGGAGTTTAATTCTATCATCCGCCTCTTTGAGAGTATGATGCAGAATGGATTTGCTGCCCTGATCCTTTTTTGAGTCTGGGAGTAGACCCCTTTCTCTCAGCCAATTTTGTTTCTCTGTATACTCATCGATACAATTGATGAGATCAGAGGGAGAGCCCACATAGGAATCATCACAAATTTGCTGGGTGACATTATTAGTATTATTAGAGTTGAGACCCAGGTGGCTATCAGCGATTGCCTTATCTGCACATCCTATTATGCTAATGTTGTCAATATCCTGAGCTAGAGGATCTTCGATCTCTAATTTCTTAGCTACATAAACTAAATGAGTATGATCCGATGTGGCCACTATTGGAAGTGAGTGTAGAGATTTAACAAGGGTGCTAGTTGCAGACCTCTTTCCGAAAAAGTTGGAGATTTTTTTTTCCCTTGAATAGGTTTCCCTTGGGTCCCCAGATTGAATTTAGTTTTGGGTGTGGGAATATGGGATTTGTTAAGTGGAGTTTTGAACACAGTGGATTTCACTGTGCGGGTATTGGGAGTTGTAGCCAAATTGGCAGAAAGGTTGACATGGATAGAGGAAGTATGATTTACACCCCTAACAGAGTAATAAACCTCCGGCGAAAGTTTAATGGGAAGAATGACTTCATTCCCATTGACCACAGGGGGGGAAAGGCAATCAACAACCTCTTTTGTCACCACCGATGTTTCTGTAGCATTGGCTACAGGATCGTCCACCATAACAGGCAGTTTAGGCGTCCTAGGATGTAATTGAACAGGGGTTGAAAGCACAATATTGACCATATTATTGTTAGAATGATCCAAAAGAACCTTAGCCCTTGGTAAACTACTGCCTTCCTCAAGATTAGAGGCTATGGTGGCTGCTAGGCGCTCTTCCTGTGTGTCCATTGAAATATCTTGTTTCCCATTAAAAATACAACTATTATAAGCTGTTATATGTGGAATAATACCCATAGCATTAAATACCTAGACCTATCGCTAGCATGAATTTGGGCCTGGGCCAGGGTTTTTAGAAGAGAAGAGTCGAGGGGAACATCTACTGATATGTGATGTAGATTCCCCAAGGCAGCAGGGATGGGATCATCTAAAACAATAGTGACTGGCGAAGCAGAGGGGAGATTACCAGTGGCAGAAGGAGTCGAAGCAAGAGAAGCCTCCATAGCTGTCTGACTTCGAAGTCCCTTGCGTGTCATTCAGACGGAACCAAAACCCAAAGAGAAATAGGGGGACTTGAGAAATGACAATGAGGAATTTAGACTTAAAAACTGAGTTTCATTATATAGCAATTACATAAAAATGAACAGAAATAGCATACAAAACAGTCAATAAGATTATAAACAGTAATATCTAGAGTATTGCACTGAAACCGAGAAGCAACATCAAGCAGATGTGAAACGTGTCTGAAAGCACTCTAAAATTTTTAAAAAATACAAGTAGAATGGATCTATGCGTGTCAAATACAAAATTTGTGAATACAGATATATAATAGAATGTAGTGGTATAAAGAATGTTCTTTATCACCGCAAAATCAAGTTAAATGATTTTTTAAAGAAAAAAAAATAACTTCATTCATCCAAGGAGCCCGGTGAAGCATACAGTCTCAGGGTAGGCAACGCCCGACAGCTTATGGAGCTGCCAGAGTCCGACTCTCAACCCCTAACCCTGAGAACTGGAGAAGGAAAAATAGATGGGTTTACAACTCTGGACCCCGGACCAATTTACTCGCAAGTCACAGCCAAACAGCAAAACAGCGGCTCCAGCCCTTACTGCCTCCAGGGCTTAACGCCGCAAGGGTGGTTGGTCTGTGATTAAGTGGACCTTCAATGTCACGTGGTCCGTCACATGACCGCAGTCAGGTCTGCCTCCTCCAGGAAGCAAAAAGTACCTCAGCAAGAGCTACGCTGGCAGTGCCGAGTGTACGGAGATCACTTGAAATGCAGACGTGGAGCACAAACATTCTGGCAATCAAACGCTCCTTACAATGAGTATAGAACACCCTTGGCATCTCTGATTCGCCCAGCAGGTCCTGGGCAGCCACGGCTCCTTAGCTCTCCTTCCAACTCATTCGCCTTTTTGAATGCCTGTCCTTTGTATTGCTCCTGAGTGCTTAACAGGCTGCAGAAGGGCATGGTTAATTTCAATTACCTGTCCCTGCCTTGCCTTGTTACTGGGACATGTCCAATGAGGAGGTTGGTGTGCCTCGATCTGCATCATCTTCGTCCCAGTACCATAGTGGTGTTTCTCATAGGTATTTCCCTGGGTTCTTTTTGACTCCTTCTTCACAGTACTTGAATGATATTTTTGGAAAAGAAGATCATGTGTCTTAATACATGAAGGCAGAGGGGGCGGTTGGGATGGTCACTGCCAAGGAAGGGGGTTACTATGTCTCAACTTCGGGTATTCCCCCCCAATCCCTGAGCAACCTCTACCCAGGTGATCATCCCTCGCTTGTCTGCCCCAGGGATGGGATGCAAAAGTGATGGCCCTCCCCTGACCACCGGTGTAGAAGATCCCCGGGGAGTAGATTGGGAAAGACCCTTAGGTTTTTCACACCACCCAACTGGAGGATACAGCTGAAATTACCATGCCCAAGGTCTTGCCAGGTTCCAGACAGATGGTCGGGGAATGGATCAATCTCGCTGATGCCTGTGAGACCGAGGAACAATGACAGAAACTGAAATAGGTACCCCTGGACTTCCAGGATATCTTTTCATAAGACTCATATGACTGTGGACGTATATCAGACCCAGTGATGGTTCCAGTATTTGTTAAACAATACCGGTTACCTCTTGCATACATGGAGTCACTCACAGACATTATTAAGAATTTAGAATCCCGTAGGATAATTTGTCCAATCAACAGTACCTTTAACAACCCGGTACTGGGGATACTAAAACCCAATGGCTAATGGAGACTATGTGTAGACCTGAGGGAGTTGAACAAACGGGTCTGCATGTCTAGATGTCCACTTCCCTACATCGATCAAGGGCTATCACAGATACAAGGGTGTACACAGCCATTGATTGGACCAATGGCTACTGGACAGTAGCCGTGAGTAGGGATGACCAATACAAGCTTAACTTTACCTTTCTGGGGCAATGATATAAGTGGACCTGAACACACTTTGGGTACATACATTCTGCCAATGAGTTCAACATCTTTCTGCTTAAGGCCATGACCGATTTGGGGGAAAGGGGAAACCTGGCCTATATAGATGATGTCTTGATCAAGAGCTCAACTGTGGAGGAACATATCGCAAAAATCTGCTATGTTCTGATCCAGTTGCAGAAAGCCAGAGCAAGGCGGTCCTTTCAGAAGGCATATTGGTTTAAGACCTGAGTGGACTTCTTTTGCACGAAACCACCACTGAGAGTCTCAAACCCCAGGCGAAGAAGATGGAAACATTATTGAAATTAAAAGACTCTACTACTATGCAAAAATTTAGAAGCCTTCTTGGACTGCCTAATTATAGTCAAAAGTTCATTGAAGACGCGCAGAGGTCACTCGCCCTGTGGTCCATTTACTAAAGGCCAGAGTCAAGTGGGAGTGGTGTCCGGAACAATCCGAGACAGTTGAACAACTGAAAAGAAGACTTTCCCAAGCTCCTTAATTTGCTTACCCCATCAAGAATAAGGAGTTCTTCTTGGAGCTGGGGTTTTCAGATGCCTGCTTGACCTCAGCATTGTACCAAAAGCACCATAAGGTCAACAAAGTCATAACTTATGCGAACAAAATGTTGTCCTCTGTGAAGGAAAACTTCAATGACTGTAAAAAGGCACTCCTGGCAACGGTTTGGGCATTGAAAAATTACCATCTGTTTGTCCAGGGAGAGCACCTCATCGTAGAGACTCCTCACCAACCTTTGCAGTACTTAAAAAGTGACAGAATCTGGGCGGGGAATGTAAGTAATTCCAGAATTACTTCCTGGATTCTGTCCATGGAAGGCTTTCCTGTGGAGGTCAGATATGGCTAAAACAAGAAGAGTCCTCTAGCACAAGGATTGGCTGACTTGCATAATTGTGCTCAAGAAAGCTGTCTCGACATCGAAAGTCTAAGGATCAAAGACAATATATAGAGGCTTACCTAACATCCCCACACATGGTCTATGAAGAAGACACTTGTCTGGGATATCCACAGTTTATGTGGATGGGTGCTCCTACCATGTTGGTAATTACTGGGAAAAAGTGCTAGTGGCTAGCCCCCCTGGTCATGGTACCCATGGGCTAATGTACATTTTGCAACACTAAGCACACTACTTTCTCCCACACAAGTAGTGCAGTGGGCCCTTTGATAGAGGACAAGGCATCATGTTTGTGCCCACAGCCCTGTCTTCTCACCAGGAAAGACCAGCTCTTATTCACTGCAAAACAGAGTATTGTCAGTGAACCTTGCCCCACCTCAGCATACTGTGTTGGGGGACAGGAGACTGAACTGGCAAACGATGTGAGAGTAACAAGTGAGGCTGGGACAGTCTATAGGTGCCTCCTGTACAGGCACAGGGGTGTTTTCTCTGAGCCTGGAACACACAGCTAGGAGTATGCATGACAAAATAGATGCTAGCAGGAAGGAAGGTACTGAGCACCTGCACTGCATGACTAGTTGTATTTTGAATACCCCGTTTTGGAGAGTGTCATCAGCATCAATGGTTATCGTATATGTCGCAGAAACAAGACATTCCTTTACCTAACCATCTTTTTTGCTACCCTCAGAATTTTGTGATTACTGCAGCTCTTCAGTATTTTGTGGGTAGCATAAGGAAAGTGGTCCATGTCTTCCTATCTTCGTTGTTTAATGTATTTTCTGGACATAGTAAAAATAAAATAATTACCTGTTAAGGTCCTGATCCATTTTAAATAGCTAAAAACACATTTAATACCAGTGCATTGAAGGCCACATTGAGAAAGGTCCAATTCCATCATGCATTTGAAATGGAAAGGGCCGGTTTTACATGGAGCTTATATTACAATGACGTAATGATGATCCACAACCATGTGTTGAAGCGCTATCAGTAGTGTAATAATGTTAAATTAAACCGAAGGCGTTCAGGTATTGCTACGGAGAATGACGTTACAATAATAGGAACAGAGCTACATAGTAACATGTCCATAGTTCTTTGACTATGCGGATATCTGCTGAAAGGTCTGGTATTAAAGGCTGCAGAGGCCCGGCCATCTCCCCTGTCTGCGACTGCTCTCCTTGCGTGCTGCTGATGCTTTCCGGTCCTTTCACTGTCTCGGCAGCACGTGTCAGAGGCCATTAGCTCGCGATCGCTTTGACTAATCTTGTGGTTGATCGTCTGAATCGTGTTCAGGAGCTGTAAATGAAGCAGAGGCCCCCTTACTGCTCAGTGACTGTGAAATGGATCAGCTGGGCTAGATTGCCAGCAATCAAAGGCATGTATTTCCAATAAATCCTGACAGTGATTTCAAATGCTGGGAATCCAAGTGCGCAGAGCTCAAGAATGAAAGTGAGCGCAGTACTACTGGAGAACGGAAATGCACATATCCCTTCAGCTAGATTTCTGCATGTGGAAGGGAAACTTCCACCTGTACTTCTATGCCAATTCTGGCCATGAGTCTTAGCTTCTCTGAGTTCGTGTTTGAATTGGATATGTGGATGAATGGCTAAATTAGCTGTATTTATATACCACACTTTAAGGATGTATACATGGATTTGACTTACTGCCGAAATGTAAGTAAACCATTAATTCTTTTGTAATAGTGTCGACTGTGTAGCAACAGCCTAAATATTCTTCGCTTGAAATAATCTTATTACATATTCCCTTATCTCAATTCTACCACAGAATTCCCTTCATTCTTTTATAGTGAGGTCTCGCCTTGTTGAATCTTCTTCTGGAATCAGTCTGGATTTCTGTGAAACTTTAATAGTGAAGTCGATCTACTAAAATCTCATCACCAACACTTTGAGGGTAATTCATAGAATTTCGCAGAAAAGTGTCGCAAGCAGCTGGCGCAGAGTGTCCGCGTGCGATTGTCTGCGCCAGGCACGTGCGCTAAAACCGATTTCCGCGCACAGCGTATTCATGGATTTTAGGCTCCCAAACCAGCTGTGGCGCAGAGAATCACAGCGACCCTGCAGCAGCGCCAGTAACGCCCCGAAGAACGCCCTTGCGCAAGGAAAAGCCATCAAAATCGCTAAATCATTGCAAAGGGCTGCGCTAACCCTGGACCAGTTCACCGGGCTGGCAAACAGCAAACGCCAAGTGGGGAACGTGTATTTCAGGGGTGCGCGGGAAGTTCCACACGCGATTGGCCCAGTGCGAGCAAGGTATGTGTATTTCAGGGGTGCGCGGGAAGTTCCACACGCGATTTCAGCAGGGTACGTGTATTTCAGGGGTTCGCGTGAAGTTACTCACGCGATCGGGCCTGGGGGAGCGGGCTACGTGTATTTCAGGGGTGCGCGGGAAGTTCCACACGCGATTTCAGCAGGGTACGTGTATTTCAGGGGTTCGCGTGAAGTTACTCACGCGATCGGGCCTGGGGGAGCGGGCTACGTGTATTACAGGGGCTCGCGTGAACTTTCTCACGCGATCGGGCCTGGGCGACCGGGCCAAGTGTATTACAGGGGTTCGCGTGAACTTTCTCACGCGATCGGGCCTGGGGGAGCGGGCTACGTGTATTTCAGGGGTTCGCGTGAAGTTTCTCACGCGATCGGGCCTGGGGGAGCGGGCTATGTGTATTTCAGGGGTTCGCGTGAACTTTCTCACGCGATCGGGCCTGGGGGAGCGGGCTACGTGTATTTCAGGGGTTCGTGTGAAGTCTTACGCGATTGGCCCCGTGCAAGCAGGGTACGTGTATTCCAGGGGTGCGTGGGAAGTTCCACACGCGATTGGCCCCGTGCAAGCAGGGTACGTGTATTCCAGGGGTGCGCGGGAAGTTCCACACGCGATTTCAGCAGGGTACGTGTATTCCAGGGGTGCGCGGGAAGTTTCACACGCGATTTCAGCAGGGTATGTGTATCCCAGGGGTGCGCGGGAAGTTCCACACGCGATTCCAACAGGGTACGTGTATTTCAGGGGTGCGCGGGAAGTTCCACACGCGATTGGCCCCGTGCAAGCAGGGTATATGTATTCCAGGGGTGTGCGGGAAGTTCCACACGCAATTTCAGCAGGGTATGTGTATTCCAGGGGTGCATGGGAAGTTCCACACGCGATTTCTGCAGGGTATGTGTATCCCAGGGGTGCGCGGGAAGTTCCACACGCGATTGGCCCAGTGCGAGCAGGGTACGTGTATTCCGCGGGAAGTTCCACACGCGATTTCAGCAGGGTATGTGTATTTCAGGGGTTCTGGGGAGTACTACACGTGAATTGGCCGTGTGGGTCCTCCCAGGTGTACGCTCCACAACCTCCACGGCCCCTGCAGGCAGCCCACACCACGGGGGACTACCCTGCACCCCTGCTCATGTCCCGCAGGCAGCCATCCACCATGGGCATGCCCCCCAGCCAACCCACATGTCACCTTGCACTACTGATCAACAATGCATGTCTTCCACCACCCGCACCCCCCAGCAGTGCAGGGGCAGCCTCCACCAGGCCCCCACTCATGTCTCCCACCACCCCCACCCCCCAGCCACCAGGGGCACCCTCCACCAGGCCCCCACTCATGTCTACCACCACCCCCACCCCCCAGCCACCAGGGGCACCCTCCACCAGGCCCCCACTCATGTCTCCCACCACCCAGCCACCAGGGCCACCCTCCACCAGGCCCCCACTAATGTCTCCCACCACCCCCACCCCCCAGCCACCATGGGCAGCCCCCACCAGGCCCCCACTCATGTCCCCCTGCACCCCCACCCCCCAGCAGTGCATGGGCACCCTCCACCAGGCCCCCACTCATGTCTCCCACCACCCCCACCCCCAAGCAGTGCAGGGGCACCCTCCACCAGGCCCCCACTCATGTCCCCCTGCACCCCCACCCCCCAGCAGTGCATGGGCACCCTCCACCAGGCCCCCACTCATGTCTCCCACCACCCCCAAGCAGTGCAGGGGCACCCTCCACCAGGCCCCCACTCATGTCTCCCACCACCCCACCCCCAAGCAGTGCATGGGCACCCTCCACCAGGCCCCCACTCATGTCTCCCACCACCCCACCCCCAAGCAGTGCAGGGGCACCCTCCACCAGGCCCCCACACATGTCTCCCACCACCCCCACCCCCCAGCCACCAGGGGCACCCTCCACCAGGCCCCCAGTCATGTCTCCCACCACCCCCACCCCCCAGCCACCAGGGGCATCCTCCACCAGGCCCCCACTCATGTCTCCCACCACCCCCAAGCAGTGCAGGGGCACCCTCCACCAGGTCCCCACTCATGTCTCCCACCACCCCACCCCCAAGCAGTGCATGGGCACCCTCCACCAGGCCCCCACTCATGTCTCCCACCACCCCACCCCCAAGCAGTGCAGGGGCACCCTCCACCAGACCCCACACATGTCTCCCACCACCCCCACCCCCCAGCCACCAGGGGCACCCTCCACCAGGCCCCCAGTCATGTCTCCCACCACCCCCACCCCCCAGCCACCAGGGGCATCCTCCACCAGGCCCCCAATCATGTCTCCCACCACCCCCACCCCCCAGCATCCAGGGCCACCCTCCACCAGGCCCCCACTCATGTCCCCCTGCACCCCCACCCCCCAGCAGTGCAGGGGCACCCTCCACCAGGCCCCCACTCATGTCTCCCACCACCCCCATCCCCCTGCCACCATGGGCATCCTCCACCAGGCCCCCACTCATGTCTCCCCCCACCCCCCTGCCACCATGGGCATCCTCCACCAGGCCCCCACTCATGTCTCCCACCACCCCCACCCCCCAGCCACCATGGGCAGCCCCCACCAGGCCCCCACTCATGTCCCCCTGCACCCCCACCCCCCAGCAGTGCATGGGCACCCTCCACCAGGCCCCCACTCATGTCTCCCACCACCCCCACCCCCAAGCAGTGCAGGGGCACCCTCCACCAGGCCCCCACTCATGTCCCCCTGCACCCCCACCCCCCAGCAGTGCATGGGCACCCTCCACCAGGCCCCCACTCATGTCTCCCACCACCCCCAAGCAGTGCAGGGGCACCCTCCACCAGGCCCCCACTCATGTCTCCCACCACCCCACCCCCAAGCAGTGCATGGGCACCCTCCACCAGGCCCCCACTCATGTCTCCCACCACCCCACCCCCAAGCAGTGCAGGGGCACCCTCCACCAGGCCCCCACACATGTCTCCCACCACCCCCACCCCCCAGCCACCAGGGGCACCCTCCACCAGGCCCCCAGTCATGTCTCCCACCACCCCCACCCCCCAGCCACCAGGGGCATCCTCCACCAGGCCCCCACTCATGTCTCCCACCACCCCCAAGCAGTGCAGGGGCACCCTCCACCAGGCCCCCACTCATGTCTCCCACCACCCCACCCCCAAGCAGTGCATGGGCACCCTCCACCAGGCCCCCACTCATGTCTCCCACCACCCCACCCCCAAGCAGTGCAGGGGCACCCTCCACCAGGCCCCCACACATGTCTCCCACCACCCCCACCCCCCAGCCACCAGGGGCACCCTCCACCAGGCCCCCAGTCATGTCTCCCACCACCCCCACCCCCCAGCCACCAGGGGCATCCTCCACCAGGCCCCCAATCATGTCTCCCACCACCCCCACCCCCCAGCATCCAGGGCCACCCTCCACCAGGCCCCCACTCATGTCCCCCTGCACCCCCACCCCCCAGCAGTGCAGGGGCACCCTCCACCAGGCCCCCACTCATGTCTCCCACCACCCCCACCCCCCTGCCACCATGGGCATCCTCCACCAGGCCCCCACTCATGTCTCCCCCCACCCCCCTGCCACCATGGGCATCCTCCACCAGGCCCCCACTCATGTCTCCCACCACCCCCCACCCCCCTGCCACCATGGGCAGCCCCCACCAGGTCCTCACAATCCCCAATCATGTGCGTAATGGTCAGCCTCCACAGCCAAAAAGCCCTACCAAGTAACCCATTCACCCACATGGAAATGGAAATCACATGTTACACCCCCAATGTTTATGAAGCTAATGAACCCATGTCCGTCACACACAATGGTTGCAATTGAATGGGAAAACACACAAAATGACATGCATGAAACCAATGAGATGATACCACACAGTGAAGTATGCAAACAAAATTGTATTGAAAAAAATAAAGAATGCTAAAGAAAGAAAACAAACTACAATATGAATGAGAAAAAATAAGCTGCATGTCCGTATGAAAAAATAAAACTTTAAATCCAAATAGAAAAATTTTTTGTCCAAAGTCAAATGTAAAAAAATCTCCATGCAATAAAGAACTATGTACAAAAATAACATGAGCCCAACTGAACAAAGGAAACCTACTAAAAAACCTACCTAAAAATCAACTATATACAAAAAGTGGAGCAGTGTCCGTCGACTCCAAATCATAATACGAAAGAAAGGAAACCTAAAACTAAAGAACTATATACAAAGGCGGCGAGCAAGTCCAGCGGCTCACTCTGTGGTGTCCCGGGCCAGGGCATCATCGAACTCCTGTTCGATGTCCCGGAGGCGGTCCAGTTCCATGGCCCCGAGGGTCCGCAGGGACGACGCTGTGTCCTCCTCCAACCCCCTGCGGATTGCCTCGAGGCACTCGGCCCGCCTCAGGGCCCTCCGCATGGAGTTCTCCGCCCTGACCATTGTGAGCCGCGCCTCTTCCGCCCGCCGCCGCTCCGCACCTATGGCGTGGCCCAACCACTGCCACACGGAAGACACTCTCTGTCCTGGGTCCCCCTGCCCTCCGGCCGATGCCTGACCCTCCGATGTCGAAAGCCCTGAGCCTTCATGTCTCCCACCATGTTGCTGCTGCTGCTGCTCTGCCTCTGCCCGTGCACTGCCTCCTGCTGCCTGCACATCCTCCGCCGGCTGGGGTGCACTTGTTGATGTGGCCACCCCTGCTGGACCACCGACTCCCGACTGTGGCAGGGATGCCTCCTCCACCAGCCTGGCCGCACCGTCAGAGGCAGCTCCACAGGGCACCCAGGTGACTGATGGGTGGGAAGATGGCACAGAGGACGACTGGCGCGTAGGGGGTCCAGTTGAGGAGGGGGTCGGAGCAAGCCCCATCAGACAGCGGAATCCGGCCTGGGTGACCTGTCCCAGCAGGCTGACGTGGTCAACGAGCCATTCGAGATGACGTGCAGTCTCTCCATGAAAAGACTGCAGGTCACCTCGCATGGCCCGTTGACGCAACGCCACACCAGCCAGGACAGGCTCAACCTGGACCTGGATGGCCACGTCCGCAGGCAGAGGAAGGCCAGTTGACATCAGCTCATCCCCTGCCTGAAAACGGGTCTGGACGTAGGCATCCCTGCTGGTGCAAGATGATGCAGGGACAGGATCGGGGACAGGATTGCACACAGGCACCTCCGCGGCTGCCTGTGCTGCCTCCTGTCCCTGGTCCTGCACTGCACCACTAGCACCAGTGGGATCCCCACCTCCAGACCCCGTCTCTGGTGCTTGCGCGGCCCCCTCCTCCACCAAACCCCCCACCAACCTGGATGACTCAGTGCCATCTTCCCCCGTTGGGCCCTGTGGGGTCCCAGCTGCCCCTTCTGCTGCCGAGGAGTCCAACTGCAACCTCCGCCTCTTGGACCTCCCCCCTGGCAGCTGCGGCCTGGGACGCGGCACCGGACTCCTCACTCCCCGACGAGATGACAACACGGGAGGGGAGCCGGGCCTTGCGTCTCCGGCTGGCGGTCGGATCCCCGCCGCTGTGCTCCACAGCACCTTCTCCGCCCTCTTCATCAGTTGACGCTGCAGACAGGGAGAAACAAAACACAGGCATCAGGGCACTGTACAATGGACACATACACGCATGACAGTTGCACAGGAGTGGCATTGGCAAACCTCAGACATGTCATCACAATCCCCAACACACATGTCATTGCAACTGGCACACATGAGCCATACCACAGCCATATCGCAACTGCCACCACCATCCCTACACATACAACAGCATCAGCAGCCAAAGGGGAGCCAGACATCACATGCAACATAGGAAGTGCACCACACATGTACACACACCACCACACTTGCATGCATGTCCACACCTCTGCCAAGTGTCGCACTGTTCAGACGGGCATCCATGTCACATCTGCCAATCAGGCTTCCACATACCGCTGTCACATGCATCCATGTTGCATCACTTTTGCACCCTTGTCAAATACACAAACATGCACATGTACACAGTGCTCATACATGCAGCCGAAAACAACATACATGCCTGACATCACGGACATGTCTACTTACATACACATTCATCCAAACATGTGTGCACGCACAACTGCATTTGCCATGCAAGCCCACACACACAAGCACCATCCATGTCTCACACATTACAGCCCTCGCATGTGTCAGCCCCACGGCCCAGTACACCCCCACCCATACTCGACCCCATACAAACAGATGTGCAACCGGCACAATGGCGAATGATCACCACACGCACTGCTCACAATCAGGATGCATGTACACTCACCGCTCGACTCCAGACGGGTCTGCTTCTCTAGGACCTGGACGTGGAGCGCTGGGGATATGCGTTCCAGGACCCCCATCTGTTCTTCCGACAAGTGGCCCCGGCGCCCCTTGGCATCCGCTGCCTTCAAGAGGCGCCGGGCCTTGTTCAGGGTCCTGGACCTGAAGTCCTCCCAGCACTTCCTGACATGTTGTAAGTCCCGGACTGCCACCCCCTCCGCGTTGATGGCAGTCACGATGTCAGTCCAGATCCGAGTCCGTCCTTCCTTGTCGGCGCGGGAACTTCCGAAGAGGGCATCATACTGCCCCAGGACTTGCTCCACCAGGACACCAACTTCGGTGGCACTGAAGCTGGTGCCCCTCTGCCTCTCTGGCCGGGGGTTGTCAGTGGTCACAGATGGTGTTTGCCCCGACATGACAACCCCAGAGGCAGGAGTGGGTGTGCAACTGGGTCCTGGGGCTGGGCTGTGGAGCGATGGAATTCCAGTCGGGAGTCTTCGGTTCCAGCAGGGGTGGTCACAGCAACAGCACCCCTGGCTGATGTGCAGGCAGCAAATGGCAGTGCACGTGGGCAGCAGGCAGTCAGGCAGCAGCAGATGGCAGGTGGGAGCGTGCTCGGGGCTCTGGGGGGCAGTAGTTCGGCCTTCTGGGCAGGAGCGTGGTCTTCCATGTGCTTACGCGTGGCCAGCTTGGTACGGAGTGATTTGGCACGTGAAAATCCTGCACGTCAGCGTGAAAACCGAGGAAAGGCCCTTAGCGCGTAAGCGCGTCAGCACGCATACGCGATTCTATTGGACCAAAGGCCCTCAGCGCGTAAGCGCGTCTGTGACGTGAGCCGCACGGGTGTTTCCCACACAGCACGTGATGACAGAGCACACGTGGAAAGACTGCACGTCAGAGTCTCATCGCGTGTGATTGGTGGAAATGGCCGTACACGCAGAAGTGACAAAGCGTGTAATTGGTGGAAATGGCCGTACACCCATAAGTTACAAAGCGTGTAATTGCTGGAAATGGCCCTAGCGCGTAGACGCCGCGTACGTGACGCTGGACGTGTGGGCCTATATAAAAGGTACGCGTAGAACACCATTTCCTTGTACGTGCTTTTCGTGGAGAGCGAGTGGGTGAATTCTGTACTTCTTGTCGGTTCACACGCGATTTACTTCACGGCGTTTCAAGTTCGTATTCCCTGTTACCTCTGACAGATTTTTCTCCTTTTACTCTTTTACTGGTTTACCTGGGCCTGTTCCCTCAAACAGTGTTCCCTTCTACTGTTGTCCTGTCTCCTCAGACAGCGTACAAATCTTCTTTTGGCGGGGGTGTTGCCAACCAAACGTGCTCCTTTTACACGCTCGTTTACCAGGCAGACGGTGAGTCACGCACGTATCTAACATCTGTGCTTGCCCTGTGTGTAGCCTACCCCTTCAGAGGTCATTCTAGGCTGCGTGTGACACGCATACGTTCATTCTTGTGTTACTGGGTGCCACAGCGTAGTGCAGGTTTTTCTTTCTGCACACGTGGTCTAGGAGGGGTTGCGTGCACGTCATCTCCATTTTTTGGGGCTCCTGTGCGTAGCGTGACCTGTCATCTTTCCCCAGGGGTTACAATCAGCCTTGCAAGAGCACTAGGGTACAATTACCATCTGGTACCCAACCCCTTTGACCCCCATTTGCCCAGGACTATATTTTACTGCCACTCCCATACGCACATTAACATCAGTGCCATGGCTGGGAGGCGAGGATTCCGTAAGGGTGGCAAAGGTGGAAGAGCCACAAGTGGTGGCCGTGGTGGATCCGGTAGGGGACGTGGTCATTACTTGCAGGGTGAGCCTGTCCCCCCATGTGTGGAGGACCAGTCAAGGGCACCCATAATCCCCCCCCCCTCCCGTTGAGGCTGATGTGGCTGACACCATCCATGCTCAGCCCTTGTTGGACCAGCCCATTGTGGCACCAGGCCTGGCTGACTCCATGGCTGACTTCCACGTCAGCAGGCCTATGACACGTGCGCTGGTGCACGTTGATGTCACCATGCCACGTGCATCTGGGGCAGCAAGGTCATCTGCTGCACCAAGTAGGCAGGGCGGAGAGGCTGCAGGGGCAGCTGTGGCTCCATCCACCCCAGCCCTCACACACCCAGCCCGGACAGTGTCGGTCCTAGTCCATGCTGCTGATATACCCCCTGACACCATCACACTAGAGCCAATGCCTGCACCAACTCCCATGCTGAGTGTGCAATCCCACACTCCTGATACAGAGTCCACCAGGGCTCCTGCCCCTAGTGTCCAGAGCGGCGCAGGACACTCAGGATCACCACCACCCTCTAAGCGGAAGAGGAAGAGTGCTCGTCCGGCACAGGCTGATGCCCCAGACACGGCTACACAGTCCGGCCCATCCAGGAAGCCCAGCTTCACGGATGACGAACTGAATGCACTTGTCTAGTATGTGTCCGCACATGACAACGAGATGGTCATTGTTGCAGGATCCAAGACCACACCTGCACAACGCCAGGCACACTGGCAGACCGTTGCGGACATCGTAAGTGCCCTTGGAATCGTGAGGCGCACAGCCAATGATTGCTATAAGCGCTGGAATGACCTAAAGCGCAGGGCAAAGAGTAAGCTGGGCTCAAGTCATGCCGCAACTCTAGTGACCGGAGGTGGGTCTCCAGTAGCAGACATGGAACTCACTCCACATGAGTCAATCGCTGGGACCTACGTCACGGAGGAACAGATCCAAGGCGTGGGAGATTTGGCTGATTACGAGGCATTGTCCGGTGAGTGCACATGCATGTGTGTGTCATCCATGTGCATGGTGTGTGTGAGGGCTTCTGTTTGTGTGCCAGGTGAGAGTGTGTGCGCCTGAGTCGTATGGGTCAGCCATGTGCTTCATGCAATACATCCAGCGCATCTGCATTTGCCCATAGCTGTATCCCTTCTGCCAAAAGTAGACATCTAGCCCAACTGCACGCCAGTTGCCCTTGAAGTGTCACCTTGCCACAACATTGTTGCTAAATTTTCCACTGTTCATTTAGTCAGATTTTTTACATTCCACCACTTTTACTAGGCATGTCACAGTCCTCTAGTCACATGTCTGACATGGCTATGGTAAAGTGGAGTGACTTTGTTACCTGGATATCATTTGTTCAAACGTGTCCCTGTGCAATTGGACCATTTCGGACTGGCAGCTCCAGGTGAAGAATCTGACCTGTTTGAATTAGAAACGCTATTACATGCGGGAACTGGACAGAATGAATAGGTGCTGCCCTCCTCTCCATCTTCACTCAATAGCAATGGTACATGCCATCTGTGTGATGGCATGTGTGTTTCACCTGCCAATCACAGGCCAATGTGTGATGCCACTGCCAGGCAGCATGCAGAAAATTTGTTCATCTTCAATCTTGGTGTCATCAGTGTGTGCCATTTGCATGCCCTTCATACGCAGTGAGGGTGCATGCATGGGAGGGTTTTAGTCATGTGGGACATGTGTCAAACAAGTACTGGTTCTCTTGCTTCTCAGCCCTCATTGTGTGCCATGGTGCTAATGCCTGTTTCCATTTCTTTGTTTTTATGTCTTTGCAGGGGAAGACGCACCTGATACTGCTGGGGTTGTGGAGATGGTGCAGACCCAGGAGGGGTCCGAGGGCCGACCAACCACCAGTGAGGGACGTGGTGTGGTGGTGGGTGAGAACCCACAAGTGCTGCAGGTCGTGCTCTCAAGGGGTGTCTCTGGCTGCACCTCCCCCGAGCTGTACTCAGGTGTTGATTCGGATGAGACCTACGTGCCGTCGCAGGTGAGTGTTCCAGGGAGGGATTCTGTTCTGTCTCACCCACCTGCACCAGGGTCAGAACCCTCAATGGGGATGTCAGTGTTGGCAGCTACGCCTTTGGTGGTTACGGATGCAGGGTCACACTCCGCGACATCTGATCCTGTTCCTGGGCCAGCAGATCAGAGGGGGAATGCAGTCATGCAGCCTCAGGCAGTGCCGGCACAGCAAGGCGCAGTTCGCCTTGCCCCAGACAGGTGTGGTGCCCGCCGACGTGGTGGCCGTACGCCACCTGGCAATACCGCATGGGAGCAATCCATTTACGGTATGGCAACCCAACAGGCAGCATCATCCGAGATGATGGCTCAGGCCATGGATAGGGTGGCCACTTCCATTGTCCCCCCTGAAAGGCGGATGGAGCGACTAGAGCAGGCAACCGACTCCATCTGCCAGTCACACAGGGAGGACATGTTGGGGTCCAACAGGGACAGGCGGGTGGCACTGGCGACTCTGCAGGAGGCCATCTCCATTGAGTCCCAGGGCCACAGGGAAGCCCTGAGGCAGGAGCTCCTTCACCTCAGGACGACTCTTGTTGAGCTTGAGGCTTCTACACACCAAAGGACAGAACAGCAGCTGGAGCGTCTCACCCGTACGCTCTCAGCTGAGATGCAGGCAACGAGGGCGAAGGTCCGGGCATCCCGTGAGTTGTTGCATGGGGACCTCCGCACACTCATCCTCCAGAACCAGACCTACCACACCCGCATGCTTGCAGCCATGGAGGAGCAGACTAGGGCCTTGCGTGGGCTGCCTCCCATAGTGCAACCACCTCCCGATGCAGCTGCACAGGGTGATAATAGCGACAGCAGTGATACTCCCACAATAGGGTAGCCGTGTGGGCCATGAGCCCATGGAGGTGTTTTTTTTTTCCCAGGATCCACGCAGGTGGGTTCTGGTGTGCATCCTGTCCTCGGACCTCCTGGGTGGCCTCCCCAACCCCCCCAGGCCCTTCAATGGCCATTTGTATTTTTTTTTTATTTTTATTTTTGTTTTTATTTTTATTTCTTTTATTCCCAATTTTTTTGGGACGATTTGTTGGCTTCCGTGGTTCCTGTGGGCATACGCTGCATTGTGGCTGGGCACATGTAGGCTTGTAATGTATTTGGTTCAGATGCTTGGGTTTGAGTCACACACCCCTCCTGCTTCCCGTTTCCATGGGCTTGCAAAGGGTGTGCCCAAGTGACAGTGCATTACACAGTGACGTTGGACTCCCATGAGCTGTGTGGGCAGTCTGTAGTCAATACTGTGTATACATTCCTAGTGCATATTGCTGTTGTGTTGTGTTGTACACTGCATTTTGCATTGATGTGTAACTCATCTTCTGTGTCTACCTCCCAATTTGCAGGTACCTTCCTCATGTCTACACAAGGACCTCTAGTCTGGAGATGTGGTCCATGTTGGCAGCAGTGCACCTACATCTCTACAGGCGCCAACACTGCACAGTTGGTAGTGGTGGGAGTGCAGGCATTTCCAGGTGGTGAAACTACTAATATTAAACATTAGTGATGTCAAGTCAATGGTAGTACGTGCTCAAGTTTGTTGTTGGTCCGCCATTACTGTGAGCATTTCACGTGTTGCAAGTTTCTAATAGGGACACTGTACATTGTGACAGTAGTGTCATGTTGTGGGGATTACTTTGTTTACCTGCAAATAGCATGACATGGCACGGTGTGTCGTGTGGCGGTGCTGAGGTTGGGTTGGCTGACATGGCACTGTCCTCTTGTTGCATTTTGCAAGTGGGTATTAATTTGAGCTGCTTGAATGTGTAACTTCACAAAACTGCATTGGTGGTGTCAGTGTGGGTAGGGATGCACACATTGTGACATTTCCAGGTGAACAATCTCAGGCTGATATGGTTTTCACGGTTCTTTCTCCAGACATTCAGGATCAGTGTCAGGTTGAGTCATCATTGATTGTCAGATGGAATGTGCCAGGGCAGTGTGCACTCCACAGGGGTGTGATTTCTATGTGAAGTAATTAGCCACTAGCTGTGTACGGGCTGCCTCCCCCCATGCCCTTTCACCTCCCATGCGCAGCGGCTGTGCATGTGGTTGGGGGTGGGGGGGCACCACCATGTCCACGGCCAGGCCCCGGCGTGTTGCAACGTTGTGCAGGACACATGCTGCCACTATGATCCTGCACACTACTGGGGGAGCGTACAACAGCTGCCCGCCAGAACGGTCAAGGGAGCGAAAGCGTGACTTCAGCACTCCGAATGTGCGCTCCACTATGCCCCGGGTTGTAATGTGGGCAGCGTTATATCTTACCTGGGGTGGCGTGGTGGGGTTCCGAATTGGCGTCATCATGTGGGGGCTGAGAGGGTAGGCACTGTCCCCTGTGGAGGTGGTGATTGGTATCATTGGTGGGGTTGTGACCTAGCTCAGTATCTGACATGCATGCATGTGCAGTGGCATTCATACTCACCAAGCAGCCATGTATCGCCATGCCGGCCAGCTTCTAGGTCCCGGCTTAGCGTGGACATTCGGTAAATGAAGCTGTCGTGGGTTGACCCGGGATAGTTGGCATATACTGAGGTGATGATTCCCTTGGCATTACATACTACCTGCACGTTGATGGAATGCCAGTGCTTGCGGTTCCTATAGATGTGCTCAGATGCCCTGGGGGGACGTAGAGCCACATGGGTGCAGTCGATGGCACCGAGCACTTTGGGGAATCGTGCCACAGCGTAAAAATCCAGGGCGGCAGCATGCCTTTCTGCAGGGGTTCTGGGCAGGTATATGTGCCTGCGGACTGATGGGCGTGCAGTGATGATGTTCAAGACCTGGTGTAGGCAGCGTGACTGGGTGGCCTGTGATACACCACCCACAATGGCACTTGTCCGCTGAAATGATCCAGTGGCTAAGAAGTGCAGTACATTGAGGACCTTCTCCAGGGGGCTGAGTGCTTGGGAGCACAGGGTGGGTGATGTGAGGTCGTCCTCCCACTCACTCACCAGGTCCAGTATGATGTGTGGTGGAAACCTGTACCTCCCATGCACCTGGTCATCAGGCATCCCGAAAAGGCTGGTTCTGGGTGTGAATATTCTGGCCCTGACTATCCTCCTCCTCCTCCTTTGGAAGGCCACGGCCACTGCTGCTAGGAACGGTATGTTCATCCTGGGTCTGAGCTAGTTATTTTGTTAACGCGCAAATTAATGCGTTGCGCGTGTTGTAGGCGAGCGTGTGACCCGCACACCCCTGAAATCCAGTGCACAGTCCAATAGCGTGTGGAAATTGGCCGCACACCAGGATACAGGTGCGCTGACGTACTTGCGTGTGTAAGTGTCTGCGCACACCTGATATACACGTACATAGGCCAATCGCGTGTACGCGCACTTTTGTCCAATTACACGCGATGAGACTCTGACGTGCTGTCCAATTACACGCGATGAGACTCTGACGTGCAGTCTTTCCACGTGTGCTCTGTCATCACGTGCTGGGTGGGAAACACCCGTGCGGCTCATGTCACAGATGCGCTTACGCGCTGAGGGCCTTTGGTCCAATAGAATCGCGTATGCGTGCTGACGCGCTTACGCGCTAAGGGCCTTTCCTCGGTTTTCACGCTGACGTGCTGGATTTTCACGTGCCAAATCACTCCGTACCAAGCTAGCCACGCGTAAGCACACGGAAGACCACGCTCCTGCCCAGAAGGCCGAACTACTGCCCCCCAGAGCCCCGAGCACGCTCCCACCTGCCATCTGCTGCTGCCTGACTGCCTTCTGCCCACGTGCACTGCCATTTGCTGTCTGCACATCAGCCAGGGGTGCTGTTGCTGTGACCACCCCTGCTGGAACCGAAGACTCCCGACTGGAATTCCATCGCTCCACAGCCCAGCCCCAGGACCCAGTTGCACACCCACTCCTGCCTCTGGGGTTGTCATGTCGGGGCAAACACCATCTGTGACCACTGACAACCCCCGGCCAGAGAGGCAGAGGGGCACCAGCTTCAGTGCCACCGAAGTTGGTGTCCTGGTGGAGCAAGTCCTGGGGCAGTATGATGCCCTCTTTGGAAGTTCCCACGCCGACAAGGAAGGACCGACTTGGATCTGGACTGACATCGTGACTGCCATCAACGCGGAGGGGGTGGCAGTCCGTGACTTACAACATGTCAGGAAGCGCTGGGAGGACTTCAGGTCCAGGACCCTGAACAAGGCCCGGCGCCTCTTGAAGGCAGCGGATGCCAAGGGGCGCCGGGGCCACTTGTCGGAAGAACAGATGGGGGTCCTGGAACGCATATCCCCAGCGCTGCACGTCCAGGTCCTAGAGAAGCAGACCCGTCTGGAGTCGAGCGGTGAGTGTACATGCATCCTGATTGTGAGCAGTGCGTGTGGTGATCATTCGCCCTTGTGCCGGTTGCACATCTGTTTGTATGGGGTTGAGTATGGGTGGGGGTGTACAGGGCCGTGGGACTGACACATGCGAGGGCTGTAATGTGTGAGACATGGATGGTGCTTGTGTGTGTGGGCTTGCATGGCAAATGCAGTTGTGCGTGCACACATGTTTGGATGAATGTGTATGTAAGTAGACATGTCCGTGATGTCAGGCATGTATGTTGTTTTCGGCTGCATGTATGAGCACTGTGTACATGTGCATGTGTGTGTATTTGACAAGGGTGCAAAAGTGATGCTGAATGGATGCATGTGACAGCGGTATGTGGAAGCCTGATTGGCAGATGTGACATGGATGCCCGTCTGAACAGTGCGACACTTGGCAGAGGTGTGGACATGCATGCAAGTGTGGTGGTGTGTGTACATGTGTGGTGCACTTCCTGTGTTGCATGTGATGTCTGGCTACCCTTTGGCTGCTGATGCTGTTGTATGTGTAGGGATGGTGGTGGCAGTTGCGATACGGCTGTGGTATGGCTCATGTGTGCCAGTTGCAATGACATGTGTGTTGGGGATTGTGATGACATGTCTGAGGTTTGCCAATGCCACTCCTGTGCAACTGTCATGCGTGTATGTGTCCATTGTACAGTGCCCTGATGCCTGTGTTTTGTTTCTCCCTGTCTGCCGCGTCAACTGATGAAGAGGGCGGAGAAGGTGCTGTGGAGCACAGCGGCGGGAATCCGACCGCCAGCCGGAGACGCAAGGCCCGGCTCCCCTCCCGTGTTGTCATCTCGTCGGGGAGTGAGGAGTCCGGTGCCGCGTCCCAGGCCGCAGCTGCCGGGGGGAGGTCCAAGAGGCAGAGGTTGCAGTTGGACTCCTCGGCAGCAGAAGGGGCAGCTGGGACCCCACAGGGCCCAACGGGGGAAGATGGGACGGAGTCATCCAGGTTGGTGGGGGGTTTGGTGGAGGAGGGGGCCGCGCAAGCACCAGAGACGGGGTCTGGAGGTGGGGATCCCACTGGTGCTAGTGGTGCAGTGCAGGACCAGGGACAGGAGGCAGCACAGGCGGCCGCGGAGGTGCCTGTGTGCAATCCTGTCCCCGATCCTGTCCCTGCATCATCTTGCACCAGCAGGGATGCCTACGTCCAGACCCGTTTTCAGGCAGGGGATGAGCTGACGTCAACTGGCCTTCCTCTGCCTGCGGACGTGGCCATCCAGGTCCGGGTTGAGCCTGTCCTGGCTGGTGTGGCGTTGCATCAACGGGCCATGCGAGGTGACCTGCAGTCTTTTCATGGAGAGACTGCACGTCATCTCGAATGGCTCGTTGACCACGTCAGCCTGCTGGGACAGGTCACCCAGGCCGGATTCCTCCGTCTGATGGGGCTTGCTCCGACCCCCTCCTCAACTGGACCCCCTACGCGCCAGTCGTCCTCTGTGCCATCTTCCCACCCATCAGTCACCTGGGTGCCCTGTGGAGCTGCCTCTGACGGTGCGGCCAGGCTGGTGGAGGAGGCATCCCTGCCACAGTCGGGAGTCGGAGGTCCAGCAGGGGTGGGCACATCAACAAGTGCACCCCAGCCGGCGGAGGATGTGCAGGCAGCAGGAGGCAGTGCACGGGCAGAGGCAGAGCAGCAGCAGCAGCAACATGGTGGGAGACATGCAGGCTCGGGGCTTTCGACATCGGAGGGGCAGGCATCAGCCGGAGGGCAGGGGGACCCAGGACAGAGAGTGTCTTCCGTGTGGCAGCGGTTGGGCCACGCCATAGGTGCGGAGCGGCGGCGGGCGGAAGAGGCGCGGCTCACAATGGTCAGGGCGGAGAACTCTATGCGGAGGGCCCTGAGGCGGGCCGAATGCCTCGAGGCAATCCGCAGGGGGTTGGAGGAGGACACAGCGTCGTCCCTGCGGACCCTCGGGGCCATGGAACTGGACCGCCTCCGGGACATCGAACAGGAGTTTGATGATGCCCTGGCCCGGGACACCACGGAGTGAGCCGCTGGACTAGCCTGCCGCCTTTGTATATAGTTGTTTAGTTTTAGGTTTCCTTTCTTTATTATTATGATTTGGAGTCGACGGACACTGCTCCACTTTTTGTATATAGTTGATTTGTAGGTAGGTTTTTTAGTAGGTTTCCTTTGTTCAGTTGTGCTCATGGAGCCTTGGTAGTTTTTTATACGGACATGCATCTTTTTTTGTTCTCTTTCACATTGTAGTTTGTTTTCTTTCTTTAGCATTCTTTATTTTTTTCAATACAATTTTGTTTGCATACTTCACTGTGTGGTATCATCTCATTGGTTTCATGCATGTCATTTTGTGTGTTTTCCCATTCAATTGCAACCATTGTGTGTGACGGACATGGGTTCATTAGCTTCATGAACATTGGGGGTGTAACATGTGATTTCCATTTCCATGTGGGTGAATGGGTTACTTGGTAGGGCTTTTTGGCTGTGGAGGCTGTCCATTACGCACATGATTGGGGATTGTGAGCACCTGGTGGAGGCTGCCCCTGCACTGCTGGGGGGTGGGGGTGGTGGGAGACATGAGTGGGGGCCTGGTGGAGGCTGCCCCTGGTGGCTGGGGGGTGGGGGTGGTGGAGACATGAGTGGGGCCTGGTGGAGGCTGCCCATGGTGGCAGGGGGTGGGGGTGGTGGGAGACATGAGTGGGGGCCTGGTGGAGGCTGCCCCTGGTGGCTGGGGGGTGGGGGTGGTGGGAGACATGAGTGGGGGCCTGGTGGAGGCTGCCCCTGGTGGCTGGGGGGTGGGGGTGGTGGGAGACATGAGTGGGGGCCTGGTGGAGGATGCCCCTGCACTGCTGGGGGGTGGGGATGCAGGGGGACATGAGTGGGGGCCTGGTGGAGGCTGCCCATGGTGGCAGGGGGGTGGGGGTCGTGGGAGACATGAGTGGGGGCCTGGTGGAGGATGCCCCTGGTGGCTGGGGGGTGGGGGTGGTGGGAGACATGAGTGGGGGCCTGGTGGAGGATGCCCCTGCACTGCTGGGGGGTGGGGGTGCAGGGGGACATGAGTGGGGGCCTGGTGGAGGCTGCCCATGGTGGCAGGGGGTGGGGGTGGGGGTGGTGGGAGACATGAGTGGGGGCCTGGTGGAGGCTGCCCCTGTTGGCTGGGGGGTGGGGTTGGTGGGAGACATGAGTGGGGGCCTGGTGGAGGATGCCCCTGCACTGCTGGGGGTTGGGGGTGCAGGGGGACATGAGTGGGGGCCTGGTGGAGGCTGCCCATGGTGGCAGGGGGGTGGGGGTGGTGAGAGACATGAGTGGGGGCCTGGTGGAGGCTGCCCCTGGTGGCTGGGGGGTGGGGGTGGTGGGAGACATGAGTGGGGGCCTGGTGGAGGATGCCCCTGCACTGCTGGGGGGTGGGGGTGCAGGGGGACATGAGTGGGGGCCTGGTGGAGGCTGCCCATGGTGGCAGGGGGGTGGGGGTGGTGGGAGACATGAGTGGGGGCCTGGTGGAGGCTGCCCCTGGTGGCTGGGGGGTGGGGTGGTGGGAGACATGAGTGGGGGCCTGGTGGAGGCTGCCCCTGGTGGCTGGGGGGTGGGGGTGGTGGGAGACATGAGTGGGGGCCTGGTGGAGGATGCCCCTGCACTGCTGGGGGGTGGGGGTGCAGGGGGACATGCATGAGTGGGGGCCTGGTGGAGGCTGCCCCTGGTGGCAGGGGGGTGGGGGTGGTGGGAGACATGAGTGGGGGCCTGGTGGAGGCTGCCCCTGGTGGCTGGGGGGTGGGGGTGGTGGGAGACATGAGTGGGGGCCTGGTGGAGGCTGCCCCTGGTGGCTGGTGGCTGGGGGGTGGGGGGAGACATGAGTGGGGGCCTGGTGGAGGATGCCCCTGCACTGCTGGGGGGTGGGGGTGCAGGGGGACATGAGTGGGGCCTGGTGGAGGCTGCCCATGGTGGCAGGGGGGTGGGGGTGATGGGAGACATGAGTGGGGGCCTGGTGGAGGCTGCCCCTGGTGGCTGGGGGGTGGGGGTGGTGGGAGACATGAGTGGGGGCCTGGTGGAGGATGCCCCTGCACTGCTGGGGTGTGGGGGTGCAGGGGGACATGAGTGGGGGCCTGGTGGAGGCTGCCCATGGTGGCAGGGGGGTGGAGGTGGTGGGAGACATGAGTGGGGGCCTGGTGGAGGCTGCCCCTGGTGGGTGGGGGGTGGTGGGAGACATGAGTGGGGGCCTGGTGGAGGCTGCCCCTGGTGGCTGGGGGGTGGGGGTGGTGGGAGACATGAGTGGGGGCCTGGTGGAGGATGCCCCTGCACTGCTGGTGGGTGGGGGTGGTCGGAGACATGAGTGGGGGCCTGGTGGAGGGTGACCCTGCACTGCTGGGGGGTGGGGGTGGTGGTAGACATGCATTGTTGATCAGTAGTGCAAGGTGACATGTGGGTTGCCTGGGGGGCATGCCCATGGTGAATGGGCTGCCTGCGGGACATGGGCAGGGGTGCAGGGTAGTCCCCCGTGGTGTGGGCTGGCTGCAGGGTCCGTGGAGGTTGTGGAGCGTACACCTGGGAGGGCCCACACGGCCAATTCACGTGTGGTACTCCCCAGAACCCCTGAAATACACATACCCTGCTCGCACTGGGCCAATCGTGTGTGTAACTTCCCGCGCACCCCTGAAATACACATACCCTGCTCGCACTGGGCCAATCGTGTGTGGAACTTCCTGCGCACCCCTGAAATACACGTACCCTGCTGAAATCGCGTGTGTGACTTCCCGCGCACCCCTGAAATACACATACCTTGCTGGAATCGCGTGTGTAACTTCCCACGCACCCCTGAAATACACGTACCCTGCTCGCACTGGGCCAATAGTGTGTGGAACTTCCCGCACACCCCTGAATACACGTACCCTGCTCGCACTGGGCCAATCGTGTGTGGAACTTCCCGCGCACCCCTGAAATACACGTACCCTGCTGAAATTGCGTGTGTGACTTCCCGCGCACCTCTGAAATACACATACCTTGCTGGAATCGCGTGTGTAACTTCCCGCGCACCCCTGAAATACACGTACCCTGCTCGCACTGGGCCAATCGTGTGTGTGACTTCCCGCGCACCCCGGTATACACGCACACGTATTTTTTGTCAGCGGGTGTCCGTGTTTGTGGGTACCCCTTTGCACGTCATTTGTCCTGGAGGGCCACAGTATATGACATTCATCATGGCAGTATATAGGTGCTATTTGTTGGCGCACCTTTCGGCGCACATTTCTTACAGCCGCAGAGACGCTACCGCCTGCTTTCTTGTGGCGGTCGTGTTTGTGCCTGTGCGCTGGTTTGAGCGTGCGCTTTTTTCCCCTATTCTATTCCATGAATACGTGTTGTAGGCGAGCGTGTGGGCGTTCCGCGCACTTGTGCCCTGTACTTCCCCCGTGATGCCCACGTTTTGGCAAGTTGTTCCCCATTCCGAGTGTTATGCCCGTGTTCCGCCTACTTTTGTTGCGTGCGCCGCGCTATGTGCGAATTTCGCTGTGGCCTGTGCGATTTTCGCTGTGACCTGGCGCACGCTGTTAGATGGCCTGTGCGCCAACGTGCGCTGCGCACTGTTTTATCGCACATCCGCTGGTTTTCTCGCGCACGGCCTTCCATGAATCGATGTGCGCTGCTTTTGGTGCGATTTTCGCACTTGCACTGTGATTTTCGCTATTCCACTGCGATTCGCACGTTTTTGCCCACTTGCGCCGCGCTAATTATTCCATGAATCGGCCTCTTAATCTTTCAAAGGGACACAAACTCCACTACAAATTCAAGTTGGACTCTTTATTCCCACTTCCCTGCTGGCAGAAAGGGTTGCTAGAAACTTCTTTTCAAAGTGTTATAAAAGGAGGGGGTGTTGGTTTCCACTGTGCTTAGTGAATTGTATATCTTATGTCGACTGCTGCTGTGTTAGGTGCCTGAAGCTATGTCCACAACCTTTGACCTTTTAACATAGAACAGTGTAGCACCTCCTATTGGCGCTAGTCTTGTAAGTTTCAAAACCCTGAGGTTTTTATATTATATTAAGAGTTCAGTTGGTGGTGAGAACTCGCAGTTTCAGTATTTTTGTGTTTCCTCGCATCAATACAAATCACTCATTATTGCGATTCCATGACATTGTTTATCCCCCAAGCGCCACTTTCCAAGTGCCAATGTCATGGAATCGAAATAACGCTGATTCGTATTAATGAGAGGAAATATAAAACTACTGCAAGTACTCACCACCAACTGAACTCCTTAATATAAATACCTCAAGTTTTGAAACTTGGAGAACTAGCGCCAATAGGAGGTGCTACACTGTTATCTTTTCAATGTGCCCTTCGTTTTGGTTTGTAATGGCGCTGAAGTACCAAAAGGGGCATACAGTTGGGACCAGCGTTTTCAGATTCCTGAAAGCATGTGCTTTATTCTTTTATTAGCAGTGCGCTTTTCACTGTGGCCCGCTGAAGGCTCCTACAAAGCATGAAGGCAACATGCACACTATCAGTGGTATAACTTCAATTGTTGCAACACTCCCTGTTCTCACACTGTTTATATGCTAGTTGCAGAAAGAGATGTATCTTTGGCAAATATTTGAAAACAAATTGCCATATAATCAAGCGGGCCATGTACACACGTTTCGTGCCACACAGTGGAACTTCTTCACCGGTGTAATATAGTTCTGGTAATTCCAGGTAGAGAGCTATGTATGTCAGGAAATGTCACTAGAAGCAAGTGCAGGGAGATGCAAGCATTGTGGGTCTACTTGCGGAGGTGATGGAGAGAAGGGGCCTGGTGTCTTTATAGCTATCACGACTCACTCGCAAGTGGTCCTCAGGAATAGTGGGCATAGATTAAAAAAACACACAGTGCATTAGTCTGCGGATTGAGTGTTGAGGACCAGGCAAAACCAGGCAAAACTACATTCTACACCATGTAGGAGGATTTACCTAGCAATTAAAATGTAAGGTCCCTCTTGAACCTTTTATAAATCTCTTGTTGTCTCAGGCATAGAGGGAGGTTATTCCAGGGATCGGTAGCTTTGGAATTAAGTATTTTGCCTCTGTTGAAGAGCCATTGCCTGGTAGTATTCAATGATCTCACTAGTGCGTCACATTTTAATAGATCATTCTTGTAAACTGGGCCATTGTCTTTTTAAGCCTTGAGTAAGGCAGAGTAATTTATGGGCAATTCTTAGATCCAGAGGGAACCCATTCAGCGATTCCAGGCTGGGGGAGGTATGCCACCGGCTCTTCAGCTTTCATATTAGTCAGGCAGGGCTCTTCCAGACCCGTTGTAGTTTCCTGATCAAAAATGTAGGAGTGCGTTGTTCCAGTAATCCAGGTGACGGAGGATTATTGCCCCAACCTTTTCTGTGCTGATACTTCTGCAGTAGGCATTCATGATTTGGCATTGGTCTGCCCCCAAACAGAAATGGTCGTGCTTGACTCTTTGAGGGCTCCTTTAGGGATGCTCACTGCCATTGGTCACCTGTCCACCTCATGACATTACAGGGCTTCCCTGATTGCCCCCAATTCTCTCAGGTATATCTCAAAGTGAATTGTACTGAAGACATTTCTCGCCTCAATCCAATAATCAATGACAAGAACCTACCTGGAACGTAATAGCACTGAAAGAAAATTCATCCTAGAAGGCAATCGATCTAAACAGGTCTTCCTAGGGTGGCTGAAAGAAATGCACCTTGATAGATTTACACACATCATTTGGCCCCTTGTGCCTAATCCCTTGGGTTAATTATTTGCAGCAATTTCTCCTTCTGGCAACATATCAACAAAAAAGCCAAAACCTCCTGGTGTCAGCAAGCACACCCATGGAAGAACAACCATAGACTAGACCCTGGTAATGTTTCATCCCAGCCACACACTTGCCCACCCCCTTTAAGGGCACTCCAACTTGTTGCAGCCCGGTCTCATAATGGGGAGTAAAATGTGATCACATCTCTCCCATACTAAGAGAATTACTCTTGCTACCCATCCCAGCCAGGATACTCTTCAAAACTGCCTGCATCACATAAAAGGCAACTACGGCTTAAGCACCAGCCTACTTAGCCACAAAACCCAAACTCATCGGAAAAAACAATCCTCTCGGAGGACCTCCTTTAAGGACGCTGCAGTTCAGCAGGAACCCAAGACCCTGCTCTTGAGCGAATATCTAGAGTTATCTTAAAACCTACTACTTCTATGTGTATAACACCCCTGTATTATAGAATATCCATACTACAATAACCTGTGACGTTCCCTTCCACTGACCTCTGTTAACACACAAACTACCTGTACAGGGTTCTATCGCTCCATAGCTAGGTTTGCACTATATAAACCCAAATACAGGATATTTCCTGACAGAGCTATTGTACAGATGATGATGGGAATGATGTGGAGAGCTTACGTTACTCAGGTGTGTAAGAGGATGTTGGACATAGAGCAAGGACAAGACAAACAGTGGCAGAAAGTGAGCCAACAAAACCCTGCAGAGGAGTGTCCAGGTCGAGAGGTGAAAAATAAGACTACCAGACACAGCAATCACATAACGCTGCAGAGGTTTTCCTGAGGGGGAAACTGGCCTGAGTAAGCAGACTGGGAGAACGCAAGACATACGCTGGTTTAAGAGGTTTGCATATGCTTGATAATGGAAAGGAGGACAGATGAGGACTAGGCCACAGGACAGTAAAAGAATACCTCGGGTAAAAACCCATAAAGTGGTTGACACAAATGATTGGGAGAAGGGTACGACATTGTTTCATTGACAGTCGTTTTTTTTTATAAAAACACTTTGCTGAAAAAACAAATTGAATTTTTTTGGGGAAGGGCAGATTAATGGTTTGGGCTGGTTTGGGCTGGTCGGGAACAGTAAACAAAATAGGTAGGGGAGGAAGGGGCTATAGGGGAACCCCCAAAAATTAAAAAATTTACAAATTCCGTTTACTTTTTTCAGCAAAATGTTTTCGTAAAAATATCCATCGAAAATACGAGGGTCAATGATATGACATAGAATCGGGAGAAGTGAGGCTTCTAGCTGGTACTGTAACAATACATTTAGAGACTACACTTAACATGGTGCATTCATTTCCCCCCCAGTTAAAGCACCACACAGTACATAATATGCCTGATTTAGTCTGGCCCTCTCTAGGACTCATATAGAGTCACATAGCCTCCTCACCCTGTGCCACCAATAAGCCAAGAACCAATCTAGGGAACGGAAAGTGTATATATTAACTAAATAGGTTCAATGAATATTTACACCAAAGGATTACACACGCCACCTCCTCTGCGGCACAAAACAAAGCTTTAATACAAATACTCACTTTTGGGGATTTCCCTTTTGGGTCTCATGTACATGGAACACAGGCCAAATAAACAGTTCAACCTCCCGTCCCACAAAAACAAACAGAATGTCAAAATTAAACCATACCTTGACCCTGTTTGAGGTGCTGGATTCAAAGGGAATAATTTATGCTAACTATAGAGATGACACCCAGTGTCTTATCCCCCTTGCGGGTATGTGAATGATTCTGTAACAATCAACACCACATATAACCATATTCACAGATGGGTGCTGTAAAATGGGCTAGCGCTTAACAACTCAAAAACTGAAATCATGATTATGGGCACAACACACAGACTATGTAATTTAGACCCAGCATTCCAATATTTTAAAGTGGCTGAATGCATACTCAAAACTCTACCCAAGACTCTGGGTGTCATCCAAAATCAAGAGCTGACCATGAAAACTCATCTTAGCCATCTAGTTTCATGTTCCTCTTATTATATGAAGCTCCTAGCTCTAATTCGTCCTTTTCTTAACCCAAGCAGTTGTGCCAAAGTGGCTCGAGCCTTCATCGGGTCCCGTCTCGAATTACTGCTCAAGCATATTGCAAGGCCTGGGTCAGGGAGAACTGAATCGCCTTCAGGTGGTCCAAAATAATGCAGTCTGCATGGTCTGTGGACTGCACAAATTTGACCACGTTTCAATGGCCAGGAAATCTCTGCTTTGGCTGCCCATTGGGAAACAAATCATGTTTCGTACTCTCTGCATAGAGCACACTTGTCTCTTTGGGAAGAGCCTGGTTTTATCTCTCCTCTCTCTAGTTAGACATGCCTTGAGGCAGAGACGTTTTTATGGGAGGGCAAAGGGGGCACTTGGCCAGGGCCCCCACCTTGGAGGGGGGCCCACAAGACTGCCCGATCTGAAGAAGATTCCATTGTTCACCAGTCTTAATTAGAACACGTCAGGATATTTTATGGGGTGCTGCTAAGGCTCTAAACCCATTGCCTTTCTGTTTTGACAAGTACATTCTGCCTTAATCAATTCATCATGTATTGCTTTCTGTGTTCACTGTGGTATACATACTTTGTGAGTTCCTTACGGCACAACTCTGTAGCATTCTTTCCTTCCTGTGGAAATTAGGCTGATCATGTGCAATAGGCAACAGTGAAATGCATATTGATGAACCTAGTGCCACAAGGGTCCAGAAGTTTGCTCAGTGTGTGAAACACCCATTGCAGAAATATGTGTTCATATGCAAAATTAGAATATCACATTCCAGCAAGGCTGGCTGAGCCTTTCCTATGTCTGAAGTTTATAAACCTGCCTGCATATGAACTTGGTTTTGCAGAACAACATCTGCTATTATCAGTAATGTACCTGCACCAGATAGGGGTTGCTATAAAAACTAAAATTAAAATATCACCCGCGTGGTGAAGGTCTAGAAATTGGTTTGTTCAGATGGGGTGTTGTAAAACCTAGGCCATCGCCTCCAACAATGGCATAAACTGTTAGTCCAAGAGGTGAATAAGTATCCAAATTCAAGGCAATGGAACAAATGCGTTCATTTTTGTATCCTGGATTTGCCAGGAGACGATACGGTGATCCTGGTCAAATCATCTATTCTATCTTACATTACTGTGCTGTCTTCTTTGAGGTTTGCCTTCTTGCATGATGCTGGTATCGTTTAGACCATTACTTGATCTTTCTTCTTATGTTGGCCATTTGGGTGGAAAGGTTGGTAGACAGAAGAGAGCGGACCGTATGTTGCAGGCCTCAGGAAAGCATATTTTAAGGTATGCTTGTTTGACACAAAAAAAGGTTTGCTTTTTGGTAAAAGTCAAAGGTTTTTATGCATGTTTATAAATGAAAATGCCACAAGCCATTGTTTTGGAAGTATTTAAAGCTTTAAAATACAAAAGACAAAGCCAGAATAAATGGGTTATATCACATAGATTGGTGTGCTGGTTCTTATATACCTCCCTTGATGATGGAGAGAATGAAGTCTGAATAATTCCCATTTTGCATAACATCTATAATTTGTTTAAAAATGGTCATGTTTGATGATGTGATTTGTGCACTATGCAAGTCCGTTTTTATAAAATTAGATTGTTTTAGTTCATGGTACGAACTGGAAAAGAAAGTGTTCAAATGCAGAAATTGCAGAGTTGCCACAAATCCCAGCTTCACCCCTTCACCGGTTAACCAATGTGTGATTCTGGGCATCTCATTTCATCTTGTATTGACTAACCTCTCAATATTACCAGTCCTTAAACCTTTCAAAATGGTCATCCCTTTAGAGTGATTTCCTTGTCATGGTATGAGCTTCATAAAAGCCTTATTAATGGTTTCACTGTGTTAATAGTGAGCATATTTATATCGCACATCACAGGCATTTGTTACTTTGATATCTAATGGCAACACTATTTGAAAACCAAATGCCACTTCTAATCTCATTCTGTTTGGTTAAAGACACCTTCCTGGTAACTTCTAATCTGCCTCCAATATTCATGCTACACTATGTGTAGCATTCTCCTTCCTTCCAATTGGTGGTCCCTATCCATGCATGAGCACTTTTGCATTCTGGGAGTCAGCTAATGTGAGTTCTCGGTCTTTTATGGGTTACATGTACCTTTAACATACTACAGGTTGCATACCTTCCTGGATGCTATTGATTAAAAAGTATCCTGTATGTACTAGAACAGTAACCTCTTCGTAGACTGCTAATGTTGGTCTTCAAATGCTACTTGTTTATCGTTCTAATTAGAGCAACAATGAATAGGGCAAGGGGACTTAAAGGGAGTATATGTGCTTATTATGCTGCGAGACAGCATATCAACCTATAGGTTGTGAGGCGTGACGAGCAGGGGGCGAGACCAGTATTCTGGATCCCTTCATTCCTTGGGTTTGGTGGAGGGGGTCCCCAAAGATGTCCGTGCCCAGTGCCCCAAAAGTGCTTAGGAAGGCCCTGCCTTGAGGTTCAACAATTCTGGTCTTCTGCTCAGTGGTCGAAGTGTACAAAAAGAAGTAGTTGAATTATGTTCCCTACTGGCCTGCCCCCACTCCTCACAATCCCCATCGCCACACCCCCTCACGCACAATACAAACCCCCAAACACATGCACCTACTATTGAAGGAAACATTCAGTGCAGTGCAGTGCACGGAAAGTGCAAGTTTCAGCTTCTTCCTAGACGTTTATTTTAAAATAAAAGTATAGGAACAGTAAAACTTAAAAGAAAGAAGTAGAGGAGTACCGCTTCCAACCGCTCCCGCCCACTTCAACCACTGCTTCTGCTGTTTCCTCAGGCAAAACTCTAATTTTACTGGAAGGATGCTTCCCGATGACAGCTCCTCACCTTTGGAACGCACTAACAGCGGATCTGAGGTCTTGCTCGTCACTGGTGTCCTTTAAACGCAGACTTAAAACCCTTTTGTTTGAATGTACTATTTCCTCCTTGATCCTCTATGATGAAGACCAACGCTTGATGACATCTCCCTTTTGTGTTACCTGTTGTATGTCCTGTCAGCCATCCATGCCCAAGGGCCTTGTCCTAGCGCGTTACAAATACATTTAAATAAAATAAACATTACAAGATCATTTGCATTAGAATTCCTTGATAAGGTTTAGATTTAAACCAACTGCAACCTTTTTCTGTTTTCAAAAGCAGTTTCACCCATGCAACGCTTTCTTTGTATGTTTAATTTCCCTGCACACCTGAAAATGCTAGCAGTTTTGAAAGCACAACAGATTTTTGATAATATTTCGGATTGATAGGACCCTTCTTCACCCTGAAGCAATACAAAAACTCTCTTCTACCTGGGTCACTTTCTAACTCTCAGAACTGCATATTGTTTCATTTAGCAAAGCACTTCTCTACTTAGCACCCTAAACTCAGTCATTCAGTTACATTCAGCACCCCTTTGCTTAAAGGGCAGGTCTGAGTAATGGTGACAGTTAGGAATTTCGTGTTTAGACAAGAACTCCCATTCCCTTTGGGGAATTCTGGTGTGTTAAAGAAAATAGGAATACCCGATTACATTAACAAATTATCGTTTTTATTCACACTGGGAGTGAGTTTTGTTAATTTCGAATGTTAACCTAATCACCCCATGTTATTTATCTATAGGGGAATTCATTGAATTATTATTTATCAAAATATACTGAGGGTCTACTTCCACAACCACGTCCCATTAACTATGTGGAAGGTGTTAAATCAAACAAATCTCCATGCTGGGTTCTGTTGGATGAACTACTTACATTGGATTTTTGGGTTCGGCACTTAGGAAAGACATCAGTGTTTCAGGACCCTCTCTTGGAGAAACACAGGAATCTGGGCAGGCACTTCATTCATGGTAAGCCACCACCATTCATCGCTCAATTTTGGTCTCCTTGAAAAAAACCAAGCCTCTTTTTAGTCTTTCACCATTTCTGTCTCCCAGGCAATGTTAAGTCTGCAGCATTTTTTCCAATAGTTGCACCCAGAGAATTTTTTTGGCAGTTCTCCAGCAAGGTTAAATTCTGCAACACTCTTTCAGTATTGTGAAGAATCCTATGGATCCCTCACTAAACCCCTACCTAAAGTCTCCTCCCAGCTGGCCAGGGAAAGGCTGACGCTTCCTGATGTTTACCTTGGGGGTGGTGTACTGCGGGAGGATCACCTGGGAGGAGACAAGGCCCAGAGTGGTGAGGAAATCCTGTCAAATGAGACACATTGTGTGTCCTTTTAAAGAGAGAATCTTTTAAAGTTGCCAGAACAGGTAATGGCCTATTGTCATTATGATGTATCTGAACCACATATAAGATCTGTGGCTTTGAATACAAATGCCTTTAAACCTGAACAGACCTTAATAACGGAAAGACCATGTATGGCGTTTCAGGATAAATATCGTCCCTACTCCCTTAGGTATAATGAAAGGGAAATCAGAAATAGTGCCTTAAACAGACTCTTCCTTTGTAACAACACATTCTAATGGTTCATCTTTAAATGACTATAAGGGAAATAAATCTACTTTTAAAACCCAGAAGTTATTTAAAAGAACTAACTTTGTTGTTGGGGACTACAGGTTCCATAATCCCGTGAGTACTGGGACAAGCAAGAGGGACGAAGAGGTATGCTGTGGTAGCAGTCAGGCAATTAAGCCTAGCAGCCCACATCTGAAGGAACCTGAGAGGCATAAAAGACCCCCTCGAGTGCAGGCAATCAGAGAGAGAAGGAGCTGGAACTGTGGCTGGAGTTTGTGCAGAAACAGAAAGAAGAAGACGCATTGCTTGCAATCCAGGCAGAAGTGGGAGAACCAAAGGGACGCCAGAACTCTGACGCAACAGATTTCACCTGCTTGCTCTGGGAAGGTCCTGTTCCCCCCCCCCCAAACTCTGAGTTGCAGAGGCTGTACAGCTGAAAGCGTGCAGGAAGGCTGCCTTTCCCCATGTGAGCATAATTGCGGACATTGCAGTGCCAGAAGTGTGTCGGAGACCGAGGCGAAGAGCTGTTGTAACGCTGTGGGTCTCGGGAGCGAGAGGGGATCCAGGTAATGCTTGCACACTTATATCTTAAGCAAGGTTGGACTTCTATTGGCCTTACAGTATTTGTTAGATTGCTTTCTGGGCTTTAAGAAAGGCTGTGTCAGTCTTAATAGGGGAATACTCTTGGCTTGAGCGATGATTGCTCTCTCTCCAACTGCAGATACAATTGTTAAACACTTAACTTTATGAGCAATTGTTAACGTGTATAAAGTTGCATGCTTCATTTGATAAGCGAAATTAGGCACACATGACCACTTCTTCATAAAGTTTACATTGTTTAAAAGGTTCAACAATTGCTTTTTGCAGCATTTTCTCTTCACACAAGTAAAATAGAAATCTCCTGATCACACGTGAGTGCTACATTTTCATTGCCCCATTGTTAATAACTTAACAAACAGCTTCACATCACTTCTGCTTCTACGTGAGTGAATGTTAAAGGATAGTTCCGGGACTTTTTTTTTATTGTCCCTACGGGTCGGCCATGTGTTTGTAAGCATAAATCGGTAGATCGTAGGAAACTTTCCTATGGACCTTACCCGACTTTTCGCCCATTATCGCACTCGAAATCAGCCTCCATTTTGTGATAATCCTATCATTTCGCCCCATCGACCTGGCTCACCTGCCTTTGCGGCACTAAATCAAATCCCCCGCCCCTGAGCCTGACATCAGCAGACGCGTACTGCCCATTTCAAGCACGTCTCGTGTCAACAATCGCTGCGCCTCAGCTAATGAAGTGTTGCCACGGAAATGGCAGGACGCCTCTTTCCCCAATAAGTATAAACAGACCGTTTCACAACACACAGCAGCAGATTTTCGATTCCATTCCTCTCTCTGTGTTACTTTGAGTATTCTGTGACTCGTTTCAGTGCTCTGGTCAGCTACCTTCGCCGCTTGTAGCCCGTGTGAACACCTGTACCATCTCTGTAAATTATTTTACTATCTTTACCGCACAATGGCCACAATAATGCCGTATATGTACGAGCCCGAGTACACCGAGGAGGAACTACTGGAAAGGCAAGCACGCGAAAACGATGGGGATTCGGACGGCAGTTGGGAGGACCAGTCAACGGATGAAGAGCCTGGACCATGTCGCATGGACGGCGTCTCCACCTGGTGCACGTACAATCGGTGCGAGCTAATGCCAACTGAGGAGGAGAACTGCTGCTGCCGTGAAAATTCCGGGTGCTTGGCCTACATTTTGGAAAGCGAGCAAAGTCTGCAGGAAGGCGAGCAAAGTCCGCAATGCATCACCGAGCTGCCAGAGTTCAGGGAAGCCTGCCTCTCACGGACCGTGTTGAGGATGATGATGGTGCTTATGCACGAACTTCGTGGCACTGTTCGTCCGCGTAATCCGAGTAACGAGTAAGTATACTCTGTTTGTGATGTCAGTGATGCCACTACTATTTCATGGTCGTCTCCCACATATACAATTACATTTACATATCATTCGAACGCATGTAAATTGGTTCCATATAGTGCATTTTCTAGATATAATTTTTTTCTAAGAAAAATGACATGTGTTACCTGAATCGACATTGATAAGAAAGTTTTGTCAGTTTAATACAGTTTGCATCTTTTTTTTTCACAGGTGGTACAGGCTGGTGGCCTATCGTTGCTTCACTTGGTGGCTTCACGGGAGGCTCGGACACCGCGTTCGGAGAGTAATACCTGCCTGTGCGGTACTTGCCATTAGACAACATTTCCCCAGTGACAGTGGACAATACCGCGGATTTTCCCTCGATGTGCTGCAACCTCAACTTTACAATGTGTAATGTTTATTATTTATGTTTAATTAAAATCTAAAATAAAGCCCAACATATATTTTAACAATGGTTGTTTTGATTTTTTAAATGAATCTAGTGTGTCTCCGTTGAATAGCCTTCCAGTGCCTTGTCTTGTCACACCACATGTCTCCGGCCAGCATCCTCCCTCACGCTGGCCGCACACCTTCAATCCACATAACCGTTGAACCCATATATGCAGCAGTCATACATATATTATTTTGTGGGTTGGCATCAAGCGTTGGCAATAAAAAGCCGTTGGATTTTATTGATACAAAACATGGTTATAGGTAAATAATAAATATGGTTGATCATAATAAATCCTCTTTTTGGGCACCGGGTACAGAGATGACCCCCATATATTCTCCTGGGAGGGTGAGGTATTTATAAACTCACCCCCCTGCCTTCCATGTAGTAGATCCTGCAGCCATCCTCTTACATTCAGTTAGATGGCCTCTCCTTGGTGAGGCCCTGCGGCAAACGGGTCTTGTCTGCACGACCACCGCCCCAATCCACCCCCCCGCCCTATCAAAGGCAGTTCGCACCAGGGTACTTGTGCTGCTGGCAAGTGGAGCTGTCAGGGAGCGATAAAGGCCAAGAGGTGCCAAAGACCATGTACACTTCAAAGTGGTCTATAGAGCATGGGTTGTTGTTCCCATGTCTACCCCCAGACCCCGTGTCTCCTGCCAAGCATCCCCCCTCAGGCTGGACGCCCCCCTGCAATCCGCATAATGCCACGACATATACACGTCATTCATTCACAAACACACCCCTGTTTCGAATTCTTTATAACCCACTTCATATTTCTAATGAGAACTTCTTTGCGCTTTGCTAGTCAACCCGTGAAGGTGCTGGTTATCTGCTCTTCGTCTCTGTGAACTTCCGTGACCACTTTGAGCAAACTCGTCAGTTTGCAACCTGTGAACTGCGCCCTGTTCTACGACAAGAAACTACTCTGATCCCTGCATCTAACTGTTTGTTCGTCAAGGTAAGTCCATGTACCATAATCATTTTGCGTCCAATTTTTTAATTTATATCTATTTGCTAGTAGTCATCAAATTGCATCCATGTTTTCTTTTCGTTCACGACAGTACATGCAAGGAACTAGTCACATGTTCTGAGTTTAGTCAAATTACTTTTTCTATTTTTTGAAAGTTATTGAAATACTTATCCGCATGTGAATAACGTGTATAGTTCCAAGAACCAAAACGGACCTTGCATTGAACCTTTTATGTGTCATTTAATGTTTTAACACATTGGTATTCATAGAGAATTGTTGATCTTTACTTTTCAGAACTTTCCATAATGCCTGCCTGTTCCATTGGCGGTTGCCCTTCGAAGACCCATAACAAATCTGAAGGTACTATAATGCATGTTTTCCCTAAGACAATAGATCAGATAAGAGAATGGGTCCGATATTGCGGATATCCAGCCTCTGAGCTAGAAAGTAGAGTCCTAGAAGTCTTTGCGGACAAGAGGGGTGATCGATACCGCATCTGCAGCAGGCACTTTAGCCCAGACATGTACTCCACATCATTGCTAATAAAGAAGAAAACACCGCGAGCGAGGCGAAAATTGCTCTCAACCGCTATTCCCACTCTATTCGTCCACATCCCTCCACTGGTGAGTCAAGTTTACGTATTTATCTCTCGGCCTTGCGGTAGTGTGTAGCATTAGCTAACAATAATTTCCCCATTTATGTATCCACTCAATATGAAGGCGGAAGATTCTCCATCCGTGTCGTTATTGCAGTCATCAGCCACTTCAAGCGCCTATCGGGTAATCTTACTTAGCTATTCTGACACTGACTTGTTTTAGGCATGTAAATCAATAGTTTTAATTGATCGTGTAATTATTTTACCTAATGGTACACCACAGTACTCGTCCTCTAGTCTTTGTTTTCAGTTATAATTATTGTTATCCAAAATAATGCAAGTACTGTCTTTCAGGGAGATGCTGAGGAGTCCAACGCATTGACGACAACTGTAGATGTCACTCAGATGCTCGAGGTACGTTTCCGGACAGTTCCATCGATGGAGATCATCAGATCTTGCATTCTTGTAGCGTGATTGTTACACACAATGTTTCTTTCGTTTTTAGCCATTGGTATGTCCTTCTGTCGTCGCCCTCTTATGTGTCTTCTTTTTTCAATATTGTGTTCATTACTAATGAAAGTCCTATGTTTCAGGGAGTCGATGGAGCATTAGTCCAAGAAGAAGGGGGAGCATGCAGTTACGGGTCGGCGCAACAGCTTGCAGAAGTGTGCACCGCAGTTACAGCGTCCCTTGATGTTCTTATGCATTTCGAGGTATGGATACTGACAGATCAATCATGCGAGATCAAATGACGTGATTACATCCGCTATACTTCCTTCTTTATTAACGCAAGTACTATGTTTCAGGGAGCTGACGGAGCTTCTTCAACAAGAACATCACCCCTAGTAGTTGATGCAGATCTCTGGGTGGTGACACTTCCAACGATGGAGCAACATCCTCAGTGGCCATGGAGAAAGTTGGCTTTGTAGCATCATTGCAAGAACTACAATCGCGGGGAATGGTGATCGACCTGATAGCCACGGACAGACACGTTTCAATTGCCAAGACAATGAGAGAAGAGTACAAAAATATAAATCACCAATTTGACGTATGGCATCTTGCAAAAACAATCAATAAAAAATTGTCGGCTGCAGGAAAAAAAAAAGATATGCAAGGTATTTCACAGTGGTCCAAGTCAATCAGCAACCATCTTTGGTGGAGCTCAAAAATATGTGCCTAAAGTACAGGCCCAAAAGATTGCATTTTGGCATGGAAGGCATGATAAATCGGACTCTTCTAGCGGTCTTGGCACATAACCATAATGTTGGCCGTCAACAAAGCAGGACGACCGGAACTTTAGGGACGCTTCGCTACAATAAGGCCTTCACTAAAAGAAGTAAACAATGGGTGATCAAACCAGTGTTTGAGGATATGCAATATGAGTTTATTGAGAGACTTATCGTAGATGTCCTCGATAGGCACATACATGGAGTGGTGAACGAACCTATGCAGGGGACAACTGCATTGCCACCCAACATTGCCTCTGTTCCATGTCCACCTAAAGCAGAGCTCATTGAGAAATACACATCACGGTTTAAATGATTGTAATTTGATTGTCTGTTCTCTTGAGTCTCCTCATGTTGCAGGCCCAAACTAGAAATGTGTGCTCGCTCAAAGTGAAGGTCAGCTGCTTTGATGTTTTGCTCGGGTGGCGGAACGGCCCACGACCCAGTATAAGGTTCTATTGTGATTTGACCTTGACAGGCCGGGACCATCCCGAAAGACTAAGAAAAGATAATGAATAAAATTTCAGAAACGAAACGATGAGCCACGTTCATTAGAAGAAGTAACGTCGGCAAAGAAGGAGTGGTGTTTCGGGTCTGCCCTACACAGAGACACAATGGAAAATGCAAATATAATGTAAGTAACTTTTGATGAGTTTATACCGCAATTTCATTACTATACAGTGGCTTTAAAGACGGGTTCAGTTGTACTTGTTCGTTCTATGTGGCATATTGTTTTCTACCGCGCACTATCTTGAGGAGAAACATCTGCTTTTACTGAAGCACCTCAAAACCTTCCTCTTTGCTTCTGCTTTCTCTCTCCCTCTCCCCTGCTACAACTGGTCCACTGTCTGCGACCTCGGTCCTGGGCCCTTACACTCTCCACCTGCACTGCCTCCCTGTCAACCCCTGCACTGGGGGACTGTCTCAGTATCCTACAGCCCCCCCTTCCCAGCACTTGTTCTGCACTTACCTTGCACTTGCCACCAGCTGGCCCTATTTATTTATTATTTTATGCTACTTACCTTGTACTCCACTCCCCCCCCTCCCTGCCTCGCCACGCCTTTAAACACTTGTGTACACCCAGTAGCGCTGTCCTCGCTATGATTTTAATAAGGATCTGATGGTGAGACTAATTTCATTTTTTATGTTTTTAGGTACATCATTCACTACTGTCTGTGTCACGAGTACCAGACACCGGCGGACGGCTTCTACAGCCGCCAGTTGCTTCTCCGCGTGAACAACGTTACCACCCTGACCATTTTATGGGACGATCGCCAAGTACAAGTATGCCCTTACGCGGTACTAACGGTTAGATGCAACATACCTACCGTTGTGGTGGCCTAGTGCCTCGTTGTTGGAACAGCCATGCGATTATCAGTGCGACCGAAGAGCTTATTTTTATCGTAAACCAACACCCTGTGTACTGCACACGAACATCGCTTCCCTCAAGACGAACTAATTTGGATCGAGAGCAAAGAAAAATGCAAATCGCTGAATATTCTCTAAACATTTGATGTCCAATAAATGTACTTTGCCAAATGTACAATCTTGCCGTTTGCTTTTACACCACGGTTTCACATTCCGAATTGTGGCGCTGTATTGTGAGATGCTCTAAGACCCTGTGTACAGCAAAGGACCATCGCGTTCCTCAATACGAACTTCTTGGAACATGAGCAAATAAAAATGCAAATCGCTGAATATTCTCTAAACATTTGATGTCAAATAAATGTACTTTACCACATTTACAATCTTGCGGTTTGATTTCAAAGTACAGTTTCATATTCCGAATTGTGGTGCGCTGTATTGTGAGCTGATCTGTGTTGATTTCCGGGGTCTGTGTGGAGTCGCGTAGAAGACGCCTGGGCGCGTTTGCCTACGCAGCTCAGTCACGTCACGGATAGAGGCGGGGAATATGAATGTTTTGATAAAGTCTGTTTCAGGGGCGGGGGATTTGATTTAGTGCCGCAAAGGCAGGTGAGCCAGGTCGATGGGGCGAAATGATAGGATTATCACAAAATGGAGGCTGATTTCGAGTGCGATAATGGGCGAAAAGTCGGGTAAGGTCCATAGGAAAGTTTCCTACGATCTACCGATTTATGCTTACAAACACATGGCCGACCCGTAGGGACAATAAAAAAAAAGTCCCGGAACTATCCTTTAAGCTGGATACTGTTGTCGGCAATGCACGCACAAGGAATCATAACACCAGGTTAGTCTCACCGGCTTATGTGCTCCTTGTTTCACATGTTTCACAACTTTCACTGCTTCTGGGACAACTTCCACTGCTTCTGGCTTCACTTGGGCCCCATGCCCTTCCTTGTTGTCTAATGTGCTCCTCTAATTATGCCGCTCGTAATTAACTCTTAACTCGGCAGGAGGTTGCAGGTCAGATTGATGTTTTTCGCATTTTACTCACAAATAATAAAGGTCTTTACACCCAGTTACATGATTCCAAAGTTACTACCTCCCCAACTTTTGGTCTTGTGAAATTTTCTGGGAAGCTAGAAATAGATTTTATGGTGCATCTTGAGTACCATGGTAGGATTCCGGTGGAGGTTTTTTTGCAACAAAACAGCCCTGCGATAAGCCTTAAAATGATAGTAATATTATTTTTCTGCGACATACGGATCTCAAGAAAATTGCCAAAATATGTTTTTTCCTCTAAATCTATAGCAACATACTGCATAGATATGATTCTGACCATCAAACAGCACCCTAAGTTTAAGTTCTTGTTCAATGTTTCATTTCAGCATCTGCTAGAGTCTTTGTTGCTTCGTAGTTGATTTTATCCTGGTGTAAAGTCATAAGCCTTTCTTCTCTCAAGGCTAATGGGTGATCTGTTGCTTATGTCAGAGAACCGGCCCCAATAGAATTCCTTCCTGGTCTCTGAGTATTCTGAATAGAAACTGAGCCGTTCTCGGGAAATCTAATTTAAAGTCATGTATCTAGTAACAGACACTTATATTTGTGAAGGTGATTCTGTCTTTGCAAATACCATACTTTCCATGTAGAAGAAGCCTTTAATTTTTCTTGTCTTTATCAATCACATGCAAGGTCCAATGAGTATGTGGACATCTCTTTATTTGAAGCAGCGTTATGATATGTGGCAGATGCAAATGAAATACTGCCTTTTCAGTTTGACATTCACAATGTGCCTTTCCAATTCCAGGGAAGTTATTAACAGTGAGAAGAGAGGCTGAATGTGGGAGACACATAGGTAAAAAAAACTGTTGCACATATTGAAACACGAAGGGCAAGTTCCTAGGGCCACTCTTAAACAAAGGGTAAAGAAAACTGAAGGACACATTACTAGAGGCAGTGAAAAGCTAGTGATACAAAGACTGTATGCTGAGAGCTCAGCAGCAAAGATCCTAGAGACATTGAGAAACTGAAAGAGTTTGCTGGGACTTCTAGGTAAACTTACTAGGGAAATTGGAAAACGTATCAGAAATAGGAACTCCACTTTCTGGATCTTGAAGATCAATTTCCTTAAAATCATTGAGTGACTAAAGGGTCAAGGGAAAAAGGCCTTTGCTGGGAGCATGAAGACAAGGCTTGCAGGAACAGTGAGACAATGCGAGAGAGAAGTGTTGGAGTCCTGTACCAGTTTACAAACCCATTCAAAACAATACAAAATTTATTCTGTTGTCTAATCTCATAATTGTAATAAATTTCCACATTGCTTACCTATGGACATACTCTTAGATGGACATTACTCAAGGTCAATGGCAGTACACATCATGGGGACTGTTGTCTGGCATCCAAACATTTCCTCTTCTAGACAACAAAAATGATGAGGCTGGAACCATGTACTGATATTTGGGACATGTCACCAGACTTGCAGGATTTCAAGCAGCATACATTGGGTATTGGCCCAGAGTGTAGGTGGCAGTGCCAATATCTTTCTGAGGACAAACAGTGACTTTCATTTCAAAGAGTCGAATATAGTAGGTAACCTGTCTTCATGTTAGTCCTAGTCCATTAAGGACCCCTCGTTGCTTCTTCAACACCATAACACTTTAGAGCCAAAACCATCTTTTACATATTGTGGACTTTCAAAAATAAATAGTTATCGCTCAAAAACGGTTTTACAAGAAGGAATCCAACTGTCTTCTAGTACAGTGACCCTTTCTGTCTTATTGCAGTATTCCTTCATATCCCAACTTTGGTTTAGCAATTAATTTGCTCCTTTTCTAATCCATTCAGGACAATGGTCCCCCAATATGTTCTATCTACATTGGATCCACCTCTACTTTTCTGTCTTCGTGCCTATTCTAATTGGAGCCACTCTTCCTTCCCATTACATCTGAACATCTTCTGAATCAGATGTTGATCAACTACAATTCAATTTGTATCATCCTATATACTTGGTCAATAGATGGATACACTGTAGCAGTAATTTCCTTCACCTTCTTTCTCAAACATGTAAGACTGAGGTCTACTTCTTACAGCCAGGGTACCGAAGAAAATCACTTCTTGAAATGAGCCACATACACAAAGACACTTCTGGCTCCTTAAGTGATTTTGCCGTTTAGTGGTTGGGATAGCGTGCTACAGTGGCCTATACAGGTATTTCCACCCAGGCAAGTGACGATCTTGGGGAATCTGATGATGCCCTGAATGTGATGTGTTTGGAGCACATCCTGCTTGCTCATGTTTTGAACACACCAGGAAAACTATTCAAATGAAAACGGGCGTTCTATCTGGAATGCACCACATTTCCATATAGGCTATGATTAGTAAGGCGAATCGTGTCGAAGTAACCAGAAGAACGGCACACCACAAAGGGTACATTGACTAGTAAACACAAATGCAGCGGTGCACAGTGGCGGATTCTGGGCCAGGACACGCAGTTAATGCCTGCATTCTGAGCCTCACCTACCTCGTGCTACTTATCTTTTGTATTCTGTTTTCACTGCCAACTGATTTCACGTTTGCCTTTTAAACGTGGTGTTTTCGCCACTGGCGATTTTCATTTTTTTTTTTTACATGTGTGTTTGGGGTAGGCGCTTGGGGGGTGGTGGGTCGAGGGTGAGGTGGTGGGAGTGGGTTAGATAGGGGGCTGTGTGGGGGGAAACCCCCATTTAATTTAGTTTTAAATATGCAAATTCTACAGCGGTGCAAACACCACGTTTAAAAGGCAAATGTTGGATCAGCGGGCAGTGAAAACGCGTGGAACCTTCTCCTTCCATACTATGAAACATACATTTCTGGGCAAACAGCTTGCAACTGCCCAGGATCGAGCTCACAATTGCCCAATAAGAAATTGACAGGTTGTACAAAAAAAATTAACAATTCACTAATCATGTGAAAATAAGTTTGATCAATGTAAAAAGTATGTAAAAAGTATGCCGTAAAATGGGTTTGAAAGGCCAAAAATATCTTTGGGCCATGATAGAATTTCTCAAATATTGCAATTGCATATCCTTGATGTTTTATAAATCCAGTGGCATGAACATATTGGCCCGCTATTCTGTATACATTAATGTAAAAATGTGTTTCTGTAATACTAATTTTTCCCTAAAAATCATTCTCCCTTTACAGTATCCTGGCAAGTTTCATATCATTATTTTAAAAAACATACCTCGGCCTGTGACCCATTCTATGCTGTGCTGCAGTCACTTAAAAGGAACTAAGTATGATCGGGTTGACTTGGAAATCATCCCAAGCATTGACTTGGAAAGATGTCTACACTGTTAAGTACGGTAGGAATATTGGAAAGGTAAACTAACAGGGATTTAGTCAAGGACCAGGTCTCCACCTAAGAACCAAGTCACCCCTTCGAACTTCACTGTCGAGCCTCACAATCCCACATCCCCAGCCCCAATGTCTGATTATCCTGAATATCGTTGCCAGACTGCTCCCTGCTCCCAGAGCTCTTGGCCACCATTAAGAATGCAGTGTGTGAAGTATATTCACTAAAGATTACAGTGTCTGGTAAATTCTTGGTAGACCCCGGGTCTACAGATTTAACTGTAACTCAGAAGATAGTTTACGAAAAACTATTAAGCAATCACCTTCAGCATAGAGCCTTTCTCCGCACTCAGGCATGAAAAAGTTACAGATAGACTGGTTCCAAATGGCCATTGTACATTTTTCAACTGTCAAACCCAACAAAACCATGAAACATTTTTTCAGAACTTTTATGATGGTTCCTAACTCACCATAAGCAGACACTTGCAGCTACCAAGACCATCTCCAGCTATGTTGCATCATCACTGCACTACTGGACACATGTAGCAAGACACTTGCTTATGTTGTCATCAAGGTCACCTTCAGGTACAATAGTAATATGACTCTTCATAGTCCATAATTTCCACTGAAGCATATCCTGTTCCCTTGGTGAAACACGTTGTATATAATTGCCTTTTTTCTGGCATCTGGCCCCTGACACAATGTCATTAGATGTAGAATGATAATTTAACTATCAATTTTAAAACCAGGGATTAATTGCATCATTGACATAGGAACTTATAGTGATTGACTAGATAGCAGAAGTGCTCACTATTTTTAAACAAAGCAAGCCCTTGTTTAACAGCTTGAAATCTATACATACCATCATACTAAAGGAAGCCCCAATATGATCATACCACTGTTATTGACATTCTATGGAAAAACAATACCTCACAAAGTACTTTAGTTCTTATGATACTGTACCCCAGCTTTACAAATATATTAAAAAGACTGCGGGCCAAGGGCTTTGTGCAGGCATAACACTCTTAGGGGACATTTGAATCCTTATACTGTATATTTTAAGGTGTTGCTATTCTTTATAATGCCAACATTCAAAAGGAAATGTTATCTGATAATGTGGGGGTCACTGTAATTGTAAAGCTTTATATAAACCAGTATTTTACACAGTTCCCTAGTTCTGAGGGTTGCATAAATATGGCTTGGTGTGGGGAAGAGTCTCCGGTCAGGGATGGGTCTCAAGATGGAGATGCGACAGAGCATGTATGAACCTTTAGGGTAGAGATGGGCTGTGTAGCAGTGGTGGGCCTCAACAAAGAGATAGGCCTTGTATGTATTTATCTGATTCATATAGCACAATCCTAGCTGGCAAACAGAGCACTATACAAATGGGGCTCGCCCAGGGGTTGCAACTAAGGTGCAGTGGTAGCAGAAAAGCCTGTATGGATGGGTAAGGGGAATCAGGTGAAGGGCCGGATCTCCAGAGGGTATAGAAAGAGATGAGTGGAGCAATCACTGATTGGCAAGATGTTCTTTGAAGGGTAGGGTCTTCAGGTCCTTCCTGAAGTATAGGATGGAGGGGGTAAGTCTTATCTTTGTTGGTAACCTGCTACAAAGACCGGGTGCATAGCAGGAAAAGGCCAGTTTCCTGTCTTTCCCCCTTGCAGTGCTTTGTTGCCACCTGGCGATTTTCTCTGCCATGTTGAGTGGTGTTTTGGTTGCGACTGCTTTGTTGATGGTGCAGGCAGTCTTGAATATGATGTAAGCTAGAAGGGGTAGCCAGTGCAGCTCTTGGAGGATGGGGTGGTGAGGTAAAATGCTTTGACTTCTGTGAATGATGAGGCATGCTGGTGCGTTCTAGACAGCTTTCAGATGGGCCAAGGTGGCATGTGGAACTCTGCTTGTGCTGCATTTCCACAGTCCAGGTGGGAGATGACCCAGGCTTGCACAACTCTTTTGATATGTAGGGGTGAAAGGCTTGACTCTGTGGAGGAGTTCAAGATCTACTACATGGCAGCACAGGCGCACTATGCGGCACAATGGGCGACAGACTTTTTTGACCCTAAAGAACCTACAAACGAAGGCCCAATACCAAAGTCAGCTACATTACTACACGACCTGACATCGTCATGTCCTAAGCACTATAACACTATTAACCCCACACAATAACTTGTGGACGTAACGTCCACAGCATGGGCAAGGATAGAAACACTCCAAGTATGCCAATCTGGGGCACCCACTACATACCACCCACTATGGACAAAGTAGTAGCGACACATTGGGGCGCAAGAGGAATTATGCAATGGGTGTAATTATTCCGTGATAAGCAGTTTGTGGCATGGGAAGCCCTAAAAGATATAGTGGGAGTTATACCGAAACCTAACCTGCACTACTTAAAAATGAGGTCTGCCATAGCAAAAACATGGTCACAATTTCCAGCTCAACCAATGATAAACCTGGGCCTGGGATATATGTTTACAGCCGGTAAGGGGAGGATATCGGCATTGACACTGTATAAAGCCATCATTCAAACCCGCCCACCAGAGACACATAAGGCCAAAGAAAAGTGGGAGCATGACCTGGGACAAGTTATAACCGACAACTAATGGTCACGAATATGCGCCTTATCCAAATCTATATCCTGTAATACCAGATATAAACTGATTAATTACAAGGTTGTACATAGACTGCATTACACCCCAGTCAAACTGAAACGTATATATTCCACCACTGAAGGTCTGTGTCCAAGATGTGGCTGCGAGACGACGGACACTTACCATATGTTCTGGTCATGCACACAACTGAGGGATTACTGGGAGGAGATCTGCTAAACATTGAATGACAATGCTGAGGAACCTGTTGAATGGTCACCAATGTTTTGTCTACTGGGGGCCACAGGGAAGATGAATCCAACCTGGCAGAAATTATTGAACTTGAGTGTACTACTTGCCAAGAGAGCGATATTATTGAAATGGAAAAGCAAAAGCCCCCCCCCCACTAAGAGTGACTGGACAGTGACATGATATGGGCGAACTACAACAAAGAAACATATATTGATACGCTGCAAGTAGCTATGAGACCTAAAAACGTATGGACCATATACAAACAATACCTGGCTGATAAAGCCGAAAGAGAGGAAATGTAATGATGCATGAGGGTCTCCCACCTCCTTTTCTCTTGTATTTTTCTCTGAGTTAAATAATGTATAAATGGTATGATTGACATACTCGTAAGGCTTGATGTACCTGTGTGATATAATAAATAAAGTTTTTAAAAAAAAGATGGTACCATGTTGCTTGGATCCTTTTGGCAAGGTCATAGCCAATAGTAAAGCCGAGGGATTTTGCACTGGCTGAGAGTTGAGGCATGAATCTTTAGAGCTTCGTGCCAGTCAGCCAATTCTGGGACTTGGGCATGCTTGGTAGGGTTTCCTAGAAGAATGCATTTGGGTCTTGGCACAGGGATGGCCGGCATGCCATAGATTGGCCTCCGAATGGGGTTGGCCTTCAGGGCAGAATTGGTCTAGGCAGGGACGACCCTGGCGTGGGGGTGGGCTGTGGGAGGAGATGGACATTGTGCGAGTATCAGGGGTGTTTTTTTGGAAGGTGTGTAAACCAGTCGAATAATATTTGCTATGCTTAACTGTGTCTGAGGAGAACAGTAGAACAATGTAACTCGTGTGCTATGGGAGATGTCAGAACTATCTGTTTATATAATTCGCTACTTTTGGATGTAACTATTCTGAACTGTAAAGGATGTGCATATTGTATCGCTCATAGTATTATAAATGTTGTACAGATGGGCTTTTAATTACCTTAACCCAAACAGGCCCACCACTTAAGAAGTGAATACACGGTTGTACATAAAGCAAGTTTATTGTACAATTCTCTGGGTAGCAGTTAGATGGGGTTGCAGGACCAAACTAAACCAAGTCTCAACAAACCACATCAGTTCACATCTTTCATATAATTTTACAACAGTTAAAACACTCCTAGATATTTTATTGCAAGCCACCCCCAAAACATGATTGGACAAAAACCTCTTCAAAGAAATCCCATCTTTTCCAAATTCATACATTTTCATTGGCCAGTTTTATCTTAATAGTTATCTTCAAATCATATTCATAACACAGCTCTTCTTAGGATTTGTCTGTAGTATGTCATGACATCAGCACAGGGTTAAACATTGGTATTGAAACATAATTCATTGCTAGCAATAACTGGCCTAGGGCCTTTAGCCTTAAATCTGTTTGCACATGGTCCACTTTAATATTTTAGCTGTACTAGGAAGGCCTGAATAAACAGGTTTTTCTTTGAACTACTGATTGCAATCTCATCTGCCCTAGACTCCTGGCTCCACATTAGACATACTAATTTATACAACCACCGCTTAAGCAGATACAGCATCTAGTTTCAACCTGTAAAAACAATTGACTGCCAGACACCCTGGCCTCGGGCCTCTTCTTTATTGCATACATAAGAAAATGGTCAATCCCCTCTTTGGGACTTCAATGCAATGACCGAGATTACATCTGTTCCCTTGCAGAACTGTTAAATCATAAAACGTTGTCCTGTTCGCAAACTGACCTTTTTGCTAGAGGACTCATTCTTTCTTCCGTCAAACCCACAGGCCTAGAAAAACAGGACTGTCCCTACTACCTAAAATTCAGCTGCTAACCGCAAAGGTTGTAAAGTTACCTGCCCTCAGCCTTCTGAAAACCTGGTAAAATCAGTTTAAAAGTCAAAGTGCATTTTGCAAAAGGGCCCGAACTATGGTGTGTTTGGTTCATTAGTACCCAGCAACACGCATTCTGATTGGCTCTCGCCGGGTCCTTACCCGGCCGAGAATCCTTCGATTCTCGGCCGGGATTCCAGTCACCTTGTCCTCGGTGGGGGGGTGTGGTCATCCCCGCTCTGAGCCTCCCCACGGCTGAGAGGCTGCCTTCGCCCCCCGCTGGGGACTCGGGTAAGCTTTTTTTTTTCTTTCCCCTTCCCTCCCCCCTCTCTGCCCCACCCCACTTACCTTCTTGCTCCTGCGTCCCTGGTGGGGGACGATGGCAGCCTCCAGCAGTGTGGAGATTCCGCGCCTCCACACAGCTGGAGGCTCCCATCCCCTCCCTCCCACCCTCCCAACCCCACTTACCTTCTGCTTCTTTTTTTTTTGGGAGCGGATGAGCTGGGAACACTTGTGTTCCCAGCGCATCCGCTCCCGAAGGCCGTCATGGAAAGAGAAAACGGACTCCCGTTTACTCTTTCCCGGCGGCCATTTTTTTGGTTGTTTTTTTTTTCTGTCCTGAAACGTCACAGCTTTTCGGGACAGAAAAAAATGCTTTTAGTGCCCCGGTCTTGCTTCGCTCGGGCCTATAACTATGGGCCCCGGGGCATTACCTGAGTCGGTAATGCCCCCGCCGCTCGAGTCATATTGCTTAATTAATGAGATTCATGAATTCCACATGTATTTGTATTATTTGGTGGGTTTAACATTTTATCTTTCTGCATGCATGCAAGCTAATATGTATACATTTTTAGACCAATAGTAACACTAAAGTAACATCTCCCATCCATAATTACCTACACTCATTGTATATATAATTTAAACCTTGCGCCCAATCTGCCGCCCCCAGTCATCAATATGGTGCACGCAACATAAACCCTTAATGATGATGGGAAGGAACCCTTCCTAACCACCCCAACAATGTATTCTGTCACTTCATAGTTATGTCCCTGTGTAAAGCACTTACACGTGACCTCATGCCACAGGACTTTTATGTGGCTTTTAGTATCCTTATTATGTACAGTTGTGATTGCATAGTTTATAACTAAATGTATTTGACTGTTTTTTTGTGCGTGAGAAGAAATACATTTCTGGGTTCAGATATTGTGTTGTGTTATGTTATTTAATGCTACTGGATCCGCTATAGCATGAAATCTGCCATTTCCAGCGCATCTTGGAGCTAAGAGACCTGCAAGAGATAATTTGGGTTCAAGCTGGTTGAGGTAGGACATTAGTAGGAGTCAAGGGAAGTGAGCTAGTGTTAACTGCTGTTGCAGTGTGGATTAATGCAGATTGGAGGAAACCAGGCACTGTGTACTTGTAAGTGCGTAGAAGATTTTGGAGACGCAGTGCCCAGGGAGACATGTCCTTCATGCATGCACTGTGTTTGCTTCATGATTGGGATCAAGGGTATTTCAGAGTTAAGTTGATGTATGTGGTTTTGGTTAGGGTGCAGGGTTTAGAGTTTAATTGGAAGTTAGCATTGGCATTGGGGGTGGCGATGCCAGGATATGCTTCAGTGGAAATTATGGACTATGAAGAGTCATATTACTATTGTACCTGAAGGTGACCTTGATGACAACATAAGCAAGTGTCTTGCTACATGTGTCCAGTAGTGCAGTGATGATGCAACATAGCTGGAGATGGTCTTGGTAGCTGCAAGTGCCTGCTTATGGTGAGTTAGGAACCATCATAAAAGCTCTGGTGCATGATACATGGCACTGAGTAAGATAATTGCACAATGGGAATATTTTGGCATGCTTACACTCCTCAAATGGGATTTAACATTGAATGACGAACAGCATAGAACCCACAAACTGCTGTCGTTGACATATAAATGTCAGCTGATCAGCCCAAGCAAAACTTGCGTTCCATTGACAATCACAAGCTTTTACAACAACACTTTAAGCTTGTGAAATTTGGTGGGACGAGCTTTTATTTGCAAGCTCCCAAAGAATGAAATGCCCTTCGTCTTTCCTTGAGGATGTCTTCCTCTCTGTGTTCAAGAAATTCAACAAACTGCGTCTGTTCAACTTGAAGCCGGGTTGAGTCGTGTTGACGCCACTGTCTTTTTTTTCCTGCTGTTTAACTGCTTGTCTTTATTTGTTATGTGTGCACCCTAAGGCCCATGGACATGTGGCGCATAATACGAATTATATAATAATAACAATAATAATAATTAGAGCAAAATATATTCCACTTTCCTCAGACTCTTTTACTTTACTTACAGTACATAGATAACTCATTGAGGAAGGCCAGTGAGAGGGGAGTGGGAGAACCCACTCAATCAATAGAGAAGCATCTGCCAGGGTGGATGCACATGCTGAGCTCTGATCCTGGCTTCTTCTGTAATGTGATCATGGATCACCCTCCAGTTTGCAGAGGCTTTTTGAATCCTTGAACTCTTATGCGAAAACAAATGCACCAAGCTGAACCTCACTGATGAGGCCCTACAAGGCAGAAACATGTCTGGGGTTGGTTGCGTTTCTGTGCCGAGGAGACCTGGCCTAGCAGTTCGAGCTGGGCTGTTCCCATTGGTGGCTGTATCTGACTGATTTGCACATGGCTGGACTCCTTATGCAATGGCGCAGATGGGTTAAAACATGGAGGCCTGGAAGGATGCCCAGAGCAGTACCAGTGGTTCGGTTTTTGTTCAAAACCTTCTACTCATCACTTTTTGGTTATAGTTTGTCTCCCTAGACGGTACTCACATGGAAGTTGTTACACATTTCTATCTATTTGGGCACCCCATTGTTTAGCAAAGAGAAAAAGACAGCGTTAAGGGTCCAGCTACAAACTAAAGCTGATAAGTTGATAACCAAGATGAAAAAATGTAATGATAAATATAGGAGATTTTCGATTTTTCCCATTATTAAATTTTACAATTTTACAATGGGAAGGTCAAACATTTCATACAGTCCTACCGATTTGAGCCTTGTTGAAGCCCACATTTGGAGGAGTGTTTTGCAGCTCCCAAACTGTGTCCCTGTATCAGTTATCCGCTATGAACTTTACCTCCTTTCACTGAAGGCTACAGTGGCATAGGATTCTCTTTGTAGAGGAAATGATTCTCTCCTCCCCCGAATTTGCTGTTTTTAGATTTAAATTACATTTGTATGACTAACAAAAGCATTCCTCTGGTGGGATGGGCCTCGAATTGTAACTTGGGATTGGAAGTTCTTGGTTTTACCACAGAACAACTGGTTTAGAACCTGCAGCTTGTTAAAAAGCAGTGTTGAGGCCAAGATTGGATAAACACAAGTACTGAACTATCCAAGTATAAACTTTACTACCACTTGGCCCTACTGCATACAAAAAGCGGAGTTCTACCCTTGTATTTGTTGAAGTTTCCCAATGCCAAGTGGATGCTATAGTTCATAAGAGTAAGAGGCAACCTTATACTCACAAGGAAATACTCTATACTAGGGAAAAGATTGAACATCCTTCCCCCTTCTGCCGTTTTTGTAACCATCGAGTGATTGAGATATTGAAGCATCTTTTTACAGCCTCTGCTGCCCTTTTGGGTTTTAGGAATGGACATTTTGGGAAGACTGTTTTTAAGTGGATTCCTATATTTTGTGGTCTTCGTATATATTCTGAGGTAGAGGTGTACCTCACATTGTCTGCCCTCTGTTTTTTTTAAAAAAAAGATTTAAATCTGAGTGATTAAGGACACAAACGGAGTTCACTTCTGATTAATTTGTGATAAGTGTGTCTTTTAACATGCGTTTGAATTGATGTGTCATTGCTTTTTACACAATGGAACTCCATGACATCTGTTTTAGTGACGTGTATCGTACGTACGTTTTATATGTGTCATTATTTGTGACTTTATTCTTCTTTTTGTATTTGTGAAAGGTTTAAATAAACCAAGAAACAATGAAAAATATTACATTAAAATGCGCCTAAGAACTGCACTTATTCAATGTTCAATGTTAAGCATCGGTTTTTTAAACTGAGTATAAGAACATGTTTCTCCCCCGCAGACGCTAAACGCCTACCTGAACATTTCTGAAGAACTGGGCGACATCGTGGGCCTGGGGAAGGCGTACGAAGCCATAGCCAAATCATTGCAGAGGTAGGTCAACACATGCATGCCTGGCCGTCGCAGCGGATTCATCCACCTGCCAAGGATTTAAATTGTTACAGGTCTGTCGCTTCCTATTTTCAAGCTTCCTTCATTCTGCGCGGTGCCCTTCACTAGTGACCCTTTCATTGTATGTTATTTTGAACCGCGGCGGCGTGAAAAGGCCAGTCTGAAACCTTTTTTTTCTCTACCTTGATATCATGTAGTCACTGTATTAATTTCTGGGCAATTATTTGAATGCTCATTGGTGCACTAAACAAAATAGATCCGTTTAACGGCCAGGTTCGCACAGAGTTGACAAATACATTTGCGAAAATGACGCATTAGCCAGAGATCTATTGTGAGGTAAGCCGTAAAGCACCCATCAAAAAGCTCCATAGAAAGGCTTCTTGCGACAGTTCCCTGTCTCCTCCCTGCATGCCACATCTGGTGGGCGTTTTATAAGACACTTCGCTTTTGGGGAACAAAAACGGCAAACTTAATTAGCAAAAATGGGTAATTAACCGTACTTAATATTTTAGAAATGAAAAGTCCGGTCACAAGCGGAAGGTGAAACTGGCCGGAAAAAAGAAAAAAAAAGCGCCCTTAATAGTTTCTGTGGCTTGTAAATTGAGTAGTCCCGACGTCCTGCAAATTTAATTGATATGGTCTGCTTGATAGGAATATTACGCCTCGATGCTTTTCATATGCTGGCCATCAAATGAGGCATAATAGGGCCTGGCTGTAAACATTGTCTGAAAGCGAGCAACGTTCCAGATGGTGATATCAATTCATGAGATTCTAGAACGTTCGCCGGAACGTTTCCTCCTTTCACAGATTCCATTTACCTTAATAATTTGATGGGTAGGCTTGAAACTTGGGGGGCGCCTTGTCAAAGCCCTCGGTGGCAGCCTCCGCTCTGCTCTGTTTGATTTTTACCCTCTGAGTAAATGATTAAGTTTTCATGCATTGGTTCAGGCCAAATCTATGTTCACCCGACCACAGCCTTTATTGATTACTTCTACAGCAAACAGTAGGCCAAGTGTGATATACATAATTGGACAGTTGTCAAGGGAGGAGGGTGTTAACAGGTCCGCTGTCCCAATTGGCAACTGGAGCCACCTTGGTGCACAAATATTCTGCACCGTTTCATTCTCATTCTTCAGGCCACATAGTTCCTTTTGCCAGAATATATGTTTCCTAAGTCTCTAAGGTCTGGTTGAATGGATTTAATGATTGCACCATATGATGTGCTCCTTGAGGTGCACCTGTGCACCGCACACGGAAAACTGGGTCAGGTGGAATTAATATTTGTGTATAACCTAATGCTATACGGTCTTTCAATTAAATGTTGCCGGTCTTGACAAAGTCATCGGAGATGATGTCTATTTTACAATCATGCTTGTTTGTGAACTAGTAAAATGTACACATTTTCTTTACACTCCTTGAAAGTCGACATACACGTTTGATGTGGACAGCGTGTGCCACATTTTCCCCGATGTAAGACACAGTTCAGTGTACTTATGCTGCCAAAGATGTCTGCACGCAAGTACTCTGTTTACACAAGCTGATTTTGACAGTCACAACTGTTGAACAATTTGGTATTGCGAAGCATGCAGAAGTATTTTAGTCATTGGCACTGTTTACATTTCAGGCAAATAACTCTTAAAAATCAGTTCGACCACCAAGTGAACATGCGGCTTCTCGCCAGGAATCTCACAGACACAGTAGAGTTGCATGTTTAATTTAAGACTCTAAATGGCCGTAATGATAGCAAGTTGTCAGTGCAGTGAGAACTTTGCATAACCCTCCACGTGCAAGCGCACTGCCAGTTCAACTCTCCAGATCTAAAAGTGTCTGTATGCTACTTTCTTCATGGGTTCAATACTCCATACATATTTTCCATAGTGTGGACTCTTCTTATCCGTTCTCCCCACAAGCACACTCACTCCATCTAATCTCATACACCACAAATGTTGCCTCTGACCAACACAACCTCATCATCACCTGCAATAACCTCGGTACTCTCTGAAGCATAAAGATTTGGCTCACCCCCCCTCTTTTTATCTCCTACTCCATTAGCTCATGCCATATGATTAGAACATCATTCACTAAGAGCACACCCGCATGACTGGCAACAACAGCCCTACTATCATCCACGCAACCTCACTTATATGTACATTTATTTCACCCAGCACACACGCCACTGCTCTGCATGTCCCACATTTATTTATTTTGCATTGTCCCCCATGCAACTAATCACCTTCCTCCTAGTCTACTATCCCCTCTCGTTACAGCAATGACTTCACCACAGTCAGCCCTTCCACATCCATCACTGTAAAGACAATATCTATCTCCGGATTTTGAATCTCCCTGTCAACCCACCTGTGAAATTCATGTGCTTCTCACTTAACCTACCCACCCTCCAGGAATTTGTATCTAGGCGGGCCAGATTTGTGATCAGGCGGTCCCATCTTTTGTGTGGGTGTAGGAGTGCCCTAAAAGTGCTGCTGTTAAGCCAGATTTCTCATATCCGAGGTACAGAAACAATGTCTTCCTGGATCTTGAAAAATCAATTTGCACCATTAAATTGTAAGGTGCAGAAGCTTGGATTCAAACCCTGGTTATTTAGTAGGTCCAGTGTAGACACATTTACCCACAAGACTACTTGAATGTCTGATAAAGAGGTGCTTGTTAGGATTGCCGTCCGTGGCAGATTTAAGCCAAAGGGATTCTTAGGCAAGGCTCACAGATGGTCCCGGTGTAATGATATATTGGGAGACCAGGCTTAACCTAGGGAGCTCCTTCCCCCACTTAAGAGAGCTCACAACACACCATTAATTGGGACTCAAAATGCCTGATATTGACTCTTATAGAGCCACTTCGATCTTCTCCCCACATATATCTCTCCCCTCCTCCCCACATGCCAGCAGTGAGCCAAGAACCAGGTCAGGATAATAGGAAGAATATATATTTATTTAATTTATAATCACAATTAATAGTGAATTTACTTGATGCACCTATTTGTTTTTAAAGACAAGGTTTGGGAATGGAATAAATACCTTTTTGTTTTAAAGGCAAAGTTTGGGGATGGTGACAATTACACGTTTCGTTTTTGTGGCCAGGACACCCCAATTACTTTTTTGTGACTATAATATTAATCCTGCCAGGAGAGAATGTGGAAGTTTCAAACTCTTCCAAGCTCCCCCTTGCACCAATCTATTTGCGAGGTAATTACATTAATATACAGTGAAGAGTCTACACAATTTGCCTCCAACCCACTATGAAGGGAAGATATTAAAGCAGGCAGATTCCCCACACACATGGTTTTAAATGGATGAGTTCTACTTACATGGGACTCCTGTTTTGGGGCACCCGGGGTAGACAGCCAGGCTCCCCTTTGGACAGCTCGGTGTCTGGTCACTTCAGCTAGAGATCATCACCAGCTTTATTCCCTGATCAGGCTTCTCCCTAAGGACAAGGGCCTAGTCAGCTGTTGGCCTCCCCCAGTTTCTCTCTCCCAGGCAAACTGTAAGGCCTCTCAATCTTAAGGCCTCACCACCCAATATGTCAGGCAGTTGTCTCAGGATACCCCCAGATGGAAGTCCTGAAAGAAGTTTGCAGCTCTCCCTGCGTAAATGATGTTTTTTAGGCAGCCTTTTCTTCTTGTGTGATCCCTTATTGCATAGAACAAGTGCTTTTTAATGTATACGCCACACCTCCAATTATTACAGTTAGGAGGTACAAGTTTATTTGTGCTAACTTTCCCATTGGAAGATCATTCACCCTTCCTCCTCCCAAGAGACAACCCCTCCCTGCGGATAGGCTAATGGAATTCTGTGATTGAGGAGAAGTGAAGAGATACCCCCCTCCTATAAATTGCATTTTTTTAACATGACATTTATTTCCTCAAGATGTCCCTATGGCACATTTTAGTAACTTACTGATAAATGTCATGATATATAGATATTAATATTTCATTTTCATTCATTTTGGCACACCATAGCATGGGCTTGCTATGGTTTTCTGCCTTTTCTTCGAAAAGAATAATAGTTATCCAATTTAACAAGCCATAAGCTGTCCAATTTTTAGATTCGGGAAAGTTTCGGGGAAGTTGAATACACCTTTTCCGTTATAACTTAAGTCCCATGTGTATGAAATTTGGGGCATCACAGTTGCCTTGAAATCAGCTTTAAAATGACACCAGAACGAACTTGGTGCGACTTATCATTGCTGAGAAAGACACCAGTTATCATAGTCCATTTAAACTAATGGGGAATCTTCAACATGTATGCAAATCTTAATTCCCATTTCTCCATATAGGTTTCATTTCTCTGGAAATGCTCACCCAAGCTCTGCGGCCTCATTGTTGGTTCAGCCTGCAATACACCCATTAGCCTTTCTTTTCTTGAGGGTTGATGGCCTGAGGATATTCTTATCATGCACCAGATGGCCTCTGACATCAGGAGGCCTGCTAGCTTGTCACATTTTGTCCCTGTAACCTTAAATTGACCACAACTTTGATCTAAAACTTTGTTTTTTCAAGCATTTTCACCCTCCCCGGCTGGGTCTGTGTTAAGCTGATCCAACATTAATACTTGGTGGGCCTCAGCTTCATAGAGATTTCCCTTCAAGATAAGGAGCCAGGCAGGCACTTGATAATCTGCCCAACAACGAGAACAACATTTGTCTATGTTTAAGGAGATTCACATGTTGTATCTGAAACAAAATAGCCTTTTCAATTGTGGCCTTCTTTTCTCAGTGCTGCATTTTACCTATTTGAGCAGTTGGCATCTTTTTGTTATGGTTCAATGCTGTTTTTACTAATATGTTCATTGCTTCAATCCTGCAGCCCCAGGGATGTCCTTTCAGCAAAATGTCAGGGGTAGTGGAAGTGACATCACACAACCCTTGACCTCTGATGACATCACAGGAAGAGGCGTCCTTTGACCCCGCCCCAAGTGACATCACAGAAAGGGACGCCACACAACCTTTCACCCCCTGATAAAACAGGAAGTGGCAACATTGTAGAGCATGAGCCAAGTACCCCCACCTCAACCACTTTGCCCATATTGCCTATATGTTGGGAACCAGAGTGTGAGACACGAGCAGTACCAGTGAAAATACCAATACCAAGGATAGCCATGGAGGCAAGGTTTCCATTGAGAAAGCCATACTTGCATATGAGACAGTATGATGGCCATTTGAATGAAATCCCAGAAGAAGCAGGACCAATGAATGAAAGAGCAGAATGGTGACGTCATCACCGTCACATGAAGCCTGACTGACGTACATGAAAGAGATGCAGAGACAAGAGAATGAAGATATTCTGTAAGGCATCAAGAAAGTATCAAAGATAAGTGACATATTGGGATCAAGATGAAGAAACTTATGCTACAGAAATGAAGATATCGAGTCACCTTACACGTGTACAGATTCCAAGAAACACAAGCAGATAAAGAATTCTTGAGGCTAGCTTTATAGTGAATAGATTGCGGCATGCGTCAATATATATACAGTAGTGGCCGTGTAGTTATGGTTAAGTTGCTCTTTCCATAGGAAGAGCACTTTTTGAGCGGCTTATAACTTCGCTCCCCATGGACAAATCCTCACCAAACCTTGCAAAAAAAGTATATGGGCCAATCAGAATTTATTTGCAAGGTTTGGTGAGGATTCGTCCAGGGGGGGGCAAAATTATAGGGGGGGTCCCAAAACTTCTGTTTTTCCCCTTAGACTGAATGGAGGAAAAACTTTGCGCACGGCTACAGGCCAAACCGCTGGACGGATTTTCACAAAATTTGCAGCAGGAGGAGCGGCTTGGTAAATTTGGTGACTTTCCATGTAGTACTTTTTAAAAAAATGACCAAAAAGTAGGTATTAAAAAATTAGTGATATCTATGTGCTCTCCGCGGTCACACTTCCCTGTTCGCTCCACGGACAAGACACCGATTGGCTAAGCGGCTGGCGTCATGACTGCAGACACACGACGTCTCTGCCGATTGGCTGCAGCGAGACGTGTTCAGCGTCAGATTGTTTGGATGCACTTGACATCTTGGATCCGCCGACTGCAGAGCGGGTACCAGCAGCAACACGCTATTTCAAAAGCTATTTTGCTGTGTCAAAGTGCTTGGGGAGTTTTAGACAGTAAGAGATGGGTGAAAAACTGCTTATGTTCTGGCGGTAGGTGTTGCTGATGTACTTTCTATGGACACCTTGTTCGGGATGTTTGTACGTACAGAGAATGAGGGTTCTAATAAGGGTAGTATTTCAGTCCGTGCTGTGTACAGGGAACTTGAAACTGTTCTAAGGACACGCGTGCGGTTAGCAAACATTGAAATTGAGTACATGCCGTATTTACATTACTTTTTCTTATGCGTACGCCATTCATTCGAACGCCGCCATGGGTGTGACATGCTGCGGTGGGTCTTGGATGCATGGCCGCAGGCCGACAGCCATACTTCCAAGACTTTAGGCCCTGGCCACAACCACCGCAGCATGTCACACCCATGGCTACACCTGTAGTAATGATTATGGATTAGCTCGTTGTGGGAAGTGTGTACAGTCTTGGGTGCATGGCCGAAGACCATGAACCCAAGAACACAGTTATAAGCACTGGAGGTCTAAGCCACTGCACAGCCATAACTTCCAATATCTATGCACGTACAGGTAGGAGTCTAGCCCCTGCTCAGAAGCACTGAAGCATACCACACCTATAGAAACACCCGTATCTCCGTCACATCACTGAGGTGGTTGTGGGGAGGACCTGCAATCTTGGGTGCATGGCCAAAGGCCATGTACCCAAGAACAAAGTTATAAGGTATAACTTTATAAGCCAACATGGATTTTATATAGTGCAGTGGTTGTGGGCAGGACGTACCCTTTTGGGTGCATGGCTGAAGGCTGTAGGCCACACACCGAAGAGTGTAGACCCTGCCCACAAGCACTGCAGGACATCACTTTCATACATCACAGCCATACATTCAATTATGTATCTGGTAGGTGTGAACAAATTTGTAAGCACTAAACTTATAAGCTACTGTACACCCATACATAGCAATATCTATGGACAAACAAATAAGACTCTATACTAAGGCCTCATCCACTGTAGCATACCACAACTATAGATACACCGGTAGTATTGCCCATCACTCAGGTGGCTGTGGGGAGGGCATGCAGGTGGGTGCACCCAACAGCACATTTGTACGTAGTGTAGTTATACGCCCCAATGGGTGTGATATGGTGTGGTACTACATCACTCTACTGGCTGTGGGGAGGCGAAGCAGTCATGGGTGCATGACCGAAGGCCATGCCCCCAACAGCACATTTGTACGTAGTGTAATTACACGCCCCAATGGGTGTGGTAGTTGTGGCCAGGACGTACAGTTTTTGGTGCATGGCTGAAAGCCCGGAGAACAAAGTTGTAAGCATTGCAGTCGTACGCCACTATGGATTTTATATACTGCATACCCATACATTGAAAAATCTATGGCCTCAGCCCCAAGTTTGTAGCCTGTGGTCACAATTACCGCAGCATATCACAGGTATAGGTACACTTGCACTATGAAACGTTATTCAGGTGGTTGTGGGGAGGCCTTGTGTTTTGGGTGCATGGCCGAAGGCCATGCTCCCAAACCCAACTTTATATGTAGTGAAGTTAGAAGCCACAATGGGTGCAATATGTTGTGGTGGTTCTTCCCAGGACCCAGAGTCTTGGGTGCATGGCCAAAGGCCATGCACCCAAGACTGAAGTCATAAGCAGTGAGGATATAAGTGAACATGGGTGTGATGTGGTGCTGTAATTGTGTGCACGTCATAGCATCTTGGGTGCATGGCTGCAGACTATGCGCCCAAGAGTAAACTTATAAGTAGTCAAATTACAAGCACCATGGTTTTGATATGCAGTGATGGTTGTGGGTAGGACCTATCGTCTTGGTTGCTTGGTCGTAGGGTGTAGGTGGTAGGTTATACAACAAAGATGCTAGGGACAGCCTACAGCCACTGCAGCATATTAGTGCCATAGATTAGACGTGTAGATTCACATATGTATGAGATGACTGTAATTATACTTACTGTTTACTTTGTTTAGAATCCATATATGTCTTACATGACTTTAGCACTTGGCGGATCGATACTTTTTCAATTTCTGTGATAAAAGAAAAAAGCATGTTAGTGTTTGCATTTTAAGAAGACTTATTACACTGTATAATAGACAGTTTAGCTTTTTTTTTACCCTCATATTTAGTTTACAAACCAGTGTACTGTGCATTTTGCTCAGTTTCTGTGTTTGTTTTTCAAATCCTTGGTTCTGGGGAAAAATAAATCCTTGTTGGATTAAAAAAAAACTTTATTTGCTATGCTACACACTATTTATTTCTTTTCTTTGACTGTTTTCTTCTACTTTCTGATTAATATTATCTTTGTTGCCTTGCTGCTGATTTTTAACAACAGTTAGATACCTGTTGGCGTATTCTAACTGGTCATTTGTGGTTACGGATCTTTGATATTCATTTATCTGTGTCGTTGTAATACACTCTTGGGCAGTTAGATACCTGTTGGCGTATTCTAACTGCTTGTAGTCTTTCACTTCATTTTATGGTAATGTTGAAGTACACATTAGTTATACAATTTTGGCTTTAAGAAGATTAAATACGCATTTGTAAGATTAACTGGCAATCTCTGCTTTACAGTAATTGTGCTATCATTACATTCCAACCATCCACATTTCTTTTTATTTGTATGCAGTGTAGTGACTTGCATTGGTTGTAGCTCCTGCATGGTAGATTATACCCATTGTTGTTATACCTATTGTTGTAAAGGTTTTCTTTCCAAGTCACACTTGACCGTGTGTGAATCCACTCAGCTTGCAGTTGTTTTTGGTACCATCTGCATTATAACGTAGAAGCATAAGTATTATGTAGTTACCATGTGTTTGTATCAGTAGGTTGGAGCGATTGTCTGAATTGCACCTAGTACATAATCTGCCATGGTTTGCATTCTGTAGAAGTTGCTGAAATGGAATGGATTCACAATTAGGTATGGGTACGTACACAAATCGCTTATTTGGGATTTGTTCCTGTATCACATTGCTACAGAGAGTGCATGTATGTTTCCACATGTATGAACTCTGGAAGATTTCATTTATAGGTATGCTTTTGTTTTCCAGTACTTGTAGTAAGTACATTAGAAATTCTTGTGGATCTTCTTGTGTGTTTATAGTGAATCTCACCATTCCAGCACAGTAGTCCAAGTCTTGTCAGGGTTGTTTGTTGCGTTTCTATGCAGGACTAACATTTTCAAACACAATTGGTCTGTACTGTGTAAGTAAATATTGTTAACAATTGGTGGCAATTGAAATAGAATATTCCTTGCTACATTTGCATAGCAACTTACACCAGTTTCATTTGAAAATTTGAATAGACCAGCTAGTTCTGTATCTGGGTGCACTTTTCGGCCTTTCTGTTCCTTGTTTGAAGAAGTACCTGGTTTACTTTCCCTAATAGATTCTTCTTTGCTTGTGGTAATTGATGAAGCTTTAGCTTCTTTTGTTTTCTTTGAAGGATTTGCTGTCAGATTCTGTTGCATTTCTGTTTGATTTAGTTTTCTTTTACCACGTTTTACTTTTTCTGGAACAGGATATTGTTTCAGATGTGGGGTGTACATTGAACGCAGTCCATTGTATTCCAAAATGCAAGGAATATCAGCGTTCCCTTTACTTGCATCAAAGTTCATTAGAAATAGACGGTTTATAGTCATAAAGTCAAATTAAATAATGTTGAAAGTCATAAAGTCGAAAAAAAAATGTTGAAAAAAAAATGTGAATGTCTTTTTTACTACATTTTTTATTCGAAATGGGGGGGTTCCCCCCAAACCCTCTTTTGTTTATTTATTTTTTTGTTTTGACCTTTTTTTTTACATGTGGAATCCAAAAAAAACGAAAGCATTTGATTTTTTTTTTCGACATTAAGTTTTCGATTTTTTTGTAATTCAACATTATTTTTTCGACATTATGACTGCCCACCGAAATAGACCGTCAAGTGTATCTAAGCGTGATAGCGCTACATAGCTCATGCCTTCTTTAAAGACTGTTTCCTATATGTATCAAATCTTTGTCTAGGGTATGACCTTGGGATTTATGAATGGTGACTGCATATGCAAGAGTTAGAGAAAATTGTTCTCTACGTACATACATGTCTTTGAAGAGAAGGAATCCAGAAGTTTGTCAAAGCGAATATTGACATACTGAATGTTGTTGTCACGTGGGTATGATTGAAAGCCAACAACTGTACCCAGTGCCCCATTAACTAGCCCTTGCTCCACGTCAAGGTTACGTTTAAGCATTACTCTACAATTTAAGGATAATTGTAATATTTTTTCCAACCCAGCTGCGTTGGAGATTGATTTTTCTAAGCTATGTAGTCTTGTTGTAGCTTGCTCACACATGGGTAGTGTTATACCATGTACGTCTAGTTTGTGGCGCTAATTTCTATAATTGGTTGCATTTCTTTGTTTAACATTGTTTCATTGAATTTGAAACAGCTTGGAAGAGTTGGCATTAAGGCAATACAATTGACATTTTTGTGCGCTAATTGTTCCATAACATTAGTAGCAAATGCATTACCGCCATAAAGTGCATAAATCTGCCTTTTTTTCAATATGGCTTGTGCTTCTTGTGATAGTACACCAACTCTAATACTTTTTAAGATGTTGGCATAAGTGAGATCTACAGATTGCCGCATGTTTTCTGTTAATTCTCTGTATTGGAAATGTTGCCAAAGGTTGACATTTCCTATGCTGCCCACAGTTTTACAGCAAAGTTTGTGTCCTAAGGTTTTAAAAATAGGTTCACCTTTCACTGGTGTCAATTGTAGAAGATCTCCGAAAACGATAATGTGTTTTTCTGCAAAGAGTTCTTCGTAGTTTGTTTTAAGTACTTTTGCAATCTGAGGTGAATCAAGGCCAACACTAGGTTGGAGACCATACTCGCTTCATCTAATAGTAGCATTTTCATTTGTTTTAATACTCTGCATAGTTCCGTTGCAGCTTCTGCCGAAAGTTTGTAATAGTCTAATTTGTTTTTGTGCTCTACTGGAAGGAGTAGTAATCGGTGTAAAGTGACACCGCCTATGTTGTAGGCAGCTAAACCTGTGGGGGCAGTTACAACAGCTGACAGTTGTTTGTCAATTGTTGAAGGAACTTGCTGATGATTTTGATTAAGATTGTTTTTCCTGACCCAGCTTCACCACTGACGTACAGCAGTATACGTTTGTAATTTTGGCAGGTACATTCTTTATTTTCATGTTGCACACCATGTACAATTTGTTTTGTTACGTCTTCAAAACTGGTGCGCTGATCTTTGTTAAGTTTTGCTTGTTGTACAGTTAGGTCTTCGATATCTTCTTGATAGTGACTCATGGTGTTTTCCACTTCTGTCATAGCTAATTCTGCCTCATTTGCTGTTAGTGGCTGTCCTAGTGGTTCTTGGCTTCCTGTTACAGAAGGTTGACTACTGTCAAGAGTGTCCTTATCTAGTTGGGCCTGAAGTTCTTCTTTGTGTTGCTGCTCATTATGTAACATTGTTTTGTACTGCGTAAAGTTCACATCAGTGATGGCGCTTTCATTTGCTTTGAAACCATCTTCATAGCAGTCATAGTTATCTAGTATCTCTTCCTCTTTTCTCCACGGTTTAAAAAGTTATAGCAGAGACATGTAATATAGTTCTTTTTGTTGAGGAGTTTTTAATGAAAATTTACCATGATTAATTAAGCTTCATTTGGTAAGTTTCACTAAACTGCCTTCACATCGGTTACTCCATATCTACCTTTGCTTTCATCTGGTTTTACACTATTTTTGTATGCAAAGTTTTGAGCTATGTGGTATAGACACATGCTTTCCAAAGTGCTACTCCTGTTCGGATAGTATTTGTCCAGTAAATTGTTTTTTAAAATGTCTTGGCTGTTGGGATAATTTCTGGCAATTGATCATATGATTTCAGAACCCTTGTTCTAGCTTTATCAGGACCAAGACTTAGCCATAATATGTTGTCTGATTTTCCATACAAAGCAGTACCGGTTAAACAATCTGCTGCTTCATAGGCGCCACATTCTCTATGAGAGAGCATTTTTATGCCTAGGCTGTACAATTTCTGCGATAGTGTTTTGTCTGATGCTAGGTCATCCCAGAGGTCTTGAAGCTCTGTCTTTTCTGCTTTTGTTAAGTAGGCTGTAACATATCGTGCAACAGCAGTAGAATTGTCTGCAATGTATTGCACATCTATGTTTGCATTCCATAAGAAGGCAATGATTGCATTGCAATCATTGATATATTTTGATTCTTCTGTTCTTTTTATGTAATACGTGTTCTTAGATGATTTACCTTACTACTATGTCGAACTGAAGACATGAAGTTATTCACTTCACCTGTTTCTGTAACTGGTCTAGGGAAACCAAAGCGGCATTTGGTGTAGTATTTACCTTTGTTTTTGTATTTGCGACGACAATATTTGCCACATTTTTGTCTTTGAAATTGTAAAATCTGCCCATGCAGGTCACTATGTGTCCGTTGTGACGGGATTTCACAAGTGAAATATTTTTGGATGAACTGCAAAACAGTGGCATCACTGTCGTGACCAAATTTAGGTGCACCTTTTGATTCATAAAAGCATGTGAATATGTGGTGCTCCTCTCGCTTGATATTCTTTTCTCCAAAAGAAGTGTTGCACTTCTCTGAGGGGAGGCACAGTTTTATTGCAAATAAAGTGTAGCATAGCAATGAAACGATGATGGAAATATCTTGACACATTAATTGGATCTAGAGAGCAATGTTCTCCAGGTGTTAACCTATCTATGCTGGTTTTGTTGTCGTTTGCTATGCGTAGGAACTCATGTAAATCTTCCCATGCATATTCTGCACAAATTAGTGTCACAAACCAAGTCGGTGGTCCAAGGTTCCTGATCATACAATGTATGTCTCCGTGCCATCGGAACCAGTACTCTTTTGTACCATGCACGTTTGCAAACAAATTTGTTATACTTGATTGTAAAACCTCATCTTTTTCCTGTACTTTTTGTACTAATTGTGTAGCTGACCTATTTTGAAAGTGGGTTCCAGATTTCAAAATGTGTGGAACTCTGTAACATAGCCTTGCTAGTTCACTTTAAAAGAGTAGGTGGAATATGTACTCCACATTTTGTCTAAATCTGGGATCATGCGAATACATTCGTAATGAGCGGTATTCTGATGCCGTAATCTGAGTGTGTCTATCATTGTATCTTCCACCTTTGCCAGTAGGAAATATCAGTGGAAGAGCATGTGCTTCTATACGTTTTTCCCATATACTTATTGGTGAACCCTTGGTTTGTCGCATTTGGTAAGTTTCTAGTGCATCATCTATACTTTCATTGGAATGCAATGGATGAATTGTGTACTGGTTCAAAAGAGTGCATACTGCAGCAGGATCCAGAAGTTCGAATTGTCCAGTTTCTGATGGCTCTTGAATTATTTCAGTTGCTTCCCTTAAGTTTTCTTCAATATTTATTTCCTTGTAGTACTCGTTATTGTCTTTCAGATTTTGCAAGGCTTGTCTAACTTTATGTAAGTCCACCAGTTGTTGCCAAATTTTTTTATCCTTTGTTGGTACACCATTTACCAAGACAATTAAAGAATGCTCTATTGATCCTTGCACTCCTAGAGTGTGTACATTTTCGGTTAGATCTAACAGCAAATAAACTACTTTGCCACAAATGCCTTTCACCAATTCAGAGGGAGGTAATTTTGCTGTTTTTGGGTGAATGCGTTTAATTGCTTGAAATGGATCAACTGTTTGAATTATGATGCTCTCATACAAATTGAGTTGCTGTAGGGTTTTTGGTAGTGGGAACATTTCCACATTATTTGTGATAGCACGTGAAGGAGTTTGGTTGTTGTGTAGTTTTGTTGTGCAGTAACTGCAAAATATTAGGGGTTCTCTTATTTCATATTTGTTTTCTGCTAAAAGGTAGAGAGCTAATTGAAACCATTTGGAATCTTCATTGTCTTCTATTTTGTATGCTATGTCTACATTTTTTGTGTTCCTTTTGTAAAACGTTCTGCGGCAACACACCCACAAATGGTTTGGTACTTCAGCCGATGCTCTTTTAAATTTTAGTATTTCTTTTTTGTATGTGTGTAATAGAAGGTTGCTATGTGCAGCATTGTTGGTAGGCGGTTCTAAAACTATTGCATTTTGTAAGTGGCTTTCACTTCCAAAATATTTTCTCTGGATACGGTCAATTTCTTCTTGTAGGTATTTGGGTGTACCATGCAGAAGAGTGTTATTTAAGTTGGCTATTTCTGAAGCTGGACTTTTAGCATAGTATATTTTATACACTAGATTTCTTACATTTGAATGATGTATTGATATCCTTTTGTTATCATGGATGGTACTTTTGCAAATAGGTCCAGAAATGCAGGCTAATGAATGTCCTTGCAGTCCTGTGTATTTGCGCACTGGACAGATATCTATAATTTGCAGCACTTTCATTTTCATTTTGTCTTTACCTTTTACATCCTGATTGAGGAATTGACGTAAAGATTTGAAAGATTTGTTAGGAATGGCACACATTGATGTGCACGGCCATTTGTATACTGTTCTGCTTCAGTCAAATCGAGAGGTAATTCTGAGTTTTCAGTGGTTACTTTTCTAAGCACTGTTTCTTGTTCCATGATGGTATTATTGATTTTTTTCATACCCTCGTCCACTGCTATGGATGGCAATCGTGTTTGTTTGATTTTGTTTGTATGCTTCTTCATTAAAATATGGTTCTGTGGTTGTCGTGTGACTCCATTCACCTCCACAAATATATAAGAAGTTATTCTTGTTCACATTCCGTTTATTGATAAGTTTTATTTGTAGTTTGGTACTTAGTTTTGTTAGTGACTTCATCCTATTTAACACTAATATGAACAGCTTCCTTTTGAGAAGGATTGCACTGTTCACGAGAGCTTGTAGGATTAATTTTCTACGGTAGGTTTTAAGGGTTGAGGATGATTTTGGTCCTGTTCTTATTAGATTCTAAGGACTCTGTGGCGAAACATTTTTGCTAAAATACTTTTTTTTTACTATGGATTCTTGTTACTATATCAGGATTCATAGGAGAATTGTTAGCAGTACTGGTAGCCGATTTTTTGTGAAGAGTTTTGTGTTTCATGCTACATTTTGATGGAGGAGGTAAAGTTTCGGTAGTTGAAGCTTCCTTTGTTTTCTGAAACGACTGTATTAGCTGTTTTGTTCCAACGTTCTCTACAAACTCTGCTACAGATGGATGCATAGGTTGGACACTTTTATTTTTATTTGCTCTACTTCTGCGTTCCTTTCTATGGACTTACCTTTTGGTAGGCATTCTTTGGGGTCTGTTGAAAAAAAGAAGGCATGGTTTGGTCTGTTGTACAATGTATGTGTGCTGTGTGCATGCATGCTTCCGTTTGATGGGGAAACTCTTTGTGGTCGTGTAAGTGACTCCAATCAAGCAATCCCACTAAGTCAGTGCCTTGTCTGGGATGCCCAAGGGAAGCCCTTATTTATATATTTTTATGGCAAGTTGTAATCTGGATGATGAACCCTTGTATAACAACCCTCTCTTAGAATCCCCCTTGACCCCACTGAGCCAAGAAGTAGGCTTGTTTTGCAAACTTAAAAGGTTTATTTGAAAAAATAAACAATATATATATATCACACTTTTATAAGCAATTAATAATTGATGTCACACTTATTAATATAATGTTGATCAACAATGGGTAATCTGGCACTAGCACACTTCTTTACAATCAATGAGGAGTTAGTATAGGATGGATAAGGTAACACAAATACTTTTATGGTTTCAAGGGAAAAGCAATGAGGAATAAAATTGCAGTACAGAAATACTTGTTATGATTTTAGCAAAAGGTAATATGATCACTTTTTCTTTTGACAATTCACTCCCCCCCCCCCTATGCAATATAAGAAATGGAAGGAGAGCACACAGTCTTCAAGAATCCCAACAAATCACACTTTATAATGCAATACACAGTTCCAGTTCCCCCAGCAAGCTTAGAGAAAAACAGGTATGAGTTTGAAACACAGGCCCAACATGCTTTGAATGTGATGACAATGAAGTGAGAAATGTGCTAAAAATGCTTTTAATTCCCTCTAGAGGTTCAGGGTGGGTGATATCTAGTTTATATTAGTTCAGGCTCACTTTAGCAATGCTCTATGTGTAACCAGCAGGTTAAAACGAATTTTAGCAAAGGAAAGCAAGAAGCTGCTGATTTTTACACGTGGCTGAAATTGTGCAAAATGTCAAATTGCGGCAAATTTACTCATGCGCGTCGAGCGTAATTACGGAGGCACTATAAGGAGTAGGAAGTCGGTTCTAGGTTCTTTGGAAAGCCTAGAAGCTTTAAAATGAAAGTTAAATCTCGTTCCTAGCACAAACGGTTCCGGAGATACGGATGATTTTGTGAAAGTAGTTTTTCGGATTTGAAATTTTAAAGCTCAGAATGACAGATGACAGTTTTCAGTTTAAAAGATGACAGAATGACACGATTCTAGGAGGCAGTTCTAATAGGCTAAAATAGTTTGGATTAGATTATTTTAAAATAAGAAATTGGTTTTGCACAGTTCTGGTCTCTCTGGATCTCTGGTCTCTCTGGATCTCTGGTCTCTGGAGGTTGATGGATTTGAAGTCTGGAGTCTCCCGGCAAAGCGTCCCGCAAGAAAGTGGAAAGTGAATCCCCTATCTGGGTTTCAGTGGCCCTTTTTATGTGTTTTGAAAATGGGTGCGTGCCTGGGCCTAGCTAAGCCTGCCCCTCTCACTTATCATTGGCCATGCTTTCCTCTCTCCCTTGAATGGGGGGAAGAAATGGAGTGTCAGAGTGATGCTGTAGGTTTTATGGTCAGAGGAACCTCCCCTTGTCAAATTGCACACAAATCTATTTCTGACCCAAATACATATTTATCTATGTACCATTTTTCTCATATTATAGGTCCAGTTAACATATTTTCTGTAGCACCAAACCATCCGATCCCTGTCTTTGTACGATGTTGTGTCCACTGATGACAGAATTCTCCCCTTTTCATCCAGATAACGACCTCTAAACCTTTCCAGATTTTACACAAATGTGCACCAGGGATATGGGTTTCAGATGATAAAGTGTCAGATTGTTAACATGCATACATTTGGAGTAACAACCTTTTTTCTGCTACTATCCCCAAGAACATCCCACAGGGTCCTAACACCTTTTAAAATGTGCACGGAAAAATCACAAGAATAATGGTATTAATTATATAATTTTGACCAGTCCGCACCATGAGTTATCTATCTTTTTAAAATTATGCTCTGGTCAAAAAGGGGATGTGGCTTCCCACATCACAGGGTGGAATAACTGGTTTATCCACTTCCCCCAAGCTCAGCTGCTAGCAGAGGCACTTCTCCTCCCACTTCTCCCAAGAGGAAGCTATTTTACGACCCGCCCAATATAACCTTCGCCTGAGTCCAGGACAGTGCATTGTTCTGTGTCTCTGCCCTAATCTAATCAGCGAGGGGTCATCTCCTTTTGGTGGGGCAACAGGATGCAGCCAGGCCTGGGAAGAGGGGCTGAGCAGGTTTCTCCTGTCGGGGGTAGTTGTCAGGCAGAATTCAGCTAAATGTCACCTTGGTTCCCAGTTTTCTACATTCAACTCTAACTTACATGCAGCTATTTTTATATATACATTAAATAATTACTTCCTTCAAGTCATTTCAGAATATAGTTTTACATTGTATCCACCTCTTAGCAAGTCTTTCCTTGGCCTGGTTTCGGTTCATTTGTTCAGTTTTACACAAAAGTCTGGTGGTTTTAAAACACCGGCTTTCTGAAAGTGGTGAGCACCGGTACTGCATCAATTTTTGACATTAAGAAAATGAATTCCCCACAGTTCTGGGTTGCCTTTGGCAATCAGCATTGCCATTCCCAATGGTTTCAGGCTACTGTGTGTGTAGCCCAATGGTAGTTTTAGGCAGTGCCCTCCTGTGCTCACAACATAGGCAAAAATGGGTGGCAGCCTATTCTTCATGTTTTGCCTTTGCACTCTCTGGGGAGTTCTGGCCATCATGATGTTTTCAATGCCAGTACTGCACAGTTTTATGGGAGGGTTTGGCTGCATGGGTAAAACATCCCACAGTCGTGTGTCAATGTACATTGGCCTCTTACAATAATTTGGGAAGGCTATTTCTCTGTGTGTATACTACTACAATGTGCTTCAGATGAGAGTACAAAGTGGCCTAGTGGTGAGGAGAAGCACTAACAGTAAACGTAATGGCATAAAATTAAAACAGCTATTTGTTTCCTAGTACTAACATTCTAAGGATTTTGTATGTTATTTGCATTCCAAACACACAGGGATTTGTGAGCCATTCTGCCTGTTATTCTTAATTTAATAAATGGGGATTTGTGGGTAGAATGGTTCAGAAATCAATGTGTGCTTTGGTGCACAAATTAAATAACCCACACAGTCTCTTTGAGTAACAGTTAGAATATAAAGGTAGTACTGTACTTGCTTTTTTTTGCGGAATGACCAGGTTTCTTCAGATATGTCGTTTGCAGTGTAGATGCTGTTGATTTTCAGGAGAGTAGTTTTCACTGCGATTGTAAAAAAAAAAAAAAAAAAAAAAATATTAACTGTGTGCTAAAAGCAGTGATGTTACTATACACGTTACTTTTGCATCTTTTATCGGAGTATTCTCCTTTCATATTTCAACACAGTGCATGTGCACATTTCACTTCACTATGTGCTACCTCTGTATGTTATTTGCATTATCTTAGTTGCATGTGCTTCAGAAATGAGTAAAATTTTTAGGTTATGAAAATGCCTTGTTTTTTTAAAGCTGTATTGTCTATAGCAGAGAGGTTTGTAAGCGATAGGTCATTATAGTAGATGGGGGAAAAATTCCTGTACTTTCATATTATAAGTACGAGTCCGAAAAATCGGGAGACCCTCAGCGGGAGATCTCACCACAGCAATTGGGAGCGTTTATTTTTCTCATACGATCGCATTGCAAGTAGCATTAATGTAGGCGGTACACGTTACAAAATTCAGACATTTTCTAATGGACAATATTTCGCACTCAATAGGGATAGTTGTGACGTATGTACAGGTTATGCGGGAGACAGTAAAAAGTAGTGTGATTTTTCAATGAAAAATCGGATATCTTGCACATAAAGAGTGTTGGCATGTATTGCCTATACAGATTTATCGGCATTCATTTGTTTAAATGAAATCATAAGGTTTGCACATGTTCTCTGCTTAAATTATGCATACCTGTGCTTTATACTTATGCATGTAGATGTACGTAGAAATCCGCGCCACTTGCACAGTAGTTTTGGAAGTAGGTGCTTTGCAATGATATGCGACTTCCCTTCAGAGTCATCGATAGTACATTTGAAGTGCGAAATGTTGATGACGGAGTTAGATTTAGCGATGTTGATTGTGATTGGTGGATGGCTGTGTGACTGCTTCGTTCTGTCCAATGAGGCAATGGATTTGCGACTGATGTGGAAAGGGTAGAAGGACTGTGTAAGAGTTATGTGCCGCACGTAGACCACGCTTCTCTGCGGGTAGGGCGTGTCACATACGGGTTTCTACAGCAAATCCACCATGGAAAGGGGACTGTAGGGATCAGCCAATCAGATGTTCACATTGCTCTTTTGTGTCGAAAGACGGTGCGTATACTGAAGAAGGCAGAGGTGCAGAGGGTCAGGGTTTTGGTGCTTGGAGATATTTTTGTCCATGGTTTACAGCACTATGCCGAGAGTAGGCATGTCGCACACCATTTCGATGTGAGAGGAGTTGAGGTGGTGTGGAGCGCTGAGAGTGATCGCAATGTTGAGGCAATTGTGGAAGTTTGCGACATATGCATACGATGACCACTCCGCATGTAGTACTTTTGCACTACGGTGCTTGCCGTTTGGGCTACATGACTTCTCGTACTTTGTTGAAAGATTTGGAACAGTTGGTTCAAGCTGTCATGAACATCTTTCCAACTACGAAAGTAATTTTTTCTGGTTTACTCCCTAGAAGAAAATGGGACAACCGTTTGTTTTCTGTCCTGATCAAAATATTGGGAGGTGTATCATCAATGCGGCATGCGTGCATTCATGTTACGAGCTGGTATGTTTTTCTGCAGCCATGATAACATTGTTCCCAGTAATGCGGATTATTTTGAAGCAGATGTTGTTGCGTTATCGTCTTTGGGAAATGCCATGTTCTTTTGGAATGTAAGGCTTGCTTTAGAGAAGGTTCTATAATGGTTGTAGGAGTAAAGCAAGAAAAAAAACACAAAATAACAGGTGTCTGTAAGGCATCTGCCCAAAAACAAAAATAAAGTCTCTTTTTAGAGCCCACCTTAAAGGGGAAAAGGGGAATAATACTTAAATGTACAGTCATCACGCTCTGATCCTGTACGTGTCCGCGGAAATGGTGGTGGTTTTCAGGCGGTGCATGTTAACATGGGAAATTCTGGGGTGGAGACACATGAAAATGAGAATGAGCGGAGATAGGGATTGGTCAGTAAAGTTCAGTGGGTGTGTTCTGAACAGAGAGATTTAATGACTTTGTCTTCTCCCTGACAGGAGAACAGACAGCCATGGCTCTGTGTGCGCGCAAACAGATTATCTGGATTTTGGGAGACTCCTGGATACATTGGTTGAAGGTGCATGCAGAAAGTTGCGGTCTATCTGCAGATCTTGGATTTCCTCTTGTGGAAGTGCACTGGCATGGCGTGCGTGGAATGAGGTGGCTCGACTTGGTACCTCTCTGTGCTACTTTACAGAAAGAGAGTCATCCTGATATAATTATCATTAATTGTGGAGGAAACAGTTTAGGCCATGTCTCTGGAATTTCTTTGTAATTTGCAATGAAGGAAGGACTTGCGAAGGTCATGGACATGTTTCCAAATTGCCAAATACTTTTTTCCCCTACTGCACAAATATGGCTGCGTTCCTCTGCATTTGGTCCACAAATGGAGAAAGCGAGGCTCAATGTAAATAAGGCTGTTTGTGCCTTTCTAAGAGATGTTGGCATGTCCTCATTCCACAATGAAAACATTTTGTTGTGCAGCACTTTCATTTTTCACAGAGATGGAGTCCATCTCACATTTGCTGACAATCAGATTTGTCTTCGCAATGTACAATCCGCAATGCAACCTTTTTTGGATTCACTGTAACCTATTTGACAATCCGTTTTTTCAAATGTACAATTTTTGATGCACACAAAACACCACCAAAAGGCTCTTTTCAGAGCAACCACTTACTTCCAGCGTACAGAGAATTGGTTTTGCTCTGCTTGCACCCTCCATTTTTGTGTGTCCTACGACTGTCCGCTGACTTTTTCAAAAATGCGCGGAGGCCTACAACGGTCACTTGATAGTTCTATTGTTTAACTAAGAAAGGCGGCTCTAAAAAGAGCCCTTTTAATTTTTTTTGTTGTAGTTTTCCACTTCACTGCTTTTGGGTACATGACACACTAGGAGAGGAGGGCAAAGGAGGGTAAGGAAGGGACACCAACCACGGGGATAAGAAGGGGCAGGTGGAGAAAGATATAGGGTGAGCTTTACTTGGGTAGGAGGCACTTCTTCTGGTGCTCCGTGACCGTAGCCTCAAAAGCACTTTGAAAACTCTCCTCCCTGCAGAGTACTGCATCGCAATACACACACAATATTGTGACCTTCTAAAGGTAAGGACCAACAGCATCGCGAATGCCTTGTGAGGCATCTAGAGGGATGCGCTCCCCCACAGGAGTGTCTCTTGTGGTGAGAGCATCGGACACAGAGGATGCTGTGGAGGAACTCAAGATGTTGCTTCATGGTTATCGTACCCAAGCTGTACGCACCAGGTCTCCCACAACTCAGCACCAACTGGCACTGGTTACACCTCACCAGGTTTGCGTGTGCTTTTGGTACGTTCCCATAAACGGAAAACAACCACCACACCCACGACTCCCGGCGAGTGCTTGTAGTGCGGAGTTCCTCCACCTCATTCTCTTCTTCCTCTTCCTCCTCGATCTCTACATCCTCACCCGTATATCACTCTGCAGGCCCGTGGGGAGGTGGTGGCGGTGGAGGGTTTGGGGGTGGTGCTGAGGCTAATGAAGCAACAGTACCCATGGATGCCATAACAATTACTTTCCTATTGGTCACTACAGCAGTAATGGCAACACAACTGAATGTGCTATAGCCAGGGGCACAATGAAGATGCACTCGGCGGTGTGGCCATTTATAGGGGTAGAGGGTTGCGGCTTACGACCATCTTCATCAGTCAAAATGGTTCCAAAAAGTTTGAACAATATGTGCACAGGTACAGCTATTGTATGGCAAATGTGAAATGATGATTTTATACTGTGAAATAATTTCCCTTTCTGTATATAACTTATTTTGTAATGTTGCGGAAGCACACAAACTGCACAAATTAGTACACACGCTCAGCGTGGGTGCAGTCACATGATGACGTCCTGAACACATCCGCAAGGGAAATGAGTGCCCGCCGGACAGCAAATACAGAGTTACAAACGTGCAGATTCGCGCAAATGTCCTACGGACAGTGTTCGGGTCCTGCAACTAATTAAAAGTGCGACACAAGTGAGACGGACAGTTGGGGACAGGCGCAATGTTCGCTATACTTATGAGTTACTGCGCATGTGCAAGCATTATCTCATGACTGTACAGACAGGTCCAGTGTCCTTAGGACACCTCCATTTTCTTTGACTACGAACATGCCGGCCACCGCCCCTGTTCTACGGACATTTCCATCTTGGATGCGGACGATACAGACAGGTATCCTTAAAACACTCCCATTTTGCTCATTTACTGACATCCCGGACACCTGGTGTGTTCTGAGAACATGTTTTATCTCGTTTATGAGCGGTACGGAGAGCTATAATGTCCTTAGGACGCCCCATTCTGTTTATTTACGCACAACTTGCACAGATGGTGTATTCTAAGATCAGTTCCATCTTGGTTGTCATTGCTTCGGGTAGGTGTACTGCCCTTAGAACATCCATACTCTATTGCTTGCAGATTGCTCGAACAGGCGTGCTGTTCGCGGACATTTTACGTCTTTTAAAAAAATATATATACCCTCAAACTCTTCATGAACAACTAATATACAAAAACTTTCAAAATACACACACACACTTCAATCAACAGAAACACAGGGGGAAGCAGATACTGACATGAATATAGGGGAATTAGGGTTCAATACAGGATGGTTGTGAGGGGAAGATTTGTGCGGGGAAGAAGGGATGGATGTTTCATCAAAACGTCTATTTTCCTCTTGAAGGTTTGGGGACGGTTCACTAGGGAATGGAGAAGGGGGGCAGGTACAGGTGGGACAGTGATAACGTACTTTTCCTCTCACTAACTCCTCCACAAATTCCCTTAAACTTTTAAAATTATAATTTAAGGTGTCCATTTTCAGTTCTATCCTTTCCAGCCTGTCTTCCTGTGTGTCGTTTGTTGGCCTTTCATCTTTTTTTTCCTCGTCTGTTAAAAAAAAAGATACATATGTTAAATGCCCATACAATACTGACCATTATTTCGCTTATGCAGAGCAGTGTGTACCATTCTTATCGCTATCTTCGGACATTTCCCCATGCAGAAAATTCTCCTCCAACCACTCCAAAGTACTGCACATTTCTGTATCAAAACAGAAATACATTATTTTTTCTGCACCTCATACAAAAAAGTGCACACACATATAAGAAAAATGAAGTTCACGTACTATTTTCTTGTAAATTCTTTGTTGTGCGGTGTGCGTCTACTGTCGCTTCTGGCTGCACAGTTTCTGTGAGGTAATTACGTTGGAGGCATATCTTATTTTGTTATGGTATAATCCATTTCATTCTACATGGTAATTAAATGCATGCGTAATGTGTGAGACGTGTAGGTTCAATTGGTTAGTTATTAGTACTTACAATGTGTTTCTGTGTTATTTTTTAAACTTGTGCATTTCTCATATGGCACAATAGTACAATTTCACATACCCCCTGACTGTTTGGGTAGTGTTCATCTCGTCCGCGCCTGTCTGCAGATAGGTGCTCAGTCCGTGCCTTTCAAATATCATTAGCAAGGGGGTTCGGTATGTTCTATGTTACATGTTTATAAAGTAAGGGAATTATAGTACACATCTCCCAAATTCACATGATGAAAGTGTTCATTCAGTAAAAAAACTTTGTTAACGGGATGTTATGAGTAAGTTGCCCTACTAAAAAAGTATGAAATTCTGAAATTCACTAAAAAAAACTTTGTTAAAGGGACGTTATGGTTAAAAACCCGTAAAATTCACAATACAAAACTTTAACGGGACGTTATGGTTAAGTTGCAATACTAAAACCTGACATTATGGTTGAAAGTAAAACCGAAAAACCCCTGAAATTCGCCAGTTATGGTAGGCTAAGCAACCATAACTGCCCGCACCACTGTGCAATGCTAACACTAACACCCAGGACATCAATGATGACATCACAAATGTCATTGATGACATCACTGATGACATCACGTGTGAATTTACTTTTCAGACGAGGGGTTGTGAATGTAATTGTAGCAAAAAAGTATCAGGGATTATCGGGACATGTGTAATAAAGTACATACTTCATCACACAATGTAGTGTTCTAAAGAAAATTCCATTGCAGTGTTCTTTCTAGTACAGGAACCTACTCATACAGAATTGTAGGTATTGGCTGCATCATACACCACAGAGGTGCTATGTTTGTACTTTCCAAAGTTGTATAATAAAAAGGTGAATTTCACAGGTTTTTAGTAGTGCAACTTAACCATAACGTCCCCTTAACAAAGTTTTTTTAGTGTGTGTGTGTATATATATATATATATATATATATATATATTGAAGTGAGTAAAGAATAGATGTTTCCACTATGTATCCTAGCAGAGCTGGATCAGAGAAGGAAGGCCTCTTTTCCAGTGTGTCGTAGTTAAAAACAATTGAACAAATTAACTGGAGTGAAACTCTGAATGGCAAGGCTTCGCGAGCCCCAAGAATCCAAGGTCTTATCAGGCTGGGTGAGCAGATATTGGATACAAATCGTGTGAAAGAATGAAACTCCTGTTCAGAAGACATGGACGAAAGCAAGGAAGACATCAGAAGTCTATTAGAAAATAGTATTTCAAAATGCACTAGCGCTCGATTTTGTGGTTTTCAGACACGTGGAAGAAAGAAGATGGACGAACATGACGGTCACACCTACGCGTGAGGACAGAGCGTGCCTTCACTTCCCTGAATTCTCCAGAGCAAAAGAACACTTCCAAGGACAAGTTCAAAGCCTTAATTGACAGCAGACCACTGAGGTGATGATAGATGAATGTGCTAATTGGTGGGAAGCTATGGTTAAAACTAGCTCACCAGCACCTTACGACCAGCCTGCGTGCATCTAACGTAGGTGGAAAAGTTCTGACGGAGGTTAGAGTGCCAACCAATTGTGGGGGGCCACGTGATTAAGGGTCCCATAGTTTGTGTAACCAATGGGACATGGTGTAGTTCGTGACGTTCATAGTGACCTGTTCAAAGGGAGGGCTTAGTTGCCCCACCTGATGTTAAGAAACCTATCACTTTTCTTCACGCTCTCAGACTACTATGGATCATATACTTAGAGGTTCCTGTAGACCCAATCACTTTCTCCAATAGGTTTTTGAAGTTTGCTATGTAGGATGACGCTAGTAAATACATAGGTTGACGTCATCAGTGACGATTTTGTGTTATAAAAGAATGCCTTTTTTAAGATGCATTGAGAGACCATACGCTGAGGCGTCCATTGATGTCCGTTGTACTCTCTGTTTTAGATAATTGATATTAAAACAGTTACCTTTTTGCCAACTACCTGAGTCGTTTCGATTATTGATGTTTGAGTAACTTCTGCATCCCCATCCATCTCAAGGGTATTGCTACCTTGTCTTAAAGGGCAGGGGTCCACCAGTTCAACATTTGTAAACATGAGGCCACAGACGAAGATGTGGTGCCTGTGTTACCCTCCCACTCCTCCACCTGCACAACATGATTTCTTCCCATCTGGATTTCCCTCTGCATTCATCGCTCACACCAGTCAGTCACTCGTGTACTGTGAAATCTCAGACTCATGTCTTGCTTATGCTTTATCAGCCTTAGGGGTGAAACAAAACCTACATTTGGGGGATAACCCTTGAAATGTTAGGCGATGCGCAAACCTCAGAGATGGTGGGGGAGGGGCAAACGTAATTCTGTGGGAGGCATCTAATTTATTTATGCATTCTGAGACTTCTTTATGCATTCTAGTGCAATTTCAATGTTACAAGCAGTTAACTCTCTCTTTTAAGTCTGAATGCACCCACTTAAGGACTGCTCTGAGAATAAGCAGTCTCCTGTCCCCTCTCTAAACTTCCAATCATTCCCCTGGTATGCTTTCGGTTTTGTAGGGTAACTCATGAAAAAAGTACAGTAAATACAAGTCACCAAAAGTACACAGGCGCATTTCCCAATGCATTGTCTTGCCTGTCCCTGTAATACTTGCCGGTACAATATAAAAAACATTTTTATACTGGTTTTGCCCATACATTTCCATGCTGGCTCCACCAACATATGCTGGTATTCCCATATAAGAACCTACTCCTGTTAGCTTTGAGATGTTTTTTATAGTATCATTATTGGCACTAGGCACTAAGCTGGCTGTGCCAATGCATGCCAGTACTCCTATGTAAGGTCATACTCCCATTGGTTTGGCCATTAAAAGTGACATGTCACCATAAGAAAACAAAGCTAACACACCATCGACTTCCTAGATATTAGGATCTCAACAGACCAGAGTGGCATACAGACACGAACATACAGAAACCCTACGGAAGTGAACTTTGTCCTTTCTTAACTAGCTGTCACAAAAAGACAGTAATAGAGAATATTCCTAAGGGTGAGTTTATTTGTGCCAAGAGGAATTGCAGCATGAATGAAACTTACCTGGAAGATTGTAGCTTTTTTATTGATCGTATTTTGAACATAGGATACAAACTGAGGAATATCAGCACAGCCATAACAAAAGCCAGTGGCATACCAAGAGTCAACTTACTGAAACCCAAAAAAGAAGATATCGGTGCGGCAGGATGAAACCCTAAGATGCATAATCCAGTACCGTGATAGACATAAATACCACAAAAAACATTGGCATATCCTTTCCATTGACCAGGATATACATAAAGGACTGGGTCCCATATAGGCCCCAAGTCTCCTATTGTTGAGCAGGAACATTGAACAGATGCTGAGCCCATCGTTCATGGCACTACAAACAATGGCTCCTGAAAACTGGGTCTCCAAACAGACCAGACTAGGTTTCCACAAATGTGGAACATGCTCCATGTCTTCTCATGCACTTTTCACCAATCACTCACAGTTTGGCACCACTTTGAAACAGCATCAAACAATTCATAAATTGCAGTTCTAAATATGTCATTTATGTTATCTGTGTTTGTGGTCTCAAATACATTGGAAGAACCACCTGGGAGCTGAGGACAAGAATACAGGAACATTTGAACACCCTAAGAACATCAGACGTGAGAAATCTGTTGTCGGTCCATTGGCAACAGAAACACTAAATAAACAATCAGAAATACATTAAATTTGTTGGTCTCGATTGTGTGAAATGTGATTCCCGAGGTGAGAACCGTGAACTCAAACTGTGCCAGCATGAGGCCAGACTGATTGGCTCAACCAGAAATGTAGATCAAGGTCTTAATGTTGAACATGAATTCAATGTCTTTCTATAATACCATGTTTCTTACGTAGACCTTACATTACATCTCTTGTACATGCCCCTGCAATGTACACGCTGCATGTCAGAGGGATTTTTCCCACAGACCGCTACACCACTATAGTCTTAAGCATACATCCTACTTAGTAATAGGGACCCTTTGTCCACCAATGGATTTGCCCTTCAGGGAATGCCATGCACATATACCACCATTAAGCAGCACTGGATCACAGATATAGGCCTCTCCACTTAGGCCATCCAGTTGTACATAACTCATTCTTAGCATCCTATGCACATTCCACGCACAATCACAACCTTATGTGCAATAACTACTCATAGCGTTCTTACATGTAAACATCTGGCTCATCATGTACTTTTACAGTCTGCTCTGTCAGCTGCACCTGATCCCATATGCAGGGTGACACAGGTGCGCTTTACTAGTCACCTTATACTTTGCCTGTCATCCAACGCTCTGTCCACATACAGCAATCAATATGTGAGGCATTCAACGCTCTTTTCACACACACCATCCAATCTGTGTCACACCGCACATGCAAGGGGACTATGGCAATCAACTTCGTTTACCCCAAGCATTGTGCCACAATCCAACAATCTCTACACACACTGTAGCCAATGTACGGCAAACTCCAGTATGCCTGCATGCCATTGCGACCGCTGATACTAGTTAATTTTTCAGGCCCGCAGCTAGTTGCCATGATTAATGAATCCTGCCTTGCTGACTTGCCAACTCGGCCTATCACAGACCTGGAGCAATAGGGCCAATCCGGACTCTGTCCCCTCAACCAATAGTAAGAGTCGCCACAGACTATTTACCAGGAAGTTCTCTGCTGGCTATTCATTCACCGGCCAGAGAAGCAGAAGCTATTCAAAGCATCCGTTCTAACCAGGTAAGAGGAAACATTGGGAACGATCGGGCCAACACGATCACATGTATTTTCCAGTGTTCTTGTCACCCTAATCACGGGCACTGGCCCACGATGAGCATTTATTTAGTATTCCAACCCCACCATCTTGTCTGCGCGGAACCACCCGGCTCCAATTCTAGCAGAACATGACCTTGTGTCCTTTCACTTCGACTAACCTGAATGCAGGTACGGGTGCATTGACAAATTGATGACCTTGTGTCCCAATGGAACAATGTTTTCTACGTTGAAATCCCGGTGTTTGTTCGTTTTTAGCTGAACATGACTGCGTTTTTGTTTACATCAATTATCCTACATCTAGGCACGGGCGCACTGCGACGTTAACCATTAGACTTAATATATTCTCTCCTAACCGCATTTACTGAACACAATTGGCACTCAGTGTCAGCTGAATACGATTGCGTGTTCTCTCCCTTAGACTACCCCAGTTATGGTACGGGTGAAGAGCCACGCCAATCGCTAAGCCCTTACTCCCAGCCGGAACACGCACTCTATTTGTTACATGATTCCTCAACCCTGCCACCCATTTCAAAGACACTCCGAACAAACTTGGCTAGGCCACGGCCACATCTAACTCTCAGCCGCTACGTGCACTCTGCGATGAGTGACATGGTTCCCACGCCAGTCATTATTAGCACTCTCTAAATAACTTGACTCAATTTTGATGACAGGACCAGAACACAGGCTTATACACATATAAATGGCAGTGCTGCCCTTCTTAATATCCCGTCTGCCGCAATGGGAAAGTTGCTCCAGCACACTCTATTAATCACGTACAGATGAGGATCACACATGTTAGCACAGACACGCCCCATGCTTCGGACATTTAGCACGGTGTACACACCACACAGATCCTGCTCATCCGACCGCCATCTAACTTCACAGTCTCAAGCGTTGAACAATATCCAAACAGGATGTACTTACCTTACACCTAATAGTCTGAGACTGAATGTGAAACTTTTCACCCACAGAAGCACTATTCAGTGCCCCAATTTGCCAATTTGGCCACCCCAGATCAGTGTATATGAAACTAATCTACCTGGTAAGCCATCACTTTCTCCATAAATCATTCATTCTAAGGGATCATACCAGACCCACATTCAACTGACATTCTTTTCTTCCTTTTCCCCTTGGTGTATTGTTCTTCCTCCTGTCATGTGGCATATACCGACATCAACTGTAACAAACGATATGCATTAAATCAACAATTAATCTGTTTTTGACAATGTATATATGGCGATCAATCATTAACATCAACTTCTCACCAACGTCACTAAACTCACCGTACAACACTATACTACCACATCACTATGGGCACACATGCAGTTTAATGTTATGAGACTCTCTTGCTAAACCAAACATCTGTTCAAAATGTTATAACTGCTGACCAATGAATGACACTCTCAGCCTTGAAAAAGACCCCGAAGTGGTTGAAACACGTGTCAGCACCTTAGTAACATTAAAATAACAGTGGCACAATGCAGGATACAAATTCTCGTCATTCTTTGAAATTGAAACATAACAAATGCAATTGAAGTCCTACGTAATATGTGAACTACGTGTATAGCGCCAACTCCGTAAGAATCCCAAACCTTCTGCAACGTTTTTCAGGGGGCATTGAGCACTTCCCCACTGGGTTCCTACAACGGGCTGCAAGTACACACCAACCTCAAAGAAGCAAGCTCCAGCGTGGTAGTCACACATTCCTGGTGCTCCACAACCCCCTCCCCTTCTTGGACAATAAGAAAACATGTCCAAATTGGTTTCAGTGTAAGCCAGTCTAGACCCATAATAACACTTATCATGCTTGCTTCATTATAGATGTTCAGTTAATAAAAATTCATGTTACACTACGAAAAATACAGGCCACTACGGTACTTATCATGCTTGCTTTATTAAAGATACTGAGTAATAAAGGTCATGCCACAGTAAGCAATGGTTAGATTGGCTGCACTGAAATGCCAGTCTAGCCAGGTAATGACACACATGACATGCACCCACCAACCCAGAACATTCACCCACCAGTCACTCATCCATATACCTTCTCTCACATACACTCACACTAGCACCCCCCTGAAAAACACACACGCACACTATCAAATTCCTATTCATTCACCCACCACTCTCTGACCCATACACCTTCTCTCGTGTCCACAGATGCACACTATCAAATTCCTGTTCATTCACCCACCACTCTCTGACCCATACACCTTCTCTCGCATCCACAGATGCACACTATCAAATTCCTATTCATTCACCCACCACTCACTGACCCATACACCTTCGTTCGCGTCCACTCACACTGCATTCTCCACAAAGGTACGTACCCATCCAGATCATTCAAACACCCTATCACATTCATACTCATTCACCCACCACTCACTCACTCTTACACCTTTCCTTACATCCACTCTCACTGCAATATGTACACAGGCACACACCCAGCCACAAACTTTAAAACACACATGCTATCACATTTATTCTCATTCACCCACAACTCACTGACCGATTGCACATACATACACCTGACACGCACTTTACACATGCAACATATACATCACATTAAAAAAAAAAGCCTTCTTACCTGTTTCTTCAGCTTCGGTCCATCACTCCAGGCCACCCTCAGCTCCTCCGTGCTGCTCACAAACAGGAACCAGGAAGCTGAGTGAGCTTCCTGGTTCCTGTACATGAGCCGATGGAAACACGCGGGAGAAGGGGTTGGTACATAACATGGCATGTGACGCGTGCCACATATTACGGTCAACTCCAATCCCTGTTGAGGCCTAATGAGTGTGGACTGGGCCAGGGCCTGAAGATCTTGGGGGGTCCGCAACGCAGGGGCTACAGCGGCCCCCAGGAGCTTCCATAACAAAAAAGATATCTTTTTTTTTTTTACTTTGGGATCGCAAGGGAGTCTCCAGGAGTGGCAGCGGCCACAGGGACCGCTGCCGTGACGCCCAAATTACATCCTTGCGCGCTGCCCCTGTTTCTAACATAGTTTTGTACTTTTCAAGTGAGGCCCACTTTGTGCTTTGAGTTGTCAAAGTGCACAGCATTTTGATGTGTGGCAGTTTCAATGAAAGTGCTTGTTTATCTCTAAGCCAGCAATGTTCCTTTCCAATCTGCAATCTGTTTATACTTTTCAGCATATTCTGTGTTTCAACTGCAGAAAGACACACACTTTCCTTAATGCACTGTTCCTTGTGCCATCTTCATCAAGACACATATGTTCACTCACCAGGCCCTTTCGCTGTGTTAAGGTTTGGGCTGGCATGTATATGTCAACGTTTCCTTTCCCATTTGAATAATGTATTTCAAATCAGAGGCCTAACCCGGCCTTTCAGTTATGTAATTCTGCCAGTTATTAAACCCCACACACTGGATAGCTGAGGCATGGGTGTGGAGCTTATGGTGGAAGTAGTTAATGGCTTTCCTCAGTGCAACAAATGCTCCCTGTTATTTAAGCTTTCTTTTTATACTATTTGAGATGTGTGTTTAGGGGTATGATTTTGGTGAAACAGCCTATTCAGCTCATCAAGTTTTGCTGACATAAAGTGATTTCCCCCGGTTCACTTAATGTGTTCAAATGGAAATTCTGCTCTCGCCGTCCACCTGCTCATCCCTTCCAAATTCACAGGCTCTCCGGTACCCCTTTCAAAGTCTTCTGCTCTCTTCTTCCATTTGCTCCTCTGTTTCCTTCCATAGGTTCCCTCACGACTTTGACCTTGCATTTGCTACTCACTTCATCTTGCATACGCTCCCCTGTCCCCATAAGGAAACTATTGCCAAAGCATGAACATTGAAAGCTGTATACTGCAGAACCCTTAGCAAGCGTCCTAGAGATTAATCCGAGTTACTCATGCCCTAAGACTAATGTTGTGTTCCTTTTTTCAACATAATGCTACATTTGAGCTATAAAAAAACAGTACAGAGCAAAAGAGACGCAGGAAAAAGTGTGGCAATATCAATCTACCTATCTTCCCTTCCCGTCTGCTCTCCCCATTCCATTCCATCCACTCCTCATTCACCTTTCAGCCCTGTCACCTTCCATCAGCTCCCTCTGACCATCATTCCCATTTACAACCACTCCTACCTTCCATGTTTTCTTGGCCTGGCTGGGGAGAATCGAGGATGATGCATCCTCCTCCTCTGCAGGGGCTGAGCAACAAGGCCCCCCTGTGATTACTCCATGTAAAATGATGTGCTCAACAATACCTACCTCAGTGCAGTGGCTACTCCCGGCAGGTCACGGAGGAGCTGCTTGTGGACCAGCCATCTTGTTGTGAAAGACAGCCGCCCTCTTCCTTGATAAATATCGAAGCAAGGAATAGGACATTTTGTTTCTTGCAAAATGACATTCTGAAGCACAAAATTGTATTTCTTGTTGCAATTTTGCAGCACATTTTAATGGAGTTGACGGTGTATGGGAATGCTAGCTTGCAGGAAAGAGTGGGATCAGGAGATAAACTATGCAGGTTGAGGGGTTTCTGGCCTCCTGGGATTACTCCTGGTCGGCTGTGGTAGGGAGGAGAGGGCACTGCTCCTCTACCACCTCCTATACAACATTGTCCGGTATATACTGTTTGCATACTGTTTATAATATGCAATTGTCTGATGATGTCTTGTTTGACATATTTAATTTGCGTTGCTGTTGAATATCACAATTTTTTTGTTCAATAAATGTGGCCTTATATTTTCCAAAGAAAGATGTGTGCATGTCTCCTTGGCGGTCCCCGATCCCTGCCCTGCCCATCTATTAAACCATGAGTGGGGCTGTTTTGAAGAACTCATAATGCAAACTGAATCACTTCTAGGGGAACCTAATTTTGGCCAGAAACACACAGTGAGATTAAATGATTTACCCAGGATTACACACTTTGGTTAAGTGGGAAAGCCAGAATTTGAGCATTGCCTGCAATTTAGTTACTTGACCACACATCTTCCCAGCTCAACGTGGGACATGTGTGTGAAGTTCAGAGTCTTTGCTCACCAATCCTTTTTTAATCCTTTTTTTTTACAGAATTTTAAATGGTACTTATACCCCACATACCATTGCTGCTACTCTGTATATCAAAGACATTTTAAGTGATAGGTATGATTTATAGGACACAAATGTTAATGTTATGAATTGTATACTTTTATACCAATGATTGTAAGCCATGAAAATGAAATGTTATTTATTATTTATTTATTTATATAGTTTCTGTATGACATTTTTCTCTTTACTTTTCTTTTTCAATTTAATTTGTTTCTTTCTCTTTTTTCAGCAGCTTCTAAACCATAAACAATAAAAAGAATACTCAATTTTCTACAGATTACTTTAAAAAGATACAAGTCACATGATAAAACAACCTGACAATCTGCATGTCATTGTAGAAATGGGTTGATGAAAACAAATATTGGGGTATGTTTGTATTGAATCCTAAATTGCATGGAGGGGACCACTCCAGTTTGTGCTTTTTTGCCAAATGTCCCCTAAAGGCAATTTGAATTGTTTCCACCAAGTACTGGAAAAGAAAATTGCAAAACATAGACAAAATTGCCTTTTCTCTTCACTTTGATAATACGTGTCTGGAAAAGTGTACATTTCTCCCACAATTAATGATTTTGATTCTGCTTGCATTTACCAATAAAGCTAGGTGGTATTCTTCCAAGTCCTACAGAGTTGAAAAATTGTCAATAAATTGATTTGATTGTAGCTTTATTTTCCCTTTCCTGAATGGAAGCCATTACATTCTCCAGAATGCAAATTCATGAGAACTTACAAAAGATCTCATACAGACACAAAGTGAAATGAAATGCATAACAAAGTAATTGTTTCACACAGCTTGTTCTGTACCCTATATTTTTTAATCACCCAATAATCACACTTAGATAGCTTATTAAAAGCTTATATCATTTTAAGAAATAAGTGCCAGTTACCCTTTTACCTTTACTAATTACTCCCTGTTTTAAATCTGCTGCCTAAAAATGTGAAAAAGATAAGGCCTCACTCAGAGGGCCTTTGCAGCTCCGGCTGAATTTGAGAGGAGGAAGACAGAACAAGGGCGCCAGACAGAGTAGGAGGAGAGAGGCCCAGGGAACATTCATCTTTCAATTAAAAGTTAGCATCCCTCATTCTCAGGCCATGAGACTGGCCATTTGTCCCTTGTATGACTGGTAAATCCACCTGTGATTGCACTCTGTAGGAAATATATCAATAGCTTTTTTTAGGTTGAACAGATGTACACTGTTACTTTGTCAGCAACTTAATAGAAAATGGTCTTTTCTTAAATTATTTGCCAGGTTTCGTTATCAATCTTCTGAGAGGCAGATGTCTATGGGCGGGGGTCAATCCTCCAGTCCCACCACCCCCCTCTGTCAGTGGTGGGATTCCACAGTAAACAACTTCCGTTTCTGGCACTGCCCAAACACCCAGCAGTTATATAATACTTTTAAAACAAGACCCACAATACACATGAGGAATTCTGTTTGCATACAAACATTGCTAATGGTTACTTCAAGAGTATGATGTTATCAAGTCAGTACTCATCTGTTCATTTCATGAAAAGTTCTGGCCAGGCAGGCTAGGCTTCCACACAGACAAATATTTATTCTGTTTTGTTCAGAACCTCACTGGTAAGTATGCATGAGAAGACGATCTGAAGCTGATCCATACTTGCCATCTTGGCCTTGATATGTTTAGGTAGGTTCTTGTTGGACCAACTCAGTGAGGCGAAGTTTGATTCCCTAGGCGTAGCAAACCAGGCACCCACATCTGGGCATATATACTTTGAGTTACGGAGACAAACTGAAATGAACACGCACTGACAACGCCATCAGTTTGGGCTTTTGAGTACACATGGGATAGGCATTTACCAGGCACTGCTATAAGGGTAGCACCTGGCAGTAAGGTGGGAACATCGAGAAAAGGGTGCGAGTACCTAGGCATATGATGTAATTGTTAAGGTGGCTCAAAAGTCCTAGGTAAGGCCAGAGGAAACAGTTAATCCAAACCAGACGCATTGACAGAGTAGACAAAGTACACGAGAAAAAACAACTTTATGCGCATTGAAACAAAGGTGGGACTACATACAAGCTTTGAAATCTCGTCGCACTTGCCATACTTATCAAAAACAATTGAAGTACTCCAAACTTGTCATCATCAACGTCATAACATAATATCAGTTTACATAACCTATGGGAAACAGGGATAGATTAGTGGGTTTTGCTACATACAGATTCCATACAGGTTAAGCAGTTCATTGGGTCACAAGTATCTGATGGCGCCACCTGAACCACCCGTGTATTGATAAAAAGTTAACCTACATCATCTTCATGGGAAAAGGTTGGTTGGCCTACTACTTGATGGGCGGCATGTCTCCTAAGTATTTTAATAGGTTGCCACATTGATTACCAACCTTGGACACTTGGAAGGTCATCTGGATATAAACCAGACATAGAGTAGGAGGCAAGAGGACCAGGCAACATACATCCTTCAATTAAAAGTCACTATCCCTCATTCTCAGGCCATTAAACTGGGCAATACCTTTGTACTTGGCCTTGTGTGGCGCCTCATGCCTACATGTGCATTTAGGTAGTACGGCAGGTGTCCTATCTGTGTTTGCTTCTAATGAATGGCAAGTGTTCTCCAATTATGGGTCATGTGCGATGGGACCATGTTTGGAATAGATTGACCTCTTATTTATTGAGATTTCAGCTAATATTAATGTACGTGTTGTCTTTTCTATTGACACTAGGGAATCTCTTGAGTTATTCGCCTTAAAATGTTTTGGCTTACTATTGTACTGCACCTGGTTAACAAAGGCTGGTTGTGCTCTTATAAAATTAATAGCTCTGCACGGATATGTATTTATGTGTGTTTAGCCTTTTGAGTTTTCCTGAGGCTTTGAGGCTTGTGCTCACCTAGAGATGTGCTGCGGATTTTGAATAAAATGGCTGCCCAGTTACACTCTTGTTTCTGTGTTAGTGAGCTATATTGGGATGTCATTCATGTTGCATTTACCTTGTACATTGATCATGTTAGTGTTCTTCATGTCTGTGGATGCTATGTTCAATTTCTTCATGTCTAAACGCATATTTTACCTATCGTGTCTAGTGCATTCTTTTCTACTGTTGCAATATTAGTTTGCATGCTTTTGTCATCTTCAGCTCACATTCCAAACCCTGCTGTACCTGTGGGGATAGGGGTGGATTGGCTGTCTCGGTGAGTAACGTCTCTCACCTTTGCGCTATTGTTGAGGGGAGGGACAGAAGCTATGGATGGCACATTCATCTGCCGTCCCGCACTCCCCCCTCTGGTTGACTCCTTGACCACACTCATTCTTCTGCCCTACCCCAAATAGTGCATATTGGGTACCCATATTTTACTTACCCCCCTCAGGCTACCGCCACATCTCACGTGTTCGTCTGGACTCCAGGTCATATAGCAGCATTGCTGGGGTCCTGAGGCTAGGAGTATTTTGGCCCAGGAGGTGCAATAGGGCTCGCCACTATTTGAGTACGGGGAAGTCATCGGTTTGTGTATACTCATGCACGTGAGTATCCATGTTTATCACTATTTTCATTCCTAATGCCTTTTTGGAAGTCTTTTTGAATTGGCTTATTGTTATTCTCAAGACACAGAATGCTAGTAGTACTAGTACTAGTATGGCCACTAGTATTATTTTGATAGCCAACCAGGTGGGTATCCATAAGAGCAGGTAGGAAAACCAGTCCTCATCTACAATGTCGTCCACCTCTTCCACCATTTTTGTGTTCAATTCTATCGCCTCCGAGAGGGTCCTATATTCCTCATTGTGGGCAGGTGTGTACGTGCAGCAAGACGGTCCAAATCTTGCACACACACCATCTTCCATGGCTGTAATAAGGTCAAGGAGAAAAACCTGTTTTGGAGACTCTTATGTCTGACTCCTCTCAGCTCTTCCTTTATGGCATTAAAACCTTTCACAGTAGTATTTCTTGCCTGCAACAGTTCCCACCGTGTTATTTGCAACCACTTGACATTGGCATGTGCTTGCAAGCTGGCAGTTGACAAATATGCAAAGAACATTTCTGTTCTAATGAACAATGTATGCTCCTCTGGAATGGCTTTATACACATTGGCTGCTTTAACAGAGGAAAAGTTATCCCTCCTTGTGCGTTTAAAGGTGAGGGACTCTTATTTCTTAGGTGTGCATTCATTCAGGGTAAATCACCAATTTGCTTGTCACTCTGGGTTACAGCTAGTAATGGGACACTTATTATCACTAGGGAGCAAGTGCCTTCCCAATTTGGAGGGAGCTGCATGTAGGCTGTGGAACCATATGCCCATTAATGGTCCATTAATACCGCAGTGTCTACCTTCATTCCAGACAAATTGAAAATGCGTGTGCACCCTTTATTTTCCCCTATTTTTACTGCGCCTGTATTTTGTATGCAAAGATAGGCATTTTTCTAGGGGAATATGTGTAGTGGACCTGCTTCATCCTCTACCCACATTAGCATTTTAGTGTATCTAGTCCATTCTTTGAGGCCCTCCTTATTTACCCTTTGCACAACCGCACACGGTTGCTCTACGAGCACCTCTGTTTTACAGCCAATCAGTCCTTCGACCCAGCCTTCTGTGATAAATACCTGTCCTTCTATCTGTAACTGGCCTCTTTCACGACATCCAGGAATTTCTCTTTCCCTTTTGTCAGTGCATTTCAGAAATTGGTGGTCTTCTATTATGATTTCCCCCTTCTCGGGCCTGATTATATATAACGTATTACCTCGTATTGTGTTTCAACATCGCTCCTCACTGACACTTAATTTATGAAATTATCCTCATGTGTCGAATCTTCTTTTGTTACCCAATGCACTGAGGCACTTCTTGTGTCAGGCAGTGTGCAATGCGTGTGGCTACTTTGGTGGGTATGAATGGTTTGGAGGCACTTATGTCATAGGGCATGAGGTAACACACAAAACAGCTCTCATCGGATGTCTCACTCCGCACTCGGCTAATGAGCAATATAATCAAAACTTTGTCCCATGAAGCATTGATCATCAATTACACTTCTTTTTGTCCTCCTCCCGGAGTGATATTTTTAATATATTTCTCAGGGGTTGTTTCATTTGACATTACTATATGTATTGGATTGGTGTTAATGTGGTATAAATGTAAGTTCGGCATGGTGAAAAGGCATAAAATGATCAGCTGTGGGATTGGCCCACTAAAAGTGGAAGGGGCTTTGTTGATAGCCGCACAGTTCTATGCACTAAGCTGGAGAATCCCCTAAATAATCGTGTTTCAAGCAAATAATTACAGGCAATTAATTACAGGCAATCAAGTTTGGGTTACAGGTAAATATACAGGGTTTAATATTAGGCTGAGGCACTGTAAGCAGGCCTCAGAGCATGCTTTTCTACTAGAAACAAATTCACATTTTATGAACTTGCTTCGTAGCCGCAGAGGCTGGCAGCATATTGCAAATGATAAATTCCCAAGATCATACAGAAAGAGCTGAACAGCCTTTGATACTTTTGAGGTCAGAAAGAAAAGCTCATGGGTGCCGTGGGAAAGGCAGCGAATGCACAATCATTTTATAATTTGGCATAGTGATTTATGAAACTGGCCCACTGACGGTTTCAAAATATTCCATGGCTTTTTCAAATTGTCCCTTAGCACATCCCACCCTGGGAAGAGGTACAAAGAGTTCCTAAGATGCAACAGTAAAACGAAAACTTGGCAATGGTTCAAGGCTCTTGTAATGTCATGATTGGTTGTATTCCCATGAGAAACTGATGTCTCAATGTTTTGGCATTATGATGTGGGAATTATGGGTTGGATTGTGTCATTACAGAGTTGGTCATGGGTGGTGTGGCAAGGATTGCAAGACCCAATCATTTCAGGATAATGTATGTTTCACTACAGGGGAATGACATAGTTCTACCAATAAGCCTCACATGGAGGACTAACATCATGTTGCAATGTGGGTTGATGCTAATTAGTTTGTATGATTATAAAAGCTCTTGTTTTAGGGGTGTATTTTTGACCACGCCTTTCATGCAGTTCTGTTCCACATTCTGTATGAATTTTGTTTTCCGAGCTGTGACTGGACCCAGAATAAATTGTTACTTCTTGCTTGGTGTACACTCCCTTTTGGATTACTTTTGAAATGTATTATTGGTGAGTTCTGAGGCAACCCGCTGTACATTTTGGGTGGCCCGTACAGGGAAACTCTGCTTTCCCTACCAGACATGGGAATTCCAGCCGTGCTCTCGGAGCAGTGCGGCACAGCGTTTGCAGACCAGTCCTAAGAGCTCAACACCGAGGAGGCCATGCAGATGTCGAGTTCACGAGGGTCTGCCTGGTCGAAACGCTCCCTGCACTCAGAAGGTGGTACTGGCCTTTAAAGGAAGACTCTTCGGTCAAGAAGAGCTGAGAATCTCCAAAGAAGGATACGTGAGTGTACCCGTGCATGAATGCACAGGGGACAGGGATCTTTTTTATGGTGTATAGGACCCACCCTCAAGAGGTGGAGGGCGAATGGCCATAGTAGTCATAGATCTTTGGTCTACTTACCCAATAAGGGAGTGTGTGTGGGCAGTGGCACATCTGCATTAGAGCAGAGGGTTGCATAGTAAGTGGGGGTGCAGGCATTTGGTATAGTTGGGTCATTTTTTATTTCCGGGGGTAAGGAATATTGAAGTTGGGAAGAGAAGGAGAAGAGGCCTATGCATTGGTGTTTTGTTGAAATAGTAGTAGTTGTGTGATAAAGTGAAGCTATCTTGTTTTCTGTTTATTGTGGCTGTGGAAGTCGCGGAGCGGCCAGAGCTGAACTAATATGTAAATATTGTAGGAGCTGTATAGCACGTGCAGCAGGCACGGTTGAACAAAGGGAGGAGCAACCAAACCCTAGGCACATTAACATAGGGCATAATTGTTAAGGTGGGAGGCCTCTCCCTCCTCTTCCTTACAGCATGCTGACTGGCCGCCTGGTGTACCTCAGACTCCCACTGGTCCCCAGGCATCCCCGCCAGTGCTCTCGTGCAGTTGCCTCAGAGTCATACACCCCACCCACACTCAATGCACTGAGAAATTAACTCAAGAGAGTGGCTCTCCCTGCACTTATCCCAGTCTCAACTGACTGGGTGCACTTGACCCTCCCCTAAATGTACCATCTGTGCACATGCTCGATCCGTACGCACCGTGCCTGAAGATCATTCCGTCTTTTCTCCCTTGTCTTCACCCCTAATTGTACTGTCCAGGGCAGATCAACTTCCTTGAACATTAGGCGCCTATTTCATATAATGGCTAGAATAGATTTGGCGGCCCGAGGAGGTGGCAGTGACACTTGGCACCCAGAAGACGTTCGACATGGTCTTGTGAGAAAACCTGGGAGTGGTACTGGCGGTGGTGGGTATCGGGCCGGAAATGCTACACTATATAAAGCTACTGTGCATGAATCCCTCTGATAGAGTCTTGGTTAATTCTTCCAAATCTGAACCCTTAGCGCTTGGCAGGGGCACCCGCCAGGGATACCCACTGTCCCCAGTCCTTTTCGCCATGGTCATTGAACCCATGGACACAAGGGAATCTGCCTCAGCGGAATACCTGGAATAGTCTCAGTCTATACGGATGATGTCCTATTATATATAAGGGATCCTAAAACAAATCTAGGTACTGTTAACTGGGACATTATTCAGCTGGGTCGGTTTTTCCGGGTTCACAATACACCACTTCAAGTCAGAAACGTTCCCAGTAACCAACCATCTGGGGGGTATCCTATTCGCTGGTCCCCTAATGGGATCAGATACCTAGGAGTGTGGATCTCTGGTGCAAAATCCTCCCTCTTGAAAGATAACTATGAGGCCATGGAGGACTACGTGGTGAGCAGGCTTGCCAAATGGCAGGCCCTCCCTCTCACAATGGCAGGTAAATTATCCCTTGTCAAGATGGTGCTGATGACCAAACTATTGTATATATTTGTCAACGATCAGTAGGTCCTTCTTCTCAAGGCTTCTCAGGTTTTGTGCTCAATTCTTGTGGCATGCCGGTGTGGTCCGTAAAAAGTGGGTTGATATGACCACCTCATATGATAAGGGGGGCTTTATGGATCCTGACCTCGAGTTATACTGGCTGGCTGCACAGGCCCAATATGCTTTCTACCGGTATGGTGAAGAATTCCAACCACCGAATGTCAAGCTCAAACGCCTGGCGGCCGGATAGTCGGACCTCAGGACACTCATGTTGGATGGCAAATATAAGGGCAAATGACCGTTTGACCCGGTGTCTTCCACGGTGCTTGCCTGGAGGCGTATCTTCTCGTGCGACATGCCCCTACAAGTGGCTGCTGCTTTGGAGGTTCCCTTGTCTGGGACTTACCTGGGATGCCACACTGTTCGCGCAGGGAGAACGCACCGGCTGCAGAGCTGTGGCTGACCTATTTGTGGATGGCAAATTCATCACTCCACTGACATGGCACCGAGAACATATTGGCTCTGGAACTGAACTCATGCAATATTACAGACTTGGGGAGGCCGTGCAATTGCAAGTGGTCATCGTATCCTGCAGAGCCCCTTGAGACCGCTGTGCTGGCACTTATCGCCACCTCCAGTGGGTGTTGCCGGATCCTGTCAACACTATACAAAAAGCTTTTGAATATCCATTCCACTTCATCTCTGCCAATACGCCGTGGCTGGTCCGAGGACTTGTGGACTGAACTATCTGATACCCAGTGGAAACGCTTGTGTGCACACACTAAACAGGTCTCCTTGAATTTCAGATTTAGATGCATATTATACAAATTGTTAAACTACATTACACCCAGGAAAAACTCTACAAGATCTCCCGGGAGGTGGAGCAGTCCTGCCCTTGGTGCCTTTTTAGCCCTGCTGACCATATGCATATGTTCTGCTCCTGCACCCAACTGAGTACATTCTGGGACACCGTATTACAAACCTTCTCTGATGTGGTGGATGTCTCCCTCGGGTGCTCCCCGGTGGGAGCCCTATTTGGCTTGTGGGACAACCTTCCAAATAAAGGTATCCGCTCTTTTGTAAACACGGGCTGTGTGATTGCCAAGAGATTCATACTATTGAAATGGAAGCATGTTGCCCCACCCTGTCCCAACACCTGGTTGTTAGCATTGACTTGGGCCCAAAGCTGTGAAGAACTGTACTTGTACTCTCTCTCTCCCATGGATCGCCACCGGTAATGCATTGACTGAATTGTGATCCTACCTGGCATCCCTCCCTTCTGACCAGTGACTCTATGTAAGTTGTAAAAGTAATCCCATTAATTGTCTCAGCCAAATGATCAATGTCATCTTTGCGCCTCATTCACCACGAGCTATGTAGTTGTCTGGATATACACTGTGTGTGCTTGTTTATTTGTAAAGCGCGCCAGACCCGAGGGTATCAGGGCGCCAAAGGTACATGAATATCTTCAGCTTAGGGTTACACAGTTATCTTACAGTAAAGAGTCACTTGCAAGGAAGATACATACAGAATGCAAAATCAAGATAACATTACATACATTTAACTAGAAGGTTCAACATAAAATAGACGTAGTGGAGTATGTTTACATTGCAGGAAAGTGGAGACGGTAACAAGGGTACATTAGCGCTCATTTTCTTTGAGCCAGTTAATGGTGGTGTATCTGAATTTCAAATATGTTTGATCTGCCCTCAGGGATGGGGGAGTTCGGTTTGAACCTGGCTACAATCAGGCAGTTTGTGTTTGCAGTTCTGGTAGGCCAGTTGGAAGATTATCTATTGATTCTCTCTGAGATAGCGTGGTGCAGCATTGTTAAGGCACTTGTGAGTTATCGAGGCAGTTTTTAGCCGGATTTTGTCACTACTGGAAAGCCAGTTATTTTGTCTCCTTGCCTCAGAAATATGCTCTTTTCTAGCTATGCCCAGTGCTGCTCTGAGGGCATTATTCGTGAGAATCTGAATTTTACTAATCATGTACTTATTGGCACCAACATATAGGGAATTACAATAGTACAATTTGGACAAAATTAAAGCTCTGGCTAGAGTGGTACAGCTATTTTTAGACAGGAAGGGTTTGCTGGCTCTGATGAGCTTACAAGTGTAAGCAGAGGCAGAGGCCAAGGAGTTAACCTGTATAGCAAAGGTGAGGGTAGAATCCAGATAAAAGCCTAAGGGTTTTACCTTTTTAGCGACCTTGATGGTGTTGCCATCCATATTAAAGGAAGTGTATTTGTGGCCAAGTTTATTGAGGTTGGTCGTAGTTCCCAGAATGATGAGCTTGGTTTTGTCATCATTCAGGCATAGACCGTGGACAGCATCCATGCCTGGATGATGAGGTACATTTTATTTACCAATGCCAAATCCTTGTCATAATCCCCAGTAAGTGGTATGAGAATCTGGGTGTCATCTGCATATTTAGTGTAGGTGATACCAAGAAGGTCCAGATCATCGAAAAGGGGCTTAGTAAAATGTTTATACATTGTGGGTGAGACACAGGATCCCTGTGGCACTCCACAAGTAATAGGAATGGGGTCTGCTGCTGCTGATGGCGAGAAGACTCTCATAGTCCAGTTCCTTAAAAAGGATTGGATCCAGACTATGGCATTGTGGGAGAAATGAGCTGCTGAGTTGAGGTGATTACATAGGACTTTGTGGTCCACCAAGTCGAACGCAGCCGAGAGATCAAGAAGAAGTAGTAGGGCTGATTTCCCTTTGTCCCTAAGCTCGTCAATTTGGGCTTTAAGGTCAATCAATGCCATTTCAGTACCATGTTGAGGCCTGAATCCTGATTGGCGGACTCCTAATAGCTGGTTGTGCTCTACATAATCCTGTATTTGGAGATAAGCCACCCTATCTAAGATTTTTAATAAAACTAGTACTGTTGTTATGGGCCTATAGTTGGTGGGTATTGTAGGATCTAATGTTTTTTAAGGATTGGGAGCACCCAGGACTCCTTTAAATTACTAGGGATAGTGCTAGTAGAGAATGAAGCATTGATTAGCTTGGATATGAAAGGTGCCAGGTCTCTAGCGGCATCTTTAATGATTTGGGGTGGGCATTTATCTCCCTAACAATTTGAGGGTTTGAGGGAGAGGATCACTTTTTCAACCTCAAGAATTGAGACTTTAGTAAAACTAAAGCATTGTGCTGGTTTATGGGGAGTGGTGGTGCTAGCCGGTGTGATCAAATTAGGTAGGCTAGATTTTTCTTTGACAATCTTATCCTGAAGAGCAGTAACTTTGTTAGAAAGGGCCTCCTGTATGTTGGAGCACCAAGTTTTATCCTTCACGCAGTTATCAGGCACAGGAATAGGGGCGTCAAGCTATTTAAGGATTGCAAAGAGTTCCTTTGTACTTGATTTGGCCTGCAAGATCCTATTGTTGTAAGTTTCCTGCTTAGTACGAAGCATTTCTTTCTTATAACAAGATGAGAGATTGATAAGGTTGGCTCTATTAGCCTCAGAGGGTAGTTACCTCCAAATGGCTTCGCATTTTCTCTTTTCCATTCTTAGTGTTTAGAGATGGGGAGGGTAAACCAAGAGTTCAGGTGTTCTCTGGGTTTGCTTTTTCTCATTTTTAGTGGGGCAATGGTGTCTATGGCTTCAGTCATGGTTTAATTATATTCATTAACTAATGTAGTGGGATCCCTGGTATCTGGTATTGAGTTTAGAGTCAGTAATATTAGGGGTAAAAGTTTATCTACAGTGATATTTTTGTATTCCTCGTTAGGGTAGGAGGAGCGAGTATATTATTATTAGTTGTGGGAGTTTTAGTAGCTAGGGTAAAAGCTATCAGGTGGTGGTCTGTCCATAGCTGAGGAGTTATGGCTGTGATAGAGGCGTTACAATTATAGTCTTCTACCCAATTGAGTGTTCTGCCTTTGTTGTGAGTAGAGAGTGTCACTCTTTGGGTGAGGCCAAGTTCAGCAAGGAAATTGGCAATTACTGCTGCTTGCTGGTCTTTGTGGTAGTTGAATCCCAAATTGTGATCTCCAAGCAAGAGTACTTGTGATTTGTTTTTTAAATTGTCAGAGAGAATGGTAGAAATGTCCTCCTCAAAGGCACTGATGGGACCTGGTGGTCTGTATATAAGGTAAATAGTAAGCGTTTGGGAGCCAGAGATAGGTAGTTTGGCTGTGAGGGATTCTCAGGATTTAGCATCAAGGGAGGGGACTAGTCTCATGGCTAGGTTGGATTTAGCTATGATAGCTATGCCTCCTCTGCAAGCCTCGGTTCTGTCTGCCCTGAGAATGGTATAATTGTCAGGTACAGCGAGCGTGAGGGAGGGCCTGCTGCTGCGTGTAGCCATGACTCTGTAATGGCGAGAAAGCCGTAGTTTTCCATCTGAATTAAATCAGCTACCTCTGTGGCATGCACTACTAAAGATCTAGAATGTCTGAAGGCCCCCTTAAGGTCTGGAACAAAGTTGCCTGTTGAAGGATTGGGCGAAGTACAGTTCTTTGCTTCTTCAGTCGGTTTCAAGGTGTGGGGTTTGTTCTGCTGAAGTCTTTTGTGGGTAAGACTATTGGTCTTGGGCGTAGATGGAATAGTAGGGTGGTTATTTTTAGTTATGCTGGTTTGTTTGTGTGGGGACATTTTCTCTTACGGACACTATTGGTTATAGAGCTGGCCAGTGGTTCGAATAGTCTGGTAAGTCTAGATCGGAATATGTTTCTAATGGAGATGTGGCAAGGTGTATTAGTTATGGGTAGGGTCTGGGTGATGCTATTGTGAGGTGGCTGTTGTCGTTGTCCCTTGTTGCTAGGTAATGGTAAGGTGGGCAAGATACCTGTAGTATCTGCCAGGTTATAAATTGTGGTGGAGTCTGGAGCTAGTATGGTGGATGGGTCGATGGTACAGGACATTAGTGCTGTTGTCATTATGGTGCACAGTAGGATTGGCTGTAGGGCGGTAGCATACATAGTGCACTCACAGCTGGTTGGAATGAGGTACTTCATAAGCAAAGGCTGGAGCATTTGACGAGAGTGAGTCAAGGTGCACAGGCTAGATCAATAAGCAGGCCGTAAGGCAAAATACACAAAAATATACTCTTAGTAGGATAGGCTAATTCAGTTTGAAAACGGTAGATTTAAACACACTGGTAGGATAGGTTAATTCAGTTTGCTAGCAGTAAATTTAAAAAACACACTGGTAGGATGGGCTGATTCAGTTTGAGATAGAAGAGTTAGATACCGTAGAGTTAGATACGCTCTCAGATAGAGAAAGGCTACCTACTTGCAAGCTGTAGGGCAAAGTGCGCTCTAGTAGACTAATTCAGTTATAGCAGGGCCATGTGTCAGCATGCATCGTCTGTTGACATAAGCTAGTCCGATTTATTAGTAATACGGCAAATACAAATACAAATGCAAATACAGGTCCTGTTACCTTAATGGATGGATTAGATGCAGTCTGGAAGAATAGGCTAATTCCGTTTTAGCGCAGCAAAGGTGCGGTAGGGCTTAGTCTAGTGGGTACATTAATACATTTTTGCTACTGTGAAGCATGCCGCCATACAATATAAGAGGAGATGCACAGTGTATCTCTGTCCTATTGGTTGATGTTGACTGACTACTGTAACCACTGTTCTCTAATAACTCTGCCAATAAAAATAAGTTTAAAAATGAATAAATGATATGTCAGGATATTCAAGCCGTTGGCTTCCCTTCCCCATGTTTTCAGCACAGGAAAAGGCGGCACACTCCAGCTTAGCACAGTCTCTGGCTTCTCTAGCACGAGGATGCAGTTCAAAACCTCAACTTCAGGGCCTTCTGTGCCAAAGTCTTTGTCATTCAAAGACTCTTATTTCAGAGGGCCTATTGCAACACGAAAATATTAAAGTTCCTTTCTTCTTAGGATTTCACATTTACAACTTCTCGGGGTGAAATTCTGTTCGCCCCTAGTCCCCCTCCGCCGGGCTCAGACCCACTTTAACACGCAACCTTCAATTGGTCTCCCTCTGCCAAGTTCGGAACAAATTTATCTGCTTTTCCAAAATTCTTCTTATTCAACAAAATCGAAGACTTTCGACTATGCGCAGGATTTTGCTTCACCCGTCGCAGGACCACTCATTTTCTTCTTCATATAACCTTTTTCTCACTTGTACTTTTGCCACTTCTCAGCTGACACCTTACAGAGACCTTCGATTGAGCACCCACGCGCTGCCGGAACCACTCTCTCATAGGTATTGCATTGAGCACCCACGCAGTGCCGGAACCACTCTGTCATAGGTATTGCATTCTGCTTTAAAAGTTCAATCACTCATCAGCAATTCACCTTTTTTTTTAAAGACTTTATTGATTTATTCAACAACAACAAAAAATAAAAAACAAAACCAATACAAACCACACAAGCAGCACATGCATCAACAATACAGATGTTCATCGATTTGTTCTGGTCCCTGCTTCCTCCATCCGACCCCCCTTACGATGCTATTTGTTCCACTCACTCTGTATCTGCCTCGCGTGGTGGGGTCTCACAACCTGTGGATCCTGTCAGGTCCTGCACCGTTCCAAACAACGTCGCTATCAATGATCTCCATGCCATCAGGCTTCCCGCCTCCTCCTCTCCACCTACAGTACTTGCCTCTTGCCATACCATGGTTTCTGCCACCGTCCACTTCTGCAAATCCTTCCCCCACACCTCCACCCGTGGCTTATGACATGTCTTCCATCCCATGGCAATCCTTCTTTTTGCAAGCACATACGCTAAATCTCTCAATTTACTAACATGCTTTAGTTTCTGCAATCTGGGGAACCCCCCTAGCAAGCAAGCCCAAGCTGTGTTTACAACTATCGTAACCCCCTTTTCCTCTAGTTTTTGTGCTACTTCACCCCAGAAACGCTCAATTACTGGGCATGCCCAGAACATATGCACCATGCCGGCCTTTTCTTCATCGCATTTGGGACACGCTTGTCTCCCAGCATCCTTGAACCTGGATATCCTTTCTGGCATCATATATGCTCTATGCGTAATATACAGCTGTATCTGTTTCAGTCTCGTATTCCATGACACCCTCTTGTGGTATTCCAAAGCACGCTCCCACATCCCATCCTCTAACGGGGCTCCCACTTCCGCCTCTCAGTCTAGTCTCAATTGTGTTAGCTCCTTCCCGACCTTGGACATCATCATCTCATACAGTCTCGAGATCTCATGCCCCCCCCTCTATCATATCGTATATCATATCTACTGTGGAATCTGGTTCTCCCTCCAGTACCATTTCGGGCCGTGTTCTCCTGATTCTCTGGACCAGCCTATGATATGTAATATACTGGCCTGTGTGTAACCCTGTCTCCTCCCCCAGCACTTCAAAGTCTATGATGGTCCCCTCCCGCCAGATATCCCCCATAGTCCCCACCCCAACCGCCTCCCAATGATTCCCAAGTGTCATCCTCAACTGCTCATCTCCACCCGCCAAAGCGACTAGTGGTACCTGCGGAGAGCATGGGAATGGGTTCCCCATCATCTGGCACGCTCTGTGCCACATTTCCCACCCGAGCCTCAGCATCCTGGGGGGCCCTTCCACTTCTGTCTTGGGAAGCCAGATGAATTCTTTCAGATAAAATGGTGCACAATCATGTCCAAACAATCTGGATTCAGGGGTTAGTTCATCTGAGAGCCATTTAGATACATATTGCAATTGGCACCTCATAATTGGGCAGTTTTAATCCGCCTTTTTCATAAAAGTTCTGCAACTTCCATAATGCCACTCTGTTCCGGGTACCATGCCAAAGGAAGTCCCTACACATGCTATTCAGTTTGGTAAAAAATTTCCTAGGTATCTGATATGGAATGTTTCCAAAATAGTGCAGGAGCCTGGGTAAGACCACCATCTTAAGCATTGCCCCTCGTCCCATCATTGCTAGGGGCAACTTCACCCAGAATGTCATACATTTCTCAATACTCTTGATGGCTATCTCATTATTGTGTCTATGCTCCTCTTCAACCGTGTGGTACACGTCTATCCCAAGATACCTAAATGTGCCAACCGCCCATGGTGTTTGTAACACCGGCAATCTTCCCACAGGGATTCCCTTATAACTACCCAACGGGAAGATACTAGACTTTTGAGGATTCACCGCTATGCCCGACAGCTCTGCATATTTATCCTCAATTCACCTTTAAATGCGACTCTTATCACACACGTTTTAGCAATGTTCATTCCAGCACTCGCCATACAATGTTGCTGCTTGCAACCTTGGCTTCAACACAGAGCGGCCTTGTATTGGTCTCCCCAACTCATCGACTGTGTTGGTTTCATTGACGCAGCTTTCATCTTGGAGCCAAGGACGGTACCACGGTAGCTGGCGCTTCTCCCTGCCTTGATTACTGATGCGGGAGGGCCCTGGGTATCTCCTGAACACAATGCAGGATTCTTCAGCATGGTTTCCTTGTCTTATGCATTCAATTCTTGAGGTTTCTGGAAAGTAAGGGTTCCTTGTCGAAAAGATCAAGGGAATTTCCCTCCTTGCAATCCCCTTATATTTTGCCGTCTTTCTTCTCTCTATCAGCTGCCGTCTCTAAACTGCTGTTTCCTTGTGTGCTTTACCTCACTATGAGTGTGCTCTCGTGCTCTGCCTTTCATCCATGTGGGGAAGTTTAATGGAAGTCAGGTGTGATTAATTATCAATAATTGTCTGACCTTGCCTGACCAATGCATTGGGACATGTCGGGTATACAGCTTGGGTGTTAGCCTGTTATCTCCCATAGGGCGCTGTCCGAGTGAAAGTGTTCGTGTTGTAAAGGGGGGGGTAGCATTCCTAAGTATCCTACCTGGTAGGATGGTGTAAAGGTGTTGCAGAGAAGGAGATACTGCGTCTCACCATCCGACTTCCCACTCCCTGAAGACCCCTCATCCAGGTGATCCTAACGCACTGGTCCAACCCCAGGAACTGGATCCAAATGCGATGGCTGTGTCTTGGTCACCTGGATGACAGATCCTCAGGGACTAGTAGGTGAGACACCTTCTGGTTTCTCACAATACCCTGTCTAATACAGATAAAGGAAAGAGCAGTGACACAGATGACATAATTGGTGAAAAAAGAGACAAAATACATGCAGGATGATTTGGAAAAAGTTCCCAAACATCTATGGACAAAAGGGTCCCATGACGTGGGAATATTGAAAGGGGCGGGAGCATCGCAAATTAAGATAAAAGAAGGAGCACTGCTGCCACAAGTGAAACAATACCCCTTCTCACGAGAAGTAGATGAGGGCGTACATGAGACGCTACATTCCTTATGGTAGAAAGGTATAATACAGGAATCTACATCGCCAGGGTGGGACGTGGAGGTTCATACAAATTTCCGCCCTCTTAACAACATCATTGAAGCTGAATTTCCGCAAGTTCCAAACCCTGTGACAATTGTCTGCAGTATCACATTAGAGGCACGCTACTCAGTAGTGGATTTGAAGAATGCTTTTGTCTCCATTGCTCTGCATCCGGACTCTAGGTATCTCACTGCGTTTACGTATCGCGGGACCAGATTTGAACACACAAGCATGCCTTAAGTGTCCTGTTATGGACTTAAGGCATGCCCAGAAACACTCACGGCAGAAAAAATACAACCTGCTATGGAAAAAAGGCCAAGAGATTCTTACAAGGATAACAAGTTTTAATCACACAAAGGATAAGTATGCCAGAAAAGAACTCTGGTGCTCAAGAACGTTGTGCCGAAAAATAGTATCAGAAGAATGTTATAGGGAAACAAATCATCATCAGTGACAAAAACATACACAGTAAAAACCCATGTGACTGGTTGGTAAGAACCTATACATGGTCAGCCTGTTCCATAGGAGATGCCAGGCCATTAGCCCCAGATCCGTCCGTCAGTCTTCCATCACGTGGGGTCTGCTGGGCCCATCATCTCCAGGGAACCAAGGTTGAGTTTGCAATGAGCTACTATGTGAAACAATGCTACTGTTATCATTATGGTGTGCACCTGGTAGGGCGGGGGACTGGCACAGTGGTAGGCTTAAAATCATGCTGAGTCACACATTTGTCACTCATTCCGTATTGCACTTTCCGCACCCAAGGCGTCCACCCACGCTTTGGAGTATAATTTATTCTACCCTGTACCTCACATTACTACTCTTTGTCATTATGAAATACGGTGGAATGGTCGTATTCTTTTAGATCCTTTATGGCCATTGGGTTTATGATTGGTGGGCTGGGGTCATTTACTGAAAGGAAATTCCAGAGGACATCAAAAATATTTATTTAAATTGATACAAAATCATAAGATCCAAAACAATCACCAATTAATCTAGGGAGCGACAATTTAATGCAGATTAAATCACAACTGTGACCAGACAAAAAAGAAAAAGAGAATAGGTGACAACTCATTTATACCAATCCAACAAGCAATCTATCCTAGTGCACTCATCCATCTAAAGTTCAACAATCAAATTTAAACAATACAACAAATGAAAATACATATACAAAGCATTATTTTGTTCTTTCTTGGAATAAGTCTAAGTTGTTATCCTATATTGTAACATTTCCAAGACTCAGACAGGATCTGGGACTGGCACAGGGAAAGGCTAAGATCAAGCTGAACCACATATTCCTCCCTCCTTCTCGCTTTGTACTATGATTTATTCCACCCTGTACCTCGCATTACAATTCTTTTGTCATTATGAAATAAGGTGGAAAGGTAGGGATCTTTTAGATCTTTTATGGCCAGTGGGTTTATGGTTGGTGGTCTGTGGTCACCTACTATCGTGGAATTCAGGGGTCTTGGACTGGGACAGTTGTGGGTGTCATAACTCATGGTTGGCTGGGTGGGGGTCGGAGGCCTGCTTTGGCCTGCTGCGATAAACATGCACTGTGAGGCACCTGGTACTGTCTCACGGCCTTGCAGGGCACATTCCTTCTTTGGATAACATGTATTAGCAACAGTTGTAGAACAAAAGGAAGTATGTATGGAGGCTAACAGGGTGAGTCTCTTTATCATCAACGCTTGTGCCTATTCGGGTTTTTTGTTAGGTTTGTGGTCTGGGTCTACCGCACGGCCATGCAGGCCTGAAAGTTTCTAACATAACTGCAAAATGGGCCTGTTTATATGCACGCACTAAGTATAAGCATCTATATTTTGCATAGTATTGTGTCTGTGCAGGATCTCTTAGCACCCCCCTCCGACCCCTGACATATCACAGCTGTATTTATTGGATTTGCCTTACTCTAAAGCACCTAAGGGCGTGGGATACGTTCATCTCCTTCCCAACATTCCCCCCTTTCGTTACTTCTACATTAACAAATTCCTCTGCATACAGAGGTTCATTTTCCCTTCTCACAGCGGCCTCATATGGTGGGGTTCCCTTTATTGGCATCCACGCTCTACATACTGACCCCAAACTTTATCCTGCTTGTGCATATTCTTCTGCTGTGCATGTCACATAAATACATCACCCATCTCCAGGTAGATCTATCCAAACCTACTTATAATTTTCAGGGTAAGGGGCTTGGACAGTGTAGATGTGGTATAAGCAGTCTACCTCATCTCCAAAGAAAATAGGAAGCATTTGGGGAATGATATGGTCATTTTGTATTTCCGTTTCTTTTTTATTGCAAGGTACTTTTGAAACTCCAATTGATACCATCATCATTGTGCTATTAGGCGCTGCTTTGGCACAACAGCGGAGTCCCATTTTTCAGGTGCAGAAGATGACCAAGAAGAACACGATAACTGGTATCAGCATCTTCACACTGGCTCCAACCAGGACGGGGCCCAATCAAAGACCAGATAAAACCAGACCCCCTGCGCCTTGTATTCCTCCTCCTTTCTGCATGCAATCCCCAGTCCATTTACTTCTGCAATATATGAGATAGTGCCCCATTCTCTGCCTCTTCTGGGGACACAAATGTGCAGCAGGAATTGCCAATTTTGCGGCAAACACCTCCTTCCATCAGCATGTCAAGCACATACCTGTTCTGCATCATCATCACTCTTAGTGCTCTCAGTTTGACCTTCATGACATTGAATCTGTATTCAGTATCATTTGCCACCTGGACCAGTTCCCAGTGTACAATTTGCAACCACTTGGCGTTGGTTGCTGCATTTACACCGGGTAGCAGTAGTGAAGCAAATCATTTCTCTGCTGAACTGAAAAGTCAGTATTCATCTTGGATTTTGGTGAGCAGTGCAGATGAATCTTTATATAAGTAGTTTGACCTTCTTCTTCTTTTTGGTTTCTCATACTGCCCTCTTCCGGGTAGGATGCATAAATCAGGTGATGGTAGTGGATTTTTTTATTTGCATTTTGGAGTAACGGTTGGGGCGGTATCGAGGATCGCCCCACCCTTTCAGGTGGTGTTCTGGGACTACTAATAGCTGTGAGTGTAGAACGGCCAGTGAACAATAGCCCCTCCATGATGGTGGGAGGTGCAAGTACCCTTGTTGGCCACAAACCCAGTAATAGTCCATCACTGCAGGTGTTCCCCTTTTTAATTCTGGAATCACCAAGGTTCTGTTACATCATTCGTTGGAGATGATAAAGACTGTTCCTTCACAGTGGCAACAGAGTTCATAACTCACCTCTCACTGCACTTTCACTGGCTTTTCCATTGCCGCAATCCATGTCAATTGTGTGATGTGCTCTGTCATATTTGTGCACAGGTTCTTTCCACTAAAGTCACTACTTCTTACTCGTACCCCAAAAGGCCTTCTGCTAGGCAGCTGAGCATTGTTTTTGCACTTGCTGTTTATGCACTTGATTCCGTCAATAACTAAATATGGTTGTTGTGTTATTGTTGCATTGCAGGAGGTCTGGATTGACAAACTCTTGTCGCACAATGTGTGCTTGGAAGGTGCCTTTTATTCTACATAGTGCAAGATGAACCAGGCATTGTTTCTCTATAATTGGAACTTCCTGTGGTACTAAAACCTTGGGTGCCCCTGATGCATGCAGTATTAATGAGCATACATAGCAGCTGCCGTTGGTTGCTTGTCTTCCTATCGCACTGATGTTGATAAACCAACTGTTGGAGTGCTTGGAATGTCTAATATCTTCAATAGCATCCAGACCTAGGCTGTAGTATGCATCATATTTGGGTCTATGTGCATGCTTTCTCATTCTATCATGCCTTGTTAAATATCATTTTGTTAGTGTACTACTGCTAACATTGCTACTAGTATTTGTGTTGCAAGAAATGTTTCTAAAAATGTTAGGGAATAAGTCTTCTAATATTTTACTCACGCGCATCTGTCCAGATACATTTGCTTGTATGTTAACACTGTTATTGCTCTCATGGGAAATGTTATACTTATGTACGGTGGCGTTGCTGGTTCTGTTTAGCAGGACAATCCCCTTTATATTTCCCTTCCCCCCTCTTTTAGATGGCTTTCCCAGATAACAGATGAACCCCAATAAATGCCTAACATGAACATCAATATAGAAAAAAGGAAAGCACTAAAGTGCAGTACACATGTCTAGGAATATAACCATCTCGAATTAACATTATATTTAGCTACTTTCTTATCATACAATGATAAACAGGGGTGGGAGATAGAGCGAGAGAAAGAGAGGGAGTGAGAGATTTTTCTTTTTATAAAGTACTTATGCTTTTAGCAGCTATACATTTTTATTATCTGGGAGTCGTCATGTTATTTGTTCTGAGGGAGTCATTTTGAGGTAGCTGGGTAATATGTTTAGGGCCATTGCGAGGCACTTGGGGGTGCTCTACGAACATCAGAGAGGTGAATCCAATGCCGAAGCCCCTTCACTTTTACTGCAACAGCGGTGGAAAACACCACTTCATAGGGGCCATGGATTCTGGGGTTGTTCCCACTTACGCACAAAGCTTTTGACATACATTAGTTCTCCTGGCAGCAGCAGTTGGGTGGGCGTGGGATCTGCAATTGGTTGATCTGCAGTGCTCGGTATGTTTTCTAGGTCGCTGGTGCAATCTGTCAGAAGACATATTTAATTGTGTGTGTTAGGTGTGTCAAATAATCTTTGAATTCTTCACCCAAAACTGCTGCAGCCTTATGGGCATGTGATGCCCTCCTGACAGGTGGATGGGCGTATGCATACGTCTGCCAGTTACTATTTCGTGTGGTGAAAGGTGGTGGTCTTTACTCGGTTGAGTGCATAAGATGAACAGAGCGAAGGGCAGGCAATGCACCCATTTTTGTCTTTAATGTGGTTCAGAGCTTGGAGAGTTTGCTTTTAAGGAATCTGTTGATCCTTATCAACAATCCTGTTTGCTTGGGGTGGTAAATTGAGCACATCTGGTGTTTAATGCCAAGTAATGCAGTGATCCCCTTGAATAGTTCATTGAAGAAATGAGTGCCATTATCGGATTTCAGTACAGGCACATGCACCATCGAAGGAAAAGTTTAGCAGCGCTTTTGGCATCCTTATGTGCACAAGGTCCAGTTTCAACCCAACGTGAAAAATGGCATACCACAACTATTAAATATTGGGGACCATTGCATCTTTCCCCTATGTCTGCGTAGTCTATGTATAGCTCACGCAAAGGCCCAATGTGGTGAGGTAGAGTCCTTTGTATTGTTCAAAGCATCATGCCAGTACTGAAGGTTTGGCAGGTGGTGCAATGTATGATCATGTTCGGGAAATGCTCCTGAAGGCTTGGTATAAACCAATCATCTTGTATGTCTGCTGCAATGTGCTGTTTGGAGGTTTGGGATGGGTAGTGTAGCTGATCAAATGCAATTGTCATGAGCTCTACAGGCACAACTGATTTTCCAGTGCATTCTTGTCTCCATACTAGGTCTCTAGGGGACTATGTACACCCTCTCTTTGACCATTATTCTTGTTCTTTGTTTGGTGTCTTGCTCTGCAGCTCGATGAGCTGTGTAAGGGGCAGTGCCATGTATGGTGTGTTTTGTTGATCATGTGATGGAGTAGTTATGACATACTCTGAAAATACGGGGACAGGAAGAGCCATTTTGACAGCAGCGTCTGCCGCAGTGTTCCCTAATGACATTTTGTCAGTGTTGCCGGTGTAGGAGGCTCATTTAACGACCGCTACTACAGAGGGTTGTGACAGCGTGGAAATCAGTGTATCTAGTAGTGTGGAGTGTTGCACTGTGGAACTGTCTGTTCTACGGCACCCTCTTCTTTTCCACTGTGACAACCCAGCATGCACTATTGTAGTGACCTGTGCCGAGTCAGAATAAATGGTCATGTGGCATCCTTGTGATGCACGTAGTACCTCGATAAGGGCCACAAGCTCTGCTGCTTGTGCTGAATAGTGCATGGCTAATCTCTTCATCACTAGTGTCTCATATTCACCTCCCTCAAGGCACACAACTACAGCGCCCGTATGTTTTTGTCGTAGTCAATTGTTGTTGAACCATCAACAAAGAGTCCTTCGCCTTCCTCTAATGGACTGTCTTTTGCTTTGGGGATGTCATCCTCCTCCCCTTTATTTGTGGCACAGTCATGTCATTGCAAGTCCTCATCTGTAAACACTTCTGTTAGGAACATGGCATGATTTACTGTTTTGCATCGCACAACATAAATGTTTGGGCTTGAGATGATAATCTTGTACGCCAATGCTCTCTGTGTGGTCAGGGTAGACTTCCATCTTTCTAAGATGGCGAATACTGAATGCTCCACATACAAGGTCACTGAGCATCCATTACAATTGTGGAGCTTTTTTCAATTGCGAAGGCAGCTGCTGCAAGTGCTTGTTCACATGTGAACTGCCCTTCCATAACTGATATCAAGCGTTCTGCTGTAGTAGGCCAATGGCTTGTGACCCATTGTAGTTTTCTGTGTCAGTATGGCGATCATAAGTGTGCCGTTTGAATTCAAAAATATCTACAACTGTTGTGTGTATTCTCGGGTGGCGAGAACTGGGGCTGTGGAAATTACTTCTTTAAAATCATTGATATTTTGTACCATATCTGCTGTCCACACTAGTTACGGATGATGTCCTATTATATATAAGGGATCCTAAAACAAATCTAGGTACTGTTAACTGGGACATTATTCAGCTGGGTCGGTTTTTCCGGGTTCACAATACACCACTTCAAGTCAGAAACGTTCCCAGTAACCAACCATCTGGGGGGTATCCTATTCGCTGGTCCCCTAATGGGATCAGATACCTAGGAGTGTGGATCTCTGGTGCAAAATCCTCCCTCTTGAAAGATAACTATGAGGCCATGGAGGACTACGTGGTGAGCAGGCTTGCCAAATGGCAGGCCCTCCCTCTCACAATGGCAGGTAAATTATCCCTTGTCAAGATGGTGCTGATGACCAAACTATTGTATATATTTGTCAACGATCAGTAGGTCCTTCTTCTCAAGGCTTCTCAGGTTTTGTGCTCAATTCTTGTGGCATGCCGGTGTGGTCCGTAAAAAGTGGGTTGATATGACCACCTCATATGATAAGGGGGGCTTTATGGATCCTGACCTCGAGTTATACTGGCTGGCTGCACAGGCCCAATATGCTTTCTACCGGTATGGTGAAGAATTCCAACCACCGAATGTCAAGCTCAAACGCCTGGCGGCCGGATAGTCGGACCTCAGGACACTCATGTTGGATGGCAAATATAAGGGCAAATGACCGTTTGACCCGGTGTCTTCCACGGTGCTTGCCTGGAGGCGTATCTTCTCGTGCGACATGCCCCTACAAGTGGCTGCTGCTTTGGAGGTTCCCTTGTCTGGGACTTACCTGGGATGCCACACTGTTCGCGCAGGGAGAACGCACTGGCTGCAGAGCTGTGGCTGACCTATTTGTGGATGGCAAATTCATCACTCCACTGACATGGCACCGAGAACATATTGGCTCTGGAACTGAACTCATGCAATATTACAGACTTGGGGAGGCCGTGCAATTGCAAGTGGTCATCGTATCCTGCAGAGCCCCTTGAGACCGCTGTGCTGGCACTTATCGCCACCTCCAGTGGGTGTTGCCGGATCCTGTCAACACTATACAAAAAGCTTTTGAATATCCATTCCACTTCATCTCTGCCAATACGCCGTGGCTGGTCCGAGGACTTGTGGACTGAACTATCTGATACCCAGTGGAAACGCTTGTGTGCACACACTAAACAGGTCTCCTTGAATTTCAGATTTAGATGCATATTATACAAATTGTTAAACTACATTACACCCAGGAAAAACTCTACAAGATCTCCCGGGAGGTGGAGCAGTCCTGCCCTTGGTGCCTTTTTAGCCCTGCTGACCATATGCATATGTTCTGCTCCTGCACCCAACTGAGTACATTCTGGGACACCGTATTACAAACCTTCTCTGATGTGGTGGATGTCTCCCTCGGGTGCTCCCCGGTGGGAGCCCTATTTGGCTTGTGGGACAACCTTCCAAATAAAGGTATCCGCTCTTTTGTAAACACGGGCTGTGTGATTGCCAAGAGATTCATACTATTGAAATGGAAGCATGTTGCCCCACCCTGTCCCAACACCTGGTTGTTAGCACTGACTTGGGCCCAAAGCTGTGAAGAACTGTACTTGTACTCTCTCTCTCCCATGGATCGCCACCGGTAATGCATTGACTGAATTGTGATCCTACCTGGCATCCCTCCCTTCTGACCAGTGACTCTATGTAAGTTGTAAAAGTAATCCCATTAATTGTCTCAGCCAAATGATCAATGTCATCTTTGCGCCTCATTCACCACGAGCTATGTAGTTGTCTGGATATACACTGTGTGTGCTTGTTTATTTGTAAAGCGCGCCAGACCCGAGGGTATCAGGGCGCCAAAGGTACATGAATATCTTCAGCTTAGGGTTACACAGTTATCTTACAGTAAAGAGTCACTTGCAAGGAAGATACATACAGAATGCAAAATCAAGATAACATTACATACATTTAACTAGAAGGTTCAACATAAAATAGACGTAGTGGAGTATGTTTACATTGCAGGAAAGTGGAGACGGTAACAAGGGTACATTAGCGCTCATTTTCTTTGAGCCAGTTAATGGTGTTGTATCTGAATTTCAAATATGTTTGATCTGCCCTCAGGGATGGGGGAGTTCGGTTTGAACCTGGCTACAATCAGGCAGTTTGTGTTTGCAGTTCTGGTAGGCCAGTTGGAAGATTATCTATTGATTCTCTCTGAGATAGCGTGGTGCAGCATTGTTAAGGCACTTGTGAGTTATCGAGGCAGTTTTTAGCCGGATTTTGTCACTACTGGAAAGCCAGTTATTTTGTCTCCTTGCCTCAGAAATATGCTCTTTTCTAGCTATGCCCAGTGCTGCTCTGAGGGCATTATTCGTGAGAATCTGAATTTTACTAATCATGTACTTATTGGCACCAACATATAGGGAATTACAATAGTACAATTTGGACAAAATTAAAGCTCTGGCTAGAGTGGTACAGCTATTTTTAGACAGGAAGGGTTTGCTGGCTCTGATGAGCTTACAAGTGTAAGCAGAGGCAGAGGCCAAGGAGTTAACCTGTATAGCAAAGGTGAGGGTAGAATCCAGATAAAAGCCTAAGGGTTTTACCTTTTTAGCGACCTTGATGGTGTTGCCATCCATATTAAAGGAAGTGTATTTGTGGCCAAGTTTATTGAGGTTGGTCGTAGTTCCCAGAATGATGAGCTTGGTTTTGTCATCATTCAGGCATAGACCGTGGACAGCATCCATGCCTGGATGATGAGGTACATTTTATTTACCAATGCCAAATCCTTGTCATAATCCCCAGTAAGTGGTATGAGAATCTGGGTGTCATCTGCATAGTTAGTGTAGGTGATACCAAGAAGGTCCAGATCATCGAAAAGGGGCTTAGTAAAATGTTTATACATTGTGGGTGAGACACAGGATCCCTGTGGCACTCCACAAGTAATAGGAATGGGGTCTGCTGCTGCTGATGGCGAGAAGACTCTCATAGTCCAGTTCCTTAAAAAGGATTGGATCCAGACTATGGCATTGTGGGAGAAATGAGCTGCTGAGTTGAGGTGATTACATAGGACTTTGTGGTCCACCAAGTCGAACGCAGCCGAGAGATCAAGAAGAAGTAGTAGGGCTGATTTCCCTTTGTCCCTAAGCTCGTCAATTTGGGCTTTAAGGTCAATCAATGCCATTTCAGTACCATGTTGAGGCCTGAATCCTGATTGGCGGACTCCTAATAGCTGGTTGTGCTCTACATAATCCTGTATTTGGAGATAAGCCACCCTATCTAAGATTTTTAATAAAACTAGTACTGTTGTTATGGGCCTATAGTTGGTGGGTATTGTAGGATCTAATGTTTCTTAAGGATTGGGAGCACCCAGGACTCCTTTAAATTACTAGGGATAGTGCTAGTAGAGAATGAAGCATTGATTAGCTTGGATATGAAAGGTGCCAGGTCTCTAGCGGCATCTTTAATGATTTGGGGTGGGCATTTATCTCCCTAACAATTTGAGGGTTTGAGGGAGAGGATCACTTTTTCAACCTCAAGAATTGAGACTTTAGTAAAACTAAAGCATTGTGCTGGTTTATGGGGAGTGGTGGTGCTAGCCGGTGTGATCAAATTAGGTAGGCTAGATTTTTCTTTGACAATCTTATCCTGAAGAGCAGTAACTTTGTTAGAAAGGGCCTCCTGTATGTTGGAGCACCAAGTTTTATCCTTCACGCAGTTATCAGGCACAGGAATAGGGGCGTCAAGCTATTTAAGGATTGCAAAGAGTTCCTTTGTACTTGATTTGGCCTGCAAGATCCTATTGTTGTAAGTTTCCTGCTTAGTACGAAGCGTTTCTTTCTTATAACAAGATGAGATATTGATAAGGTTGGCTCTATTAGCCTCAGAGGGTAGTTACCTCCAAATGGCTTCGCATTTTCTCTTTTCCATTCTTAGTGTTTAGAGATGGGGAGGGTAAACCAAGAGTTCAGGTGTTCTCTGGGTTTGCTTTTTCTCATTTTTAGTGGGGCAATGGTGTCTATGGCTTCAGTCATGGTTTAATTATATTCATTAACTAATGTAGTGGGATCCCTGGTATCTGGTATTGAGTTTAGAGTCAGTAATATTAGGGGTAAAAGTTTATCTACAGTGATATTTTTGTATTCCTCGTTAGGGTAGGAGGAGCGAGTATATTATTATTAGTTGTGGGAGTTTTAGTAGCTAGGGTAAAAGCTATCAGGTGGTGGTCTGTCCATAGCTGAGGAGTTATGGCTGTGATAGAGGCGTTACAATTATAGTCTTCTACCCAATTGAGTGTTCTGCCTTTGTTGTGAGTAGAGAGTGTCACTCTTTGGGTGAGGCCAAGTTCAGCAAGGAAATTGGCAATTACTGCTGCTTGCTGGTCTTTGTGGTAGTTGAATCCCAAATTGTGATCTCCAAGCAAGAGTACTTGTGATTTGTTTTTTAAATTGTCAGAGAGAATGGTAGAAATGTCCTCCTCAAAGGCACTGATGGGACCTGGTGGTCTGTATATAAGGTAAATAGTAAGCGTTTGGGAGCCAGAGATAGGTAGTTTGGCTGTGAGGGATTCTCAGGATTTAGCATCAAGGGAGGGGACTAGTCTCATGGCTAGGTTGGATTTAGCTATGATAGCTATGCCTCCTCTGCAAGCCTCGGTTCTGTCTGCCCTGAGAATGGTATAATTGTCAGGTACAGCGAGCGTGAGGGAGGGCCTGCTGCTGCGTGTAGCCATGACTCTGTAATGGCGAGAAAGCCGTAGTTTTCCATCTGAATTAAATCAGCTACCTCTGTGGCATGCACTACTAAAGATCTAGAATGTCTGAAGGCCCCCTTAAGGTCTGGAACAAAGTTGCCTGTTGAAGGATTGGGCGAAGTACAGTTCTTTGCTTCTTCAGTCGGTTTCAAGGTGTGGGGTTTGTTCTGCTGAAGTCTTTTGTGGGTAAGACTATTGGTCTTGGGCGTAGATGGAATAGTAGGGTGGTTATTTTTAGTTATGCTGGTTTGTTTGTGTGGGGACATTTTCTCTTACGGACACTATTGGTTATAGAGCTGGCCAGTGGTTCGAATAGTCTGGTAAGTCTAGATCGGAATATGTTTCTAATGGAGATGTGGCAAGGTGTATTAGTTATGGGTAGGGTCTGGGTGATGCTATTGTGAGGTGGCTGTTGTCGTTGTCCCTTGTTGCTAGGTAATGGTAAGGTGGGCAAGATACCTGTAGTATCTGCCAGGTTATAAATTGTGGTGGAGTCTGGAGCTAGTATGGTGGATGGGTCGATGGTACAGGACATTAGTGCTGTTGTCATTATGGTGCACAGTAGGATTGGCTGTAGGGCGGTAGCATACATAGTGCACTCACAGCTGGTTGGAATGAGGTACTTCATAAGCAAAGGCTGGAGCATTTGACGAGAGTGAGTCAAGGTGCACAGGCTAGATCAATAAGCAGGCCGTAAGGCAAAATACACAAAAATATACTCTTAGTAGGATAGGCTAATTCAGTTTGAAAACGGTAGATTTAAACACACTGGTAGGATAGGTTAATTCAGTTTGCTAGCAGTAAATTTAAAAAACACACTGGTAGGATGGGCTGATTCAGTTTGAGATAGAAGAGTTAGATACCGTAGAGTTAGATACGCTCTCAGATAGAGAAAGGCTACCTACTTGCAAGCTGTAGGGCAAAGTGCGCTCTAGTAGACTAATTCAGTTATAGCAGGGCCATGTGTCAGCATGCATCGTCTGTTGACATAAGCTAGTCCGATTTATTAGTAATACGGCAAATACAAATACAAATGCAAATACAGGTCCTGTTACCTTAATGGATGGATTAGATGCAGTCTGGAAGAATAGGCTAATTCCGTTTTAGCGCAGCAAAGGTGCGGTAGGGCTTAGTCTAGTGGGTACATTAATACATTTTTGCTACTGTGAAGCATGCCGCCATACAATATAAGAGGAGATGCACAGTGTATCTCTGTCCTATTGGTTGATGTTGACTGACTACTGTAACCACTGTTCTCTAATAACTCTGCCAATAAAAATAAGTTTAAAAATGAATAAATGATATGTCAGGATATTCAAGCCGTTGGCTTCCCTTCCCCATGTTTTCAGCACAGGAAAAGGCGGCACACTCCAGCTTAGCACAGTCTCTGGCTTCTCTAGCACGAGGATGCAGTTCAAAACCTCAACTTCAGGGCCTTCTGTGCCAAAGTCTTTGTCATTCAAAGACTCTTATTTCAGAGGGCCTATTGCAACACGAAAATATTAAAGTTCCTTTCTTCTTAGGATTTCACATTTACAACTTCTCGGGTGAAATTCTGTTCGCCCCTAGTCCCCCTCCGCCGGGCTCAGACCCACTTTAACACGCAACCTTCAATTGGTCTCCCTCTGCCAAGTTCGGAACAAATTTATCTGCTTTTCCAAAATTCTTCTTATTCAACAAAATCGAAGACTTTCGACTATGCGCAGGATTTTGCTTCACCCGTCGCAGGACCACTCATTTTCTTCTTCATATAACCTTTTTCTCACTTGTACTTTTGCCACTTCTCAGCTGACACCTTACAGAGACCTTCGATTGAGCACCCACGCGCTGCCGGAACCACTCTCTCATAGGTATTGCATTGAGCACCCACGCAGTGCCGGAACCACTCTGTCATAGGTATTGCATTCTGCTTTAAAAGTTCAATCACTCATCAGCAATTCACCTTTTTTTTAAAGACTTTATTGATTTATTCAACAACAACAAAAAAGAAAAAACAAAACCAATACAAACCACACAAGCAGCACATGCATCAACAATACAGATGTTCATCGATTTGTTCTGGTCCCTGCTTCCTCCATCCCACCCCCCTTACGATGCTATTTGTTCCACTCACTCTGTATCTGCCTCGCGTGGTGGGGTCTCACAACCTGTGGATCCTGTCAGGTCCTGCACCGTTCCAAACAACGTCGCTATCAATGATCTCCATGCCATCAGGCTTCCCGCCGCCTCCTCTCCACCTACAGTACTTGCCTCTTGCCATACCATGGTTTCTGCCACCGTCCACTTCTGCAAATCCTTCCACCACACCTCCACCCGTGGCTTATGACATGTCTTCCATCCCATGGCAATCCTTCTTTTTGCAAGCACATACGCTAAATCTCTCAATTTACTAACATGCTTTAGTTTCTGCAATCTGGGGAACCCCCCTAGCAAGCAAGCCCAAGCTGTGTTTACAACTATCGTAACCCCCTTTTCCTCTAGTTTTTGTGCTACTTCACCCCAGAAACGCTCAATTACTGGGCATGCCCAGAACATATGCACCATGCCGGCCTTTTCTTCATCGCATTTGGGACACGCTTGTCTCCCAGCATCCTTGAACCTGGATATCCTTTCTGGCATCATATATGCTCTATGCGTAATATACAGCTGTATCTGTTTCAGTCTCGTATTCCATGACACCCTCTTGTGGTATTCCAAAGCACGCTCCCACATCCCATCCTCTAACGGGGCTCCCACTTCCGCCTCTCAGTCTAGTCTCAATTGTGTTAGCTCCTTCCCGACCTTGGACATCATCATCTCATACAGTCTCGAGATCTCATGCCCCCCCCTCTATCATATCGTATATCATATCTACTGTGGAATCTGGTTCTCCCTCCAGTACCATTTCGGGCCGTGTTCTCCTGATTCTCTGGACCAGCCTATGATATGTAATATACTGGCCTGTGTGTAACCCTGTCTCCCCCCCCAGCACTTCAAAGTCTATGATGGTCCCCTCCCGCCAGATATCCCCCATAGTCCCCACCCCAACCGCCTCCCAATGATTCCCAAGTGTCATCCTCAACTGCTCATCTCCACCCGCCAAAGCGACTAGTGGTACCTGCGGAGAGCATGGGAATGGGTTCCCCATCATCTGGCACGCTCTGTGCCACATTTCCCACCCGAGCCTCAGCATCCTGGGGGGCCCTTCCACTTCTGTCTTGGGAAGCCAGATGAATTCTTTCAGATAAAATGGTGCACAATCATGTCCAAACAATCTGGATTCAGGGGTTAGTTCATCTGAGAGCCATTTAGATACATATTGCAATTGGCACCTCATAATTGGGCAGTTTTAATCCGCCTTTTTCATAAAAGTTCTGCAACTTCCATAATGCCACTCTGTTCCGGGTACCATGCCAAAGGAAGTCCCTACACATGCTATTCAGTTTGGTAAAAAATTTCCTAGGTATCTGATATGGAATGTTTCCAAAATAGTGCAGGAGCCTGGGTAAGACCACCATCTTAAGCATTGCCCCTCGTCCCATCATTGCTAGGGGCAACTTCACCCAGAATGTCATACATTTCTCAATACTCTTGATGGCTATCTCATTATTGTGTCTATGCTCCTCTTCAACCGTGTGGTACACGTCTATCCCAAGATACCTAAATGTGCCAACCGCCCATGGTGTTTGTAACACCGGCAATCTTCCCACAGGGATTCCCTTATAACTACCCAACGGGAAGATACTAGACTTTTGAGGATTCACCGCTATGCCCGACAGCTCTGCATATTTATCCTCAATTCACCTTTAAATGCGACTCTTATCACACACGTTTTAGCAATGTTCATTCCAGCACTCGCCATACAATGTTGCTGCTTGCAACCTTGGCTTCAACACAGAGCGGCCTTGTATTGGTCTCCCCAACTCATCGACTGTGTTGGTTTCATTGACGCAGCTTTCATCTTGGAGCCAAGGACGGTACCACGGTAGCTGGCGCTTCTCCCTGCCTTGATTACTGATGCGGGAGGGCCCTGGGTATCTCCTGAACACAATGCAGGATTCTTCAGCATGGTTTCCTTGTCTTATGCATTCAATTCTTGAGGTTTCTGGAAAGTAAGGGTTCCTTGTCGAAAAGATCAAGGGAATTTCCCTCCTTGCAATCCCCTTATATTTTGCCGTCTTTCTTCTCTCTATCAGCTGCCGTCTCTAAACTGCTGTTTCCTTGTGTGCTTTACCTCACTATGAGTGTGCTCTCGTGCTCTGCCTTTCATCCATGTGGGGAAGTTTAATGGAAGTCAGGTGTGATTAATTATCAATAATTGTCTGACCTTGCCTGACCAATGCATTGGGACATGTCGGGTATACAGCTTGGGTGTTAGCCTGTTATCTCCCATAGGGCGCTGTCCGAGTGAAAGTGTTCGTGTTGTAAAGGGGGGGGTAGCATTCCTAAGTATCCTACCTGGTAGGATGGTGTAAAGGTGTTGCAGAGAAGGAGATACTGCGTCTCACCATCCGACTTCCCACTCCCTGAAGACCCCTCATCCAGGTGATCCTAACGCACTGGTCCAACCCCAGGAACTGGATCCAAATGCGATGGCTGTGTCTTGGTCACCTGGATGACAGATCCTCAGGGACTAGTAGGTGAGACACCTTCTGGTTTCTCACAATACCCTGTCTAATACAGATAAAGGAAAGAGCAGTGACACAGATGACATAATTGGTGAAAAAAGAGACAAAATACATGCAGGATGATTTGGAAAAAGTTCCCAAACATCTATGGACAAAAGGGTCCCATGACGTGGGAATATTGAAAGGGGCGGGAGCATCGCAAATTAAGATAAAAGAAGGAGCACTGCTGCCACAAGTGAAACAATACCCCTTCTCACGAGAAGTAGATGAGGGCGTACATGAGACGCTACATTCCTTATGGTAGAAAGGTATAATACAGGAATCTACATCGCCAGGGTGGGACGTGGAGGTTCATACAAATTTCCGCCCTCTTAACAACATCATTGAAGCTGAATTTCCGCAAGTTCCAAACCCTGTGACAATTGTCTGCAGTATCACATTAGAGGCACGCTACTCAGTAGTGGATTTGAAGAATGCTTTTGTCTCCATTGCTCTGCATCCGGACTCTAGGTATCTCACTGCGTTTACGTATCGCGGGACCAGATTTGAACACACAAGCATGCCTTAAGTGTCCTGTTATGGACTTAAGGCATGCCCAGAAACACTCACGGCAGAAAAAATACAACCTGCTATGGAAAAAAGGCCAAGAGATTCTTACAAGGATAACAAGTTTTAATCACACAAAGGATAAGTATGCCAGAAAAGAACTCTGGTGCTCAAGAACGTTGTGCCGAAAAATAGTATCAGAAGAATGTTATAGGGAAACAAATCATCATCAGTGACAAAAACATACACAGTAAAAACCCATGTGACTGGTTGGTAAGAACCTATACATGGTCAGCCTGTTCCATAGGAGATGCCAGGCCATTAGCCCCAGATCCGTCCGTCAGTCTTCCATCACGTGGGGTCTGCTGGGCCCATCATCTCCAGGGAACCAAGGTTGAGTTTGCAATGAGCTACTATGTGAAACAATGCTACTGTTATCATTATGGTGTGCACCTGGTAGGGCGGGGGACTGGCACAGTGGTAGGCTTAAAATCATGCTGAGTCACACATTTGTCACTCATTCCGTATTGCACTTTCCGCACCCAAGGCGTCCACCCACGCTTTGGAGTATAATTTATTCTACCCTGTACCTCACATTACTACTCTTTGTCATTATGAAATACGGTGGAATGGTCGTATTCTTTTAGATCCTTTATGGCCATTGGGTTTATGATTGGTGGGCTGGGGTCATTTACTGAAAGGAAATTCCAGAGGACATCAAAAATATTTATTTAAATTGATACAAAATCATAAGATCCAAAACAATCACCAATTAATCTAGGGAGCGACAATTTAATGCAGATTAAATCACAACTGTGACCAGACAAAAAAGAAAAAGAGAATAGGTGACAACTCATTTATACCAATCCAACAAGCAATCTATCCTAGTGCACTCATCCATCTAAAGTTCAACAATCAAATTTAAACAATACAACAAATGAAAATACATATACAAAGCATTATTTTGTTCTTTCTTGGAATAAGTCTAAGTTGTTATCCTATATTGTAACATTTCCAAGACTCAGACAGGATCTGGGACTGGCACAGGGAAAGGCTAAGATCAAGCTGAACCACATATTCCTCCCTCCTTCTCGCTTTGTACTATGATTTATTCCACCCTGTACCTCGCATTACAATTCTTTTGTCATTATGAAATAAGGTGGAAAGGTAGGGATCTTTTAGATCTTTTATGGCCAGTGGGTTTATGGTTGGTGGTCTGTGGTCACCTACTATCGTGGAATTCAGGGGTCTTGGACTGGGACAGTTGTGGGTGTCATAACTCATGGTTGGCTGGGTGGGGGTCGGAGGCCTGCTTTGGCCTGCTGCGATAAACATGCACTGTGAGGCACCTGGTACTGTCTCACGGCCTTGCAGGGCACATTCCTTCTTTGGATAACATGTATTAGCAACAGTTGTAGAACAAAAGGAAGTATGTATGGAGGCTAACAGGGTGAGTCTCTTTATCATCAACGCTTGTGCCTATTCGGGTTTTTTGTTAGGTTTGTGGTCTGGGTCTACCGCACGGCCATGCAGGCCTGAAAGTTTCTAACATAACTGCAAAATGGGCCTGTTTATATGCACGCACTAAGTATAAGCATCTATATTTTGCATAGTATTGTGTCTGTGCAGGATCTCTTAGCACCCCCCTCCGACCCCTGACATATCACAGCTGTATTTATTGGATTTGCCTTACTCTAAAGCACCTAAGGGCGTGGGATACGTTCATCTCCTTCCCAACATTCCCCCCTTTCGTTACTTCTACATTAACAAATTCCTCTGCATACAGAGGTTCATTTTCCCTTCTCACAGCGGCCTCATATGGTGGGGTTCCCTTTATTGGCATCCACGCTCTACATACTGACCCCAAACTTTATCCTGCTTGTGCATATTCTTCTGCTGTGCATGTCACATAAATACATCACCCATCTCCAGGTAGATCTATCCAAACCTACTTATAATTTTCAGGGTAAGGGGCTTGGACAGTGTAGATGTGGTATAAGCAGTCTACCTCATCTCCAAAGAAAATAGGAAGCATTTGGGGAATGATATGGTCATTTTGTATTTCCGTTTCTTTTTTATTGCAAGGTACTTTTGAAACTCCAATTGATACCATCATCATTGTGCTATTAGGCGCTGCTTTGGCACAACAGCGGAGTCCCATTTTTCAGGTGCAGAAGATGACCAAGAAGAACACGATAACTGGTATCAGCATCTTCACACTGGCTCCAACCAGGACGGGGCCCAATCAAAGACCAGATAAAACCAGACCCCCTGCGCCTTGTATTCCTCCTCCTTTCTGCATGCAATCCCCAGTCCATTTACTTCTGCAATATATGAGATAGTGCCCCATTCTCTGCCTCTTCTGGGGACACAAATGTGCAGCAGGAATTGCCAATTTTGCGGCAAACACCTCCTTCCATCAGCATGTCAAGCACATACCTGTTCTGCATCATCATCACTCTTAGTGCTCTCAGTTTGACCTTCATGACATTGAATCTGTATTCAGTATCATTTGCCACCTGGACCAGTTCCCAGTGTACAATTTGCAACCACTTGGCGTTGGTTGCTGCATTTACACCGGGTAGCAGTAGTGAAGCAAATCATTTCTCTGCTGAACTGAAAAGTCAGTATTCATCTTGGATTTTGGTGAGCAGTGCAGATGAATCTTTATATAAGTAGTTTGACCTTCTTCTTCTTTTTGGTTTCTCATACTGCCCTCTTCCGGGTAGGATGCATAAATCAGGTGATGGTAGTGGATTTTTTTATTTGCATTTTGGAGTAACGGTTGGGGCGGTATCGAGGATCGCCCCACCCTTTCAGGTGGTGTTCTGGGACTACTAATAGCTGTGAGTGTAGAACGGCCAGTGAACAATAGCCCCTCCATGATGGTGGGAGGTGCAAGTACCCTTGTTGGCCACAAACCCAGTAATAGTCCATCACTGCAGGTGTTCCCCTTTTTAATTCTGGAATCACCAAGGTTCTGTTACATCATTCGTTGGAGATGATAAAGACTGTTCCTTCACAGTGGCAACAGAGTTCATAACTCACCTCTCACTGCACTTTCACTGGCTTTTCCATTGCCGCAATCCATGTCAATTGTGTGATGTGCTCTGTCATATTTGTGCACAGGTTCTTTCCACTAAAGTCACTACTTCTTACTCGTACCCCAAAAGGCCTTCTGCTAGGCAGCTGAGCATTGTTTTTGCACTTGCTGTTTATGCACTTGATTCCGTCAATAACTAAATATGGTTGTTGTGTTATTGTTGCATTGCAGGAGGTCTGGATTGACAAACTCTTGTCGCACAATGTGTGCTTGGAAGGTGCCTTTTATTCTACATAGTGCAAGATGAACCAGGCATTGTTTCTCTATAATTGGAACTTCCTGTGGTACTAAAACCTTGGGTGCCCCTGATGCATGCAGTATTAATGAGCATACATAGCAGCTGCCGTTGGTTGCTTGTCTTCCTATCGCACTGATGTTGATAAACCAACTGTTGGAGTGCTTGGAATGTCTAATATCTTCAATAGCATCCAGACCTAGGCTGTAGTATGCATCATATTTGGGTCTATGTGCATGCTTTCTCATTCTATCATGCCTTGTTAAATATCATTTTGTTAGTGTACTACTGCTAACATTGCTACTAGTATTTGTGTTGCAAGAAATGTTTCTAAAAATGTTAGGGAATAAGTCTTCTAATATTTTACTCACGCGCATCTGCCCAGATACATTTGCTTGTATGTTAACACTGTTATTGCTCTCATGGGAAATGTTATACTTATGTACGGTGGCGTTGCTGGTTCTGTTTAGCAGGACAATCCCCTTTATATTTCCCTTCCCCCCTCTTTTAGATGGCTTTCCCAGATAACAGATGAACCCCAATAAATGCCTAACATGAACATCAATATAGAAAAAAGGAAAGCACTAAAGTGCAGTACACATGTCTAGGAATATAACCATCTCGAATTAACATTATATTTAGCTACTTTCTTATCATACAATGATAAACAGGGGTGGGAGATAGAGCGAGAGAAAGAGAGGGAGTGAGAGATTTTTCTTTTTATAAAGTACTTATGCTTTTAGCAGCTATACATTTTTATTATCTGGGAGTCGTCATGTTATTTGTTCTGAGGGAGTCATTTTGAGGTAGCTGGGTAATATGTTTAGGGCCATTGCGAGGCACTTGGGGGTGCTCTACGAACATCAGAGAGGTGAATCCAATGCCGAAGCCCCTTCACTTTTACTGCAACAGCGGTGGAAAACACCACTTCATAGGGGCCATGGATTCTGGGGTTGTTCCCACTTACGCACAAAGCTTTTGACATACATTAGTTCTCCTGGCAGCAGCAGTTGGGTGGGCGTGGGATCTGCAATTGGTTGATCTGCAGTGCTCGGTATGTTTTCTAGGTCGCTGGTGCAATCTGTCAGAAGACATATTTAATTGTGTGTGTTAGGTGTGTCAAATAATCTTTGAATTCTTCACCCAAAACTGCTGCAGCCTTATGGGCATGTGATGCCCTCCTGACAGGTGGATGGGCGTATGCATACGTCTGCCAGTTACTATTTCGTGTGGTGAAAGGTGGTGGTCTTTACTCGGTTGAGTGCATAAGATGAACAGAGCGAAGGGCAGGCAATGCACCCATTTTTGTCTTTAATGTGGTTCAGAGCTTGGAGAGTTTGCTTTTAAGGAATCTGTTGATCCTTATCAACAATCCTGTTTGCTTGGGGTGGTAAATTGAGCACATCTGGTGTTTAATGCCAAGTAATGCAGTGATCCCCTTGAATAGTTCATTGAAGAAATGAGTGCCATTATCGGATTTCAGTACAGGCACATGCACCATCGAAGGAAAAGTTTAGCAGCGCTTTTGGCATCCTTATGTGCACAAGGTCCAGTTTCAACCCAACGTGAAAAATGGCATACCACAACTATTAAATATTGGGGACCATTGCATCTTTCCCCTATGTCTGCGTAGTCTATGTATAGCTCACGCAAAGGCCCAATGTGGTGAGGTAGAGTCCTTTGTATTGTTCAAAGCATCATGCCAGTACTGAAGGTTTGGCAGGTGGTGCAATGTATGATCATGTTCGGGAAATGCTCCTGAAGGCTTGGTATAAACCAATCATCTTGTATGTCTGCTGCAATGTGCTGTTTGGAGGTTTGGGATGGGTAGTGTAGCTGATCAAATGCAATTGTCATGAGCTCTACAGGCACAACTGATTTTCCAGTGCATTCTTGTCTCCATACTAGGTCTCTAGGGGACTATGTACACCCTCTCTTTGACCATTATTCTTGTTCTTTGTTTGGTGTCTTGCTCTGCAGCTCGATGAGCTGTGTAAGGGGCAGTGCCATGTATGGTGTGTTTTGTTGATCATGTGATGGAGTAGTTATGACATACTCTGAAAATACGGGGACAGGAAGAGCCATTTTGACAGCAGCGTCTGCCGCAGTGTTCCCTAATGACATTTTGTCAGTGTTGCCGGTGTAGGAGGCTCATTTAACGACCGCTACTACAGAGGGTTGTGACAGCGTGGAAATCAGTGTATCTAGTAGTGTGGAGTGTTGCACTGTGGAACTGTCTGTTCTACGGCACCCTCTTCTTTTCCACTGTGACAACCCAGCATGCACTATTGTAGTGACCTGTGCCGAGTCAGAATAAATGGTCATGTGGCATCCTTGTGATGCACGTAGTACCTCGATAAGGGCCACAAGCTCTGCTGCTTGTGCTGAATAGTGCATGGCTAATCTCTTCATCACTAGTGTCTCATATTCACCTCCCTCAAGGCACACAACTACAGCGCCCGTATGTTTTTGTCGTAGTCAATTGTTGTTGAACCATCAACAAAGAGTCCTTCGCCTTCCTCTAATGGACTGTCTTTTGCTTTGGGGATGTCATCCTCCTCCCCTTTATTTGTGGCACAGTCATGTCATTGCAAGTCCTCATCTGTAAACACTTCTGTTAGGAACATGGCATGATTTACTGTTTTGCATCGCACAACATAAATGTTTGGGCTTGAGATGATAATCTTGTACGCCAATGCTCTCTGTGTGGTCAGGGTAGACTTCCATCTTTCTAAGATGGCGAATACTGAATGCTCCACATACAAGGTCACTGAGCATCCATTACAATTGTGGAGCTTTTTTCAATTGCGAAGGCAGCTGCTGCAAGTGCTTGTTCACATGTGAACTGCCCTTCCATAACTGATATCAAGCGTTCTGCTGTAGTAGGCCAATGGCTTGTGACCCATTGTAGTTTTCTGTGTCAGTATGGCGATCATAAGTGTGCCGTTTGAATTCAAAAATATCTACAACTGTTGTGTGTATTCTCGGGTGGCGAGAACTGGGGCTGTGGAAATTACTTCTTTAAAATCATTGATATTTTGTACCATATCTGCTGTCCACACTAGTTTGTGGTGGCCATCTGTGCTTCCTTTAGACCCTGCAGGAGTGGCCTTGTGTATGCTGCATAGTCTAGGATCTATGGTCTGCAGTAATTGCACAGCCCTAGGAATTTTGTGCATGTCTTTTACTATAACAGGTTTGCGCGTGGCACTCACTTTGCCGCTCTGTCTGGTATTATTTTCTTGCTGTATGCTGATATCAACTGGCCCAAGTACAGTACTTCTATTTGGCAATATTGGAGTTTGGCTTTGTCAGCCTTGTACCCCTTGCGGGCCAAAGATTGTAGGAGAGTAATGAAGTCGTCGTCACTACACACAAGCAAATTGTCTACGTACTGAATGACCGTGCTGGGCACTTGGATGTTACCTAGGTTGGCATGTAGTATTCTGTTGGAGATGCTTGGGCTTTTGCAGTACCTTTGTGACAAACAACGGGGTTTGTAGCACTTCCCGCTATGTGTAAAGGCAGTGAGGTACTCAGAGTCAGGGTGCAAGTTTATCAGAAAGAAGGTGTTCTTTAAATCGACTACCGTGAAGTGGGTCACTTCCTTGGGAATACTACACAAAATGGTTGCCGGGTTTGGGACCACAGGACATTTTTTCTCTACTACATCATCAAGAGGACGTAGATCTTGGATCATTCTCCAGTTGCTCCTTCTGTCCTTTTTGACAGGGTAAATTGCATTGTTGCATGGTAAGGTGGATGGTACCATTATCCCTTGATTATCGCCTGAATTGTCTTTTATTCCCTCCTCTGCCTCTCTTGATAACGGGTACTGTTTTACTTGAGGTAATACTGCTCCAACCTTTAGTGTGATGTGTACTGGGGTCACTCCCTTTAGAAGCCCTACATCATGTGGGTTGATATGTTATGTTATGTTATTTTGCATTTGTATAGCGCCTTATGTACCATTGGTATGATCTTAAGGTGCTGGTAGGTTGAACGCCCTCGGGAACCGCAGTTCAAGTCAGTCGAGAGAGAGAGAGAGTCGTAAAGTGCGTGGGCGCACCAGGTATGTGTGCAGCTGGTGTGGTTGTTGCATGATAGCTGCTTCTTAGAGGTAGGTGTGGTGCTGAGGAGATCAGTTGAATGTGTTCAGTCTGGAGGACAACCAGACTGAGTTATGGCTGTGTTAGGCATGAGGAGATGCCTAAGCTAGCTGGTGTGTGCTAGCTAGCTGTGTTTTATTAGGATGATGGGTGGTTTGATGGGTCATGTTAGTATGAGAACAGCTTTACCGAATGTGTCATAGTACTGCTGTGTTCTAGTTGAATGGTGGTGTATAGGAGAGAGTAAGCGTAGTAGTGTGATATTGTGGTAATCAGTGAAGTGTATGTAATCAGGCACAATTTACCTACTTAATTTAACTTTTAACATAGTGACGCTATTAGGGTAAATTCAATGTTGTTGATGATACTATCTTAATTCAACTCTAATACAGTGACTCTAATAGGGGATGCTTCTAGGTTGAACTTTAACACAGTGACGCTATTGGCGCACACTCAATGATGTTGGGAATACCGTCTAGGTTCGACATTAACACAGATATGCTACAAGGGTGCGCTTTCTAAGTTCAGCTTTAACACAGTGACGCTAATAGGACACACTTTCTCAGTTCAACTTTAACACAGTGACGTTAATAGGGCACACTTGCTAAGTTCAACTTTAACACAGTGACGCTATTAGGTACACTTTCTAGATTCAACTTTAAGATAATGACGCTATTAGGGCACAGACATTGATGTTGAGAATATCTTCTAGATTTAACATTGACACAGTGACGCTAATTGGGGTACGCTTTCTAAGTTCAACTTTAACACAGCGACACTATTCGGTATGCTTTCTTTATTTTTTTAAATTATTTTTATTGGCATTTCTTTAAACATGAAAATCGCGATTTCAACATCATCTGCCCCCCTTCTTCCCTCCTCCCCCCTCACCGGTTGTACTGTCCTTCATTTTCTTCTGCTTCCACTTTTCGCGTTCTGACTCATCCCGTGAACATGTCCAAGATTCTGATTTTGTGCGGATACCACTCAACATATAGTCGCTTTGTAGATAGTCTATCACCTCTCCCCAGTCAGCTATACATTTTTGTCTGGTTCCTTGTGTGTTGTAAGTAATTCTCTCCATCGCGACAAATGCCCAAATTCTCTGTAGCCATTCTTGATTGGATGGGGATGTCTTCCGTTTCCATTTTTGTGCTATTGCTAGCCATGCCGCTGTGAGGAATCCCATAAAGTTTCTCTTCCTGTATCTTTGTTAATGTCCTGTCTCGGGGGTTCCACATGCTATACATCCACACCTCTTCTCCTAGTATTTCTGTGCCTTTAAACATTCCTTGCATTTGGGTCTTTACTTCTGACCAGAAGTTTTGTAGTTCCGGGCAGTCCCACCAGATGTGCCTCCAATTGCCCACAGCGTTGCATCCCCTCCAGCATCTGTCTTGTGTTGTGTTGAACATTCGGTGGAGTCTTTCCGGGGTATAGTGCCATTGAATGATCATTTTCATCCACGCTTCTCTTGTCTGGTTCGCGCGTGTCCACTTGGGAATTATTTGCCAGCGGTATGCTTTCAAAGTTCAGCTTTAACACAGTGACGCAATTAGGGCACAATTTTTAAGATTAACTTTAACACAGTGACGCTATTAGGGCGCACTCTCTAGATTCAACCTTATCACAAGGACGCTATTAGGGCACAACTTCCAAGTTCAGCTCTAACACAGTGACGCTATTAGGGCGTGCACACTCTCTAGATTCAACATTAACACAGCAACGCTATTAGGGCACACCTTCTAAGTTCAGCTCTAACACAGCGAAGCTATTAGGGCGGGCACACTCTCTAGATTCAACATTAACACAGCAACTCAATTAGGGCACACTTTTAGATTCATCTTTCACATGGTGACACTTTCTTGATTCAACTTTAACACACTGATGTCATTGGGCACACTCAATGATGTTAGGAATACTGTCTAGCTTCCATATTAGCACAGTGACGCTATTAAGGCACACTTTCTAGATTCAGTTTTAACACATTGACGCTATTAGGGCGCATGCTATTTATCACAATTAAACTAAGAGTGGGACATGCCATCAATCACAATCCAACTAAGAGTGGGATATGCCATTATTCACCGTTCAGCCAAGAGCAGGACGCGCTAACATTCACAATTTCAACCAGGTGTGGGATATGCTAACAGTCACAATTCAACTAAGAGTGGGATATACTATCATTCATCGTTCAGCAAGAGTGGGACGTGCCAACATTTACAATTCCAACCAAGAGTGGGATATGCTAACAATCGCAAGAAATCACAATCTGTTGCAAGTTTACTAATGCTATAAGGGCGCGCTTTCTAAGTTCAGCTTTAACACAGTGACGCTAATAGGGCACACTTTCTAAGTTCAACTCTAACATATTGCCGTTATTAGGGCACACTTTCTAGATTCAACCTCAACACAGTGGCGCTGTTAGGGCGCACTGTTTAGATTTAGCTCTAACACACTGACACTATTAGGCATACTCAATGATGTTGGGAATATCATTGTGATTCAGCTCTAACAGAGTGATGCTATTGGGGCACACTCAATGATGTTGGGAATATCGTCTAGATTCAACATTAACACAGTGACGCTAATAGGACACACTTTCTAGATTCCACTTTAAAATAATGACGCTTTTAGGGCACACACATTGATGTTGGGAATATCTTCTAGATTTAACATTGAAACAGTGAGGCTAATTAGGGTACGCTTTCTAAGTTCAACTTTAACACAGTGACGCTATTAGGGCATACTCTCTACATTCAACATTAACGATCTTAGGGCACACTTATTAGATTCAACTTTAACATGGTGATGCTATTGGGTCACACTTTCTAAGTTGAACTTTAACACAGAGACGCCACTAGGGCACACAACTGTGCGGATACATACTCAAATTCTGCCTCAATGAAGGGAGGTGGTGCGACAATGGCCATTAGAGGGCACTGCACCCTTCTGTACTGCAGCATTATCTCACAGGGGATACAGATTTCTAGTATTATCTCCCTGTCATTGTCATTGGGCATCATTACGTCTGGGACGGTAAGGCAACAATGGCACCGGTAATGCTACCCGCGCCGTTGTTACAATGCCGCCAAATTACGGGTTCTGCTTGCGGGTGCCGCTCTGCACGCGTGGTCAGACCAGGCGTGCAGAGCGGCACCCGCGAGCAGAACAGGATGGTAGCAACGGTACCATTATGAACGGTACCACTGCTACCATCCTCCCCATTCCCATTGAGCCCTGTGAGGGCTCAATGTGAATGGGGACGTACCGACTGGGTCCTGCCAGACCCGAGTTTGGGGGTAGCCATGGAAAGTTTGTATGGAGGCTGACAGCGTGGGTCTCTTTATCATCAGCGCTTGGGCCTATTCAGGTTTCTTCCTTAGGATTGTGGTCTGGGTATACTGCACAGCCATGCAGGCCCGAATGTTTCTTCCATAACTACAAAATGGCGTCTGTTTATACGCATCTTTATTTTGCATAGTATTATGTCTGTGCAGGGTCTCTTAGCACGTCCCCCTAACCCCTGGTACATCACGGGTGTATTTATGGGATTTCCCTTACTCTAAAGCGCCTAGGGGGTGGGATAGGTTCATCTCCTTCCCAACAGCACCCATCATATTTAGCAGAGTAATACAAATGGATTTGAGCCATTTGCGAGTAGCAAGTACAGTGATACAATATGTGGATGACATTTTAGTGTGTAGCACAACAGAAGATGAGTGCAGGAAGGATTCAGTGACACTACTAATGTTGCTGCCTGGCAAGGGGTACAAAGTGGATAATGAAAAACTGCAGTACTGTCAAACATAATTGGTTTCCTTGGGGCATATTGTATCAGCAGATGGGAGAAAAATAACACCAGAAAGGGTTGAAGCAATACATAAAACACCCCGACCTAAGACAGTGAAAGAGATGCAACAGTTCCTTGGTCTGTGCAATTACTACAGAACATGGGTTTTTGATTACTCCACATACAGCAGGCTACTCCTCCAGGCACCTAAGGAAGCTAAGAAATACAAAAGCAACATAAAATGGACAGCTGAGATGAATGAAAGTTTAGGCAAGCTCAAAAATGAGCTGGCACATGCACCACTATTGACCACACCAAATTACAAAGAGAAGTTACATTTGTTTTCTCACAGCAAAGTAATGACAGCTCTACTGACACAAAAGAAGGGACAGGGACATAAGCCACTGGCATATTACAGTGGATCACTAGACCCAGTGATGCAGGGACACTTTCCCTGTGAGCAGGATAATAGAATTACAGGGAGAAGCACCGAATAATGAAAAAGAGCTTTGGAAGAAAAGGGGGTGGTCTCTGACTCCAACAGATTGGATTTGACGGCAAGACAGCACCGGCCAAGTGGTAATACCAAAAAGGTTGTTGAATGTGTACCTGGAACATCTTCACTACCCTGCCCACGTATTGAAAGAGCATGTGCCTGCAGGGGTCAGTGAGGATTGGTTTGTGCCAAATTTGCATGAATATGTGTCTGAATATGTGAACAATTGTATAGTTTGTCAAATGTTTTGATCTGGCCACACTTTGAGAGTGATATAAGGAACATTACTGCAACCAGAAGGGCCCTTCCGGCACTTACCTATAGACTATGTTGATATGCAAGACAGATGTACCTCTAACAGATACATGTGTACTTTTGTATGTCCGTCTTCACATTGGCTTGAGGCTGGCTCCTGTGCCTGTAATGATGCCAACTCAGCGGCAACATGTTTGGTGAGGGAGGTATTTCCCATGTGCAGGATCCCAGACGAAATTCCCTCTGATAATGGTCAGCATTTCTCAAATTATTTGATTGGGGAAATAACTGCCCGTCTGGGAATACAGCACAAGCTAATTACCATTTACCGCCCACAAGTCAACAGTGAATGGCTTACGAAAAAAAGCGCTTGGCTAACCTAACACTGACGCTTGGCAAGACATAGTTGTATTGCTTGCCTCTTGCCCTCTTTTTTTAATAATGTATTTTATTGGTTTAAGCAACAATCACAATAAACAAAACAAAGTCAAGACATGCATAATAATAGACATATGACTTGAGCATGGCTACAGTCACAAGGATCCTACATGTGAACACATCCATATGCTGCTCGATTGCGTCCCCTTGTATATCAGGAGCTACTGAGTCTCACGCTCTTCCCATTTCCCCCACACTTTGGAGGCTTTGATGGGGTAGCCTCATGCATTTTAAATTCTGTGCTCCATCATTGCACATGTGTCCATATCGGCAACCCATTGATCCAATGTCGGAGAGTCTGGGGTGCCCCTTTTTTGTGCTATATTCCGCTTCATTAGCCCCGCTGCCGTGGACAGGAGCAGCCCTTCCCATTTATTAGCAATGATCTCATCGGGTTTTCCCAGTAGCAACACTTTTGGATCTAGCGGTACATTGCGGGCCAAAACCCTAGTTAATACATTACAGCACTCACTCCAGAAGCCCTGGACCCGAGGGCATTCCCACAGGATGTTTATGAAGGTTCCCTCCTCCCTCCACACCGGAGGCAGTTCAGGTTTGGGGCCCGCTTCCAACCGTACAGCAAAGGATAATATATTCGGTGTAGGATTTTTAACTGTACCAGATGGAGTCTAGAAGAGATGGCAATCTCCCGAGGGTGCATTAGGACCTGAATCCAGTCCTCTGGATCTACAGCGCCCACATCCTTCTCTCATTTAGTTTTAAGATGAGAAAGTTCCGGAGTGGCAAAGGAGGACATGGCATTTTATAGTATGGAAGTGCATTTAGTGGGAATGTATTCAGGGAATATATTGCGCTCCATGGGTGTGCTATCAGGTACAGTAGAGTCAGTCGGAATGTATGTCCTCAAGGCGTAGGTCAGTTGTATGTAGTGGTATTGTTCAGTTGCCGGGATTTGGAATTTCAGTCGTAGGGCCTCAAAAGAGGCAATTTTCCCATCTACCAGGACATCCGCGATCTTCGTAATCCCGGCCTCTTCCCATTTAAACCAGGGTCTGAGTTTCCCCAATTTGACCAGGTTACTATTGTGCCACAGGGGTTGTACGGTGGATATTTTGTCCTTCCATCCTACAAAAGCGTGTGCTTGTCTCCAAACCGTAGTAACTTGTGCAGCGATTGTCTGTAACAAGGGTTTACTAAGGGGCTAATAGAGCAGATACATTGGATCTGTGTTGTGAATGGCGGTAAATTCGTCCCTTATATGTGGTAGTTCCACATATAAGGGCCATGGAGCAGGTCGTTGACCACCGTCAGTTGAGATGCCCAATAGTAGGTCCGGAGGAAGGGCACTCCTATACCTCCCTTCCAAAGCGATCACTGCAGAGTAGCTAATGCAATGCGGGGTTGTCCCCCTCCCCATATGAGCTCTCTAAGGAGACTGTCAAGCCGGTCAAATTCAGAATCTGGAATCTCGAGCGGGGCGTTTTGTAAGACAGAAATCTTGGTAGAGTCATCATCTTAAACAGGGCGGCCCTACCCATAAGTGTTAGGGGAAGAAGCCTCCAGTGATGAACATCATTAGCGAATTGGTCCATGATTGGCTGAAGATTGTGGGTTGTGTAGCGTGTTAAGTCCCCAGATACCCAAATCCCCAAGTATCGGAAGCCATGTTGTTCAATTTTATATGGGCAATTTTGGGGGATAGCCTGCGTTACGTCTTCAATCTCAGCCCACTGAACTCACTGAAGCGAATAAGCATCTGCGTCACTATGGGGCAGGTTCGGATCGGATCTCCCAAATACACCAAGAGATCGTCAGCGTACAAAGACACCCTATCCTCATGTCCCTCTGGCCATCTAAATCCCATCCAAGCCCTGCTCTGCTGAAGCCACAAAGCGAGCATCTCAATCACTAGAGCAAAGAGGAGGAGGGAGAGGGGGCATCCCTGCCGTGTTCCTTTACCGAGGGGTAAGGGCTCAGAGGGCCACCCATTCACTTTCACTTCTGCCTGTGGGTTTGTATAGAGCAATTGCACCCAGCCCAGAAAGATTTCTCCAAATCGCAGTTTCCCAAAACTGTCCCATCGGACCGAATGAAACGCCTGCACAAAGTCGATTTTTAATAGAGCAAGAGGCGTGTCTATGATGGGAGCCCTTTCCAGTAGCAGCTGGAGGCGCTGTATGTTCATACGTGTTGATTTGTGTGGCATAAAACCACATTGGTCCGGGTGGACCAGAGAAGAAATGACCAATTGCAGCCGACTGGCTAGGAGTTTGGCAAGGACCTTGGCTTCGCTGTTAATCAACGAAATAGGTCTATAAGAGGCGCATTACTCAGGTGGTTTGCCTGGTTTGGGAATAACGACAAATGTGGCCTTACATAAATCCGGCAGGAGGGTGCCTTGTTCTTGGGCCCTAAGGAACATTTTATGGAGGTGGGACGGCATTACACCCCCCCCCCCAGCATTTTTTTCCAGGGTTCGACCGTAAATCTGTTAGGGCCCAGTGTTTTCCGAGACTGTAATTGTGCTATGGCCTCTGCAATCTCTGTTTCAGTAAGATCAGAGTCCAGTTGAGTTTTCTGCTGTTCCAACAAGCATGGTATTGTGATATCATCTAGGAGGGAGCTATTCAATGGTGACATCAGGGTGCAATACAAAGCAGCATAAAAGTTAGCAAAAGCCTCCGCTATTTCACAATTTGACTGACATTCTCCTTCTGTGGTGTTATGATCTCCCTGACATGGCGTTGACCCTCGTCTCTTCTCTCAAGCCAGGCCAACATTTTACCCGCTTTATCCCCATATTCATAGATCCTTGCCCTGGATTCCCAGTGAGCGTGTTTAGCATTATCTAACTCAATGTTCCGGAGCCGCTATCTAGTGCTCTTAAGGGACCTAAGGGTCGCATTGCTCGGGTCAAGAATGTACCTGGCTTCCCATTCACCCATTTCTGCTTCCGCCTCTAATATCTTCTGGAGCTGTTCTTTCTTTTTATTCGCCGTCCAGGGGATTATCTCTCCCCTTAGCACCGTTTTGTAGGCCTCCCATATAGTTACAGGACTATCGACCGTAGAATTATTTATTTTGAAATATTCATTAGTTGCCTCAGTGAGACGATCTATTAGTAACTATTCAAATAGTAACTATTCAATCTCCATGATTAAGGGGGAGTAATACCCTGCATACTCATCACCATCATTAACAGTGAGTGATCCGAGATACCTTGGGGAAACAGATCAGCGGTCATCACCCGGAGCATATCGGTGCCCGGGAGGAAGAGATAGTCCAGTCTGGACAGGGAACTGTGGGCTCCCGAATGGAACGAGTAACTTTTAATTCCAGGGTGGAGGTCTCTCCATACATCTCAGAGGCCCTGGGCTGACACAAAGTTAGCTGACTTTGTAGGGGTATTCGGGTTGCGGGATCTGATGCGAGTGCGATCCATAGCGTTAAACATGACATCATTGAAATCGCCCCCGAGAATCCACATGTCAGGTTGATGCTTTGCCATAAGGGTAGTCCGTTGCTCTAGCAGTTCCTCCCCCAGCCCGGGTGGAGAGTACACCGAAGTGACAGCTAGTGTTTCCTCCCAAAGTGTCAGTGGCACGAATGGAACGCGTTTATGTACAAGGATCAGAGTCCCTCTGGATCCCATTGTGTATCCCGCGTGTAATGCAGATCGGTAATTGGTTATGCGACAGAAGGTGCAATTGGTCCCTGCTAAGTGTGTCTCAGTTATCAGGGCAATGTCAGGGGAATGCCTATTCAAGAACTGCATAACAAGACGCTGCTTGATCCCAGAGCCCATCCCGTTCAATTTCCATGTGATTAGTTTGAGAGATCTAGGACGCTCAACAGGCAGTGATCGGGTTAGTGTAGGTGCCATTCATAGTATACAGTATTGGGTTTACAGACTCTATATGGTCTAAGAAAGGGAATAGTGTGTAGGCACTGGTTGCAGCGGGGATGTGTTGCCAGTAGGAAATGGCATAAGACAGCATATGATAAGTAGTGTGACTGATTAGTCTTATAGGTACATGGTCGTTGGAAAACAACAAAAGAACAACGCAAACCTCTCCCTCCCCCCTCCCTATACTCCACCCCAACACGAAGTACCTGTCGCCCAAACATTGACGACACTCAGAACTAAAGCGTCAGCATGAACTTGAAACTCCAACAATCAATACCCCAAAGTTACTGCCTGTAGGGGAGCCCTGTCAGGCAGGTGTAGGAAAGCAGATGAAGACAGAGAAGCGAGGGGAAGAACGAGAGGGGAAGTCAGAGAAGAAGGAGAAGAAGAAAAGGGGGGCGGAAGGGGAGGGACTCATCCCTGAGCTCTGCACTGTTTGTTTGAGATTTCCGTGCAAGTTGGGGATTATACTACAAATAAATGAATCTGAGAGATGTTGTGCCATTGCACTGCAGCTGTCCGCCATGTCCCATAAAAGGGGTTACACTGAATTCCGCGCTCATCGCAATCTGCCACTAGTTCTGGGGCAGCCGGTCCCCGAGCTTCTGGGTTTCTCCAAGGGGGGGTGCGGTCTGGTCTGGGCTTGGATCTCCCTCCCTGTCTTGCTGGTCTCGCAGTCCAATCGCCTTCGATGTGTGTCTCTGCTCATTTCCAGGCCTCCTGTGGCTCGGTAAAATGCACAGTGGTTCCCTTATGATAAATTTTGAGCTGCGCTGGAAACAGTAGTACGTATTTCGCGTTCATGAGGGCTAATTGTCTTTTGAGTGATTCAAATGATTGTCTCGCTCGTTGCACCTCCCGGGTGTAATCAGGAAAAAATTCAATCCGGGATCCGTTGTGGGTAATCGTTCCTTTTGTACGAGACATCTGAAGGAGCGCGTCTCTGTCCCGATAATTAAGCAGTTTAGCGATTACTGTTCTGGGTGGTGCGCCTGGAGTTGGTCTACTTGAGGGCATCCTGTGAGCTCTTTCCACTGAGAAGAACTTGGAGAAGGGGTGAGGCGCAAAAATGTCTGTTAGCCACTGTTCTAGAAATAGTTCCATGCTAGGCACTTCCTCCCCCTCTGGAAGTCCGAGGATGCACACATTGTTGCAGCGCAATCTTTCCTCGCCCACATCTCCTCTGGTCTCTAGGGTTTTCAGGTGGTTCAAAGCTTGCAATAGCTGTTGGTTGATGCCTCTAATGTTATCCTCCACCCCAGAGATAGTGTTCTGCCTCTCCTGTGCAGGAGGTGAGCTTTTGGAGATCATGATGAAGAAAGGAGACATCCGCCGCAATACTATCCATCTTGATCTCCATAGAGGAGCGAGAGCTGGCTATAGCAGCCATCGCATCCCACAGCGAGAGGGTTTCTTCGCCAACGCAGGAGGTCGGTCATGGTGTGTGGTTTGTCGATGCCGGAGCACTGGTGATTGCATACTGATCCATGCTGCTTTGCGTTGACGTTTTCCACTGTTTATCCTTGCCCATTTTGCTGATTGTCTGGGTCCCGGGTTCTGTTGGTGTGAAGCTAAGCCTTGCTGTAACTGTTCTTTTGCCAAGTGGCGTGTTGGTTCAGAGTTGTGGACCACCAAATTTATACCCCCGGGTGTGCTCAGTCAGTTCACTGTACCTACAAGTCACCAGTGTCTACATCATCACCCAGCACCCAGGCTCGCTCTTCAGTGTCGGTTCTCTCTGCCCATTCTTAGCCCCACTTCTCCTTGAGGGACCCCAGGACCAGCGAATCGCTGTCACAGGCACAAAGCAGGCTTGCCACCAGTATAGTATTGTGAGCCGAAGGTGGGAGAGCACGGAAGTTCTTAAGTAATCTTATGGGTAACACCCGTGGGGGGCTTCCAGTCAGTGTATCGGGCCAGTGACAATAGATCAGTGGCCCCTCATCTGGCCCACCCTTTGCATGTCTTGCCCATGGAGAGTTTGGCAGACTTCGTAGAGCCCAGTGCCTGGCAGACCCACCAGTCCACTTGGGTCCCTCATCCAGCAGTCGCTTACAGGCAGAATTGAGAGAGCCCTAGTATCGTTCTGGCTGCAGCCTATTCATTGAGCGGCCCCTCGGTACCTCCGAGCATATCCGATGGTCAACACACCTGGGAAGGCTCTTCTCCCTGCCCCTCTCCCTGTTTCTGCACCTTGTGGCTGTGCATTCCTATAGATCCCTAGGAGTCGGCATTGCGCTCTTATATTATTACTGGTCAATGCATCAAGTATCTGTGATGGAGATTCTTAAAGAGGGAAGCACTTACTTTTGAAATGTATACTCAGGCGTCTGTACCAGCACTGTCCTGTCCGACAGGCCCAAACCCACTCTCCACACTACACGAGTGGCAGGCATGTGGAGGTGGCCTCGGTTGCAGACGTTTTAATTGGGGGCAATGTTCCGATTCCTGGGCACTGTCAGGCCAGGCTGAAGGCGTGCCTCATGCAGCGCAGATGCAGATGCAGGGGCCGGAGCACAGTACCCTCAAATGTCTCTGGTGGAAGTATGGATCACCCTGCTGTGCACAGTGTGTATCGTGCGTTCGCAGGGCAGGTGGCTCTTCTTAGGAGCTCCACACGCAGCTATCCGCCCACTAATATGCACCACATGAACTCCATCCAGCTACAAAGCGCCCGTCCCCAGCGGGGTCCAGGCACTGCCACCACGCTGCCCGAGGTCTGCGCAGCGTGTTAACACATATGGGGGAGCAAGCACCTCTCAGCAGGCATTGCCTGCACCTCCTCTTCCTCAGTCAGTCGTATCGCGGTTCCTTCTCGTCCCGGGCGTGTCAGTGTCCTCAGAGCCCGCTAGTGCCGGGCCTAGGTCAGTATTTATTTTATATCTTCCAATAGAGGGGCTTTATCTTGAGGTCACATTACTTTTGCAGCAGTCTAGGAACAGTGATCGTATGTGTTGCTGAGCGTTGATAACTCTGCGCACACCTGTGATCTGTCGATGGCGTTGAGGGAGGTTGGCTCCTTGTGCAGGATCACGCTGCACAGGGTCCACATTCCTGTGCAGCTCAATTACACCAGGGTTAGTCCACTATGAGAATGGGGGAGTGAATTCCCCTCTGCAAGTCCTGGTGGGCCACCACGGCTACCCATGGTGCTTAACCTGGGCCCAAGCAGATTGTGTATGTTTCGTGCACCAGCCTTAAACGATTCAGTAGCCCAGCGGGTCTACTTCTGTCCTTGTGCCATCTGCGCCTTCTCCCAGCCAGCTTCTCATGCAATGGTTCCCTCATGCAGTGCCCAGTCTGCCGCTGTCTAGGTGCTCCACAAGGAATCGGGGGGAACAGAGAACACCAAGGGATTCAACTGCGCACAGTGTGTCAGGTGCACGCCTCCTCAGGAGTTGCCCCCCCCCCTCCGGGCACCCATCTTCTATAGTCACTGCCGAGGTACACAAGGTCGCCGATCTCATCCCCGCACCCGGGTTCTACAGGCCGGGGCATGCCGCCCACTGCTGTCGCTACTTGCATTCGTGGCTGTGGCATTGATTCCGGCAGCTGTCTCCTGGTTCTCCCACGCAGGTGCCCATGGCAATGCCTCCCCGGCCAGGCGTGTTCTTGCCGGCAGGTCTGATCCACTCCTCCAGGGCATGTCAGACGCCGCGTGCAGGTTCAAATGCCCCCGTTCAGTGTTTTTGTTGTGGGCAGAGTATCTTCTGAGCCCGGGTAGTTGGCGGCGGCCATTTTGAGAAGGTGTTTTGCGCCGAGGAGGCACTTTGTTCCGTCTGTTTTCTCGGTCAGGAGTAGTTCATCCTACTTCCTCTTCTCTCCAGTAGTGATGTATGCTTGTCCCTTTTGACGGGTAGGCTTTCTTCCTATATTCTTCCACGGAATCAGGATATTATGCAGGATATCTTCGTTGACAGCAGGAGCTCTGACGGACTCACATCCTCACAACTCTCATGCTAGCCACGCCCCATCTCTTGCCCTCTTGGCTTTGAGCGATTTGCCTGGAGGAGATCATCATTTTACTCCTCATGAAATTGTTAATGGTCGGAGAATGCATGCGCCTATCTCCCCAGCACATCCGATTTCTGATGCTAACTCTTCTTCTAACATTTTGGGGGAGGCATTTCATATGTACCTCACATAACTACAAGATTGCTTGCCTATATATCCCAACAGACTAATCCAAGGATACGGACAGAGTAATCAGGCAAAATAAACAGTGGTGAGCAGACAAGGGAATTTCTGCGAGCAGCAATTTACACTTACATCATAACACATCTCATCCCTTATGTGCATACAGCTGTTTACTCCACATAATAATACTTAAACCAGCTGGGTTTGTTCTTGACTCTATTTGAATGTGTCTCTGCTGCAGACCTTGAATTGTTGTCATCCTTGGAACACGTATCTATGACCCTAGAGTCTCTGATACTGTTATTAGCAAATTCACCATTGTCATGTTCACCATGTGCATTGTCCTTCATGCATTCTGGACATTTCACAATTCTGGACATTGACCAACACTCCCCCCCCTTCTACAATTACTACATTGTTTCTTACTGCAGATATTTTCTTGGGACCAATGTATTTGCTTTCTACACATTTGGGAGTGAATCTAGGGTTCTTTATGAGAATACAATCTCCCACTTTCCAGGTATTACTTTTGACACTCTTGTCCTCATCAAATCTTTCTTTGTACACATCCTGTGCTTCTTTGATGAGTCATAATTCTCTTGCGATCAATGTTGGAACTCTTGGCTAAGTCCATCCACCCTGGACATAGTTTTGTTCCAGGTTGTCTCCCTTTCAATGACATGAACGGAGATACATTTGTAACTGAGTGTGGTGTGGTACAGTAGTTCCATATCATTTCTCTTACTACACCAAACCATCTTAGTTTAGAAGCCATAGCCAATTGCAAACCACCCTTTATGAACCTATTGGCTCTCTCAACGAGGCTGGTGGCCCTTGGATGATATAAAGCAGTTCTAGTGTGTCTGATGCAAAATTTCTTCAAGAAAGTTAACATCCTTTCAGAACAGAATTGTACTCCGTTATCAGTGATTAATTCTGTCGGGAAACCCTCCCTGTAAAACACTTCCTCGAAGAATAACACCATCTCTGCAGTGGTTGCCTCACGCAAAGCCTTCCATTCAATCCATTTGGAATGGTAGTCTACTAACACAACAATGTATTTATACCCATTGTCAAGATTTTGTAATGGTCCTATCAAATCAACTGCAACTTTTTGCCATGGTTCACTCGGTACTTTGACAGGATTTATTGGTACTTCTCTAACCATCTTGGTCTTGTCACTCTTACCACACTCTCTACAACCCCTAACACACTTCTCTGCATCACTGTCAATCCCGGGCCACCAGAAATATTGCAGCAAATATCTCTTTGTTCCTCCCATGCCCAGGTGACCTTGATGTGCTATATTTACTAAATGAGATCTGACTCCACTGGGGGGTATTATCCTATTTCCTTTTCTAAGTTTACATCGTCCTCAGACATACTTAACTCGTCCTTCACACCAAAATATCTGTCAAACTCTTTTCCCACGATATTCTTGTGAGGCCATCCTTCTCTGGTCCAAATTATAACTTGATTCAATATTAAATCCTCCTCACCAGCTCTTATCCACATCTCTTTATCAATGGCATCATGCTCAATTTCTGCAATGCTCACATCTTGAAATTCAGGTGCTCCCTCCAATTCACCATCACACACAGGTAATCTGGATAAACAATCTGGTACCACATTCTCCCTCCCGGGAATGTAACACACCTTGAAATTATAACCCAAGAGTTCTACCATCCACCTCGAAACTCTTGGAGACCCTTTGGCCCACTCACAACCGTTCATCAACTGAACCAAAGGCTTGTGATCTGATCTGACAATAAAAGGTCGACCCCATAGAAAGAACTTGAAGTGCGTGACTGCCCAAAATACTGCTAGTGCCTCTCTTTCAATGACCGAGTAATTTTTTTCTGCTCCTCTAAGTGGTCTGGATGCAAATGCAATTGTGTATTCAGTTTTACCTGAGTCAAACTGAGTCAAAACTGCTCCTAAGCCAAGGGTATTAGCATCAACTGAAAGCAACATTTTCCTGCCAAACATGAATCCACTTAAGGATGGGGCCTTGACTATACAATCTTTGATTTGCAAGAATGCTTCCTGACACTCTTTGGACCATGTATACTTCACGTTCTTTTTTAGTAACTCCCTCAATGGAGATGAGATGGATGCAAAGCCATTCACAAATTTATGGTAATATTCCGCTAGTCCCATGAAAGTGGTAGTAGTAGTCCTTGTCTTGGGGTTGAGGAGTATTACTAATACTTTCTATGAGTGACTTTTTGGGAGAAATACCTTCTTTCGAAACTTTCTGGCCCAGATACTCCACTTCCTCAACACTTATTTTACATTTGCTTCTTTGGACCGTTAACCCAGCCTCTTTCAGTCTGCATAGTACTGCCCTAAGTACTCTGTCATGCTCATGCTCATTACTTGCAAAAATCAGAATGTCATCTTGAAACACCTTAACATTATCCAACCCTTTTAACACTTCCTCCATCACCTTTTGGAACACAGATGCGGCCGAGGCCAACCCAAATGGCATGCGATTGTATTTATAAGTGCCTTCAGGTGTGATAAAGGCAGTGAGATGTTGCGATTCTCGGGAAAGGGGAACTTGGTGATAGGCAGCAGAGAGATCAATGACAGAGAACAATTTGGGTTCGCCAAGAGTGGAGAGTGTCTCGGAAATGTTGGGTAGGGGATGTCTCTCCACCAGAATATTGTGATTAAGACTGCGCAAATCTACACAGAGTCTTAATTTACCATTATTTTTGGCCACTAAGACAATGGGGTACAACCACTCTGTGGCCTCAACAGGTTCAATGACACCCTTATCTACTAAGTTATCGAGTTCACTGCGTAGTTGCGCTCTCATGTTTAACGGCACATGTCTCACTTTATGAACAATAGGCTGAGATTCTTTCTTTAGTCTAATATGATGTTCGAAGTGCTTGAGTCTGCCCAGACCTTTGTTGAAGACCTCTGGGAACTCTCTTGACCACATATCATCAATCTCAGCAATGGTGACAGGCTCAGTGGCACTAGCTTGCACCCTGACTCTCAACTTCCTTTGTTCCTCCCAACCTAAAAGGGAGGCTCCCTTTCTTGCAACCAAAATGTCAGCTATGCATTCTCCACCTCTGTATTGCACACTTGCAGTAAACTGTCCCAGCATCTCAATAGGGGATTCCGTATAGCCGCAGGGCCGAATTCTTGGTGGATCCAGCATTGATTCATCCTTTTTTAGAACATCTTTAAATGTCTCTTTAGAAATGATGGTCCATGGGGAACATGTGTCAACTTTCATGAGTATTTCTTGACCATCAATTACAAAAACATCTGTTGGACCTTTGCTGTCTCCTCCTCCAATGGTCGAAATCTCGAAGACATGTCTGGGGTTGTCTTGCGAGGAGTATACCTCCTGTATGTTGTAAGCTGAGTGAGCACCTTCTTCTTGGTTGTCTCTGGTTTCTAAGAGATTTATTGATGACCTCTTGCATACATTAGCGAAATGTCCTCTGGTCCTACACTTGAAACATTCAGCATTCCTTGCTGGGCACGAAGGGTAATTCGGACCATGCTTGACACTGCCACATCTGGTACACTTCGCACCCCATGTTCCTTTCCTGCTTGTATTGACATTAAGTCTCTTCCTGTGATCAACTGCGCACACAGCTTGGGTACTCTGTTTGTCAGACTTCAGTTCTTTGACATATTGTGAGGTTTGTTCTATGCTTCTGGCTAGGTCCACTGCTTCATCCAACTTCATGTCTTTTGCCAACAATTTCTCCTGAATCCTAATATTATTTGTGCACCTCACTAACTGATCTCTAATTAACGAGTCAGATAGATGTTCGAATTCACAGGAGTGGCTTAATGTTCTTAATGAGGCTATGTACGATTCCACGGATTCTGAGGACTCCTGCGTACGCTGAAAGAACTTGTGCCTCTCGAATGTAAAATTTTTTTTAGGCTCAAAATGATCCTTGAGTTGTTTAATCGCAAGGGCATATTCATCTGTGTCCTCCGCTTCACCAGCTTGTGCACTGCCTAACCCATCAAACACTGCACGGCCTTCCACACCAAGATTGTGAAGTAATAATGCCTTTTTGCGAGTTGAGCTGAATCTCTCTCCTCCCATTGCCACCAGGTAGTTTTCAAACATGTCTTTCCACCTGTCCCACCTAACTTGGGGGCGTCCAGGTTCATTCAAATATGACATTGGCGGAGGTATAGAAGCTGCCATGTCTTAAGCGGTAAAAAAAGTGGTAAAGAGTGGGCTTGCTAGATGCAACCAATAGACTCTGGATCAGTTCAAGTATGCCCAGTGGATGCACAGACTGAGCAGTGACAGTGCTGTGCTATGCAGACAAAGGGATCAGTCTTGTATGAGTACAATCCCTTGTGTATGATGTCACAATCCTCCTTACATCAGTCTGAATTGGAACGTGATGGCTGCTCATCCACAGAATGGATACATGTCATAATGGCTGCCTCCTGAAACTTGCCAGAACTGCATGGGCAGGTTGCTCAGCAACGATAATGTCAATGCTAGGGAGGCCACGCCCACTTCCTTGCTCAGTGACTAGTGCTCGAGCCGGGGATCCTTGAAAGTAAACACTGTTGCTTTGAGACAGAGTCAATACAGTAATGGGGAAGGCAAGATTACACCCCCAGGGGACGCGCCTGCTGACCTGTTGTTCCGCTCCTCCTGACCTTCCTGCAGCGTCCGCTGTCGCACGGGAGTGTGTAATAATGCAGGCCGCGCTATGACGAGACTTCAAAGGAGTAGGGAGACACCGCTGAGAGCCATCCTCATCGCCAATGAGGAAATAAGGGCTCCAGGCAGCAGTGATGAAGAAACAGTAATTTATTTCATTACACGACAGCGGCCTATGAGAGCCGAGTGCCAACATGGCTCTCTCCCTGCAGTCTGAACTGTCACCCATCAACATTCTTAGAATAACATTCTTAGAACTTAATGAGCTCATAGTGCAGCTCAATGCTTAACTAGGATCTGGTAATACATTTTTATGAACTTGTTTTAACTTACACTTACATCATAACAAATTTCTGCGAGCAGCACTTCTCTACCCCAGAGACAAAGTCTTTATAGAAAACCATGTCAGAATGGGGAAAGAAGAAAGGTTTATTGGTTCACATACAGTGACATACTGAACACCAACAGCAGTCAAAGTTGAAGATCGCCGAGGATGGATTCACATCACCGAAATGCACAGGGACAAGAGAATGAGCTCCCCCGAAGAAGAGTGGCAGAGCGCAAGGTGAAAGGAAGTATACATCATTTCTCATTCACTTTTTTCTCAACAATAAGGTTGTATAGAAGACCAACAAGGGAAGAAGGAGAGGGTGTTTTCCGGAACAATATTATCATAAACAGACAGCAAAAAATGTCTGTTCTATGTAGTCTAATAGTATTGACATGTATTAGTATAGGATTGATATTATCATGTTTTCTATTTAAAGAAAAGAGTGGTATACATTCAAACATTAGTGTGAAGAGAGCCAAAAGAAATGTGTTAAATGAAGAGGAGTTCCATCATGACACTGAAAGGGCGAAGGCGATAACATCCGGAAACGTATGGTATGATGAAATGCGGTGTGCAGTTATAATGTCGACTGCAAAAAGTCGTAAACAAAAATGTCGGAAAAAAAAATGTCGAATGTGTTTTTTTTATTTGTATGTTTTTTTGGGTTTAGCTATTAAGAATAAACAGGGGGTTGGAGGGGGAACCCCCATTAAAAAAAAAATAAAATAAAAAACATTTGAATTTTTTTTTTCAACATTCTTTTTTTCGACATTTTTGTTTTAGACATTTTCACTATAAACAATGAAATGCTATGTGTGGGAAGAGAAAGGGCGAACGCCACATGCTATGTCTGCTCCCTCATCCCACACGTAATAGGGGCACTCACGGTTTTCCTGCCTCAGGCTGTATCATATGAGGAAGAAGGACGCCTAATGCACCTACACATCTGCAAAACTTGGGGTCTATTTCAAGGAACAAGTGTTTCTTTCCAGTGGGTGGATGAAGGGGAAGAGGGTTACACAGATAATTATGTGCAACTTGACAGGATGACCGAAAAAAAAAACCCAAAAGATGATAGTAGAATATATAATAGACGGCTCTAAAAGGGAAGCAAATGATTAGTGAACACAAATGACTGCAGTGTGTAGATAGCATTTCCTGATGTCACACAAGTCCATTAATGAGAATAAAAGGAGCAGTGTGGTATGGTGGTCAATGGGAGTGGGGAATAATGCAATGTCGTGCTGAAGTTTTGGTGGGAGTTGAACAAAATGGGGTGTGCAAAGTAAACAATAGATGCAAGGCAATTTGGGGGAAATATGTATATGCATTAACTTGGATAGGTGAAACTCATCAGTCAATTTATATAAAGAGCTTTACATGATTCCCTCTGTGTTCCAGGTATAGTGGGTCCATTCATTTGGGAACTAACACTGGCTGTGCCAAGGTGATGAGTGCGGGGCTGATGCGGGTTACAGCTGTCATTATGGACCTGTGGTGGGCATGTGGATCGAAGGCCTATGCCCAGCTTACTCCTGATTGGAGTGGGGTTTGTGCGATTGTTACACTGCACAGACCTGCCCTGGTGGTGACTTGAAGCAGCAACAACATGTGGCTTTCTTTAAAGGAGCAGTCAATCGTGCTGAAGGAAAAAGTGGTGTAGCAAAGCAAAGAGCAAATGATACGAGGAGTTCTAAACAAAAAAAGAAGAGCAAACAACTACCTGTCGGAGAAGAGTGCAGAAAATCTGGCAGCAAGTTTCGACTGTTTTCCAAGGCAACCACTTTTTTCGTTTCTTTACTGCTGCTGAGAGTGCAAACTGCGCTAATGATAAGTGGCTACAGCTAACCAGATACGAGTTACTGCAACTGGCCAATTTAACAGTAAAGGGCCTAAACTCGGTACATGAGGTGCTGAGGGCACTACGTTTGTTGGTACTCCATGTTAGGTATGTGTTGGACATTCTCACTGCCATAGAGGGAGGAGTTTGCACCAAAATAGGGAGCAGCTGTTGCACTGTAGTGCCCGATAGAGAAGCATCAAATGGAACATTGAGAGCAGCTATAAATGAAATACAGACACGCGATGAGAGAATCACAAATAAAGCTAATGGAGTGCAACCGAGCAATTGGTTCAACACCCTTTTTGCCTGGGTGCCCACTTGGCTATCAGGAGTATTTAAAGAGACACTCCCCACGTTGGGGATCATGCTCGTCACCTTTTGCATTGGAAAACTATTTTGAGACTCTATACTAGCAAATCAAGAGGAAAATGTATGTTGCCTCTGAATGTTGATGGGATAAATGATGAAAATAAGCCCATTAACAAAGTAACCACAGGTGAAAAAATGGATGATAATGTTGTCTGGGTCAGAAGACAACTGGAGATATAGAAAACTATGACGCCTATTGGATTTCATGTGATAAGGATGGGCAAGGGTATATGTTGATAGATGTACCATTGGAAAACTGGGAAGAAGATGGAGGTGACATGAGTAGACTATAAAGAGTATGGATAACTAAGAAGAGATCAAGAGAGTGGGGAATGGGGGAGAAGAGTGTTATTGATGGATCAATTAAAGGGGGGAATAATGTGGTTAAAATGCAAGTTCAGCATGGTAAAAAGCGCGGACCTATTATCTGCGGGATTAGCCCACTAAAAGGGGAGGGGACTTCATTGATAGCCGCACAGTTCTATGCACTAGGCTGGAGAATGCCTTAAATAATTATGTTTCAAGCTAATAACTTACAGGCAATAATGTTTGGGTTACAGGTACTGACAGGGCTTAATATTAGACCGAGGCACTGTAAGCAGGCATCAGAGCATGCTTTTCACTAGAAACAAATTCACATTTTATTAACTTGCATAGTAGCCACAGAGGATGGCCGCCCATTGCAAATTGTACATTCCCAGGATCATACAGAAAGAGCTGAACAGCCTTTGATACTTTCGAGGTCGGGAAGCAAAGCTCATGGGTGCCAGGGAAAGCCAGTGAATGCAGAGTCATTTCATAATTCAGCATAGTAATTTTTGAAACTGGTCTACTGGTGGTTTCAAAATGTCCCATGGTGGTTTCAAATTGCCCCTTAGCACATCCCAGCCTGTAAAGAGGTTCTAAGAGAGTTCCTAAAATGCAACATTAAAATGGTAACTTGTCAATGTTTCAAGGCTCGTGTGTCATGATTCGTTGTATTCTCATGAGAAACTGATGGAGATGACTTGCTGCAGATGAATAAAGATCCACTGATTATCTCAAATGTCTCAATGTTTTGGCACTATGATGTTGGAATTGTGGGTTGGACTGTGATGTCACAGAAGTGGTCAAGGGTGGTGTGGCAAGGTTTGCAGGACCCAATCATTTCAGGATAATTTATGTCCCACTATAGGAGAATGATGTAGTTCTGCCAATAAGCCTCACGTGGAGGACTGACCTAATGTTGCAATGTGGGTTGATGCTAATTAGTTTATAAGATTATAAACGCTCTTGTTTTAGGGGTGTTTCTTTGACAGCGCCTTATATGCAGTACTGTTATGCATTCTGTGTGAATTTTGCTTTCCCAGCTGCGATTGGACCCAGAATAAATGGTATTACTTCTTGCTTGGTGTACACTCCTGTTTCGATTACTTGTGTAATGTTTTATTGGTGAGTTCTGAGGCAACCGGCTGTACATTCTTAACATCATGGAGAACATGGAAGATTAGTCCCTCCTGGCTGTACGTGCTATATTGTTGCACTGCGAACCAGTAAATAAAGCACAGACACAAAAAGGAAAACAATGTTGCTCATATCATGATTGCTGACATATCTACCTTTTGCAGATACCTGTGGGTATGTGATCTTCTAGGCGCTAAAAGAAAATGTCTCATCTCGTTCAATGGACACATTTCTGTCAGGGGAAATGTTTCTTTTGTTTCTTAAAAAGAGGAAGTGTTTACAAGAAGAACCTGGTTAAGAATGAGGGGAAGATTCTTTTTAGAACAATATAGATCTTGATGTTAAATAAGAACACTGTTAGACAGATGTTTAAGGCATAAATTAGTTTTCTAAAATTGAATAGGAGAATTTGCTAATTAAAATGTTCTTGATTAGCAAATTTACCCATTTTATTAGCAATGTTGTAAAACCGTTTTTGGCTCGGGTTTGAAAGCCTGAGATGGAAATGTTCGAGGGAGAAAAGACTGAAGATTATTTTTCTGAAATAACCTTCAGTCTTTTCTCCTCTGAACATTTCCGACTTGGCCCCCACCCACACCCTCACCTCCCTATTTACCTTGCTGCTGACTCGCTGTGTTCCACATCTGCCATTCAGTCATTTAATCTTGGTCATTTTGGATGATTCCCTATTTTTAAGGTCAACAGTTATTTGTACCCAAGACATAAAATTAGCATCAATACAGCATCGTTGTGAACCACTGGAGTAAAACCTTAGTGAGTGGAGATAGGTCTTGCAATTTCTTTAAAATTCCACTAAACCTGCAGGTCAAGTAACTTAGTTTACGTACTCGACCTAAGCAAAATGCAATCGATTCATGGCAATGGATGATAAACAATGTAAATGTGCTTTTGGTAAAATGGTGCCTGTCACCACAAACTCATTTTATGCTTGGCACACTGCTGCCACCTATTGGCCAGCCATACACAGTGAATCATTTATTAGACATTTACTGCAAACAAAGTAAATGTTACAAAAAGGTTTCAACCATCCCTTCATAATATCTAAATGACTATATGAGTGGGTGAGTAGACTTTACGAGCCCTGGATGACTATCTGTAAAATGTAAAAGTTAGCTGCATGAATGGACACAAATAAAGAGATATGATAAAAAAAGGCTCTGAAAGCAGTTGGCCAGCTATGTCCGGCATGTGTTAATATATATTGCAATCATAATCGTGGAGCAATGCTACCTCTGGAGGCTAACTACAGTGTATAGAATTGCAGTAGATCTGTAGATATACAGACTGGATAGAACTATTGATCATTACTTGGCTTAAACATCTAGTTAGCTTTGTGTATTAATTATGCAAGAGGAAAGAAATTAAGTGACTAAGCAAAGTAGATTGTGTAGCAGGCAAGGAAGTGGGTAAAGATTAGGTGGAATATTGTAGTTTGCTGCCATCTGACTTTCACAGTAGCTGGCTTAAAGCAAAAGGGCGAAGAAATTGAATGTCAATGAGTATGGGATCCGCTCATGGGTTAAGCACAAGTTGCACAGAGGTATGCAACCAGCAGGTCACATAACTAGGTTTTCCATCAAAAGCATTTGGCTGTGTTATCACATCAAAAGTATTCACTCAAAATGAAATATAGTTGACTGTGAGATTTCGATACACTAACCTAAACTTTAATGTAAAGCATGGAGGCAATGCAGCGTTTTATAGTAGCAATACTGTAATTATGAATTATGTACGACTTAATGTTTAGGAATGGAATTGCATGACTGTCTTTTAAAAATCAAAACAAAATGAATTAACACATACTAGTCTTTGCCATATATGATCTACTTAGCTTAATAAAAGTATCATCGCGATTACTTTCTGGTTTTAATTATTTGAAAAGGAAAAAAAATATCTTTGCCTAGCACGTCAACACAGGCCTTTGGCACTTAAGAGTGGATGCGTTGTACTGCTGCATTTTTGCTCCAATAGCCCCTCTTAACTTGCAGTGAACAGAGGGTGTAGTGAGCCGGAGGGCAAGAGAGAAATGCAGGGTGAGCTCTGCTTTCATTGAACAGGGTAACTTAAATAGCTAGCTTTGCTATACAAGTGTCAATTTAATTAGCAAACCTAAGAATTGCATAGCAAATTGCTATGTGGCACTTCTTATTTTATGCCTTGGATGTTCTAGGCTCCTAGAAAGTAATAAATGTTCACAAAAATGACAGGACCAGGAAAAATAGGATGACTTATTTCTCTTTAATTTTAGAAGGGCCACACTTTTTTTTTTAAATGAGTACCTTTAAAGGATATTGAAACAGCTGTACCTTTATGTATGTAAAAATGATGCATCTTTATTTTTCTTGTTGCTGATTGGCTCTCATCATCAATCTGGTCTGAGGTCTTTTCACGTCTTCTTCACCTTGTTATTCGTGGACAGGGGGTCTCACTTCTATACCGTCGCTGAGGTGGATCCACGCTTCTACCTTCCACCTTAAATGCAGATTGAGTGATAGCTTCTACAGTAAAAGGGACCTGAAAATGGGTCTTGTCCCACTGTCTGATATAAGGATAAAGGAAAAGGAGCTTTACCAAATTGTCCAGGTCAGGTGGTTCACATTCTTCTTCTGTTGTCTTCAAGCCCCCTTGCCGCATCTGCAACTGCGGAGATATACATTTAGGAGATTCTGTCAAATAAGCGTGCATTTGCTTCCCCAACACAAATGCGGCATTCTCAGCGTCACTACAAGCACGTGCGGGAGGAGCAATAATAATAATAATAATTTCGTATTTATATAGCGCTACGAACCCTCAGGCATCTGAGCACTGCTTATTATTACCCACAGTGTGTGGTGCTCATTTATCGACCTCAGAAGGATGAAAGGCTGAGTTTGGGCCTGCCGGGATTTAAACCTGCGTTAGCAGGCTTTGCACAGATGTCATAGCGAGCACTCTACTCGCTGTGCTATCAGACCGGCTATAAGTGACAATGGGAGTATGCATTTGGTGCCCCGTCAACAGCTCTGATTACGTAATGCAAGTAGTGCTAAAGGAAGGCAGTGTAGCCAACTCTTTTTATGAGTGTCTTTATTTTGCCGATCTGACCTTTTAAGAGGCAGTTTTGATGCTCACAAAGACTGTTTGCTTGTGGGAGATAGGTAGATGGGAATTTGTGTTTTATCCCCGAATGGATACTGATGTGCTCAAGCACTCAATTTCCAAAGTTTGCTCTGTTGTTAGAACGTAGCACTTCGTACACTCCCCACCTTGGGAAAAACCTCCTGTACGAGGAATTTTGCAGCTGACATGGCATCTGGGTGGGTGCATGGACCAGCTTCGATCCAACGGGAAAAAGGTCATACGACTACTATCATATATCTATAGCCGTTGCAAATCTGGAGCATATCCACATAGTCGATATGCAAATGTTGAAATGGTCCAGTAGGATGAGGCATTGCTCCTCTCACCATTCTCAAAGTGTGGCCAGCAGTGCACCTTTGACATACAAGACAATTTATAATGAAATTTGCGATGTGTTCATTTAAGTTGGGGACAAACTACTTCTCCGAAATCAGAATTGCAAGACATTCCCTTGTTATGTGTGCTGGGTAATGCAACTATTCTAGTGCTACTGTAAGCAGTCCCAGGTGCATAACAGACTTCATGGTGCTGTCCTGCTGCCACATTACTCTTGTGGGGGACAATGAGCACCCCCTCCTTTACCCTAATTCCTGTTCTTCTTGTGGTGCCCTTCCCTGCAACTCAATATATTGCTCTTTGGGTAGTGTATTAAAACCCTCCTTCACCACCATGTTGCATATATGTGTGTATTTGTTTGGGGCATCTGTAAAGTCAGATACTTCTGAGAAATGTTCTGCCCTTTTTTCTTATAAAGCATCAGCCTCATTGGTGTGAGAAATCAGATTTGGACCTCTATTGTGCGCTGAGCACTTCACCACGACAATAGCTGAAGGAAGTTCAAGTGCTTCTATAAGCCTTTCTAACAATGGCGCGTGGTATACTGGTGTATCGTCTGCACGCAAGAAGCCCTCCCTTTCCAACATGACAGTCCTGCATGTACTATAGACATCACATAGGCAGAGTCCGAATACACTCTTACCACATCATCCTTATACGATTCAAGCACCAAAATCAAAGTTACCAACTCTTTTGCTTGTGCTGAAAAATTAGCTGGCAATCCTGCGCTTGTTATTACCGCAATGCTGTAATTTTCTCCAGCTTTCACCACTGCTGTTACACTGTGCCTTTCATCAGGGCTCTCATCTGTTGTCAATGACCCATCAATGAAGAGAAAGATCCCCCATCTAGGGCATTTTCTTTAACATGAGGTACCTCATCATAGTAATCAGTGTAGGTAGTACAATCATTCACATAATCTCCCTCCTTTACTGTTTCTGCTATGAATCTGGCTAGGTTCACTACTTATTCTAAACTTGTTTATTTATTTATTTATGTATTTATTTATTTATTTATTGCATTTATTACTCGCCCAAACCCTTGGGTACCACGGCGATGTTACAGACAGCTTGGTTAAAACATTTCTTAGAAATTGCCAATCGGGCGCAGTGCATGTGAATACAAAATAATCATACACGAAGACATTTAATGCAGGGCTTCAGTACAGTGATATTTCCTGAAGCATGGAAGGGGATTTTAGTCTTGGTTAAATAGCCACGTTTTCAGGGATTTCTTGAAGCCTGAGAACGTTTGCTCATTTTTGATGGGGTGGGGAAGAGTGTTCCAATATGTGGGTGCGAGGTATTGGAAACTACTGCCTCCTGCCTTGGTTGTCTTGTAGCGGGGGATGGCTAGGAGTAGTTGACTGTTAGATCTGAGGGGCCTCTTTGATACTTTTTTGGTGATGGCGTGGTTGAGGTAGATGGGGACACAAGAGTGGATGCATTTGAATGTGACGCACAGGGCTTTGAATGTGACCCTGGCTTTGATGGGGAGCCAATGATGGTTTCTTCTAATATTTGAGATGTGATCTGACTTCCTTAATCCAAGGGCCGCCCGAAGGGCTTTATTTTGAATAAGCTGTAGTTTGTTTAGATTGGCTTTTGAGGTACCCAGGCAGAGTACGTTGCAGTAGTCGAGCCTGGATAAGATTAAAGCTCTTGCCAGCGTGGGTGTCAAGAATTGGCGACTGAGAGCAATAAGTTTTGCGGTGTAGGAGGTAGAGGAAGAGAGGGCGTTAATGTGCTTGGTCATGGTGAGGTTGGCATCTAGGTAGACACCTAGTGTTTTTACTTGTTTGAGTACTGATATGTTTGTGCCATCGATGTTGATGGATGAGTAATCAGCATGTAATGCTTCTATTTTGGATTGGGAGCCCACAATGAGAACCTCAGTCTTCTCATCATTGAGACGGAGGCTATTTAGTGCCATCCAATTTTGGATTATGGCATATATTTTGTTGATAGTGTCGGTGTCTTGAGTGTAGTCTCCCGATAAAGGGATGAGGATCTGGGTGTCGTCTGCAAAGTTGGTGTAGATGACACCCATGTCGTCTAGCGCTGAGAAGAGGAGTTTAGTGTATGCATTGTATAATGTTGGTGCGAGACAGGAACCTTGGGGGACACCAATGGGTACTATGATGGGGTCGGCGGCTTCTTTACCTATGGCGACCCTGGAGGTGCGGTCAGCAAGAAAAGATTTGATCCAGGTAGTAGCTTCGGTGGAGAAGTCTTTCGCTAGTGTGGCGCACAGTTTATTATGGTCTACTAAATCAAACGCTGCGGAGAGATCGAGTAGGAGGAGGATGCAGAGTTTTCCAGAGTCTCTGATGGTATCCATCTGGATTTTTAAGTCAAGGAGTGCCGTTTCTGTGCTATGGTTGGGGCGGAAGCCTGATTGCCTCGTGCCAAGGAGGTTGTTTTGTTCAAGGTGAGTTTGGACTTGGTTGTATGCTAATTTATCCAATATTTTGAGGAGAAATGGGACAGTTGTTATTGGCCTGTAATTAGTGGGCACAGTAGGGTCTAGGGTAGTTTTTTTCAGGAGAGGGGTGACCCAGGCTTCTTTGATGCTAGCTGGTACTAGGTTAGTATTGAAGGATGCGTTCACGAAGTTGGTGATAATGGGGGTGAGGGTGTGGGCGCAGGATTTGACCACTGATGCGGGGACAGAATCTCCTTTGCAGTTGGAGGCTTTAAGTTTGGCGATGGTGTCAAACACTACATTTTGGGATACTGGTGTGAAGTGGAATGGGGAGCTGGTGAATTCCTGATGTGGTCGATTTAGATTAAGGAGGGCAAGTTTGTTGGCTAGTGATTGTTTTTTGGATGTGATTTTTATTTGGAGTAGTTCAATTTTGGCTGTTAGTGCGTCTTGAATAGTGGTGCACCATTCCTTGCTGGGGATGGTTGGGTTTATGGCTGGGGTAGGGTTTTCCAATTCTTTTAGAATGGCAAATAGTTCCTTGGTATCTGAGGTCGCATTGCTGATCCTATTATTATACGCATTAGATTTGTAGGTAATAGTAGTTGTTTTATAGGTTTTGTTTATTTCTTGGTAGGCTTTTTCTGCCTCTGCAGTAGGATGCTTTCTGTAGGCATGTTCACACGTGCGTTTGGTTCTTCTGAGGGCGATAAGATCATCATTGAACCAGAAGCTAGATCGCTTGTCTGAGCGTTTTGCCTTGGTGGTGAGCGGTGCTATAGCATTAACGGTTGCAGTGAGGCAGTTGTGATATATGTCTGCTAGGAGACAGGGGTTGTCACTAGTGATCGAGGTAGAATCTAGGATTTTTGAAAGAGGAGGCGTGAGGTAGGGTGACAGGAAGTGAGTGAGGTAGAGTGACAGGAAAAAATTATTGTCGGTTGTCATACCTGAGACTATAAACTATACATAACAAAATGGACCCGAACATCCCTGCACTGACAACGTGACTGATAACTTAATCAGAAAAACAGGGTGTTTTTTAATAATACACCTTTTTCTAATCAATATCAATTTCTTCATAATTTAGAAACCCTACTCCAGAGAGAACAACAAAATACAGGAAATGTTATTAACATTCAATTGTCATAAAAACATGCATAGAAAAAGATTTATTTGTTTAAATATACAAAAGAATTTTGCTGCAAAGTGACTTGTGCAACCAGTGAAAGTGACTTGTGCAATACTCTTCCACAAATACATGAAACTCAAAAGTTTTTCTTTTAAAAAGAGAAATATAGCTCAAAATGCAAGATTTTGTTTGGGACCCATGCTAGTTATATGTTGTGCCCCCTATTTTGGTTTTGCAGTACCAATTTACTAATATGCAGCTCAAAATAACGTTCAATGCATAGTTTCATCATCTGCTTGACAATGCAGTTAATATTAGCCCAACATGTTTCATTTCTCTTTGTGTAATCACACTATTGGCAGAATTACTTCTGGGGTCAGATCTCCTTAACAATAGGATAGCCTTCTAAAATTACACTCTCAGGGATATTCTTGATTACAACCAATGGATATAAATTCCTTAATACTGTTGTGTAAAGTCACCTACATTTTTTTTAATAGTGCTGTTCTTTCAATCTATAATATCAGCACTACTAAAAAAATCAAAGAATCTATACATTGAGCGGTGCTTACCACCAGTTTTCAGAATGTTCAATAACTGTGGGCCAAGCATCTTAAAAATAGACAATTACCTGTGAATACGAACAAAAAAACAAATGGTGTGTTCAGACAACCTACTCAATAAGTGCATGACCTCTGCCTGCACGCACATCCAATCTGGGTGTCACTATAGTCACTTACTTGGATCAAGGACTGATGGTTGAGTTTGTGCATTTAAATTATTTCAGAGTGAGTTGCCCTCACATGCACGACTCTCTACAGTGAAAAAAAGCACAGGGAGGGAGGGACAGACACCCCACATTTAGCAATTAATACACGTCATACCACAGTGGAATAGAGATATTTCAAATAACTACAGCTCTCTGATATGTTTATACTTCGCACTTATTAATAAGGTGACCGGAATAGTAAAACGAAGTGCAGAAGTCAATAGACAATGCTGCTTTCCATGTGAAAAGCAGGCATCAATGTACCAGCACTATGCCTGCCAAAAAATATAAGTAAATACAGTGCATGCTCAGTGACGCGGATTGCGTAAATACCTTAGTGCAAATGTGTTGCGTTTGCAACTCCACAACCAGCATCATAGGCGTTGTAACAAGTTTCAAAGTCTTACCTTTAAAAAGTGAGGCTTTCACTCGCCATCTGCGCCGTCATAATCTCTGTGTCTCGTCAAACCTGGCACAGATCGGAACAACAGTTCCGTGGTGTCAGCTGACGTTAATATCACTTATTGCCAGTGTGAGAAACCAGAAGGTGGCTCACCCACTAGTCCCCTGGGATCTGTCATCCAGATGGCCAGGACACAGCCATCGCTTTTGGATCCAGTTCCTGGGGGTGGACCATTGTGGGAGGATCATCTGGGTGAGGGGTCTTCGGGGAGTGAGAATGGGACACGGATGGAGAGATGCGGTATTCCCTTTCTTGTAACACCTTTGCTCCATCCTACTAAGTAGGATATGTAGGAACTTTAACCCCCCCACCTTTTACAACACTAAAACTTTCACATGGACAGCCCGCGATGAGGGAAAACAGACTAACAGCCGAGCTGTACACCTGATGTGTCCCAATACAGTGGTAGACGAGGTCAGGCAATTACTGACCATAACACACACCTGACTTTCATTAAGCTTCCCCACACGGATAAAAGGGGGAGCACGAGAGCACACTCTGAGCGAGGCAAAGTACACAAGGAAACAGCAGTTCCGAGATGGCAGTTTAACGAGATAAGAAAGATGGCAAAACAGAAGGGGATAGCAAGGAGGGAAGTTCCCTTGACATTTTCGACAAGAGTCTGTTACTTTCCTGAAACATCGAGAATAGAATGTGTAAGACCAGGAAAACAAGCTGAAGAATCCTGCATTGTGTATCGAAGGTACCTAGGACCCTTCTGCATCAGTAATCAAGGCGGGGAGAAGCACAAGTCGCTGTGGTACTGTCCTTGGCTGTGTTGAAGCCAAGGTTGCAAGCAGCAACATTGTATGGCAAGTGCTGAAACGAACATTGTTAAAACGTATGTGAAAAAGGACGCAAGTAAAGTTGAACTGCTGATGAATGATTGAACTTTTAAAGCAAGATACGCTACCCTTGACAGAGTGGTCCAGCACTGCTTGGGGGCTCAGTCGAAAGTCTCTGTAAGGTATCCAGCTGAGAATTGCCAAAGTGAAAGTGAGAAAGAAAGCGTATAAAGAAGAGAGAGAGTAATTGTGAATCAAAGTGGTCATGCGATGGGTTGAGCAAAATCACAAGCACAGTCGAAAGTCTTCGATTTGGAAGTAAAGAAAGCTTGGAAAAGTACAGAAAGTTGGTCCGAGCCCGACAGAAGGAGATCAATTGAAAGCTTTGTGTTACAGTGGATCTGAGCCCGGCAGAGGGGGACATCGAACATCACCCAAGAAGTTGTACATGTGAAATCCTGAGAAGAACGGAACTTTGTCGTGTTGCATCAGGCCCTCTGAAATAACAGACTTTGGATGACAAAGAGACTCTGGCAGAGAAGACCCTGATGTTGAGGTTTTGAACTGCATCCTTGTGCTAGAGAAGCCAACTAGTGTGCTAAGCCCGAGTGTGCTGTCTTGTCCCGTGCTGAAAACATCGGGAAGGGAAGCCAACGGCTTGAATATCCTAATATTTCTTGAACTCATTACTTTTGCATAACTTTGTTTCCTGCACTATTTGTATTTAGAAGTAAGGATTGGCAATAGGTTTATTAGTATAGGCCCTTTTGACAGACTTGACTAGGACTGCGTTATTGTTATTTGACGGTTGTTGCTTGTGCCCATCTTTAGATTTAGGATTAGATGGGAGGTTTTCAAACCCAATTAAAGTTCAATAAACACCCTTGAGCTGTGATCATTTGTGTCTGTCTTACCGCTTGATACCATGCCCCCCCTCACACCGGTGACATGGGGATATCAAGTAGCCACTCCGGCGTAGCAATGTTACAAACCACTAGCCGGTCTGCTATCTTGGAGCTGGGAATACCACACTGTCTGTTCAACACAACAGAGAATAGGGAGTTATCATAATCTGTTTTCTTATTAACAAGCATTACAAAACACATAGAGATATGGGGAAAACACCATTGTCTCGTAATGTAGGGCACGAAACAGAACATCTATTCCCTAATGTTAGCTGTACTCAGATTACTCACTGCGGATAGCTACATCCATGCTTACAACCAAGTAAGCGTGGATATATAGGGAACCACTCGCAGGTCAGCCATCTTGGACTGGGATGTGAGATATTGTGTATTACATGCAACAGGGAATGTAGTCATATTACCAATGGTACGTAGATGGCATGTTTGCCAATATAGATCATATTGAACGTCTCGTATACTGGAGAACAGGCAATTCTTTATAAACTCTAAGTCAATATTCTCATTAAGAACTGCCTCCACACTGTTAGTAAGAAATATGAGGCATTGTTCTCTCTCATATTTCTTTTTGTCATTGACTGGACAAACACTTGGTGGTATTTTCAGCAATATAGTCAAGCTTAACATGCCACTAGTATGCCCCATCACAAGAAAATGTCTGTGCAAAACCTGGGGGTATTCTCCCATGTAAACTCAGAGATTCCTCATTCAGGTGGCCAGGGGAGGGCCATGGCTTTTGGATCCCAACCCTGGGTCTTTACAATCGAGCGAAAATCGCCTGTGCAGGGGAGTCAGGGGGAGCAAACTTGGGAAACCCTCAGGCGAGCCATGGTATCCTACTGGGACATTCTGGGATGAGGAAGATATTCCTGAAACTTTCATAGGATATTCAGGTCTATTTCTCTCTGATTGGAGAGGGAAGCCTAACCACAGCAGAGTGGCAAAGGCAGGGAAATGTGGAGACCAGAGGGAACCGAAACCTTTTGTTTAGCCATGACACCAACTTGTTCCCCCATACCTCACATGGCTGGACTTGTTGCCAACACCAATCCAGCCATTCCATGTTGCCAGAAGTAAAGGATTACATGGGGAAAAGTGAATTGCCCAAGCTATATGAAAGCAGAACCTGTTATTACCACTTTCAAGCACCCTACGATCCTCAACATACAAGAGCCATTATGAGTATTTTCCTGGTCCCCTCCCCAGTTCCAAAGCATACTGAGACGAGGAAGAGGCGTCCGAGATTAAGAAACATTACCTATGGGAAAAGTGCCTAAAGTACTGTGAACCGGAAAATGAATGGATAGGCCTTTTACACCACACGATCAACATGTCCCTTTAATGAGGTCAGGCAGAGTCAGTAACTTGACAACAACTATGCCCACCTGACTTTTATTGAACACTGACCAAAGTATAAAAAGTGGGGTTTTGCCACAGAAAATGAGCGAGCTGTGGATGCTGAGCGAGCAGTAGAAGCTGGAGGTTTGTGTGGGTTGCAGCGTGGGGAGGGAGCAGTGTCGCAGGGAACCGGATTGGGGCGTGCTGAGTCCTGTGAGCTGTGGCCAGGCAGATGCTCGTTCTCCTGGGTGAGATTCAGCTTCCAGGGGCGTCTGAGGGGCAGGTGGTGAAATCCTGACCTCTGCACTGAAGCTGGCGAGCCTTCCTGACAGCATTTTGCTAACCAGCGAGTTTCTGAATGATGAGAAACCCGGCGTGCATGTGAGGCTGGAGCGGCGAATAAAAGAAAAGGAAAAGTGTGGGAGCTGCACAAACGAAAGAAAAGCAGAGAAAGAAAGAATGTTAGCGACACAGAAGAAAAAGACAAAAGTAAATGCGTGCGTGCAAGTGGCATGAACGGAAGGAAAGAAGTTAAAGTATACAAGCAGTATGGAATAAAAGGAAAGTAATTAAAGCGCACAAGCTTCACAAAGAGGAAAAGAGAGCGAGTGGCACAGAAAATAACAGGAGAGGGAAAAGAAACTATGGAAGAAATATAAGGAGGAAAAGAAACAGCGTGAGATAACGAGGGTGCCAGATTCCCGGAAAGAAAGCAAAGCCCTGCGTGTTGGATACACAGCAGCAGCTATAACAAATCAGAGAAAGCCAAGGAGGGGCCTAAGTATCAGAGTGGTTGTGCATAGGGGAAAGCAAAGGTATGCATTCTCGAAAGTCTCTGATACAGACCCAATGTTGAAAGTAGGATATAAACAGCACCACTTGAGAAAAGGTGGAAAGGGGGCAGCTACACTAAAAGGTGAAATGGGAGCAAAATGCCCAAGTGTTGTAAGAAACTGAACCCATGAGAAAGAATTTTGAAAAGTGATTCCGGAAAAGCAAACTTTTCTGTTTTGTGAACTTTTTGTGAACTTTGAAAACCAGAGGGGTCTGTGCTAGGGGAAGGGAATCCTGAGAGGCCCAAGTCAGACTGTGAGCTGAATCATTGAAACCAGAGGAGCTAAGCTTGCTGAAGGGAACCCTGAGAGGCCTAAAGGAACTGTGTACTTTAAGAAGGGAGACCCAAGAATCAATGACCTTTTCACAACTGTAGCACCTAAACTTGGGGAAAGGAACCCCAAAACAAATTGTAAGCTTTGAGAAGCTTGGAGAAGGGAATCCCCAAGGGAACCGGAACATTTGTGAATTTGGTTTTGTTGGAAACACACGTCAGTACCTTGAAGAGTTTAAGGCACAATTTTGATTTCAATTACTTTGACCTGGGAACTTTTGTGAACTAAGTTGTTTTGAAGCTACAAGAACTGTTCCTGGAAGGGTCCAAGGGCATTTTTAAGTTGGACTATTTGTGAACTGGCAAAGCTAAACCTGACAAGAAGGCTACCTGAATCCACTCTAGCTTTATTTTATTTTTTTGGGACACTATTTTTCTTTTAGAGAAACCTTGCACAACATTTGTTTACAGAGTGATGGCAAGCATAGGTTTGACACAGACAGACTTTGTTCTGGGATTTATGTGCCTCGACTATCCTTAGAAACATCAGTTGAGGGAAAACCCAAAATAGAGATAGGGCAAGTTAGGCATTACTCCAACCCTAAATATTTTAAATAAATGTTTTTGAACTGTTATCTCTTGTGACTGTGTCTATCTTGATACCATGCCTGTCTCACATCTCCCACAAAGTGGCATTCAGCACAGTTTTCCTAATACGATCTTTGTGTTGAGAAATGAATACTTTTACTTTTCTTTCTGTCTTCCATACATAGATTTTACCAAATGGACACCATATGGCATAAACAAACACAGTTGAATTACAATGAATGAACCATCTTTGAGTCCACTTTTTTTCAAGACCGACATTCACTTCTTTTGTCCTCTTTGTTTTGGAGCAGCAGCTACATTGGCCACAAGGGTATGCCCTAAAGGTTTGGCTAAACCCCATGTCTCGGTAATACACAATTGGTTCTCACTGGGTATGTAGATGTTGTTCCTTGTCGGCAGATCTTTCAAATGTTTAACTTTTCTGAACACAAGCAGGGGCCAGCTGAGAGGTGATTTCCTGCCTTTTAGAATATGCCAATGTTTCTTAATAGTGCTGTTCATCTTATTAGACAGATGATTATAAGTACTTATACGTTGTTTTTCTCTGTTTTACCCTTGTATTCCGAGAGAGCTTCCCTGCGATTATTAATTGCTCTCTTACATGCTTTTTCAACAATTGGTTTAGGATAACCTCTTGCTCGCAATTTGGTGAGTGGCTTTTGTCTGAAAGACCAATCTGCTGAAACTATTGCGCTTGAATCTTAAAAACTGTCCCATTGGTAAGTTCTCCCTAATGTGACGTGGGTGACGGCTTAAGAATATTAACGATGAGTTCCTGGCTGTCGATTTATGGTACGGCTTCACCTTTAAAGCCTTGTCTGTTGGGTCTGCCCAAATAGTTCTGTTGGGGAAATTAATATCTAAGGAGCAATGACTAGCAGTGAAATCAAAAAATGGATCCTGATCATTAAGCCAAAGTAGAAATTCTTCAAAGGAGGTTGTCGCATCACCATTCCACACTACAAAGATATCATCTTTAAATTGCTTCCACAATTGGATGTTCCTGAAAAATGGGTTGAATTCAGACAACATTTTGTGTACTTCAAGAGATTCAATATATAGATTAGCGACTGTGGGCTCCATGGCAGTGTCATGGATTTGATGTAACATTTTATTGTTAAATATGAAATAGTTCTCATTCAGTGACATTTCGGTACAACAATAAATGAAGCTGTTAGGAGTAGCACCACCATTTTTTCTAGTCAGCAACAGGTCTTCATTCATATTCAGGGTAACCAACTGTGAAAAGTGATTATATAGAGAGACTATATCAAGTCCCACTAATAGTTGTGTATTCATATTGAAGGGATAATCTTTGATTAAATGAATTACCTCTGTAGTGTCTTGTAAAAATGAGGTCATTTCCATTATGTAAGGTTTCAGGTGAAAATCAGCAAATTTAGAGATTGGCTCCAATATCGAGCCTGTGCTTGCACCAATTGGATGCCTGGGTGGGTTGATCTAAGATTTATGTATTTTTGGTAATGCATAAGGTTTAGGGATACTCAGATTTTTGCACTCTTGTTTAGAAATCCAGCCTTGTTTATGCGCTTTTTCAACTTTTGCATCGATTAATTATTGTAATTGAGAGGTTGGGTCGTCGCTAATCTCCTCATAGAACGATACGTCATTAAGCTGCTGTTCAGATTCAACAAAGTAAGCTTGTCGTTCATGCATCACGATAGCTCCACCTTTATCAGCTTTTCTTAGAATTATTGTCTTGTTGTTGGCCAGATTTCTAATGGCTTTTTGTTCACCTCTTGAAAGGTTCTGAAATATTTTCCGTCTATCTTTAGACTCAAGCGTCTACAAGTCGTGATTTACCCTATTCTCAAACACAATAGATTTTGGTGTAAAACTAGCTATTGGCGGACAAAAAGTGGAGGGATTCCGCAAACCACTTGGATTCTCTTGTACCCCGCTAGGATTGTTCAGAAAGTACTGTTTAAGATGTGTTTTTCTAAACCGTTGATGGATCTACATTCTCAATTTAAACTTATCATAAGTTGTTGTAGGTACAAACCCTTATTCAGCATGAACAGTTCATCAGTACTGGGTTAATGAGTAGATAAATTAACTAATAGGTCTTGAGACTCTGTGTGTGATGGGGTTCGCAGTCCCAGTGCCCATTATAGGATCCTGTGCTAAAAAATGCTGTTGTTGTTGTCTGCCACCTCTATGTCCCCCGACTATTCTGATTGGAACTCCTGCAATTATTGAAACTTCCTCTGCCCCTTGCTTGATAGCAACTTTGATTCCTATGGTCGATCCGGGCTCAGGCATCTGTTGTACTTTCATCACTAGAGCTCACAGAGCTATACGATTTGTTCCCAAATGTCAGTTTTCTTTCTCTGTTGTTGTTGAGATAATGGCTTAATTTGTAATGGATCATACCCATCTTGAGTGTATTTATTTAAAGACTTTCTCATGGGAGAAATTTGATAGATCTTTTTTCATTTGACTTACTCGTTCTTGTGTTTAGAATTCCTTGATCTCTGTTATTTCTTTAAGTATCTCTTCAAGCCCTTTCTTGAATGTATCCAATGGAACTAATGTTTTTATTTCATCTTCCATTGTTATAAGTCCAGTAGTAATTTTGTCTGGCATCTCTTTAGCCATGTTGATGATCAAGATCACACAATCACGGCCATGTTTATTTACTATGTAGCTCCATTGGAGTACAACATTTTTGTTATCAAGGAACAATCTGGGTTCATTATGAACTATTAGCCCTGATTAATGAGCGCCATCATGAAGATACTCCATGATGATGGAGCCATGTAATTCTGTTCTTATTAAATGTTTTTTCAATTGTACAAGTTCATCCCAGTTGCTCAGGTTCGATATGAAGGATCCATCTCCCTCTATTGCAAAACAGATGATTTAGCTAACAACTTGTTAACATAGTCATTATAGCTATTGACCTTACCTGAAGCCATATTGTATATTGCGATACAATAGCTTCCTTCAGAGAATGAGTAGGGATGTCGAACACACCGTGTAAACCAGGTACAAACTTGACTAAACTTGTCTCTCGGCTTACCGCCATGCTTACTATTCTAAACTTGTAGAGAGACCCTAGGAAGAAATAGTTGTCTGGGTCGTAGCTGGGACTATAAACTATACATAACAAAATGGACCTGAACAACTCTGCACTGTCAATGTGACTGATATCTTAATTAGAAAAACAGGGTGCTACTTAATAATTCACCTGTTTATAATCAATATCTTCATAATTTAGTAACCCTGCTCCAGGGAAAACCACAAATTATAGAAAATATTTTATTAACATTCAATTGTCATCAAAACACATGCATAAGAAACATATATATTTTTTAAATATACAAAAGAATTTAGCTGCAAAGTGACTCGTGCAACACTCTTCCACAAATGCATTACACTGAAAAGATTTATTTTAAAGAAAGAGAAACATAGATCAAAGCTATCTGCTACCGAAAATGCAAGGTTATGTTTGGGACACGTGCTAGTTATATGTTGTGCCACCCTATTTAGGTTTTGCAGTACCAATGCTACTAATCTGTAGCTCACAATAACATTCAATGCATAGTTATATCAGCTGCTTCACAATGCAGTTCATATTAGACCAACATGTCGTTCTTCCTTGCCTACACTCTCTGGGATTGGGATATTCTTGATTACAATCAATGGATATAAATGCTGTAATACTGTCGAGTAAAGTCACCTAGAAAACAGTGCAAAAATAGCTATGATTAGTGTTGTTCTTTTAATCCATCATATCAGCACTCCTCAAAAAATCAATACATTGAGAGGGGCTTACCACCAGCTTTCAGAATGTTCAAAAACAGTGGGTCTTAAAAATAGACAATTACCTGTGAATACGGACAAAAAAACAAATGGTGTGTTTCAACAACATACTCACTTACAAGTGCATGACAACATCGCTGCCTGCATCCCCCCCCCCCAATCTGGGTGTCACTATATTCACTTACTTGGACAAGGACTGATGGTTGAAATTCTTCAACATATGCCAGAGTTTGTGCATCTAAATTATTCCAAAAAGGTTATTTATTCCATATGGTATCTGCTGTGTGGTAAAATCTACATAGGGAAGACAGATAATTGTCTATTTTTAACACGCCGTTTTTGAACATTCTGAAAACTGGTTAGCATGACAGACGAGGAAGAGGGCTTTGGAGGAGTTCAATTGTAAAAGTCAGACATGTCCAGCTAATAGGTTTCACCATGGTCAGGTAATTAAAGTGAAGGACTCACACATGCAGCCATTTAACAAGTCCCAGGTGTATAACAATGATGACTGCCAAGCAGAGGGAGGGAGATGGCTTGGAGAGAAGGACGTGGCTTATGGAAACGGAGCAGGCTGGAGAGGAACCGGCTTGAGGGAAGGCGTGCTGAGCAGGAGTGCGAGGGATACGCTGGGCCAAGGCTGTCCCCGAGAAGGTCGAGATTCCTGCAGTCCTCCATGCTCGGTGTCCACATCAGGAGCTGAGGGGCAACGGAACCTCCTGAGTGCCATAGGTCTCTGAGTGAGAGGTGTTCTCATTAGCTCCCGTCGGGGAAGAGCAGAGCTAGTTGCTGAAGAGGCCGGTGAGCACTGCTCGCTGTGGCTTCCGCGAGGAAAAGGCAGAGCGAATAGAAGCCAGGAAGCAGAACCAAGAAGCCTGACGGAGCGGCCGGTTAGCGGTGAGTGAAAAGAAGGGAACACTCATACCGGGGTGCTCTGGGGGCTGAAAACAAGCATGTCTGAATACTGAAAAAACTGAAAATTCTTTCAAATGCCACAGAAGGCCAAATCAAGTGGTTCTGAATAACGAACAAGCTACAAAGTATTACAAGTACGTTTGAAAGTTGCAACAAGCATTATTGAATACTGAACTAACTAAAAGATATGATGAGCATATTTGCCAAACAAAAGCAAGTGATGAGCACTTAAGCGCTTTTATGAATAAATTGAAAGCATGGTGGTGAAAAGGGGGTAAACACCACGGAATGAGTTGTATGCGATATAGGTTATTGCGATACCAAAAAGATTTCCAAGAAGAATGTGAAAGAAATATTGGCCAAAGATACAGGAGTCCTAAGGGACTGCATATTAAAAGAGAAAACCTGTGTTGGCAAAAACCTGAAAAATATAGAAGCATAACAGTGCATAGGGTGATCGGTTGTGTGACATTTTGTGGGTGGACCGAAAACTGCACCTAGACCGAGTGTACACTATTTGGAAAGAGCCAAGGAAAGCAAATGTGTGAAGAAGCTTGTATGTTGCAACACTTGCTGAAGTGAATGGTAAATGCAGAAACAATCAATCGATGCAAACTATTGAAAAGCCTGGATGACCAAGGAGTTGAACCGGTACTGTTTTGAAAGTTAGAACACATGGACTGATTGATTTTGGTTTTGGAAGTTGGAAGAGCTGAAGTCTTGGAGAAGGGAACCCCAAGCCTTTGTGGACTGTGTTGAACTCTTGAGTAGGGGAACCCCGAGAACTTTTTGGAACTGTTATGAACTTGGGGGAAGTGTAAGACGAGTGTAAGCTAAAGAGCTGGAAGAAGCTCGGAACTTTGTTTTAACACTATTTCTTTTGTTGCTGACATCCCTACATATTGTATACATTTAGTTGGGAGGGCAAGAATAGGTTTTTGACACAGGCAGACTTTTTGAATTTACTGACACAGAGTATCCTTAGTTTTCTTTAGGTAGGAAAATCCCACCTTAGCACAGGGCAAGATAGGCCTTACTCCATCCTGACATTTAAGTAAAATAAAGCTTTTACTTAAAAAGTTGAATCTATTGTCTGTGTCTTACTTCCTGATGTCTTCACAGTTTCCAGCTACTGTCTGAGCTCAGCCTGTTGAGTGTTCCTGAGGCTTTGCGGCCCGTGCTCAATTTAAGAAGATGGCTGCCGAGTTACACTCTTGTTTCTGTGTTAGACAGCTATATTTGCGTGCCGTTCATGTTGCATTCACCTTATAAATTAATGATGTTAGTGTTCTTCATGTCTGTGGATGCAATGTTAATTTTCTTCATGTCTAAATGCATATATTACCTAATGTTCATTTTCTTCATGTGGAGTGCATATTTGCTTCATGTCTAGTGCATGCTTTTCTACTGATACAATGTTAGTTACAACATTAGTTTGAATGCTTTTGTCATCTTCAGCTCACATTGTTCCCAAACCCTGCTGTACCTGCGAGGGTTAAGGGTGGAACCGCTGTCTCAGTGAATAACCTCTCTCACCTTTGCGGTATTGAGGGAGGGGAGGGGCACCAAAACCTCCAGAGTGCCGCAGGTCTCTGAGAGAGAGGTGCTCTCAGAAGCTCCTGCCGGTGAAGAGCAGAGCTATGCGCTGCAGAGGGCGGTGAGCGCTGCTCACTGTGGCTCCCACAAGGAAAAGGCAGAGTGTATTCATCTGCCTCCCAACATCATTGTGATATGATATGTAATTTATAACACGACTGTACACAAGTGTTTCTAGGCATGCAAATTGCAGGAAGGAGGAGGAGGACATGGGAGAGGGAAGGGGGAGGTGCAATTTGGGCAGCTTTCCTCTGAGTTAGTGCAGCCAGGGCAGCCCAGCTCTGGGTAAGTGCAAGGAGTCAAGAGACTGTAGAGGTTATAGTTACAGCCCCTAAGTGTGCTGTAGGCCCGGAGGCATTGCAGGGAAGACTGATCATGGTACCCAGTGAAACCCTGAGGGTAGCTAACCAACCAGTTAGTGCAGCCAGACAATGGATATTGTCTGGCAAATGCCAGTGTAATACCTTTTACACAAGTCGAAACGGTTGGCTTGTGATTGCTTGTTTTAGAATTCCAGTGCAAGGAACAGATGTGAGGACAGCAATATTGCTTTTAGAACTACTGGCTGAAAATACACACTCATTTACAGAGGCAATTAAGTCATTAAACACTCAAAAGATTGCTTAGATATAACACAAGCAGGCCGAATACAGCACAAAGTTTGATGTTACTTTATGACAAAGCTACCTCAAAGAGTACCAAAGAGGTTATGTTTCAGCAGGGATAGGGCAGGTAGTTGGTGGGAATACCATAGGGACTAACATGGCAATGGATGGGTAAATGACCAAACACGTCCATAGAATGTGTCCCTCCAAACATCCTTTCTCAATCTGTGGTTCAATGCAATCATTCTGGCTTATACCTAATAACCTAATTGAAAGTCTTACATCATATCACTTTTTGATTTTACTACACTCGCCCTCCAGAATTACATTTTTCTTACTACTATTCTTATTGTTTGTCTCAAGTAGTTCATGCAGCAGAATATATATTTTGAATGTAATTTGAAAGGGCCTTCAGTCTGATGGATGTAAGGCTCTGAATCAATCATAACCACTGCCATTGCTTTGGTCAGCCTTCCATACCATTGTTTGCAATTCAGTCTTGGCTACTGTGCAACTAATGTGAGCATCCCTGCCCAAACTGCTGGACCAGAAGGCCTAAAAATGCTTGCAGTGGCTTGTGTTCATGTGAATGTAATTTGTCAGGGTCCTCCACTGTTTATGCACCTGCTGCAGAAATCTGTGTCCAAGCATCATTACCTGCCATTTATTATTTGCTACAGTTAACCATCTGATTCCCACACAAAAAAGTACTTTAAATTACAGAAATCAATTTGATAGGTTTGAAAAAATAGCTACCTTGTAAATGCGATGATTGAAATGTAAGTAAAATGAAAAATGCAGTTAGAAAAGCAACACAGGATCTTGCTAGATAGTTGTAGGCTGCCTGCTTGAGCAAGTGTACTACCATACTTAGAGGTATGAATGGCCCTCCATCTCTCTGGTCATTTCTGGTTTCGTGGCTGTGGGGCATAAATCATTGTCCAAGGAAAGCACACAAACCTTGACTGAGCCTCCTGAAGAGCAGCCCCTCAGAATGCTAATGGTTATATCCCCCCTGCCAGCAACCCTCCTAGCTCCCCGTGGCAGCTAACACCACTGACCAGGCCTCCATTCAAGGGCAGCGCTAGGGGTGGTCTTGGGGGGACCTGGTCCCCCCTCGCTGGACCCGAGTCTGCTTCACACATAACTACACCTGCACACGCTCGGGACACAGCCTGGATCTCATTCTAGCCGCAGCACTGTCTCCCACAGGTGAAGTCGTCATAACATTGCACATCACTTCTTCCTAACAACCCAAAGCAACTAGTGGCAAAGCGCAAAGATCTTGGCTGTCATATCAAGTGCAGAGTCAAATGCCCAAAGAATGCCATCAGAATGCTTGTCTGTTCCGAGATTGTCCACACCATCATCTGGCTGTCAGGATGGTTCACATGAATGTTCCCAATGGTACTTTGTTTCACTGCATTTTCTCCTGGGGTTCTCCATTATTGTCCACTCCTGGATATCTTCCATCATTCCAGTAGTTCACTCCATGGTGAAGTATTCCTGCTGTTGACTACTCCAAGGTATTCCCCACTTATATTTCTCTCCACTGTGGCATGGGCAACACTGTTAGGATGTTTTCCTACATTTTTGTGCTCCACTGTGATTTTAATCCTAGGTGCTACATGTTGTCTATTTCGAGGGTTCCATCCAGCCCCAGGGTCACCCTAGCGCCTCACAATAGTGTTTCCTGAGGTACACCATTACATCAGCAGCATGGCTACCCCGATATGATACTCCAGATCTGGATTCTCTTCACAATGGTGTGCCCGATATTTGCCATTACATCAGCACGGCTAAACCAAATAACAAACTCCAGATGCTTGCTCCCCTCACTAATACTCAAATTTTACTTTCCACTCATACAAACTGTTAAGGATTTCAATCAGGCGACGCACACTTTAGTCTCAGCTTGGTATGCAGCACTCGACTGAAATGCCTATTTTTTGTTTTTATTAGATTCAATATTGAGATGGTACACCACTCATATCACACCCCCTTTTCAAATACCCCGGGTCACAATGGACCATGAACCAGGCTGGTTGGTAAAATATAATATTTATTTATTAAAATCCAAAAGAAATCACACACTTTTTACTATGGGGCAGCAATCACCAATGGAGTGATAGTTATAAGTGAGAATGTGAGAAATGCACTGGGTTTGACTTTAGTGGAGTACATACAAAGCACAACAGGATAGAAGCACTTTTGATTTAGGACAGATAGCACACAAGTTCGAATTTCCCCCTGCGATGTTCCCTCAACCCACAAATAATCAATTATGATTGGATAAACAGGAGCAGCAGATAATCAGGAATGAGAGGCAAGAAGCAGAATCTAAATCTGACCTTCCCTCCCAAATAAGAGAGAAAAACTGATTTCAAACCCCTTGCAATGTGATGAACTGACCCTCGGACATGGATGAATAAAATACTGAATGTGTGCAAAAACCTTGAAATAAACACAGTTCTTCACTAAAGCAACAATGTAAAGGTGCTAACAATCACAAGCAATGAATTAGCAAGAGCATACAGTTAAAAAAAATGAATGTAATATTTAAAACAGTTTACAATCAAAATGACACGTTGGAAATTTTGCAAATATTTCCAATTGCTGTGTAAATTTACTAAAACGGTTTCTTTGAAAAACGGGTGAAATATTTGTGTTGGGGGGTAGCTATAGATCACAGGTACACTATGGAAGTGAAAGTAAGTCTTTAGCTGGTAATTTGAATTAGTTATGCAAGATATAAGAAGGTGCACTTTGAGTAAATGAAGGCGCGAAAACGGAAAGGAAATCAGGTTGTGGGATGAACAGTTTACTCTACACTAGAGTATTCAGGCTAGGCCACCAAGAAGGGACACTGTAAGCTCCATGGTTGATTCGCGAGTTCAACACCCTGACCCCAGCGCCCACCCAGGCAGACCCAGTCCAATCACTCAAAATAGGATTAATAGCTTGGGATTTCACAAGACAAAATTATTAAAGAGATGGCGCTAGCACTAGAAATCAATAGCAGGATGGCAAGAATGATTTTGACAGTTTGAACAATGTATCAGGATAAGGATAAGGTGACTTAGAAAGTGGGATGAGAACAAAGATAAGATAGGCTATCGGTCTAGGTGGGGTGGCAGTTGATACAGTCCACTTTTTAGTTTTTGGATTTGGACAGTCAACGGTTCAGTCACTACACGGTAGGGCACCTGGCAAAGCAGCTGGGCAGTTCTGGCTGCCGGGTAGCACTTCTAGACTGGTAATTCTGGTCACTGGATACTACAGGTTAGCTAGATGGCAGGATTGCAGCAAGCAGGCAGTTAGTGGAATCAGGATGCTTCCCCAAAACACCACAGCTTTTCCCTTTGGTTATTTGGGAATTTTAGTGGTTTTCAAATTTGAGGCCTTGCTGAGCAGGATCAGCAATGCTTGGGTTTTGGAGTGGGCCCTGGAGTAGGATCCGCAATTCGTTCCCTTATAGTTGGATTCTGGATCAGGAAGATGATTGGTACAGGAATGCAGTGCAGGAAATCGGGAAGAGTGTCTGTCTGGAGTCCTGTCAGGACCCTTTATATATAGCATAGTGACATCATTGACTATATTGCTGGGCCGGCTTACCTAAGCACGCCTTTAAACAACTGGATTGGACAACCAATGTTGGTTGCCCCTTACCGGGTTGTACCCAGTTTATGAGGTTGTATTTTATGATGAAAAAAGACTTCCCACAAACCTTTTTGCAAAAAATCTGTCATATCAGTATTTATCCCTTTGTACAATGGTGGCACCTTAATAAATTGCATATTCAGGTCACATGTTTTATGTAAAGGACAGCCGTCCAATCCTGTAATCTGTGAGACATTACTTTGGACGGTTACTACTTTTTGAACATTTTAAGCATGAAAAGTTCGGCCTAAAATTCAATTACTTTATACATATGTGGGGTTGAACGTAAGGTATGCAAGTCTAAAAATGTACATTGGACATGTATACTTTTGTGGTAATCTGCAATATGTTGCTACTTGTGTTCCCTATGCAGCAATGAAACCTATGACGTCTTAAAAGAAAGGCCATAACATTTCTTCTAAACAGTGAAATATTTACATTTTTCCAAAGTCCTGCTGCAGAGATAAAAGTCTTTACATTTTTATTCATGAAATAGTCTTTAGAAGCAAATGGCAGTCTCTTTGTTCCTGGGTCCATTTTTTTTCTGTCCTTCACTGCTGCCAACTGTCATTTGCTTCAGAGCATGGTGAGGTTTTCTCAGCTTAATTGAAGTTTTTATTGCCCCTTCACCACTTCACAGGTTAGTCTCCCAGGACTTCTACTGTCCCAGCCTGGAGCACAGATGAATGTCTGACGAGCGTGTGAACTTTTTTTGTCCTGGAAGTTTACAGTGTGCCTCCCTTCATAGGGGGAAGTTTCAAAGCTGGCACTTGAATATTTTTTTATTTTTTGGAGCTTGCAAACTCAGCCCATGTTTCTTAATCTTTATTTTCTTATTTTGAGTCTTCAATTAAAACAAACCTGTGGAATAAAAATAGCCTATGTGTGTATTATCACCAGCCACAAACCCCTTCACATTGCTACGTAATGGCAGGCTTTCCTTCAACAGTTTACTTTTTAAATAGGCCATTTTTTTTTCTTCAGTCAGCAAAGCCCATTTGTGCACGTGTTGAAAACTGCTAGCATTTCTTCCTTTAAATTCGGTTTGGCATCTGTCTTTCCAATATGGTTTACACAACAGTCTGGACAAGGCAAAGCTCTCCATAAGATTGACATGTGTACATACAGCTCTGATCCCTTCTCAAACAGGGACTTTGACGCTTTTTAGCCAAAGCTAAGCGCTTTTCCGTGTTTGGTGCAGTACAGCTTTTGTTGGTTTTCAGGTTTGGCTCGCACAGACTGTCATTCTGGAATAAGGCTTGGTTTCTCTGAGGGACATTGGGATATGCATTGGTGTGGCATGGCCTTATTAATCACAGTGGTTGGAGGAAGAACAGATGGAAATAGTGTCAGAGCAGCATTTTTAAAGGTGAAAAAGGGTTTCTTTTCAATGGATATGTTGGCTTTTTCAGCAAAGCAACGCTGCTTTTTCCCCTTTCTTCCTTTTATTTATGTCGGAACACACTGGCAGTCTCCTTCAATGTGCCACCTGGTTCCATCCTGCCCGATGTGTGCTTGGCAGGACGGTGCCACAATTTTTGTTGTTGTTGCAACGCGGTTTTGAGCCATGGCTCTCACAGGAGCCAGCGCAACCCTTTTGTGGTTGTTTCTGTGCAAATGCATCTTAGTGATGTGGGACAATGTCGTTGAGTGGGTCAATGTATCCTACACATCCCCCCCGAATTCTCCTGGGTTTCCACTTCAAGGGAGAGTCGGGCAAGTGGGATTTCTTCTTTGGACAAATCAGGCTCAGGCAGGTATGAGTACGTCTTTCATCAGATAATGGTGCGTCCTGCTCCTCTCATTCTCTCTGGTCAGAACATGGCACGACACCCCAGCTTCCTCTTGGATCTTTCTCTCATGGTGTGGAGCGACACTCCCGGATCTCCTTTGGTTTCTCCCTTCCAGGTAGCGGGGAGGCCCTCCTTTGTCTTTAGATAAGCGCAACCAGCATGAAATCTATGAAAGAGAACACAAACCGGTTATGACAATTTCCCACTAACTGCCCACCAATCGGGTTGACAGCAGTGGGATACACAGGCATTCAATGATAACAACTGATAATGAAGAAAAGGGTTTATAGTCATAAAGTCAAATGAAATAATATCGAAAATCATAATGTCTACAACAAAAAGTCGAATTTTATTTTTGGTTGTTTTTTGTTCGAACTGGGGGGGTTCTCCCAAACCCCCCTTTTCTTTGTTTTTTGTTTTTTTGTTTTACCCCTTTTTTTTAGCCCCGGAACCCAAAAAAACATGTAAATTAAAAAATAAAAAATTTGACATTGTTTTTCCCCGACATTATTCTTTAGACATTTTTGCAATTCGATATTATTTTTTCGACATTATGACTGCACACCGAAGAAAAGTACTCCCTGTTACATAATTATATTTATCAATCCTATCGGCTCCCTTCTGGTTCTTCTTTTCCTTATTATCATGTTTCCGATGTCTCCTCTGTTTTATTCTCTCTGGGCTCCTAAATTTGTTGCAAAGTGTGCCTAGGGTGACAACTCTTTAGCTGATTAATATGGACCCATTTCTCTTCTGTCAATTCGCCCTTGGGGATGCGGATTCTGTAGGCGACTGGTGAAATTTTGTCTACAATTTCAAAAGGTCCTCACCAGCTACACAAAAATGTGTGCTCTTTGGTCTGGTTCCTTTGGAAATTGCACAAGTAGACCCAGTCTCTTACTTGGTATTCCCTTTTGGTTGTTTTGAGATCATACTGAGTCTTCATCCCCTCTGCAGATCTTTCTAGGTTCTGCTGAGCGTACACAAAAGCATGTTGAAGGTGTTTTCTTAGGTTCTCAACATACTCATGAGTTGTGGAGGCGTTAATCAGTGTCTGCTCCTGTGTTCTATAGAGCAGATGCTGAGGTAGCACCATCCTTTGTTCAGTCATCAGCTCAAATGGAGACATCTTATTTGCAGAAGGAGGTGTAGATCTGATGGCCATCAGGACAAGTGGTAATCAGATTTCCCAACTTGGCCCAGAATCTGCCACAAACTTTTTTAAAATGCTCACAATGGTTTTATTGTACCTCTTGACTCCACCACTAGAGGACAGTGGTATGCAATGTGAAGTTTCCTTTTTACCCCAAGTATCTCCCACATCTTTGTCATCACTTTGCTGGTAAAGTGACTACCTCTGTCTGACTCAATCCTTTGGGGTAGGCCAAAACGCGAGAAGATGTGATTGATCATCAGGGCAGCTGCTTTTTTTGCCTTGCAATTTGGGGCCGGGAGATATTCCACCCATTTGGTAAACAAGCATGTTACGGTTAACATGTACTTGTTCCCCCTAGAGGAGTGAATCACAGGCCCAATGAAATATACTTTTAAATCTGACCAAGGCAGTGTCATCCCCCTCTTCTGGAGGGGAGCTCAGTGTGTGAGTGATGTTGGCTGAAATTGTGTACACACAAGATACCCCTTCAAGTATTGGTCGAGGTCCTGCCCCATATGTGGCCAGTATGCAACCTCTCGCAAGATTTCTAAAGTAGTGTGAAACCCCCGATGACCGGCTGTGGCCGCATCATGGGCGTGACTTAGCATCAGCCTTCGTAATGAGGTAGGGACCACCCACTGGTCAGAGCCAGATATGGATCTCCTTACCAACAAACCCTATTGGATTCAGAACATTTTTGGACATTTCATCAACACCCAGAGGTCCTCTTTCCCAATGTAATCGGTATCCGTCAGTGGAAAGTTTTCAGGGTACTCAATGTGTTGATAACATTTACCAATAATCGGATCCCCTTTTTGTGCCGTGATTAAATCAGCAGCTGGGGTCTCCTTACTCCATTGGGCAGTTGAGTTTATTGTGAGTATTTGTCTGTGACCTAGTGATAGCAGTGACCTGGATTTCCCCCAACAGGGACTCAATCTCAAGGAGATCCCCCTGGATGGCTCTGGTTTTGGCCATCTGATCAGTGAGGTAGTTTCCAGTTTTGTATGGCCCTCTATTCTGGAATGACCCTTGATCTTCTTCCAATAGATGGTCATCCCACTAGAGGTGACCAGATCATTACAGACACTGGAGTCATTCCAGGGTCCGCTGGGAATTGTTGTTGTAAGGATTTCGGTGCGACCACAGTCATACGAGTCCACCGCAAAGAGATGCTGAAAATCTAAGAAAACTTGTTTAAACTTTTTGCTTTTGCTTCGGAGTCTCAAAGGCATCAGCTAGGTTGACTTGCTCTTCATCCATTTGCCTGAAGCCTGGAAAGACTTCCGGTTTTGCTATCTCAGCGGCCTCCTCCAGCTGGGTGGAGAGGTCCCTGGTTAGAGTATTGACCTGAACAGAGGATTTCAGGTAGGCGAGGCTGTCATTGGGGACCTGGACGATCACCTCATCCTGCCTGATGTCACAAGTCACCTCTTACTCCCCGTAAGGGCAGGAAGAGTACACCAGAAAATTCCCCCCTTGCCGGGTGAAGATCCTGTCTGGTGTTAAGTCATTGTCTTTGGTCCTATCAGTTCATTACCTAGATCCATGGAAAAATGTCAGTCATCAACCGCCATTCCAATAATGGTGCCTGCGCCCAGAGTGATACTCCTAAGGTCCCTGTAATCTGTGTTGTGTTCTACATTGACTAATGGTGTTGGGTTTAACCCCAACCCCTGCTGTTGGAGATGGGCATTGAGGTGTACATATGCATCAGGATTTTGCAGTTTCTGACCTCTTTTAATTTTTAATTCAAGTGGGAATAGCCGTGTCTGTCCTGGGATGGTGACCTCCTCTCCAATTTGAAATTCAACTGCATACAGCAGCAATTGGGCTGACCAAAATGCTTTTTCTGAATCATCAAAGTCCATGGGATTACCCCCTAGTTGGGACCAGGCTTTGTAATTTATCAGTTCCAAGTTAATGGCAAAACTATTAAGGATGTCACTGCCTACATGGAATGCAGCAGGGACATCTCGCATGACCCAACAATTATGTACTATGCTTTTGTATCCGATAGAAATTTTGAGCATACACCGGCTAGGCAGGAGATGTCTGGAATTGGGAGTTTCCAGGCCCATTTCCCACTTATCCATCAATTTCAATGTGGGAATGGCTGGATCTTTTGGGAGCTGACGGAACATGGCTTCGCTGATGACGCTCTTACCGTTGTTCACTCACACCCGGGCGAGTACAGATTCCTTCCCCTCATTTAATGAATAGAGATAAATAACTGTTCTCTAATTTTCTGAATGTCAGCTAAACTTTGAGCTGGTTTCTCATTACTTTTTACTAAGGAATTGGAATTTTCCGATTGTAAACCAGTATAGAATTTCAAAGTATTTCCTTCCAGTGTGGAATGCTACTTGAAACTGGAAGGAAGGTTGATTTTCAGGAATTGAGAGGAGTTCCCATCTCCAGTTTGTTGTACTACAGCAATCTCTGTCACGTCAGGTATTTGTTTATTCTGGAAATGAAACTCAATATGATCAGGTTTTTGTTCAACCATGTGGCTAGTGCCATTTAAACTAACATGGTTGACACTCTGTTTCAATTTGATTGGCCTGTTAGTCTGAGGCCAGAGAGCCTTGTTCACACAGTCTATTAAGGGGACAACCTTCGCAGGATGTCATTCCCTAGTAGACAGGGTGTACCTTCTGGAGTTACGACTATGACAGGATGTTTCACCCTATGTCGCCCAATCCGCAGTCCCCTCAACAAGAATTTCATCCCATCAAAGTTCTGGAGTTGTCCAGGAAGAGGGGTGAGAGAGATCTGGTATCGCCCCCCCCTTCCTGAATTTATCTGATCAAAGGTCCTTTTTGATAGAAGAGTGGCTTGGGATCCAGTGTCCATCAGTGCCGAAAATGTACGTTGCCCCTGCACCTGGACCGGGCCATAAAATCTACCCTCCTTCTCCTCCAGGGGGCAAAAATAATGTGCTTTTTGGGCAAGTTGGGTGGTAAATGTCCTTATTTTGGACTCCGTCACAGGGGGTACTTTGGGCATAATTCTGTGTAGGAGTTTAGAAATGTGAAAGAAAAATGTTGCACTCGGAGATTCAAGGAGTCTCAGGCTCCTCATTTTCTGATTCTGGGCTGCCCTCCCCCTTTTTGGAGACAGCCCCCAGAATTGCTTTGGGAAGTTTGGGAATCCTCTTTTAATATTATGTCTTCTTGAAGCTCATTCCGGGGTTCTAGGATGGGCGATTCAGAATCAGTCCCCACTCCCACCTAGTCTTCATCTAGATCTCTTGGGACCCATTTTTCTTTGGGAGGAGTCCCCCCATCCCTGAAGGAGAAGATCTTTTTCTCAGGATCCTCTAAGGATTGTTCCCCTTCAACTTGGAGGATACTAACATCCTCCACAAACTGGGTCTTTTTGAGTTCTTTATTTCTCCAACCCCTGTCCCCTCTGTTCCTTGGGTGGCAGGTTTTCGGGGGCAGGAGATTTTGGTTCCGGTTCCTGGGTGTCCAGGGACTTTTCACGAGTGAGGAAAGAAGCTTCCTCTAGGACTTTACATCACCCTTCGCCCTGTGCCGCCTCCTCTGGAACCGGTGAATTGTCAGTGTTCTCGCCCCGTCATTGTTCTGGGGTGCCAGATCCTTGGTTTGTGGGGTTCTGAGCCACCATGTTTGTCTAAGGGTTCTGTTGAGCCCTCAACATGCGACCCAGATCCTGGATTAGGTTCTGGACCTGGCGCTCCAGTTGGGATACCTTTTCCGACTGGTACGGGGGTCTCTGGTCAACCCTAGGTGGATCACAGGAAGGGTAACTATCCCTTCTCCCATAGTACCCTGGATATTGCGAATTTTGGTAACCCTCCGTCCTTGGCCTCCCCTCTCCCGAATTGGATTGCCTTGGTTCCTGAAAGCGGGAAATGAAAGGAGGTTGTCCTGCAGGTTGGGGTTTTGTGGGTATCGAGGGAAGAAGCTTAACCCAGCATTTGGGGAATTCCTGCCCTCCTGAGGGAAGTTAGGAGGGAAGTTTCCTGGGGCAACACTTACCTGGTTGGATGCCCCCCTTGGGCTGGGGGAGTCCATACATACCCCAGGATTGGTCTGTTGCCCTTGTATCGGGAGCTGATATAATTAGGGGAGTTAGAGGTCCCATTAGTGGTATTACCTCCCAGACTGCCACCTGTTTGTGACTGGCCAGAAGACCTTCTGGTTCTTTTATTCTGCTGACTTTGTGCAGGTGTAGTTTTAGGCTCCCCCATCTCTAGATCTAAAATGGGGGCAACCTTCACCTCCGCCACCTTAGCAGCAGCAGGGGTGTTGCCTCGCTTGGGGTTTTTGTTCATATTTTTATTTTTTGCAGGGTTTTGGACCTCATAAATGCGGGTCGCCTGCTCTATGACACAGTCCAGAGTTATTTTTTCGTGGAAGTCCCTCACTAGCTGGGTCATAATATACTTGGGGAGTGCATGAAAGAAGGTGGTTACAAACTCCCTGCTATCCGTGCGCACCCTCCTAGTGGTCTGGGCAAAGGCGCGTTTGAGCTCTTGCACAAACTCTCATGGGGCCTGATAGTCCCGCACTGCAGATTATATGCCGGTTTGCGAGCCCCCTGGGGGTTTCTGTGGGCGAAAACGTGTTTCAAAATGGCCGCCCTGTAGGTGGACCATCTTGAATGGTTCTAGTCCTCCAGTCCCACAAAGAAACTGGAGTATTCAGGGGAAAATGTCCATTTTACATACTCTATACAATTTTGGTTGTCTCTCATATGAAAAGTGTCCATCATCTTCTCATAGAGCTCCCGGTGTTCCCAAACAGAATATTTCGCATTTTTATGGTAGGGGGTTATGACACTCCTAAGGGCCTTAATCTGCCTAAGGGGGTCTTTGGTCATAACTCGCTTGAGTTTGTTTGCCTTCTTTGGCTTAGTCACCCGAGTCCACTCGCCCTCAGAATCTGAGGCACCACTAGTTGAGGTCCCCTCATGATCATCTAAGCCCTCCCGGATTCTGTGAGCTTGAGAGGGCCTCACAGAATGGTGGGGCCTAGTTTCTCCACTCCTGTGGGGCACAGGAGAGTAGTCTTCTGACTCCTCCCTAGTCCCAGGGTTGGAAGAGTATTCCCCCCACTGCCCTAGTTGGGTAGAGGTATTCAGGATGCTCGTTTTGGACCTCCTTTCATCAGGGTTTTCATTAAATTGGTCCCCTGGAAAGTAATGTTCGGTGGATCTAAGTCCCTGACCCTCCTCTCATAGGAGACTTCCTTGTCAGAGACATCAGCCTGAATGTTTCGGTATCCATACAGGGATGCCAATCCATCAATTTCTGGGGGGTGCTGTTCTGTTATTTCCATCATGCTTGGGCTCTTGAATTCTGCCGGCCTCATGGTTTCTGGCTCATGTGAACCGGTAGACATGAAGCTGGCAGTGTTCACAATATTAAATGGGTTGGAGTCCCTTAGCATAGAGGTCCTTATACTATGATCAGGGGTTATCCTGTCCCTCTCTACCTGTTCGGGGTCCCTCCAGTTAAGATTAAATCTAGCACCATCTTTCTCCAACCTTGCTAGTTTCTCATTTTCAGCCCCTGCTTCTCGATGAGAAGCAAAGATCTAAGTTTTTTGCACAGCTATCAAGGCTTTACTGGCTACTATGACCTGCTCTTGTGCTGCCACTTGTTTGTTGAGCCCATCATTCTTTTCACAGAGAGCCTCGTTGTCTCTCTGCACTTCCTGTATAGTCTGGGAATACTGAGACAATTTCTGCAGCAGGAGACTCACCTCCTGAGTTTTAGAATCTTTGGTCTACGTGTTCTCTTCCAGAGCACCTTCTACCCGTCTGGCATGCTCCAATCGATCCCCATACTCTGTTTTCAGTTCATTGAGTTTCCGGAGGGCAAAATCACCCGGTAACTCTATTTTTAATTTGCTGATTTCCTGGCATAGGGCACCTCTCTCCTGACTTAGGGTGCCTCTCTGTTCAGCCAAGTCATCCCTTTGTTGCTTGGCAATATTTAATTGTTGGCGCTCCTGATCAAATTCTGCTTGAGAGTGGAAGTCTCTCATAATTAATTTATTATTTTCCTCTTTCAATTTTTCTACCTGCTCTTGCAACATGATTATTTGTCCTGAGCAGACCCTGTTCTAGGATAATTGGTGAGTCAGCTTCTGTTCACTCTATTCTAGAGAGTCAAACTTTTCCTGACACTCTAGTCTTAATGTGTCTAATTGGGCCTCTTGGTCTGCATTATTTTGCTGTTGGAGAGCCAAATCTTCTTTTAATTGTATGATGTAGTTTTCAGATTCTACCTCCAACTCCTGGCTCTTCTGTAATTTGTGTTCTGCTAAATCTAAATCCGTCTGGGGTTTATTTAACAGTTCAACTTGATTCTGCGCAAGAGTCGTGTTTTCCTCATGCCTTTCCCGCATCACTCCCATGTGGAGATACATGTAGGCCGTGATTCTGGCAATTTTGATTTGCTCCTCTTTAATTTTTGGGGTCATATATAGCCACCATCCTGCCACGTGTCCAGGTTCATGGCAGTGACCGGTTGTGTAATTTCTTGGAGCCAGACTTTTTCCATCCTGTTCTGGCCACTCACCTCTGAGAAATAGCTTGTACAGGAGGTGCTCCATAGCCATATTGATTTCTACTACAGTAATTTTGGACATGTTCTTTCTTTATTAATTCTTTCGAGGTTGATTTAATTTTAATTTTATACACAGGCCTGGTACTTAGAGTATTTGTTTTGGGGAAGCGCTTGTACAGTGTAACCCAGTATTCCCATCACACAAAGTATCACTACCTTGCAGGTTAGTCTGCTGTGTTAGACTGTTGCGGGTGGTAACCAACTCAATCGCTGGCACGAGCCCCCAAGTTTGTTAAGGATTTCAATCAGGCGACGCACACCTTAGTCTCGGCCTGGTATGCAACGAACAACTGAAATGCCTATTTTTTTTAGGTTAGATTCAAAATTGAGATGGTACAACCCCTCATATCACAAACCCTTTTCAAATACCCCGGGTCAAAATGGACCATGAACCAGGCTGGTTGGTAAAATATAATATTTATTTATTTATTAAAATTCAAAAGAAATCACACTTTTTACAATGGGGCAGCAATCAACAATGGAGCGATAGTTATAAGTGAGAATGTGAGCAATGCAATGGGTTTGACTTTAGTGGAGTGCATACACAGCACAACAGGATAGAAACACTTTTGATTTAGGACAGATAGCACCCAAGTTAGAATTTCCCCCTGCAATGTTCCCTCAACCCACAAATAATTAATTATGAGTGGATAAACCGGAGCAGCAGATAATCAGGAATGAGAGGCAAGAAGCATAATCTGAATCTGACCTCTCCCTCCCCCCAAATAAGAGAGAAAAACAGATTTCCAACCCCTTGCAATGTGATGAAATGACCCTCGGACATTGATGAATAAAATAATGAATGTGTGCAAAAACCTTGAAACAAATACAGTTCTTCACTAAAGCAACAATGTAAAGGTACTAACAATCACAAGCAATGAATTAGAAAGAGCATACAGTTAAAAAAAAGGAATGGAAGATTTAAAACAGTTTACAATCAAAATGACACGTTGGAAATTTTGCAAATATTTCCAATTTCCGTGCAAATTTACTAAAACGGTTTCTTTGAAAAACGGGTGAAATATTTGTGTTGGGGGGTAGCTATAGATCACAGGTACACTATGGAAGTGAAAGTAAGTCTCTAGCTGGTAATTTGAATGAGTTATTAGGAGGTGCACTTTGAGTAAATGAAGGCGCGAAAAAGGAAGGGAAATCAGGTTGTGGGAAGAACAGTTTTACTCTACACTAGAGTATTCATGCTAAGCCAACAAGAAGGGACACAGTAAGCTCCAGGGTTGATTCGCAAGTTCAACCCCCTCGCCCCAGCGCCCACCCTGGCGGAACCAGTCCAATCACTCGAAATAGGATTAATAGTTTAGGATTTCACAAGACAAAATTATTAAAGAGATGGCGCTAGCACTAGAAATCAATAGCAGGATGCCAAGAATGATTGTGACCGTTTGAACAAGGTATCAGGATAAGGATAAGGTGACTTAGAGAGTGGGATGAGAACAAAGACAAGATAGGCTATCGGTCTAGGTGGGGTGGCAGTTGATACAGTCAACTTTTTAGTTTTTGGATTTGGACAGTCAACGGTTTGGTCACTACACGGCAGGGCGCCTGGCAAAGCAGCTGGGCAGTTCTGGCTGCCGGGTAGCACTTCTGGACTGGCAATTCTGGTCACTGGATACTACAGGTTAGCTGGATTGCAGCATTGCAGCAAGCAGGCAGTTAGTGGGATCAGGATGCTTCTCAAAAACACCACAGCTTTTCCCTTTGGTTATTTGGGAATTTTAGTGGTTTTCAAATTTGAGGCCTTGCTGGAGCAGGATCAACAATGCTTGGGTTTTGCAGTGGGCCCTGGAGTAGGATCGTAATGCTTGGCCTTGTAGTTGGATTCTGGATCAGGAAGATGATGATCTGTCATATCAGTATTTACACTTTTGTACAATGGTGCCACCTTAATAAATTGCATACTCAGGTCACATATTTTATGTAAAGGACAGCCATCCAATCCTGCAATCTTTGAGACATTACTTTGGACGGTTACTACTTTTTGATCATTTTAAGCATGAAATGTTTGGCCTAAACATCCATAAATTTTACATATGTGGGGTCGATCATAAGGTATGTAAGTATAAAAATTTACATTTGGAACATGTATACTTTTCTGGTAATCTGCAATATTTTGTTACTTCTCTTCCCTATGCAGCAATGAAACCTATGATGTCATAAAAGAAAGGCCATAAAATTACTTCTAAACAGTGAAATATTTGCATTTTTCCAAAGTCCTGCTGCAGAGCTAAAAGTCTTTACATTTTTATTCATGAAATAGTCTTTAGAAGCAAATGGCAGTGTCTTTGTTCCTGGGTCCATTTTTTTCTGTCCTTCACTGCTGCCAACTGTCATTTCCTTTACAGCATGGTGGGAGTTTCTCAGCTTAATTGATGTTTTTATTGCCCCTTCACACTTCACAGTTTAGTGTCCCAGGATTTCTATTGTCCACGCCCGGAGCACAGACGAATGTCTGACGAGCGTGTGAACTTTGTTTGTCCTGGAAGTTTACAGTGTGCCTCCCTTCATAGGGGGAAGTTTCAAATCTGGCGCTTGGATAATAGTTTTTTTATTTTTTTTGGAGCTTGCAAACTCAGCCCATGTGTCTTAATCTTTATTTTCTTATTTTGAGTCTTGAGTTAAAACAAACCTTTGGAATAAAAATAGCATATGTGTGTATTATCACCAGCCACAAATCCTTCCCATTTCTAGGCAATGGCAGGCTTTCCTTCAACAGTTTACTTTTAAAATAGGCCATTTATTTTCTTCAGTCAGCAAATACCATTTTTACACGTCTTGAAAACTGCTAGCATTTCTTCCTTTAAATTCGGTTTTGCATCTGTCTTTCCAATATGGTTTACACACCAGTCTGGACAAGGCAAAGGTCTCCATAAAATTGACATGTGTACATACAGCTCGGATCCCTTTTCAAACAGTGACTTTGAAGCTTTTTAGCCAAAGTTAAGTGCTTTTCTGTGTTTGGTGCAGTACAGCTTTTTTTGGTTTTCAGGTTTTGGCTGGCACAGCCTTCATTCTGGAATAAGGCTTGGTTGTGCTGAGGTATAGTGGAGATATGCATGGGCATGGCAGGGCCTTATTAATCACAGTGGTTGGAGGAAGAACAGACGGAAATATTGTCAGAGCAGCATTTTTAAAGGTGAAAAAGGGTTTCTTTTCAAAGGATATGTTGGCTTTTTCAGCAAAGCAACGCTGCTTTTTCCCCTTTCTTCCTTTTATTTATGTCGGAACACACTGGCAGTCTCCTTCAATGTGCCCCCTGGTTCCATCCTGCCTGATGTGTGCTTGGCAGGACGGTGCCGCCATTTTTGTTGTTGTTGCAACGCAGTTTTGAGCCATGGCGCTCACAGGAGCCAGCACAACCGTTTTGTGGTTGTTTCTGCGCAAATGCAGCTTAGTGATGTGGGGCAATATCGTTGAGTGGGTCAATGTATCCCACAGAACTAATCTACCCACATATGATATGATAGTTTATTTATATAGCGCCTATACACAATGTGTTTCAAAGTGCTTCACGGCAAGGGAAAATACAATGACATTCTTACAGGCCATCAACAACAAGAATCTGAAATTAACTATCGTACTTGGCCTGATGACTTTTCAGATAGTGCATGAGCTAAAACACAGATAGGAAAGAAATGGGAAACAGAAAGGCGACTACCGTACTAGGCTTGACGACATTTCTGGTAGAGTCGGAGATTAACAAGAGGTCAGGGAGGGGGGAGGACGACATTTCAGATTGTGCTGGGGGGGAACAAGTAAAGGAAGGTGGGGAGACAAATATTTGCTGCTATCATACTAGGTCCAGGGACAATTCTGATAGAGTAAGTGTGTAGAAAAAAGTAAAGGAGGGCGGGAAGAGAGGGGGAGAAGGGAGAGGAGGAGAAAACAGAGAATAAAACAGTAAGAAAAAAAAAAATATATATATATATATAAATATAGAAAACGCAGGGCCAAACTTGAAGCTGCATTTCTGTGAGGTTCCAATACATCTGAACTTCAAAACTGCAATGTTCAGCCAGTGGGTCTGCATCACTGTTCTCATCTGAGGCTGTTCCTGGTATGTTGCTGGGAGAGCTTCAAGACCATTTTGTGTTTGAACTATGTTGCTTGGAACTTGGGGAAGGGAACCCCGAGGATTATTTAGAACTGAATCACCTTAAACCTAAGAAAGGTCATTTTTAGACTTTTTGTGGAACTGTTTGACACTTGGGGAAGGGAGCTGAAAGAAAGCTGCGAGCTGGTAGAAGCTCAGAACTTTATTTTGAACACTTTCTTTGGTTGCTGACATCCCAACATATTGTAATAATCTAGTTGTGAAGGCAAGTATAGGTTTTGGATACAGATATACTTTTAAATTGAACTCTTGGACTCAGACTTTCCTTAGTTTCATTTAGGCAGGGAAACCCCACCTTAGCATAGGGCAAATTAGACATATAGCAATTAAACTCTCCCTCAAAATGAACATGAAAATGCAGAACTCTATGGGGCCGAGTCTAAAAAATGAATGCAAATAAAAAATGTGCATTTGTTAGTTTGCGTTCAGTTTAGAACTATGTAGTTTACTTTATGTTTAAAAGTGACCTGCACGTTTTAGGAGGGACGGACAGCAGCTCAAAAGATGTGGCGGCCAGCCCTCTTGCATACTTTAGAGTCAGGAGCGCGCCCCCTCCCAGCAGCTGCGTGGGTGCTGGGGGCCCAGTCCATAGACATGCCCTCGAATGAAAATGCTACACAAATAAAAGAAGAAGTGGGACAGTAGCAATTAATACGGATGCTGTTCCTTTGGAAATTAAAACATGACAAGGTCAGGAATTACCCTGTCATGTAAATTGCATATCCTGTGCCTGTTTCAAACAAACCGAGAGGAATGGCTTTCTGTTTTGCACATTTTAAAGTGCCTCTTTTTTGTGAATTTGGGTTGCTTTAATATGCGCAAAAATGACACCTAATTTGCATAAATGTGTAAAGGAGTAGACTAGAGCATTTGAAAATGTGCATCGAAATGCCCTTTCAGAATAGGACGCATCTTTTTCTTCATCTGTGCGAAAAAACGTTGCGAATGTTGGCCTATTTCTCGCCCACCACCTTGTGTCATAGGCCTAAATAATGCATATTGACTAAAGGGACAGACTTCCCCCCCACCTGGTTACAAACACGACCTTAAGTTCTCTCTGCACATACAATCTAGAAACACACATGCATATGAAGCATCTGGTTACTTCCGAACTGCAGGCACCAACACAATAGCAATAGCGTGTATTTCCCTATGCCCGCACTAACCAAATCCAGACCCACTCTTTTTCATATTCCAAGCCACCATGAAAATGGAAACATAGCACTGTATAAAAGCCAAGAACATAATATGATGTCGGCCTGGCATAGCCACCATTTCGTAAGGGTTGCTGCTCTCATTTGCCATATGCAACTTAACGTGCGCTAATAATGCACTGTATAACACTTGAAAATATATTCATAGATCCATGCATAGTCATGCAGGGAATCCTTCAGCAAGTTTTCTTCGTTGGTCTTATATTGCATTTTTGCCTGGCTATCTTGGCTACAACCTATAAAGACACTCACTTTTTAAACCTGCTTTAAATTTGTCTCACAAATCAATTTATTTTACTTCAGTAAGCCAGGATAAGAAACCAATCGCCTTAACGTGCCAACTAAATTGTGTGTGTTTTCATGATTGCTCTATTCCATTTCTGTATGCTTTCAATGTTACAGTGCACTTCATAGCAAACCAAAGGCAGCAGGTCTTTGCACCTTTACAAAAAAAGGAGTGAGAGAAATACAGGGTAGTGAGCAGCGAGAAAAAGAGGGTCTAGGAAGGCAGCCACTAGTAAAAGTCACAGGGAGAGCTCTACTGGTGTACACAGATGGGGGCAGTGTAGTGTACAGGAAGGGAGTAAAATCACAACTGAACTGTTTACCATAAGAAATGTACACAAACCCAGTAGCTGGAACTAGTAGAAAACAAATAGTCATGTGGAATTTTCTACCAGGATCACGTGTCTTCAAGTAGACACGTGAGATTGTACAGGCTGTTTAAATGCTGTGGAATGTCTCAACTGGCTTCATGTCAACTGCGAGTAACTCAAGTCAGTGGAATTGTGTGCCTCATTATGAGTTTACTGGTATCCTGGCAGTAAATCCGCCAGGATAACAGCAAACGGACCGTTACCGCAACTTGGTCTGGTGGAATTACCGCCAGATTACAAGTGGCGGTAAGTGTGTGTGAGGAACCTGAGGGCATCCTCACTTCTTTCTACCCGTGGATCCTCCTCTCAGGTGGCCAGGGAAAGGCCATCGCTTTTGGATCCTAACCCTGTGGGTGGATATGCGAGGGAGGTTCACCTGGGTGGAGGGAACTTGGGGAGTGTGGAGAGGACGTCCTTAGGTGAGATATGGTTTCCCCCTTTGCCTTTTCAGAACAAACCCTCTTTCCCTCAAGCCTTTGTAGGCTACTGTGAGCCTCCTACCCCCAAAGTGTCCCCCAGAAACACCCCAACACCCCCTTAACACTGGGACAAGGAAGAGACCAACTAGATTGACACCTCCTCATTTGAGTAAGACTAACATAAATCAGTCTTATATTGTAAATACAGACACACATCAGTTAAGTACCAAGACGAGGAGGAGACAACACAGAGGTATGCACACTTTCTTTAATTCAAACCTCCCTAAACACCACTCTGGTACTGAGACGAGAAAGAGGGCTATGGAGGATTTCTTCTGGAGGGTGTGTGTGGCCTTAGTACATGTGGTAGTGACGCAACTGCCCAGTGCTCCCACTGCGATCCTGTTGTGACTTTGCAAGCGGTTGTTAATACAACGCAAAACTGCACCCTAAACACATTTTTGGGTATCGGAAACCAGCCCGCACGTAACCGCACTGAATCTGATGCGAATTTAAGCTGGTAAGAGGGAGAAACTTGGACCAGAGCGAAGTGCCCCTTGTCATCCAAGTTGGTGACTGCCGCAAGGCACTGAGGTGGAAGGAGTTTGGAGTTGAGCACCATCTGTGCAAGCCCGCCGCTGCGCACACAGCACACTGCCGTGCTGCTCGGGTCCCGCTGTTTGTGTGCCAGGCCCGGATCATGCCCGGGATTACTCGAATCGGGGAGCACGTTTCCCCCCTCCCCCTCCCCCTCGAGGGAGTCGCTTTGGAGCTTGTACCCAGAAAGGACCAACCGGTGCTGTGCGCCCACCGAGACGGTAAAGCTGCAGTGACCCGGCACTGGGCTCCCCTTCATTACACTCACTGAACTGCGAGCCCACACGAAAAACCACCCATGACTGAGGCCTGCAGGTATGAACACTGCGCTTGTGCGCCCCTACTAAGACAGATGGCATAACCTCCCTCTGTTTCTGCCACATTTATATATATATATGGGCATGCCGCTGAACCCGCAGCAGACACGGCTCATCGACCTTGCAGGCACCACAATATAAGCTGCTTCCAGACCCGCTATTGCAACCATACCCATTTTGGGCATACCTGGGATGCTGTCAACGGCCCGACTCCCATTTTAGTTCCAATTGCACTGGGTAGTGCCTCAAGCAAATATATAACCTAGATGGCCCGTTTCCCCTAGCCCGGGTGTACCCCAATGGTGAGTCCCACACCGGAGGGGCAGAGCGACCGACACATCTGCAGCACACAGCACCCTTTTGATTATCCAGCCAGGCCCATTTCACTTGGGCAGAGTGTGCCCCAGCAGCAAGTCCCACACAGGAGGGGCAGGGAGAACGACACATCTGCAGCACTCAGCACCCTCTTGATCATTCAGCGAGGCACCCCGACAATGCGACTGGGGGCCAAATTGCTCTTCAACTGCCCCTCACTGATGTCTCCCACGAAACCCAAAGAGAAAGCTAACACCATGGAGCCGTTTGTTAGCCGAAATAAACATAATGAAACACCCCGGGAGTCAAGCAACGACCAGGCAACACATCCGGCCACTACACCAGCCCCCCAGGACAACCAGATACTGGAGCCATTTGCATTCCTGCGAACATCCCTTGAAAATAGGATAGATGAAATAAAATTTGACCTGCAGTTACTTTGACAGAATGTCAGGCAGTTGCCCGAACGGGTCACACAGGCTGAGACCACGCTGACTGCTACAGCGGCCACTACTAAAGACCTAGAGGCGAGAGTCAGACATGGAGAGAAAGAATGCAGCACTGGATGCGCATGCCGAGGAGGCAAAGGGCCGGTCAGACTGAAACAGCATACGTGTGCTGGGGGTGCCAGAAGCGACTGAAGGCCTGGACCCAACCTCTTATGTGGAGACCCTTCTGCTACAGGAGGTGGGCCCTGGGAAATTGTCACAAGGCTTTACAATTGAGAGAGCCCACTGATCACTTCAGAAGAGGTCACCCCTGGTCTCACACCCCTGGCTGCTGATAGCCAGGGTCCTCAATTTCTACGACAGGGACATGATTGGACCAGGAGGGGGGAGAAATACTGCATGATAATTCCAAAATCACCATCTACACAGACTACACGCCCAATGTACAGAGAGCCAGGAACACGTTTGTACCTATCAAGGTGAGGCTCAGATAACTGGGCATCAAATATATGCTTATCTACCCTGCTAGGATTAAGATCCTCCACAATGGCAGATCACACTTCTTGGACAGCCCAGAGGTTGCAAAAAGGTAGCTAGTACACAATAATCTTTCCAACAAGGGAGATCTCGATCTGTGATAATATGCATGACTTGCAGGGTGACACCACATCACCTAATACCTCGCTACAACTGGGACCCCACCCTCCCACACATCAAGTAGAGAACAAGCTGACCACAACATTGCAATCCTAGTGGCCGAAAAGTCAACTGGGCCTCTTTTGTGTGTTGCTATTGGATATTTGACTGAACACCGCTATTAAGGTCCTTTTGATCAGTGGGGTCAAGGATCAGTTGCCCACTGCTGGTCTTGGTTACCCGCCCACAAGTTGACACTAGACACCAGCCTGTTGCTGGTCCCACCTGCTGGTACGAAAAAGGCTGCTATAAGCCTGGAAAATACCAGTATGCCCGAACGACAGGGACTTGTTGGGAAGTGTTATAAAGTTGTGTTGTTTGAGTTACATTTTTGTTCAATCCATGCAATACCGCTCAATGGGACACATGTCGAAATCGATAGACGGATTGTCCTGAGGCAACTCCTCACTACTTGGGATACAACCTCATATACTTAAGGCCGACCCTTTGACCCGCACACTGTGGTGATGTTGGTACTGAACCTGAATAATGCCAAATCTTACTTGAGTGCTCTCATGATCCTGTTGGACCTTTTCCTCACGGAAGTACATCATGACCACACTTAGAATATTGACCTGGAATGTGAGGAGCCTGGGCTCCTACCTCCTCAAGAACCGGTTGAAATCCTATCTTATCACTGAAGCCCTCTAATTGCCAAGGTGACAATTGCCCTGCACAGGTCATTAAGGACGCAGCAACAGATTTAGCACCTTTCATCTCAAAACTAATTAATGCTTCCTTTAGATCCAGCACTGTACCCACTAACCTCAAAGAATCATGGGTACTGCCCCTCCTTAAAAAACCAGACCCTTGACCCAGCTATCCCTACTAACTAAAGGCCTATCATTACAGTCCCATTTCTCCTCAAAATCATCGATTGAGTAGCCTACCTCCAGATCCAAAACTATCTGGAGACTAACCAATTACTAGGATCTCGCCAATCCGGATTCAGACCACTACATGGCACCGAAATGGCCCTTATCGATCTTAAGACACAAATCGACGAGTTGAAGGATAAAGGTAAAACAGCTATGCTCCTCCTCCTTGACTTATCGGTGGCCTTTGACCTGGTGGACCACGCAGTGTTATGTAACCACCTAGAGTCTGCCGCCCATTTCTCAAGTGAAGCTATAGCCTGGGTACAATCCTTCCTAGCTAACCGTACGATGAGAGTGTTCTCCTCCCTAGCCTCAGCGGACCCAATACATATCACCTGTGGCGTTCCACAAGGTTCATGTGTCTCACCTACCATGTACAACATCTTCACTAAGCCACTCTTCGACAAATCGGACAGCCTGGGGGTAACGTATACCAATTATGCGGACGACACGCAGATCCTCATACCACTATCTGGTAACTTTGTCGAAGACACCGCTCTAGTAAACAAGATCTACCTCCTCATTCAGGCATGGATGGCCTCCCACGGCCTCTGCCTGAATGATGACAAAACAGAGATACTGATCCTGGGTTCCAACTCTAACCTCAAAAAACTCAGCCCGAATTACTGTGCCTTCAACATAGTGGCAACTGAGGTAAAAACATTAGGTTTCTACCTCGACTCCACGTTATCTCTCAAAAAACAAGTTAACTCCCTAGCGTCCTCTGCAGCTTACACCTGTAAATTAATCAGGGCCTGCAGACCCTACCTTTCTAAAACTAATTGCATTACACTAGCTAATGCCTTAGTAATGTCTAAATTGGACTATTGTAATGACCTCTATGCAGGCGCCAGCAAAACTGTCATAAACCAAATGCAAATATTGCAAAACAATGCTCTTAGAGCAGCGCTGGACATACCCCGCAGAGCCCACATATCTAACATCAGGAAAGACCATCGCTGGTTAAAAATTTGTGACAGCGTTCTCCTCAAGATGCAATCCCTCGCCCATAAAGGCCTGAACAATACTGCGCCCCCCTATATCTCTGCTAGACTGATTCGAAAATCCCCCACTCGCCACACTATAGCCTTGAACCACCTTCTTCTTGAAATACCCAGATTTAGACTATCCAAAGCGGGTGGGGCAAGTTTCCCTGTCAGAGCTTCCAGTGCCTGGAATGCACTCCCCACCGCACTGAAAGCTAACCTACCCTACACCAGTTTTAGATGTAATGTGAAAAATTGGCTCTGGACTAATGATGACCTACAATTGCGCTAGGCCCGGATCATTTATCCTATTTAACTACCTTGATACCTCTGTTACCCGACATCAGACTATCTAATGTAAGGGACCCGCATTCTTTGAACCTTGCATTCATAGTCTACACATTCTATATACCTGTTTTGCAAATTTTCAATAATATATGCACTGTATTTTCCGTATGTATCCTATGCATGTATACCTGTTTTGCAAACTCATCAATAATAAATGCACTGCATTTTACCTCTGTATCCTATGTATGTAACCTAAGCTCAAGTAATCTTATAACTTCTGCGCCAGGCTATCCCTGGGTTTTGGTGCGCATTATCAAATAATTAAACTAAACTAAACTAAACTATGTGCAGCGCAAGAAGATTTCCATTGCCCTACAACAAGAAACCTACTTACTGGCTGAGGAACATGAGGTGCTCCTGACCCGATGGGGCAGGACTGGCTATGGAGGCACATACTCTTTTGCCAGGGGTGTTTTGACCTGGATCAGTGACTCACTGCACTTCTGGCTCCTGGAAGTGGAAAGAGATGGGGAGGAGAGATACCGGATTATAAAGGGATACCGAAGTCATAGAGAAATATTTATTGTCAACTCATACTTCCCAAACCACACAATCCCTCCCCATGTGCACAAACAATGTACGTTAATAGCGCCCAGACGAGAGGGCTTTATTTTGTGGGGGGGTGATTTTAATTGTGTAAGAAATGCAATACTTAATCGATTCCCTGTCTACCGTGATCAAGCTCCCCCAGCAACTACTGACCTAAATATGGCCTTGGCGGACTTAGACCTAGTGGACGTCTGGAGGGAACTTCACCCTGAAACTAAGGGGTACTCCTACTATTTCCACCCCACAAATTATAGACTAGAATTGATGACCTTTTCACTGGGTCAGGACACTTAACTGAATTTCTCTTGGCGGAATGGAGTCTTGCCCCCCCCAAATCCTGTTCTGACATGGCGCTAGCCCCCAAACACGTTGTCCTTCGCACCTTTTTAGGGAAGAACTCCTAAGGTCCTTATTTAATTTTTTCTATTGCAATATCGGAAGCGTGGACAGCTGGGGTACTATCTGGGAAACAATTAAAGTGTCATTACAAAGGCGGGGGCATTCTTCAAAACCTACAGGAGGGCCTGGAAGCTGCCGAGAAGTAGATTAAAATGTTAGAGACCCAAGGACCAAACAGTGCAGAAATAGAAGACAAACTGGCTGAAATCTGTAAGAGGTGTCATGAGGTATGGGGGAGGCTGGCTTAATTTGATTATGCCACTAAAATGGCCAGGGCCCATATGGAGGACGATAAGCCTGGTAGATTATTATTATTATAGACCCAGACAACCCTGCTACTAGATGAATGTGGGGCACCATGGAGTTCCCAACTGGCAATTAACGACACCTTCACTACTTTCTATATGCAACTATATAGCCCTGACCATCTAGTCCCCCGGGAAGATACAACGGAAGCTCTTTCGCTTATCCAGCTCCCACAACTTGCACCCAACCAGAGAGACACCCTAGATAGACCTATCACTGTCGAAAAGATAGGGGAAGCTATTGCCTCACTGGCTACCCGCAAGACACCTGGCAGTGACAGACTCCCCCCAGAATTTTACAAGGCATATATCCCCACCTTAGCCCCAATACTCTTAAAGGTCTTTGAAGAAGCCTATAGTAAATGCATACTACTGGCCAGTATGAGGGAAACCTTATTGCTCCTTATACCCAAACCAGGGAAACCAACAGATAAATGTGACTCATACAGCCCCCTGACCATGCTAAATTATGATATTAAAATACTCACGAAAGTTCTGGCAACCCGCCTTCGAGCACACATCTCATCCCTAATACACTTGGACCAAACTGGCTTTGTGCCTGGCTGCAACACCACACTGAATCTCTGCAGGCTGCAACACATCAAAGACCAGACAAATGCCTGTGAGGAACCCAACATAGTGGTGCCCCTCAATGCGATTAAAGCGTTTGACTCTGTGTATTGGGACTGGCTGCTGGGCTCACTACAGAGCTTTAGGCTAGGCCCAAACTTCATCCGGTGGGTGGAGCTGTAATACACCTTGCAAACAGCAAGGGTAAATCGGGCCGTCAAATTTCAGAAGTATGGAAAATTTGCTGTGGCACCCGCCAGGGTTGCCCACTCTCCACAATGTTACATATACTGGCAATGGAACCGCTGGCTGCATTTCTATGTCAGGAACACCTGGTCTCACTTTACGCAGATGACGCACTCCTCTATCTGTGTGAGCCAAATCACAACCTCCCTACGATTCTAGATGTCTTGGACAGGTTTGCGGACTTAACCGGAATCTCTTTCAATAGGCGGAAATCATGCATCTTCCCATTGGGTGGTCTCTGCAAGGTGGACAAAAACGCCCTGTCTGACATGGGCCTTTTTTGGGAGACACTATCATTCAGATACCTAGGCATTCAGATTACACACACCTCAGAAGACACACACAACCATAACACTCTTAAGGTAGTTGAGAGTCTCAAGAAATCCATGTCCTTCAGGTCATGGTTGCCACTCTTGATCCTGGGTAGAATCGCTATTATTAAAATTATTGTTCTCCCCAGATTCCTTTACTATTTCATAAACGCCCACTACTATATCAAGGCGGCCTTCTTTCGACTCTTGGAAACATTAATAAAAGACTTTCTCTGGGGCTCAGGCTGCCATAGACTTACTCTTGCTGTATTGTAAATGCCCTATAAGGACGGAGGAGTGAAACTGCCCGGACTAGAGTTGTATTACCTCGCCTCCCAATTGAGTTTTGTTGCGAAATGGCTAACCGATGATCCTTTCCTAGAATCTGCCAAACTTAGAGAAATACTGTGGCGTCTGGAGGAATGTACACACTCCAAACCCCTACTCGTCAAATTAGGTAGACAAATTTGGGCTAGGACTCTAAAGGTGCTTGGGATGCCATGCCCCTACTCTCCAAATGTGCCAATTGTGGCTGACCCATGCGCAAGCAGGGAATATCTGAGTGCCTCCCGACATGGGGAAGACTGGCATATACACTTGGGTAGACCTATTTGACAATGGTACATTTGAAGAACTCAGTGCTTGCTCAGCAGACCGACCTACCTAAGGGTCAATTTCTCAGATACATGAAAGTGAAAGGGGTGGTGAGACGCAGGTTGAAGGGGTTGCCTGAAGAACCAGAGGAGTAAAAATTCTTGGCATTGACGTACATGTTGGAAGATGGCTGGAGACCGGTATCGAGATTGTACGCTCTTATGCTTGAGAATACCAGCACTAGAAATCTTGGCCTGAAAATGAAATGGAAAAACTACATAGGTGACACTATTGATATGATATGATAGTTTTTTTTATATAGCACCTATACACAATGTGTTTCAAAGCGCTTCAAGGCAAGGGAGCGAACAAGGAAAATACAATGACATACTTAAGGCCATGAACAGTAAGGATGTGAAATTAACTATCGTACTTGGCCTGACGACATTTCATATAGTGCAAGAGCTAAGACATAGATAAGGAAGGGGGGGGGGAGTGGGAAGGAAATGGAAACAGACAGACGACTACCGTACTAGGCCTGACAACCTTTCTGGTAGCTCCGTAGAAAAACAAAATGTAAGGGAGAGGGGGCAGAAAGGGCGGGGAGGAACAAAACAAGCTACTATCGTACTAGGCCTGATGACATTTAAGATAGTGCTGGATGGGGGGGAGAACAAGTAATGCTAGGGAGGAGGAGACAGATGAGGTTGCTATCATACTAGGTCCAGGGACAATTCTGATAGAGTAAGTGCATAGAAGAAAGTAAGGGGAGGAGATAGGAAAAGGGAGAAAGAGGGCTCAATGGGAATGGGGAGGATGCTAACAATGGGCCTGTTAGTGACAGGCCCGTTGTTAGCATCGTCTTTAGCGGGTCCCGCAAGCAGACCTTGTAATGAGGCGGTAGGGGTTAACCGGCAGCTCTACCGGCGCAGTTAACCCCCTACCGCCTTCTTTGTAATGAGGCCCATAATGTTGCAAGCCAGGATACAAGATGAAGATGGGAACAGCATGATTTGGGGCCAAAGGAAGTCCAGCATGAGAGAGTTGAGAGAGGGTGACGCACCGGGAATCAATGAAGTCCATACAAGTCAAATCCAGCATTGGCCACAAGACGGTAATGGTGAAACCAGAATGTGTCAGGACAGACTCCCGCAGATGTAGGCTGGAGGGGGAGCGGGGTAGAAGAATCAAACAGTGTCGAACAGTGGGAATGGCACTTGTTTTCTCTAAAAAAGTGTCCCGTAATGCCAGATTTAGGCTATTGCAGATCAACATCCTCCACTGCACATATATGAACCCTAGTAGGGTGGCCAGTTTTAACAAAACCATATAGCCCACTTGTCCCTGGTGCCAACGGGAAGATGCAAACTTTATACATATGTTTTGGAACTGCGCTAAAACCCAGTCCTTTTGGCACTGAATCAAACAGACCTGTAGAGCAGCAGGGGTCACCCAATGCGGCTGGCCCCCGATGGAATGCCTGCTGGGTATATACTTTAGGCATAGCAAACATAAACATGCAACCATACTCATAGATTTGGCATGTATCCTTGCGAAAACGAGGATTGTCATGTCCTGGAAATCCCCAAAAGGTCCCCAATTTAAATTGTGGTTACATGAATTTGCAACCTGTGGTGATGCTGGAACAAGATCTTGGGCCACGGCAGTACACTCACATGATGGTGACTCGGTGACGACCTTTGAAGCCTGGAAATCCCTGGTCTATGTGGTATTTCACCCGTCGGATGATAAACCACCATGAAATCCCTAATCTAGCTACGATTCAGTGCTCTTTCGACTAGCGTGGAGAACCCGCGCTGCTCCACTGTTCTCGCCCAAGCTAATAAAGACGCCCCATTCTCACTTATGAACAGTCCCCAAAGTAAAGCCTTTAATGTTCATGCGCCTGGAATTTACTTTGTGCCCACTACAGGTATATGCATGGAAGCTTGTGTTTCAGCCCCTCCCTCTTTTTTAGTTACCCCCCCTGTTTGCAGTTTGACGGTTATTATAAAATGCACAAAGTGTATATTGCTATGCTTGTGGGGATAATATTTGTACCGATGCTGTTATATCACACTTTCTGCTCAATAATTTTAAATAAAATCATCTTTTGGATGCAGAAAACAAAACGGGCTGCAAAATCCCCCATTCCCAAATCATTGAAGCACTTTTTGCAGCAAGTGGGGTTCCCTAGTCCCTAGTCCCCAGAGACCTATAAAGCCCAAACATGTGTCCAAAGAGTCTTCATCACAACAAGGAAGAAAATAGAAAACAACAAGGTTGTGAAGTTTGGCGTTTGGAAAATGGGGCCACTAGGTTATGAAAGATTTGGGAAATTACAGCAATTTTGTAAATGAATGTACATGTTTATCAGTAAAACTGTTGGGTTGTTTAAAAAAAAGAAAAAAGAAGGTGACTGCATGGAACTGTTCCTGGAACAATGGCTCATCGACCTGTTCGACAAAAAGAGCTTCTCCAAATTCTTCTCGATAGAACGAGCTCACCGAGTGCCCACGGGGCGTCCCCCGCCTGGATCCCCGCCACGCACGGTGGTGGCACAGTTCCTGAATTACAGAGATCGGGACGCATTGTTGCAAATGGCACGCACAAGGGGCTCGATCACCCATTACGGCTCCAGAATTGCCATATTTCCGGACTATACAAGAGAAGTGCAAAAGGCGAGGCAATCATTTGAGCAAATCAAAAGACAGCTGCACTCTCTAAATGTCAAATATGGCCTAATCTTTCCGGCCCAACTGAAAATTTTCCATAAAGGGACGACGGTCCACTTCACTGACCCTAAAGAGGCATGGAGGTGGGCAGAACTACACATAGATGGCGACTGGAGACCGAATCGAAGAAGCAGACCTGCGCATCCTGGAAATCCTCCGGCCAGAGACCCCCCCGGACCAGCCACCGAACCGTGATGACATTATGCCACCACTTGTGGGGGAGGGCTGAGACGGGAGACAAGGCAGCAGCGATCACCCAAAATGGCGGGACCCACGGCGGAGAATCGACATCCGATGGAAACAATGCAACAAGTTATTTGACACGGATGAGGAAACGTATAGCAGCCGTTTCGGACACACGCACTCCCCTAGTTACATGGGAACAGTTGTAGAAGTTGTAGGGGTTGTTAACTGTTGTCCGAGCAAACCATTGGCGAGCTCGGACTGATGTTCGGGCAACAGATACTTCATGTTGGGGCGGAGTATGGGGAGAGGGTAGGGAAGTTTGAAATTGCATCAGAAGTTATTTGTTTAGTTCCTTGTTTTAAAATGGCCCGTGGCTCCACTCGGGCACAGAAGTTACACCACACTATAGATTGGGATCTGGCTCTCATCGGAGAGATAAAGTTCACTACCACACGACACACACAGCACAACCCGCCACGCCCAATGCCTATCTGATATGATGAAATCCAACAACAGGAATAACACCAAGTCCATTAAGATTATGACCTGGAATGTGAACGGGCTGGGCAGTAGCATCAAGAGGCGCCTTGTTTTACAACAAATGAATCGACATGCGCCAGAAGCAGCCTTCCTAGCGGAAACCCACCTAGCGGGCACGAACTGCAACCTTTTCAAGCGATCAAATTACCGGATAGCATTGCGCTCAGGCTTTTCCATGGGGGCCCAGGGAGTCCTGATCCTAATACACAGGCGATTGCCCTTCAAACTGTTAACCGTTGCACAGGACACGGGAGGCAGATATATCCATGTTAGCCATTTATTCCCCACTGACCTTATTTATCTCCCTAATCGACGACTTAACACCCGTAATCACTGCAGATCCCTCGAGCTTGGTGATAGTGGGGGGAAACTTCAATGAGGTAATGAACTTGGAGCTTGATTGCACACATGTCCGCGCGAGAAACCCCTCCACGCGCACTCAATTAGCCACATTTACGGATGCCATGGGACTGAAAGATGTGTGGAGGCACCTACACCTTGACACGAGGGAATGCTCGTTCCTATCTGGGGCACATGCCTCATTATCAAGGCTTGACTACTTTTGTCTGCCAACATCTGAAATACACCTAGTAAGTGCAGCGCAATTCCTACCCAGGGGCATATCAGACCACTCCCCACTCATGATAGAAATCAACACCGATAGACCGACCCCCCCCACCTACCTGGCGGCTGAACAGTTACTACCTGGGTTTCCCAGAACTGTTGGAGCATGTACAAAAAACTACAGAATTGTACGTTGAAGTGAACGAACACTCTGTAGGCAGCCCAACAACTGTATGGGAAGCATATAAACCGGTATTAAGGGGGGAACTTATCTCCTGGATTGCGGCCCATAAGAAAAAACAAGCTAAATCAATCCAGGAAGCGGAATTGCGAGCGCAGAGGGCAGAGGCAACCCATATATCCCAAGGCCAACCAGAATCTCTCCGGGCATTGCAACTAGCACAAAAACAACTACAGAACATCGCCCTCCGACAACGCCAAACAGGCGCACACAGCAATGCGGGCTAGAGGGTACGAAACTGGGGATAAAGCGGGCAAAATGCTGGCATGGCTGGAGAAGCGAGATGAAGGTCTCAGACATGTCAGGGCGATTAGGACACAGGGGGACACACTCTTAACAGCGGACCGGGACATCGCAGAGGGGTTCGCCTCCTATTATAGGGAGCTCTACAAAGCACCGTTCTCCCCCATTGATACCACAATCCTAGCGGAAGTTACCCTTCCCTCTCTAACACCCGACCAAAACTGCCCTCCTAGACACGAATATCACAGGGGACGAATTGTCTGCAGCCAGAGCAGACCTCCAACCCGGGAAAACCCCTGGTCCAACGGCTTCCCGGTAGAGGTGTGGAAAAAAATGGGTACAAACATAATTACACCACATCTATTAAAAATGTAAAACTTCCCACAGCGAGGGATTCCTCCCACGAGATCTTAGACAAGCCACTATAGTGGTAATACCCAAAGCAGACAAACTCCCCGACAGATGCAGTTCTTATAGACCGATTTCTCTCATCAACACCGAAACCAAAATCCTAGCGAAAACACTAGCTAATCGACTCCAGCCAATTATATCCTCCTTGATTCACCTTCATCAATGTGGGTTCATGCCACAAAGATCCACGCGCATGAACATACATCGATTGCATACGGCGATAGAAAATGCGCCCACCATTCAGGGCCCACTAGCCCTGTTGGCGGTAGATTTTGAAAAGGCGTTCGATTCGGTACACTGGGAAGCGATCTGGGAGATAATGCAAAGAATGGGATTTGGGCCCCAATTCATGAGCTGGGTCAAACTACTGTATAAAGCACCAACAGCAGTCACAAAGGTGAACGGTTATACATCAAACCCCTTTGAAATAGGAAAGGGAACCAGGCAAGGATGCCCTCTGTCAGCCATGATATTCGCGATAGCAATCGAGCCACTCGCGATACTATTGAGAGGCAATGAGACATGGAAGGGCTTCCGCTGGTCAGAAAGCTGGGAAGACAGGGTGTCCCTGCATGCTGATGACTTGCTTGTATATCTGTACGATCCAGTAAGATCCTGTCCCATAGTGACCGGAGTGCTACAAAAATACGGCACCTTCAGCGGCCTACAGGTCAACTGGGCTAAGTCCATCCTGTTCCCGCTGGGGCAGGTAGAACAGGCGATACCCCCACAATGCCCCTATCAGGTTGAAAGCGAACAATTCAAGTACCTGGGTATACTCGTCACAAATAATCTCAATGACTATGTCCCCAGAAACTTACACCCAGTGATGACGAGACTTGCAGAAGATTCCCAACACTGGGCATCCCTCCCCCTGACGCTACTAGGCAGAGCAGCGCTCTTTAAAATAATGTCCCTGCCCTGACTCCTATACATATTACAAAATGCCCCACTTCACATCCCCCCGAACGTATTCGGGAAAATAGATCAATCAATCCGAAAGTTGCTGTGGAATGATGGCCCCCCCCCGCATAGCATTTGCCACGCTCCAAAGATCCATTTGGGAGGGCGGAATAGGGCTTCCCCGGATACAGACATACTATTGGGCCAGCCAACTGACAATCGTTAATGACCAATTGCACAGGGACAAATCCGCGCCGCATAACCGCGCATTAGAAATTGACACTCCTGAAAACCCTGTCATGCAATATCTTTATAGGAAAAGGGCCCGTCCAAACATCTCCAATATGCGGACACACCTAACCCAAATCTGGACGGACGCACACAAATTTGTGGGATGGGGCAACAAGCTGTTGCTAGCCCAACCACTGTGGAACAACAGAAATCTCCCGGGTGTATACAATCTCCCCAAATGGCCGCTCTGGTCCCAACATGGGACGCTAACAATGGGGGATGTCGTGAGAGAGGGCATCGTAATTCCATTCTCGGAGCTCGTGCTCAACCTCACACTTCCCCAAACTGAACAATATCATTATACTCAGTTGCACCACGCACTACAAGGCAATCTCCCTGATATGACCGCATTGCCGGAATTCACCCCAATAGAAAGGAACCTCTTCCGGGAGAGAATCACTCAGAAAGTGACGTCAGTCCTGTATAGTGCCATAACCTCCTTTGGCACGACAGAATTGCGAGCTCTACAGACCAAATGGGAGACTGATGTGGGTACTATACTGCCGGAAGAATGGGTCATAGCTCTGATGTTTCCTAGGGAGGTAGCCATATCGTCAAGGCTCAGGCTGATACAGTTAAAGATACTACATAGAGTATACTATCCTAGAGTGGCTCTCTACAAATGGGGAAGGATAAATGACCCAACCTGCCTGCGATGCAAGACAGAGGAAGGTACCTTCTTTCATATACTCTGGCCATGCACACACATTCAGCAGTTCTGGGACGCATGTTGCAACAAACAATCTAGAGTCCTAGGTAAGGAGATCCCCAGAGATCCTAAGCTGCTACTGTTGGGAATAGACGATGAAGTTGACCTGTCATAATATGAAAAACTGTTTGTGTTCACCACTACCGCACTTATCAAAAGAAACATTGCTCAGAAATTGGGATCGGAGGTGACTCCGAGTTATGGACAATGGACGACAGACGTAGACATCTGTATTGCAATGGAGCACAGGGTATACACGGCCAGAGGATGTCCGGCCAAGGCGCAAAAGGTATGGAAAAAATGGGAAGACGCCCACTGAAAGGTGACTCTGTATGAGCAAATAAGAAAAGAGAATGTGGCGCCCCTCGACATCCAGGGTACCATTAAAGCGGGGAAATCGAATGTAGCTCCTGTGAAGGGGCAGTGAACTCAATTTTGAAATGTTTTCTGTAATAACGGTGGGAAACAATCACTGACCTGTATTGACGGTGTGCTTATGTTGTTTGTTTGTTTGTTTGTTTCAAACCAATAAAATGTTTTATCAAAAAATAAATAAATAAATGGACGATTTCAATTGGAACAGCCAGGCTTGTCCTGCTAATAGGGTTCACCAGGGTCAGGCAATTGCACATATGCTGTCTTTTAACAATCTCCAGGTTTATAAGGATGCTGGCCGCTCAACAAAAGGGGAGAGATGACCTGGAGAGAAGGAATCTGACTTGAGAGCCAGAGAGGGCTGGAGATGAACGAACTGGAGTCACTGAGGCGAAGGCTGGCGCTGAAAGGGTCTGGAAACTTTGCTGCCCTCCCTGTCAGTGTGGGGAGCCGAAGCCTTCCAGTTGCCGCTCGGCTCCAGGAGAGTGAGCAGTGCTCTCTGTAACGGCCGCAAGGGAAGAGCAGAGATACTCGCTGCAGGAATCAGGAGAGTGAGCAGTGCACGCTGTGGTTGCGGCGTGAGGAGGGCGGAGCTGTTACAAAGCGTAAAGCAGAACGGAGAGTGGAAAGAAACCCAAAGGAGCTGCTGCATGCTACCAGTGAGTGAAAACAGGGAACAATCATACCGGGGAGCTCAGGGGATTGGAAACAAGCAGTTATGAATGCCGAACTAACTGATAGTTGCTATAAGCACTTTTGAATGCCGGAATAAGTGCCTTTGAATACTGAACAAGCTGAAAGTTGTTATTCACACGTTTGAATGCCGCAACAAGTGCCTTTGAATACTGAACAAACTGAAAGACATTGTAAGCACTTTTGAATGCCGCAAAAAGCAAGTTAAGAGCACTTGTGAATGAAGTGAAAGCAATGTGGTGCAAGGAGTAGATGCCACAGAATGAATCGTGTAAAATACAAGTGTTACCAAAGCCAAAAGGAATAACAAGAAGGGTATGAGATGAGAAACTAAGTATTGTCCACAGCTAAAGCATGTCAAGGAACTGAGGAAACCTGTATGGGCAAGAGACAGAAGAATACAGAAAGTGTAACAAAGCTTATAGGGGTATCGGTTGCGTGACCTGTAATGCTTGGGCCGTGTGGCCCGACAACTGTACCTAGACCAACCCCTCTGTGTAAAGAGCCAATGAAAGTAAACATAAAGAAGCTTGTGTTTTGCAACAGCTACTTATGTGATGTTGAAGTTAGAAATAGACCTACCTATGTGAACCAGTGAAAGGTATTGATGACAAAAGGAGATGGGAATTGCCCCAAGAAACTGTGTTTTGAGAAGCTGGAAGATTTGAACTCTAGGGAAAGGGAACCCTGATACTTTGGGAACTGTTTTGAACTTGGGGAAAAGAAAGCTGATTACAAACCAGGAGAGCTGGAAGAAGCTTGGAACTTTATGTTGAACTCTATTAATTTTGATCCTGACATCCCTACACATTGTGCACAAGTAGTTGTGAGGGCAAGTATAGGTTTTGGAAACAGACATACTTTTGATTAAGACCTCCTGACACAGACAATCCTTTGTTTTCTTTAGGTATGTAAATCCCACCTTAGTGTAGGGCAAGTTAGGGCTTATTCCATCCTGCCTTTTAAGTTAATAAAGCCTTTTGAGAACCAATCTTGAACCTGTTGTGTTTCTGTTGTGATGCCTTCACAGATGGTAAATCCCCATTCCATGGAGTCCCATTGGACACGATGGGGGGATTTGCCAGTATTACCAGCACCAGTAATACCAGTGCTGGTAATACCAGCTATTTTTGCCAGTAGGGTGTCAGAATTAGCTGGAGGTAGTTTCTCCACCCCATACGCCCCAGTGTAGCCGTTAATACTGTCACGTTATAACCGCACCAGCCAACTTATAATGAGGCCCTTTAGGTTGTATATACCAAATGTGTGAGAGTCCCTCTACTGTGAATTACAAGGCCAACACAACTCTTTGATTACAGTCTGGATGGCAACCAAAGTGTCGTGTTTCTGTCCGGTGGCATGTTGTGATAGGAGGGATGGCTGGGACAGTTGAGTGGTGAAAGGGGAAGAACAGGGTGGGAGTGGAGGGGGGTCACAGAGAAGAAAGTGGGAGTAGGGGAAAGGCAGAGATCAACCTTACAAGGAAGTGGCTTTCAGATGGCAGCCCTCTGCATCGTTGTTCTTTTTTTTAAGCGAGATACGGACCTAGTGCCCATCTGTTCTATGGGGTGATGCTCACTTTACCCAGTAGTAGGCTCTACTACTATCCCCTTTTTGCACTGTGTGCAATACCAGAGGAGAAATATCCCTTTTTTGTATATCGTCTGGTCCCACCCACAAAGACATTCCACCATTGAAATGCCAGCCAATTCTTCTCTGAGCAAGAGACCAGTACGGACCCCATACACGTCTTTCTGCCTTGTTGGGAATCAGCAGAAAGGTGTGGCTGGGGTGCAGTTAAAAATGTAAGGATAAACTCCAAGTGTTTCAGAATATGCCAACAGTGGTAGAGCCCTCTACTGAGAGTGAACAATGCCAATTAATCTGTAAGAAATATCCATTTGCGTTTAAGAGAGAGAAAAAAAAAAAACACAGTGGCCTCTGTGTTGCTTGCCCCTCAGAGAAGGACCAGATGTGCCTATTCCCGTGAAGAAGGCACCCTCAGAGTTGTTGGCCCAGACCAAACAGACTCTCTTCTCGCTCATCTCAAATGTGTGGGCCTTGATTTCCTGTTTCCAAGGGTTTGGAAAATGAAAGGCAGTAGGATCCTGCAGTTGGACTGCAAGGCCCAGTGGCCCTAAGTTTCGTACTCCTGAGGGAGTAGAACTAGTTGCTTCAGAATGTCCTGCTCTTACAGGAGAGGAACCTGAGCTGGTGCTAGCACCCCAAACGTTGTCCCTTATGGTCTTGCCTGTTGCAAGTTGCAGTCAACAGTAGGCCCAGATCAGGCTAATTCTCACTCGGACCTACAAGTGCACACTGTCCTGATGGATATGCGGAAACAGGGTGTCCAGTGTCAGGAGGAAACTTCAGCACTGGTTGAGGTGAGTGTGGAGGAGAGGAAGCTCTGCCTGTACCCCTGTGCTCAGAGCATGTCAAGGCTTCTGACTCAAAGGGTCCCTGTGGTCAATGAGCTAAGGGCAGCCCAAGACTGTGAGTGGTAATCCTGTGCTCCACCTAGTTAGGCAGTGCTGTCCCTGCATAGGAGGACTGTCCCTTGTCTTTGAGAACAGCAACCCAGAAAATGTTACTCTCAAACTGGTACCTGTGGTTTTCAACCTAGGGGTGACAGAGATTCCTCTGAGTGAAGCAAGTCAGGAGATGCCTGTACCAGCCTCGGAATGGACTCTGATGGGTCTAGTTAAGCTAGTCACCCCTTGTACAAGGGCATCTGCTCTCTGCTAAGTCTGAGGAGAGTGACCCAGGAGGATCCTCAAAAGAAGAGACCACTCAAAATGGAATTCCAGTTCTAAGGGTCCAGCCTGTGCTGACTGAATTGCAGTCCCCTGGAGGCCCTGAACAGACTGATTCAGCCAGGCACTGTGAGAGCATGCTGTCCACAGGGAAGTAACCAGATCCAAGGGGAAACATCTAAACATGAGGAGGTAGTCGAGGACGGTCACCTATGCTTGCTGGCTACAGACTCCTTTCCCAGAACACTTCGAAGCTGTTGCCTCAACCCAACCCTACAGGTACTGACATAGACACCCAAGGACTCTTGAGTGTGAGGGTTCAGGCGATGCCTGCCCCCATGCCGGAGAGACACTTGGTAATCCAATTGGGTGGTTCTGCCCCTGGATGGGGATGCTGCCCCTTGACCTCTCTGAGAGCCAGGACAGCAACCCAAAGAGTGCTAGCCTCAACTATGTCCCTGAGATTGCCAACCTTGGTGCAACAGTGTACTCTCAGAATGGGAGTACTCTCAGAAAGGGAGGCACACATGTGTGCCCACCCCAGAGTTGGGGAGACCAGTTGTGAATCCAGATGTGTTACCCCCAATTTGGATGGTAACACAGGTATCCAGTCAAAATATCTGAAACATAACAGAGCAGTACATTTCAGAGTGGACCATAACACCGAAAAACACAGCGATAAATAAAATAAAGGGTAGTGGGGCAAAGGGTTTAAAATGGGTCGTGATGGGATTGGTATTTTTTCCACAATTAAATTTACCACTCTGTAATTGTGGTCGGTAAGATCACATATAACGGGTAAAACCGAGTATTGGCCTCACTGCTGAGAGGCTGACCAGTGATCCAGAAGTCCAGTCCCAGAGGGACACCTCTGAGATGGATGTGTTGAATCCCAGGGTGGGGTGCGTAGACCTTAGGGCTATGGACCCATCCACTGGAATACCAAAAGGCGTGTAGTGCCTCACGTGATTGCCATGGGTAGCACCATAAGGACTGGAGATGGCTGACTGAGCCAACAGAAACAAGAAAATGCTTATCCCTGCCTTAGCAGAGACTCATCAACCCGTTAGGGTCACTCGGCCCTTGTGCAGGGCTGCTGTACTGTGATCTCTCAGGGGAGAGGGTGGTAAGTGACCCAGAAGTCACTTGGGGAGATACACCTCAAAAAGTGATATTACTCTTTACGCTAATGATGGAACAGGGCACGTGGAGTGGCTCTGAGGTCCTCTCCATATTTCCTGCAGTTGTTCCCTTAACCTGAAAAATGGTAGAACAGGAAGATGGGTACTTGGACGATGAGCCTGTTCCATGAATTAATACCCAGGAGGATGGAGAGAAACATTTCATTGCTTCACTCCCCTCTAAAATGGTAGTTGGATCAACTCCCTAACCTCCCGAACACCTAGGCCCACACCCTCCAATCCCTTCCTAACCTACGACTGGGTGATCTACTCCCCACTCCCTGGTTTCCTCCACTGGTTTCTTGTGGATTGTGTGCTATAAAAAAGTGCTAGTAGTTTATTAAGTGGTGGGACTATTCATGACTACTCCAGAAAGGTGCCCTCGAAGGGATTTACTACTGACATGTATAGAACCAAAGTTATTCTAAATTTCTCATTAGCCTGTTTTGAAATAAAAACATAAACCCCTGTGAATGTGAAGGTAAGTCCCTGAACGCTCACACCAGAGAGAATACAACCCACTAGGGAAGAAACGCCCAAGTCAATCTTGTAAGGATAACACGTTTTTAATCTCACACACAGATTAGAGCAACACCAAAGAACTCTGCTGCTAAGCACATTTTACTGAAAAGTAGTACAAGCAGAATCTTATAAAGCAAAACATTGTCATACATGATGTAATACATAGGGTAAATTCCTGAGCGGCTGGTTGGTTTGCAGCTATACAGGATTCTCCTGCCCCATAAGGGATGCCAGGTCATTGGTTCCAGCCCCGTCCGTCTATCTTCCATCACGTGGATGCTGTTGTGATCATCTTCTCACGTCAATGGTCAGAAAACAAATTAATTATACTCCTACCATACAACTACTTTGACTCATGCTGTGCACTTGGCAGGCATTAAGATGGGCATAAAAGAGGTTCTGGGGCACTCTTAACTTTCGCACACACATTTCACTCACTCCCCTCCGCGGCATCCGGCTCCAAGGTCCCGCCCTCGTTTTGAATTTATCCATCTCAGCACCTCGCAATACAAATCACACCATTGTCGCTTCAACAATGTGCCCTGTCCGTCCTCTTTGAACATCTCGGGTCTTGTTACTTTAGGCTTGGTGGTCAAATGGCAGCTGGTGCCATGGAATTCCGAGGTCTTAAGTTTTAGTCCGTTATATTGGCTATAACTCGTGGTCGCCTGGGGTTGGGCCGGGGCATGCTTTGGCCAGTGTGAGATAACATCCACACCAGGCGACGGTCTGTGATCGCGGCCTTGTAGGGCACATTCCTCTCAAACATTTTTGCAACACTGTTAGAACAATGAATAGGCATCGTGGCAGTTGGGGCTGTCCTCATGGGAGCTCGGGCATGACTGGGGATTTCTCTTGTCTACCGATTTGGGCATAGGGCTTGCAATTCCGCATTTGCTGCACAGGCCTTCCCTTCTACCTATGGTTACTAATATCTACGCAAAATAGCAATGCTGCTCACGCCTTATGCTATACCATGTGGATAGACTATATTTGGTTATATTGAAGTAGGGTCCTGTTAAACTGGGAGGTGGTCCTTTCACCGTCCCCTCTGCCCCCTTGGCCCATCATAGTGCTTTGAATGCATCTCGCCTCCCTCTAAAGCACCTTGGGGGGGTAGGGCGGGGCTGCCCCTTTCCCAACAAAATTAAACAAGCAGTTTTCAATTGTGGACTGTGCATTCCCAAGGCCTGGTTGAAATTTGATTACAAATAAACATAGCTATATCTGGTTTGATATAGTGACCTATAAGTAAATACAGTTATACACTGTCAAAACCATAAACTGTCCTTTTATTGTAAAACTGGTTTCTACTGACTTATGCCACTGTTAGAGTTGTGTATTTGTCTCGGGCTGGAGGCCTCTCTCCCAGGAGGCTTTTAGCCCACTCTAGCTGCTTGTTTTTCCTGTGCTTGTTGCCTTCACAAGAGGACAGGATATACCCCTATGGAGTAACGAGGGGCCAATGCTTCAAAATAAACCCTGCCAGCAAAATGGGGTTTTCACACTCGGAAGATGACTGGAGTCTCTTTGATGTAACATAGACAAGGAGAGAAGGGAAAGGAGGGTAAGCCATGTGAGAACTTACAAGCAGGAGAGGGGTTTCACCATCTTGAAAATTCTAAGGCAGTTTGGACTTTCTCTGCCCCCCTTCCCAACTGCTTCCAGGCAAAGCCGTATGAGACTGACATGCCCAGGCAAAGGCTCTTGCCACAGGGGCCTGGATTGGATCCTTACAGAAGGCTTGAAATGGACCACTTCACTGTGGCAAAATGACTATATAAAGGGGTGAAACCTCCCTCTTAGTTGAATCCTCTATGGACTAAAGAAAATAGTTTTCCCTGGAACTTTATTGGGGTAAACACTGCTCAAAGCCCTAAGCCATTGAGGTGAAGGTAAATATCTTTAAACAAGGAGCAAGAACTAGTATATCCACCCTCAACAAGGGAATATTTGGAGCGACCTGTTGCTTGGAAATCCAGCCTGCCATCTGAGACTGGTACCAGGGACACTGTCTACTTTAAGTGGCACACCTTCAAGTTTTCTCTGGCAACTTTCCTGTGTGTGGAAGGACAAAAGAAGGACTTGGTTTCCCCAGATACCCAGTGCAGGGTCTAGCAGCACACCAACGGCCTGCTGCTTAGGAAGCCTGCCTGCAGCTGGACCACTGGTAACCAGGCTCCTACTGAAAGTGGCAGCCCTGCAAGTGCTCCCTGGCTACCTTTCTGGCTGGGATGGGCAGAAGGACTGTACTTTTCTCATAGACAAAGGACAGGGCCTAACAGGAGCTCAGGAAAAAAAGCTGTATGTGGCTCTCTGCAATTTTGTACCCCTTTAAGTGCTTTCAAACTATGCTGACCAAAATATTTCATGCCTGTACCAAGCATCATCATGCCAAGTGCTGTTGCCTCTTGGACCCAGTCGACCAGCTCATCAACTGAAAGCCGAATCAACGACTCAGATAGCACCTAGGCTCCTGGATCAACACTCTCAGGCCCAAAGAACAAGAAAGAAATATATCTGTAGTGCTTCTGTCCCCCGGGCCCTGTTTTAAGGCCTCAAGTGACAGTCCACACTCCTTTAACCTTTTATGACATATGCTTGAATTGGAACATTACTGCAAAAGACAATTACCTGCTAACCTCTTGTCTTCTTACCCAGAGTGCCAATTTCATCTTAAATTCTGCATCTTTATGTATATTCCCTACAGGTGTGGATTGTTGGTGTTTGTATTGGTTTATCTGTCCTTTTAGTTTACCTAACAACTCCTACTTTTTATACAACCTTGATTGGTCATTTAATTTGGTACCACAGTTATATTGCTGTTTTGGATGCTTTCTTACTTGCATCTCTTTTGAAGAGTATAGCCTGCCCTCGACCTGAACTATGTTAAAGAGGTGAAGGCAACATTCAATTTAGCTTGCACCTGTTATGATTGAGATCACTACTGGTTTGGTAATAGTGTAGGGGTGAGTAGGAGTTTAGAAACCACTAATCATCCAGAAATTCTTGTAGAGCAGTAGTACTTTTGTCACTATACGTCTTGAACCGTTATCCCAATCCTCTGGTCAAAAGGCAAGTCTTTTGGATTCTGCATGTTTATCAACCGGTCCCTCTAAGAAAATGAAAAATGAAATCTGAATCTCTTCCACAAGATCAACTGTTCTTCACACAGTACAATCCCTTATCCACATTGGCGACAGCTATGCTCTTCTTGCAGACCTCCCCCTTCCACTATTGCTCTCTGAAGACTCTCCTTTATACCACAACATGCCTGATGCTTGATCAATGCATACATGACCCCATGACTGCCATGTTCAAATTAATCTGTAGCATCTACAAAACCCTACATAGCAGGAAACTCAATTATCTGGCGGATAACCTGTTTTCTGAATGCACACACACCACCTGTAGTACCAATAAACTGACTCTGTCAGTCCTAAAGAAATCCATTTAGAGGATTTGCTGAATGGCTTTCTCCTTTTACAACCCTAACCCTTGGGGCAATCTAACACTGTACTTGAGTCGCTATCCCTCCTTTCAGACCTTTGGGCAGAAACCAAGACCACCTCTTCTTCACCCATCCCTACACCTAACCCCTTACATCACATTTCCACACCATAAGTCACTGCTTCCTATCCTAATTACTATATGAACATCTTCAGTACTGCTATAATCTGTTGAGCTGTGAGAACAGTCCAGAGTGTTTCGTAATCCTGCCTGTATCATCTGTGAGGTTGGCATCATGAAAGGAGACACAGACAACAGATTCATAGTCAAACAATATTTTATTAAAGAAAAGATCCGGATGGATTAAGGCTTAACTTGCCCTATACTAACGTGGGATTTCCCTACCTATAAAAACTAAGGAAAGTCTGTGTTAGTATGTTCAACTTAAGTCTGTCTGTGCCCAAATCCTATACTTGCCCTCACAACTAATACAAACAATGTGTAGGATGTCAGGCATAACTTAAATAGTATTTCAAACATGAAGTTCTGAGCCGCTTCCAACTCTGGCTTACTCAACATCTTCCTTTCCCAAATGTGCATAAGTTCACCACCAATTTCAATTTGTCTTCCATCAAGCATCAGAAGAAATAGTTTCATAAAGGCTGGTGTGCCCTTCACCAAGTTCAACACAGTTCCAGGGCAACACAGTTCGAGGATACTGAAACTTAGGGTTCTCTTCCCAAAGCTTAGTGTCACTATAAAAATGAAAATGTCTTTAACATAACTCCAAGGAAACACTGTTCCAAAATTCCAACGCTTGGGGTTCCCTTGCCCAAGCATAGTGTTAATATCAAGGGGACATTCTTGGAGCTTTGGTCTTTCAGCTGGATTTTCACAACTCAGGATCCCCTTCCCGAAGTCCAAGGATATTGGTTTTCCTGCTTTCACCACTGCAAGCTTCCTCGTTAACGTCAAGAAGTTCTCTAGTCAAGGTGCAGTTTTATGCCACAGGTCCCCCTATTACAGGACACGCAACCAGGAGCTTTCTACTTTCCTTCAGTGTTCAATGGATAATGCAATAAACAGTTCTTACACTGCAGCTTCACAACTTTTACCACAGTGATTTGCTATAGATGTTTTTTTCCCACATTATCTCTTGGTCTTTGCTTTTCAACTCTGTATTCAACCAAGGCCGGCTTGCTTGTTATACTGAATGCAGTATTTACTAAGGATAGGTTTTTTATAGTTAACTTAATCTGGCATTCAAAATAAGTTCTTTTCACTTTATTTTTAACTTCAGTGTTCATTAAGAGCATCAGGTTGTGTTTCAATCATTGTGTTCAATTGCTTTCATCTACTTCATTCAGTTCGGTATTCAATATTAGTAATGTAGTTTGTCTTATTCAAATTAAGGGAAAAACGGGTTCCGTTTCATTAATTTGTTTTTGCTCTTAACCGTCTTTTGGGGATTTTACTCACACTTCGTTTCTCATGTATCTTCCCTTTTTTGGATCTCTATTTTGCTCTCACTTCGTTTCTGCGCACAGCTACCCCTTCTCTTATGAGGCTCCTTGGAGCCTAATAGAAACTTTCAAGAATTGGTTTTCATACACGCGACAACTCTCAAATTATGTATCATTTCATTGTTATATTAACAGCATTCAGAAGTTCCAAAAAACGCATCTCTCTTCTTTATTCGCTTGCTCTGTTACTTTGTATTAATTCGCGAAAGACACATACTGGGTTGCTTCTTGCTTTTGACTCATTGGTTGTGTTGTTTTGGCTTTCTCAATCAATGAACATCTGAACTGGATAACCCAGCCCTTCAAGATGAGTAGCAATTACCCTGGAGACGGATGGGGATGCAGGTTTTTATTCATACATCAATAATCGAAACGACTCAGGTAGTTGGCAAAAGGAAAACTGTTTTAATATCAATTCTCTGAACAGGGAGTACAACGAACATCAACGGACTCGTCTAGATCCTCTTACTCAATGCATTCCAGTAAAAACTTTTATACACAAAACTCGTCATCACTGACATTAATCTACGTTTTGCTAACGTCATCCTACATGGCAAACTACAAAAACCTATGAGAATGGGTGATAGGCTCTCAGTGAACATCTAAGTATATGACCCATACTGGTATGGGATAGTGAGTGAAGGTAATTAGTTGCTTAACATCAGGTGGGGCAACTAAGCCCTTCCATAAAAATTACCACTATGAACGTCACTAAATGTACGACGTCCCATTTGGTTTACACAACTATAGGACCCTTATTGATGATCCTTTACAATTGGTTAGTACTCTAACCTCCGTCAGTATTTTTCCACCTACGGCTAGCAGCATGCAGGCTGGCCATCCAGGTGCTGGTGAGCTCATTTTAACCATTGCTTCCCACCAATTAGCATATCAATCCCTCATCACCTCCGTTGTCTACTGTCAATTAGGTTTTGAAGCTCAGCCTTGAGAGTGTTCTTAGCTCTGAGAAATTCAGGGAGTGAAAGCACGCTCTGCCCTCGTGCGCAGGTGTGACCATCTCGTTCATCCAGCTTCATCCTTCCACGTGACTGGAGACCATGGAATCGAGCTTCTAGTGCATTTAAAATACTATTTTTCATGGAACCTTGGTAATTCAATTGCTTTTTAACTGCGACATACTAGAAATGAGGCCTTTTTGCTACTGTCCAGCACTGCTATAATGCGTAGTGGAAACATCCATCCTTTACTTGCCCATATGCATATATATATATATATATAGGCGCTTGCCGCAATCTATTCACTATAAAGCTAGCCTCAAGATTATTTCGTCTGCTTGCATTTCTTTTGCATCTGTACACGTGTAAAATAGCTTGATGTTTTCATCCGCTTCTGTGGCATAAGCTTCTTCACCTCGGTCCTAAGATGCCACTTATCCTTGATACTTTCTTGATACCTCATAGAATATCTTCATTCTCTTATATCTGCATCTCTTCTAAGTATGTGAGTTCAGCTCTGTGTGACGTTTACTGGGGATGGTTGGTGATGTCACCACTCTTCTTTGCTGTTTATTTGCTCTGCTTCTTCAGGAATCTCATTTAAACAACCATCATATTTCCTTGTGTGCAGGTATGGTTTCCTCAATGGGAATCTTGCCTCTGGGATTCATTTTGGCCTTTGTCGCTTCAACTGTTCAGTATATGTCACATACTCTGTTTTCCAACAAACAGGTAATATGGGAGGGACGGTTGAGGTGGGGCTACTTGGCTCCTCCTCTACACTCCCCCCTCTGAGTGATTCATCAACTACTCTCTCATCATCCTTCACATCCAGGCATCCTCTTCTGAAAAAGAGCTTCTTAGGGATGTATATTTTTGACACTTTTCAGGCATCCTGCTGATTTCACGTGCTCATCTTTGTTCCATGACATGAGCATGCATTTTCCATTGGACTGCAATAGAGCCATCTTCCTATATACTTCTTATGATTCTTTGGATACAGGAACTTCGTCCACTCAGGTGCATGGATACTGGCCTTAACAAAGTCTCTGATTTCTTCATCTTTCAGGTCTTTGGCTTTCCATCCTGGTTCGACATCGATCATGATCTTCATCCCTATGACTTTCTTTGCTGTCTTCTTGCATTGCGAGATTATTATCTTGATCACACAGAATCCAAGCAATATCATTACTATGAGGTATCCAAGGAACTTGAAAATGTCTGCCATCCATTGTGGAACCGAAGAAAAGAGCGATCCAAACCAGCTATCATAAGCAATGTCTTCTACTTAGTCTATCATTGGCCATGGTGCTTCGTCAGCATGTCTATGGCCTCTGTCAAGGTTCCATTCTCATCATCATGAGAAGTTATGAATGTGCAACATGATTCTCCCATTTTTGCACAAACACCTCTATCCATCATTGTAATCGTATCCAAGACATATCTGTTCTGGAGAGTCATCAGTCGTACGGCTCTCATCTCTTCTCTGATTGCATTGAATCCTGGTCAAGTGGCACAGCGATTAGAGCGCTCGCTTTGACATCTGTGCAGGGCCTGCTAACGCAGGTTCGAATCCCGGCCGGGCCAAACTCAGCCTTTCATCCTTCCGAGGTCGATAAATGAGCACCACACACCGTGGGTAATAATAAGCAGCGCTCAGATACCTGAGGGTTCGTAGTGCTATATAAATGCTAAATTATTATTATTATTATTATTATCATTATTATTATTATGTTAATCATCTGTAGCAATTCCCATCTTGTGATCTGCAGCTGCTTGGTATTTTCTCCAACCTGGATACTCGGCATGAAAATTAAGGTGAATACTGACGAGATCTGGCTGAACAGCCTGTGCTCATATGGAATAGCATCAAAAGCTTCTATGGATTTTGCTGAAAAATAGATTTCTCTCTTCATCAGCTGCACAGATCTCTTCTTCCTCAGGTGAGCATCTGCTTTTGGAAAACTGTCAAGGTTCAGATCACTTTTTGGAATCACTAAAGCTGGAACATGGACATTCACTAATGAGCATCGTCCTCCCCAATACTGTATGCCCTGGATCCACAAGCCCAATCGTGATCCATGATTACTGCTGTTCCATGTATCATTCCTGGTACATGAAAGATTCGATCACAGTTCTGATTCTCTCCAACTTTTCTTGTACCATTCTTCTGAAGCATAGTTTTGCACTCTCGAAGGGCACTATCTGCAAGGGTCCTCCCCTGTCTTCGACCCAAGCCAGCAGCTTAGCAAGTCTTGGCCATAATGGCTTGCAGCCATTCTGTACGATGTCAATGGCAGGTTTATAACAAGCAATGACCACCCAGGCTCTGCAGATTAACACTCCTTCTTCCCATCCGTCTGGTGATAACATTGATCCCCAGATCTGCATTTGACCTCTGTTCTTCCATCTACAAATTTCTACTGCAGATTTTCCTGTACTCTCCAGTTTTCTATTTATTTCCCATCTGATTCCAGCTCCTTTCACTCCAGGCTTCTCGTATCTGATCACATGATTCTTAGTATGGGCTCTGTTTCTTGTCTTTGTATCTTGGATATAGTAATCTTCATCTGGATTTGTCCATTCAGTTGCCCATTTGAGATGAGTATCTCGACCCATGAACTGGCCTCTGGTTCTGCAAAGTGCTATGTGCAAAAGACAATGAGCTGTCTGGACATCTATTTCAATAGCTATGAACATTTTAGACTTCCCAATACTAGAAGGCAGGAGTGCACATACAAAGCATTCCTCTTTTGAGGTTCTTCTTCCCACTTCCTTCTATATGTTGATACCATATGTTATTTCCCAGGTGAGCTGTACTGTCCAGGTAATAATTTAATTTGAAATCGTCCTCTTTGGTGCTTCTTTTAGGCCTCATTCTTCTCATGTGACCTTCTATAATCATTTCATGAAGTGTGTCAGCATAACTCCTTCTAACTGGGTTAACCATAGGTACATTTATCAATAGACTAGGTACATCTACATGATGATTCACAGGAGCCTTAGCTCCATGTACATCAATGTAGTATGATGTGCGTACTGTGAGTGAAAGCAGTATGATTACGAACAAGATGCATTGACTTTGTGGACAACGTGGACGTCTCTCCGCATCCAGCATGATAATATTACTACTAATACTTCCCATCTTTATTGCCTAAGGAAGGAAAAAATTACTTTAATACAGCAGTATTATGTACTGCTGCTGACTTGACTTGGCAACTTGTCCGCAATCCGCTGTCTGCTTACTCGATAACAAGAACACGACTTCCCTTAACCCTGAAATGACTGTACAGAGTGTTCGAATCAGCTTCCCTAAACTTTAAAAGTGTTCCGAACCAAGCCACAGTCCAATTAACACTTTATCTTTCACGTGACAGCCTATGTGTCCTCCTTCCTCGTCATAGTCCTTGTCTGCATTTGCTGAGGTTCTTCCCCGAGGTTCTTCTGAAGGGTGCGGGGGTTAAGGGGTCTCTCCAGCATAGATTTTTACATCACCTAGAAAAGTCCAAGCGTGTCTGCCTTGCACTCTGACTGCAGACAGCGTTAAATCTGGGCTCATGCCACTTCCTTGTAAAATTGTGGATTAGGACCGCATCTCTGGGGAATAATTTGGGAAGACATCATTCTTGAACTCTACTTGTTGAAGCATCTCCTTCTGTGCTGCCCCACACCCTTTTCACCATAGCTGACCTGAAATGGCAGAGATACTTGAAGTCCTAGACATATGATAGTCACGCAGCTCCATTCCTAACAATTCAACTCTAGGCTGAGCATCACTTCTAACTCTGGATGCAGGTGTGAGGGGTGTCCTCGTTCGCCTCCCTGTCACTATCTCATGGGGGGTGAGATGGTGGTTGTCATGATGCCTACCATCGGACATCAGGACCAAGGCCCTCAGCTCCGGCAGCAGGCATCCAGACATTTGTTTAAACCACAGCAGCCCTGGCTAGGGGCTGTCTGGGTTCAGTCCTGGCGCCTTAGGCGCCAGGCTCATCATAGAAATCAGTCCTGGCGCCATAAGCGCCAGGCTCATAGACTTTACTTACCTGATGCAGACCATGCTGCAAAAGAGTCCAAGCCTACATGAGGCCTGGATGGGACTATTTTGTTACAGGGACTATTTTTTTACTCGGGCGTGGCTCTAGGGAACTTCCTACCTGGAACTACTTTGGAGGCTATTTAAACCACACCCGAACAGCAGCACATGCTTCGCGCTATTCTGCATCCAGCAGCGTGACGCTCACCGTGCCTGCAACCAGCATCCAGTCTTCTGCCACGCCAGCATGCTGCAGCCAGTATCCAGTCTTCTGCCACGCCCTCCTCGAATCCAGAGCTCCTAGAATAAAGAAGAAAAGGACAAGGTTAGAAAACGAACTTATTTCAAATTCCTCGCCTAATTCCGGAACCATTTCATCACCGGACCTGGAAAGTACATCAGTCCTGCATGCGTCGCTTCGCCAGCTCCAGCATGCGCCATACTCACCAGTTCTCACAGCATCTTTCGATCCGGCACTGTCTCCATCATTTCTTCGCCGTAATCCGGCACCTAGGGGACACAAGAAAAAGCAAGGTGAGCCAAGGGAATCAACAAATACAACCTCATACCACCACAGACTTACCTGATTTACCACCAGCGGTATTATTCCATAACTCTCCACACTTTCATATGCCGCATCTGTAAAGAGGGAGAAAAACAACACGTTAATGCATGCAATAGTTACCGGACAGCGTTGGGTAACACAGACTCTTACCTGAACGCCAGCAGCAGCTACAAGACCTTCTTCTCACGAACTCAGTTGCAACTTAAGGAAGGAAGGGGACAAGAGTGAACATCGGGTACATTGAACTCTTTGAACTCGATACTTACCAATCCCGCCAGGGAGTTCAGAGTCAATACTTACCGGAACTCTCCCAACGCCTTCAAACCAGTGAAGTAACTGGTATCTATGCGCCCCTGCAAGACATGCAGGACGGAAAGCTCATCTTTTACGAACATAAGGTGAGGTTACTAAGGGGATATCGGACGTGATTAGTGGGGGAGAGCGAGAACAGTTGGGAGGCCATCACTAAAACCCACAGGTGGTTAATCCCTGTCTCCACTTGCAGGAAAATACTTCTTTGGGTCCAGCAGACAAGACTAGGCGGGCCAGTCCAGACAGTCATCTCTGCAGTACGCATCACGTTGAACGAGACCGCAGCTGTCCGGGTCCGATCGACACCCCTGTGGGGTCCAGGTGAGCGTAACAGTGGTACGAACCTGGTTGGTTCCTCAATGCATATAATGCCAGTGGTAGGCAATGCAACTACCCTTTCTTCAAGGTAAACTTCAAGTTGACTATCCTTTCTTTAAGCAAGCCGTTAAGCCGTTCAGAAATCCAATTTCCTTGTGGATGATAAGCCGAAGAAAACTTGTGCTTTATACCAAGCAACACGCTGATTTGCTCAAATGTCAGATTCACAAAATGTGTGCCATTGTCTGACCTCATTACTTCACATATTCCCCATCTAGGAAACACTTCCGCACTAAGAATGTTGCTGCACAGGTAGAGTCTGGGTGTGTACACGGACCAGCCTCAATCCATCATGAAAAGGGACAAACTACTTCAATCATGTATCTATATCCATTACATACTTGCAACATGTCAACATACTCGATATGCAAATGCTGAAAAGGGCCATTGGGTCTTGGAATAACTCCCCTAACTGTGCGCAGTGTATGCCTTGCCGTGAATTTTTGACACACAATGCAGTTCACTACATAGAACGCAACATGTTCTAACAAAGTTGGTACGAACCAATCCTCTGCAATAGTTGCAGCGGGGTTCTCTCTAGTTGTGTGTGCAGGGTAGTGTAGCTGTTCAAGCGCCACCCTTAATAAGGCTACAGGCATCACTGGTTTACCAGTGCTGTCTTGTCGCCACAATGCTTCAGAGGGGTTTAAAAAACACCCTATTCGTGTCTACAAATCCTTCTCATCTTGACGTGCTTCCCCCTGAACCTCTATTAATTGTGTGTGTCTTTGACAAATTACTATATCCTTCTGGCACCATTTTTTCATTTACATCAGGCGTATCAAATGGCATCATATTTTCTGAACATGCAGCAAGTTTGGCTTCATCATCTGCTGCTTGATTTTCATGTGAGATAAATTCTGCTCCTTTAGTGTGTGCTGCGCATTTAACGACTGTGATGTCTCCTGGGAGTTGCAGTGCCTTAATAAGTCTGTCCAATAAGGCAGCATGCTGCACTGGGATGCCATCCGCTCGGAGGTATCCCAACTTTTTCCAACGTGCTAACACTGCGTGCACCGTTGACGTCATATAGGCGAAGTCGCTGTACACTGTTACTTCCTGGTCTGCATGATTCACGAGCGTGACTATCAGCGCGACTAACTCTGCAGTCTGGGCTGAATAATGAGACAGTAGTCGAGCACTTACCATCGACTGAAACTCCCCATTGGCTGTCAATAAAAAACAATTTCTCCACCTGTCAATGCATTTTCTTTTACCCTAGAGATTTCATCATAGAACTCTTCATAGTTCGAATAGCCATACGCATGCTCGTCTTCTGCCAGTGGTTCAGCTACAAACATGGCAGGATTCACTATTCTGCATCGAATTATTTTGATCGCTGGATTCTATATGACTACTTAATAGGCAGAAGCCCTTTGAGAAGTAAACATGCCTTTTGGTTTCTCTAAAATGGAAAATAGTGCATGTTCAACAAATAACATCATAGAGCATCCCATCATTGTGCTTGCAGCCTTCTCTATGGCGAATGCGGCGGCTGCCATAGATTGTTCGCACAAAAAATGACCCCTCATTACTGGGTCTAAAACACCACTATAGTATGCACAGGGCTTGTACCCCAATGAAGTTCTCTGCGTGAGGACTGCTGTCATAACAGTGCCATCTGTATGCAAGAATAAAAAGAATTCCTCAGCATAATTAGAATTCCCTAAAACTGGAGCTGTGCAAATTGCCTTTTTCAATTCCTCAAATTCTTCTTCCATTTCCTCAGTCCACACAATGTTACATTGCCTGTGCTTTCTTTAAAGCCTGAAATAAAGGCCTTACATATCAGCTGTAGCCAAAGACCCATGCTCTGACATAGTTACATAATCCCAGAAATCTCTGCATGTATTTTATCGTGTGTGGCTTTGTGGTCTTCAAAATAGCCTCAGCTCTCTAAGGAGTAACCTTCTTTCCTTCATGTGAAATCAATTGGCCTATGTATAATACTTCCTGTTGACAATACTGTACCTTTTCTTTGTCAACTTTATATCCTTTGTCAGCAAGTGTAATCATCAGCTGAACAGAATCGCGTCTGCACTCTTCCTCTGAAGTGCTGCAAACTAAAATGTCATCTACGTATTGCAACACAACACTTTCTAAATCAATTTTTCTTAAGCCCATCTGGAGGACTCTATTGAAAATCGATGAAGACTCACAATACCCTTGAGGTTAAGGAGTACTTTTCAGGCGAGTTTGTCTGAACGTAAATGATGTCAGATCCTGTGAGTCCTTGTGCTATGGGATTGAGAAAAATGCATTTTTCAAGTCAATCACAGTGAAATATCATGCTTCAACAGGTATATTACATACGATTGTAACAGGATTAGGAACTAGAGGGAACTTGGCCTCTACAATCCCCCATTTTCCCTTTTTCACAGGATAAATTGCTGTATTACAGGGTGACTCTGACATCACTAAGATACCCTGATCCATCATGGTGGAAATTGTCTTAAAAATACCTTCATCTACCTCTCGAGACATGGGATACTGTCATGCTCGAGGTAAAATTGCTCCTGGTTTCAATTGAATCTTTACTTCTCCAACCCCCTTCAACAGGCCTACGTCATAGGGGCCTGAGGTCCACAATCGAACTGGCACTTTCGCCACATCTTTATCAAAATACTCAGGACGTTTTTGTGCTAACAACATTTTCTGAGGAACTTCTCGTTTGATTGCTCTCACCCAATAGGTAATGCTCATGTCAAATATTACTTTGTCATCAGATAGATGATCTCAAAATGGATCCTCATCAGTGACGTCAGTCAATCTGTAACCTTCCGCGATGGCAATTACTGCACAACAATGTCTGCCCTCATCCTCATTTCCATCCAGCAAAGCCATTTCACCTTGCACTATGACTGCTTATAGCTCTAAGGGAAAAAACTCGTCCCTCTTCTTCAAGCTTAGGTATTTTTGGTCTAAATAAAAATTCATCAGGTATTCTCATAGTTCTGCCTACTAGGCCTGGTAGCCATGTCAACAGAATGCGTACTCCATAATATAAAACCTGTGGTTCTAAAGGTGTTGCTCACATGGCTATCTGTCCTGCAAATGCCATAATAAATTCACTCACATTTAAATAATGCATTCCTGGTGTTGAACATACTATGACTTCATCAGTAAACGAAATTGTCATATTCAACTTTGTCATTAAATCTCGACCCAATATATTGACAGACGTCTGCCTTGAATATAGCAACGGTACCAACATGTCACACTCTCCTATAGAGACTAGTAATTCTTCAGTGAAAGCAACTCTACTTGTAGCTCTTGTGAAACCCTGAGTATTCATGGCATTGCCAGACATCGAAAACGTTCCCTCTCGTTTAAATGAGCGTGTTGCACCCGTATCTACTAAAAACAAAAACGTTTGTCTCCTATACTGAGGTCTACCCTTGGCTCCTCATGAGGATTCAGTGTCACGGATAGTATTGAATACATCAAGTCGACCAGTGAGCTGCCCTATTGCGGATACAACCTCATTCCGTTACCTGTAAAAGGATTCCCTCCATCAACAGTAACACCCCCTATTCTAGGACTCATTAGTTGTCCTGTGCTCGTGCTCTGTTGAATCTGCATAGGTGACTGATGCAACTGCTCTTGTGGTGGATTGACTGCTACCTGCTGTGTTTGCAAGCCTTGCTGCACTCTCTGCGCTTGTTGCTGCTGCATCGTTTGATTCTGAACAAACCCGTCTCCACTCTGCTGTGAATATGCAGGCGGGTTTAAAGTCCCCCCTCTTAAGAATTGACCGTTTTGCACGAATCCTTCAATTCTACACATGCGATCAAAGTGCCCTGTCATACCACATGTCCAACATGTAGGAGGTCGTCTAATCTGCCCATCCTGCATGTTTTGATTGTCATTGTACATATTTTGAAACCCACCCTGATTATTCTGGAAGTTTCCCTGATTATTCTGCCAATTCACTTCTGAAAGCCTCTCCCTCAGAATCCTCCCCTTCCTCGTGGAGCAAATCCATTATTGCCCTGATCAAACTGCCTTTGGTTATTCATTTGTAGCATATTCGCCATTTGCTGTGAATTCGATCCGTCTGCACCAGTCAACATTGCCCCTTCAATGGCATACTTGGACAGTTCTTTCTGTATTAATTTTGCCTCTTCACCTTTCCTTACATCATCTTTCTTGTGATTCTTTTCCTGCAAGAGTCTGCAATAATGTGCAATGGTCAGCTGAATCTCCGACCACGGTTTTGCTTCCATCCCCACTAACTTCTTGAGCTGCTTCTGTACTGGATTTGGCAACCCTTGGCACAATATATGATAGAAAACAGATAAAGATTTTCCCCAAACTTCGCGTGTCTCCAAGCTCCACTGCTCTTGGAAATTTTGAATGTAAACAAGCGGATCATCCCCTTTTTGCATATTTTTCGTCATTATAGCTCCCATATCGGACGTGTCCGGATACGGTACTCTAAGCGCTTTTCAGACCGCCGCTCTGCAGTTATTGAACGGTGCTCCACCATGAGCAGTGTTAACTGTCGGAACACCAGCATATCTTGCCCTTGACCAAACGACATCAGCTCTCTCACCAAGTATGGTGATCAGGAGACCCTTAATGTTCCCTATAGCCAATATATTTCCTCCCGTCATCTTCTCTAATTCATCTATCCATTCCCAGCGCCAGAAGATAAACTCGGGAGTTTACACCTTAAATTATCTTTGTCCATTTGGGGCCAGAGTATATACTGTGGTCTGGCCCCCCTTTCTCTAGCAAGGGAAACTGTGAAGCCCCAAACACATTCTCATTTCTCATCATGTCTCTGTCCACAGCAGGGACAATATTCTAGCACCGCCTTCTTTCTGGCAGTGATCTTAATCTGCTCACATATGGTGGCGATTCCCCCCTCTCACCATGGAGTTGCCCTTTAGGTCGGTCTGACTGTGTCAATGGTTCTGATGCCCTAGGTATAGGTGCGTTTAAGTCTGACCATCTTACTTCCTTATCCATTGAAAAACATCCCCTCAGGATCACATACATCCCCTCTCTCTCCCCCACAGAAGGTGTCTGTCTTTGTCTGACATTTCTTGCGCAACTTCTCTCCTCTTCATCTCTATTCAGCTTCAGTCTATCACAAGACAGCTCTTTATGCTTCGTACCACATGAGGCTCCCTCTGTGTCGTACAACTGAGTGCTCTCAAGTCGATCATTTTTTCCCTTCCCCTTTGGTTCTTTCGGGACTTCAATTTCATGATATACTTTATTGCTTCCCCAATGCTCCTAGAGTCAAGCTCGTCCTCTAGATTTACTGTAGACGGGCCTGGTAATGACATATTCTGGGAAGCATTCCTGTATGCCCTCCCATGCTACTTGTGGATTAGGATCCCTTACTTCCTTCTCCAAGCGATCAAGATTGCATGCTCTCTGCCTTCTTTTACATTCTATATCATCATCAAATTCTCTTCATTTTCTTGCTTCCTCTCTGACCCTGTCTTCTTATTTTTTCTTTGCATCTCTTCTCTCGTTTGCCCTTCGTATCTCCTCATCCTTTCGTCTCTGTATTCTCTTTTCCCTCAACTTCTGTTCCTCCTCTTCTATTCTTTTCCTTTCTAACCTTTCCTGCTCATCGATTGCTTTGTCTATTATCACGTTTTCTTTGCTCCTCTGCTCTCGTTTTCTCAATTGCTCATCTTGATATAACTGCTCTCGTCTTTGTCTATCCTTCCTTTTCGCTCCTTTGTCTTTCAATTGTTTCTCTTTCTTTATCCTTTTAATCTTCCTCATCCTGATCTTCCTTTTACCATCGAATTTTAGCAAAATCTGACCACCCATCCATTTGTTCTGTAAGAGCACTAACTCATCAGTTTTATCTCTTTCTCCCTTACATCTCTTTATTTATCTTCCTATATCTAGAGATGTGCTTGCTCGATCACTTCTCTCCTTGTCGTGTCTCTCCTTGTCCCTCGGGACCTTAGAGATTACATCTCTCTCAGTATTTTTCTCTGTACCCTCGTCACTGCTTTGCGTAGGCGATTTATATGCCGGTTGCTATACCCTGCTGCTGCTTTAAGCTCCCTTAATGGGTATAACCCATTGTCTTTCTTATTCTCGTCTTCTATTTCAGCTGGGGCGGGGGGAGCAGAGGGCTCCTCACCCCCTCTCTTTGCATATATTGAGTATCCAATCTACAGGAGGCGGCTCATCTCGCTCCTCTTGGTACATTTTCCAAAGCTCTAAGCTAGCCAGTTGCTTGTCTAGCTTTTTTCCCGTATATGCTGCATGCAAATATGTCGTCATATGCTGCAGAACTGCCTTCGATAGTGACCCTCCTTGTGGCCATGGCATGAACATTTTATCTGCGGTTCCTTTAACCCATTCCGCGCTATACTGTTTAAGCTTAGGTGCATGTTTCAGCAACTACTTGCACAGATGCACAAGTGGAGTAACATCCTCCATCCTCAATTCGTCACTCTTAGCCTGTTTACCACTTCGCTTGCTTTAATCACAGAGTTAAAAAATATGTTTCAGAAAAATAACACAATATGAGCGTGCACCACTCGTCTCAGGCTCAAATCCCTTTAATCACACTTTTTACTTTAATGTTGCTAAAAAACAACCAACAAGTTCAATTCAAAACAATCAATTTGTTTTTTCAACTTCATACTTCTCTGTCATGCAAAAAATGATATGACATCATCATTTTCATAATTACATAAAACAGACAGACACGACCGGTCACATATATTCTTCTCTAAGATCTGTCTTGCCCTCTAAGATACCCCATATGGAGTTTAAATCAACCTCTTTAGATTCGTCTTTACTCGAATCTGTCTTCAACGTCATCCACTACAGGATGCTAGGTTCAGATTTCTTCTTATACATTCTTTAAAACGCAGGCCGGGGCTTACTCTATTATCAAGGCCTCTCTCACGATACCTCTATTGCTTGGCCACACTCAAGTCTATTCACTATATAAAACACTCTTATTCTCAAGTTATGTTTATCCCGCCTCCTTCCGTTACTCACTTTTCCCTTATCATACTTCTTTTCTTCACTCATCACCCATATGTTTTGCCAACTCTCTGTTTTTACTCACCACTTGCATTTTCATCTCCGACTCTCGGGATTGTACACCTCTTTTACTGCCTCTTCAACCTTCTGTTCGATCAGCTTCTAGTAGATGTGGTAGGGAATTCTGTAGAAACCAGCGGACCCGTCACACCGCACTTGCAAGCTTTTCAAATTACACTAACCACCATCTACTCTAAAGTTTACTTATGTCAATGGATCTGAACCATCCTCTCTGCTACCATGTGAACTGAATAGCCCAGCCCTTCAAGATGAGTAGTAACTACCCTGGAGATGGATGGGGATATAGATTTTTATTCATACATCAATAATTGAAATGACTCGGCTAGTTGGCAAAAGGAAAACTGTTTTAATATCAATTATCTAAAACAGGAAGTACATTGAACATCAACGGACTCGCTCGATCCTCTTACTCAATGCATTCTAGTAAAAACTGAGATTTTATACACAAAACTCATCATCAGTGACGTTAACCTATGTTTTGCTAACGTCATCCTACGTGGCAAACTACAAAAACCTATGAGTATGGGTGATAGGCTCTCAGTGAACATCTAATTATACGATCCATACTAGTATGGGATAGAGAGTGAAGGTAATTGGTTACTTAACATCAGGTGGGGCAACTAAGCCCTTCCCTAAAAATGACCACTATTAACGTCACTAAATGTACAACGCCCCATTGGTTTACACAACTATAGGACCCTTAATTATGCGGTCCTCTACAATTGGTTGGCACTCTAACATCTGTCAGTACTTTTCCACCTACGTCTAGCAGCATGCAGGCTGGCCATTCAGGTGCTGGTGAGCTTGTCTTAACCATTGCTTCCCACCAATTAGCATATCAATCCATCATCACCTCCGTGGCCTACTGTCAGTTAGGCTTTGAAGCTCAGCCTTGAGAGTGTTCTTAGCTCTGAGAAATAGAGGTATGAAAGCACGCTCTGCCCTTGTGCGTCAGTGTAAGCATCTTGTTCGTCTAGCTACATCCTTCCACGTGACTGGAAACCATGGAATCGAGCTTTTAGTGCATTTAAAATACTATTTTTTAATGAACCTCTGACGTCTTTCTTGTTTTGTTCATTCCTTCTGAACAAGAGTTCTGTTCTTTCACACAATTTGTACCCAATGTCATTGTCCAGTGCCCTCCAGTTTGATAAGACCTTGGCTTCTTGGCTCATCCAAACCTGTCTGCTGAGATTCACTTTGCAATTCAATTGCTTTTTAACTGCAACGCACTAGAAATGAGGCCTTTTTGCTACTGTCCAGCACTGCTATAATGATTAGTGGAAACATCCATCCTTTACTTGCCCATCTGCACATACATATATTGGCCCTTGCCGCAATCTATTCACTATAAAGCTAGCCTCATGATTATTTAGTCTGCTTGCGTTTCTTTTGCATCTGTACACGTGTAAAATAGCTTGATGACTACATCCGCTTCTGTGGCATAAGCCTCTTCATCCCAAGATGTCACTTATCCTTGATACTTTCTTGATACCTTATAGAATATCTTCATTCTCTTATATCTGCATCTCTTCTAAGTACGTCAGTTCAGCTCTGTGTGATGTTTACTTGTGATGGTTGGTGACGTCACCAGTCTTCTTAGCTTTTTATTTGCTCTGCTTCTTCAGAAATCTCATTTAAATAACCATCATATTTCCTTGTGTGCAGGTATGGTTTCCTCAATGGGAATCTTGCCTCTAGGATTCCTTTTGGCCTTTGTCGCTTCAACTGTTTAGTATATGTCACATAGTCTGGTTTCCAACATACAGGTAATATGGGCGGGATGGTTGAGGTTGGGGTACTTAACTCCTCCTCTACACATCTTTTCCCTCTCTCCTTCCAGCTTGTTCTCTCTCGAACTTCCCTCTCTTCCTGCAGCCCCAACCTTGATACACCTCTGTGGGACTACTGCAGGTGTAGGTTAAGGTTGCCTGACTTGGCTGACCATAATTAAGTGAGTTTTAGGGATATGCCTGACTTCAGGCCTCCTGAATGGTAACTGGGGGTAATCTTCACAGCTCCTTCCTCATCTTAGTACTAGTATGCATTTCAAAGGGTGAGGGGAGTGGAACACTTTTACAATAACCCATAAGTTTGGGGAAATATTAGGTGGGTTATCATGAAGATAATGGGGATACGAAGATTTACTGCAGAGTATCCCATCTCTCCTCTTTCTCTTCCTGTGATCAACCTGGCTGGTATGACACTGATTCCTACCCTTTTCAGAAACCATGGAACTAGATGAACAATATCCTATTAGCATTTCCGGGATAGGGGTTTATTTCGAATTGGAGGATCTAGAATACTGTGTCTCACCCCTGGGCCTTTCACCTCTAATCCCTGAGGACCCTCTATCCAGGTGATCCTCCTTCGCATGTCTACCCCCAGGGGCAGGATCCAAAAGCAATAGCCTTTTCCTGGCCACCTGCATAGAGAATCCAAAGGGAGTACAAGTGAGAAGACCCTGACATTTCTCACATATCACGTCAATGCTTGTTTATGCCATCCATGGTCAGATCTGCACTATGAGAATAGCGATTTTAAGTAATCAAAAGAAATGTGTAGTGACTACTTTGTTCTGAGATTTGCATGGAATATTTGAAGCTGAAAATGTTCCATAACTTAATGGAAATTACTCCCTGTGCCTTGTTTCTTTTTGGTGAAAACATCTGTAAACTGCAGTAGATGATGGAGGGCAGATCATCATGGCGAAGGTTTCTTTACAAATGCCCCTTTACAGTCAATTATTATTTTACCTTTTATGTTTTTTACTTGCTATAACATTGAAAAATGGAGACTGAAAAGGTTTAGGACATTGCAGCATATGTCAAAAAAGAGGAATGGCCACTGCCCATATATGTTATGCCATTTAGTATTATATGGTTTTATATGGCACAACTTCTCTCATTTTGACAGATTCTTGGCTCATGGTTCTGGAAAATAAAAGTGAGGGGAAGGAAATATTAGCGGGAAGAGAGACAGATGCAAATCTTTAAGTGTTGATTATCATGTCTCCACTCCGAATGGGGCACTTTTTGCTCCATTGGGACACTGGCAGGCCCCATGGCGGTTATGGGACTGGAGAGACCACAAAGCCTCCAGTCCAGTACTTATCTGTTGCTCAGGATGAAGTATGCTAGGCACTGGATGCGGAAACAGTGCCGTGGTGAAAGGGGGCCCGAAGATGGCGTTAAGAGGAGGACGGGGGAAAGCTGCGATACTCTTCAACACTTCAGTGAGCATTGGAGTATGGCTGTCAGGATCCTGATTGTTAAGCTTCTTTGTGAGTCTGCTCTTGTTGTCTTCCGTTTGCCTCCCTGGACAATATTTACCGGTGTCCATGTTATTTTAGGAATTTTTGTATTTGTATTTATTTGAAGAACAGGGATGTCAATTTTGATCAGAAATGACTTTCAATAACACACTTACAACTGGCGGAAATGTTCCCACAAAAGGTGCCTGTACAATAGCATAAAGATGAAAACAAGCAGTCAGCCAGTTTATGGTAGTGTAAGAAATTGGGACATGTACCAGGAACAAAAAAGAACAGAAACAAAATGTGTATAAGAAAATAGGTGACTTACAAAGGTATCATTAACCTTAAGAGAAGTACTTATTAAATATACAAAATTACATTATTAAGCATCACTGCAGGGAGTGGTGGGATCAGGTAAGGATTATGGGAGAGCTCCCTCTTTAGCAAGTAAGTGAAGTTTAAGCTGAGCTTTGAAGAGATCCACAGTTGGGCTGACTTTGATTGTTATGGGAAGTGGGTTTCGGTTTACCAGGTCAAGTAGGGAAAAGAGCAGAAGCGTCACACAGAGGGTATGGGATGATTAGGCTGAGTGCAGTGGAGGGTCAAAGGAAACGAGATGGTAAGTAAAATGAGATACAATCAGACAGGTAATGAGGAGCAAGGCCATTGACAGCTTTGTAAACAAGGAGAAGGAACTTGAAAAGAGTGTTGTGCATGTTGTTGGTAGGTAGAAGTGGGGTAAGGATCTGGGTAGGTTGTAGTGCAGGCAGCAAAGTTGAGGACTTTGTCTAGAGGGAATAAGGAGTAGAAAGGAAGGCCAAGGAGCAGGCGTCAGCAGTAGTCCAGTTTGGTGAGCCCGAGAGTGGAGATTAGAGTTTTTGGTTGGTAAGAAAAGGATGAATGTTCTGAATGTTGATGTTAATGTGAGCAGGGGCAGTGGTAGTGATGAATTGTTGCTGTCATAGGTCGCTATCAAAGAGGACCCTAAGATTGCGAGCCTTGGGTGGAAGAGTAAGAAGGTCAGGTGGGAAGGAGATAGGAGAGGCAAGGGGTGGGATGCATTGAAATCTGGGAGAAAGATGACTTCCATTTTTAAATAGTTCAGCATGAGGCAGTGCAGAGCCATCCAGTGGCCATATATAACCTGGGTATCACCGATCAGGCCCTGGCCTGGCTGACCTCGTTACTTTCTGATCGACCCTCGCAGGTCCAACTTGGGGCCTTCCTTTCCTCTATCTCACTCTCTACCTGTGGTGTTCCCCAGGGGTCGCTCCCTGGCTGTTCAACCAATACCTGGCACTTCTTGCCCACCGCATTGCCGCTCTCTGCCACAACGTTCAGTGCTATGCAGATGGCACTCAGCTCGTTTTCAGGCTCCCCTCTGCCACCTCTTCTCCTTCTCTCATCTCTGACTGTCTATCTGCTATCCAGGAGTGGTGTGCCGCCAACGATCTCTGTCTTAATGGCAGTAAGATGGAGATTCTCCTCATTGGCACACCTGAACCCTCCTTTCCTGTCACTCTCTAGCCGGCCTCCCTTGGCCCTCTTCCAGCTCCCACATGTGAGGCTAAGAACCTCAGGGTCATCTTCGACTCCACACGCTCCTTTTCTCCTCACATCTCTGACGTTTCTAAGAAGTCAAACTACGAACTGCACCTCCTCAGAGGTATTCTTCCTTTCCTCTCCTTTTCCCCAGAAGCTCACTGTCTCTAGAGCTCTGGTTCTCTCTAGGCTGGACTACTGCAACAGCCTCTTTCTAAATTTGCCTGCTTCTACTCTCTGCCCTCTGGAACTCATCCAGAACAGGACTGCGAGACTTGTCCTTGGCCTCAAGCCCAGAGATCGTACCTCTTTAGCACTTAAATCTCTGCATTGGCTCCCAGCGGCTGCAAGGATTAAGTTCCAAGACGCTCTGCATTGTCCACAAGGCCTTCTGGGGCCTGGGTCCTCAAAAGCTTTAACTCTCTCTTCGCGAATACCTTCCTACTCAAGCTCTTCTCTCCTCCACCTCCAACTCCCTCAGGGTCAGTTGCTTCTCCCAACGAGTTGGTGGTAGATCTTTCTTCGGCTGGAGCCTCCCTCTGGAACAGCCTCCCTGCCTCTCTGAAACTTAAGGAGAATCATCTCCGGTTCCAGAAGCACCGTAACACCTTCCTCTTTGCTTCTGCCTTCTCTCTTCCTCTCCCCTATTGATTTCCTGTCTGATACTGCACTGGTCACCTGGCTACCCTCTGATTCGGGCCCAGGTCCAGACCGCCCAGTTGCACACCCACACTGCGGCCCGGCAACCCTTGCACTTGGGTCTGTATCTGTAACCCCACAGTCCCCCTACCTGTACTTTAGGACACCTGCTGTCTGCTCTTACCCTTGTACCTGCCACCTGTTGGCCGCACTTCTTGTTATTGTTTTGATCCCATGAACAGCACTGCCCCCCTACCCCCTCTCCTGCACTTGCATGATCTCAATGTCACTTGGCCTAGTAAGATTGTTGTCTCTGTCCTCCCTCTGTTCCCCCTTCCTTGCCTCGTCGCACCTTGAAACACTTGTGTGTAGGCATGTTACAAATGCCATATCATATCCGTGATGAATTGGAGGGAGGCAGTTCATGATCACTTCCGAGATGGCTGGGGTGGAATCGGGAAAAGTAGAAAACTATTTGAGTGTCATCAGCAAAGAGGTGATAGTGAAAGCCAAAGGATGAGATAAGTTTTCGTATGGCCAAGTTATAGAGGCTAAAGAGCAGAGTTCCAAGGACTGATCCTTGGGCGATTCTGACGGGGTGTTGGGTGGGATAAGAGAGTTGCAATAGATTTTAAGGGATCAACCTTTCAGGTGTGAGGTGATCCAGGCAAGAGCATATTTGTGAAACCCAAGGTCCTGGAAGGTGAGGAGGAGAGAGATGAGTCATGGACAGTGTCAGAAGCGGCAGAAAGGTGCAAAAGGATGAGTATAGAAGAGAGTTGGGAAGAGTGAGCAATAGAGAGAAAATTGCATAAGTGCAGTCTTGGTGGACTGTTTATTACGGAAGCCAGATTGAAGTGGCTCCCCAGGGCAATTTTCCTCATGGTACTTAGTGATCCGCTCGAAGACCACCCACTGAAGGACTATTGAATAATGGGGAAGGAGAGAAACTGGGTGATAGTTTGCTGGGGTGTTTGGGTCACCAGAGGGTTTCTTCAGTAGCGGTAAGACAGTTTCAGATTTAAAGGTGGTAGAGAGAGGTTAAAGAGCTCAGAGAGATAAGGGCAAGTAATTGAGACTAACTCTTTGGGGATTTGGGGAGCAAAAGGTTGATGGGTGAGCAAGATGGGTTGCACTGCCAAGGATTGTTGCTAATTCAATAGGAGAGGTAAGGAGAAAAAGGGGGAAAGGTGCTGGACAGAAGGAGGGTTGGGGAGTGAGAGAGAAGAGGTCTGTGAGAGTGTCCTGAATATGTGCAATGTTAGAGGAAAAGCAGTGAGCAAAGTCATTAGCAGAAAGGGAGGAGGCAATGGATATTGGGTAGGGGGTTGTGAGCAAAGATTGGAGGGTACATGAACGTTTTCATGGTGGATCCAAAGGGGGGAGATTAGGTTTGTGAAGTAGGAGGATTTGGCATCAAGGGAATGTGTGTAGGCTAGGAGTAGGGAAGGAGTCCGTACTTTTATGCCAGTGTCGTAGATAGTATGGTATGGTAATGTTCATTTATAAAGCACCTATATACAAGGCAAATGTTTCAAAGTGCTCAAGGAGGGTGGAAACATGGGGGGAAAAAAAAGCCGTTGAGAGCCCTTGAAATTCTGAAAGGATAATAGTCTGCACAGGCAGAGTAAGTGCATATAATACAATTAACAGTTGAGACTCAGCAAATATGTCTGACAATGATTCTGCAGTTTACCAGTTCAATTAAGGGGTGAAGACAAGGGAGAACAGGCAGACAATCTTCAGGCAAGGTGCATTCGGATCGTGCAAGCGCACAGACGGTTAAAGGGAGGGGGAGGTCCAAGTGCACCCAGTCGGTGGAGACTGGGGTAAGTGCAGAGAGAGCCACTCTCTTGGGTCGTTTTTCAAGTGCAGTGAGGGTGGGGCGAGTGCAGGGCAAGGAGGCAAGTGCGAGAGAGGACTGGCTGTGTGCCAGGGACCTGTGAGACTCTGAGGTACACCAGGTGGCCAGTCAGCAAGTTGTAAGGAGAAGGAGGGAGAGAGGGAAAGAACAGAGAGCTAGGTTAGCAGGGTAGAGGGAGAGAGAAGGAAGAGGAGAAGAGGAAGGTCTTGAGGAGTTTCTGGAATTTCAGGACATCAGGCTGAAGACAGAGGGTGGTAGGGATGCTATTCCAGAAGGAGGCCCCTGTTGAGGATAAGGATCTCCCTCCAAATCGCTGCTTGGAGAACCGGCTCACTCGCAGAAGGATGGAGGTAGATGAGCAGAGGGTTCGGGAGGGACAATATTTAGGTAGGCAGCATTGCCGATAGGTAGGTCTCAGGCCCCAGAAAGCCTTGTGGACAATGCACAGGGTCTTGAACTTGATCCTTGCAGCCACAGGGAGCCAGTGAAGGGATTTCAGCACCAGAGAGATGTGGTCCCTGGGCTTGGAAGACAAGGATAAGTCTTGTGGTTCTGTACTGTATGAGTTGCAGAGGGCGGAGGGCAGAGGCAAGGAGGTTGAGGAAGAGGCTGTTGCAGTAGTCCGGCCTAGAGAGAACCAGGGCTCTGGATACAGTGAGCCACTGGGGGAAAGTGAGAAAATGTAGAGTACCTCTGCAGAGGTGTAGCGGAAAGTTAGACTTTTTAGAGATGTCCGAAATGTGAGAGGAGAAGGTAAAGGAGACAGTGGAGTCAAAGATGACCCCAAGGTTTTTAGCCTCGCATGTGGGTGCAGGGCCAAGGGAGGCAGGCCAGAGTGAAAGTGGGAAGGCTGGAGCAGGGGTCCCAATGCGAACAATCTCAATCTTACTGGCGTTGAGGCAAAGGTCATTTGCAGCACACCATGACTGAGCAGCGGACAGACAGACAGTCAGATATGAGTGAGGAGGAGGTGAAAGTGGCAATCACACGTGGCCAAGGGAGCATGGTTAATGGAAGAGGCATGAATAGGGGAACGAGAGAGGAGAGGGGTCCCTACAGCAACAAGGTAAGGGGCAAGAGAGTCCTGTCTGATTTTAATCTTAGTTATTGAAGAGGAGAGATGAAGAGTAGGGGGGGGGGGCGAGATGTTAAAGTGAACAATGGAGTGATCACAGGGAGAGGGGTCAATGGAGAGGTTGGAGGAGGAGAGTGAATTAGAGAGAAAAGGTCAAGAGAGTTCCCACCAGAGTGGACAGGCTGATCATGGAGGGAATAGAGGGAATGATCAGATAGGAAGGGTTTATGTTCAATGCTAGTGGCTGCAGAGGACTTAAGAAGGTTAAAGCCCCCTTGCATGACAAATGGGATGCCGGTAGGAAGTGACTCAAGGAGAAGGGTGACATATGGGAAGAAGGAGTTGAGAGGACCAGGGGGTGGATGTCGAGCCCGAACAGTGAGAGGAGTAGGAGGCAGGAGTTTAATAGTGGCATTTTCAAAAGAGGAAGAGTTGTTATCTGAGAGAGTAGCAGAGTCAGTGGGAGATCCTTATTGATAAGGAACCTCCGACCGCCACCCTTCCCAACAGCTCTGGGAAAGGGAATAACAGTCAATGTGGAGAGCTGCTAGTGTAGAGTCATGAGGGGAAATCAGGTTTCTGTGATAGCAAGAAGTGAAAGTTGAGGGTGATGAGACCTGAAGTGGTCATTGATGTAGGAAGACTTGTTGCAGAGGGATTGTGCATTCCACAGGCCAAGTGAAAGGGTGATAGGATGTGGGGGAGAAGATCACATGTTGTGCAGTAGGCATGGGGAATAGCTGAGGTTGGAGAGCCTGGATCATCTAATTTGAGGAATGCAGGTACAGGGAGGAAGATGAAAAGTTTGGAGGCTGATGCAGAATTTAAACCAAGTAGAGACTGAAGGCTATGAGAGAAGGGAAGGAGAAGACTGAGTAGAAGGAGAAATGGAGCGAAATCAAGAATCGTGATGTAGGGTAGAGGAAATTGGCCAGTAAAGACAATGAAGAAAGGGTGCAACCCAAGAGTGAATGGGGTGGATGTTTGGCTGATAGAAGCAGGTTTAAGTTCCGAGTTGGGCTAGATTGGGGATGTAGATAAACAAATGTCAGAAAACAGACTGTAAGGGTGCAGAAGGAGGAGACTGACACACAGGTGGCATGCTTGTTGGCATAAATTTTTATTTAATCCAAATAAAGATGAAATCTATATCTCTCCCTCATTCGAAGAGGGGGTTCCCTGCCTCAATCAAGGAATTAAGGATTCTGTCAGAATGTCCAAGTAAATGAAAAAGAGTCCACTGTCATGTGTCAAAATGCCTACATCTGTCTCTCACACTTGTAACTAAAATAAAGATGTAACGCATCTTCTTGGTCCAGAAGAATGACTTCCTTCTTCTGGACAACGGATCCCAGTTCCAACTGTAGGTGGGACCTTTATCTGAGGAAATTACCACGTTCCCGAGGTCTTGATCCCTTTCCAAGGCATTAAAACAAAGTTCCAGGTTGTAATGTCAACAAATGGCAAAGTTCTGAGTTCCAACTCAAAAGGTATAGTTCCAATTCTTAGGTGGGATTTTACACGAGGAACTGGCTCCCTTCTCCAGGTCTTAATCCCATTTTCAAGGCACAGGACAATATTCCAGAACAAGGTTCTAGCTCAAGCATCAAGATTTCTTATCGCCAATAGTTGTTTCATTCACTATTCGGTTGCGGGAGAATGCCTCCCTTCTCCCGGTGTCTTACTCTGTGCTTTCACAGTGTCCGGGTTCTGCCTCCCTTCCACTGGCCTTTTTTCATGCTTATTCTGTAGTTCACACTGCCAGGGCGAATGACTCTCTTCTCTGTGCCTTTTCTCATTCAGTTCACAATGCCAGCAGGAATGCATTTCTTCCCTGGCCGTTTCAAGGTTTGTTCTGTAGTTCACACTGCCAGAGGGAATGAATCCCTTCCCCTGGCCTTTTCTCATATTTTGCAAGGCAGTCCACAATGTCACAGGGGACGTATCCCTTACCCTGGCCTTTGCTTTGGGTTGCAAACCCCCACTCGTTTCTCAATTCTATGGGTGAGGATCCCAGACCTGTATTTCTTTCACTCTATGCTGTTGGCAGACGTGGTTCACTACCTTCCCAGGTACTGCGAAGAAGAAGATGGTTTAAGAGGTTCTTCTTCTTTGGGTCTGGGGGCCAGGCCTGCCTTTCCTTTTCTCTGGGTTTTGGCAGACCTTGTTCACTACCCTGCCAGGTGCTGCCACGAGGAAAACAACTTAGGAGGCTACTCATTATGGGCTGCGGGTCCCAGACCAGTCTTTCTTTAATCCTCTGCCCTTTTGCGGGTCTCACAAACCATCCCGGCCACCCAGAGCTTATCGGTGGCCTCTGGTCACTTTTGGACACCTCCGCTGTCTCTCGTGGCTTGTCCAGAGGCTGTGCATTCCCCTGTTCCGGGGCTTCACGTCTCCAGATGACTGCAAATACCAGCTTCCTCGATCGACTGGTTGCCCGTTACAACTCCTCCTTAACTGATCTGTCCATGGCATACCTTTCAGGGGCACTTCTGCCTGCTGTGAAGCGTCCCGCTCTCCAGGTTCCTCTGATCCGTCTGGCTTCGAATCTCCCAGCTCCTCCAGGGTGGGACTGACGATATTGGTTGTCCCTGTTCCCTTTTATTGACAGGTTGTTTCATACTTTCTCAGATTATAATTTTTTTATAATTATAATTGTTCTTTTATAACGCGCTTAATACCAGAGATTGGTTTCTAATCGTGGGAACTGGATTTGAACCTGTGTTGCGCTGTGGTGTGCGTCCCAGAGGTGGTCTCCTGCCACCTGCATTATACCTTAGCTAGTTGTTTTGATTACTGCTTTCTGAGTGTACCATTTGGCACCCTTACTCACTACCTTTGTTCTTGCAGCCTGGGGGTTTATGTCGGTAACCAATCCCTACCACATCTCTATTTATCACTCTAATCAGTATGTTACTAGCAACTGGTTGACGTCTGAGGTGGGAGGCTGCAATGGCAAACCTTGCAAACCTCAGCAGTGCTTGACCGTTTGTAGAGCATTTCTCTGCATAGAATGTTATGGAGTCAGCTCCTGACTTGTTAGCTGCGTTGCTACATGCAGTGGCCTTTTTACCTACTAAGGTAGCAGCTATTCATTATCCGTTGGATAACCTACAGGCAAACACACATCCTGTACTGCTAGTCCATGATGAGGCCTCAATCATTTTCGACCGGTGCAACTGGTACTCGTGACACTGCCACCCGGTGGTTACCCTCGCCCCAGCAGTAGCCCAGGTAGGTACTGCAGTCCTATTATATATCATTTTCTGGGGGACCCCAGGACACCTCAAACTTTCCTTGATCACTTTAAACTGCACTTAATTTCAGGACACCCACGCTAAAGCAGCATTCATCATCTTGTACTTGGGGCCGGAGGTGGGGGAGTGGATGCGTGGGCAAATCCGCTGCTAGAGGACATTGGCCCAATGTATGAATTTGAAGCTCTGACTAAGCATATAGCCACTGTGTTTGACACCTGGTTTAAGAAACAGGCCACAAATCTAGAACTCTTCAATTTGGTAAAAGGGAGGAAGGATTTGTTGACTTATGCGGCTCACTTTAACCAGATGCTGAGAAAAAAGGCATCCCTAAAGATGAGTAAAGGGATCCCCTGTCACTGGTTCCCACGCTAATCAGGGATTTCTTGAGGTTGTTGGATCTAGTGCGCAAGGTGGATTCTCATATATCCAAACAGAGGGGGGGGAGTGTATGAGGTGATAACCCAGGGCAACCATCCAGTCAGATAATACAAACAGCTCTTCTTCATCCAGGGGAAAATATCGGAGGTCCTTTGACCGGAGAGTAGATTGTGTGAGGGGTCTGAAATGTGAGGTGGAGAACTTTGTAGAGCCTTTTATTTTAACTTTTGCCATTATATCAAATAAAATAATTTGCCCAAACGCCTCACTATCCCTACCCTAACTAGGATTTTCCTTCCTATGATAAACTAAAGGGGGACATTTATACTAACCCTCACATTTATACACCAATCAAAGCAAAAAGGACTTATATGGCAATTCAAATCAATATCTCGAGCATATGACCTGATTCACAGTATGATCAATGTCTCTTTGTCATGGTCTGGGTGAACTTCCCGTTCCCAGATCCAAACAAGGCTCTTCTCCAAACAAAAATTATCAGAAGGGAATCAGTGTCAACACAAAGTTCCAGTGTCAAATTGACAAAGTTCTGTTGCTTCAACAAAGTACCTTGAAAAAGTCATAAGCTCTCAATCTTCCTGGAGTAAGAACTGTTTAACCTTTTTGGTAACAATAAATAAACTGGTCAAGATGGTTTACCACAATTCTTGCGAAAGTCATACATTCTCGCTCCTCCTAGAATAAGAACTGTTCCACATTTTTGTAGTAGCAGCAAGTAATCTGGTCAGGATGGTATAACACATTTTTAACTGGATAAAGAATTGTAACTTTTTTCATCCAGCTTCCGCAACTCTCCTGCAACAGTAACAGCTCAATATGTTCTCTATTAGTACCACTCTTCAGCACCTTCATCTTCTACTACCTGGCTTATCCTTTCACCAAGTTTCTTCAAGGCAATCACTTCTTGCCCTAGAGGTGCACTTGCCTGCCCGTCTCCTTCTTCCACAACACAAGAGAAAACTGCTTCAATGGTTACTTTCAATTTTAGAATAACAACTTCAGTAGTTTTTCTTGGTATTAAAATGCAGCTTTCAGGGGGGAATAGAACATTCACTCTGCAAAAGAGGCTCATCTTCCTCTGGATAGGGCAGCTTGTTTGCCACCTTTTTCTCCCTTCTGCATCATTGGTTAAACAGTAGCTAGGATACAGTCATTCCTTGTGGCTACGTTGGTTTTGGCAATGTGAGTTTAGATTAAGCACATTCTTCTCAACATAGAACTAGCAATTCCTACAACCCTTGGGGTTCTTATTAGTCCCCTCTGGCTTTTGCCAATGCTTGGTGTTCTCACTTGGCCCAGCTTTAGCTCTCTTTTGACTTTGGTAGTGCTTAATGCTCTCGAATGGCCCAGCTTTAGCTCTCTTTTGGATTTGGCATTGCTTGGTATTCTCCATTCTCAATACTGTTTTCTCACTGGGTTGTTGTGATATCCAAAAACTCACACAAGGTACATCACAGCTACTTTGTTTCATTAACCGCCACCTTTGTGGCTTTCTAATAGTTCAGTATTCAATGAAAACCCTTCTGTTACGCACACACGAGCAGCATCGTTCACCTGGCATACGCGAGCAGCACTCGAGCACTCCTGTGCCACTTGCAAGGGTGGAACTCACTGGGTAAATAGCTCTTGCTCAGTATTCGCTGGCCATTGGCTTCTGCGGCTCTCCTTGATTCGGCGAACAGTTTCTGGTTGTTCGCTCTCGCCACTGCTGCCACACCAACTCCGAGCTTCCCAAGCTCCTGTGAATCACCTGTGCGGCACAGTCACCGGAGATCTTTTGGTGTCTTCCATCACGCTGGCTTTATGCTGCACAACCTCTGCAAGGGGGATACGGAGAAACACCGACCCTCTCAGGACCCTCAGTGGTCCCGGCGTCGTCTTGCTCTGTTAATCCCACCTCCACCTGCAGACACGACCCGCACAGCCTAAACTGATACTTTGCGGCTGCTTCTGTGACTTCTTCAGCATCTCTGGCTTCTCCAGCTTCTCTCGAGCTCGTCTACTTCAGGTGTGGGGCATTTAGCTAAATTAACTGATCAATGCAACTTGGTTCCTTTGCATCCATCTTCCTCGTCCCAGTACTGAGGGAATTAAGGGACTGGAGTCCCAAATAACAAAATTAGTTTTCTTCACTGGTTTCTTTCTTAAACTTTGATCTCTTTTCCCAACAACCCGTACTAAGGGAATATTATACAAATCAGTCATCAGACTGGTTGGTAAAGAGGAATATAATTTCTCAGATGAAATTTGGTTAACATTTACAAACCCCCTGTTACATTTTTGAGGTTAGGGGGATTTTCAGTTGTCTGTGTTCGTAGAATTTGGGAGAGATGTTTGTTTTATTCATATAGGGCTTCTGACTACTTCCACTGTAAGGAACTCATGGTGACAACAGTAAAGACAGACCCAAGTGATCACAGTTCAAGGGTGTTTATTGAACTATAAATGCAGGGTGGAAAAACACCGGAACTTAACATAAATCTAAGATGGGAGCAAGCGTCGACCATGAAATGAAAAATAAGGCAGTCCTAGTGGCGTTGTGTCAAAATAAAAGGGCCTATACTAATAAAACCTATTGCCAATTCCTCACAACTAATTACAGAAAGAGTGTGGGATAGGGTATCAAAATAAAGAAGAAAGTGTTCCCAAAAAATAAGTACAAATACAAGGTGGGACGTTGCAGCATAGCTCACGCTCGAACCTTCCCGGCACGAGCTCACAGTTCCATATCAGCTATAAGGTTCTTTGATGGTTAAGTCTCTTTTCAATAAAAAGTCTCTCACCTTCGAGGCCTGATGCTCACAACAAACAAACACAAAAGCTCTGTTCTACGAACACTTTAGGTGATGGCTTCACCTCTGGATCCCCCATCTTCTGGGCGCTGACCCCTTAGAAGACGTATTCAAAAAGTTAACAAGACAGTTCCTTTCTCAGTAAACTTTGGGTGGTAACTTTCCACCCCTGGATCTCCCTCGACTGGGCTCGGACCCTAGAAAACAAGGGGGACACTTCCCTTCCCCTTGTTTTACAATGTTTCTCGCTTTCACAAATCTCAATGTCTTTTTAAACAGGTTTTTGGCCTTTGCCCCTGGTTCTCTGGCTTCCCTTTGCCAGGTTCACTCTCACCGATTTTGGTTGTCGGCTTCCCTTCTGCCGGGTTCGCTCTCGCTGACTTTTTTAACACACTGTTCATGTACTTATTTTCAACATGCAGGATTCACTTTCCTTAGCTTTCACAGTTCTCTGTCGATCAAAGACTGTGGATGGTACAGAGGATTTTATGAGAACCCTGTATGACCTCTTTGACCGTTCTTCGCCTCTTCCCAAGGCCTTTTGGTTATGGTAGTCTTTTTACCATTGGGTAATCGCCCAGAGTTTCCTGCTTGAACACCCACGTTGTGCCAGTTTTACCCCTCTTTCTCAATGTATCATTAAGCCTTTCAAAGTTCAAATTATTCTTTCACTATACACAGTTTGGTTTCTTATCGACACTTCCCTTGACTCACAGGCTGTGTTGAACTACTTGGCTTTTTTTTTCTTGGAGTCAAGGTTTGTACCACTTAGACCAGCATCTCTCCCCTACTTGGTAATTAGCAGAGGAGGGTCTCGCGTACCGGGCACATCTGTTGCAATACACGTTGGCTATTGTTTGCAGACTTATCATTCCCTCTACGGAGGGTCTGTTCGGAAAGGGCAAGGACGACTTGCTCCTTGTTTCCCTCTCAGTCTGTGCCGTCTTTCTCCTTCTCTTGAACTGCCATATTGAGTTAGCTCTTCCGTCGTGCAGTCTGCCTTGCTCGTCCTGTGCTCTTGTACTCCCCCTTTTATCCCTGTGGGGGAAGGGAAAGGGCCGTCAGGTGTGGGTGATTCTGGTCAATTGCCTGACCCTGGCATTGGGACACGTCAGGTAAACGGCCCTGATGTTAGGCTGTTGTCTTTTGTGTTGTGTGAAAGTGTTTGTGTGGAAAAAAGGGGGTGGGGGGCAGTGTTTTGGAATATCCTACATGGATGGATGGGGAAAAAGTGTTGAAAGAAGAGGGATAATGCGTCTCACCCATCAGTGTCCTACTCCCACTCCCCAAGGACCCCCCTTTCAGGTGATACTACCTCACTAATCCAACCCCAGGAACTGGATATACTAGCGATGGGCGTGTCCTGGCCACCTGGATGACAGATCCCCAGGGACTAGCTAAGAAGACACCGTCAGGTTTCGCACCAGGCACACACAGGTGGTTAACCCGTGCAACTGAAGGGTCATGATGGCAGTAAGCTATTATATATTGTGGGAGTGGACAAATGTCTCCTTTAAAAGAAATCAAGTACTGTCTCAACCCACTTCAGCCTACCCCTTCAGTTGGATCTTGAGGGTCGTGAGCCCTGGTGCGTAGACCTCTTTATTGAATCTAGTGCGTGTGGGTATACATGGGTACCTCACTTGGATGACAGCACGAAATCCCTGTGTTGCAAAAGTAAAAGCCTGAGCTAGTAAGGGCAGTCGATGGTTTGGATCTGACTTCTGGACTCATAACAGAATACAAATGCAAGATGCCTTTGTTCTGTCCCCAGAATCATCTAACAATATAATGAAAAGCCAGATGTATGTTTGTCCGATGCATAGCTTCACCTGTTGTCACCACTAGAGGGAGATGTTGCCTTAGAATACACAGAGACAATGCCATTCCGCAAAGGTTCACCTGTTGTCACTGCTAGAGGGAGCTGTAGGTTTAGGGTTGATGGTGGTGTACACAGGCCTGTACATTAGTGTGGAGATAATAGCCTTTGATATTGCGCACACCTCAATTCAAAATCCTTCTGGGTCTACCATGGCAATTCTTTCATAACCCGGACGTCAATTGGGAGGAAATAACCCTTACATTCTTTTCATTACATTGCATGAGAGTGTGTTTTATGGGCAATGGGGAAGGATCCAATTCAGAAAAACTCCCACCCTATCAATACTATAACTGCCACATTGATGATGTTACACACAGGTAGAGGACCACCACTTAGGTATGTATTTGGAGGAGTCATTATAAAATGTGTTCATCGAGCATTCAAAGTCTCCAGTACCATGCATAGATTTTTAGGGCAATACATGGCATTACTAAATTAACTGACATTGTTTGTCCCTTATATCTGTCTTACTAGACCAGGTCAAGTGTGTGGTGGTGTACACAATCTTGGATCTTCGGGCTGTGTATAGTCTGGTCCATGTTTGAGCTGGGGATGTGTGGAAGACTGGTTCCATACTAGTTATGGTTTGTTCAAGGACACTATGATACCTTTTGGTCTGTCTGGTGCTCCTGCCATGTTATGGCATTGTATCATAATTTAACCTGGACTTATTTCTGGTGATTTATTTGGATGACATATTGATATTTTCATCATCTCTGTTACAACATGTGACACGTCTAGGAAGTCCTGTGTCATTTGTGGGAAAATCCCCTCTTCTGCTAAATTGTAGAAATGCTGGTTTCATATATGGACAGTTTTTGGGGTTCATTCTGACGCCTCATGGCATTTCCATCGATAACAATAAGGATCATGCTTTGTTGTCTAGGTTACCTACTACCACATTAAAAGTGTTACAAGCATTTTCAGTTTCTTCAATTTGTATTGACTATTTATTTGTGATTTCTCCACCATAGATATCCCTTTCACAAGGCTGATCTGCACAGGATATTCCTTTTGGAGGGAATTCGAGGCGCAGGTAGCCTTTGACAACCTAAAAAGGGTGTTTACCTCAGCTCCGGTGTTATAGCACCCCAATCTGGAACTACCAATTGTGGTCAAAGCTGACGCTTCTAACACCGCTGTATGGTGTTTTCACGATCACAATGGCACCCATTGACCCAATGTGTGCGTTCTCTGGCCTTCTCATCCCCCAGAAAGCTGATGAGGGCTGAAACACACTACTCCTTTACTCATAAGGAACTTTTGGCGATCAGAGATGCCTCTCAGGGATGGATGCATCACCTGCTTGGTGCCATACATACTGTAGAGGTCTATACAGAACATAGGAACCAACAGGCACTAGGTTTGTTCAAGTGACTATTGCTAGACAGGCACGTTAGCATCTATTCTTGATCCATACAATTTCACTATAACATACTTTCCTGGTGTCCATAATGGGAAAGCAGACACAGATGGTATGGTACAACCATCATGCTTGTATGTGCCCCTGAAACTATTCTTTCTCCTTGTCATGTAGTGTGCTTATTTGCCACACCTAAGGAGTTAATGGAAAAACTGCATGCATGTACCAACCAGTACATTTCAGGGAGATTAACTTTGGGCACAGAGGAACTGCAGGTCCTCCTCTTTGTGAGACGTGCTGTATATTCCAAACCCAGTGTTACAGCATCAAGCAATAACATGGTGTCATGATACAGAGGTAGCGGGCTATCTTGGTTTTCTGAAAACGCTGGATCTCTTGCAAAGCTCTGTGTGGTTGCCATTCATGAGAGCTAACATATGCCAGTGTGTGCTCACATATACCATGTATGCGCAGGTCAACCACCTCCCTAGGATGCCTTTGGGTCTGCTGGATGTTATGCCAGTCTCTAACATACTTTGGCACACTCTGTCCCAAAATTTGGTTGTAGAGTTACCCCCGTTTGTGGTCACCACCATTCTGATGATATTTTTCTTATTGATTCAGCTGCATATATTCAACTTTTCAATTTGAATCATAAAATTAATATATCATAAAAGTTAAATCATTCATAAGAAACACATGAAAACCATCAAAAACCATTTTCATATAATAACAGCAACAGAAAAACAAATGAATAAAGAAAAAAGGAGATCATCCCAAAAAAAAAGAAAAATAATTCAAGGAAAAAGGACAGAGCCATAAAAGGATTGTTTTAGAAATCTTTGTATGTTACATTTTTTTGCGCGTTCTAATCCAATCAGTTTGTTATCATTTCTGCTTGGCATGGGAAGGATTCTCTAGCAAAAGATCCAATGATATATCGGCTTCAACTAGCGTGTTCATCACAGTCATTTTCCACACCTTAATGAATTTATGGTCAGTTTCAAATACATATGAGAGTTGCTCTGGGTTGGAAGCTAATAAACATTTTCTATATAGCATGCATAGCTTCCAAGTATACAAACAATACAACAACATCATCCCCATCTCATATCTAATAATGGCCAACTGTGTGAATTTAGGTAAGCATAAAAGCCGTCTCCAGAACCTACCTTCCAGTTTCAACCAAAAGATTTCAGGGAATGCAGACTTTGTTTCGGTACTATATGGGATCTGAGGTACAGCTTTTTGATTGTAATATGTCAATAGCGCAAGACAGGAACATTTACCATATTTGGCATGTATCACTGTGGCTTGTGATATTGCTGTGCACATTTTGGCCTTGATAGTTGCCAAGTATGCAAGGTCAGACGCTTGATCATTGGTGTTGACTCCTAAATAAATGTACTCATGAACAATCTCCAAAGTGGAGTCTAATAAAGATGAGCTGAGTGATTTTGCCACTGTTCGAGACTTATTGCAACGCATAACTTTTGTTTTTTTTAGATTCATTTACAGCTGATTTTCTACGGCATACATGCCTAGAGCATTTAGTAACATCTACAGACCCTTCTGAGTTTTTGACAGCAACACCAGGTCATCTGCATATAATAACCATGGAATTAACTTTGTGCCCAACTTGGGAGCATCTGTCAGCAGATTGGTGAAATAATTGTTCAGATCTGAGATGAAAAAATTGAAGAGATCTGAAGCAAGGATGCATCCCTGCTTCAGACCTCTATATGTTGGAATCAGAGCGGAAAGAGATCCATCCAGTGCTATTCGAAATTGAACTGAACTGTTGGTATGTAATAAATCCACCAGAGATATTATTGATGGGGGACAATTTGCTTTGACTAACTTGTTCAACAATAAACTTCTAGAAACCGAGTCGAAGGTGGAACGAAAGTTTACAAAAGCTAATGAGAGGTTGTTGCGCAAAACAATGCATTTTGATGGCTGAGATAGTCATAAAGTTAATAGCTGTGCCCATGCCTGCAATAAACCCTGTTTGAAAGGGGTCACGACTCAAGGACTTCATGGTCCACTCGTTAAAATCACGAAGAATGAAGCAGGCAAATATTTTGCTTGGATCGTCGAGTAAGGCAATTGGCCTATAATTCGACAGAGACTGCCTGTCCCCCTTCTTGTAGATCTGAACAATCACAGATTTTAGCCATGAAGTTGGAAGGCAATTAGTTCTTATCACGTAGATGAATATGTTATAGAGGATTGACGCCCAGGCTTCTGGATGTTCCTTGAACATAGCATTATTCAGTCCATCTGGGCCTGGCGACCTGGAACAACTAGATTTCTGAATGTAGATGACAATGTCTTCTTTGGTGATGTGAAGATTAATGTTTTTTGTAAGATGTTTAACACCCATGTTTGAGAGGGCAAAAAGGTTGGCTTCAGGAGGGGCATATAGGGTGGTAAAATGTTGTTGCCATTGATGTTCTGTGACCCCATTAATTTGAATTGATGTTTGTGATATGATTGGCACAGCTGAGCACCTTCTAGATGTCAGCCGTGTTCTTGGATGTAATCACTGACAACATTAGTTCTCCATCTTGTTGGAATAGAAAAGCTCTACCGGCCTTAATCCAATTTCGGTATCAGGTTTTTATATGCCTTAGCACTTTGGTCTATCACTTGGGGCAAGGGGACACATTAATCTTTTGTCTCTGCGGAATTCAGACTTTCTGATGTGCAAGTCTGGGTCATATGAATGCTTCTGTTTATACATCTTCTTAGTGGTTGTAGATGACTTTTGGGAGAATAGTTGCAATACTGCCACGTATGGTGTTCACGTGTAGTTCAAATGCTCATCGGAAAAATATTGATTGCAGATAATGCAGTCGTTAAGCTGTTTCAGGGTAGCATCCGTCCATCGAAACCGATTCCTTCCTCCATTAGTTGACAATTGGCCTTGATATGTTGTCTAGAGGCACTCAGTAATGGCAGATACCATGTCCAGCTCAAGGTCAACATGTCGTGGTCACTACGCGCTTGCTTGATGATTTCAAATCTTGTCGCTTGCACAAAGAGAGATTAATCAATTTAGATAAAGTCTATGGTTGACTTTTGGGAGCCTCTGCACCAAGTGCTTTGGGCTGGTAGATTGCCAGACTGGGCTCCATTGGTCATTACCAGTTGGCTGTCTCTCATTAATCTAGTCAATCTCCTGGTTGTCGAGTTTTCAGTGGGAGCTTTTCCTTAAAAGATGAAGATTCAAGTCTGCAAATAATATGGTGTATGTGATAGTAGGATCGAAGGCCACCAGATTTAGAATCATTTCCAAGTCAGAGAAAAACTTGTTATTGTTGATTCCAGCATGATTCCAATAAATATTGATGAGAGCGATTTGATTATTTCCATGCCCAATTTTTACAAGTTGTACATATTCGTTTGGAGTAGCCCATGGCTCGATCGTGAAACCAGCAGTGATTTTGGTTGCCACCAAGAGGCCTGCAGATGGCCTACCTTTCGAATGGATATTTGCAGCATGTGCAACAATCTAATAACCATCCCAAACCGGTGTATAAAGCAGCCATGTTTTCTGTAGTGTGACAATGTCAAACAAACCTAAGAAGTTATCAGATCCATTAATTAGATGTACAAAACTTCTAGTGTTCCAGCTTGCCACAGAAGCTTGGAGCTTGTTTGGTTGCTTGAGTTGTTAGGCTTCAGAATTGACGTCTATGGAGTTGGTGCAATTGTTCCACTCTCCTTTCTGGACATTGTGATATAAATCAATGAGAATTTGAACAGGTAATTTTCAAAAAGGCCAAGGTTGATCGAGCCACCGCAAGCTCTTCAGGCGGGCTTACTGGAAGCTGAGGGGACGGATCTTGAATGATCTCAAATCCCAAGTCAAATAAATCCCTTTTGGCTTTCTAGATGGCTTTCAGCACCACGCCTGACTGGATCCATAATCTCACAACAGACAAGTTGTTGTTCTTCCAAAAATTCCACTTGGTTAATGTCCGAGGAGACTAGATCTTCCAGGCCTGGAATTTCACCAAAGATGTTGAGCACATCTGCCCTGTTAAGGTCATAGATCACATAAGGCGACGGTCTACATTTCATGATTAGCCGATGGTAATACTGTTGGGATAGCTTGTCTGACCATGTACTGGTATCTCAACTGACATCCTTTTAAATGTTATTATTAATTATATAACAACTCAAAAAACCAACAAACCAAATAACAACTTTCCATAATTTTGTAACACATTAAATTTGCTTTATCTTGTCCCCCCCTCCCTCAACTCAAGCCTACATTCCCACTTCTACTGCCGAAGTGTCTTCCAGAGATATGTTATCTCCTATGTCCCTCGAGGATTCTGTTCCTCAAGCCCTTCTAGGGTGGACCCCTGCAACATGGCTATAAGGAGTCTCCATGCCATTAAAGTATCCACTTCCTCCTCCGCCCTCTGTTGATTGCTTCATGCCACACGGCTGTTTCCGCCTCTACCCATTTCAGTAGATCCCGCCACCACACTTCTAATTTGGGTCTATGGCTCGCCTTCCATCCCATGGCGATTCTGCGCTTGGCCAGTATATAGGCCAGGTCCTTAAGTTTGCTTAAATGCCTCAGGTTGCGAGGACTCGTGAAGCCCCCCCATCATACATGCCCACACAGATTCAACGTCCAATTGGATTCCTTTCTCGGCTAGTCTTTGGTTGATTTCGTCCAAGAATTTCCCAATTTCCGGGCATGCCCAGAACATGTGCACCATCCCAGCGTTCACTTCCCCGCACTTAGGGCAGGCTTGTGTTCCTGAGTTATGGAGTCTTGCAACTCTCAGGTGGGTCATGTATGCTCTGTGGGTTACATATCTGCTGCAGCCTCGCATTTCTGGACACTTGTTTGTGATATGATTGGGCTCGCTCCCACATCCTGTCCTGCATAGGAATCCCCAGTTCCTCTTCCCAGTCCCTCCTCAATTGTACTACCTCCTTCCCCACTCTGGACATTAGGAGTTCATAGATTCGGGAGACCTCATGTCCTCCTTCCGATATATCATACATTGTTTCAATAGACTCGTCCGGTTGCTCTTCCAGCACTGACGCAGGCCACTTATCTCTCACCAGCCGGACCACCCTGGAATAGGCAATATATTGACCTGGATGTACTCCTGTTCTCTCAGTGAGTTCATCAAATTCTATGGCCATTCCCTCCTGCCATAGGTCTCCCACTGTAGCTATGCCCACGGATTCCCAGTGCCTCCTGATTGTCTTGTGCAATTGTTCATCTACCCCCTCCAGCGCCACTAGCGGTACCTGGGGGGAGCAGGGAGACAGGCTTCCCAGTGCCCGGCAGGCCATGCGCCACATGCTCCATCCCAGGCTCAGAAGCCGCGATCTCCCTTTCATTTCTATATTGGGCACCCAGATCATTTCTTTCAGGCAGAACGGGGAACGCTCGGACTGAAGCAAGTTAGACTCAGCCGCAAGGTCTTCGTTTAGCCACCTGGTTACGTGCTGTAGTTGGCTGGCCAGGTAATACATCTCAAAGTTGGGCAGTTTAATCCCGTCCCTGTCGTATGAGTTTTGCAACTTCCATAGGGCTATCCTGTTTCTGGTATTGTGCCCTATGAAGCCCCTGCATAACATTTTTACTTTGCCAAAAAATCGCTTAGGTATCATGTAGGGGATATTACCAAAAATGTGTAATAGCCTAGGGAGCGCCACCATCTTCAACAGTGCTACCCTCCCAACCATAGCCAGGGGTAGCCTTTCCCAGAATCTCATGCTCTTCTCCAGATTTTCTACTGCCCTTACCGTGTTATGTTTATGCTCATCCTCCACCCTGTGGTATATATTCACCCCCATTTATCTAAAGGTGCTGGTCTTCCAAGGTATCTGTAAAACTGGTAAGTCTGCACTCGGGGTCCCTACATATCTACCCAAGGGAAACAGTCTGGATTTCGATTTCAGGGGGTTTACCTTTATCCCAGAGAACAACGCAAACCTTTCCATCACTTCCAGGACATATTGCAAATTTTCCTCTGGGTATCTTAGATATAGTAAGATATCATCTGCATATAACAAGATGAGGTGCGCCCCCCCCTTGTGTGGATTCCCAATGGTTCATTTTGCTGTCTCAGGTATATTGGCAATGGTTTGAGTGCGAGGATATACAGCATCGGGGACCATGGGCAGCCCTGTCTGGTGCCCCTGCTGAGCTGCCATCTGTCTGAGATGATCGCCCCTGTCCTGACTCTGGTGAGTGGGGAGCTGTACAGCAGTTTTGCCCATTTTAGATACACTGGCCCTATGCCATATTCTTTCAGGGCTGTCCAGTGAGGCTATTGCCATTTCCTGGGTGTCCTCTGCTGTCTGTTCTATAACGTGGTGGAGCCTCCTGAGGTTATCGGCTATACGGCTGTGTGGCACATAACCGGTTTGATCTGGGTGTATGAGCTTGCCTATAACTTGTTTCAATCTAGACGCAAGTACAGCCGTAAGAATCTTGCTATCTTGATTTAGCATGGAGAGCGGTCGATACAACCCGCACTCTTCGCTAGGTTTATCCGGTTTAAGGAGTGGGATGATAACTGCCTCTCTGAGGGATTCTGGTAGTCTCCCCACTTCCAGCGCCTCGTTCAACATGTCTAGCATCGGGTGAAGTACCTCTTCACTATACATTTTATAAAATTCACTAGACAGTCCATCCATCCCCGGGGCCTTACAGGTGGGCCGCTGTTTAACCACCGCTTCCATCTCCTCCAACGTTATTGGGGAGTCCAAGCTCTCTCTCTCTTCAGTGCTAATTTTGGGTAGGCCTATGTCCTGCAATATTTCAGTGACCTCGCTCTCCTCCCATTTTCCCCTGTCTTAGTATAGTTGTTGATAGAATTTATAGAACCCCTCGTCCAACCCCTCTTGGGTTTCTAGCGTCTCGCCATTCTCCCCTTTTATAGCTCTGATGGCTGTTCTGGGCGTTTCCTTCTTGTACAGCCATGCCAACAACCTTCCCAGCTTATCCCCCCCTGCGTGCTGTCTCTCTACGTATTTTTTGTAATTTAGGTTACAAAGTCTCACCCAGAGTCCCTAGCATTCTTGCTGTAGTCCACTTATGATGTTCATGTCCCCTAGGGTGCCCTACCCCTCCTTCATAGCTGTTTCAAGTTTCTCTTCCGCCTTCCGTAGGTCCTGAATTATGTCCCCTTGGAGCCCCTTAGATTTTGCTATAGCAAGGCCTCTCACCACCACCTTAAAGGCCTCCCACAGGGTGCCTGCTGATTGTACGCTTCCGGTGTTTTTCTCAAAGTATTCCATGATGTCTTCCCTAAGGTCCTCCCTGAACACTGTGTCTTTCACTGCCTCTGCTCTAAGCCGCCAATTGGGAATCCTCGGTCTGGGGGGCAGATATTGCCATTTTATCATCAAAGGCGAGTGGTCCGAGAGGACCCTCGCTTTGTACTCTGCCTGCACTGTCTCCCCAGTCACATCTGAGGAGATCAACACATAGTCCAACCGAGTGAGCAGCTTTTGTGAGGCTGCTTAATGCGAATACTGTCTCTCCTGCGGGTGGCGTGTCCTCCATATATCTTCTAATTGTCGTTCCCCAAGCAAGGTCTTCAGAGTTCTAGCGGCAGGGGTGGGCTTGCTGTGCTTCTCATCTGATCTATCCACCTCTGGGTTCAGTGTACATTAAAATCTCCTGCCCATATCACTACTCCTCCCAGGTACGGGCTAATTTTCCCATATAGGGGCTTGAAATATGCTGCAGTGTCCTGGTTAGGTGCCTATGAGTTGATGATGGTAACCTCCTTGCTTTCAATCAGGCCCCTAATCGCTACCAGCCTCCCATCCGTGTCCGCTGTGGACTGTATTCATTGGAAGGTTACATGGGGTGCTATCCAGGTCGTCACCCCCCTGGCGTACGCCAAATACGTTGCCCCAATAATGGTACCCTTCCATTTCCCCTGTATCATTTCCTGTTTGTCCTTTGTAAGATGGGTTTCCTGCAGCAGTGCAATATCTATCTTCTGTCTCTTGAGGTACAGCATGACTTTGTTTCTATTTTGGTAACTGTTGAGTCCCCTGACGTTCCAGGTAATTATCTCGAGGTCTCCCATAAACAACCGTATTCTGTTCCTCCCCCTACTATTGTCATCATCTGTGACTCGCACAGTAGCATGTGGACGTAGGATCGTTCCCTTTCAACCCCCACACAACACACCCCAACTCCAACGAACCTCCCCCCTCCATACCCTGCCCCAACTCAGGCGATCCCGCATTTGGCCCTATCCTGGCTAATCCGGTAGTAGGTGCCCAGCAGGGGGTTACCGCTCTACTGGTATCCCAACTAATCTCTCTACTGGGGTATGAGTACAGGTCTTCTGTATCTCCCATCTCGACTGCTACCCGCCTTTTGCTTATATCACAGGTCTATAATCCAGTCCCAATGTCACCAATTATAAGACACCTCAGACTCTCGGGCAGTCGTCTCACTTCTCCATCCTGCCTTCCTTCTGGGCATCTGTCTCTGCCGGGCAGTTCTGTGTGTCCAGCCACTCCATCGCGTCCTCAGAGGTCTCAAAAAATAATGCTCGGTTACCATGGATCACTTTCAACTTTGCTGGGTACATCAGCATGTATTTGAGGCCTGCCTCCCGGAGCCTCTCTTTCACTATCCTGAAGTTCATCCGTTGTCTCTGTACCTGGAATGTGTAATCCGGGTAGGCAGTAATGGTCGCCGAAGATCTTTGTATTATCCCACCTTTGCGAAAGTGTTCCAGGATCTTCTCCCTGTTGCGGTAGTTTAGTATTTTAGCTATTATTGGTTTTGGGGGAACCCAGGGGATGGGTCTTCTTGTCCGGGCTCTGTGTGCCCTCTCTACTGCGAAACCTTGAGAAAGCGCTCCTCCTTCTATTTCTTGCAATAGCATCGTCTCAATGTATTTGGTGGGATTTGATCCCTCCTGTCCCTCCGGGAGGCCAACAATATGTATGTTGTTCCTCCGAGCGCGTCCTTCGGCTTCCTCAGCTCAGTCCTCCAGGTTGCCCACTCGTTGCCGCAATGCGTGTATCTCTTCGGTTGCAGGCAGCCGTGTTTGCTTTCACTTCCTCTTCCAGGGCGCCTGTGCGTTCCGCTATTGACCCCTCACATCTTGCCTCAGCAGGTTGACGTTCACCTTCACTGCATCCATGTTGGCCTCTAGCGACTCCTTTAGGGTAGTTATTGCCGCCTCCAGTTTTGTTTCCCATGTCACTTTCAGGTCTGCGATAACCTCCAGTATCTGACGATCTCCCCGTGTATGTGATGCGTTCCCCTGGGTGTTTCTCTCCTTGTTCCTGGCACCTTCCGGTGTTTCTGGTGTTTTGGTGTAGTCCTCCACTGTGGGCTGTTTCCCCTTCGTTTTGGGCTGCTTGGCTGCCATCTCTGTGTGTCTGTCCGTCGCCAGGCTAGGTGGTCAGGGCCAGGGTTCTTTGCATTAGAGACACTTTCCTGTCCGGCGCTGGGATAATGTCAGGGGGCGGTTTTTCGGGTAGGCGCAGGGCGCCACTTCATGTGTGGCACCTGGGTGAAGCCCCTATCCCTTGCTTTCGCTCCTTATTGCTGCTCTTCGTTGGTCAGTTCTCCATTTTCGCCCAATTAGTGTCTCTCCTTTATGCCCTTGTTTCCGTTGCGCAGTTGCCTTGCTTGTCAGTGTGGGTGTTCAGCCACAAGTGTTCCGGGGCGCTGAATCTTATGATTTCCTTGCACGTGGCATTGTTACTGGCGTTCCCCCAAGTGTCTTGGTGTCCTTTACGCCCCGGTCTTCCTTTTGTGCAGTGCTCCAGCTGTATCCTGTCTGGCGACTCCCCTATGTCAGCCTCTTACCGGACATTGTTGTTGTATAGTCCTTTGGCTTGCTTATGGTGTAAGCACCGTGTTTTTCAGCTCCCCGGTGCTCCTGTACACATTTTACCTGGGGCTAAGGTGCTTTGCTTACTCATTTGGCGCCCTTGGCGTTGTGCCTGTGGCTGATCTTATTTGTCTGCCTGGAGTCCAATTTTGAAACGTCCAGTGCAGTGCTAAAGGAACAGCAGCTGCAGGCTGCTCCCCCATGCCATGTTAGCTGTATCTGGGCAGCAGTGCAGGGGTTCCCGCTACAGCGGCTGCAATCTGCCTCCTCGTTGCCTGTGGTTCGGGGGCGGGGGGTCAGGCCGTGCTCCGATTTTCCAAGCCGCTGGGCCGGCCTCCACAGGCTGCTCCCCCCTGGCGTACCTGTACGTATTAGGTGGCAGAGCGGGGCCCTCACTTCAGCAGGTGCGGGTGCGGCCCGCCCCGCCACGTTCCAATCTGCCTCCAAGTCCCCCGTTGTCTGGTGGGAGGGGCGGGCTGCCCTCCGATTCCCCCCGCAGGTCCACCCCACCTTCCCCTCCCGTGCCGCACCACGTCTCGGACGCCGGCCGGGAGACCGAAGTACACACACAGGCCCGCAGGGGCCACGGATTGTGGCCGCACGGGGTCGGCACCCGCAGATCGCCAACTCCCTCTGTCTGGCTTCACCAGTCGTGCTGTAGTTTGGGCGAAGACAGTGCCCGCTTCACTCAGCAGTCTGCAGTCCTTTGTTGTGTGAGGCGGCCATTTTGTTACTTTGTTTCCGCGTCGGCTCATCTCTTACTTCGCAGGTAGTTTTTCATCTATCAATCTTTCTTCGTATCTATCACAGGATACGCTGTAGCGTTCAGCATTCCTTCCCGCGCACTTGCCTGGGTTCTGCTCCGTTGATGATGGCGCAGGCGGCGGGCATTGCAAGATTATAGTCGGATCCTCAGGAGCTACGATGAAGGCTTGCCTCCTACATGGCTTGCTAGCCACGCCCCCTCTCAACTGGCATCCTTAATGTCAGTGGGCATTTGTCCATCCAGATGCTCGAGGTCGTGTTAGGTGGGTGTTTTGCTTTATCTTGGCCACGTGGGGAGACCTCGTGCTTACGCCCCCGGACCCATGCAAAATCAGTTATTGGAGTAAGGTAGACAAAGAATTACACATAAAACGTTGGTTATAATGATAATATGAATGGCTCGTTATGGGCCTTTTATTCACTCATAACATAAATGAAGAAAAGCAAATACATAGTCAGTTATACATAAACATAATAAAAGAGCATCACCATTAGGATAGTTGCAGAAGACACCTTCATCTCAGCCACCACGAAACTGTTAAGTCCCACAGCAGGTAGGCAAAGAGATCACTCGTACTAACGGGGTCTGAAGCAGAGCGTCCTCCCTCTCAGCGAGACTGCATCACCCGAGGTCCAAATTCTAACTGCTTTCCAAGAGGAAAACCTCTTCTCTTTATGGGGCTACTTTCGATCCCCGCCCCTCATGGGTTACCAGACTGCCCTCAGCCGAAGGGCAGGCAATTAGCATGTGGAGCAAAGAATGGAATATTCCAGCTAGAAGCAGAAAAACCCCAACATCTCTCCTTGCTTTCGTTCCCAGTACACCTTATCACTGCTCCTGCAGAGCGCACCGACTCCCTTTCTGCTTGTCCTTAGGTGGACAATACAACAACTATTCTCAACAGTTACATTAATATGTGACCTTGCCTCTGCTGCAAAAATACATGTTTACTTGCTAAGCCCACGAAAACGTAAGCTTTCATTGCAGTAAATGGAAGTGAATGTCCAAGATGGCCGGGGATTGCCACCTTGTTTTTTGGCTCATTTCAGTCATGCACTACACTACACTCCTTGGACATTCAACTACCATAACCCAATGGATGTAAAGGAGGTTCCCAGAACCTGCAAAACAGACGGCATCAATTTGGAATAAACAAAATACAACAACAACAAAACAAAACAGCAAAAACACCAGAAATCCAAACCAAAGCCGAACGTAACGCTTCGGGAATCCAGGAAAACATTAGACCACACAAGTCCCTGTCCTTATTCTGTGTCACTCGGGCAACTAGACCTTTCAACTCATTAATATCATCCTCAATGGAACGGGAACGATCTTCCAGGTAAAAAAAAACACATCCCTTCTACAGTGTTACACCCCAAGTTATGCTTCAAAAACAGATAATCAATAGCTGCCCTATTTTTTAAAATAGTCTTCCTAAAATTCATATCTAACAATAGCTCAGTCAAAGACTGCAAAGTCTCATTAAGCCCTTTAACTACCAGGCAAGCTAATTTAATCATGGTTTTATATCCTCAAGTTGCCAGGCCCCAAATCCCAACCAACAAAATAGCTAATGCTAACACTTCAGTTTCAGATAACAAATGGACATCAGAATTACAATCAGGAGATAGGGCGGTGTAAGAGGCGGATAGCGTTGACTGCCGAACAGCAGGACGTAAGGGAAACAGCATCAAGCCAAGGCGTGTTACATTACAGGGACCACTTGAAATATTAGCAGGAATATATGAATAGGTTTGGTTCCCATAGGAGAATAACCAGCCCGCAAGAAGTTTTACATGGCTCAGGTGGCTGGCAGTTAGATTAGTAAAATGACACCACATATTGTTAGAAACATCAATAAAGACAGAAGTCGGTCGCACACACAAACGCCCTCAAAATCCATTATTTTCTCATCCTGGTCCAAGTTCAGTTGTTGACATTTACCAACAAGCCTTGGGTCAGAAATCATTTGATAGCAGACATCCGCAGGAGCAATATTGTGAGTAATAATGCTTGTCATATTTCTCCATTTGCGTTCCTTGTCCGCACAAAATTTAGAATATTTATACACTGAAACGGAACTCTGTATAATGAAATTCTCAACCAAGGAATTCTTATACAAGACCCCGAATAAATTCTGTAGCACCGGGACAGGTCTCAGTATTGCCACGAGGCAGGTGGAAACCAAAGTCGCTCAGTCAGCACATCTGACATACAGAAATGTGAAACGTTCGACAACCGTCGAGCCAGGTAAACCCATATATTTTGGGTCTGCCCTACGAGGGTAGGATAGTTATTCTGAACCACAGACATAGAAAGAGCAGAAAGGGGCAAGGCATTATGCTTTTGTCCTCGCTGTTTCCTCAACGCACTGCGGCATGCCGCAATAGACGCATCATTAGGCTCAACAGTGGTGAAAGGCGTGTCAGTCTTGATCCAAACCCCGACTCCATCGGTAGAATGGAGACACTTGCCACTTCCTCGAGCATGTCCCCGGACCCTCCGAAAACACTCCACCATGCCTCACACAGGCACTCAGCATACACAGGATCTATAAATCAGAATTCAAAAACAAGATGTCAGCGGAATACATCACTCACGTAAATAACATTTGTCAGCGGGAATATGAGTCAATTTCCTTTTCCCAGGTTAAATCACAAGAACTACTTGATCTTCTCACCCGCTGCAATCCTATCTGCCGGAACGGGCGGACCATTAGGTTTTTCGACCCATACCTTCGCACCTGGAACAATTGCGTCTGACGAGCTAAAACCCTTATCCCCATGAATAGTCAATTGTGTGTGGCTCTCCTTTCCTTACCATGGATAACTTTACAGGCACTAATATCAATTGGGCCACTCGATCTCCCTTATGTATAGACATCATGTTTTTTTCACTGTTAATGAGAATGACCTTGATTTCTCCCTGATAATCTGCATCCACAATCCCTCCCAACACTTGAATGCCCTTGGGAGCTAGTCCAGATCTAGGGGCAATTAATCCCATATGTTCAGACGGAATTTTCACCCCGATTCCCGTATCAATCACCACAATGCCTCTGGGTTCAAGTCGGATTTCTTCCTTTGCATGCAAATCCACCCCAGCTGACTCAGGAGTGGCACGATAAGGAGCTAAAGCTCCAGGAGACATTTCCCAAAACAACAGAGTTTGCACAGCTTTATGGGTTCTAAATTGTAAGGCTGGCATCAACATACACATTAATGGAGTCTCGACGCTCACAATGGGACGGTTATTAAGTATCTGAGCGGCATCTAACACACAATCTCGTCACCCTTTCAAGGTACCCTCACCAGTTTTGCGCAACTGTTCTTTCAACAAACCAGGCAATCTCTCAATTAGCCCTGAAGCCGCAGGGTGATAGAGGACATGAAAGATCCATTTGATTCCTTTTTCCTGACAATAGTCTAAAACCAACTTTCCCTTAGAGTGAGACCCATTGTCACTTTGTATCTGTAAGGGAATACCATAATACACAGCCACTTGATCTAATAGTTTAATAGTGTTCAATTGGGTGGCTCTTTTACATGCCAATACCATTAAGTAACCGTTATATGTGTCCACTATGGTACATTCATATTGATCTCCTCGGCTAATGGGCATGGGACTGATATAATCGATCTGCCAGATCTGTCTGGGCAATTTACCCTGCCTCAGCGTGCCGTGAATTATATGTGGAATAGATCTTTGCTTCTGATGTTGACAGATGGGACATTGTAGAATTATTGTTTTCACAATCTGTAACGGAATGCTGATTCCCCCGTCTTGTGCCCACCTGATAGTAGCCTTCTCTCCGAGATGTCTACTCTTCTGGTGGGCCCATTTAGCAATCCCTCCAAATCATCTTCCTTAGCCCTCGCGTTCATGATTGAAATCTTTGCATGTTCGTCTGCAACAGAACTGAACCACTGTTCTAATGAATCCATTGCACAATGTGCGTCTGCGTGATAGACAGTTACTGTAGTCCATTAGCATCTCAGCAATGTCTTGCCACACTTCTTTCTGCCATACTTCTTTAGCATGAATCTTTCATCTGTTCTTCTGCCAAGTAGGCAGCCACACCACCAACCCATTTGCAACGGACCATGAGTCAGTATAAATGTAACAACTCCCGGGCGTCTCCTGTTTCAAAGCCTGGTGCACGGCATACAATTCCACAAATTGGCTACTCTTCCCTTTGCCAGAGGTAGTTAACACCTTTTTCAATTTGGGATTATAGGCTACAGCTTTCCAGTGTCGCTCTACTCCCACATATTTGGCTGAACCATCAGTAAACCAGGCATGTTCAACTTGGTCACTCGATAGCTCTCCATATGGGATTCCCCATCTAGCTGGAGATTCACCAATCGTCATCTCTCCCTCGGGTTCCAGATCTACTAACAGAACCCCTGCCACTTGCTTGTGTAACTTCGCCACTCGACCCTTTCCTGTTTTGGCACAATATTACGATCTTGAATGTACCATTTCCATTTGATGATACTAGCCTCTTGTGGATGCCCAATTCGATGTGTTTTAGGCGAGCTCAGTACCCATTGCATGATTGGTATTTCCGGTCGGATCAATACATCATGACCCACCGTCATCTGTTCTGTATCCACAAGTTCCCAATAACAGGCTAACAATTGTTTCTCACACAGATTATATCTGTCACCAGCTTCAGGCAACTTCTGACTCCAAAATCCTAAGGGCACCCGCTTCCTGTCCTGTTTTTGTCACAAACTCTAGTTGGCATAGATATCTTGTACGGATACGTTTAGTTCCACCTCTCCGTCCCTCAATGGCCATAAATCAAGTACTTTCTGAATGGTGTCTTTGGAATGCCCTATCTTGCTCCTCACCCCATTCAAAATTGGATTTTGTGCATGTTACTTTGTAAAGGGGCACCTAAATCTGCCCCAAATGAGTGGTATGTGTTGTCTCCAGAATCCGAACAACCCAATAAAATGCTTAGCTTGTTTTTTAGTCCTTGGAGTCGGAAATTCAAGGATCTTTTAGTTGGCTTTCGGTACCATTTTGCGATGTCCATTATGTCACTGAATTCCCAGACAAATCACTGTCTCTGCCGGACCTTGAGTTGTAGTCTCACTCATTTCCCACCCTTCCTTACGTAAACCGTCCATGATAAGATCTAGGTGTATTTGCACACTATGCTCATCTTTCCCCTGGATCAATAGATCATCAATGTAATGTACGATCTGCACCTCCGGCTTGCACAGGATTTTGTCTAGGTGTTCTGCCACCAGCCTGTGACAGATTGTTGGACTATGCAAATAACCCATTGGTAAACGTTTGAACATATATTGCTTGCCTCCCATTCCAGGAAAATGCAAACTGCTCCTGACATTCATCAGCAATCGTTACGGTGAGGAAGGCATTAGCCAAGTCTAACACCACATACCAAGTTGCCTCAAATTTCTGTACATTTTCAATCAAGGTCCCGGCATCAGGGACTGCCGGTATTAGCGCAGGAGTATGCTTATTCAACTTGCGATAATCAACATTTATCCTGTAGCTTCCATCCGGCTTCTTAACAGGCCAGATCGGATTGTTCCAAGCCGTGATCACAGGACGCAACACACTGACTTCCACATGCCCTTTAATGGTTTCCGAAATCTCCTTCTGACCCCCGGGGATTCGATATTGTTTCATGGACTCTTTTGTGGCTATCGTAACGTGCACCAGGGGCATTTTCAATTGTCCTATGGTCACGGCCATACAAATGAAAACACTCAATCCCAAACTGGTAAAGTTTACCTCCCAATCCAATGGTTAACCCCTCCAAAATGTCAAATCCGATAATGTATTCAGCGATCGGGACAACTAATACCCGATAGGGGTCCCTTCTCAAACTTCCAATTTTCATGTCTATTTTCGTTTGACCGGCAGGGGTCTCTTTGCCCCCTAACCCTGTGATCGTGAAATGTCATCCCTTAAACATTGAAGGATTTCCATGTATCAATGAGGCCTCTGCCCTGGTATCAATTAAGGCATTGACTGACTGTATGTTTCCTGACTGCCAAAATACTCGTACTTTTACGTGAGGCCGTCTGTCTACCTTAATTTGGGCCGTTGTTACCGGAGTCTGACCACCATCCTATTCGTACGTTGAGGGCGTGTTTTCTCCACCATTGCACTCACCATTTTTTTCAAATCTGCATAAGTTGGTTGGGATGTCGGGGACATGCCTGGAGACTCATCATCTCCCTTCTCTGGAGGCAGTGCAAAAGAATCCTCCTCCACTTGGGTTTATGCACTTCTTGCCTTTTCACTTGTTTACAACGCTCCTTCCCATAAAAAACCCCGCTTTTTATGCAATTTACTTTACTTTTACTTTACTTTAACACATTTATATAGCACGGCCATAAACCCGAAGGCGTGAGGGCACAACAAGATAGAACTAACAAAAAAGAAACAATAAACATTTTCATGAAGCAGGGCAACAAGAAAGTATTTCAGGGGCATCATAGTTGTTTAGTGGAACAGGTAGGTCTTTAATCTTTTCTTAAACAAATCTAAGGAGTCCATGGATCTCAGCTCCAATGGGAGAGCATTCCAAGCTCTGGGTCCATTGGCGAAGAAAGCTGAGTTGGATACTCTAACAGTGTGGCACTTTGGTTCAGATACGAGGTACAAATTATTTGACCTCAATGATCTTATATTAGTTCTTGTGGATAGTAGCTGTTGTAAATATCCAGGCATGTTCCCAGATCTGCATTTATGTACAATAGTCAAAGTGCGGAATAGGAATCTAGAGGCCACAGGTAGCCAGTGAAGCTCACGTCTCGCTGGTGTGGCATGGTCTCTATATTTAAGTTTCATAACGGCTCTAATAGCCCATTTTGACATATTTGTAGCCTGTTACAGTCAGTCTTATTAATTCCCATAAGAAGGCTAGAGCAGTAGCCTATTTTTTGAGCCTACTATTGCTCTCACGGTAGTCTCTGCATTATCTTGTGAAATAAGAGGTCTTAAATGTGCTAGAAGTTTAATATAGTAAGCGCATGATGAAACAAGGCTACTGACATGTTGTTTCATGGTCTGATCGAAAGTCACTCCCAGAGTTTTCACTTTTTTTTGGGATTTGATGGATTCTTTTCCCAACTGTAAGTTATCATACTGTGGACCAAGTTTAGTAATAGTATTTGGTGAACCAATTACCAGCAATTCGGTTTTTGATTTGTTCAATGCTAACTTATTATGAACCTTCCAGGTTTCAATTAGGGAAAAGACTCTATAGACGGCCATTTCATCCAGACTGTGAGAACCATAGTTGGTAAATATATTCTCGTGGTCGAGCATTGCGAAAAAGAGAGCCATAAATATATTGTAGAAACTGGGGGAGGTACAAGCACCCTGAGGGACACCACAAGTTGTGATAATAGGCTCAGATTCGGCACTGCCATGAAAGACTCTACTATCTCGATTACTAAGAAATGACAAAATCCATTTACAAGCTAGTGGGGAAAAATTGGCCACTTCAGACAACCTGGTGGCCATGATATCATGGTCCACCAGGACGAAGGCCGCAGAAAGGTCTAACAGCATGAGCAGAGATGCCTCCTTATTATCCATGCGTGCCATTAGTGTAGTCTTGAGTTCAAGAAGCGCGGTTTCAGTACCATATCCGACTCGAAATCCAGACTGATGGTTGTTTAGGATGGGATATGACCTACTTTCGATCCCCGCCCCTTATGGGTTACCAGACTGCCCTCGGCCGAAGAGCAGACAATAAGCATGAGGAGCAAAGAGTGGAATATTCCAGCTAGAAGTGGAAAAAACCCAACATCTCTACTTGCTTTCGTTCCCAGTACCCTTTATCACTGCACCGGCAGAGCGCTCCGACTCCCTTTCTGGCTTGTTCTTCGGCAGACAAAACAACAACTATTCTCAATAGTGACCTTGCCTCTGCTGCATACATACTTGTTTACTTGCTAAGCCCACGAAAATGTAAGCTTTCATTGCGGTAAATGGAAGTGAATGTCCAACATATTGGTGCCATGTTTTTTGGCTCTTTTTCACACATGCACTACAGAGGGCCTCAGTTACAAGCAGTGGTTACGCTTGGGCCCTTTAGAAGTCTGTTGTCTTCATCTGTCATCTGATGGATTGCAGGTTTATGTTGTGTCGAAAGGTAGAAATCAACTGAGTTCTGAATCTCATCCGTCTTTTCTCCAAGGTGGGTCTTTTCTAGACACATAGGTTGGATAGAGAATTCCGAGGTTGGTCTGTCTGGAGACTGTGGGTCGTCGGGCGAGAAATCGCTGTTTCATGTTCTGAAGTTACCTGTTCATTAGCCGCCAGGACAAGGTTGTCCAATGGTTCATGGTATCAGGTAATATTATCCACACCAATAATGTCGCCATAGATATGGTCGTCGGGAACGGCCACAGGCAATATTATTAGTGGGGATAATTTATGGGGTAAATGGGAGCGGGAGTTGCGTGGGGTTCCATGGGTTAATATTGCTGCCATAAAACAGCGCCATTCTTGTATGGCGATATTTTTGCATCGATATTAACACATGGAACCTGGTTCATAGGGTGTAATGGCTCTGTTATTTCTAGTGTTATCTTTGCTTAGTTTTGTGAGTTTTGCGTACTTCTTAAGTACTGCAGAACTGGCAATGGCGCGTTGTGTTTTAGGGAGAGATATCGTTCGTATAAATTTGTTGTAGCTCGACGTGGACTGGGGACGTTGTGTATTCATGTTTTTTGTTTTCTTCTCTTGAGGAGGTGGTTTGGTGTTTGTGTTCTTTTTATTTTTTGAAGTCACGTCAGGCGTGAAGGTGTTATAAGGTTGTTTTGTCCTGGTGGGTTCTGAGTCAGACGAGATAGTTATTGGTGGAGACTGAGTGGCAGATGAAGGAACCTGAAGTGTGTCTACCTCGTCATGTTCACAAGGTCTAATTATGTGGTCAAAGGTTGGAAGAGCCGTTACGGTTAATTGCAACATGTGTGAAGCATCAGTGCTGTTTTCATTGGACAGCGCATTCAAAACTTTGGCAGGCTTCATCAAGGTTGCTACTGCTGGAATAGAAGAGAGAGCTGCCTTAAATAGAAATTCTGGCTTCCTATACGCATCATGCTGCAAAAGCTGTGTGATGAGATCCGTCTGGTGGTTGATCTTCTGCTCTAAAAGCTCGAACAACTTGAATAGCGAAGATAACTCTGTATTCCTGGCGATTAACGTAACATCAAGATAGGGATTCGGCCGATGCGCACAAGGTATATCTGGTTGGGAATGAGAAACGCCTCTTGGTTTACGAGGCGTGGGATGTCAATAGAATATGGATGAGATTGTTGAATTGTGAATGAAGTTAACGAACATGTCGGGGAATTGCGACAAATTCTGCGAGTCAGATTGCGGTATGCCGACACACAGAGCAGACTTTAAATGTGCTGGCACTGCATCTTGTAAGTTATTTTCAGCCATTATCTGATCATTTATAATCGTAGCATGTTCTGTGGTCCGAGATAATGGAGAAATCGAGTTTATTACGATTTCGGGTTCCATTGTCAAATCAAAAGTGGGAATGTCTTTGTTAGATAAGCAAGTCTTGGCAACATTCGTTGTCGGAATGTTGATAATACTTGAAGATGGCAGCTCAGCTGCCGGAATGGCGGCCGTCGGGGCGGGAACTGTGGCTCCAGTATTGGTATTGACGTGTGGCTGCATTCAACTAGCATCAATGAATCTGTTATGATGTGCGAGCTGAGCTCGCATGGCTCCAATGGACTATAAGATGAGGGATGAGATGGGGTAATGAAGTCCGCTTGTGATGTTTCATCTGGATGTATAGGCAGTGTTTTTTCACTTGTTCTGATTGATATAATTCCCGAATGTCTGTTGTATGGAGTTTTTTCTTTAGACCCAAAGGAACTGCAATTAGTGCTTTCTTAGCTGCCAAATGAGCAGGTGAAGTTGCCTGCAGCGTTTGTCTTAATTGCAGAGTAACTTTATTAAAGTCCTTCGGTATGGGCATAGCAGATTTGAGGGTATAAAACCCCTTTTGACATGATAAAAACGTGGGGAGATAATGTGACACTATGCAGTGAGCAATGTGGCTGTCGGCTTGAAATGAAGGTCGTTGGCCCGAAGCTAGATAAAATAGAAAGGTAGTTACTTAGCACTTTCAACGAAAGTACAAGAGGAAGCCGTTAGCCGCTTGCTGCACAGCCAAGCAGCACCTTCCAGCACTTCCGGTGCTCTTCCACGGATGCGCGCACGCAGTGCTAATATGGGAAGCTGAGTGAAGGGGCGAAAGGGGGTGGCAAAAGCATTCCAAGCAGCTGAGCAGCACCTTCCAGCACTTCCGGGGCACTTCCTCTACAAATTCCTTTTCCAAGGTTGGACATTTCATTGTTTGGCAGGGTCTTTCCAGCATGTTTTTCTGCTTCATGATTGGACATCCGCGTTAATATTGTGAAGGTGCAGAAGTAAGACTCTGACACAGAGTGGTTATGGTAGTTTGCATAAACCTTAATTCAGGTGAAAACGAAAAGAAAATCCTTTCTTGCCCTCCCGGCCTCAACCAAAATACTAATGTTTCAGTCAGGATGTTAAAAATAAAGGTCCACAGTTGTGTGTCAGAATCCTATCTCTGTCCCTCACATTCTAGGTTAAACTATATCAAAAGAAGACCTTCTTAGTCCAGAGAAAGGACTCCCTTCCCCTGGACAAAAGGCAGTTCCTGGTTGGCAAAGGTTCCTTAAAGTTCAATCTCACGTGTTGCGTAGAGGGAATGTCTCCTTCCCCCAGCCTTCCTTAGGCTCTTGATACAGTTCTCCAATTGCTGGGGTATTGTCTCCCTTCCCCAGCCTTCCTTAGGTTGCTAACACTGTTCAGCAATTGATAGGTGAATATCTCCCTTTCCCAACCAGCCTTTCTTAGGTTTCTTTTCTGTCTTTGGGGTCCCAGACCGTAGTTGCCAGACACTGCGACCGAAACGTGTAGCTTGGATACTCTTCCAAGCTGTGCTAGGTCCCTGACCCTGGTAGGCAGACCTGTTTTCCTTCCACCAGGTACTGCGATGAAGAAGAGTAGTCTGGATCCTTTTGCAAGCTAAGGTGGGTCCCTGACCCTGGTTAGCAGGCCTGGTTCCCTTCTACCAGGTACTGTGACAAAGAAGAGTAGTTTGGATGCTTCTTCAAACAGTAGACCTGATTTCCTTCTCTATCAGATTTCTTAGTCCCAAACATAGACTTGATTTAGTCACCTGGCAAGTTCTATGTTCACCTTTATTGCCTTCACAGTTCTCTTTATAGTCTTTTATTCTTCCAGGCATACTTGGTTTACTCCCCTTCTAAGTAGTGCTCTCATGTGTTTCACTTTCTCAGTTCTTCTCAAGGCCTCTTGACCTCACCTGCAGACTTGGTTTACACTCCTGCCAAGTGTTGCAGTCATATGCCTCAAACTTACACTTATTCTTACTTCCCCCTATCTTATTTGAAAGCACTGGGTTGTCTGCCCTCCAAGTACAATCACAAGGAAGACTGGTTACTTCTGTCATGATATGTGATTCCTTTTTGAAAGGGTCCCATACCCTTTTCCCCTTGTTGTGGTATCTTATTAACGTTTCCTTTAATGTTCTGTAGTCGTTATTCTTTGTGCCCCACTTTCCTTCTGCTGTTGGATTTAGAGTTTCCTACACACTCTGGGGACCCCCAACCATAGCCTCAGCCACCCAAATACCTTTAAGGGTCTTGGCTGTAGCCTTTCAGTCCCTGCTCTTTTGCTGCCTCACCGGCACTCTCTGGCTCTCCTCACCTTTCTGCAGCGACTCGGCAGCTTCGACTTCTGTTCGCCATGCTTCGCGCAGGTGGACGGCCTGGTTCTGCTGTGCTGGACTATTCGTGTGCCCTCCAACCAGCCCCTTCTGTTCACCCAGAGTGTCCATGTGTAGACAGCCAGCTCAGCGTCTCCAGGCCCGGATCTGCTTCTGCTGCTCTCCTTGGCCAGCAGCAGTCCCTATCCTGTTCCTCTCAGGAGTCTCTGACGTTCGGGTGAGCCCCTCTTCAGTTTTTATGCTGCTCGCAAGTGAGTTCTGTGACTGAAGACTAGACTGTTCACTTAGATTCCCCTGAATGATGCACGTGGCTCCACTCGTCTGCCTCTTCCCAGTTAGTTGTTTCAGATCTTCATTGTACTCATCCCTATTCTTCCTCGTCTCAGTCTTTCCTACTTTCGTACTAAAGAAGTATATGGGATATGTGGGTAGGGGTGAAGGAGAGGTGTAGGGTGTAAGGTGGATACTGAGTTCTCCCATTATAGTCGTTACTGGTCCCATAGGGGGCTTCCCCTCCCATGAGATCCACCCACTGAGTATCACTCCCAGGGAGTAGCGGCCTCACCTCCCTGGCCTCATGGGAAGGGGCTCCCCTACAGAAGCAGTGACAACATTATGGGATTCATCACAATATACTCAATTCATCTCCAGATTTTGGAAAGCATTGGCAACCTTGTTGGGGATTGGCCTACTCTTGTCTTCTGTCTTTCACCACCAGATTGTCGGTCAGTGTCTAAATCAAACCTTCAAGCAGTACCTGCGCTGCTTCCGTTTACAGAGCCTGGAAGACAGGTTGACCTAATTTTATTCATGGTATAATTTGCTTAGAATACTGCATTACAATTGTGCCCCCACTTATGTTACTTGAGGTTCTATCACTTCCACCGAAGGTGGAGTCTAGTGTCCATGAACACTTGCTAGCGCCACGTAAAGCCTACAGGCGCCAGGTCGATATGGATTTCTCAGAAGCTCCTAAATATAAGCTGGGGACAAGCTGCGGTTGTTCACTCAACACTTCCAACTTTTTGGATTGCGTAACCAATTGCCAAAGTACATGGGCCCATACCAGATTTCACATCTGATTAACCCAGTGGGGATATGGTTGTCTTTGTCAGCATCATGGGATGGCAAAGACATCCTTGTCATGCGTTCCCAACAGGCATTTTCAGCACTGTCCTGCCTTAATTGCTGTTGGGGAATGAGGCAGAAGATATTCTAGACACCTGTGTTTGTCAAGGCCACCTCTTCTACTTTATTGATTGGAAGGATTAAGGACCAAATGACAGTTCGTAGGAACCTGCTTTCCATTCTCCCTTGTTCGTTGCCCATTTCTTTTGCTTGGTCCCAAGTTAGCTGCTCAGTGTGTGTCCTTTGTGGGGTTCTGTCATGTCTACTCTTTGCCTGAGGGTGATTTGTGCTGCATTGGGGTGCTGGCAGGTCCCGTAGCCATTATGGGACTGGGGAGACAATCATTCCTGGCAGGCACATGCGTGACCTTTTAGCATGACAAGGCCTTTGGGCACATTACGCGGAAAGACTGCAATGGAGGAAGGGATGCAGGGGGTGGCATTAAGAGGAAGACAGCCATGTAATACTCCAGAGAGCATGGTTGTCATGATTCTGGTTGTTATGCTCCCTTTTGTGTCTGCCTTCCTTGTCTGCTGGTCTTCTTCCTGTATGTTATTCTTTACCAGTGACTGTGTTATTCATAGCCCAGTTTCTTAATGTTTCCCATCTTTCCTGCTGGCTGGATCTCCGGTGCACCAAACAAAGCTTTTGTTCCTCGGCCACCTGCTGTGGGCATTGGTATGCTTCAGGCACTGAGGGGCTCCTCCAGTGGAGGACTGGGTCCGGCCCTCCGTGCACGCTAAGTGACATATATCTCCTCTATTCTGCCTTCACCAACTGCCCCTGATAGCAGATTGTCTATGGATCTTAATTTAGATTGCTTTGTGTGACCTTGTATTCCATATGGATAGAGCTATGAATTGGACTCTGACCTTTCCCCCTGAGATGATTTGGATTCTGTTGATTACTGTTTGGTAGTTCTGCCCTTGTGTTGATGGGTCAGGCTCTTGTGTATTGTTGTTTCTGTTGTACTTAATGCCGTTGTTTGAGTGTTACTGGCATCTTGACTTAGAACCCAGGCAGAGGTGGGTCCCAGAGTAGGTCTACTGCCTCCTGCATTATACCCTAGGTAAGTGTGGTGCTGTTGCTATTATTACTGCTGGATGAGCGTGTGTCATTCAGAGCCCTTGCTCACTGTATCTTTTTTCTTGCAACCTCAGGGTTTGCGTCAGCAACCATTCCCTCCCCATCTCTACTGACCTCTATAATAAGTATGTTACTAGAGTACCCCTCCTTTACTTCACCAAAAACACTTCAACACTTACCTCTTCAGCATTCACTTCATCAGACATGTACTTCTTCATGCATTTGTATCTTTCCCTTACTTCATCCTCATTTTCACATTGTCATGGTGGCAATGTATATGGTAAGTTTAGCTGTAAGGTTAGGGCCAGGGTGGGGACTTCCTGTGTTATGACTAAGTGAACGTTGGAAGAAAAGAATGACTGAAGAAGTAAAGGTATGGGGTAAATGCAGCAAAGTTAATGTATGGGAAACCGAATGCTAAAGAAGTAAAGACATCATCCGTTACTAGCTACTGGATGAAAGGTGAGGGGGGCTGCAAGGGACATCCTTGCAGACCTCAGCGGTGCCTGGCACAGATGGGTGCAGGCCGGAAGTATCAGTTTCCTGTGTCACAGTGTGTTTGTAGGTGGTTCCTGGTGGGGACCTGTGGACCTGTGAGGTATTTGTTTATACAGAGCGGAGATCCCAGGTCTGCTCAATTCTACACCAACACAGTATCGTGTAACGCTCACCTTGTATCCACAGGGACGCCTCTGGACTGGTCTGGGACATCTCTGGCCTCTCTGCACCTTCCCCGGACTTCGTTCTGCCGGGAATCAGTTCTAGAAGATAGGGGGGGGGGGGGTTAGTGACTTCTCCCTCTCTCCTGCGGCCCACCTCCCAGTTCTCCCCTGCGGTTCCCCCTTGGGGCTTTTCTCACCTTGATTTTTGTAATGCCGCACTCTCCGTCCTGCTGTACTAGGCAGGGGTGCGTTGTTGTTGGCTTGATCCACCGAGTTACCTCACTGACGTTTGCCTGGAGTCCAGACCGGCTGTGACTACACCTTTCAGGTAAGTCTTTTTAGTGTTTTTTGAATAAAGTCTATATTGATGAATGTCCAAGTAACTTTCTTCTCTTGTCTTGCAGGGGCTGATGGAGATTGCCAAGGCCGACAACTGAGTTCGAGAAGGTAAGGATGCGCTAGATGCGGCACTGAAAGCGTCCTTGCAAGTTGACTGACCTGTGCTTTGTTTCTTCGCAGGTCGCGGAGAATTCCTGGAAGCGACGATGTATTGGGACAGGACACCAAAGGTGATGTCCGGAATGACAGATGCCTTCCAGGTGAGATGGTAAGTAGCTTCTAATTCTTGCCTCTTTCGTCCTGAAGATGTAGCTGGGGACCAATGGAAGAGTCCTCAAAGGCTCCTACTGGATGGAAGAGCTGGAGCTGAGCAGGTAAGGATAGCAATGTTCTTCCAAGTTGTTCGCCCGAGCAGGCCAGGATACAGAGCAGGACCCGGTGAACGTCACGCTGCTAAAGCAGAATAACGCGAAGCGCGTGCCTCGGATCGGGCGTGGTTTAAATACACGGCAGGTATCCCAGGTGCCTTTGGGGTGGACCCCGCCCTGAAGCTAGCCTGCTTGTTGCAGTTCCCCGATAATCCTTGTGGGGGCAGCCATGTTCACCCATTGTCCATTGGAAACCATTCTTGCCAAGTGAACCTGGTGCCAAGGGCGCCAGGATTGCGTCCAAGGCACCCGCAACGGGCTAGTGTGGGTCTTTCTGGCCTTGGGACAGTACTGAGGCGGGGGCCATGGTGCCCAAGACCCATAGTCTGGGTTCAAGGTTGTGACATATCGGGAGAGCAGGTAGTATGGAAGATTTCATATTTATTTTTCGTATTTATTTGTTATTTATACAGTGCATTACGCCAAGACGCTGTACAAAACCAATTTACAGTACAATTACAATGAAAAGGATAATGCAATAAAAAATATAACTCACAATGAGACTAAAATACAATGAAGATCTAAGTAAGAAAGTTTTCAAAGCAGCACGCAAGGTAGGATAGGAGTGAATAGACTGCAGAGAGAGAGAGGGAGAGCATTCCAGTAGAGAGGAACCAGCAAAGAAAAAGAACTGAAGCAAGAAGAATCACATGGAGGAAGAGTCAGTTAAAAGAATGTGGGTTTGAGGGTGAAGAGTACGAGAAGGAACATAAAAGGAAACAAGAGAGGCAAGATAAATGGGACCAAGTCCATAGAGAGATTTGAATATTATACAGAGAAAGTTGAATTTAAGCTGAGAATGGAAGGGTAGCCATCGAAGAGAGGCCGAAGAAGCAGAGATGGAGTCCCAAATAGATAAAGAATACAGAAGACGAATAGAGGAATTAAAAACAGATTTAAGGGGAGCTAGACGAGAGATAGGGATACCAAAGAGGAGTACAGAGCAATAGAATAGTTGAGAGAAGATTAAAGAAGAGATTAGAAGCTTAGTGGCACTGAAAGGTAGAAAAGGTCTAACTTTCCGAATATTGAAAAGTTGAAAACGACAGGAACGGGATGTAATCGCGATGTGATGAGTGAAAGAGAGATTAGTGTCAAGATGGAGGCCAAGATTGCGAGCACTAAGGGAGATGAGAAGGGCAAAATACAAAGAGAGGAGAACCAGGCAGAGGGAATAGTATTTGCAAGAAAAAAGAGAACTTCCGTCTTAGAAGAAATGAGGACAAGCAAGTGGTCCGATATACAGATTTTGCAACCAGAGAGACAGGCAAAGAGATTCATGGGTATAGTAGGTTTAAAAGAAGAAAAAGATCGAAATAGGTGGGTGTCACATCAGCATAAAAATGATGAGGTATAGAGTGAGAAAAGAAATGGGCCAAGAACAGTCCCTTGTAGAACACTGTGGGAAAGAGGAAGGGGATGAGAACATACACCGGCCCAAGCAGTAAGTGCGGTTAGATAGATACGATTGAAACCAGGTGATTACAGAACCAGAAAACCCAAAAGAGGAAAGCGATTGAAGAAGTAATGTCTGATCCACTGTATCATAAGCAGCGGATAAGTCCAAGAATATAAGCATAGAAGAGTAATAACATAGCGGGCAGAAAGAAGAGAGTCACAGAAAGAAGTGCAGTTTCCGTAGAGCGAAGGGGTAGAAAACCAGACTGAAAACAAGGTAAAATGGAATTAAGAGTGACAAAAGAATAAACCTGAGAGTAAACAAATCGCTTCAACAATTTAGAAAGGTAAGGATGGAGAGAAATAGGATGAGAAGGAATGGCAGGAGCCAAGGAGGGATTTTTCAAGACAGGAAGAATGATGCCATGTTTAAATAGAAGAGGGAAAGTAGAAGTGATAAGAGATATATTAAGAAGACTGGTAATATAAGAATTGAGAGAGGGATAGATTTTAGATATAAGAGTAGAGGGAACACGATCTTTAGGAGAAGCAGTAGGATGAGCGCGGGAGATAAGTAAAGAGGTGTCAGAATAAGTAAGAGGTGAAAAGGAAGAAAGAACCACAGTAGAAGGAGAACAGGAAACAGGGTGGGAAGAAGGCAGAGAAGAGGAATGACAGAACAAAGAGAATTCACTTTAGAAGTGAAGAAATTAGCAAAGTCAGATGCAGTAAGTGTGGAGAGAAGGGAATTATCAGGCAGAGTGGAAGCCAATAGATGGGAAAGAGATTGGAAAAGACGGCAGGGGTAAGAGGATTGAGAGTCCAAGAGATCAGAATAATAGAGGTTTAGAAGAAACTAGTGCATCATCATATAAACTGTGATAAGAAGAGAAGTACTCGTCATCAGACATAGATCGAGATCTATCCCAGCGATGCTCCGTGCGACAAAGAGCCCTTCGCATAGAGCGAAGATGAGGAGTAAGCCAAGGCTGGGACGGTTTACGAGAAGGAAGAAATTAAGAGAGAGGATATAAAGTATCAAGAGAGGTAGAAAGGGAAGTGGAGAAAGCTGATGCAGCATCATCCATTGAACGAACTAAAACATTAGAATGGGATGGAAGAGTAGCTATACAAGAAGATACAAAGAGTGAGGTATTGAAAGTGCAAGGATCATAACGGAAAAAAGAAGGGGTAGGAACAGAAGGGGGTAAGCAAGTGTCAAGAAAAGGAGGCTAAATAGAGAAAAAGAGAAAATGATGATCGGAGGAATAAATAGGATAAATAGAAACATCTGAGGTAGACATAGAAGAAGTAAATATAAGATCCAAAGAGGATCCAGAGATGTGAGAAGGGGGAGTAGGAAGGGGAGAGACACAGTAAGTGTCAATAACAGCAAGAAATGGAGAGGAGGCTTGAAAAGAAGAGAGATGCAAATTAAAGTCTCCCAATAGCAAGAAAGAATTGGAACAAGGCAGGATGACATTAAGTAAAGCGTCAGTGTCATTGCAGAAAGTAGAAAGAGGACCAGGAGGACAATAAGTCAAAAGAAAGATGGCAGCACAAGGCTTGGAGAAAGTGGATAGCAGTGTTCAAAAGAGGTAAAGGTAGGTAAAGAGAGGTAATTAGAAGGAATCGTGGAAGAAGGGCAATAAAGAATACTGGTACCTCCTTCCTGACCCAGACAGCGAGCAGTATGAGTGAAAACAATATCAGATGTGAACAAAGAAGCAGGTATAGCAGAATTAAAGGACGAAAGCCAAGTTTCTGTAATGCCTAACAAATGGAGATTGAGTCGTAGAAAGATATCGAGGATAGAGATTGACCGAGCATTCCAGAGTGCGATATTAATGCAAGTATTGCCAGAATCAGAAGGTGGATAGACAAGATTAGAGATATTGCGTGAAGCAGGAAAATTAGATCTGCGAGAGGACCAGTGAGTAGAAATGGCACTAGGCATAGAGAGAAAAATAGACTTGTTATGACTATCAGGAATTAGATGGAATGATGGGATCAGCACTAAGATGGAATAAAGAAGAGGACCAAATAAAAGGCAAGTTGGCTGTGCTGCATTCAGCATACAATCAACCATACTGGAGTTTAAGAATGGAGACCAGTAAACAACATTGTAAAAAATAGAGGACAGTAGGAAGAAAAGCAAAGAACATTCAGCAGCGCAGAGCTGCACCCAAATCTAGGTGCTGATGTAACAAGTGTCTGTAGCTGGTAGGTGGTAGCCGATGGAAGGGCCGCAGAGAAAGTGGAAAGGTTCAAGTCACATGTCAGAGCGTAGACTAGTACACTGCCCAGAGCCCCCAGAGGGGCAGGCAGCCAGCAGGCAGTCTGACACAGAGATTGCAGTTCTCAGAGTTGGCTCGCCTCCCAACAAAGGGCAGAGTGATGCTATGGGCAGTAGACTAGAGCAGATGTAATAGGCAGGGTAGGGCAATGTTGGGTATGGGTAGCTAACAGCTACCCCAGACTGTACCAGACTTCACCTGGATTAGGCGAAGCATAGATAGTCTTGTGCTGGCAAGCGGGTGGAGCATCCAGGACCACCGGAGGAGCAGGCAGTCCGTAGATGGTTCAAAAGGGGAGCTGAGAAGCCCTCACAACCAGGGGCAGCTTGATGACCGAGCATCACCATATCAGAGAACCAGCCCCCTAGCCTACACAGGGGAATCCAGATTACCACGCCTTAGATCCTTTACATTCCCCTCTAACTAAACGAGCATGACCCACCCCCATATTAACACTCAAATACCTTCAAAGATCTCCCCTAACCTCTTGCACCACTGATACCCAAATGAGAGTATGCACAGGGGAAACTAGACTACAGCGCCTCCACTCTCGCACAATTGCCCCCAATCCCTGGTACACTACCATAGACCAGCAGAACTCCCTTACCCCATTTGACACCCACCAAAGGTCTGCACCTCCTACCCTCTTATCAAATACCTTGCCACTCACTCTGATCACACCGCACACCCCCACCACTGCCAAACCAGAGAACCTTACCTGCGCCCTCATCAATGCTCACTTTGTCTGCGCCCATGTCCCAGACAATCATGATCTCATTCTGGAACATGACCTTGATATCCTGGCCATCACGGAAACCTGGCTACCCGACGCAGCAGGCCCTTCACTGTCTCTCGCAATACCCAATGCTTATTCTATCCTCCGGACAGATAGGTCAGATAACTTGGGTGGAGGAGTCGCAATTATCACCAACACCTCACTCACCATCAGAACAGCTCCCCCTCCCCATGATGCTAGGCTACAAGCTTCTACTCGCTAAAATTGAGCCCCGCCCTCAAACCACCGTAAACATTGTACTCCTCTATCGCCAACCTAACAACATTAGCACGCCGGACTCGGACATCCCCTCCATCATCGCTCCAATTCTCAAACCTAACACGAAGCTCCTACTCCTAGGTGACTTCAATTTAGGCCTTAATAACCCTGCTGATCACAAAGCCACAGCACTTAGCACTCCACTCCTAGAAATGAGGCTGAATCAAGCCTTCACTGACTCCACCCTTGCAAAGGGCCGGACCCTTAACTGGATCCTGAACATCAACCTACTCACTACAGTCCTATCTATCGACTCTGTACCCTGGTCGGATCATTCTCTGATCCGCTTCAACTTAGCCACCGACCCTATCAAGCCCACAAATCTAACATTCACCTTTCCATCACAGTGAGACACGTTTGCAAACTTACTTTAAAGATGATGGAACCCACCATCTGTACCTCTTTAGCGTTGCTACCTTCCAGTCCGATTCTGAAACCATCCTCGCTGCCTACAACTCCACCCTCATTAATGCACTCAATCTGCATGCCCCCCTTAAAACCACAACAGCAAAATTGGTTCACAGAGGAATTAACCATCCTCTGAAAATGGCAACAAGCCCAAGAACACCTATGGAGAATAAACCCTTCACGCTCAACAAAGCAGCCTTTCTCAAAATCGGCAAGTCCTACAAACACGCAATCGTGACTACCAAAGCTAATATCTATAATACCAGAATCAATAACGCTAGCTCGAATACTAGGGAGCTCTACAAAATTCTCAAGGAGCTCGAATCCCCAGCCCCGCCTATCTCAAGCTTCCCAAAAGACAAAGCATGGTGCTCTCTGGTCCAGTCCGTGCTGGCCAATAAAGCCCACAACCTCAGAGAGAAAACATCTTTAGAAAAGTCAGCGTTGCCTACTAACACTGCACCTACCACAGCCCCTATCGCCCCTGCGGAGCCCACCGTCCCCTCTTTCACCTCTTCCCCCCGTCTCGCCGGCTAAGTGCTCCCCACCATCAGTCGCCTTAAAAAAAGGAGACCTCTTCCTTCACACCTTATTAAGATGTGTGCCACCCCCCCTTGCACCCATCATCGCCCAATGTATCAATGCCTCCTTTACCTCCACCAAAGTTCCTAACTCTGTCAAAGAAGCTTGGGTCACCCCCCCTCCTCAACAAACCCTTGCTTGACCCTAGCCTCCCTGCTAACTACCGGCCCATCACCACAGTACCATACCTCCTGATAATTCTGGACCGTACCACCTACACACAGATCCAGACCCACCTGGAAACCCATAACCTTCTTGGCACATGTGAATCAGCTTTCAAACCCAAACATAGCACGGGGTCAGCCCTCCTGGACCTCGTGATTCAGTTGGACAACATCCTTGACGCAGGGGATCTTGCCATCCTCCTTTTACTTGACTTATCTGCAGCATTTGATCTCATGGATCACGATATCCTATGTCACTGCCTCACCTCCACCTTCAACCTCTCAATCGATGCCGCCAAATGGATCAACTCATTCCTGAGAAAACAAACCTCAAGGATCTTCGCAGGGTTGGAAGCAGCCGATCCTATCCCCGTCTCCTATGGGGTCCAACAAGGGTCATGCCACTCACCCACCCTATATAATATGTACACCAAACCTATTCCCTACACTAACTACGCTGACGACACACAAGTACTTCTCAAACTCACAGGTCACCATGATCTTGACTCCGCCAATATCAACCGAGTTTACAGCATCCTTCATGCATGGTTTGCCACCCACCACCTATGCCTAAATGATGGTAAAACAGAGCTCCTCATCATAGGCTCCCCCCATCGCCTTAAACTCCTTGACCCGTCCTTCGCCTCCTTCTCTTTCGACGGAAAGATTACACCTGTTTCTAGCTCTGTCAAAATTCAAGGAGCCCACCTTGACTCTGAACTCGCCATGCACAAACACGTCAAAGCGTTTTCCTCTTCTGCAGCCTACTGTACTAAGCTCATTGACATCTCGAGAAAATTCCTTTCCCTTGAGAGCTGCCTCACCCTTGCCAGAGCCATCATAGGGAGTAAACTGGACTACTGCAACATAATCCTCGCAGGAACCTCCCCCAAAAATGTAGCTAAACTACAAGTGATCCAAAACAAGGCCCTTCAAGCAATTTGGGGCCGGAATAAATCCGACCATATATCTCGGGTCAGACGTTAAGCTCACTGGCTGCCAGTCAAAGCACATATTGAGTTCAAGATCCTCTCTATCCCCCACCGGTTCATCCATAAGACTGCTTCTATATACCTTGCGCCTATCCAAAAACCATTCACGCTTCCTGCGATCCTCCACATCCTTCTCCCTTGTGACTCCTAGATTCACCAGATAAAGACCTGGAGGTGCTAGTTTCACTGCCTTAGCTCCTACCTTATGGAACGCACTGCCCACGTCCTTAAGGAACGCGCTCCCACATCCTTACAGGATGAGCTATCTTACTTGATCTTCTTCCAAAAACTCAACTGCTCGGTTTAATAAATATGACTAATTCTTTACCGTTCCTGCGCTCCTCTGTAACCAAGTGATTTTTTCTAACTGGTTCCTTACCATGATTCTGTACCATGTTTTTATTTTTATTTCCTCTTCTTTTCTTTCATTTTTGTAACCAATGTAATCTAGCGCTGTGATACTTCTGGGTCATGGGTGCTATCAATAAATGTCATAATAAAAGAAATAAATAAAATTTAAATAAATACCCTGGGAAGAAGGGATATGGTCTCATAAGCCAAGAGAGTATGAGAATAGACGAGACAGCACTAAAGTAAGATCCCAGGAAAGAGACATTATACAAGGTGATGAAGTCCCACGTAATCTAACCAATGGTCAATTGAGAGACAATAACGCAAGAGACCAGAGTGAGCAAATGTATTTAAAGACTTGTTGGCCACGACATACCCTTAAAGTAAGCGCCCAATCCAGGAGTGTTATCCAAGAATTAAAAGGGCGCATGGAGGAGATATCCAGGCTTTATTGGAGGAGATTATAAAGAGAGGAAATGGGTGAAACAGAGACATTTCATCCGGAGACTATTGTAGAAATCACCAACCAAATAAGGATCTTCTCTTGGATAAGTCTATGTTGTTTATTTTAGTGGTAGGGTCAGGTACAGTTAGGTTTGGACTAAGGAAAGTTTTATTTGAGGACTTCCTGACGACTGATGAGCACCCTTTGTTCTTTTAGATAGGTATGGTGAACCCTTTAGCGATGGGGAAAGTTCGGCCGTATCTATATAATTTCATTAAAAACCACTAACCTGTCCTTCAAGTGTCTGACTCCTTCATCCGACCCGCCGCACTCCCTATAGGTAGTACCTAAAACATTGAAGGTGAGAGCATCCATCCTACTGGTCGTGTTCAAGTCTGTGTAATAGGGTTCTGACATAGCCAAGTTTAATGCTGTTGACTACATGGTATAACAAGGGTGTTGGACGAACGTCCCTTCTGCTTGGGAGGAAATAAGGTTCCCAAACAGACCCAACTCTAATAGCAGGCAAGAAAGGAGGGCCTGGTGTATGAACCTCAGTGAATCGCTTTCGAAATGTAAATCAATCGGGCCCTGATATGCCCTGGAAAGTGCTGAACAAGAAAAGAAGCCAAGTGTGCAAGGATCATATTATGGAGTGGTACATCACCAACCCATGCTCCCAAAATGAAAGCTGTTGTTGCTTTTCCAAGAGAATGTTCTACAAATGGCCAATAATGATCTGAGACAGAGCCATCAATGTGCAGAGAAAACCTAACAGAAATATCTGCCATGGCTTTATTGGTTATAGGGGTTCCCCGAAGTCAATCAATATTGTCAGAGCTGCCCTACATGTCAACTAAAGGGTAAGGCAGTGGTTGCAAAGGCACCTTCCATGAAATGCCCTTGAGCAATAAGCTCTTTTTCTGGTGTGGCATTGACTTGATCGGGCCATTAGATTCCTCCAGCCAGGCACTCCGATACATGTTGTCTTTCTTGATTATGCTACCCATCACCCAGTGGTGCTCCTGTTATGGGGCTGCGACGAATCAACTTCCCGGGCTCTAGTGGTCCAGGGATGAATATCTGTTTCTAAACCATCAATCAGCCCCACATCTTTAGTACATCAGAAGAGATCTGAACAGATTGGAAACACAAGCAAATTATAAACTTCCTTGTCCCATTTTGATAACATGGACGGAATGTCAGGCTTATCTCTGAAAGGTCGTGGATCGTTGGTTAGTTGCAACACAGCAAAAATACAATTATTACTCAACGATAAAGGGAACAGTCCAGTCAAGGTTGTATCAAAATATCTACTTTATTATTATAATAACAGACAGTTCTAGTACACTACAAAATACAACCCGCCCTGTTAAGAAACGTAGAGGATACAGTTTCAAAGAAGGAAAAGGGATACACTCTGGATACTGACAGGAGGGTAGTTGGTATAGTAATTAATCTCAATACTTCAAGGATACTTGGTTCCAGCACAAAGGGAGCAATGGGTCTTAAAATGTCTCTAGGGGCCTTCAGAGAAGGACCGGGGGACAGAACCACAATGTACATTGTACTGTAGGTGTTCTTGGTGCTCGACAGGGTCGAGTCGGTTATAGGACGCTTTACAACTTCTGCAACAGAGTTCAAGATCAGAGACAACTGCGGCAGGCAGTTCGGCGAGCGAAGCTGGGTGGAAGGCTGCAGGCTGGCCTACACAGCGGGTTGGGGTTATAAAGCACAGGTTGAGGTGTCTCGGATGGCTTTAGCGACTGCAGCGTACCAGTCAGCGTTGCAGTCGGTTGCAGCTCGATGGGCTCGACTGGGTGGCAAATGTCCTTTAAGGCATATGCCGGTAGATGCTTGTTGATGCCCTCCTCCTAGCTTTTTCTCTGGGCTTGTGCCATCCTTTAAGGCGCACGGCCCAAAGCTGAGGAGAGTGGTGCAGGCAGCTACCTTGTCCTTGGTTTGGTTCAGAGACTCTCTGGCACTTCCCACCTAGTAAGCTTTCTGCAGAGCCTAGCAGAGCATGCTGTGTGCTTGCTGGGTACCAGTTCTGGAGCTGCAGATGTTCCTCTGGATTTGGTATCTCCCTCTGTTCCCTGGAGATGTTTAGGGGGCGTATCTTGCCTGCCTCTTTGGAGGTTCTGGCCTTCCTTCGCTGGCGGAAGATGTAAGACAGACTGTACCTTCAGCTTGGGTCCAATGATGCGTTCTTCTTGCTACTCCTTGCAAAGTCTTCAGATGATCTGCCAAAAGAGGGTCTCAGCCCTCTTTATAGCCAAATGAGCCACAGTGATTGGTGTAGGCTAAGCCTAACTTAATGAACCAACCCTGGGTTCCCACCAACAATCTCCTTTATGCGTGAGGTCATAACCAGAGTGCTTTGCAACAGAAAAGGTAAAGGGGTGAAAATATGTAATACTAAGTCCCCCCATCTTCCTGTCTGTTGCAAAGGGTCTCTTTGGTTAATGGTGCTCTCTGTGGTTCCTGGGTAAAGTGGCAGGTCTCCCTTGAAGCTGCAGCAAGACCAGACCTTCTGTCTCTGTCAAACCACATACTGCTACCTTCTGAATGGGGTCTCCTTGCCGGGATGACTACTGTTTACATCCAGTGTTAGACATGAATTTCACTGTCAGTCGATACTGAAGGTGGGAGCTGGCATCAGGTTGACACAGTGCACATGAAAGGGTGTTTGGGGTTTCCCGTCTCCTTTATTGGCCTTTGCAGTCAGGCCCCATGTGGGCCTGTTTGATTTAAACTCTGATTAGTATGCACATGCTGCCACCAGCTACTGGGTTCAACAAAAGGACAGAATGGAACCATGGAGCCTTTGTTAGTTAATTAGGCTGGCCATGGCAGGGGAAGTTTTGGTCCTCCCCTTCTGAGATGACATGGTGTGCTCCTGGCTGCCATATCTGTAAGGAACTCATGGTGGCAACAAGTAAGACTGACACAGTTCAAGGGTGTTTATTGAACATTGAATTCTGTATGCAGGTTGAAAAACGCCCAATCTAAATCTAAGATGGGAGCAAGCATCAACCATCAAATGAAAAATAAGGCAGCCCTAGTGGCGTTGTATCAAATAAAAGGGCCTAGACTAAGAAACCTATTGCCAAACCTTACTACTAATACAAAAAAGGGCTGTGGCATAGTTCTCAAGAAAAGAAAGAAGTGTTCTCAAATAATATGTCTGGATGCGGTAGCCTGGATCTCCTGTAACGCTCACCTGATTCTCGCAGAGGCGCCGGTCTTGACTGGGCGACTACCGTATCTTCAAAGGTGATGTGCAGCACCCGGTTGGCTCTTTGGGCTGGACCTCTGTGCCCTGTATGCCTGAAGTGCAGAGTAAGATGTCTGCAGATAGAAAATACGGGGTTAATGAACTGGGGTTATTGGGGTGTCCCTATCTCTTTCCTCTTCTCCTCTCCTGTAGACCCCCACAGGTTAACGCTCTCACCTTAGGTAAGTGAATGCCGAGCTCTCCATCTGCCTCGGGGCAGGGTGCTGTAGCCAGTTTCTTCACTGGATAGGTAGCGCAGGCCTCTTGACTTCAGAGGACTGCTGTCCGTCGTTTACTGCACGAACGGTAAGTTTCGAGTAACTCAAATGTCTTTAAAGTCTTTAATAATGATGTCTCTTGTTTTGCAGGGTTCCGGCGATGGCGGATGACGGGCTGAAGTGAGTTGAAGATGGAGCCCGTGTGATGAATAGAAGCGCCTGGAAGCACGTAAGTAAGCGCTTGTTGCCAGCTTCACAAAGCGCTCTAACTGTCTTTTTATTTTGCAGGTACAAGTTCGGAGCGGCTGCAGGGTGCCAGGATACCCACTGGGTTAGATGTGGAAAGGAGTAATGGCACGTGAGTATTAAAGTTCCCCAATGTCTTTAAACGCACCTTGTTTTGTCTTTCAGATGCGAGATGCAGCGCCGACGGCCTCCGGAGCGTGCGAAGAGTTGGTAAGCTTTTGTCTTTCAGATGCCGGAATGCAGTGTGAAGACCTCCGGAGCGCACGAAGAGTAGGTAAGCCTTTGCCTTTCAGATGCCGGAATGCTAACCTGTTCTTTCTTGTCTTTATAGGTGTTGCTGAAGACTGGATTCAGGATGGTAAGCCTTTTTATTTAGGCCCAGGACCGGATGCAGAAGACACGATGAGCGTTCTGCTGCAGAGGGTGCAGAATAACGCAAAGCAAGATTCATCCACCGGGTGTGGTTTAAATAGCCTCCTGTAGTGCTTAGGTGTCTCCTTCCACAGCCACGCCTAAGTAAGAAAAGAGTTCCTGGTAAAAAAAGAGTTCCTGCCTTCCAGAAGAGTTCCAGTGTTCTGAATCTAGGGAGTGGCTCCAGCCCCACCCAACAGGAAAAGTAGTTCCAAACAGAAGAGGATCAGAGGCTCAACTGGCAGGCAAGTAAGCAGCATGGTCTGCTGCAGGTAAGTCCACCCAAGCATTATGAGCCCGGCGCTTCCAGCGCTGGGACTGGGCATATTTATGAGCCTGGTGCCACTGGCGCCAGGACTGGGTCCAAAAGGTCCCAATTGGGACTGGTTGGCACTCGGAACCTGGGTTATGGATCTGCTTCCAAGGGAGTTGGGAAAACCCTGACCTTTTGGAAGCAGAGATCATGACAGTACCCCCCCTCAAGGCCCCTCCCAAACCGGGCTTCTCCGGGGGTTTTGGCTTGTCAGGAAATGTTCGGTGAAATCTTTTGATTAGGCGAGGAGCGTGGACATATTCAGCAGGTTCCCAGGTTCTCTCTTGGGGGCCGTAGCCTTTCCAGTCAATTAGGTAGAATAGTTTAGATTTGGAGATCTTGGAGTCCAGAATGCTTTTGACTTCAAACTCGAGTTCTCCATCAACTAGGATAGGTTTTGGAGATTTGGTTAGTCGGGTTTGAGGTTGCACGGGTTTTAATAGAGAGACGTGGAAGACCGGATGTATCTTCATGTGCGGGGGCAAGTCCAACTTGACCGCTACTGGGTTTACTATGGTAGTGATGGAATAGGGACCAAGGTATCTTGGGTTGAATGTGCGTGGCCCTTTTAGAGATAGATATCTGGTGGATAACCAGACTTGATCCCCTACTTGATAGTGAGGGGCTTCCTTCCGATGTTGATCTGCTCCTTTCTTGTATTGTTCTTTAGCCCTTTGAAGGTGAGAAACAGCTTCCTTAAAGGCTTGGGTGATTGTAGAATGCAGGTAGTCTACTGCTGGTGTTTCAAGATCTTGGAGGGGATCCAACTCCGAGGTTCGAGGGTGACTGCCGTACAAAAGAAAAAACGGGGTTTTCCCAGTTCCCGAATGGACAGAGTTATTGTAGGCATATTCGGCTATGCAAAGGATGTCTTTCCAAGTTTTTTCAGTTTGTTGCAGCATGCAGCGTAAATACTGTTCCAGAGTTTGATTGGTCCTCTCGGTTTGTCCGTCGGTCTGAGGGTGGTGACTGGTCGATAGTCTCACATCAATTTGAGCCGACCGACAGCAACTTCGCCAAAAATGAGAAATAAATTGACTACCTCGATCCGAAATTAGAACCGAAGGAAAACCGTGCAGTCGGACGATGTTTTCGAGAAATTCTCGGGCCAGAGTTGCTGCTGTTGGCAAGCCTTTGAGCGGAATGAAATGCACCATCTTGGAGAATAAGTCCACGATTACTAGAATAGTATTGTATCCGGAGCATGGAGGTAGATCGGTGATGAAGTCCATAGAAAGCGTATGCCAAGGGCGAGGTGGGATGTCAATAGGGCGTAAGAGGCCTGCTGGTCTTTCCTTTTGACTCTTGTTTTGGGCGCATACTCCACAGGACATTATAAAGTCTCTGATATCTTTTTTCCAAGACGGCCACCAGAAGTAGCGCTTGATCTTTTCTGAGGTCTTGGCTATACCGGGATGACCTTCCATTAAAGAGTCGTGATAACAAGAGATTACTTTTTTCTGTAAATCTGTGCTGGGTAGGTATAACCGTTCTTGGAAATACAATAAATTGTCCTTTACTGCAAAGTCCTTTCCCTGCAGATGCCAATTCTGTATGTCTGCTGGAGTTACAAGTTGCCTGGCTTTATCCTTAACTTCCTCTATGGATTCTGTGGTGATTACACCCAGAATTCTTTGTTCGGGAATGATTGGTACAGGTTTAGGGTTGATCAAGTGTTCTTCCACTCCCATCCGAGAAAGGGCATCGGCTTTACCGTTCTTGGTACCAGGTCGATAGGTAATTATGAAGTCAAACTCGGCAAAGAATAATGCCCAACGGAGTTGTCTAGAGGATTGGGCTTTTGCGGTTTTCAAATATTGCAGGTTTCGGTGATCCGTAATCACAGTTACTGTGTGTCGGGCCCCCAGCAGATAATGCCGCCAAGCCTGAAAGGCAGACTTGATAGCCAGAAGTTCCTTGTCAGTAATCGTGTAATTGACTTCAGGAGGCGAGAATTTGCGGGACCAAAATGCCACGGGATGCAACTGATTGGTTACCGGGTCCTTTTGTGATAGAACTGCCCCCATGGCAAGGCTTGAAGCATCAGTTTCCACGATATAGGGGAGTTCGGGGCGAGGGTGTTTTAAGATTGGTGCAGAGATAAATTTAGTCTTCAAATCCTGGAAAGCTTGTTCCGCCTCGGTAGACCATTCAAAACGTTTGTTTTTCTTTAACAAGGCAGTGATGGGCTGGACTATTCGAGAGAACTCGGGGATAAACCTGCGGTAAAAGTTAGCGAAGCCTAACATGCTTTGCACACCTTTTACGGAGGATGGTGATGGCCATTTGAGAACTGCATCGACCTTCTTTGAATCCATACGCACTCCGCCAGGTGATAATATGAATCCCAAGAATTCAACTTCAGTCACGTTGAAAACACATTTTTCCAACTTAGCGAAAAGTTTGTGTTGACGCAATCTTTCGAGGACCATTTTCACGTGTTTCCGATGTTCAGATTCCGATGAAGAATAAACGAGAATGTCGTCGATGTAAACAACAACACACACATCTATGAGCTCTCTGAGGACATCGTTCATAAAATATTGAAAGGCGGCCGGGGCATTGCAAAGTCCAAAGGGCATGACCTGATATTCAAATAGCCCATACTTGGTGCGGAAGGCCGTCTTCCATTCATCGCCCTCTTTTACTCGTACCAAGTGGTAAGCTCCTCTAAGATCCAGCTTTGTATATATGCATGCTTTTCTGACTAGGTCCAGGAGTTCAGGGATCAAAGGTAACGGATATCTATTCTTAACGGTGATCTGGTTCAGGGAGCGATAATCGATACAAGTTCTAAGGTCTCCTTCCTTTTTTGGAACGAAGAACAAAGCTGAAGAGGCAGGGGACTTGGAGGGACGAATAAACCCATTTGCCAGGTATTGATCCAGGTATTGTCGAAGGTGAAGGTTCTCAGGCTCGGTGAGGGCATACATTCTACTACAAGGAGGAGTAGATCCAGGTATCAGGTCTATCTGGCAGTCATAAGACATATGAGGAGGTAGAGAGTTAGCCTGCTCCTTCCGGAAAACATCTTGGTATTCTAGGTATTCGGGAGGTAACTGGGGAGTCTCTGAAGAAATTGCTGCCAGTGCAACACCAGGTGGAGGGTGACACGTAGAGACACATTCTGGAAACTGGACCGTTCTTGCTCGCCAATCGATCAGAGGATTGTGTTTCTCTAACCAAGGTATTCCTAGAATAATCTGGAACTGAGGGGCCTTGATCACATCGAACACGATCTTCTCATGGTGTCCATCTTGACTTACTAGCGTCACCTCTTGAGTGGTGTGCGTTACTGGCCCGGAAGCTATCTCCGTACCATCCACCGTAGTAATGACGTCCTTTACAGCCTTGGGACAAAGAGTTAGATTCATCCTCAAAACCATTTCATGATCCACATAATTGCCGATGGCACCGCTGTCGACGTAAGCTTCAATTGCAAGTAATCGACCCGGATTATCAGGGCTAATGAGGACCATAGGTATCACGAAATGCGAGGTCACGGAACTGGTTTTCACGCTCGGCAAGAGGACCTCTATTCTTGTCGGGCGAGGTCGTTTCCCTGCTCAGAGTTTGTAACTGTGGTAACTGCAGCTCCTACTGCCTTCTTGGCAGGTTTCACCGGACAGTCTCGAAGAAAGTGCCCTGAGTTTCCGCAATATAGGCATAATTGCAACTGTTTTCTCCTTTCCCGCTCCCTTTGTGTTAGAGGACCTTTCAGACCCCCTATTTGCATGGGTTCCCTGGAGTCTACTCCTTTGGAAGGAGTTGGCGGTTTGGAAAATACTCGAGCATCAAACTTGTAACGATCGGCCTTCCTGTTCTGCAGTCTGTGATCTATTTGAACGACCAAGTCTATATAATCCGAACAGTCTTGTGGGGGATTCACTACTTGGGCTAAAACGTCTTTGAGCTCTCCACATAGACCTCTATAAAACAGCGTAATCCTTTTGTCCTCAGGCCATTGTGTTTCCACTATTAGTCTATTGAAAGATGCAATATAAGCCAAAAGGTCTTGATTACCCTGTCGCAACGAAAGAAGCTCATTGTCCAAGGCCTGCCCCTGTGCATGTCTTTCGAACAGTTTTTCCATACTAAGCTGAAAGGCTTGAAAATCATGGAGAACCGGATCATCTTGATTAACTAGAGGGATCGACCAGTCTGCCGCATTGCCACTAAGGTACGAAAGTACAAAAGCTACTTTAGCTTGATCAGTTGGAAAGGCTGCTGGCCGGCATAAGAAGTGCAACCGGCACTGATTGATAAATACCGCAAACCTCTTTGGGTCACCAGAAAATCGTTCGGGCGGAGCCAGAGGTACATTCCCAGGTAGGTTGATCTGCACTGGATTCATAGAGGATGTTGAAGGAAGATTTGCCCCTGATGCGGGTAGCGGGGTCTGTCCGGGTTGTGACTGTAGCAATTGTCTAGCAAGATCATCTGTTCTCTCCTTGGAAATAATTAGTTCCCTTCTTAGAGCGTTCGTTTCCTGACGAGCTGCATGCACTTCTGCCCTTAGTTCCCCAAGTAACCGGGCTAGGTGGTCAGTATCCGAGGTTTCCATAGCGCCTGGGCGAGAGTTTTGCGGTAGGCTTTGCGTTCTGTAACGCTCACCTGATTCTCGCAGAGGCGCCGGTCTTGACTGGGCGACTACCGTATCTTCAAAGGTGATGTGCAGCACCCGGTTGGCTCTTTGGGCTGGACCTCTGTGCCCTGTATGCCTGAAGTGCAGAGTAAGATGTCTGCAGATAGAAAATACGGGGTTAATGAACTGGGGTTATTGGGGTGTCCCTATCTCTTTCCTCTTCTCCTCTCCTGTAGACCCCCACAGGTTAACGCTCTCACCTTAGGTAAGTGAATGCCGAGCTCTCCATCTGCCTCGGGGCAGGGTGCTGTAGCCAGTTTCTTCACTGGATAGGTAGCGCAGGCCTCTTGACTTCAGAGGACTGCTGTCCGTCGTTTACTGCACGAACGGTAAGTTTCGAGTAACTCAAATGTCTTTAAAGTCTTTAATAATGATGTCTCTTGTTTTGCAGGGTTCCGGCGATGGCGGATGACGGGCTGAAGTGAGTTGAAGATGGAGCCCGTGTGATGAATAGAAGCGCCTGGAAGCACGTAAGTAAGCGTTAGTTGCCAGCTTCACAAAGCGCTCTAACTGTCTTTTTATTTTGCAGGTACAAGTTCGGAGCGGCTGCAGGGTGCCAGGATACCCACTGGGTTAGATGTGGAAAGGAGTAATGGCACGTGAGTATTAAAGTTCCCCAATGTCTTTAAACGCACCTTGTTTTGTCTTTCAGATGCGAGATGCAGCGCCGACGGCCTCCGGAGCGCACGAAGAGTAGGTAAGCCTTTGCCTTTCAGATGCCGGAATGCTAACCTGTTCTTTCTTGTCTTTATAGGTGTTGCTGAAGACTAGATTCAGGATGGTAAGCCTTTTTCCTTAGGCCCAGGACCGGATGCAGAAGACACGATGAGCGTTCTGCTGCAGAGGGTGCAGAATAACGCAAAGCAAGATTCATCCACCGGGTGTGGTTTAAATAGCCTCCTGTAGTGCTTAGGTGTCTCCTTCCACAGCCACGCCTAAGTAAGAAAAGAGTTCCTGGTAAAAAAAGAGTTCCTGCCTTCTAGAAGAGTTCCAGTGTTCTAAATCTAGGGAGTGGCTCCAGCCCCACCCAACAGGAAAAGTAGTTCCAAACAGAAGAGGATCAGAGGCTCAACTGGCAGGCAAGTAAGCAGCATGGTCTGCTGCAGGTAAGTCCACCCAAGCATTATGAGCCCGGCGCTTCCAGCGCTGGGACTGGGCATATTTATGAGCCTGGTGCCACTGGCGCCAGGACTGGGTCCAAAAGGTCCCAATTGGGACTGGTTGGCACTCGGAACCTGGGTTATGGATCTGCTTCCAAGGGAGTTGGGAAAACCCTGACCTTTTGGAAGCAGAGATCATGACATCTCCCTTCCCCATGTTTTGGACATGGGGTAAGATGGGAGCTTGGAGCACAGTACAGTCTTGGGCTTCTCCAGCACGAGATGACAGTTCAATTGGCAGCTCTCAGGACCATTGATGGCCAAGTCTCATTTCCTTCGAAATTCTCATGCCTTCGAGGGCCTAATGTGCTCAATATACCAAATAAAAGTTCCTTTTACAAAGTTCAGTTTACAATGTTCGCTGGGTGATGGGTTCACCCCTGTGTCTCCCTCTTCTGGGTGCTGACCCTTCTCAATTATTTACCACAGTTTCACATAGGGTAATGGCTTCACCTCTGGGTCCCCCCTCTTCTGGGCGCTGACCCCTCATGTATCGCATTCCTACAAATTATATTTTAGTTCTTTTTCTCTTGGAACTTTGGATGATGGCTTCACCCCTGGATTTCCCTCGGCCGGGCTTAGATCCCTCTTGACTGTCAATACTTGGGTCAGGGCTTCACCCCTGGATCTCTCTCGTCGGGCTTGGACCCCTCTCAAATCTCTGGATCTCCCTCGGTTGGGCTCGGACCCTTCTCTTCTTTATAGCAGGATTCACTTCCTTTTCAATGTCTTTTCAAACAGTTCATAGTGGATATCCCTCACCAAGTCCACGTCTGTCAACACACTGTTTCTCAGGACTTTAGACTTTGCCCCTCTCATCAGCATCCCTTGGTCGGATTCACTCTTGCTAACTTCACATTCACGATTCAATGTTGGTGGGATTCATTTCCCTTTCTTTCACACAGTTTGTAGATGAAAGTCTATCGATTGCACAGGGATTTTGCTTGATCCTCAGTATGACCACTTTGACCTATTCCACTGGCCCTCCTATGGCCTGCTGCTATCTGTAGTTTCTCTGCGATCAGAGTCGCTTGAGTTAGCACCCACGTGGTGCCGATTTCCCTCTGCTGCTGGTCTCCCCTTTACACTTTTACAATTCGTTCACAGTTCCTTGAACTTGGTTGAAACTTACCAATTTGCGATTCTCTCACTCAACACAGCCCGGTTCTTATCAATTCTCCCCTCGACTCACCGGCTGTGATGAACCGCTTGGCTTTTGGCTTTTCTGGAGTCCAGGTCGGTACCACGGGCACGGGAACTTCAATCGCTTCTGCTTATCGGCATAGGCTTGCCCCGTGTACCATTGACATCTGCTGCAAGACACTTGTGCTATTGTTCGCAGTCTTAGGCTTTCTTCCTCAAAGGTTCTGTGGGCCTGGGATGAAAAGTGCAAGGTCACTTCTCTCCTCTCCACTCTCTCGATTCCTGCCGCCTTTCTCCTTCGTTTGAACTACTGTGCCTGCTTAGCCGTCTCGTTGTGCTGTCTGCTGTGCTCATACTGTGCTCTCTGGCTCCACCTTTTATCCCTGTGGGGAAGGGGAAGGTGTGTCAGGTGTGTGTGATTCTGATCAATTGCCTGACTTTGCCTGACCCTTGTATTGGGTCATGTCAGATAAACGGCTCTGGTGTTAGTCCATTGTCTTTTGTGCTGTGCGAAAGTGTTCGTGTTAGAAAGAAAAGGTAGGTGGGGGGTAGTGGTTTTGAATGGCATACATGAGAGGATGGGAAAATGGTGTCAAAGGACTGGGGATACCATGTCTCACCCGTCAGTGTCCCACTCCCCGAGCACCCCCCTTCCAGGTGATCCTCCGTCCCTGGTCCACGCCCAGGAACTGGATCCAATAACGATGGCCATGTCCTGGCCACCTGAATGACGGATCCTTGAGGTTCAAACAGGGAGACACCTAAATATGACAGAGCAGACTGTGTCCACCCAGAGTACACAGGGGCCTAATAAAGTCGTGCAGGGAGCATAGGAAATTTGTGCATGTTAGCCCCACATATTTTCCAGAGGTTGATCTACCATCATTCGATTTCATTAAAAAGTTTAGAAAAACCCCAGGCGAGCGCACTCTCACTGTGTGGATGGTCGAATTCCTCACAGGGCCACTCCTACCCCACAATTGTGAGACATTCTTATACAATTAATATTTTATAACCCGTTTAACACTATAGACCAGCCGCTAAGTGCGGGACCGAGATTCGAACCAGTGTTGCTCCTCGTCTTGCTTCCAAGAAAAAACTGTTACCCCCGAGCTATGCTCTCGGCCTGACTATTCTTCTCTTGTGTCGGTTTTCCCAGTGAGCTATTACAAATGAAGGAAGCAACTATATTTCACCTTTCTTAAAAAGAATTCTGCTACACTCTACAAAGCAAGCAGACATGGATTTTTGTATATCATACTCAAACAGATGGCGTAGTGGAGAGGTTTAACCAGACCATTCAATAAATGATTTTAAAATGATTGGGACAAAGAGAAAGGATTGGGATATGGTTCTGCGTCTGATCCTCATGTTATACCAACCCCATTTGGTTACTGGGCCTTCCTTGTCAAGCTACTACTTGGGTGAAACACCTGCACTCTTCTGGATATACTCTGAGGGAAATAAGAACAACAACCGCAAGAGCAATGAACCCTGGTAAAGTATGTAATGACCTAACGCAAAATCCTCAGTTCATGCAGGACATAGCAGCCAAAAACCTAGAAACATACTGCAACAGAGGAACCCAGTTCTGGGTGTTCCAACCAGAGGACAAGGCAATGGCATAACGTATGATTGTGAACAGAATGCTGGCTCATTGGGAGGGCCATGTTGGGTAATGCAGCCGAACCAGACTTCTCTGAATGTCTGCTCATAGCGGAACATGCAGAATATCAGAAAATATTTTGTGTGCGGAAACTGTCTGGCATTGAAGACATTATAATTGGGAATACACTGTTCTTGGTGCAGCAAACCAAACTCATGGACATCATGCATAGGAAAATAGAATTGTTTTTGCATTTGCCAGTCCATACTACTTTGACTGAACACATCATTCAGACCAAACCAGAGGCCATTATCAGGTTGCATCCCTACCACATTCCAGGAGCCTGGAGAGTAGTGGGACAAGGCAAGATGGAAGAGATTCACAGAATGGGAATAATAAACCCTATTCAAGCCACTTGTGTAACATTCCCAAACCTTATGGTTCCAAATGGTCTTTCTATGATTTGAAAGACAAGTTAAGAAGGAGTTGACAAGGAATGGCAGTGTGGAGGAGTTGGAGAGGAAGAGGGGAAAGGGAGGAAAGTGGAGAGGGAAGCACACGTCCCAAATGATGGGGTGTGTGGGTATGGTAGGAGGAGAAACACGCATGTGGCGATGCGTTGCAGAGGTCTGGCAGGAGACATCAGGAGGTAAGGTGGAGAGAGAGAATTCAAAGAGTGTTCCGTAGGTACAAGCAGAAGTTGGAGCAGGATGGAGGAAAGCAAGAATCAACCGAGACCAATAGTTTCAGGACCTTCCTGCAAGAAGGTAGTCTGAGGCCTAACAAGCAGCCCCCAGTGCCTCTGACTCAGCTAATTCATACCAAGAGCCGACTGCCCAAAATGTTAACCCTAATTGGTGACTTCTTTCCTGCTTGGCTCTTTGGACAGTGCAGTGATGCAGGCACGAAACCAGTTAATGGCTTGGAGAGAAAGACGACAGGGAATGTCCACTCTGCCACCTTTATACCCCTACCTTGAAACAAGAATATAGACAATAAAGGAGAATTAAATCTTCCAAGAAAGAATGTGACACCATGGAGAGACTGAAAGATACTCTGAAATAACTTTTTTGGAAGAATTTGAGAACTGGTGAAAAGGCATTCTAGCCATTGCTTTTGAACACCATTGAGCCCATTTCATGGGGAAAAGGAGCAGTGCCAAGCCTCTGAAGGAGGGTTGTTGGACGAAGGAAAGAACCACTGTATAGGAAATGTTATCGCTGTTTTAGTTTGATTGCCCTTGTTTACTGGTCTTATCGTGTCCCAATGGAACTCACTGGTATCAAGAAACCATTTAACAAATTTGGCAGCTTAAAATGGAATCTGTCAGGTTTTATTGTTTCATGTCTCCTTGCTGATACCATATTCTTTTTTAATTCTGTATTCTCTCATATCAATTTTGATTTTGTTCTGAACCTCACAGCTGTCTCTTACCTCACATCATATCTATAAAATACAGCTAGCAAAGTCTGTATTAATACCATATATATGTTTCTGACCACCATGTCTCATTCCACCAAAGAACATTACTTTAAATACAGACAATCTAAACTGAATCGCAGAAAGATATTTTGGACAAAATATTTTAACATCTGTTTTTATTTGTATTCACTAAGCTAGTTTGATTGTGAATTGTTTAACAGTAAGTGGTAAGCTCTAGCTACTACTTCTTTGTATGAACTAGTATCTAATTTTGAATGTTTTCTCCAATGTAGTAACCTTTATTGTGTTTCTTTTCCAGTCAAGGAAAAATTCTTGACAGTATTCAGTACTTGGAAAAATTCATTGAAATTGCCAAAAGCAACAACATGGGCCAAAGTCTAATAGAAGCATGTACATACCTTGGGGAAATTTACAACACAAGTGTGAGTATTACTTTTGCAAGTGCCATGCTTTAATATGTAATGAAAAATAAATGTTCCTATTCTCCATGATTGGAAGTCTGCCTCGTATCAGCTGTTTGATCTGCGATGAAGTGTCCAACATAACACACAAGACAAAAGTACAGTTACCACCCACATTTTAACACAAAGGGCGGTGGGATGAACTCCTACAGGGACAGATGTTTCACCTAAATGTCAAAAGAGAATAGCTATACCAAAGTGTCAGGAGGGATAACTCAATGGTATTTTAAGCTCTCAAATCACAGAAGTGGTCTCCCTCTGATTTTTACACATGGGCTCCCTCTGATATTTACATATCCTCAGGACAGTTTGCCTGAGGAACACCAACTATTCTTAAATCGGTCAGGATGGGCAAAATGTGTGTAAACCTATGTAGGGACCACTGATAATTACAACTTTTCCTAATCTAATACACTCAGTATTAAGGTTATAGCATCCAACTCCTGGTTTACTCTACTTGGTTAGTTCCTTTCTCTCGTGGCAAGGCATAAAATAAGCAGGGTCGTATAGCAATTTGCTAATCAATTCTGTAGGTTTGCTAATTAAATTGACACTTGCTTTAGCAAAGATAGCTATTTAAGTTACCCTGTTAAATTAAAGCACAGCTTGCCCTGCATTCCTCTCTTGTCCGCAGGCCCCTCTCGACCCTTTCTTGCTCTGTTCACTGCAGTAATCATCTCCTCCACTCTTAAGTGCTGAAGGCACGCCCCTGAATGTCACACCAAAACAAATACAAACCCCTAGGGAAAAAAGGCCCACGCGATCTTATAAGGATGACAAGTTTTTATCTCACACAAAGATGAGACCAACAGCAAAGAATTCTGCTGCCAAAAACGTTATGCAGAAAAAAGCTACAAGCAGAATCTTATAAGGAGACACAGTGTCATAGGTTACGTCATTGTATACATTGAAAACCCACGCGGCTGGTTGGTGTGCACCTATACATGATCAGCCTGCTCCATAAGAGATGCCAGGTCATTGGTTCCAGCCCAGTCCATCCGTCTTCCATCACATAGGTGCTGCAGAGATCATCTTCTTCTCACTAACGAAGGTCAAAGAACAACTTAACTACACTCCTAACACAATGCTACTTCATTATTATACTGTGCACCAGGAAGGCTTTCATTTTATTTTAAAGTGTTTTTATTAAGATTTTCAAAAACAAGTTACATTCTGAATAATCATAAAGATGTATAGCATTTATCAGTGAAATAGGGGAAAGGGGAGAGATGAAGGGAAAAAGGGGAAAACTTATAACAAGTAACATAACTTAAATAAACAACGAAGGTCTTCACAGTCCCATGTCTGCTTCTGGAGCTAGTGTGGGGAGGGGCGGGGCGGGTGCACAGTTCGTATCAGGGAGGTGTGTTTTCTGGGTGGAGCAAAACGGATTGTCATGGAGTTAGGGGCAAGCTTGTGACCAGGGTTTGTGGGTGGGTTTTCCAGGCTTCATAGGTCATGACTGGGCCTTTCCCAGACTTGATTACGCCTTCCCCCATAGTGTAGTTTCCGCATCTGACCAATGTTCTAGGTCCTTCAGCCATTTAGTGTAGCGGGGGCCGGTTGAGGTTTTCCATGTCATAGCGATTGCCCTTTTGGCCAATATACAGGCCATGTCCATGAATTTGAAGATATGCCGGATCTTGCTTATCCGTGGGTAGGAACCCAGCAAACATTCCTTCGGGGTCCACGCATATCGGGGTCAGGCCTGCTCTTCTACATGCTTGTTCGATTTTGGCCCAAAAGTGCTGTATCTTTGGGCAGCCCCAGAACATATGAGCCATTCCTGCATCTTCTGAATTGCATCGGGGGCATAGCGGGGACAGGGGTCTGCTGAATTTGGCGATTCTGCTGGGGGTCATGTATGTTCTGTGGAGAACATTTAGTTGGATTAGTCGGAATCTCCCATTTCTTGAGACTTCTCTGGGATGCTGTAGGATTCTCCCTGATTCGTGTTCCGTAAGGCTTACTCCCAGGTCAGTTTCCCATGAGTTCTTTAGGGTGTCGCTCTTGGGATTATGTCTATCAGTCAGCTGGGCGTATATCCTGGAAGTTGGCTTCCAGCTATCTCCAAGGTTGTGCAACAGGGTCAGGTTCGGATTCGCGTCCGGTTCCTCCGGCCATTCGCTCCATTTCTGTTTTGCCACTTCTCTGATTTTACGGTAACTGAGGTATTGGCCTTTGGGGAGTCCTTCATTGAGTACCAGGGCATCGAAACTCGCGAAAGGAGTTTCAATCATACATGTCTCCCCAAGTGTAGATGCCGTGCCTTTCCCATAGCCTTATGAGCGTCAAATCCTCTTTGTTGGGGCAGGCGTCAGCAGTCATCGGTGTTTCCGGGGAATATGGATTCACTGTCCTCTGCAGCTTCAGCACTCTGTCCCATATTTTACGGCCCAGTTGGACAAGCTGGGGAACCTTCGGTGCGTGTCTCCATCTGACCCAGAGGATCTCTTTCATTCGCACAAGGGCTATTATTTGGGTTAGGAGATCAGTCTCCGAGGTGGAGTCATCAGCGAGCCATTTGGCCACAAAGGTAAGTTGGGCAGCCAGGAAGTATCTCTCCAAGTCCGGGAGCTGGACACTGCATGCTTTATATGGTAGCATTAGTATTCCTAGGGCGATCTTGTGTCTGGAGCTCCCCCATACCAGGTCCTTCAGCAGCGAGCCCAGCAGCCGGAAGAAAGCTGCCAGTATGTAGTAGTAAATGTTTTGAAAGAAGTTGAGGAAGCGTGGTAGCACTATCATTTTAGAGATGGCCACTCGGCCCATCATTGACAATGGGAGCCTGGTCCAGAACTTTGTGGATTTCATGACCCTCTGTACTGCCACCAGGGTGTTGCCCCCGTGTGTCTATTCGGGGGTGTACCAGATGCTGATATCCAGGTATCAAAATGAGTGCAGTTCCCAACTTATCCCGACTTCTGGGAGTGCTGATTTTATGGTCCCCACCAGTCCTGCCAGTGGGAACACGCAGGATTTCTCCGGGTTGAACAAATCCCTGACACACTGGCAAAGTTCTGTAGTACCTCTAGGATTGTGGGTAGGTCCGTTAGGTAAAGCAAGATGTCGTCTGCAAACAGCAAGATCACGTGGTATAGGCCTCCAATTTTTATGCCTGCGTCGAAGAATTGTTTCCTTATGTATATTGCTAGCGGTTCCAGCCCAAGGATGTACAACATTGGGGAAAGGGGACATCCCTGTCTGGTGCCCCTCTGTATGTCCCATGGTGCCGACACCGTCCTCCCTGTTTTTACCCTGGACACTGGAGCCTTGTAAAGGATCTCAACCCAGCGGATGAAGTATCTGCCCGGGCCGAATTGTTTCAGGGTAGCCAGGAGCCATTCCCAGTAAATGGAATCGAATGCTTTAATGGCGTCCAGTGAAACTACTGCGTATGATTCCTGTGAGTCTGTGGTTTGTGCTATGATTTACTGCAATCTGCTTAGATTCGCCGTTGTGTTACGGCCTGGGACAAACCCTTTTTTATCTTGGTGTATTAGGGTCCCAATAACTCTTGATAGTCTGTAGGTAAGTATAGTTGTAAGAATTTGTATATCATAGTTAAGGATAGCTATTGGCCTGTAGGAACCATACTCGGATGTTGGTTTCACCGGTTTGGGAATAGGGATCACTAGGGTCTCATTCATGCTGCTTGGTAATACCCCAGTTTCGAAGGATTCCTTGTAAACCTCATGTAGGATTGGGGTTAGCTCAGCTGTGAATGATTTGTAGAACTCTGGGGGTAGCCTGTTGCTCCCGGGGGATTTAGAGGTGGACAGTGCTCTGATCGCTTCCTGAATGTCCTCAGTTGTTAGCTCCTGATTTAGTGTGTCACTTTGGGCCTCTTCTATTGTGGGGACGGCTATCTACTCCAGAGTGTCATGGATATTGCCCTGGGGTACGATAGAGTCATGGCTGTACAGACGGGAATAAAAGCTTCTGAATGTCTCATTAATCCCTGCTTGCGTTGTGTGTGTGGTGCCCGTCTGGTCTTTGATTTCGAGGATCGGAAGTTTTGGGTTCTCTTTTTTTTTACACAGCCATGAGAGTAGTCTGCCTGGTTTATCCCCTTCTGAATGAGCCCTGGTGGTTTTTGCGATATAGTCAAATTTAGCTAATCTGGCCCAGGCTTCCTGGAAGACCTTCCTCGTTGCGGACATTTCATTTTCTGCCTCTTTAGACCTGGTGGCCTCGGCCTCCAGTTGTTTGATCTTCTCCTCGCCGTCCTCCAGTTCCTTCTGAGTGTTTTCCGGATCCCACCGGCATTGGCTATGACCTCCCCCCTTATTACTACCTTCAGGGCCTCCCAAATGGTGCTCCATTTGTCCACACTTCCCATATTGTTTTCCATGTATTCCGTTATTTTGTCTCGGAGCCCTTCAGTAAATGCCCCATTGGTCAGGGCGTCCGCTGGCATCCGCCACATCGGTCTGGGCGGTCTGGGACCTTTGGCTTCCATACCATAAGGAGCGGGGAGTGGTCGGATATGGTTCTGCCCAGGTAGGAGGCAGAGTCTATTTGAGGGAGGTGTGATTTGTCGATCAGTAGGTAGTCTATACGGGCGCATACCCCATGTGGGGCTGAGTAGTATGAAAATTCCCTACCGTCTGAGTGCAGATCTCTCCACACCTCCGACAGATCCAGTTCTTGTATAACTTTGCGTAAGGTGGAGGAAGGTTGGTTGGTGGGTTGGTTGGTTGTGTCGGAGGGACAGATCCATCAAGGGTAGGATCATGAAGACAATTGAAGTTGTCTCCCCATATGAAAAAGCAGTCCCTGTAGGGGGCTAGCTTCAGTTGTAGTTTGGCAAGATACACCGCGGTGCCACAATTAGGAAGGTATGTATTGATTAGGCACACTTCACATTGCTCGATGCTACCTCGAAATATAAGGTATCTGCCCTTGGGGTCCACCTCTTTAGACCAGAGTTTGAAGAGTACATTCCCGCTTATCCATGTGTGCACTCCTCGGGTGTACTTGGAGTATGTTGCTCCGAAGCCCTAACCCCCCCCCCCCCACCAGTCCGGGATGTGAGAATCTATCTCGGCGACGAGGTGTGTCTCTTGAAGCATCGCGATAGAGATGTGTTTTCTCCTCAGGAAGGATTTTATTCTGTTCCTCCGCATGTACGTGCCCATCCCCCTGACATTGCATGTCAGCACCTTGATATCAGCTGCCATTGTCGTCAGATCAGCCCCTGGGCCCGTTGTGATGTGCCTTCTGGCTCCGCCAACTAGTTATATCGAGGACTGTGGGACCTTGCGACCAAGAACAAAAAGAAAAAACACGAAACTTGTCCAAGTGGACCAAATGCACCCAACAGTTGAGCAGATTCTGCATTGCTCGGGTGCCCTCGCTCTGTCAGGGCCCTTCCAGGTCATCTTGAGCGGGTGTGATGCGTCGGCCATGTGCTGACGCGAGTTCAATCGCGTGGGGGTGCGGTAGGCCAGACTGGCGAGCAGGCTCCCTCCTGCCTTTTGTTGTGCAATCGATGGTTGATCCGTGCCTCTGTCTGTCATCGGGTGATCCTGCCCTGTGGGCTCAGGCGCGTGTCATGGCTTCTTCTCCTCCCCCTCCGCCAAGTTGTTGTGTTCTAACCACATGGTGGCCGCCGCCGGTGATTCCAGAAAGATTGCTCTGCCTTTATGTATTATCTTGAGTCTCGAGGGATACATTAACATGTATTTAATGTTCAGCTGGCGTAGTCTAGCCTTGATTAGGATGAAAGAGTTTGTTGCCCTTTGTACTAGGGGCATGTAGTCCGGGTAGATGGCTATCTTGGCGTTGCCTCTTACAAATCCCCTCCCTCACGCGAGAAGCGCAGAACGGTTTCCCTGTCTTGAAAGTTGAGGATTCTAGCTATCATTGGGCATGGGCGGGAGCCAGGAGGTGGTTTCTTCTGTAAGGATCTATGTGCTCGCTCGACTGCGAATAATTGCGAGAGATGGGCAGTGCCTACTTCTTGTTGTATGAGAGTCTCTGTAAAGTTGGTAGGGTTGGGCCCTCCATTCCTTTGGGAATTCCAAGTAGGCACACGTTGTTGCGTCTGGAGCACCCCTCGGCGACCTCAGCCCTCCTCTCCTCTAGGAACTTATTGCGTTTTTTGAGTTCTTGGACTCTCCCTTGCAAGTCTTTGAGGATCGCGGTTGACTCCTTCTGCGCCGTCTCCGTGGTGGTCACTCGGTCTGTAACGTTGCCTAGATCTTGACGCATCAGCATCATGTTCGCCTTCACCTCCCCGATTTTAGTGTCTATGAAGGAGCGTAGCCCGCTGATAGCCTCTAATATCTGATTGTCTTTATCTGTCTCACCGGATGATGCAGGGCCCGGGATGGGCTCTTTGATCTGCAGGTCCAGTTCTTTGGGTTTGCCTGGTGAGAATGACTCCATGATAGTGTTTTTAGTTTTGCCTTTGGAGTTCGGCATGGTCGTTTGTGATGTGCCGACCCGCCTGGAGGGCGGGGCGGTGCCACGTATTCCCTGGGTTCCAAATGGGGGTCCGGTCTGCAGACACGGGTCACAGGCAGCTGCCCCAGCGGGGGCTCCTGTGTGCGTCGGGAAGTGACACCAGGTGTTTATGGAGTACAGAGTGGGAGGCAGCCAGTGCGCAGGGACAGTTACTGACCAATGTTCCCAGTTGCAGCGCAGCACCCTGTTCCCCTGAGGAAGATTGTTGTCACGGTCCTCCGCTGCAGGGGGATACGTGCCGCTGCGTACGGTTATAAACCCTGGTGTGGCGGGTCCGAGGGCACCCCTGAGGTCGCTGTAGAGAGCTGGCGGTCCAGATGTTTGGGGGTGGGCTTGTCCCCCAGTACTATAATCCCGTAGGGGTTGAAATTGTGCGTACCTCCAAGACAGCCTCCGACTGCAGCGGGATGATCACATGCTCTGCTGTTGCTTTGCGGCTCCTGTGCGGCGGATGAGGACCGATATGAGGTCTCCTCTGGTGGGCCAGGGTTAGTGGACAACTCTATTCGCTTTCCGTTCCGGGGATAGGTTGCGGGAGGATGCCTCGTTGTATGACCCCCTGGGTCGTAGCGCTGAGGGAAAACCTCGCCCTTCACTGTTTTGTGTGCATGAGGGTGGGGGGTTATGGGTGCCCCAAACCGGGCTTCGGGTAGCAGAAGAGAGATCGAGGTACTCCTGTGTCACCTGGTGGACCGCACTGCAGGGGTAAACGGGCTCCAGGATCACTCCCCAGACCAGGGATGGGTGGTTGCTCCATGCTTTACTCAGGGACGCTGTGAGAGCCCCCCAGCAGGGTTACAGGTGTAACTGTGGTGATTGTCCGGCCTTCCTATCCCTGATGGAAGGCGTGTGTGCGTAGGCCGGTTCTTCCAGCCCTGGTGGGCCTCTCCTGTCGAGCGGTCCCAGCGGGGGTTCCCACTCTGTCAGGGAAGCGATGCGGTTGCTCTGGAGCTCCTAAGCATTGTAGGCCCCTGCGCCGATATGGGATGGTGCCGTGATGATGCAGCGCTCCGTCCCGGTCCATCGTACGCAGTCCACAGGCTGCAGGGGCTTGGGTGCCCGTCACAGCACGGCCAGGGGAGTGTGCAGGCAGGTCCGCAGGAGTCTGAGTGCGCTCGATGGGCCATGCACAGCTCCAGAAGAGCTTGCTCCCCCTCCTTGAGATCCACACGGTCCGCCCTGGGGTGCACCCCCCCAGTCCGGGTCTCCGGCTCCTCCTCCACCTCAAGCCGCCTGGCCACACGTGTATGAGAGGGAAACGGCCGACAATCAGAGAAAGGAGTGTGACCCGATAGACAGAGTGGTGGGCAGCTTGATGAGAGCAGCCGTCCAAACTCCAGACAAGGCGGCAAAGACATCCGATGTAAAGAACATACTATACTGAGCTTTTCCCTGGGACAATGGAAGAAGACTGATTTTAAAGAAGTGCTACACGTTACAAGCCAAGGATGAGATAAAACAGGAATCCGTTAAACTAGTAATTTAGTGAATAGGAACGCCTCCCAGGGATCGTAGTGATTTACATCCGCCTGAGAGCCATGCAACTCCACTACTAGAGGGCCTTGGAAGTTGAATTTAAAATCAGAAGGACCCTATAAAGAAGACACACAAAAAGAAGACAGTTAATTGAAGCTTATCCATTGTGAAGGTTGGACCCTAAAGAAAAGTGTGATGGAATCCTTTTGAAAACGGTTTCCCACAAGAGATTAAGTCTACAAGAAGACTATTATGATTGTACATTTAATTGTATGTTGTGTAAATGATTACCCCTGAAGAATTTCCTAGTGATTAGTGTGTAAGTATAGAAGGAATGAAACACGTCGGGGATGGTTTGAATGTGGTATGAAAGTAAGCATGGGTTTTATGAAGATAAAGTGAAAAGTTTTTACGGACTAAACTGCTTGGTTCTATGATAGAGGTAAGCACCTTGAACATCCAGGTTAAGAAATTAATTTTGTAAAATGTTAAATGGTCAAAAGATACATGAGATTAAATGTACACAGCGATAATGTATGCAATGTTGCAGATATTGTGATTTGGTATATTACTTGAACAACTCTCCATAATAATGGAGTTGTAAAAAAATGATAAAAAGATAAAAAGTTTTTTTATTGAAATATGAAAAATAAATAACTATTTTTGATAATACGTGGTGCAGTCAATGAGAATTTAATGGCTACTGATCTCAAATAGTAAGGTTCAATCTTTGATGGACTTGGGGAAGCAAGGGACAGAGTGAACATTGTGTATTGTTTAAAAGTTCTGTTTTTAGAGGGCTGTTCACTATTGGTCGTAGAAAATATTACCTCTAGTCTCTCTGAGTTAATTGTGTGTTGCACATGCATATGGGCGCCACGGGGAGGGGCAGAGATAGGATCCCCGAGGTCGGGGATCAAGGTGACAGCAGCCGCCGGGGGTTGCTAGCTTCCCGGTGAAGCGCGTCTCAGCGCACTGTTCCCCCTCCTCCTCCGGATCAGCCCGCTGTTACAGCTATCATCTTGGTCCCCGGGGGGCCCGGGTTCCGAAGTCTCGTTCCACGAAACGCCGGCTCAGTTTCTTGCAGACTGGGGCACCGAGTGTGCAGGATCGGTTGCTGTTGCCGATCGATTGGTTTTTGAAAAGGGTGGCTTTAATCTGGATGCTTATTTTGAGGATCAATAAAGGATCGAGGCAGGAGCTCGGCGGAGTCACGTCTTCACTCCATGTGCCATTGCCATGCCCCCCTGGCAGGCTTTAAGACTGCCACAAAAGAGGTTCTGGGGCACTCTAACCTCCACACAGACATTTCGCTCACTCCCCTTTGAGTCATCTGGCTCCAAGGTCTCCACTTTGGTTTTGAACTATAATGTATCCATCCCAGCACCTCGCAATACAAATCATATGATTGTAGCTCACAGACGTGCAATGTCCATTCTCTTTGAACATTTAATACTTGTTACATTAGGGTTGAAGGTCACCTGATGCCATGGAATTCAGGGATCTTGGGGCTTAGTCAGTTATATGGGCTATAACTTGTCGTCGCCTGTGGGCAGGCCGGGTCAGGCTTTGGCCAATGTGAGATAATATGCACACCAGTCGACCGGCTATAATCGCAGCCTTGTAGGGCACATTCCTTTTGGGTAGAAAAACATCTTTGCAACACTGTAAGAACAATGAATGAGCTTTATGGAGGTTGGGGGTGTGGGTTGTCCTCATGGGAGCTCGGGCATGGCTGGAGGTTTCTCTTGTCTCCCAATTAGGGCCTAGTACATGAAATGCTGTATTTGCCACGCAGGCCTTGTCACCTATCTATGGTTACTAACATCTATGCAAAATGGCATTCTTGCTCGCGTCCTGCGCTACGCTATGTGGGTTGATTATATTGCGCTGGGGCCGTACCACCGTCCCCCCCCCACTTGGCCCATCGTAGTGCTTTGAATGCATCTCGCCACACTATCAACCGCTTAAGGGGTGATACGGGGTTGCCCACTTCCCAACAGTGCCAAAGGCCCGTGTGGGAGTGCTAGCCAATAATTATTTTTCTACAAATAATTGTAAGCCAGAAGTAATCGGGATGACACTTATTAAGCCACTAAATCCTGTCTGGTGAAGCCAGTATTTGTTAACTTTATATTTTTTTAAAGTCTTGCAATTCCATTATTTGCATAATTGCACTATTACTACTGTAAAATACTGCAGTGTCTCCATGTGTTACAGTAAAGTTTAGGTTAGTATATCTAAATCTATGTCAACTAGATTTCATTTTATTGGGAAAGATGCATCATCTTGACGAGTGAACTATTTTGAAAATGTACATGATTGCACAGCCAAATACTTTGGATGGCAAACCTTGTTCTGTGACCTACTGGTCGTATACATCTGCAACTGTTGCTCAACCCATGAGCTGAACCCATACTCCTGGACATTCTCAATTATCACTCTGCTTTATACCAGCTACCCTGAAAGTGAGATAGCCACAAACTACAAATGTCCACCTAGTTTGTCCAGTTCTCTGCCTGCTATGCCATCCACTCTGCTTATTCTTTTACTTTCCTTCCTCTTACATAATGAATACACAAAACTAGATATGCACGCAAAGTGGCAATCAATAGTTCCATCCTGTCTGTACATCTACAGATCAGCTGCAATACCATCCACTGTAGTTATCCTCCAGAGCTCACTTTGCTCTGCGATTGCCTTGTATAATAGCACAAACATGAGAGGTGGCGGAACTGTTTTCAGAGCCTTTTTATTGTATCCATTTGTGTTCATTCATGCAGCTAACCTTTTACAGACACTCATCCAGCGGTGCACAAACATGCTGTATTGTTGCTCGTTTTATGTCTTGGGTACAAATAACACCTGGTGACATTAAAAATATTAGTATAACATTGCTAATCAAATGGTTTGTTTGGCAATCAAGAACATTTTAATTAGCAAACTCTGTTAATCAATTTTTGAAAACTAATTTATGCCTTTGCGTGGAATGGATGCCACCTTGGGTCTGACTCTCTCGCAGAGCCTGGTTCTCCTTCTGATTCAGTCTCTTTACTTCCTTACTCTGCAATGTCTAGGGTGTGCATTACCCCATACAGGGTTTAGAGTATCCTGAATTTTGCAGTTTTTCCAGATCCATGAGTCTTTTTGGCTTTCCTGGTTGTCCCACTGGCTCTGGTCTCATGGCTCATGTATGCACCCCTGCTTCTTTTCTCCCAGGAAACAAATGATCTTGTATACTGTCTGGACTATGCGTCTAATCTCGGTTTGGATTGGATGGCATCATGTCACAGATGAGAAATTGCTCAGAATCTTAGAGTCAGGTCAAGGGTTTTTATTTGTCCTTTACACGGTGTAGGGCTGTCCCTCTCTCTCGGACCTGCGCAAGTCCTGTTTAGTGCTAGCGAATGTTGTTCCCTATTGTCTAATCATTGTCTTAGATTATAGATGCGTTCCCTAGGTGCAGGCTATCTAAACATCCCCAGAGACTTCTAACTGCCTATACTCTATCCAATTGTTCATATTCTCATGGGGAATTGGGCTAGTGCCTTGCAATTTCTCTGTTGGACTCAGGTTGGTTCACTCATGCCCACATTCACATCTCTTCTACTCTTACTGGTTCCCCCTCTACCTTATTCTCCCTCTACCTTATTCTCCCCAATCGTCTGCCCCTGAAATGTTTTTTTTGTTTTCTTCTTTTTCCCCTTCCAATGTTTCACTCTTCCTGGGTCTCACCTTCGCCTTTTGTTACTTCTCTTCCCACTCCACTTCACTACTCCTCTTCTCTGCCACTACCCATTCGTGCCTACTACTACCCTCCTGTTAATACCACTACTTTCCGCCTTCTTCCACCTCTATTATTCCTTCTCCCACTACTACTACTACTCTCCTCCCTCTACTACTCTCCTTCTCCCTCTAATACTCTCCTCCAAGACTACTGGTCTGCTCCTCCCACTACCACGCTCTTCCTCTAAGTACTACTCTCTTCCTCCCACTATAATTCTCCTCCTCTCCCACTACTCTCCACCCACCGACTATTCAAACACACTAATTTCGTCCTGTACCAGTAAATTCATATTCACTCCTAACACTTACCTCTTCACTCACAAACATGTAAACTCACACTGCAGAAACACTATCACTCCTAAGCCAATTCCTCACCTTCTCCACAAATCACCTCCACAAGCCGCCACTCCCTCCTCTGTCCTTCATCCTGCTGGTCTCTTGGTTATCCTCCACCTCTGACCTCACACGAAAAACCCACACGCCCTGCTTCCTGTCCCCTGCTTAAATTCCCTCCCCTGTGAGGATTGGTTACCTCTCCCTGGTCAATCTGGCCCTATCTCCCCACACGAGAAAATATGTGGGAGGGGGAAATCTTGAAAAGGGGGTTAAAGCCATAGCCATTGTCTATGTGAGTGTTCCGGGACCCTGGTTCGTTGGATCTCCCAGTAAGTCTCTTAAGGGACAAGGGGGTCACCTTCCCTTTTCTTTTCCTGGTGGTCTAAGATGTACTCTGGGTGATGCACGCATTTGCCGTTCTTTGTAGCACTCTGTCAGGTCCTATGTATGACTGCGTATAGCTACAGGGTCTCTCTTTTCTGCTCTTGGAGCACCAGCGTCTCTACTGTATGCGGGCAGCAGTGATTTTGTTCCTTTTCTTTTCATCGTCCGTCTCTCACTATTTGCAGCTGACCCTTGCATCGGTCAGGCAATGTTAGTTTGTTCTGCTTGTTTACTGCTACTTGAGAAGCTCTGTAACGGGCAGAGAAAAGGTGGCAAGTATCTTCAGAGGTAGGGCAGAATATAAGTGTCTGCAAACAAAGATGCAGGCATGGATTGGGCACAAATTGGGGCTCTCTCCGCTGCCACCCTCCACACCTGTAGGAATGGCTCTGGATGGCTCCCAGTTAGGCCTCCCACCCGCAACCGAGATGGGATCTATACCCTCTGGACAAGACCAGGTTACTGGGCTTGCCTTGTTGGGTAGGGAACTCCCAGGTAGGATCAGGGCTACTAGGAGTTCGCTGACTCAGAACTCATGGAAGGTCCAACACCTTCCAGAACTCAGGGAAGGCCTAACACCTTCCTTTCCCAAAAGGAACGTAGGCCCAGACAGACAGCAAGTTCAAACGGTGGTAAAACCAACAGGGATCAGTACAAGGATAGACCCGAATCCAGGACCAATTCAACATCTCCTGGCTTGCAGGTCAGTTTTGTACGCAAATGACTTCAGAGTGAGGCTACAACCTGGTCCTTTTTCCAGAAAACCTATCTTCATTGAGGATTGGGTGTTGAGTGGTAGTCCACCTATTTTATACATGTTAGTTCACTGGCTCGTACATGTCAGGTGGTTGATTAGGTTGCATTTTTCCTCTAAAATGATCAGAACTGCGGTATTGGAAGAAGCACATATGCTTCTTTCTTTGGGATACAATGTGTTTGAACACCTGTGGCTACTTGGGTGGAATGGAAGTGTTACCCACTAGTAGATCAGAGAAATATTTGAATACATCTAAAGATCAGTCTATTCCGTGAAGCCTGCACATTGCGTTCTGTATATAACCTGGGAGGGAAAAAAGGTTACTATGCAAAGGTAGAGAGTGTGGATTGGTCCACCATAGTGAATATCTTGCATTTTGTAAAAGGTGCGGAAAGAAAGTGAAGCCGGCCACTTAAACTGGCTTTGTGTATGTTGTCAGAATTTCCCCCTGAAATGTGCACTAATAGAATTTGTACTCAATGATACATTATTTAGAATATCGTAAAACATTGTTAAAGAATGCAGATCTATTCTAAATTTTAAACTGAGCACTGCAAGGTGGCTTATTTGGGAAATAACTAGTTTAGAAGGAAAGTAGAAAGCAACTGTTACAAAATATAATTCATGGATGGCATAGATGTTACTATGTATAATGCAGTGCTTTCCATTCTTAAATACCGTTAGGCTTTTCTTGATACCGGGGTGTGTTTATTTTTTTTACCCATTTTAACATATAATATGGCCCTGAATCAGTGTGGATTGGGCTGTATGATTTAAAACAATATTTCATCAAGAATGTGTCCCAAAATGCAAGGTGTGATGAAGAATGAAAGGAACGCAGAAAAGACAGTAGTCTGATTCAACACCTTCATTAACTTGGTCAGGATGCGTGTTGATGCGTCTTATAAATCACTAGCAGAAATGACGCTTTCTCCGAACGGGTTCTGTAGACAGAAATGACAACACTCTTATCAATTGTTGAAAATCAATGATCCTGTAGGCTGCTGTTCTGATTCGCGTATCACTTGATGTGCTTTGCACTCTGAACTAAATTGCACTGAGAATGGGCGTGTGTGGCTGGCTCACTTACCCCAGAGCAGACGTTGGGGGGAGGCGAGAGTTGGTGTGCTGCTGCATATTGGGACCTACTGTGCTCTCTCCCCACCTGTTGCCCTCACCCTGGTGTGGTGCAGTTCGTTGTGGTGCATTGCAGTGCAAATGTCTCAGAAACTGTGCATTCTAGGTTGAGGATTGGTCCTCCCACGACCACATTGATGTTTCCCCAATTTCAGGCAACTGTCTCATGTGTGAAGGTGCCGAAATCCAGGGAAAGGGGTGGGGTGTCCAAATGTTATGTAGCCAGTAATGTCCAGAGGGTCCTAACAGGTAACTATGTAACATTGGATCTATGTGATCACTGCGACCCCCATAAATGCGACGGCCAAAAATGCTGATTTGTTGTTTTTTTTTTAAACCCCCTTTACACCAACCACATAGACCCCCGGACCTACCCATATTACTATAATATCACATACCCCCTCCCCACATATGTATGTAATGTAAGGGGATGTTAAACAAAAAAATCAGAAATTTCGGACGTCGCAATTATGAGGGTGACATTTTGGGCCATTACCTGTAACATTTGGTGCAGAATGGTGAAACAGTGTGGAATTGTATGAGGACCAACGCTTCGCCAAGCCACAAACCCACAAACAAATTTGACTTTTGCTGAAATCTGGGGAACAGGGTGGGGTGTCCAAATGTCATGTAGCCAGTATTGTCGGCAGGGTCCTAACCGGTAACTATGCAAAATTTGGTGGAGATTGGTGAAACAGTATGGAAATTGTATAAGGAACAACGCTTTTCCAAGCAACACACCCACACATTTTCACTTTTATCAATATAGATAAGGGCAATACATTACAAATGATAAAGGCTAGTCTCATACAAGTGCCGGATGGTGTTTAACTCAATGTATAAAGGGCCTAACTATAGGAATGATGGTCTTCCTCTGGATCTCTAACCTTGTTATGTTATGTTAAGGCAATTTGTAAAGTGCTTGTAGGACAAAGGGCATTTTGGCGCTGGAAACACACACAAAGGCAGCATACAATCAGACCTAGAAAAGTATCGTTTTCAACTTCCATCTAAATTCCAGATGATTCTAGATGCGTCTCAAGGTAGGCGGCAGTCCATTCCACAGATTAGCAGCTGATACTGAAAATGGTATTAGATTGTTTACTGGCCCTCCTGCCTCTCATGGAGGGTACCCCTTCTTGGACTTGATGGCTGAGCTTAAATTGAAGTATTCGTTTAACTGTGCAAATACTCCTACCATATCTCTCTTTTTTGAGGCCTAGACTGACCTAGGTTTGGAGCAAGTTGTAGATGAGCTTACCCAGGTGTTTGGTGACATTCTGTTTTTTGTTTGTTTCGGATTTCTTATCGGATGAGCCTGTGATTTGGTCTGACCATTTTTATGGCTTTTTAGACTGAAGCTTCCTGCCCCCTTCCTCCTACAAATCCTGCACTTTTAACCATCTGGCGAAACTGGCAGTCAGTTGATTGGACTGGCTTTATAGCTATTGTGGAAGAGGAGTGTACTACTACCACTAATATTAGTTTAACTACTCTGACGGAAGTGATGAGGCACGCGACATATGTGGCTTCCCCACTGAAGGTAGTTTGGCCCCTTAATCATTGATCTGAACCTTGGTTTTCGGATTAAAAGTGTTCCGCCTTAAGGTAAGTAGGTCAGAACGCAAATGGTGCTGCTCATATGGGACGGCTGAAAAGGCAATCTATCGTCAGTGCTCCAACAATTATCATGCCTCCGCTGTGGTAGCAAAACAGGCCTTTTTGACCCATAATATTGAAAGTGTGCTAAATCAACCCAGAGAATTGTTTTCAATAGTTAAATCTTTGTACTCTATGGCTAATCTAGTTCCTGCAGTTGCTCCTACACAACTAGGTTGTGACTGACTGCCTACATTTTTCATTAGTAAAATCACAAATATTTTTGCTGATATTTGCACGCCGTATCAGGTTATGAGCTCCACGGACCTTGTTGAGGCTAACTCTGCTTCTTCTCATAAATGGTAGGACTTCCCAGTATTCACCACTGAAGTGGTGAGTAAAGTGACTGTGCATCTTAACGGTGTAATTCATGTAATAAATGTGCACCGAAAACGGGGGCACAAGCATGAAAATCGCACTGCACTTGTGCGAAACGTGCACAAGCACCTGTTTCCCTATTCATGGAACACATTGCACGCGGCTTACCCTCGACCTGCGCCGAATCCGCACGGCTTCCACATGTCATTGCGACATCACAGAAGCCCTGCACGAGACGCCCAGAGAAGGCACACACCATCCAGCGCACACACCTAAAAATGGGGCGGAACATGCAGAATGAGGAACACCACACAAAAATGTGGCCGTTATGGGGGAAGTACCGCTGCGGAATCCTGGCAACGCCCACACGCACGCTAACAACACGTATTCATGGAATCGTACAGGGCAAACCCGCGTGTGCCAAAAGACGCACAAAGCCGGAAACACGTACGCCAGGCGAAAGCTGGCGCAAGCGCCCCAGCGCACCATAAAAGTGCGCGCAAACAAGCATATACAGCTACAAAGAATGTACCATTTCTCACAGCAGTGATCGTGGGACAGCGAAGGAGGAGGATAGCCAAGGCCCACATTTTTCTACCCAGGACCAGCCTTTTTGGGATGCCTGACGACCAGGTCTATGGCAGGTATAGGTTTCCACCTCATACCATCCTAGACCTAGTCACTGAGTGGGAGGATGACCTCACATCACCCACCCTGTGCTCCCAAGCACTGAGCCCCTTGGAAAAGGTGCTCAATGGCCTGCATTTGTTTGGCCACTGGGTCATTTCAGCGGACACCTGCCATAGTTGGGGGCGTCTCACAGCCCACGCAGTCACGCTGCCTACACCAGGTGTTGGCAATCATGACTGCACGCCCCTCAGTCTGCAGGCACATATACATGCCCAGAACATCCGCAGAAAGGCAGGCCGTGGTCCAGGACTTTTACGGGGTGGCACACTTCCCCAAAGTGCTCGGTGCCATTGATTGCTCACATGTGGCCCTATGTCCACCTAGGGACACTTGAGGACATCTATCGCAACCGCAAGCACTGGCATTCCATCCAAAAGCAGGTCGTATGCGAAGGGAATCATCACCTCTGTCTATGCAAACTATCCAGGGTCCACCCATGATAGTTTCATATTCAGAATGTCAGCCCTAAACTGGGACCTGGAAGCTGGAGACATGGCAACACATGGCTCATTGGTGAGTACAAATGCCTGTGCACATGCATGCATGTCACACACAGACAAATAGACACAACCAACTAATGACAACCATTCTCAACTCCCCAGGGGACAGTGCCTCCCCTCTGAGCACCTACATGATGTCGCCAAAACGGAACCCCACTACACCACCCCAGATAAGATACAACGCAGCCCATATTGCAACCAGGGGCATAGTGGAGCGCACATTCGGAGTGCTCAAGTCACGTTTCCGCTCCCTTGACCGTTCTGGTGGACAGCTGCTATATGCACCCCCAGTAGTGTGCAGGATCATTGTAGCAGCATGTGTCCTGCACAACGTTGCAACCCTGTGGGGCGTACCGGTGGACATGTGGTGGCGCCCACACATCCCCAACCACACACACGCCCGCTGCGCATGGGAGGGCAAAGGGCACGTGGCGAGGCAGGCCGTACCCAGCTTGTGGCTACATTTTTCACCTAAAATCCCACCCCTGTGGAGTGCACACAGGCCTGGCACATTCCAGGTGACAATTGATGATGACAAATGGACAGCCAACTGTCACAACGTTACCACCCTGAGAATGTGTCCTTGGAAGTGCTACATTGTGTGCATCCCTAGCTACTTAAACAAAAACAATCCCGTGTGGCCAAAAGGCACACATGCAAGGTACATAATCCACCACCCCCATGCAAAACAGCACATCCAAATCCTGGTATGTCAACTAAACCCTCCCAAACCCCATGTCAACCGCCCGACACACCATGTCATGGCATGCAATGTGAAAACTCAAAAATAAATGCACAACACATGAGGAATCATCAGAAGTTCACCCAGACACGGAGAAGCTGCAACACCAGCTGCATAGAGGCTGGGAGGCTGTGCCAGAGGGAGGCTTATGCTTGACACAGACAAGGACACCCAAAGAATGGCCGTGATGAGGAACTAACCCTGAGTGAGCATTCAAGGGATGACTAAATACCATGATATGGATGAACTAGAGGAGATGGAGTAGAATGAGTAGCTTGACACAGACCCATAGGGGCCTGCTGGGAATGCACATGGTCCACGAATGAACACTCATGTCCACTGTGAGCCTGTGCCATCTGCACAGTCCAAGTGAGACACCCTGCATCAAGGACAAAGGATGTACCACACAATACAGGTCTGGCAGAGTAGCAGAGGGAAGAGTTCATATACACAGAATTTGGTGACAAACCGTTGCAGTAGTCCAACATGTCAATCACCAGTACCATGGAGACGGTGAGCTGCTGGGGGACATAGAGGAAGGAAGCATGCCCCTGCAGGGGACCAGCTTGCAGGGTGACCTCACAGAGACATCAGTCATGTGGCGACATAGGCCGAGTGTTGAGTGGAAGATCATCACATGCTATCCTCAAACATGTCTGGGAACAAGGATATGGACAAGCGAGGCTGCCGAGTGTTTGGCATGTAAGGCGGGTGCAGGTGTGGTGATGAGAATTGGCTCAGTGTGCAACACATGGCCTGTATGCAGACTGCATCACAACAAGAACGTTTCAGTCAAGCATTGCATGGGTCACACATGGCAGTCACAACTACATAGCCTGAACTGGCAGTCAATCACAACACATCACCCAATCAAAATACACATGGGCTGGACACACACTTTGCATCAACACTCACCGGACATTGCGTCATAATCCATCATGTCTCCCACTCCTTGGATCTGACCTCATTGATGAACCCTGCAGCAATTTCCTAGTGCATAGTGAGTTTATCGTCTTCTGGTGTTGGCCCACTGCCAGTCACCAGAGTAGAGGCGTAATTAGAAGCCTGCTTGTTTTTTGCTCGGCGTCGGAGGTCAGACCAATGCTTAGAGCAATCATCAGCTGTGCGCTTCTCATATCCCATTGCGCTGACACGTTTCCACGATGCACTGCCAGTGGGCCTTATGCTGGGCAGGCATAGTATTGCACCCTGCCGTCACCAGCATTTTGCGTTCGTGTCCCTACACATAGCTCACAAGTGCACCCAGTTCCGCCTCATTGAAACTCTTCTTCCTTGACGTGCCGGAGGCCTGAGCCATGTCTGGGGTCCCAGCATCTTGCGCAGGAACACGCTTCCTCCTCTTGTGCCTGGACATCCTGCCCTCGTGGACCACCCTACCCGTGTCCCCCTCCGCGGCCAGCTAGGCCTCCCCGGCCACATCCCCCACTGCGGCCACCTTGGCCTCCCTGGCCACGTGCCCCACCACGACCACCACGGGGAGGTCGCCCAGCTTTGCCACCCTTACTACTTGGTGGCCTCTCAGCCATGTCACTGATGGGCTAGTGTGAATGGGAGGTGCACACAACAATTGTCCTGGGCAATTGGGGTGAAGGGGGCTGGGTACGTGATGGAAAACGTACCCCTGTGCACCTGCAAGGTTGTTTGTGACCCCTGGGGAAAAATTAGGGGTCACGCAACGCTCAGGCACCCCAAAAAACTAAAATAACATGCATGCAACCTCTCGGAAGCCCACGTGCGTGGAATAAACATCCAGCAGTATGACGTGGCACCCAGGAACACAAATAATGCGTATGTGTGGAACATGCAGACTACCCTGGCCTCGAAAAATGGGGTACGCAACACACAGGGGCAACCACAGTGGGAAAAAGCGTGTGTGACTCAGTCTGCCTTGAAAGAAGAAGAAAAACACACGCGTAGGCAACTCCCCCGCCAAAACAAGAAGTACGAACTGCAACCGTAGTGAAGATATCGCGTGTGAACCCACAAAAGAGCAGTATCTTGCGTGTCGGCCCCCACGAAAAGCATGTACAGCGAACTGGTGTCCTACGTGGACCTTTAACCCGTATCGAAGGCAACGCCCGTGCACGTCACATCATTTACGTGATAAGGGCTTTTCCTCGAATTCCACGCTAATGCAGTGTTTTTGCAGGTGCGGAATCACTCTGCATCAAGCTGGCCACGCGACAACACACGGAAGACCACGCTCCTGCCCACAAGGCCATTTACCTGCCCCCCAATGCCCGAGCTGCCTCCTACGAGCCATCTGCTGCTGCCAGCCCACTCAGTGTGCCTGCTTCCTACCTGCCCTGCAATTGGATGCCTGCACAGAAGCCATTGCCAGGGATCCTGTTGCTGGCTGGGACCACCTCTGCTGACACAGAAGACTCCCGACTGCTGTACCACCGCTCCACAGCCCAGCCCCAGGACACAGTTGCCCACCCACACCTGCCTCGGGGGTTGCCATGTCAGACCAAGCAACATCTGGGGCGGCAGAGAGGCAGAGGGCTGCCAGCTTCAGTCCCAATGAAGTTGGCATCCTAGTGGAGCAAGTCCTGGGGCATCATGATGCCCTCTTCTCAACATCGTGCCTCGACAAGGAAGGATGGAGTAGGATCAGGGTGGACATTGTGGGTGCCATCAATGCGCAGGGGGGGGCAGAAGCGCTGGGAGGACTTCAGGTCCGGGACCCTCAGCAAGGCCTGGAGCCTCGTTGCGACTGGGGATGAAGTGGGGTGCCGGGGCCAGTTGAGCAACAACCAGATGATGGTCCTGGAGCGCATACACCAAGCGATTTACCAACAGGTCCTACAGTTGCAGCTTCGTCTGGAGTCGAGTAGTAAGTGTCCATGTGTTCTTGTCCAGCGCAGTGCCTTTTGAGGTGTGGCTGGAGTGTGCACCTTGGCCTTATGTCAGGCATGCCTCATTTATGGATGTCTGTGTGCAGGGCCATGACAGTTATGCATGTGAGTCCAGTCAAGCGTCTTCCACATCAATGGTGTCTGTGTTGCAATGCATGATGTGCACCAGCATGTAACGACACACACATGTTAGCATGCCTGTGTCTGTATTTGGCCATGTTTGGGGTGTGAGACATGGATGCTTATGTCACCTTCATGGACATGCATGGTATACATGTGCGTGTGTCTGAGTAGTGAGTGTGTGACTGGAAAACGCCATGGATGCATGACACATGAGCATCACGATGTGTGATTGACTGATGCGGCACAGTTGTCCATGAGTGCACTGTGACGGGAAGTAGACACGGCCAGATGCATGACTGTCTGGTGGTGTGTGTGCATGTGATGTGCATGTCCCATGATGCATGTGAGGTTCAGCCCCCCTTCTGATGTTCTCGCAGCGTCTTGAACATGGATGTGAATGTCTGTTCCAAGTGCCATGCTTGTTTGTGCATGTGTGTTGCTTTCACTGACCCATGTGTCGTGTAGGGGGATGATGGTTATGATGTTTGACAGTGGCACGCATGTGCATTTGCTTTGTGTCTGGCAGACATTTGTTCGGTGCACTGATGCTTGTGTTCAATGTCTCCCTATCTATAGCGCCAATGGAGGAAGAGGGCGGAGACAGCGCCGTGGAGCAAAGCGGCGGGGGTGCCTCCACCAGGCAGAGACGCAAGGCCCAGTCACCCTGCCAGGTTATGACATCTTCCGTGAGCGAGGAGACTGGTGCCGCGTCCGCGACTACAGCTGCAGCTGCCGAGGGGATGCCCAAGAAGGCGAGGTTGGACGTGGGCTCCTCGGCAGCGGAAAGGGCAGGTGAGCCCCCACAGGCAATCCGATGCGGATGACGGTGTGGAGGCATCCAGGTCGGTGGTGGGTGAGGTGGAGGAGGAGGAGGCCACATCAGACCCGCACATAGGGCCTGGAGGGGGGTATGCCACAGGTGCAATTGGTGCAGTCCAGGGGCAGGAGACAGCGCAGGTCACCGCAGAGGGGCCTGTGTCTAATCCTGTCCCTGATCCTGTGCCTGCATCAGTGGCCACATGCAGGCATGACTCAGTCCAGGCCATTCCGCAGGTAGAGGATGAGTCCATGTCAACTGACCTCCGCAGGTAGAGGATGAGTCCACGTCAACTGACCTTCCTCTACCTGCAGATCACTCAATCCGTGACAGGGTTGAGCCTGTGCTATTTGGTGTCACGATGCGCACAGCTGTCATTTGTGATGACATGTGTGGTTCCTGGCGGGACCATACATGTCATCACAAAGAGGTCTGTGCCATCCTGAACTGGCTAGCACGGCTCATTGTTGCGGGTTTGCTACATGTGCTGGGCCCTGCTGCGACCCCCTCCTCCTCTTCCTCCACTACGCGCCAGTCGTGCTCCCTGCAGTCTTCCAGTCCAGATGTGACCATGGCCCCCTGTGGACCTGTCCCAGCCACCGCGGCCAGTCTGGTGGAGATCACATCCCTGCCACAGACAGGAGTCTGAGGTTCAGCAGAGGTGATCACCCCAGCAACAGGACCACAGGCAATAGAGGTTGTGCAAGCACCTTTGAGCAGGGCATGTGCACGACTGCCCCGGGGGGGTGTCATCATCCCAGAGACAGTCCTTGTGGAGCAGGCACAGGGCTTCAAGGCAGCGGCAGGCTCAGCGTAGGAGGCGTCAGGACTCGGGGCCAACAACACCACAGGGGCAGGCATCGGCTGACGGGCATGAGGACCCAGGAACAAGGATGTCTTCTGTGACAGCGGATGGGCCAGCGAATAGATGCAGAGCGGCGGCGGGCACGGAGGGCTTGACTCACCATGGCCAGGGTGGAGAACTCCAAGTGTCGGGCGGAGAGGCAGGGGGGAGTTCCTCGAGGAGACTCGCAGGGAGTTTGAGAGGAGCATGACAGAGTCCCTGCGAGCCCTCGAGGATAGAGCTGAGTCCCGCCTCCGGGATATTGACACAGAGTTTGATGATGCCCAGGCCCAGACTCTTGGTAACATCAGTGAGTCATAGGATTAACCCGCCGGCTTTGTATATAGTTCTGTAGTGTTAGGTTTCCTTTATTTTTTTATTATTTGGAGTCCATGGACTTAGCTCCACGATGTGTACATAGTTTCTTTTTTATAGGGTTTTTGGGGTATCTTGTTTTGACTATTGGGATCATGGACCCTTCATACTTCTATATAGTTGGACTTCGTTGCTTTTTTTCTTTTTATTTTCACCATGGATTAATGGTTTAAAAAAAAAAATTGGAACAGGAAAACTGACTTTGGACATGGATCACTTTCTGGATTTGATTTTCTTTTGGATTTTTGGATTCCTTTTTGATTTGCATTTCATTTTCATTTGTATTCATTTCATTTTCATGTTTATTTTTCATTTGGTGTGTTATTGAAATTTGAATACATTTTAATTCATTCAATTCTAAGTTGTGTCTGCTCTCAATGGTTTGGCGCATGTGTCACTCGTCATTGGCTCTGTCATGTGTCACTGCTGTCCAGCAATGTTGGCCATGTCTTTGGGTGCATGCATTTGTGCATTTGTGATTCCCATGCCATGAGGTATGTACTGGGGAGTGGGGCCAACGGATGGGTGTAGAGTTGCACTGGGGGGGGGGGGTGGCAGCGTGTGGTGGCATTTGGGTGCACATTTGCTACATGTTTAAATGTTGGGACAATGTGTTTTGTGGGGGGACATGAGTCGGGCCTGCCTGCAGGTTGCGTCACTTGTGGGGGGACATGAGTCGGGGCCTGCCTACATGTTGCCATCACTGGTGGGGGGGACATGAGGCGGGCCCTGCCTGCGGTGTGTGGTGCCATGTGGGCTACCTGCAGGGCATGGGCACGGGTGTTGGGGAGTCCTTTGAGGTGTGGGCTACCAGCGGGGCATGGTCATGGATGTTGGGAGGTCCCTTGTGGTATGGGTTGCCTGCGGGGCATGGTCACGGGTGATGGGGGGCCCACACCACAGCCAAATCACGTGGAAAGGCCCTCGGGTGCACGCGCCAGCAAAATCGCGTGAAAACGCCCTCACGTACACCTGCACCAGCCGTATCCCGTGAAAACTGGCTCGCGTACCGCCCGAAATCACGCACCCTGCTTGCAATTGGCGTGAAAAGGCCCTTGCATCCTGCTAACAGCCGCGAACACCCCCTACAGGCAGCACACACCACAGGGGACCCACAACACCCATGACCATGCCCGCAGGCAGCACACACCACAGGGGACTCCCAACAAACATGGCCATGCCCCGCAGGCAGCCCACACCAGAGAGGATCCCCCAACACCCATGACCATGACCATGGCCAGCAGGCAGCCTACACCACAGGGGATCCCCCAACACCCATGACCATGCCCCGCAGGCAGCCCACTCCACAAGGGACCCTCCAACACCCATGACCATGCCCCGCAGGCAGCCCACACCACAGGGGACCCCCAACACCCATGACCATGGCCCGCAGGCAGCCCACACCACAGGGGACCCCCCAACACCCATGACCATGCCCCGCAGGCAGCCCATCACCCGTGACCATGCCCCGCAGGCAGGCCACACCACAGGGGACCCCCAACACCCGTGTCCATATCCCGCAGGCAACCCATCACCCATGAACATGCCCTGCAGGCAGCCCACACCACAGGGAACCCCCCAACACCCATGACCATGTCCTGCAGCCAGCGCACACCACAGGGAACCCCCCAACAACCGTGGCCATGCTCACAGGAATCCCATCACCGTGACCATGCCCCACAGGCAGCCCACACCCCAAGGGACCCCCCAACACCCGTGGCCATGCCCCGCAGGCAGCCGTCACTCGTGACCATGTCCCGCAGGCAGCCCACACCATAGGGGACCCCAACACCCGTGACCATGCCCCGCAGGCAGCCCATCACCCGTGCCCATGCCCCACAGGCAGCCCACACCACAAGGGACCCCCAACACCCATGACCATGCCCTGCAGGCAGCCCACACCACAGGGGACCCCAAACACCCATGACCATGCCCTGCAGGCAGCCCACACCACAAGGGACCCCCCAACACCCGTGGCCACGCTCACAGGAATCCCATCACCGTGACCATGCCCCACAGGCAGCCCACACCCCAAGGGACCCCCCAACACCCGTGGCCATGCTGCGCAGGCAGCCGTCACTCGTGACCATGTCCCGCAGGCAGCCCACACCACATGGGACCCCAACACCCGTGACCATGCCCCGCAGGCAGCCCATCACCTGTGCCCATGCCCCGCAGGCAGCCCACACCACAAGGGACCCCCAACACCCATGACCATGGCCCGCAGGCAGCCCACACCACAAGGGACCCCCAACACCCATGACCATGCCCTGCAGGCAGCCCACACCACAAGGGACCCCCCAACACCCGTGGCCATGCTCACAGGAATCCCATCACCATGACCATGCCCCACAGGCAGCCCACACCCCAAGGGACCCCCCAACACCCGTGGCCATGCCCCGCAGGCAACCGTCACTCGTGACCATGTCCCGCAGGAAGCCCACACCACAGGGGACCCCAACACCCGTGACCATGCCCCGCAGGGAGCCCATCACCCGTGCCCATGCCCCGCAGGCAGCCCACACCACAAGGGACCCCCAACGCCCATGACCATGCCCCGCAGGCAGCACATATTGTTGTTATTGTTATTGTTATTTTGCATTTATATAGCGCCTTATATACCATTGGTATGGTCTGAAGGCGCTGGTAGGTTGAACGCCCTTGGGAACCGAGGTTCGGGTCAGTGGAGAGATTAGAGAGGGTCAAAGGTGCGTGTGCGCACCAGGTATGTGTGCAGCTGGTGCGGAATTTCTGTGGTAGCTGCTTCCTAGAGATAGGTGTGGTGGTTGAGGAATCAGGAGTATGTGTTCGATCTGGCAGGAGATTATCCAGTCCGAGTGAGGCAGCGTTAGGCCTGACGAGAACGCTTGGCTGGGGGTGAGAAACCAGCAATGTTTACTTAGAGTGATGGGGAGTGAGCGGCGGATGTTGATATGAGAACAGATATACCGAATGGTGTCATAGTATCTCTGTGTTCTACTTGAGTGGTGGTGTAAGGAGAGAGTAAGCGTGGGGTGTGAAATGAAGTATGCTCTTACAACGGTTCCTTGCGTTCCACATCAAAGTCTGCACATTACGCAGTTCAGGGGGGTCCGGTCCGGTCCGTGCGATGTGTTTTGTTTCTCATCTGCTCTTATGCACTATTCATCGGGTCGGCGAATTCTTCCGTATAGCGTACTCCTCCATCTAGCATGGAGGAGTACGCTAATCATGCGCTCTGGTCCATTCATTCATTTGTTTCGTGCGTTCACCCGCTCCCAGGCTCATCTGTTACGCACTCAATCGCATCAGATGCTCCACAGGGCATCCGCCCTCTACAGTCTTCCGCCATCCACACCCGCCCTCCGCCGTCATCCGCCCTCCGCCGTCATCCGCCCTCCGCCCTCCGCCGTCATCTGCCCTCCGCCGTCATCCGCCCTCCGCCGTCATCCGCCCTCCGCCGACATCCGCCCTCCACAGACATCCGCCCTCCACAGACATCCGCCCTCCACAGACATCCGCCCTCCACAGTCATCTACCACAGGCATCCACCTTCCACATTCATCCGCCCTGCTCAGTCGTCCGCCCTCCACAGTCATCCGCGCTCCACAGTCATGTTCCACAGGCATACGCCCTCCACAGTCAACCGCCCTGCCCAGTCATCCGGCAATTATCCCAGCTTTGGACTAACTGGACGCACTTGGTACCCTACCCAGCCCTCCCCCTCCCCCTTCCTCTCCTGTACCAGTCTGCACACTTGCACAATCTGAATCCACCATGCCTTGAAGAGTCTGTTTTTCCCATGTCTCCTCTCCTGGCATGGTGGCGCCTCAATGCACTTGGAAAAACTGCAGCATCGTCATCAAAACTATATGCGTTTATCTATACTGTTAATTGTATTACATATGTACTTGTTCCTTGTATCCATTCTGCCTGTGCATAATTTTATCATCGAGAAATTGAAGGGCTCTGAATGACTTTCCCCCTATTGCCTCCCTCCTTGAGCACTTAAAACACTTGCTTTGTGTATGGGCGCTTTCCAAACAATACCATACCAAGTTTTTTTTAAAGTTTTTTTATACATGCTTGTCTGCGTTCCTTGACTGCTTCATTCTGTACGCCTTGTGGACCCCTTACAAGCTCACCACCTCTTGAGACTTGGCTAAGACCACTCGCCTTGCTACTTTGAATTGGTTAGATTACAGAATGCCGTTGTCACAGTGATCGCTTGGGTGGAATGGGCTCTTGGATGGCCGGGCAGCGGTCGGTTTGCCAACCGGTGACTGATGCAGCCAGAGAGCCACCTGAAGATGGAAACCTTGGACAAAGCCTTCCCATGGTTCACAGGACCAAACTTCACGAATAGTTTAACTGGTAGTGCCTTCCCTGCACCACGAAGCACAGGAACTTCCGATGCCTCGTGAATGGGGATAGGGAAGTATGCGCCCTCCAGATCCAGCGACATACCACAGGGGACCCCCAACACCCATGACCATGGCCCAGAGGCAGCCCACACCACAAGGGACCCCCATCATCCATGACCATGCCCCGCAGGCAGCCATTCACCTGTGACCATGTCCTGCAGGAAGCCCACACCACAGGGGACCCCCCTTCACCCATGACCATGTCCCGCAAGCAGCACACACCACAGGGGACCCCCAAACAGCCATGCCCATGCCCCACAGGTAGCCCAAACCACAGGGGACTCCCCAACACCCATGACCATGACCGGCAGGCAGCCCACACCCCAATGGACCCCCAACACCCGTGGCCATGCCCCGCAGGCAGCCCATCACCCGTGACCATGTCCTGCAGGCAGCCCACACCACAGGAGACCCCCCAACACCCATGACCATGCCCAGCAGGCATCACACACCCAAAGGGACCCCCAACACCTGTGGCCATGCCCCACAGGCAGCCCATTACCTGTGACCATGTCCCGCAGGCAGCCCACACCACAGGGCACACCCGTGACCATGCCCCCGCAGGCAGCCCACACCACAAGGGACCCCCCAACACCCATGACCATGGCGCACTGGCAGCACATACCACAGGGGACCCCCAACACCCATGACCATGGCGCGCAGGCAGACTACACCGCAGGGAACCCCCCAACACCCATGACCATGCCCCGCAGGCAGCCCATCACCCGTGACCATGTCCCGCAGGCAGCCCACACCACAGGGGACCCCCCCAACACCCAGGACCATGCCCCGCAGGCAGCCCATCACCCATGACCATGTCCCGCAGGCAGCCCACACCACAGGGGACCCCCCAACACCCATGACCATGGCCCATAGGTAGCCCACACCACAGGGGACCCCCAACATCCATAACCATGCCCCGCAGGCAGCCCATCACCCATGACCATGTCTCGCAGGAAGCCCACACCACAGGGGACTCCCAACACCTGTGTCCATACCCCGCAGGCAGCCCATCATCATGCCCTGCAGGCAGTCCACACCACAGGGGACCCCACAACACCCATGACCATGTCCCGCAAGCAGCACACACCACAGGGGACCCCACAACACCCATGACCATACCCCGGAGATAGCCCACACCACAGGGGACCCCCAACACCCATGACCATGTCCCGCAGGCAGCCCACACGCCATTGGACCAACCCAACACCCGTAGCCATGCCACGCAGGCAGCCCATCATCCATGACCATGTCCCGCAGGCAGCCCACACAACAGACAACCCCCAACACCCATGACCATGCCCCGCAGGCAGCGCACACCCCAAGGGACCCCCCCAACACCCGTGGCCATGCCCCACAGGCATCCCATCACCCATGACCATGTCCCGCAGGCAGCCCACACCACAGGGAACCCCCAACAGTCATGACCATGCCCCACAGGCAGTACACACCAAAGGGGACCCCCAACACCCATGACCATGCCCCGCAGGTAGCCCACACCACATGGGACCCCCCCCAACACCCGTCGCCACACAGGCAAGCCTTTGCATGAGATTTGGCTGGCGCGAGCGGGGTACAGGATTTCACGGGGGTACACAAGGCCATTTTCACACGATTTGGATTGCGCGGGCGGGGTACGCATATTCACAGGGTTACAGTAGGCCCTTTTCACGCGATTTGACTGGCACGAGTGGAGTACGGGATTTCGTGGGTGTGCGCAAGGCCATTTTCAGGCGATTTCACTGCCGCGAGCGGTGTATGCTCCGATTTACGATGGAAGGCGGCCGTGTGCTGGGCCAAGTATAGTGCAGGGCCTTTGCACTGTATTGGACATTTCACTGGCTTTTTCCTGTGCAAGGGGCGGTGTTGGGGGCGTAACTGGCGCTGCTGGATGTTCACTGCGTCGCGGCCGGTAATGGCTCGGGAAATCCATGAATATGCTGTGCGCAAAAAAGCTGTATAGCCCAAGCTATTAATCTTTCCTATCAATCTGGTTATATCTCGGCTGAATTGAAGCAGGCCATTGGTATTCCACTCTCAAAGAAGCCTTCACTGGATTCATCTGTTTTTTATAAATATTGTCATATCACTCTGCTATCTTTTTTCATGAAACTGTTGGGAGCCCTGGTGTCTCCTCTTCTCTCCTTTGTTGAAACCTCTTATTTCCTTGACCCCTTTCAGTCTGGGTTCAGGCCGGGGCGGGGTACGGAGAGTGTCCTGGTGCCTGTTGTGGACATGACCAGATAGGTTGATCGCGGAGGAGTGGGTGCCCTGATTCTGCTGGATTGTCCAGTGGCTCTCGACACTGTCACCACTCCATTCTGCTATCCCACCTGGCCTTGGCAGGACTCTCCAGGAGCGTCCTGGCCTGGTTCCCCTCCTTCCTGGCTGATAGGGACCAATCTCTTTCTCTTTCTCCTTTTCTTTCTACATCTTATTCTTTGACCTGCGATGTTACGAAGGGCTCAGCGCTTTCCATGTTGCTCTTTAATATCTCTATTCAGCCTCCTATCTGTCTTGTCCGCTCCTTCGGCCTCCGCTGCTATTCCTATGCTGATGCACCCAGATCCTGGTACGACTTGATCTCGCCGGGGTTCAGTTGTCCCCGCGTTTGAGTCAGTGCTTGGCGGGGGTAGATAAACAGCAATTTGGCTGAAGTTGAATGGGGACAAAACAAAGATTTTGGTGGTGGGCTTCCCCCCAAATCCTACTCTTTGTACTCCCTCTTTCTGGCCTCCTTCACTTGGCGAACTTCCTATTCCAGTGATAGCGGTGAGAAATGTAGGAGTTATTTTATGCTCTGCTCTTTCTATGGCTGCCCACGTTGGTGCAGTCTGTAAGGCTGGCCATTTTCAGCTGAGGATATTGTGGAAAATGTTGCCTTTTTTGCCTACTCATCTGGGTCCTGTGGTTGTGGCTTCATTGATCCTTAGCATATTAGATTAATGCAATGCCCAGTTTCTGGCTCAACAGGTTGGGCTTATCCATAGTCTACAGGTGCTGCAGAATCTAGCTGCCTGGGTGGCTACAAATCTTCCTTATGGAATGGATGTTTCCCCGGTTTTACAATCCCTTCATTGGCTTCTGGTGCGTAGGCGAGTGGGGGTTGAGGCCCTTTACCATGTTCACTAGGCTTACTATGAGCAGGGGTAGACTATCCCTGTGACATGTCCCATATATTCCCAGTCGGGCTCTTCTTTCTGCTGATGCGTGTTTGGTTCTAGTCTTTAGGGACCGCCTTGTAAGAGTGGGTGGCGAGCATTTTGAAATTGCAAGACAAACTAATAGCGCTTCTATCTTGATGTCATGTGCCAACGGAATCCGTAGCAGTGGAAAACTAGATTTAAATATAATGCCAACCCCACCTCCCGGATGAGTCGGAATATTTGATTCATATGCATTATTTTATACTCCTCTGGGAGTGCCTGTACTAACGCTCGGTTAGAGCCATCCTTAAGCCGAGCTGGAAGGGATTGTGCATTGGAAAAAATATTAATGTGCAGTCCCAGCTTCTTCCCACACACAGGATAGCTTTCCACAGTAGCCTGCCGATTAGCAGGAAAGACAGTGGTGGCGGGAGCCAACTCCAAAATATTTCTGTGCCTTAATTTAGTCTCAGGACCCCCGCCCAACTCGTCCTCATGATGGACAAGCACAGACGGGCTTGCCTTTTGCGCCCCTTCAGTGCGCATAGGGCACGCCTACTGTGCTGTCTGGGGTGCAGTCACATTCAAGCTGTGCAAAGCCCACCTGACTGCCGTAGCAGAAAGTAAAGGCAGACTCTACCTTATGGTGTGCACACACCCATAATTCAAAGAATAAGGACCCCGAAGCACACAAACATCCAAGGATTATTTTGGAAAGGGAAAACAGCAATAGTAACACACTGCACTTTAGTTTAAAAACGAATTAATAAAATCGGAATCTACTTATTTTTAGAAAATATGCAGCAGAACAAACGCGCACCCAAATAACCTAGTAATCAGTCCCAGGGAAACAGACCCCATTATGCTTTTTAGTCCACTCACAATTTCAGGATTTTAGAGGGATACTTGCTTCTCGTGAATATACTAACTGCAAGTACATCTCCCCTCCCTGCTGTTGGGCATGTGTCAGGCATCTGTATTCTCCTACTCCAACCTCGGGTCACCCTTCTGGGCCAGCATATATGCAACCAACACACTCTACTCCCTTTCTTAGGACTTTTGTCAGACTGTGTTTATGTAAACCGTCAATCATGGGTTGCCCTCATGGGCCAAAGTCTCCAGGTGAGTAGTTGTAACTCCTTACCAACTAGTAAGATCTCTATCTTGGTGTGGTATCTCTCATGGCCATAGATATAGACCTCTCTCTCAATCTGGTTTCTCCCAGTGTCTGGGATATAGTCCTAAACAGTCATGTTGACTTCTCTGTAATGCTGGTCCATCCTAACGTCTGTGATATAGCCCTCAACAGGTTCTTAGACCTCTCCCACAACTCTAACAATCTGATCTCTCCCAGTGTCTGGGATATAGCCCTCAACAGGCGAGACCAGATATATTTCATTATCTGGTCTCGCCAGGGTCTGAAATATGGCCCTGGGCATGCTCTGCCACCTCTCTTCCTCTTCTCCCTCATCTGAGTTTTTTTATGTTTGAAAGGTCTTGGATAAGCCCCCCCAGAGCTACAGACATCATTGGAAAATAAATCTAGCATCTGTTGTCTTCTATACAGTTTCTGATTGTCCTGCTTGTCCAACAAGTGTTCTGATTGGTTATAACCAGGAAATATCCCCTTCCCTCACGGGATTGGTTATTCCCATGTGTTCTGTGTTCCCCCTGGGTGTTTTGCTGCTTTCCCAGAGGGTTCCCCTCTGTAACCCCTGATTATTCCCATGTTTGTAATTGTATTAGTTAGACTATGTGTTGGCAGCCAAAAGCTTAAGAGTCTCAGCCCCCATCTTGGAGTTGAGCTGAAATTCCAACATGGCCATGCATGTCTGCAGCATGGTGCTGCATCTCTGTGCCAGCTCTCATGTAAGTGGCATCTGCATATGAGTGGGGTAGGTATCTGCGCCGGTAGTTCACGATTTGTATGTGAAAGATATTTTCCACTCATAAAAAGGCAAGGCGGGGTGTGCGCCGGTAGGTGCAGCTCTTGTGCAAATTCCTCTTGGGGGTCGGGGGGATGCTGGGATTGGGTTGTGTGACGATTTTCAGATTGTCACTTCTCCCAAGGGCAGGGAGCCTTTCCTTTTGAGGCTATGGAGGTGAGCCTGCTACACAATGATCCTCCTATGGGGTGGCAGTAAGCGGGATCTCATGGGGGAGACTCCCCCCCCCCCGAGGGACAGGGAATCCTGTTCCGCAGAGGAACTCCCTAAAACCCTTCCCTTTGACACCACAGGGACACCATCAAACCAAACCACTGTGTGTTGTTGTGATACACGATTCAAGATCTCCCATCAAGAACAATATATTGCAAACACCATGAAGAAGAAGAATGATGAAAGAGTGAAAAGGATTCGGTGACGAGTTCAGTCTGCACCAGAACTCTTGAACTCTTGGTTGGCGAGTTACTGCATTGAGGAGTTGTAGCAAGGTTTGTCAACGTTCATTGAGGATACTGTTGCTTTAATTTCTTGGTTCCACCTTAAAAGCAACGTCTGGGTGCGGAGCGTGGCGCGGATTTCGGTGACGAGTTCAGTCAGCACCAGTCCGCGCCGGCTCGCTAAGACCTGCTAAGGCTCCATGCTAACGTTCGTCCTTGGAAAATATCTGGATGACTCGAGTGTTGGCGGGAGCCGCCGCTCAGCAAAGATGTCTGCTGTCCCGACGGAATCCTGTGAATATGGCAGCTACGCCGCAGGAGGTAAGAAATTACGACGTAAATACTATTGACGAGTTTTCTGCAGAAATGGGTGCCGACGCACATGTGGGAAATGACACAGTGCCGTCTTTAGTAACTTTAACAGCAAGACTAGTTGACACCGCAATTGGAAACAAGCAAACATTTAATAGAGATAAGCAAGCACGGGTCATGGCTGTAAGTGAGCCGAGTATGCTGCCCAATGAGCATACTGAGGTGGCGTCTTTAGCACTTCCCTCACCTTCAGTATATATAGATGTAATTGACTTTGTGGAGGTCTCAGCCTTCGAAATCACTGACTCAGATCTCATGGCAATGAAGTTACATAGTGATGAGAGTGATGTCATGTCAGACAAAAATTATCAAGAAGAGCCAATGCAATTGAGTGTGTTAAGTTCTAACTCAAACAATGACAGGACCGGAGGTGGCAACGAAACCACAGTGCCAGCAAATGGCTCAAGTTGACAAAGACACTACGTCCCTGCCCTCAGGAAACAAGAAGAACGTGGGGCCACAAAGGCCAAATAGTGCAGTGGAGCCATTGAAATTAGCCCAAACGACGATCTGGCCAGTTGAGGATTTAAAGAAAAGAAAGGAGCGAAATAATTGGTGAAATAGGCATTAACAGAGATAAGCAGGAAGAACGAGCACAAGTGCAAAGTAATAACAGAATACAATTAACAGATACACCACGACGTTGCCATACCTTGGAAGCAGTGGCAGTGGAAATAACAGCAAGGGAAGTCCGCCAGACTGAAAGATTAAAGGCGGACTTCCTAGAAATACAGGATCGTTTAAATGATAGTTATACCAGCAATCACCAAAATAAAAATGCTCCGAGGCAAACTGGGATGTCTTTGAAAAACAGAGAACAATCTCTAAATAAGACCATCCCCAAGAAAATCGACTCACCAGCCTATCTGGACAAAGGAGGAGTAAATTTGGCAACAAATAAGGGATGGGAAAGGAGGAAAAGTGACTCTCATGTAGGAAAACATGGGCGTCCGAAAGATGACTTTTCAAATTGCAGCACCGACGAGCCTACAGCTGGAAACAATGAAAAGGAGCAAAATGTCAAAAAATGCCCTATCATCAGCAGCAGGCATTCAAATACATAATAATCTGATGGCTGCAATGAAGCTTTAAATGATGCTGTGAGAGATCAAATGTCAATGCTAACAACAATACAAAATAAGCTTCTGTCATTAGATGTTTTTGCTCAAAATATTGCATCAAGAATGGATCATGAAGCTGAAACCTCTATAAGATGGCAATCGCGCCTTTTTGATGTCGCACAAAAAGCGACAGGAGATAATAATGCTATGACCTAGGCAATCATAGAGAGTTCAAAATGGATACGCCACAATGTTGCAATAAGGAGACGTTCGGAAGAGGACGAGGCACTAACAAATTCAAATGCGGAAAAAATTCAAAAAACGAAATGCAAAGAGAATGCAGATGAATTAACAGGAAAGAAAAGTTCAACTTCGTTGAGTACAACTAAAATTGCCATAGACATTGATGTGGTATCATGCGGAGTGAGTACCAGTGAGTTAAAAAAGAATTCACAGAAAGAACATGATGTGGTTGAAAGTACTCTAATAATAGGGTGCTCGGAGGTTAGCGATGGCGAAGGTGACCCAAATACAGCAGGTAGCCGGAAGTAATAATGGAAAAGATACAGATGGAAAGACTGTTTCAACGAAATATGGACAAAAAAAAACAGCGGCCAAAAGAGCATGCACAAATAAGGCAAAGAAATTTATTAGGAACTTAACAACTCCTCCAAAAACAAATATATTTGTGCGAGTGGAAAAGAAGACTCAAAACTGTCAGAAAGAAATAAATGAGGTTGGCCAAGTAGTAAAACCAGTGATTGGCACCAAAAGACCAAGACATAGTTCTACTGCTAATGATGACTTGTCATCTGAAGTGTCTATCGAACTATGTGAGTTTTCAACCTATTCTATTGATGATGAGGAGGAGGTACTGGATGTACAACAAATCTCCAGTAGTAAGATGAATAACATTTGCACTTTTGGCCCAAGTGAAGTAAGATCGATTGCATCCAAGAATGATGTGCCATCAAAAAAACTGAAAATGGCAAAGATGCCTGAGTCTCGACTAAATTTAAGTGATAAGGAAGGACGACAGCAAGAGAGACAGAAAATGGGAGATAATGTATTTTCCAACAAACTTGATCCTAAACAAACAATAGCGCAAAGACTTAAGGCCGAGAGACAGAAGTCTGAGCCAAACCAAAAATGAAATCTAAAGCAAAGAAATGGTTTATGGAAAATTCAAATTAAAAACATATTGAATGAGCAAAAAGACATTAATTTAAATAGAGGAAATGTAATGAATCTGCTACACTGTGTGTTTCGACATTAGACACAAAAAGATCAGATGATGTTGCTGTTGTTGAATACTTTTCAGAAGACCGAGCTGACTGGATAAATATACACATCAGATCTGATGCAATAGCTACGAGGTTACTCGAGGCAAAAAATGATCTTCTGTTTTTGAAGTGCATCCCATAAATGAGCAGACATTGGAGCAAAAAGAAAATGATTGTGTTATAGGAGCACAGACTCCGAAAGAACAAAGAAGAGAGAACCTGTGGACCCAATTAAAAGTGAATCATCCAAGGGAAATAGTGTCTGCCCAGAAATTCTCTAGCAAAAAACAACAACCTCATTCTCAGCAGTAGCATAATGTCTATAACAAGGAGAAAACCTATGTACTATCATCATGGAACACAAGAAGTTTTGCTCATTTGTTTCAGGGAAAGTGGCAATTGGCAATAGACTCAACTTTAATATGCCTGCAAGAAACTTGGCTAAGAGATCCACCAATTTATGACGGATACACCGTTCTTTTGAATCCCGCCGGAAAGAACTTGTTTGGTCGACCTTTTTCAGGGCTGATCACAATGATTAAAAACAACAATGAATGGAAAATAAAATCATCTCTAAATCCAAATATGTTCGTTCAAGCAACCACATTGGAAACTACTACATCAAACATCACGAAGGAAAGGACGATGATGATAATTAACATATACTGGAATCCAGCTATGATATCGGAAGTAAAATGTATCTCATCAGTGACTGCATTGATTGATGAATGTCTAATATCAGTAGCAGACCCAGAAATCATAATATGTGGTGACTTCAACTATGTATGGGTAAATAAGTCAGCAGTGGTGCAAAACAAAAGTGAATTAAACGATAATTTAGTACAAATAGACAGAGGATCACGATTGACCCAAGAAGTACTAAGAAGAGACTGTATGATGCTGAATAGCTGCACGAATGGAGACATTCCGCCAGCTTATACCTGGCAACGGGGTGAGAGCAAAAAGACTCTGGACTATATATGGGTCTCAAAGAACTTACTAGGTAAAATTGATTCGTTGGCCGTACTAAAGACATCCAGTAGTGATCATGATGCGGTAATTCTGACATGGGTGGGAGCGGCGCAACTAAACCGGGAGATGTACACCGAGAAAATAACTATAAACAACAGAGCAAATCGAGTAAGAATAAGTGCAGAACAAGTGAGCAGAATTACAACAGATTTCTGTAATATGGAGATACGAGATGTTGGTGTCAACTACATTCCTCTGTTGCAAAATTATGTGATAAAGAATAAAATCTATAATGCTGATTTCGCAACTAAAAGACACACCTTTAGTCTAAAAATAAATGAAGAAAAGAAAGCTGCGAATAGACTTAAAATTATTGAAGAAAGTAAACTTGGAAGATGTTCAAATACAGATGAAAAAGCGTCGACAAAAATATCGTAATTGGATAAAGTCCTTTAATGCCATACGAGAGCAAGAGCAGGCGGAAACAATGTTATGCTTAATTATGCATAATGACAGCAGACACATCTGGGAAATCCTGAACACTGGTTCCTTGAAGCATGCATATTTACTATCAAATGGTGTTAATGGTGCCAAATGGGTAGAGCACTATACTAGCGTGTTCGGAAACAAGAGAAGTCCAGATGTTTCAGTTCCCGCAAAGAATTCAGTAGCCTGGCAGGTCATTGATGCCAAAGATGACATCGAAATGGCAATTCTGAAACTGAAGAACTCGAGGGCAGTAGGCCCTGATGGGATATCAAATGTGTTGCTTAATGCGAATAGTACCTTGTGGGAAAGCTTCATGGAAGCACTTTTTAAAAAGATTGCGGTAGATAATATCCTACCAGCCTCGTGGCTGCAAGCAATTGTGGTTCCAGTGTTTAAGAAGGGTAGTCGAGACGATCCATCCAACTATCGCCCGATTGCCCTCCTTGACACGATTGGAAAGGTCTTTGGAGCATTCTTACAGAAAAGGCTAACGCGATGGGCAGAAGATGCTGCATTGGTAGATGTGTGTCAATCTGGTTTCACAAAGGAGGTGGGAGTGGAATTAAATCTATTCCTCCTGAACCTGATAAAGCATGATGCGATGAGGAGAGGTCGAAAGGTCTTCTTTGCATTTATAGATCTCAGTCAGGCCTTCGACAGTATAAACCGAGACCATCTGTGGGCCAAACTAAAATCGTGGGATTGTCCTGGTGAGTTGTTAGAACCTTTAAGGGCACTACATACAAATACCTCAATACGCGTCCGTTTAAATGCTCAGGGCGATCTCTCTGACGAAATCATAACTGAAAGAGGTGTGAAGCAAGGTTGTCCTCTGGCAGCGTCATTATTTAAATTATTCATCTCGGACCTGCCAGCAGCATTAAAAAGTCTAAGGATTTTCCCATCACTAATAAATGGTCAGCCAGTGAGCTGGGCAATTTATGCTGATGACTTCGTGCTTGTAGACACTACTCAAATCGAGTTGCAAAGACTACTTACCACATTACAGGGCTATTGTGAGACAAACAAGCTACAAATTAACATAAAAAAATCCAAGACCATTTCGTTAGGCTAAAAAACCAAAGGAAAAAAAACAAGTTTGTGCGGCGATTAAAAAATGAACCACTAGAACATGTAAACAGCATACAATATCTAGGAATTCTGTTCAACACTTCATTACGTGAATGGGAATGGACACAAGATCTTGCTGCCCGGATTCAGATTTTTGCGACGCAAGGAGCAAAACTCCATGCAGCTTTTGGAAAATTCACTCTGTTGACCTTTTATCGCCAAAAAGTGGTTCCAGCGATTGCATTTGTAAGTGAAGCAGGTCTGAACATTTCCTGTGACATTTGGACAAAATTAGAAGGCAAATTTTGGCGAAGGACATTGGGATTACCAAAGAATGTATCAATAATATCAATACGATACGAGCTAGGGTTGGAATCACTCTATGGAACAGTTCTGTGGAAATCGATAATGTTCCTTAGAAAACTGAAACTAACACCTGGAGCACGCCAATACGACATATTGAAAACAAAGTCGAAACATCCTTCAGCTGACCTTCTAAATAGATGGGTGATGAAATTGTCCCTTATAACTGAAGATGCAGGTGTGTCATGGGAAGCGATCTTAACAAGACCACAGACTGCAAAAAACAAACTGCGTCAAAGGAATTGGATCATGAACGATGAAAAACGGAAAAAACTAGATTCGACAATGGACTTTGGGACTGCCTTACAGAAACTCGGTGAGATATCAAAATATTTAACTATGTTTCCATCTCGGTATCCTCGAGATAAGTTTTTGAGTTTGAGATTAAATCTGTATAAGACTAAAGAGATGCAAATGATAAAACGAGACCTTGCAACTTTAGATAATCTATGTCGGTACTGTAGGAACCATAAGGAATCAGTAAAACATCTGATGATTGAATGCACTGAGATTTCATCACAATGTTCTTTGCATTTGTTTAGTTTTGCACCACAGAATGATAATATGGAAGAATGGTGGAGGTATTCGATGTCAGGTGTAAACACTCGACTGACCTGTGCAATAATTAACTTTATGGACGGATTGCAATTAGAAAATTCATAAGGTCGGATGTGTAAATAGAGAAGAGATGAGAAAAAGGATCAATTGTAATGTAAAGTTTGTATTCTCTGTATGAAACTATAAGTTACAAATAAAAAATAAAAATAAAAAAAAAGGATTACTCCCTGGTCTGGGACCAAATAATACTGTGACGAAGAAGATTGAAACAAGAATGAAGTGTTCTCAGCAAACAGAGAGGATGGACTATGATCCTTTGTGGGGAGGACCCAGCAACCTGTAATAAAAAGGGAAGAAGGACTTATTTTAGGGATAGAGAGATACGCAGCCTGGGAGCTCCAAATCAGTCAAGTTGTAACTGAAACAGGAGACCGAGAGACACTCCGTCAGGAGGAATGCAGAAGGTGGTGTCAGCCAGGTACCTTGAGGAAGTCTGAGGCCAACAAGAATGAGGGAAGAAAACCCCAAAAAGAAGAAACAGGCAAGAGCAGTGGCGTGACCCTGGAGGGGTGGACTGGCAAATCTGACAACTATGCTGAGACCATTGGAGCCTTGAAGCCACGGAGCTGCGAAGACGAATCCAAAGCAGATGGAATGATAAACTAAGCTGTCCTGACAACGCACAAGGTCTCGATCCTGCGAACAGGCCTGGTGACGCCAACCCTCGAAATGCATTGTAAGGGGGATGGTGGAAGACCCAGGAGGGAACAGGGCAATAAAAATACTGCCAGCTTACTTGTCACAGTGAGTGTCCGGAAGTTAAAACGAGTGACAAACACTCTGGGACTCAGCCTACTTATCCCAGTGAGTGGTCAGAATAGAAAAATGGGAAACCCACTCTACTCATCTCAGTGAGATAGGAACTGAACAAGAGAATTACTATAGTGTCTACAATAAGAATGGCAAGGGGGAAGACAGTTAATCAGAAGAGAGGGGGATATGAGATCAACTGTCTTATGCACAAAGAGCTAAAGAACTGTAGCAACAGAGAGAATAAGATCCATACAAATAGAGAATCAGTCTTCTTAGGGGTACCAGGAAGAGAAAGACTTTTAGAGACACTGCAGATATATATTTTTCCAGGTTTTCCAATGCAAACAAGGCTGAGGAGGAAGGACCTGCCAAGGGAACAAGCAGGGGAAACCAGGACTGGAAAAGGTCCCCTACAAGAACTAAACCAGTTAATTCATGCGCTAGCCAAGCAATATCTCAAGATTGGATTCTAAAGCTGTAGAAGCTTATCAGGAGAAGGTAGTCGTGCTCTTGGTCTTTTGTTGTTTTCTATTAGTGGTACGGACAGAGTAGCTTACAGTTGGACAGAGGACAGACTCTTTCTTTTTGGACTTCACAACAGACGACAAGCTCATTAGTTAGTTTGGTTAGGAAGGGGCACCTATAGACTAGGGGATAGCAAGGCATTTTTCCTTTATTATTTGAATAAAGAATCTTAAAATGACCAAAACTGGCATGTCTCCTCCTTCTGACGTACCACAGTTGTTTGATATCTTCCTAACTGGCCTATTCTAAGGAAGCATCTCCTGGGTTGATAGGGTAGTGCAACTTGAACCTTACATAACAGAATACAAAAAGGTCAGAAGGAAGTGGAGGGGCTATGGTGACTAACCCCCTTCCATACTGCCTCAAGGTAGCTCTACACCTTGCAGGTAGGCATCACCCCAAAGAAAGACCTGTAATGTGGTTTAGTCAAAGTGGCCTTTGATCACTATGTCGATGTAATGTGAAGAAAGATGGCCTCTCTTTTTCCAATCTCCAAATTTGCCAGTGGAAAAACAATTATTTAGGCCACTACAAAATGCGTTGCTCGTATAGAAGGTTGGCAGCATTAAATTGTATTCTTCCAATCCCGAGTAGACTTTTCATTTGGAAAAGCCACTCTTCAAATGTGCCACTTGGCATTTGCTCAGACAGTGAAATGAAACTGTCCTTTAACGTTTTATGCCCCCCAGTGAGGAGATTCAAAGTCCAATTAGTTTGATGGCCTAGAAATAGATAAGATGCTGTTCCATGCTAGTGTCTGAATGGACAGGAAGGAGGGAATCGGAAAGGATCAATTTGTTGGAACGTTGTTGGTGCTAAAAATCGCAACATTTTTTTGCACAAACTAATAACTCCAGACTGCACATTTATAACCGCTCTGTGTTGCTGAAATGTGACTTTTTAGGATTATTATGATAAAGCACCAATCGTGCTTCTTTACCTGTAAGATTAGGTCCAGAAGAATACAACTGGTTCCGTTTTAAACCCATGGGTGAAGAAAGCTACAATCATAGTATCTGTTCAATCCTAACTTTGTACTAAGAGTCGTTACTATCCTGTTTGTATTCTCTGATCCTACTAGATAGATTGCTGGGCTTCCACAAATCCCACTGGAACAAGTACACATTACTTGCCCCAAAAATCATTTAGAAAATGCATTTGATAGGTTAAGAAAATAAATTATTTGGGCTTGAAGACAAACACATGTTTTATATCAACAGCAGCGTCTTGGTGGTGAGCCCTTGGTGTGATCTGTGTGCGACATCTATGCAGTGTACACATCAAGCTCCCCTCCATAACCCCGCTCAGCTCTTCAGTATGCATTAAGGCCTGCACATGATTGCTTTAGACCATATTTATCTAGGATGTTAGCCGCACGTTATGTCGCAGAATCGATTTAGTGAATAAGGTCGAATAAGGTCTGCGTGTTGAGCCACAGCCGAGCCTGCTCTTGACTTTAGAGTGAACCAATTATGTGATTCTGAAGGGCCGACGCCACACTGGATCATGGCCCCGCTCCAGCATTGTGAAGAGGGGCTCGCCACCTCGAACACCTGCCATGCGTGCTGTTCATTTGACGCTCGCATATCAGGGACAATAATCTCCACCCAAGACCCATCTTTGTTTAACATCTCGCCCCAGAAGTCCGTGAATTGTGTGTTAAGCATTTTCTTAGCTTCACGTTCCATTTGTCGTGCTCGATTGTTACTTATGACAAATGCAACTCCTATGGAAAGTTCCAAGCCACTGCGTTTCATCTATGCAAGAGTCTGCCCTTTTTAGCAATGGTGCATCATCTTAACAATTAATATAAGAATAGACGATTTGAACTCATTTCCAGTGCCAGTTGATGTACGAGACACGTCATTTTGAATTATTGTGTTAACGCACTACTTTACATGGATGCAACAGATACACACACCACTTTATAAAGCAATATTGTGCAGTCCTTTCATGAACAATGTGTTTTCTGTAAATTACCAATGGGGTTAAAAGGCGATTTGAAAAACACTGTTTGCTATTGGTTTAAAAATAGAAATCCAGATTCTAGAACTGCCAGCAACAGGAATGGCAGCCTCCATGCACCCCCGGTCAGACCATTCCTTAGATGGCTATTCAGACCCCCAGGCAATGCCCCCAGGTTAGAGAAAAACTGACCAGAATGGCTGCTGCCATTGCTGATAGTAAACTTAGAATGTCCAGCCCTGATCAGCAGCAGCTCGCCCACCAAGGAAGGGTGGACTCTCACAAGGTCAGGGTACCCTATAGAGGTGACAGAAACCACTGTAATGTCGCAGCAGGGAATGGAACTCAAATATAAAATGAAGATCCAAGATAATGCCGAAAAGGTTAACCAGTTGGAATTTCCACTGAAGGACCTGGAAAATATGCTTCATATGGAAACGGGGCTAAATTTAGAGAGGGCCCACAGGAGCCTGGGCCCCAAACCTTAGAGACTCTGTTATTTTGTGATAAATTCCTTGAGATTCTCCTTTAAGAAATGATCTTGAGGAAAGCAAAGGAGTTGAGGGATTTAAAGTGCGGTCGAGTTATATTTTTGGGCCAGCTGTGCAGGGATGTGGTAGAAAAGGGAACATTATTCATAAATGCAAAGGACAAGGCATGTGCAAAGCATCTACCATTCTGCATGATATAGTCTACCTCTTTCTGGATTATAATAAAGGGAAAGGCACACACATTTACTGATCATAAGAGGGCAGAAGCGTTCTTAATTAGTTTGGATTGGGAGCCAACAGCAGAGACTATGGCTCTAATTATAGGTTTGCTGGTATCCCGCCGGCATTACCGGCGGGATAATGGCAAACTGCACTTACCGTCCCTGGCGTCTGACATCCCGGTATTACTAGGATATTACGTATTCGCAATGCCGGTAAGTTCCCATTCTCGTGGATCCCCATAGGACTCCATGGGATGGGGTTTACTGAGTCACTGGCACTCTTAGTAGCAGTGCCGATGATTCAGGCATTTGTTTGTGAGTCAGGGCCTGACCTCCAAGCAGCTAAGGCCTGCCAGGAGATCTGTGGCCCTCACCAGCAAACTTGAAGTGTGCCAACCGGTAAAAATGCCAGAGCCAGAATTACCAGCAATTTTACCAGACCGGCACACTTGTAATGCCCTCTGCACCAGCTGAGTGTGCCCTGCACTTGAATTGTGTCTGAGGCATCGTCTGTCAGGGAGAAAAGGAGAATGGAAAGATTAGCTGGGTCGCTGATTGATAGGGCAACAGTTGTTTGTAACATGTAACTGTATGATTGAATGGTAGCTATGTCAGTGTTTTCTTATTGCTTTCATAAACTTGCTGGCCTAATATCACTTCTCTCCCCTTCTTGTATGTTATCATGTGGTCTGGCCAGGATGTTGTTGATTCTGCAGCAGGGCATACACAATGGTGTGGGGAGTTTGTGTGCTACCCCTTGTGGAGCTGTCAATGGAGCACCAGGAGATTGGCTCTATTGGGACCAAAGTTTGAAAAGGCCTCATTGTGCACTTGTCTCTCATGTAGGTCAGCATAAAAATGGCTGTGGTGAACTTGTTAGGGTGCCCAGACTTCGTGTAGGTTCTGAGCGACTAAAAGATCCAAGGCCGAGGTTGCCCGTGGTGGAAGCTGTAAAGAAGAAAGGATCTACCAAAGTCTACACCACAAAGCCGCACACACGTCAGTACTGTCCTGAACATAAGAACAAGTTTGAAGATCACTGGACCCATAAGCAGCTTTGGCTTGCTAGCCCAATCGACATTACTTATCAGACAGTGTGACATGCTGCAACAGAAGAGCACAGAGATGTGGAGGACCGATTTGGTGATGCCTGAATGCAAACACTGATATGGACAGGCCACACATCCGTACTTTGAGGTATACTCCTATCATCTTTGTTCCCGGACTTGGTTTTTCAACCCTCATGATGTTCATGAGGTTATGATTCTATTTGTTTCTGTGTTTGCGACTTCTTCTTGATGTATGTTCTTGTTAGTTCATGGTGCGACTCCACCATATGCACTGTATACCGACGTGACAGATGGGTGTCTCTCGAAGTTCAACTTGTAGCACTGCCACAAATTCCCTAACATGTTGGAATCTTATCTCCACTGATGTAATTGACTGAGACAAATATTGTCCTCTTGGGTTTGATGGCTAGAATATTGCCATGTTGGTTTTGATGGCTAGGCTGCTCACGTATACATTATGCAATGGAGAAGGGAGCAGCAGCCACTACAAAAATGCAAATGTATTTGCCAAACTGTGTCGTACCAAGGCAAATGTTGCATTTCTTCAAGAATCCCACCAAGACTCACTAAAGGGTTCTTCGTGCATATTTGACAATACATATGATAGAGAATACTCAAGTTGCTTTGAGAGCAAATCAAGTGGGGTATGTATATTACTTTGGAAAGGGTTGTGACATTCCTTGGGGAGGGTAGTGCTTAATGAGGACAGGAGCTATATATTGGCTGTAGTGACCATGGAAAATTGTCTTTCTCATACTAGGATAAATATATGGTCTGCAGTCCTCTAGATACATTTTACAAGTGGGAGTATTTTGCTCCCTATTTTTAAACTTTCAGAGTAAATGTGATTTCAAGAAGTAAAAATATGTATTCTCCTTCACAAGAAAATAAAAATATGTGACATCCAGCTGACACCTACAAACAGTTAACTGTATGGACATCATTACAAGGTGGTCTATATCATGACAGAAAAGCAGATTTCTCACACAACAGACAAGGCACAGAGTGCAGAAGCACAAACACCCTCTCACAAATGGAACAACTGAGCACGAACAGTGTGAGCTTCCCCTGTAGTCAAAGCATAGGTACAGTAGAAGCATAAGCTGCTTACCACTTCCCTCACACAGAACACGTCAGCTTGATTAGGAGCCATCCAGGCTTCCCTCACACAGAGAAGGCAAATCAGGACAGCAGCAATGTAAATTTTCATCATGTAGAACAGGTGGAGTTAATCCATGCAAGGTAAAGCGAGTTTAGAAGATACCCATACAGAACAGATAAGGAATGGGTCTCTACAGTGGAAGCTCCCCTCACATAGAACAGGCAGGGGTGCCTCCGGGGGGGGGCGGCTAAGGGGGAAACGGCCACCCTTATAAAAATGCTGCCCCCCTGCCCCACCGGCCTGCCTACGCCTCTTGAGGACAATGAATGTGCCACCCCAAGTGACCTCTGTAAAGACCGGTAGGGGGTGTCTGTACTTCTGCTCTCTATATGGTAGAGGAGAGGCACAGAGGACCCCAGCCAAGATTCTCTATTGTGGTAGCAGTGGACGAGCAATCAAGGCCTAGCTTCTCAGGAGGTGATGCAGGCTGGTTCTTAAGTACAGTGTAGTCCCCGAACCCCCACAAAGGAATGTCCACACATTGTATTACTGAAAACACAATCTTTATATAATTAATATTCAAAGGTATGTACACGATCACAATAACGCACTTTGTACTTGGAAGTCAATAATGATAAATATATACACGTCTAGGGTGGTACCACTAATGTTATCAAATCTCATTAAAGTGCATCAACTGTACGGTTAAAATGTCACACAGATCAATAACAAGGAAACCAGCAATTGCGATAGGAAGGAACGCAAGATGGTTGAAACAATAGGCAGAATGCTGGCCCCCTTACCTAGACACAGTTCTGTGTGGAGATCCCCCCACCTGGGCAACCTGTAAATAAAGATATATAGCACAAGCCCAGTCCATATAATGTTTGATAGTCTTACTTCTTCCTATTAAGGTTTTACCCCCCCAATGTACCTGGTGGAGTAGAGTTCTCCGACGATGCACCGACCGATCCTTCTTGAGTGCCTCCCTTTCAGGCGGGAGCCACGGATCGTCGAGAGGTGTCGGGGAACTTGGCGTTCAGTGTCGGGGAATCGACGGCCCTTCTTGAGTGCCCTCCCTTTAAGGCAGGAGTCACGGGTCGTCGAACGTCCGATGGTGAACAGGGTGAACTATGGTGGGGAAGTGGCAGCTTCGTTCCTAGCGGTGCTCGTCAACGACAGAGCGTTGGCGTCCTGCAAGGAAGAGGCGTGCGGGGCACCTCGGTGACAATAGTTGTGGACCGCAAAGAGATGATGAAGAACTGTGGGCCCAGCAAGGGCGTCGAGTCGTCGGCGTCTCTGCGGTCTGTAGGTGGCAGGAAACCCACCGGTGGATGCTCCTCGGCGCGTCGATGGTCAGGCCTTCTCCAGCGGGAGACAAGCGGATGACGATGCAGACGAGAGCGTCCGATGATCAATTGAAGTTCTTAGGCAAACGGGAGCACGGCGGCTCCGGTCGGCGACGGCGGTCGTCGACAGTGGCGGACAATAGTCCGAGTGCTTCTCCTTGGAGTTCCGCAGCAGTCCCCATATCGGGTCGGCAGCCTGTCGAAGGTCTGTCTACCAGGGAGCGTTGGCAAAGATCAGCTGTGCATGATGGTCCCTCGTAGCTCGGGAAGAGGGCGCTGTACTAGGTCCTCTCTGGGTCAGTCCTTGGAGGCACAACAGCTTTCAGATTGTGAAGGAGAGCAGCAGCAATTCTTCTCATCCAGCAGGGCTTCAAGGTCAAGCGTCAGTTAATCCAGTTACTCATCGTAGTGGAGACTTCAGCTTCTGAACACGATTCCTAGCAGTGAGAGGTCCCCAGATATACTGTTGATCTACCATTCATTCCGCTGGGTCACACTCAAGCATCCAATCACGACTACGGGCATTCATGCAGGCAGGCAGCCAATCAGGCACACAAGGTATTCAGGCCATTCACTTCTCTCCAGACACTCACAACAAGTTATGTGTATTGGGACAAGTACCGAGCCATTCAACACTCCAAGCTGCATTCATACCGGTTTCGGGCAGGGTTGTCTCAGTCATTGTGTCAACCACCAGATACTAGACACCCACAACACAGAATGCATATTCGTCACACACTCTATTCACCCAGGTCCCACCCACAGGAGGTACCCACAACATACATCACCGGGAAGGCTACAGCTAGTCTGACTGGGCCTTCACAACAACACCATATATGGCACTTCCATCCAACAGCCAGTCAGGGGGAAGGGACAGAGTCAGGGCTTCCCAGGACTTTGGGAAAACAAGGTAATGGGTAATAGAAAGCAAGAGGCCACCAGGGCCATCTTGTTTTCCATCAGGAATCAACTGATCCCAATGGCAGGGCCGTGGTATCCCAAAATGGAGGATACTCCGCGCACCTGTCAAATGCAGCATGGAGCTGCCACCAGCCCATACCCTACTCTGTGGGCCACCCACAGGTGCCCAAAAACATACACTAGGGGCACAGGGTTGTACCCCCACCCATGGGTGCCATAAGGGTATCCCACGGGTCTGTTCACCAAACCAAAAGAAGGAGAGCTGCACCGCCAGGAGTCCCACATGAACTCCTGCGTGGAAAACACAACAGAACACACGATAAAAAGCAGTGAAGGACAAGGATACGGAGGCCCTGTCCCTCCGATGCATTTCCAGCATCACAAACTCATCACGCACCACTATGAAAAATGTCTGGCGGAGTCCCTGCAAACAGGTGCAACATATTCTTCAGGAGTGCAAACTCCCTAATCTAGAAAGTGTATGCCATGGGCCTCAGTAGACCATTATTTCCTCACATGGAACAGGAATGTTGTGGGTCTAAACCCTATAAGATTAGCACAGATAAGAAATCTGTCACAACAGTAGAAGTTCCATTAGCATAGAAAATGGAAGTGCATGGGATGTAGCTGTGCAATTACCCCTACCATGAACAGGTACATGAAGGGCCTCAAATGCAAGCTATACTTGCATTGATCAGGAACAGCATCCGCCTCAACTGTCCAAATTCCCATCACAAAGAACTTGCCTAGCAAGGGGGCTAAGCGATCCAAGCACCCCTGACATAGAATAGGAAAAAACGTACGAGCAGCGGGAGCACCACTCCCATAGAGTAGGACCAGTTAATTGCCTCTGCAGTGCAAGCTCCTCACAGATAGAACTAATATAGCATTAGCAACTACTAGTTCAAATAAGAAGGCTAACTCTGATTCCAGAATCAGAAAAACTTCACATAGTAGGAAGTTAGTAAACTATAATTATAAGGAATTCAGCCTTAGAACAACACATTAAGTGTGTACCAATTCTCAGCCACTATTCAGCTGGTTCATTTTCTAAAGCATGTTGCAGACGGTTATGTTAACATTACAGGAGAATAAGTCACTCATGACTTTCATTTTTCCTGCCCTTCTGTATATATTTAGAGTTTTAAGATGCAGGCAAAACTGGGCCATTACACAGTAAATCAGACGTGAATTGTATTCTGTGTTTTGAGGCTTGATGGTAGATTTGTCTGATGATTAAAGTCTGCATTTACTTGAACTAGTTCTACTTAATTGTATGCCGGTGTTGTGATACAATAGCCCAGAGAGTCAAGTGCTAAAATCTATTTCTAATCTCATGGTCAAATGTTGCCTGGCCCGAGATACCCTTAGATTCTTCAGAGGTCACTAAACTATTGACTGAAGTAATAACAATCACACTGCTTAGAAGTTGAAGGAACCCTACATGAAGCGCTACATAAAACAGTTAAATACCTATCTGGATTACTACTAAAGTAAACAAGTTTCCATTTCCTTAGAAATGTAACCATTTCATTTATGGTTTGTAACAGTGCTTGCGCTGACTGGGTAGTCACGTTTTGAATGTTTAAGTGTAGTTTTGAAAATTTGAAAGAGGCTGAGACCACTATGATTGCGGTAATGACAACCACTCACCCTTGAGCAAGGGCCTTGATGCCGCTGACCATTTATAGTACCATTTATAACATTGATTGCATGTTAAGGTTTAATGGCCGTTTAAACTAGACATTGGCAGGGACACCATTTAACCCAAATGCCAGAGGTGGTGGAAGTGACATCCCAATGACTTCACAGGAAGCAATGTCTTTTGACCCCGCCCCAAGTGACATCACAGGAAGTTGTGGCACACAACCTTTCAAAGGCTAAATAACCCATAAGCGGCATCGGCCTCATCATGCAAGAAGCCGATTTTCCAGGCAATTGAAATACAAGAAGAGAAGTCCTGGCAAGAGCATACTAGTCCAATGGGAAATGAGAGCGCCAGGGGACCACTTGTGTGGTGATAGTGTGCCGTACAAATATCCTTTAACATTAACATAGAAGAGAAGTAGTCATGGCAAGAGTATACCAGGCAATTGAAATACAAGAGGAGAGGTTCTGGCAAGAGCATACTAGGCCAATTGGAAATACAAAAGAATTCCTGGCAAGAGTATACCAGGCAAAACTAAAGTACAAGGGGGTGAATACCGGGCAGTTGGGAGTGCATAAGAGTCCTGGCAGGGGAGTATACCAGGCAAATTGCAAACCTATGAGAAATGTCAAGAAAGGACAGTGTTTGATGAATAAAGAAGGAACTTATGTTAAAGAAAGATTTGCAAAGTTAAAGAGCTTTTTACCTAACAGGATTGTTGTGGGCCAAGAAAGACACAATGAACTGCTAAACTTAGAGACATTGTCAAACCATTGAAGAATCCAAGGGAATGGAGTCACCCTCTGGAACCAAGGTCTTTTCCATCTTGGAGAATATTTACGTAGGAGTTATTCTATTTTTATTTATGAACGCTTTTTGCCAATACCAGGTTAAAGACATTCCCCTTTTCACTTTATTGTTTTGTTTGTAATGTAAGGTTTAGAATAGATTGCTTTGGAAACAAGGATGGCTTTTGATTTCTGACATCCGGACACAGACAGTTCCTTAGTTTCTGGTTTTAGGTAGGGAAACTCCTCTTGAGAGCAGGGTTAGAGAGGCATTTTCCCAACCCGTTTAAGTTAACAAAAGTCTTTAACCAAAAACATGACAACTTTGTGTCCAGCTTTCATTTCTGACCCCCTCACACTAACCTCAGGAGACTGATCTTTGACTTATTTAGGCAGAAAATAGGGTCTGCTGACCTACTATGTGGGATCTCTCCAAATCCATTTTAAAGGGGTCACAACTTCACAACTTGTCTGCAAAAAAAAAAGACACGCAAACAATCCTTCTTTTGTCATGCACCCACCCTCTGGAACCTTATCCCAGTGTCAGCTTGCAATGCCCCCATAATTCTCCAATTTCATAAATCTCTCAAAACATGGCTCTTTCAGCAACACCTGACCAAAGACTAATTCCAATGGATTCACATACCGACACACTACCTCACAGTACTGCCCTACTTTTAAAAGATGCAACCCCAAATGCTGGTTACCCACACTCTTTACAGTACTTCGCTGCTCTTGAGCTAGGTCTGCACTTTAAACAAAAAAAATAAAATAATCAAATAAAGGGGTGAAGTGAGAAGTTTATTAAAATACTTAGCATATCAAATTGGCAGAGGATGGGTCAGAGCAGTCAGAGCAGTGATTGATAGTATGGCTGAGAAGGGAGTCTTCTGTAGACACAAACACTGGGAACAAGCTGACAGGGGAGACAAACTTTTAGCAACTATACTGAAAGGGATAATGGGACTTTGGGTGATCCACTCTCTTTCTGATGCTTCTGGGGACCCTCTGACAACAAACAGCGGTCTCTGTAGTAAATTCCAAGACTTTTATACATCCTCATATTCAGAAACCATTTCCCCTGCAGATAGAGAACTACTTGTAGAGTCATCAGCAGTCATGAGGGATTGCCGCTCATAGCCTTAAAGTTAAGCCAGAACTTTGTCATGGGTTTCTGCTCAGCATGGTTTCAACCTTCCTAGTCCTGCTACCAGAAGAAGGTAAAAATGAGGATAATATAGAGAATCTTTGTAGTGACTGGGGCATTGATTCAGACTGTTATTTGCCCCTCGAACAATGGGTTTTATCGAGCTTTAGCCTGACTGATGATAGGGTTGATTTAAACTTGAGACTCCTCCTGCCTTTTTTAGGACTCCAGTCGGGATGCATGGGCTAGGCTTATCTGATATGGACACCTGCTGGGGTTGCTTGAAGGAAACCGGTAATCTTGTCACTTTTTTTATGTTTTATTTTGTATGACAGCAAAACAAGAGAAGAAGCGTCATTTTACAACATGGAGAATAGTTAGATTTTAAAACAATACAGTGGGTCAATCGATGCACTGCAAAGTCGAACAGCCATTCTACAGAAATTCTCCATCTCCCCACTTTTCCCCTGTTCAAGAGCAGCCCAGATTGGGCTATCCCTCCAGAAATAACTTCACCAAACCAGACCATGGGCTTTGTGCTTGGAAATGCTCCACAATTGTACATACCTAATATACATTATTGCTCCCCAACATAATTGCACAGAAGAACGTTTTTTTTGTTCCCCAAATATGTTTAGGTTTACGTGAGCAAATTACCGTACTAATGCCCACAACCAAAATGTGTTGCAATCTTCTTTAATCGCCCCTTGACCGAAGGGCCAGGCCATTCATCCACGTTCATGCTACAAACATTGCTGGGGTGATCGTTAAACCCCAGTACCTCTTCCACTCTGCTGGTATTTTACCCTTTCACCCCAGTTATCTGAGTAGAGGAGAGGCCACCACTTGAATCCCAATCAGCTCACAGGCAGTTTGGAAGACGTCTCCCCAAAACTTAGCAGTCATTGCACACTCCCATCCTACATGTAGAAATCCAGCGTCAGGACTGCTGCATCTCGAACATGAGTCCAGTACCTCTGGGTGTATCTTAAGGAGTTTTATAGGAATACAGTATGCCTGATGCACAACCCTGAAATAGATCAACTTCAGTCGTTAGCTGAACAATACTGTTTTCATAAACCCTATTATATTTTTCCACTGTTGATCAGAAAGTGTTGTGCCAAGCTCCCTCTCCCACTTATCCCTGACCCTCGTGAGTAGGTCCTCTGATCCACTTCCAGTACTATGGCACGAAACTGAAACCAATTTCTTCTCACCTCACCCAAGTAATCATTTCTTAAGGGGGACAAAGCATCCGGTGCTTAGGGCAAGGAAGGCAACTCCTCTCTCAGCATGCTAGACAACTGTAAATATGCAAATATATCAACCACAGAGTTTCTGACACATTCCTTAAACTGTTGCGCTGTCAGTATATTTACCTTGCAATTGAACTTTCTCTGTGGTCAGTGGCATGCCAGCAATATGCCAAACCAGTACAAGTTGCAAGTAGCTCTCAAACCCCAACTGTGTTCCTAATCTCAGCCGTGCTTTATGCGTGCATGTCACCTTATTAATTTCTGTACTCTCTAGAGGTGCTTTAGCATTAATAACTGATGACAATAGAGAAGTGGCTGCACTAGCTCGTTCCAGACTAACATGTGGTCTGATGTGGTCCTCTACCTATCAATAAAATAAAGAATAATTTGCTTGAGCTACTAGGTAGTACGTAAATAGATCGGGGGCCCCAAGTTCCTCCATCTTCGATGGCGCTGTCAAAGCCTCCCAGTTGACCCAGGCTACTTTACTAGCCCACATATAAACTCTGCAGTCCTAAAGAAGATTTTAGGCAATGAGATGGGAATATTTATGAACCAGTATGAGAACTTGGGTAGTACCACCATTTTTAACAAAAATATTCAAACCATTGCGGATGGGGCTAAATGGCTCTACCGTTCAATTGTCCCTTCATTTGCATCATTAACTTGTCGTAATTCAGCTTAATCAACAAGCTCTTGTTTCTTGAAATCACAGTCCCCAGATATGTTTGTCATAATTGAGCCTCAAACCTGAGTACTCTCTTAATTCTTTTATTTCTCTCCTTATTCGTTTCAAGTTACTCTAGGGGTTATTCACGAATAACATAATATCCACATATAGTGAAATTAATAGCTTCTGGATATATAATTGTAAGCCCCTTTTCCGAATGTTCCATCCTGATCCATTCGGTTAAGGGTTCTATTGATGTAGCAAAGGAACCACCAGAGCTGAAGCTTCAAGTTGATCTTTAAGCCCAAACGACCTCTGGAAATGATAGGAAGTCAATCTGCTAGGAACAAATCCAGCCATCAGTATTAAAATGATGGGAAGTACCATCAATAGCCTATTGACCAGAATCTTGTCTAAAATGTTGTTACCCAGGTTAATTAATGATATTGGATGATATGAAGAGCGCTGCTCTGGGGCTTTGCCTGTCTTTTACAAGACAGTGGTCAGGGGTCTCTCTAGTTGTGACCAGTAGCACCCCAGTTTTCATAAATTCCTCATACATCACCACCAGGTTGGGTATCAATAAGTCAGAAAATGCCATGTTGAATTTCAGTGTGTGCCCCAGGTGCCCCCCCCCCCCCTCCCAAAAGCAGCAGTATGGCTTCCTTAATCCTTAACTTGCTTGGGTAATAATCATATTCTGAGTTTCACTCTGGGTTGTGTCCAGCCAAAAAAGTCCCACCCTATAGAGAAAGAAAGATTTGAATATGTGCATCTGATTTGAACCTACATAAGTTCATTTCTACTTATCATTCCATCGTTTAACTGGATGGCTTCAATAAACTCTTCCTCTTGCCCCTCTTACGGCACAGGCCACCATCCTGCTGGTCTCTCGCCCTCTCCATATTGCTAGTCCTGTGCCTTCCTTAGTATAAAATGAAACTGTGATGTTGCATACTTCTAAAATGTATCAATTCCCACTTGGATTTGAGCCAAAATACTTGCATGCTGAGATATCCCATATCGAATCTCTAACTCCCAAAGAACCTTTTCACTTTTCCGCATTATGGCACTAATATATAAGAGGTCTCCCATTTCCCTGGAGATGCACATCCCTGGTATGAAAACCTTACATGTTTACCATATCACAAAGGGAGATGTCACCCAGGCCACATGTCCCTCAAAGAACTCCACGATACCCTTATTTATCATCTCCTTAAAAGCCACATCCTGTAGAGTCTTTGGATTAAGCTCACAGAATCTTCCAAAGCCCTGTTTCCCCAGTTTGAATATACCACTAATCCGGGATTAATCGGGCAGCGTCCATGGGAGAATTTCCATTCCCAAGGACCAGGCCAACTTCCTCTGGTAGACAAAAAACAAATCAATCTTGGATGCAGCATTGTGTGCATAAGAAATATGTTTTCCCAGAGCCATTGGGTGTTCAATTCTCCAGATATCCTTTAGATTATGTGTGTCCATAGCGTGTAACCGCCTCATAAGAGCAGATTGGTGCTCTCATAGATACATTACACCCATCAAGCCTGTGGCTCAGAACTGTGTTGATATCACCCCCAAATTATCAATGAGCACATATATGGTGCTAGAAAATAATACATGAAAAAACTCTGGAGTACCTATAGTGGGGGCATAGGTGTTGACAAATGTTACCAGGTTCCCTTGATGATGCCACTAATTATCATTATCCTGATTTCCGAATCCCTCTGCATCTCTCATTCCAAAACCCAGGTACTAGTGCACCACTCTCTTGCATGTGACGAAAAGGAAGAGAAAAACCTATGAATACTGCCATTTTCCACCAATTGTTGTCTTAGTACTTCCCCAGAAAAGAGTGTTCTGTAACATAGCAACATTAATATTATGATGCTCTAAATTCAGTACAACTTTGCGGGACTTGATGGGGTGATTCTGTACTCTTAGATTTCAGGATAGCACCTTACGTGCCACCCCAACCGCCCTCTTATTTTTTATTTTGAATTTTTATATGGTTTGTTACAAACCTTTAAAAAAAAAAATATATATATATATGTATATATACAACAATTATTTCACACTTATTTCAGCTAAAACAACAACCACAAGTGATCTCAAACAGAAATAAAACAATCTGAGGCTCTACTTACTTTACAAAGCATTGAGATTTCTTAGATGATAATTGATTTTTCATTAAATCTCTTAACAATAAATTCTAAGAAAGATGTTAATGCGATTGATAGTTAGTTTTCTTTTTGGGTCTTCAAACCATAGAGCCCACAAGTCGTCGGCACTCAATGTTTGATGATAACCCAGCACCCTGCCCAAGTAAATAGTTCTCGCTTCTCGCAATGCAAAACAATATATAGTCAAGTGCTTCATGGACTCTGGTTCGATATTACATAGATGACATTTGTTATCTTTTGGCAAGCCCTTGTCCCAAAGTGCCAGAACTTCCTTAGTTTTAAATGCATTCAAACGAAATTTAAGAAATAAGTCTCTCCGGCGTTTATCCGGAAATTTTTCTGGATTTCATAAAGTTTTTTTGCTTCTGGTGGAGACAAAAGAATCAGTTATTGTTTGCGTCTAAGCTCGCCAGTTTCATACCAGTCTTGTTGAAAATGTTTTTCCTTTACTTTATTTGGGTTTGTGTGAAGCATTTCCATCTCTAAGTCGTATTGTTCCGTTATTTGCTCACATTGTGTCATCCACTGTGCAAGCATATTGGATTTGTCTAGGCCTTCTGAAAACTGCAGTATCTCAAATTGGGGTAGGGTCGGCTTGATGGTTATTTTGCGATAGAGAGCACACATGTTCCAAGAGACTCTCAAATTTAGGGATGTCAAGTTTAGTTTGTGTCTTATGCACACCGTTGGAATCCCTTTAGGCAACCACAGAACCTTCGACCAAAACATGTTTTCCAGTGTGTTCCAAATTTTGTCAGGACATCCCAAGGCATTATCCACACCATGTAGCATCGCAGGCACTGCTTTTTGTTTGTAAAATCGTATGGCTGGCAGCAGAGAGAACTTCCCATATTTTTTCTGTAGGGCTGCTGCCTGTACGGCTAGTTGGCAACATTTGGCTTTAATGGAGTTGACCCAGATCCTATCATTACCGCTTGCACTGATTTGCATGCCTAAGTATCTAGTATTTGAGACCGACCTCACCTGTTCCTTTCCCAAATACCATTTATATTTTTTTCCTTGCAGTGGATTTCTGTGTTACCAGATTTTACAGTGTCAGGATTTCAGATTTCTTGGTGTTAATAGTTAGGCCATTTTTAGCTACGTATTTTTCAATTCAATTTAGTTTTCGCTGTAAACCTATTGGCGTAGAGCCCAGCAAAACCAAATCATCCGCATAGAGGATCCAGCTTATTTCTTTAGTGCCAATTTTTGGATGGAATGCAGCGATGGTATCAAACTCATCCCCTTTGTCAGATATAAAGAGATTAAATACGATAGCGGCCAAAGGGCATCCTTGTTTAACCCCACAGTATGTTTTAATTAGATTAAATAGGGTGCCTCTCCGATCCACCCTGATTTTTATGTTGGTATTGGTGTGTAGATCTTTATTTACCGCCAGCAGGCTACTCGGACAGTTCCACTTGCGCATCTTCACCCATAAGAGCTCACGGTTGATGCTGTCGAACGGTGGGAGAGATCAATGAATGCTAGATAGACACATTTTCCTGCCCTTATAGCTTCCATTTCCATGATGTTCAGGATGAGAAGTTTGAGCCCACAGCCTACCCTTTTCACAAAACCAGTTTGTCTAGCGTCAAACCTCCCGGTAGATATAATCCAGGCCAACAATTTCTGTTGTAGCAGTGTGGCATAGACCTTGCCCAAAACGTCCAGAAGAGGAATTGGTCTGTAATCCTTGGGATGCGACCTGTTGCCCTTTTTGAATATCGGGACAATTGTAGCAGACTTCCATGATGCTGGAGTTGATTTTTCTCTCACAATCCTTGCAATTATTAGACCACACAGCTCAGCCCATTTTTCCGGATGTTGTTTAAGAGTAAAGTTAGTCAAACCATCGGGGCCTGGGGCTCTTGATGAACTTGCCCTGTTGATGATACCTAAAATATCGTGATCATCAAACGATAGATCCCATGCGTCAGTTGTTAAATCAGCACAGTCAGCTAGATGGCCCTTCTTGGCATAGAGCTCAGTATAGTGTTGTTCCCAGACACTTGCAGTTACCATATTAAGTTGCACCGCAGAGTCAGGACAGGACCCTTCCTTTATGATACTCCAAAATTCGCAAGCATCTTTGTTTGCAGCATGGCTTCGGCATTTTGTTGTTCGAGCTGAGGTTTGTGGGCTTTCAACCAGTTCTTATATTTCTGTTTAGCAACTCTTGCTTGTACAAGTCGTTCGGGCAGCTCTAGGTGTACACATTGCCTGAGTTCTTGTCGGAGTGCTCTTTTCCTGTGCGCAATTGTGACTTCAAACACGTGTTTTGGTTTAAATGCGAGAGTTTGCAGCCCTTGGTTCCGCACAGTAAATTTTTTAACAAATTCACATACTCTTAAGTTATTAACTTGGGATCTGTACGTGTCGACCACAGTGTTCACTTCCAATTCTCTTAATTTTTGTCGAATCCTACTAGAGTCGATCACGAGTTCAGGCCCTCTGCTGATCATTTTCATGGGTTCCGTACCTGTTGAGTTTATCGTGACCAGGTCATGATCACTCTGCGGTGTGTTTATGATTTGCATTTTTATGGCACAATTATCAAGGGTGGAAGACACAAACAAATAATTAAGGACTGATCATTGATGGTCTCTTTTCCATGTGGGTTGAGCTGGTATATCTCCCGTGGTATTCCCTTCATCAGATGGAGTTCTCTTGTTTCCATCTCTTCACACCATCTAACAGATAATTCATCTCTGCAATCTTTTCTTTTGTTTCCAACCTCTTATTTTTTCCTTCTGCCCAACATTAGTTTACATATAGAAGTCCATTTATCTGAAGTCTTCTCCGTTCATGACCCATTTAGAATTCTTTGTAAACCTTAAACCAAAGGAACATATAAGCATCAGGGTTATTTCCCCCAGATCCACTATCTGCATTTACCAAGCTATCACCCCTCTCCCACACCAGTGGTCTATTTTGGCTGATGAACTAGATACTACCCGCCACCCTTGCCTCCAATAAGTACCCCCAACAGGCGGTTTGTAACAACCTAAAGCTAGTGAACTAGTGACGCACACTACCACTTGCTATTTGCCAAAATATCTGCAATGAGAAAAGTAAATGTATCGTCTTGCCTTCTTATACTACATAACAGAAGGAGCACATGTGACTTGAACTTTCAGTTGCACCCTCCATATTGCTCCAATGTTATTGGGTGAATCCTCCCTAACCCTCACCCCTGATTGTCCAGGTTTTTCCCCTCTTCTCCATTTCCCAGCCCCCTGACGGCTGACTCAACCATATTTTTCTTCCACGTTGCTCTCCTGCCCAGATTGCTGTCTCTATGGGGATGCATTGCTATTCAATACATTCAAAAAATCTTCTGCTTGTGACAGAGTGTTAAAGAATTGTGTTTTAATTCCTTAAATCATTCTGAATTTAGCTTGGTACATCATAGAGTACTGCTATTGCAATTTTCAAAGCTGATGTTTCACCCCCGTGTAGGATTTGCGGGTTGACTGTACCACATTGGTGAAGTCCAGGTTTATGGAAATCGTTTCTCCTGAAAGTGCCTCTTTTTCTTGCCAGTCTACAGAATGTTATCATTGTGTCTGTAGTTGAGAATTTTGGCAGTGATCACACAGAGGTTGGGCATTGGCAGGGAGGAGGAGGCCTCTGGCTCCGGCCTTGTTGCCAGCGCTTGATACGCTCTTTCCACTATAAATATCAGGGCAAAGGCATCCGGCTCACGGCATGCTCAACACAAATGTCTCAATGTTCACCATTGCAGTGGACTCTGCAATTCCCAGAATCCAAATATTATTTCTTCTAGAGTGTCTCTCTGACTCTTCTTGCTTGGCAGCAATTATTTTCACAAGACATCTCAAGCTCCTTAACTCGTGGCTCACTGATGAGTTTGCGTCTTCCACTGTTGAAATGCACCACTCAGCCTCATTTAGACATTCCTAATGCTGGTTAACTCTCCACCTTACTCAAGTGAATCACATTTTCTTCCCCGCTTGCCAATATTAGTCTTCAGCTCCGCAAACATAATCTTCACCTCTGTGTCCATTGCACCCAGAGGTTACACCAAGCACCCAGAAGGGGAGCCCACAGTACCACCATGGGAGGAATCGCCTACGGTTCTCTAAACATCAGGTCCAAAAGGCAGCTTAGGCTGATTAATGTCTGATTTACTCATTGCTGGATTCTTCGATACCCTTGAGGCTAGACTGCCCTATTCCACTCCAAATATTAGTCTCACTACCACCCGAGCATTGAGGTTCACCCTGTCTCCTTGCTCCTCCAGCCCAGGGAGAAAAGTGACATCTTGTCCCCTCAGTTTCTCCTGAACTTCCAACTATCACTTCACATTCTCTACCTTGCTCACATATAGCTCATGAGGCTTGGTTCACTTCTCCCCCTTCACCTTTGGTGCTCGGTAGGTCAGGTACTGCACCCTTTCAGTGCTATTCTCCCTGCTTTGGGGATTTTCAGCCGCATGTTTGTTCCCAGGTATTCCTCTGCCTCCAAGGCTAAGGAATCAAGCGGTTGTATGGGCTCCCATTTTACCCCGGACAGACTGCCAGCTGTGGCTCCAGGAGTTATGGTATCATACAAACACCTTTCTTTGGACCTGCGATTCAGACCCTCTCAGCCCTGATCCACGTTCATTATGCTGACCAGGACAGCTCTTTTATCCGCACCGATATGCCTATCGTGCGCTCCTTGCATCCCAGGGCTTCCACAGGTACCAGTGTATGCAGCTCTTCTTTACCTCCACATTGCCCAGTGGTCTGAGGTGATCCAGGATTCTGATGCCTGGATACCAGACTTCGATCACCAAAGGCCCACAAGTTCCACTCTTTCCTTTCAATGAGGCTTGTATGCCCCCCTTGGTCCCAATCTTTCCTGCCAACCTTCAGCCTTTCAAGTCAGATCACCATTCTACCCCAAGGCCTCTGATGAACGAGGGCCAAGGAGTCACGCTGCCTTCCTCCTGCTCACTCCAGGGGAGAGACAGCCCCTACACCATCCCAAGTGGGGGAGATACCTACTTCCGCTCGCTGCACTGGCCTGGACTGACCTGACAGAGCACCTACTGGATGCCCAGCTTAGCCTTCCTGCCCATATTACTCAGAATATCCATACACACAGGCGCTCCCCCAGGGACCACCAGCCAGTCCACTCCTTGGTCAGGACACTTCTTGAGTCAATCCCCCAGAAGCTAAACACTGACCTTGGTCATTGGTGGGCCTTCAGAGGGAACAGTTGCAGCCTGCTTCTCCCCAACTCCACCTTGTTCAGGGGCTCTGCCCCTCCCAATGCTCAAGATCGGACACACAGGCTTAAGGGATCCAGCGATCAAACACCTGCTCAGGCTGAGGTAGTTTGTAAGGATTATCTGGCAGGGTGTAATGGAATTCTCTGGTGCTCCACAGGGGCGCCCATCTTGCTGTAGACCCCCTAGCGCCCCTCCAATCTTGTTCACTTTTTGTGGGATTGTGGGAAGATGATGGATTTTTGGTCAGACATAATGAATTGAACAAATCTAGTGAGTAGTTATAGCCTGAGGAAGGACTCTAGGTTTGCTCTGTTTGGGCGAGATTGCTTGTTGACTTCATAAGATACTTGTAACATAAAAGGATTATGCTTGAGAAAAATGCTAGGATTGACACATTCTTGGATCTGTGGATTTTATTTAATTACTTATAGAACTAGGGATACGTTGAAAAACACTATGTTCTGTGTGGAGGATCACAAGGAGGATGCAGACTCTCGAAGGACATTTGTGAGGTGTATTTATTTATTAAATAATAAAATGAAGGCCTAACTATCCCTATCGCTATGGGGTATTCCCTCCCTATATGAATAAATAAGGTGCTTGTCAGTCATCCGTGAATGTCCAAAAGGAATATTTCTGCCGTCCAAAAGATAATGCTTATTGTCCCTACCACTACCTTAACAAACTAAGGTTAGGAGAATGACTCCCTTCTCCTGAGGTATGCTTCATGCACTTCTCTTCTTAGTCTTTAGGCTTCTTATTAATATGCAATTTTTAAATAGTCTTGTGTGACTCTTATTATAAGGTTGTATAGCTCACTTCTGAGAATGTGGACTTTACTTTACTCTTTAGAGACGGCTTTCCTTGACTCTGGCCAAATCCTTAAATAATTCTTAATGGGTTTTGCATAAGCTGGCAAAGTATAGTTTCCGGGATGAATCATTTCCTGGAGACTTATTGTTCAGCTTTTCCTGGCCTAGTCTGTCTTTAGTTTCTTTATCATAGAGGCTTCTCTGGCCTTCAATGCAATATATTCTTTCTCTGTTATATTTCACTCATTGGCTTTTGATCGGGGATTAACTTTCCCCTCTTTCCAGGCTAATGGTATCCCCATCTTATTGATCTCCCTCTCAGGGATGTCTGTTATTCTCTTTCTTACGTTATGGCAGTTCAATTTTATCAACTTTGCTTCCAAGCTGTTCTTACTTCTACTGAGACGAGTTACTAGTGGTACTCCAATTCTATTGATCTCCTTCTCATGGACGTCTTTTATTCTCTTTCTTACATTAATGCAGTTAAAGTTTCTTAATTTTGGTTCCAAGCTTTTCTCGCTTATACTGAGATGAGTTTCTTGGAGCATATCAAGAGTCCCTTTTGGCCTCCTGTTACTCCTGTGTTTCCCGTTACCTTGGGAACCTCTGCAGGATTCTTATGTGCCAGGGATCTTCTCCTGTTCTCCATCTCACGTTCGGCTCATTCTTACTGGCGTCCTCGCCGTGCGACTCTCGCTCTTTCGCAGTATCTCAACGGGGAGTTGTGCCGTTTGCTGTGGCTTACCCAGGGCAGTGTCAGCGTTGTTGCACAAGCAGCCTGCCCACCACCACGACGATCTTGTGGTCATGCCAACACCGAATCTTTGAATCCAGTCTTCTCTGCTTTCCGTCTCTCGCACATGCCGGACTTCCAGCATTTGTTTTGCTGGTCCAGAACAACTTTGGATATCTATGGGCTCCGCGTTCCTCTACGCTCCTATTTGATATGTAAAATAGTGCCATCTATGCCATCAAGTGAATTGGTTTAGGGAGCTCCTCACAGGAACAGGAGTCCTTGTCCCCTAAGGGGGGAGTCTCTCCTAGTGCCCAGATACCCTTGTCGGGTGAGGTGTGCTATATAAGTAAATAAACTAAACTAGTGAGGTCCCTCATGTCTCAACCTCTAGGGAGGGTGTTGCAAAGCGGGCTCACCTCCCTAGTCTCACAGGGGGGGCTCCCCCTTTGGGAGAAGGGACTAATTCCCTCAATTTGTCACAGCTGTCTCTATGCCCTCTACTGTCCGATCAGCCCTTTCTGTGGAAACTCACACTGTGGATGTTCATCTTCTGTTTGTCCTCTAAGTGTAGTCTGTGCTTTGTGACATCCAGTTAAATGTTTTGTGTTACCTGAATTTATATTTTCTTTTCGCCTCTAGGGGCTTCATGCTGTAAGGATTACAGAGAATTGATCTGTTCCTAACTGATGTAAAAACAGAACAAAAACCAGCATGTCTTGAAAACCATCAAGATGATCAACCAATTTGGAAATGTGTAGGGACCTCAAGAAACGTGTTGCATATGTAAAAAATGTTAGCCAGTAACAGTGACAGTTAGAAATTGGTGATATGACATAGGAGTGGCTTTCCCTTGTATTGTAATTGCGCCTCCACACATTGACATCACCCCTATCATTCAGCTCCACTCTCAGAAGTGACTAGGGACATACAGAAACGATTTATCTGAGGTTATATATGCCTAGCATTGTTATATTTTGTCACAATGTAAACTTTTGTAGTTCTTAATATTGCAAAATATAAGGACATCTAGCACATCCTTAGAATACAGTGCGGAGGTGTGGGGGGTGACTGGTCATCATGAACTAGTGCAGTGCATCATGGTTATTATTAGATAGGAAGTCCACTTTATGACATTTTGGTGAGCCCCCATAATTTTTTCCTTTGATTCTGTGATGCACTGCCCATTTTCCCCCAGTTAGTCACACCCTGGTCTCTCTGGGAGCACAACACTGTAATGTGTGTGCCTCCTTGGAAGTCATTATGGCCCTCACAGTAACGGCTTCTCCAGTGCTTCCACTTAGTCTCCCTGAGCGGTTAACCTTGCCCAGACACTGTGCCTTGCCGCTAGTTGATAGCATTGACACTTTACTTTTCCTGCTCCTTGAGAGATCACTACAATGATGTCTCTGATTCATTTAAATCCAGTAACCTGGCACCTGTACTCTTTGTTTGTTAACCTGGCTTGTGTGTGCGTGTGTGTGTCTGTGGGGGAGTGACAGGCCATTACCATAAAGAGACATGCTGATGTGAGCTCTAGCCAAGGACTCACAATCGATCTCTGGATGGTGTGACAAATCCCCGGATGCTGTCACTTCTCTCCTAGGGGGAGCCCCTTCCCTTGAGGCCAGAGAGGTGAGGATGCTACCCTATAGTCGCGCTGGGGGTGGTACTCAGCAGGTGGATCTCAAGGAGACGGAAGCCCCCTATGGGATAAGTGACGACCTGTGGAGAACATGGTTCCCTTAGCCCACCTAACCCTAACACACCTTCCTACCCCCCTCCACCAACACTTTCCCTAGTGTTCCTATATGCATCTGTCATGCCACCAATATAGGAAGTACTGGCACAAGAAAGAGTGTGGACCCCTCAAGGAGAATTTATTCCTTAAGTACTGAGACGAGGGAGAGACCAGTTGACTCACTGGAAGACCTAATGATCAGTACTGAGATGAAGGAGCAGTGCAGAAGCATATAGAGCACTAATGAGAATCTGAATGAACTTTTGTTCCCGAAAGTGAATAGGGCAAGAACCATTTAAAGCTGAAGCATGAAACCAGAAAAGAGAGAGAGAACCTCCCTGGAGGAACCGCGAGCATGGGGACGCTCGGCTCCAAGAAGGACTAGAGCAGTTGCAGGACAGTTTACCAGGCAGGCAGAGAGTCTCTTACCTGGTCCGAGGTGGAAGGAACATCTGGTGAAGCACAGCAGGAGACGTCCTGGCCAGCCAAGCGGAAGGATCACACAGTTGAACGTGCACCCACTGAGGATTTGCGAGTGCTGCGGAGATGCCCCAGCATGCTGGCAGAGCGGAAAAGCCTAGAGAAGTCTGAAGCATAGGGTGGAGGTCGCCCGAAACCGACCATGCCGAGATGGTAGAGACCCTTAAGGTTCAAAGGCTACTGGGGAGACTGAAGGGGGAAGAGAAGGTGCTGGCGGATGCTGGAGCTACGATATTGGGGCCTAATGGAAGCCCCTGGGGTAGAAGCTAAGACCCCTAGTGAAAGGGAACTGCAACACGAAGGAGAGAGAGTCCCACAGGTCTGGGACCCCCATCCTTCTATGAAGAGTAATCTAAGTCATCTTCATAGTCACAGTATCTAGCAGGATAGCGAACCAGGTCTGCAGCACCAAAAGAGAAGAATCCCACGGGTTTGGGACCCGCATCCTCTTATGAAGATCAACCCAGTCATCTTCATAGTGACAGTACTGGGCAGGATAGTGAACCAGAACTGCTGCACCCAGTCAGGAGGAACGCACAGGTCTGGGACCTGCATCCACAAGATTGTGAACTTGTGTGAAATAAGAACTTTTGAGGTGCAACGCAAGCCAGGGGAATGGACCTATTCCTCCCTGAAGATTCTTGGCTTGACCTAACCCAGAAAACCTTAATGAAAGCAGGAGCCTTTTTGCAAAGCTGAGTATGTCAGACAACAAAGAGCTACTTTCACTAGCTCCACTTCTTGGCTCTTACCTGAATTCAGACCCTCGCAATTATTGAGAATGTTGGATAATGCGTACATAAGAAAACCTGCCTATTCCTTTAGAAAGGTCAAGTACTGCCAGAGGCTATAGTTTGGACCTTTAACTGAAGAACAATGGTAGCTGATCATCCAACCTTGTCATCCAGCCCCCTTCTCACACAGTGCCACTTTAAAGATAGGTGCTTTATGTAGACTAGACACTAATTGAACCTTCTGAATTTGTGATATTCCTCAATCTTATCTTTGCTTCTAGAAAGATGCTGCTTTGGGACTTGGTGTATGCATTGAAATATCCATCATACCCATTACTAAGAATTTCTGAAACGCCAATTCTACTAACTTCGTTTCTGCTTAGGGAAACCCCATCTCTTGTAAAGAAGGCATGGTTATCAGAAGTATGACAGACACAAGGAGTACAATCCAAAGGTGTTTATTGAACAGTATAGGAGTGAGAAAAACGCCTAATCTAAACCTAAATCTAAGTTGGAAGCAAGCTACGACCATCAAAGTAAAGGAAATGCTGTCCTAGTGGTGTCATGTCAAATCAAAATGGCCTATACTAATAAACCTATTGCCAAATCCTACTCTATTTAACAAAAGGGTTTGGGACAATGATATGTATAACAAAAGAGTGTAGTGCAAACTGAAATTTCCAAAAGGGTTTCGGTAGTTCAGGACTGCTGAACTAGTGCACTCCCTTCCCCACGTTACATTATGGGACATGGCAGAACAGTGGCATGACTGAGAGCACCCCTTGAGTCTTCAGAAAAGGTAGAATCCCTCGAATCAATGTCTTTTGCTTGGCATCACAAGACTTCTCCCAAGCTATCACCATGCAGGATTCCACTCTTCCCCGGTTTTCTTGCGATACCCCTTAGTTGGGTTCACCTTTGTCTTTACACCACTGTTAAGTCACTTTATCAAAATGCGGAATTCACTTTCCCTTGCTTTTAATTGGCATCCCTCCGTCGGGTTCACTGTAGCCTTCAAATCACAGTTAACTTTACCATTTCTACTAGTTTATAACACTCAGGAGCTCTTAATGTCTTTTTAAACAAATATTTGGTTCACTTTCACCGATTCACTCAGGTCCCCCTCCTCCTGGCTCAGACCTTCCTCTGTAGGCAGTTCTGGCTTCCCTCGATTGGGCGCCAGCCTTAAAACCGCTAGCACCACACTTGTTACTTTACAATCTTTCACGCTTTGACTTCAAAGTACTTGCCAGTTCAATACAGAGACTTCCAATAGGCGATCGTGTCTTGCCGGGTCACTCTGTTATATTGTAGTAAGTACTTTTTCTTTAACAATCAGGCTTCTCTTTCTCATGGCTGCCGTCCTACATGCAACCCACAATACTGGATACAGTACAAAGGTTCATACCGGCCTCCTCTCCCGAGGCCTTCTGGTATCTGCAGTTCTTAGTTAGCATCACAGGGCTAATAATTCCTTAGGTTAGCTTTATACTTTGTTTCACCTGTTTTCAAAGATTTTCGACTGTCCGAGGGGGGGGGCTTGTACCCTTGACTTTACCCTCGTATGACCACTTTGACTATTCACCTCCTCTCTCAATCTCGTCATTCTTCGTTCTTGCTACAATGTGCTTTTGCTCGCGGTTTCTTGACAACCCGACGAGCACTTCAAACGTTAATGTCCTTTTCATTTATCAACACAAGCCGGTTTCCCATTTCACTCACCGGCAGCGGCTGATAGTTTATCAAGACCTTCTGTCTAGTCAAGGCTTTTGGCCCAGCGTGCTCTCCTCCTTTCAAGTTCTCCCACCGCACATGAAGGAGGCACTGCTGTGACCTCCTGCATTAGCAGGGAGTTGCCCCTTTGGGATTCTGTGGCAACCTTCACCCACCGGTGGTAGGACCGCAGACTTTCATTCGCCTCCTGGTCCCATCTGCTCTGCTTCCATGGTCGTGTCGCTTTCCTGGGATTTCCTGCCCTTCCGTTCTGGTGGTCTTGCTCGCTTTGGTTGCCCTTCCCAGCCTTGCTCTCCGGATGCTCTCATGCACCACCTTTTATCTCAATGGGAAAAGTAACAGGATTCAGGTGTGAGTCATTAAGGTTAAGTGCCTGACCCTGATGTTGGGACATGTCAAACCGACTGGCTGTGTGTAAGTCTGTCTTTCCCTGAAGCGCTTTGTCCGTGCAGCAGAGTGTGTGTAGGAAGGGGGGGGGTAAAGTTCCTAGATAATACATGGAACATGGAGGGTTTATAGGGAAATGAAAAAGGGGATAGCGTCTCTCCTCCGGGTGCCCCACTTCCATTCCACAGGGACCTCTCATCCAGGCGATCCTCCCGCACTGGTCCACCCCGGGGGTCTGGATCCAATAATGATGGACGTGCCCCGGGTACCTGGATGACGGATCCCAAGGGATTGGTCAGTGAGACACCCTTTGGTTTCTCACACTCTCAGGAGTACTTAAAGTCTTGGAAAACCTCTCAACTCTTTTTGATAGACTGCCATTTTCTGCAAAAGCCAAATACAGCATTGTTAAACATGAATGCTGAAAAAAGTCTCAATCTTCCCACCAATTTTCATTGAGGAATGGGCTTGTCCCAATCATTTATACAGACCGAAATAACTCCTTCATAAAAATGTAATCCACACAACTTCCAATCATCTTTTATGTCCCCTGCACTCTGCCATAATTCCCTACTGCAACATGTGGTCATATCAGTCTCCCCACACCCAAGACCAAATTAAGAAAACTACTGGCACCTTACACCTTTTTAAGGCATTAGGAGGTACAACTTCCCTCTTTCTAGGGCCTCTTGGCCAATGGCAGAGATTGTGGCAACTGTTTCGGCCAGCAAAGCAATCTGCCATGGCCCTGGCAAAGCCAATCCTTTTTATGGTGTATATATCTAGCTGAGTATCACATTTCAGGATATTGACCCCACTAGATTAAGGCATACAGCCAAGCACCTCTTTTTGTTCTAAGCCTGCCATCCACTCTCCTAAATCGAACTTCCAGATATGTGTCCACACCATGTCTGATTGATAGGCCTGGTATATTTAAACCTGTAATATTAATGGAATTTCACTGTCTGCAACTATTGGGGCATTGTTTTCAGATGCACACCAATCATGGATGAGCTTGCAACATCCTTTTAGTGTGTGTGAGAGAGAGAGAAGTGTGTGTGAGTGTGTGTCTGTGTGTGAGTATGTAAAATAGTGCTTATTGTACTACAGAGATGCTAGAATTCACTTACTGCAGATTTTTCACTGGACCAAACGCCAAGTCTGTGAACGTGCGCACCTGCTACCTACAGGCGCCTACACCTATGACATCTTTGTGATGTCCACGTGCAAATGCAAAGACTTGCTCATGGGTATCTCAGCGAAGCTCCAGGTATCTCTAGCTGAACACTAATTTTAGGCTTTGTGAATCATGTATAAGGTAGCAGGTGCACATCTGAGATGCTCACAGACATCACCCAATGTGCTCCAGTGAAAATGTTCGAGAGTCAGGCCCTATGACTATATTTCAGTTGAAGAGTTTGCAATTTGGGATCATGTGCGAGGAAGCATACATTTAATAGTAACATTTTTTATTGCTTGTTTAGGGAAACTACGAGAAAGCGTGTGACTATTTTGCGGAAGCTTATGAGACGGCAACCAACCTGACAGATCCTCTACTGCTGGAAGTAACTCAACTGCATTACGGCATTGGGCAGGCTCATAAAATGATGGCGCCGTATTGCAGTCATACAGAGGTTGCAGATCACCCCTGCATCAAGCTCCTGGTGGCCTGGAAAGAGAGCAGAAGTGGCATGTTCGCGGAGCCCGCGCCAGCTGGTAAGGCATTGGGCGACGAAACGCATTAGTGTTGCATTTTCTGTCACAGCAAAGCCGATATCCTCAGCAACGCGTTATTGGTCGATTTGATGAGTGTAATCTGATTGGACCACTTGTTTGCAGGTAGATATTTTTGTTTGAATTCTCTATTACGGTGTTGCATAAGACTGTATGTTTAATATACCGAACCAATGATGCGTACAAAGCAATGGACAGATTGCAAAATGTAGAGTTGTCCGCTGCCTAAACGGAGAATCCATGCAGTCTTTCGGAGCGCGATTATTTGCAGCCTGCGTGCTTCAACGCCATTCAAGAAAGTCAGAAACACGTTAATCATGGCCTTTTATTCATGAAATGTTTGTTCAGTCGAACGTCACACGTTCTCGGAAAGGTCTTTCAACCTGGACTTTAAAGATTTCAAGAATGCATGAGGGGGTTTTTGGCTTACACACCGTTGTTTTCCCCGAATTGTATTGTGCCTGGTGAGAACATACACTCCGCTCCATAGATCGCACCTTTTATCAACACTGTAAATAACCGCGCGTACAGTTCCATAACACACTGTAATGGTTCGTTTCAGGGGAGTTGCTAGGTCTGGAAAAGACCCGGGGCTACGCTGATGTCGGAACTGTTGGGACTGAGGGCTAGCTAGTCTTTTGGCTGTAGCTCCTGAGATTCTATATGGGGCTACAACCAAAAGATCAGGGGCTATAGCCCCTAAGCCCCCCCCTAGCAACGCCCCTGGTTCGTTTTATTCTGTAAATGCATTACGACAGTGTCAGCCTCATTTTAAACAGGGCTGCAAGTTAAATGGCTGTGGAAAGGTGAGATGCCATGCCTTTACGCCTCCATTTGTCGCCACACCCCATTTTGTGACCAGGGGAAGCCACGCCGACCTGCTCCGTCTTGTTAGTGCGTCTCGTTGTACGTTTACGTGAGATTTTCATTCATGTGTGCAATAAATGGATTCCTATGGAATCTGCGTCGGTTTTTCGTCTTGTCAAAACCAGGCAGATTCCAAATGGGATCCATTAGTAAACGCTGCTGCAAAGCATATCTGAAGGTGTTTGTTTTCACGAGACAGCGAGACAGAGAGGAGAAATGAAAGAGTAAAAGCAAACTCGCCTCAATTGTACTGCTTCCTTCCCTGCCTCATGAATGTGTACAATTGGATGCAGGGGACCCAACAGCACCTAAGTGCTAATATTGGTTGTCCCCGGCATTAAATTAAAGTTTGTAACAAAATGGCCTGTAAGCGATTCTGGTTTCATTCCAGTCTTTTACATTTTCATAGGTCTTGTTGCTGTGCTCTCACAGAGCTCACTAGGAGGGCCCGCTCCACTCCAATTTTGAACAGAATTGAGCTATGGTTAAGCACTAATACTGGGTTATCATCTTTGTACATATCAGCTGTGCCAACCACAGTAGGAAGCCATCTATATAGCCACCTCAGAGGGAGTACATAGCGCATGGTCAGTGTTACATTTGTCCAGATCTTCATGGTATGACGCCTGCATGAGGTCAGTTTCTCTGGATATGTATCACCAATGACAATAGTGCTGCTGCAGTATTGAGTGGCGCACAGCGACTTCAAGGAATTGGATGGTACCGAAACAGAGGTAAAGAAGGCAAGGCAATGGAGTATAATATGCCCAAGTATGGATACGGCAAATGATAATGAAAAGAGGGTCTATATGCTATAAATGTGATAGGGCCGTTGTTGGGCATACGGGTAGGATAAGATTGCTCTCTGGCCAACAAGAAGAACGGACAATGGGTATCCAATAATAGCATAGTCTTGAAAGGGTTCTCGAGGGGTTAGGCACCATCGGTAAAATCCTTGTTAATACCTACCTTGCTTTTCTTCTTCCTTTATTTTCTTCCCACTGTGAAGAACCTTGGGATTCAGTCAATCCTCCCCGGGGGGGGGGGGGGGGGGGATATTTCCTTGTGAGGCTAGGGAGGTGGGCCCACTACACGATATTACCCCTATGGGTGCCGGGATGTGGGACCTCACTGCAAGAGACTCCCCTTTTGGGGACAAGGACTCCCGTTCCGTTCAAAGGAACTCCATGAAACTCTTTCTGGCAGGCCAACAATAACATCCAGGCTTCAGAGAAATCCATCAGACCAAATCATTATTTGTTATTGTGATATTAGACCTAACATTAAACTTGAAGAAACAACTGATAAATACTATAAAGAAGAGAGGTGAGCGAGTATTACTGGTTGTTCAATGGTTGGAACCCAACCAAACTGTGATGATGATGAAGAATGAATGAGCAAGGGAGAAGGCTCCACAAAAAGAGAGAAAGGCCTTTAACACTCTGCTGTGGAGCACACAGATGTCTAATATAAAAATGAAAGGACGACTACAGAAGAGTTTTCAGATCTGGGAAGTTGGAACCAACGAGGAGGTGGAAGCCGCTGAGAACCAGGAGATCCTCTGTCGGGAGGGTCCGGACAGTGGGCATAGCTAGGAGGCACGGAGAGAGCAGACGTCCAAGCCGTGCATGGCAAGAAAAAACCCTGATGAAGGTGAACCGAGTGAGCAGTGGCATGACCCGTGGGAGATGGACTGTCCAGTCCAGAAACAAAGCCAAGACCACTACAGTGTTGGCTACGTGGAGACACGAGGAAGAACCAAGAAGATTCGGAGTGAACGCAGGAGCTGTTCAGATTCTCGAGTGTTGCCACGATCCTGGCTAAAGACCCGGTGCGCTAGCCTGTGAGAAAGAAGGTAATGGGAGGGGCGGGAGACCTGCAATGGGATACAGGGATCAAGAGCGCACTCAGTCTACTCGTACCAATTAATGGACAAGTACCCATAAGAGTGAAAATAACTCTGGGACTCATTTTACTCATCTCAGTGAAGGTGTAATGGTTTATTGAGATGCCACCCTCAACACAGGGAGTTCCTTCCCTCCCTACTCAAGGTGCCACGCAACAAACTGTTTAATGGATTATTTTATTCATCTTTATCTCCAATTAATCTAATACCCCTTGATTGCTCCCCCTGAGCTGCCAATGAGCCAAGAACTAGGCCGGTGTACAGGAAATATATATGTTTATTGGAATTATATGTTAAGACAAATCGCACAAATTACATCTGCCACTTTCTTTGTAGCTCATAATCAACTTCTTGTTACACAAATAAATCACACAAATTAATTGGGGAAATGCACAAATCACAGTACTTTATCTCAATTTCAGTTCAAGAAATAATTAGCGCTGGTCAGTGAACACAATTACAAATGTAGTGCTGCGCAATTTCAATTTTCCTGCACACTTAAAAGGCTAGCAGTTTAATTTTACAAATTTGTGCAATGCATATGGCAATTATTATTTCACCCACACTTTCACTAGTGATCTAGCGGTTTGTTTTCAGACCCGTCACATCATACTTTGGTCTGGGTTGGGGAAGTCTGACAGAAAAAATAGGATGATTGAAGCATTTTGGTCCCCCATCCACTAAAATGCTGGATAGCAAAATTGGGATGATTGGAGAATTTTGGATTTCAGACCCCCTCCACTTAAAGGCCTGTGTTAGGGGAAAGTTGACAAAAAGCTTGGACTGATATAAGAACAAAGACACCCCTCTTCCTTGAAGAAGTGAGGGTCAACAGGACAAAAAAGGATTACCAAATGAAATGATAGGCTATAGTTTTTCAGCACACACTGGGAAGTGAGCTTTGTTAACTTCGAAATTTTAACAAAAATCACCCCATAGTATTCTGCCAAAGGGAATTAATAAAATTTATATTTGTAGTTAAATGGGCTAACAATCTACACAGATTTGCCCTCCCCCACCCGCATTTCAGGCCCTCTGGTAAGATAGGGTAAGGGTCTGGTTACACCACTCTCAAGGATGGCCCCAAGCACTCCACCATAGGACCCAGTCAGCTTTTAGGACTTCCCAGAAATAGACCGCTCCACCAAGATGCACTCTCAGCAATCTCTTCTGGTGTTTCCTTGCAGCTGTCAGATGGTATGTTTCAGCAGCTCTCTTGATGATAATTTTAAAAGTGCCCCTTCATTGGTGATTTTAGTGCATTCCCTTAATATAGCAGCAATGACACCATCAAGTTTACAATCCAGGGGAGTACCCTGCAAGAGTTCTCGCAAATTGGACTGGACAGTTATCCTTCTTTCTCCTCCTAACTCCAGCCCATCTCTAAGGATTGGTTTAGGAGTCTGGAGCAGACATATGGCAATTCCCATTTGTAATCGCCATTTGTTCTCATGTCACAATTTTGGCAAAAACTAGTTATGCATCAAAAACTTTGTGATTTACTAGTAACTGCCATAATATATATATGTTCTGCTTCATCTAATCAGGGGGAATTAAATAAAACAACAGTCAGGTCTGCACCTTTTTGCACGGCCATGTGTCAACTTTCTGCCGTTTTACGAAAAGCATAATTGTTGGAAACAGACAATTTATTATCCATATTCCTAATTTCACCCTTCACTTGTTCCCCAACTCTTAAATTCTTGATATATTCAGATCAGCTAGGAACCTAGTTTAACTGGCCATTACAATTTCCTAAATCGCAGGTGGATGAATGTCATATCACCAGATTTGCCTGGAAATTATCTAAAACATGACACACAAATAAAGAAAATCCGACGACTTATGGTTTCTGAGAAACATTTGTAAATGATGATAGTACTTTTAAACAAAGGGAATCTTCAAATGTGCAAATATGAGCTTCCCTTCCTCCAGGCCATTTGCCTCTCTGGGCCAGCCTGTAAACAGAGTTTTTATTAGTCTCTTTGTGTTTGGAATTTGCTGTTTGAAATTGCAGTTTCTGCCGGCCTGTTTTCACACCTTCTTCTTACATTCTGGTCATGCATCAGCCAAAAGAGTTGACTTGGATATCACTGCCTTTAGAGACAGCAAGTCTAAAGGACACTTGGTTTCCACACCTTTCAGGCAAGCCACATTTTATTTCTGTTGTATACCACTGGGATGAGAGCCAGGCTTTCAATTGGCAGACTTCTTTGTGACATTTGTCCCACAGCAAGCAAACCAGGTTTTCCTTGGGCCCAAATTAACTTTTCATGGCAACAAAGTGGGCTTTTCTTTTCAGATGTTTTTCTGATTATTTTGCATGTGAAGCATAATTTACCTTACTTTTTGTCAACACGCACCATGTATTTTCCCTGACATTTTTATGTTAGCAGGGGTAAATTTTTCTCATGTCTTGCTTTAACTTGCAAACATACATGCAAAGCCGTTTTTGTGTCAGTGTTTAAAAATCCAGTTTTTCATGTGAAAGGGGCCTTTGAATTTCTTCTACGTTTGTGAATGAAAATGCTGTTTTTCCTTTTGTAATGACAGGTAGGCCTTTTCACATGGCTCTTCCTTGTGTTACTTGCATAAACCCAACAGTCTGCCTTAATAGGTCAATTTCTGGTGTGAAGGTTTTGTTATAAGTGCTGGCCGGTCATTTTCCCAGTGGGCCCTTCAGTTCGGTTGGTTCAGGGCCTTTGATTACACCCTACAAAGGGTCAAATGCCCAAAAGAAGGAGAATCCCAGTGGAACCTGTCTTACTCATTATAACAAGACAGGAATTGAACAAAGGAACAGATACAATTGGTTGGGCTGCTATATTCGCCCCAATGAGAAAGCCAGTTTATCAGACCAAGAGAATGTTCATATGAAACATGTTGTTCAAGAGGAAGTAAGGAACCAGAGGAATACAGAGAATCAAGATCAAGTAAAGAGGAATTTCTGTTCCCTTAAAGTACTGGAGAAAGGGAACTTTAAAGAGACACTTCAAGAAATCAAAGTACGAAGGGATGAAAACACAGACAGAGCGTTGAGAAGATGTTTCTCTACAGAAGGAAAAGGGGAGCTGGAAAGGTGGAAAGGTCCCAGAAAGGAACTGAATAAGTTAATCCAAGATAAAGCCAAGAACTATTTAAAAATCATCTACTGGGGCTGTAAACGCCTATCCAGGAGATGAGTCATTCTCCAGGACTTTTTCTTTTAGTGATAGGGCCAGTATAGATTAGCTTTGAGATGTAGGACAGACTGTTTACTTTTTGGACTTCACTATTGACGACAAGCACCCTAGTTAGTTTTGTTAGTTAGGGACACCTATAGAATAAGGATAGAAAGGCTATTGTTTAATACTTTAAATAAACCACTTGCCAAAAAATGGGTCTGCATCCTTCTTCTGACCTAACACACCACTCTTTTTGGTCCTGCAGCATAGTGACAGATGTTTTAATCCCCTTCTTGCTATGGACTATGGGGATGCTGCGATATAAAATATTTGATTGTCAGCAACAATTGTAACTATTCACAGACGCCGGCCACCCAGTGTTTTATTTGTTTGCAAGCATGCATTTTAATGCATGGCTGCTGGCCTATGTGGGTTTGGGTGTGTGCTTCTATGTGTGAATGTCAGTGCCTGTGTGTATTTGTAAGTAGTTATGTTTCATGTATTTCTCACAGTGTACGGGCGATAGTCAATGTTCGGAAAGGCATGTTTGTGAGCATGTTCAGGCATTCATGAGTACGTGGTTGTGGGTTGTGGACGATCAGATGGACACAGAGTTTGTCAAGAAATTTTAAACATGTTGTGTTTTCTAACTAAGATGCTCATCAGTCAGGGTGAATGTGCAAGTCTATCCACTGTCCAAATCTAACCTATCTGACCCTACCACTAATGTAACTAAGGACAGGAGAATGACTCCCTTCGCATGGTTGCTGTGTTTTGTCACAGGATTTTCTATGTTCTTTCTTACACTCAATAGACCATATGCACATAGTCTCTTGTTATCTTCTGGATTCAGTTCTATAACTCTTGTAAGGGACTGATTGTTTTCCTCTCCTCTTTTATGCCAACAATCCAACCATCTCACTTTTGTATAGGTTCCTTCTCTCTTTCTTGTCACAGCTCTTTCATGTATGAATTTTGACTTCCTGGTCTCCTGAGTTTGTTTTTTCTCTTTCTCATCTTCGGGACCTGGCTCGACATTTCCCTTTTCCCAAGACAAAAAGCTTTCAACTCAATTCCTCTCCCACTTTGGGTATTTCATGTAACTCTGCTTTTTATGAACTTGATTGTCATTCCTCAGTTTATTTCCAATCGGCTTGTCCCAAAACTTCTCTCTATTACATATATTCTCTTTCTTCTCTTCGGGAACTGGGGTGACTTTTCCCACGCGCACATTTTCAATTCTATTCCTCTACCACTTTGTGGATTTCATGTAACTTTCTCCTTCCTCTGGTTCTTTCAAATCATGTTCTCATTAGTACTGGGACAAGTTTTGTTAGAGGTATGAGTCCCTATTGACTGTCTGGTAACCCCGTTCCCCGTATTACCTTCTGTTCTGTGGGGTAACGTCACCTGTACCGGTAAGGTCTTGGAATCTTTCTGTTTCTTGACTCCACGGCACACTTGTCGCACCGTCTGGTATGCATGCATTTTCTCATCTTCGGAATCAAACTTGCTCTGTATCTTGAGTCAGGAGTGTTTTTCTTCCATCAGTGGTATATGTGCTGTTCTGCAGGCGGACTGCCCACCGCCGTTGCTGTGTGGTCACGCCACCATCAAACTCTCTCTTCAATCGTGTTGTGTTTTCTTCCATTCTCATATGCCGGCCTGCCAGAGTCTTTGGCTCCATGTCGGAGCTCGACTGACTTATGCTGGCTCTATATTCTGCGAGAGCTTCTCATTCCACTCTGCTACGCACAGGGCCTTCCCCTAATTCTCTCTGCTTTCTGGCTTCTCTCGGCTTCTCATTCTCTCTTGGCATATCATTCCTTTTGAGGATCCTTGGATCAGTCAATTGGATGAACTGATTTAAAGGGATAGTCTTAGTTTCATGTTTTGAATAGCATATGTTCACTTCATCTTTATGGAATTGATAATCTTCCATTATGTTAAACAAATTCATGTAGGCCATCACTTTGAGGGCATCAGGGAGTTCATCACAGGAACGGGAGTCCTTTTCCCCAAGGTGGAACTCTCTCGTGGTGAGGTCCCACTTGCCTCGACCCCTAGAAAGGATTTTGTGGCATGGGCTCACCTCCCTAGCCTCGCGGAGGGTGGGGGGGGGACTCCAACTTGGGGAGAAGGAATGCATTCCCTCAAATCATCACAGGGTGTACATGGAATTGATGTAGGTGAGTTTCAGAGTCCATTTGTGTATGATAGGAATAGAAGGATACATTTTAGCATGGGATCATATGAGGGAAGCACTGAGCCATATGGTGGGAGTATCTGGTTGTTTGATGCGAGTACCTGATTATCGTGCATATCATGGCAGTACCAGGGTATATGATGACGAAACCCAGCATATGAAAGGAGTTCTATGGTATGTTATGAGACTAAACCACTGCATTAACCTCCCTCAAATGTGAGTTCCATTGTTTTTTTTATTTGGTTTTAAATTCAAGATTTACTTTAACTTTCATGTAATTTGAATGTTTTAATTCCCTGGTAGTTCACCCGGACAGTGAGGCGTTGATGCTTTCTATTGTTATTTTGTTTTCAGCCCAGGCACTGGGTCACATGATTTGTGATGCTATTCCTTGGAGCCACACATGCTGAGTTGCAGCACGTCCACAAGGCAGACTTCTGTGTCATGTGCAGTGCCGGCATGCCCAAGATAGGCTCACCCATCCCCATACTGGCCAGATTTGAGCATGTTTCCTGATATTATGTCCAATTAAACATGAGTAGCCATATTTTTATCAGTGTCCAGCCTCAGATGGTTCTGCCTATATACTAAGCCTGTTCCACTCTAATTACACTGTTATGGCTGGGCCCATTACATCCCTGGAAATGAAAGTCGTTGCAAATTCATCCCCATAAGGAAAGAGTTCTGTCTGGATCCCAGCACCATTTGACCGCCCATTGAGATCCTAGCAAATTCAATTTCAGGCACACTCTATGGCCTACTGATTAACACAATGTTATTTAGTAAAATGAAACCCAGTAGAAAATAGGGCTAACATCGGTGGTGCTCTGTTTGATAATGAGCTTCTAAGTTTTTATTAATGCCGGACTGATAGTTTTAAGATTATCATGTGAAAGCACTCTGCTACAAAGGGTGCACTGTCGCTTTTATATATAAGCCAAATCCTCAAGTTACTAAGATCCTGGCACCAAGAGTGCCGTGTCTGGTGCACTTAATGTTAAGTGCACATTATCTTCAATTCTCGCCATCAAGTTCCACCTGATCTGTAGACCTCCAAAATCCAAAGCAAACTTTATAGATCAATTACTAACAGCGGCAATCTTGGAAGCACTGATATCCCGCCCTCATTTGTTTTAGTGAGTGATCTCAACTTTATGTTTGACATCCTAAATCACAAACATTCTGATCTGCAGTTGTGCTTAAAGAACTAGGCCTCAATAATTTAATAACATTTCTGACCCACAAAGCAGAGCGCTTTTTAGATCATTTATTCCTGTTTGGATAATGCAACTGGCAAATCAAAGTGCAGTTTATGTGGTGGAGTTATTTTGTTATACCTCAAGAAATGCCCTTTGTTTTATCTTTAGCAACCACAAAACACACACAACCTAACCTTGACCAAAACACTGGATCTCGAAATGTCAGCAAACTCTACTGGACTGAAGCCCAGATGACCCCCTCTGTTCATTTGAGCTCTTTAACGACAGACTAATAACCTTTGATCTCATTACCCTGATGAAAGCCATCATAATAAACACAATCTCCAACCGATGTAGGATTTGTATCTGAGCTAAAAACTATTCACAAAAGAAATGTGCAACTGGACATACTCGGATGTGCATATGATGTCAAGCACCAGAATGTTCGCAAGAGGCAACTCTGAGTGTAAAACAATGGCGCGGAATGCAAACAAATTAACATTTGGCATCAAGGACAGCATTTTAACTGAATGTAACAAAGGAATTTTTTGTAGTAGGAAATTAACATTTCTCTAGCAACAGCTACAAGTCTTGCATCTTTACATTTCCCACTTTGCTGGCCTTTCTGTTTGTCAGACAACAGGTAGAAAGCAGAATGGACCTCGTCATTGAAGTCTCCTGTGGTAAAACATTGATTAATCTGAATACCTCTCCGTATATCTTTCCACCTGTGATCTCGCTTTCTTCTCAGATCATACCCAACGACACAGTCATATAAGCATTAGAAAATGCTCAGGATCGCTAATGGCCGTTGCTCTGATAAGTTGTTCATACTTGAGAATGCATTCAAGTCACAAAGGAGGTAGTTCTTGAATGTGTGCTACCTTGGTGAACTAAGAGTGTGCACAAACCTCAGACTAGATTACGACTTGGCCCCTCTAAAAGATGTGCACCACACTGTGGTATGCCTCATTCAACTCGTCCCTCCCCCCACCCGCACACACATCCCTGCACATCCTGAGGAACCTGCATTGACTACCTCTTCAACCAGACATCATGTTCAAGACAGGTTACTTCACATACAAATTGGTCACAGGTGAAACACTGCTCGGCCTAGCCCACAAACTCACCATCTCTGATGCCAACACAACACCAGAATCCACTGCAAGGCGGGTTTGGGAGGGGAATAACAAACAGGCCTTCTCCTGTTATGCAGCCTGTCTCTGGAATAATTTGCCAATGCAAATCGGACTGCCTCCCTACATCCTACCATTCAGGAGGGAGCTGAAGTCTGCACTCTTCAAGGAACATCTTGCCAATCATTGACTGCTTTTCCCAACTCGTATTCTCTTCTGCGGCACCTCAGCATCACCCTTCACCTGTCCCATCCCAGAAACCCCCTCACCCTACATGCAACCCCTCTGTGTATGACCAGTGTGCACCATTCTGTTTCTTCCCAGCTAGGATTGCACTTTAAAAATCACTTACAAAGGAGAAAGGGGAAGGTAATATGTTTGGGGAAATGTGGATTCTGTTGCACCCTCTAGTATTTTCTTACTGTCTCGTTTTTTTACACACAATTCCATCTTCTCTTCTTCCAAATTAACTCCATACCATCCGACTAGGTAGGTTTGTTCAGCTTTAAATGCCACCTTAATTATACCCAACGTCAAGAAATAAAGAATGGGCACAAACATGCTTTTCTGTACCACCATAACAGACCAAGTCAATATGCGTATGCAGTAGAAAGAAGTTAAGAAAACAGGTTTTCACTCTAGTAATTAAAGCTTTTGTGTATGGCCCTGTTCGCATTACTAAAGCACCAAAGTGCCTTCATCAGGCGATTGATGCTCTTTAAAAATCCAACTGATCAATATAAATACAAAATATAAAAATAACTATTCTATCTGGTCAAATGATAGCAATATATCTTTATTATGTGAGTCTTAGACATTTGTTGGCAAAACCTACTATATGGTGCTCGAAGCTTGCTAGTTATTGGCAATACATTGGTGCATGGATTAAGTGCTCGCAGCGCCATTCTACTACTCGATCAATCCGACAACAGCTTCAAACGCCTCACATGGGAATTCAACATGGCCGGCATTTCCTGCACCTCCATTACTACCCTCGAGCCAGTACATAGTTGGCCCTCCAGTGACCTCACATAGGTGTTAGAGATAACAGCTGAACACTTGAACATCTGAACTAGCTTCTAATCAACCAATCATCGGCATCTTCATTTGTTTGTGTATGGATATGTGGATATGTTTGTAAATGAATGTGCGTCTTTATGCATATGCTTGTATGTGTCAGTTCTTGGTTCTATGCCTCTATACGAGTGTATGTGTGTGATAAGGGCAGAAGTGTCTATGCGTGAGTGGTTGTCTTCATGTTTTTGTGAGTGTATCAATGAGGGTATGGACTTATGCAATTATGTGTGGGGGTGTGTCTGCGTGCGTGCGTGCATATACCTCTGACAGTGGGCCTGTAGGAGGACCTTATTCTGTGTGCATGTGACCGTATATACTGTTTGTGAGGGCATCTGTGTGTGTGTGGGGGGGGGAGAGGGTATATGTGCTTCGATGCATCTGGCCTGTGGTAGAGCAGTCATTAATCATAGTGGCATACTGAGTATGGGGACAGCAGAAAGAGACTTTTAAATTGCTTTCAAATTGTTTTTTATTACCTAACATTATTACAATTAAGTCCTAATTGTTTTAGTTATCTTATCATATGTTTTTATCCATTTGGACTATTTGCACAATGTATTACATTATTAATTGAATGCTTCTTGTTAAAGTAAATGCTGAATTTCGTTTGTATTTGTAAATGAATATTGTCTATATATTGAAAAAGTTTTTTATTCAACTATATTCAATAAAAAAAAGACATGTATGCAAGTAATCATATTGGAAATGTATTGGCAAAGGTTGAGAGACTTGGGCATCTAATAGCAATACCTTGCATGTAGTGAAAGTGGCTTGGCATGTTATGGCATGTGATGTAACACATGGTATGTGGCCATGTGCATAGTATCCACATTTCTGGTTTATGAGTGTAGTAACTGTTCATTTCCTGGCACCATTTGGGCAAATGGTGCCATTCCTGATCTGCAACAGCGAAGCCCCCTTTATGGTGCACTCCAATCATACACACGTATGCTCATACATCCTCATATATGCATATCGTACACCTGTGAGCTCAAACACAAAGTCACAAAGGCACAGCCCAGGGCACACAACCCAACCACTTACTACCAGTACCAATAAGTACTTTACACGAGGCTAGCTGTACCAGCTGGCTTTGCCAATGCTTACTTGTGCCACATGGCTTGGTGCTGAGCCCTACTTTTAGCGAGTACCCACTCTTCTGTACTTAGTGTCTGCCACTCATTGATTGACATGTCGCATTGAGACTGCCTGGCCAATCAAAGTATCTTCAGGTCTCACATTAATATCTGAAAGGAGACCCTGCTATGGCTATAATTTTCAAACAGTTTATCGACATCAAATTGGACCCTCTTAGCTAGAATGGGTGCTCATATGCTGAAACTGTGCTGTTATTACTGGTGGCAATAGCTGAGCCCTTTCCGGCTGCGGCGCTGATTGTGCAGTAGTTAAGAAATGACGTTATACTGCGAATAGTGTGCTGGGCCCTGGGCTTAGGCCCGACGCCTAGGGTGACGGTGTGCAGTATACACAGTGCCGCTGCTTTGTGTGATCAATTCTTTGCGCCCTGACAAATCTCTTGCTGCAGGTAATTATGAGGATTTAAATAGCGATTAGCAGAACAAACCTTTCCTCCACATGCAGAAAATACTATTGCCTCTCCCTGCACAGATACATTGTTATGACATGCAATAACTACTTGAATATAAAGGGGATTAATAATTGAAAAGGTGCTAACAAATTAGGGCCATCATTAAAAATAGACTTTGAGCCATTTTGCGGGAAAATCAGACGGTGGTAATGCCGGGCTCTTAGGATAAAGAATTACTGCATTAATTCTGCAAAGTGAACTTATTGCTTCTATCCGTCTCCGGGTCCCTGGAGCATTAGGAGACAGGGAGAAGGAAGCGATGGCTGCGTTCTTTTGCACGCACAACAGCTCTAATATTTCCATCACACTTTTACTGCTCAGCCTCAATAGGGCCTGGCATGCCTGGCTGGCTGTGCTGGGGCAACGCTGGGAAATCTCGCTCTGGTATTTACGCTGCCTGGCCGCCTCAGCTGCATTCTTCATGTTGTCACATTGCTCGGATCTCATTGTGGGCGCACATTCTTGCATGGAACCTTATATCTCATTTCCTCCGCGTGTTCCCAAGCATGAGCGATTTAAAACATATTGTGTTGGCAAGCTGTCAGGCTGTGCATGCGTTTGCTTTTCCTGTGCAGCTGTATTTGTTTGTTTGCTGCGGCAGGGGTCGTTTTGCAAATGGTCCTGTCCTCCAGGCCAGCGTGGTTTGCTCCCAAGAGGGGACTACAGGGACCAGACGCATTTCTTCTTAGAAACAGAATATTCTTATCTCATGATTTGCTGACAAGGTAGCCATGGCTTCAGGTAGATGTTCCTGCTCGCACAGTGATCTCATCGTCGTTAGAATCAGTGCGCACGGTTAACCAGCATTGACAAAGCCAGTAGGGCTGGCTTTATTAAAGGCCCCAGCCAGCCTCAGATACCTAGCTAGATCCATCCTCACCTATCCAGGCACTGCCGACATACCCCAGGTGCAGCCACAGGAACGCGCGTCACGTGGCAGGTGCAAGCCGCAAACGTTCTTGCCACGTCCCCCCCTATACTCCTGTCATATGCAGGGGTGGGCTGGGAACCAAAAGAGGCCCCCGATATGGCCGCATAGTACCCATGTTGAGCAAGCCCAAGCCTTTTCCTATGAGAAGATGTGAAAATAAAATAGGTTGTCAGACAAAATGGGCCCTTGGGGCAGAGGCCTACTGGGAAATCTGCAGAGTTCCCTAAAGGCCAGTCCACTCCTGGTCATATGCCCAGATCCAGGCCAACATATGCCAGGCTAAGCCTCATTTAAGACGTACAGCTTGGCATGCCCTCCCATCTCCCACCACATGGCAGCATGCACGCTCCTTGCCACATTTTTCCGAGCTCTGTGCTACTTTTCGCGGTATAGCACAGTACCTTCGGCATTGCCCCAATGGACGAATTGCTTGGTCCCTCTTCCCCCTCCTTCCTCCCTTTGCGTTTTTTCCTGCCAGCTGCCGTGTCACTGTCTGTGTCCCACCTATTCGTGCCTGGACTCTGCTCTACATCTGCTCCAACCTATTTACTTCTTATCCTTCTGCTGCCACGCCGGATCTTGCGCCCTGGTCAGCGTCCCTGGACATTTTCTCTGCTGATGAATCCGCATTCGTGGACGTTTTCTTTTCTGCTGATCAGTCTATCACATCTCGCTGCTTCTTCCTCTTGTTTTCTTCCATTGATTTGATCTGCTCCCACTAGCCTTTCCAGATCTCTGCCTCCTATCTTTATCCACTGCTCAACTTGCTACCCTGCTTGTTTTTCCCTGCCTACCCCCTACCATTGTTTGAACTTTCGCAGCCTGTGGAGCCCACCTGCTAAATGTAGATCTCGCATGGCCTAGTGTTATCGCTTTCTGCTGCCCTGGTTTGCCTCTTCATCCTGTTTGTCCCTCCCATCCCTCCTCTACCTAGTTCACGTCATAGCACTTGCACTCTCTGAATTTCCTTGGCATAGTAGGAACGTGTTTGTTGTTGTTTTGCTATGTCACCATACCTATTTCCCACTCCCCCCACCTCCCCTGCATCTCTGCACTCTCTGAATTGCACCTTTGCCATTTTCATCATCTTCCCTCTTCCCTCCATTATGTTTATAGCATTTGCCCATTCTGAATGTCTCAAGGCCTAGTAAGAATGTATTTTTTTGTATATGCCTCATGTTCCCTCCGCTTGCATTGATGCGCCTTGGAACACTTGATTATAGGCGCATTACAAATAAAATAAATAGATAAATAAAAATGCACTCTCCCTGCTATGAAAGGGACTCCATAAAACGGAGTATCATAGAATGCATTCTGTCTCAGTACGGGGCCAGCAAGTCACAGGACTAAATGCCCCCTCGACCCCCCAAAAAACGTGACTTAGAGAAGGCTGTGAAGCACTGCAGCATTGTCACCTCTTCGGGCACCCCTTTAAGCCTACCTGGCCAAACTCTGATTAGGTGAAGGTTGTGGGTGAGCGGGTCAGTTTAGGGTCGGGCCTGCGAAGGCTATAGAGAAGTTAGCTCTCCCCATCAAACAGGGGAGTTGCTAGGTCTGGAAAACACCCGGGGCTACGCTGATGTAGGAACTGTTGGGACTGGGGGCTAGCTAGTCTTTTGGCTGTAGCTCCTGAGATTCTATCCGGGGCTACAACCAAAAGATCAGGGACTATAGCCCACTTAGCCTCCCCTAGCAACGCCCCTGCCATCAAGACAGCAGGACGTTGTCAGTCTTTGATAAGGCCAACTACTGACTGCTTTCACCTGCCTACCCCACTCTACCACATAAATGCCTCCCTTGAAGAAACTATACTCAACCATCAATGAAATGGTGTAGTGCACTGAACCGGAAATGAAAACAAGGGCACACAACTCTGGCATTAATTGATTGACTGGTTCATAGAATGCAGAATGTCAGCAGCCATTTCAGAAGTATGTGGTTGGTGTCCTTCTTTCCCATTCCAATACTGCCATGCTAACTCTTTTATGGAAGGAGACACTTGAAACAGCCAATCAGTACGAGTGCACCTCCTCCAAGCATAATATAACTGTTTTGGCATTTGATGGCCTACTTCTGATGCTTTCATTCAGATACCATACCTATAGCAGGGAGCTAAAACTTTCTGTGGTCTGACCTTAGTTTTACGATTACACCTTCTGCCATACACATTCTAAGAATGCAATTGAAACATTATTATTATTTTATTATTGTATTTGGTTGTGGATCTAGCTTTGGGAAGCAATGGAGCACTTTCCAATTAAAGGGGATGAACATGGTGAGGGAGGCAGAGAAACAAGAGAGAAGGGGGCTAACAAGGGAAAGGAAGGCCGGGGCAGTTTGGTAACAAGGGATCTACAAAAAATCAGGGGAGGAAACAGTGGGGAGCAGACAGCCCAGTCCCAGTTATGTTGGGGAATGGAAGGTGTGTGGACCTAGGTATTAGGGAGGAGCCATTCCTTGAAGACGTGGGTCTTAAGAATCTTCTGGAACTGTAGAAGCGAGGGGGCAAGTCTGATCTTGACGGGGAGGAGGTTCCAGAGTCTTGGGATGTAGAACGAGAAGACCAGTCTTCTGGTTCCTTCCTTCCTGCACCAGCGGAGTTCCAGGATCACATGTCTCTGGAGATGCTGAGTTTCTCAGCATCTCCACAGGCAGGGAGGTAGCTTGGGGTTTTCAGGGGGACAGTGTTGTAGATGATGCAGCAGGATTTCACAATGATACAGTCTTGAATCGGGAGCCAGTGCAGTTCGATGAGGGTATGGGAATGTGGTCGAATTTACAGAGCCCTTTGATGAGTGGAGCTGCAGCATGCATGACACATCTCAGGTGCCAAGGTAGCTACAGAAATGCCATTCAAAAGGGCACTGCAACCATCCAGATTGGAGAGGGCAAAGGCTTGGACAGGAGATCTAAAGTTATTTTCTGGGATGAAGGGCTTGATTTTCCGCAGGAGGGAAAGTTGATACCTAGCTGTTTGTGTCTTTCTTGCTATGTGCTGTTTGAAGGAGAGGTGCCTGTCGATGTAAAACCAAAGGGACTTGGCTTAGGTGGCCAACTGGGGTGTGAATCCCTCAAGGTTCATAGCAGAGAGCCAGGTCTGGATGTCAGGGTGTTCGATGGTGTTGGTCAGCTGAAGCAATGATTTCAGCCTGTCGGATACATCTTTAAATGATGCCGTCTTACTGATTACAGCAGTACAATGCTGTTATTTACAGAATTTGCACTGGCACAAGGGCGACGGAGGACGCTGGCTTGTCTGATGTCACAAACACAGAAACGCTGCCTAAATGTTGATGGGCCACAAGTCATAGCACGTCTGGAGCAAAACAACAGGACCCAAAAGAAGCAAGTGTGGGTGGGCGAATGGTATAGGTTTGAGACATAGGGCCTCATTACGACCATGGCGGAACGGGTTGAAGGGCGCCGTAAAAGGTGACAGCGCCGTTCAACCCGTTCCGCCACATTACGAGGTCCCCTCGCGGGACACGTTAAGCGCGCCTGGGAAAACCAGGCGTGCTTACCGGGTCCCGCGAGGGGAAGAGGGAGCAAACAACGGGCCATCTCGTTATGGCCCGTTGTTTGCTCCCTCTCCCATTCCCATTCAGCCATATGGGGGCTGAAATGGGAATGGGGAAGACCGTGTCCGGGTCCTTGAGGGAGGAATTACCGGGCCATCCGAACTCGGAATGGCCCGGTAAATCCTCATTCCGAGGACCCAGACACGGATGCGATTTCGGCGGCAGCCATGCCGCCAATAGCGGCATAGCTGCCGGCCGACCTCGTAATGAGGGCCATGGTCTTTGTGAGGTGTAAATGTAGGAAGCTTCCCGCAGCCTGTTGCTGGCATTGAGGGTTGTCAGCAACAGTATGGCGATATTTGTACATTGATCCTTATGTATTAAAGCAATGCATTTTTGCACGAGGGTAATTTTATGCAAAGTTTTTTGTGGGGGCCATATTGTCTCATGAGTTGAAGAAAAGTAGGAAGCAAGAAAGCCAGGTTCCATAATTTGCTCAGCAACTGCTGAAGTGTTGGAGGAAGTGTGGTATTGGTTTGATGCATATTTGTTGTATGTTTAAGGTTGCTATAAAAATAAAATGGCTGGTTTTTGGCCGCTTCTGAGCGACAAATAAAATCTATGACACACACATCTCATTGGTGGGTTTCACCCGCCAAACTCGCCATACCGAGCACCTCGACACCTCCTCCGCCACCGCACCCTCATCTATAGGTGCACTGCTCCCCAGACCCAACCTATCCCTCATTCATGGCCTACCCACCTACCATCCTACCCAAATCCTTTTTTTCTGCTGTGCTCAGTACAGTATCCTCCCCACCCCCTGTACAGCCTACCTGTCTCCCAACCTGGACCCTCCTCCACCAGCCCTTTCTACACTCTCTTCCATTTTGGTGGGATCCTGTGAATGGCGTTTCCTGGGTGGCCTCTTTTGTGGGCGCAGGCCAAGAAACTCTGTCCACAAACACAAAATGGTGGTTTTGCATACCGAAGTGAGTGTTAATTTTTTTTAATACAGGTAAGGGATACAATTCAGACTGCTGTGGCTGGTCAGAAGAAGGACACTGACTCTTATTAGACATTTCTTAATGTGTTTTTATTAAAGAAAAAAGGGAAATGCCTGTCTTTCCCTATTTCTATGGTTTATTCCCTACCTAATAAAACTAAGGTAGTTGTTAGTGAAATGTCTTTAACGAATCTGTCCACAATCCTAAACTAACCCAAACTGACCCTAACTCTATTGATAACAACTAAATACAGGAGAGCGGCTCCCTTCACCCGGGTTCTTGCCTGTCGCTAGTTGTGTGCTATAGCTAATCTTCAAATAATTCTTTGTGACCTCTTTAATTAGTTCACACAGTTCATTTAGTACTTTACTGTTCTTCTCATCCTTCTTGATATGTAACTCTCTTGATTTGATACTGATATCTCTCCTCTTATCAGTGTATGTTCTTGGTTATTACTTTCTTCTATTTCTGATATTTGTTCTTCCCTTTTCCAAGCTAAGGTTATCCAACCTTTTTGTTATTCTCTGTTGCTTCCTTTTCTGTGACTATAACATGTCTGATTACTCTGAGGGGTTTTCTTACCACTCGGTCTTTCTTGATTAAGCTCCCAATATCTTTACTGGAACAAGAAGGAATAGTTTCATAACGATTCTCCTTTTCTTTTCTTGTTCTCACTACTGTCTTTTTGTTATCTTAACTCTGACGGGTATGCGTACTCTGATAACGATCTTCTCCTCCTCCTTTATTCTTCAGGCTATTTCCTGGTTATCCGTTTGAATAGGAATACTTTTATCATGATTCTCATTATCTTCTCTTGCTGTGCCAACTTCAGACAATTCAGTGTTAGTTACAGACTCTTCCTCACCTGAAGAGCTGGAGCTTGGTGCTGATACCTTCTTCCTTCTTCTGTTGCTGTAGTCTTTCTTTTTGTGTAGATATGGTCTATCACGAGAGGAAGCCACGATAGCCGCTATGTAATGAGTAGGCCAGTGACCCCGCTTTAGCGATAGCCGAAGTGAGGGGAAAAAGCCTCTTAAGGCACAAAAAAACCCAGGTCTTTAGGTACGATGACCAACCGGATTTGTTCCAGGAAGGAGTGCCTCGAAGTCTGTGCCACTGAAGATCCAATAGGTAAGTAAAATCCAGGTCTGACTGAGGTGAAGGGAAGTTCTGGAATAACACCTTGAAGGGCGGCAGGAAAGAAAAAGCACAGAAACCCCTAGGACAGCACCCAGGGATAGCCGGAGGGCAGCTGGGGTAAGTATGGCTGAGGAGAGGAGCCGGAGAGCTTCCAAGCAGAGCGAGAGAGCTCAGCCCTTAGCTGCGAGGTGTAGGAGAGAAAACTTGAAAGAAAGGCGGGCCGAAACAGATGAAGGAAACCAGAGGCAGGAGCAGCTCGCCACGGGGAGACCCAGAGAAACAAAGAGAACACTGTGAGCAGGAAGAGCCTGCCGCAAGGAGCCGCGGGCAGAGAGAGATGTCACAAGTGGGAGCAGAGAGACCGGCAGAGAAAGACCAACCAGGAAAGAGCGTGCAGTACTGCAAACCGGAGGCGGACCTGTCGATACCAGAGCAGATTCCGAAGCCCTCGGGAGAGGGGGCAGACGAAAGAAAGCGGGCGAATGTGATCGCCGAAGAGAGACTTGCATGTAAACCAAAAAGAGGAAAGAAACAAGCACTGGGGTTGCAACGCGCCAACCGCTGGGAGAGGAGGGGTGGAGAACCTCCCAGCGGCGTCCATGTTGCTAACAACTAGACGATGCAGTAAACACAGCCAAAAGCGTGGTGGCACACTAATGGAGGCGAGTCCTCCAGGAATTCCACAAGCACCCGCCGCCCGGGCGCATGACATACTGATGGATTCCCATTATATTGATTGGGCTGAGTATGAATGTTCATATACTGATGTTCCTTCAGTTCTCTTCTTCTCTATAGTATATTTTCGTTACATTGACTGGAACGAGTATGAATGTCCATATGTTGATTTTCATTCACTTCTCTTCATCTCAATAGCATGTTTTTATCATATTGACTGTGACAAGTATGAAAGTCCACATAATGATTTACCATCTCCTGCCGGGTCTCCCCTTTCCCCATTACCTACTTGTCTCTGGGATAACGTCACCAGGTTTTGGTTTAGTTTGTGTTTCTCCTTCACTCTTCCTCAGCCTTTTTCTCTTGCAGCCTCTCCTTCTTATTCTCATTCTTTCTGATGGTTGCTCGGCCTTTCCCTGCCTGGCGTGCTTTGCAGTCTCATCCCTGTAACATAATCTGTGTGCATGACAGGACCTCCTGTCCACCACTGACTTGCTGTTGCCACTGACTGCTTTGTTCTCTCTTCACTTCTTAGGATGCCAATCCTTTGCTTCCTCATCTCCGGCTTGGCAGCTTGTTTGAAACTCCCAGGCTCTCCGGAGTTCCCGGTCTCCTTCCCTTGCAGAGGTGACATCGCTGAGGGCCTTCCTTAGCTTCCCCTCTCCTGTACTCTCACATGGCTTCTTGAAGCCCTTCATCTTTGTTATTCTTCATTTTCGTCTCAGTAGAATAAAGTCTTTCCCTGAGAGACATATTTACAATTTCAGTTTCACAATAACACATATTGGTTCCTTTTTTGTATGAGTCGCTGGGCCATGGTTGAAGAGGTAAACTTAGGACAGTCTTTAGCGAGTTCCTCATAGGAATGGGAGCCATTGTCCCCACACGGGGAGTCTCTCCCAGTAACGTCCCGCTTGCCGCTACCCCTAGTGAGGGTATTGCTGAGTGGGCTCTCCTCCCTATCCTCACAGGTTGGCGGGCCTCCCTTGGGGAGAACGGTTGAGTTTCTGCCATTCGTCACAGTGTCCAAATCCCACAATGAGGGGATAAATCGAGTCACCACTTTGGTGATCTGTGCATTCACTTGTCTGTAAGAGACCTCCAAGGAATGTAAATATTAGAAACATCTAAAATGATGAGACCAAACATTTTGAGAAAACTTGTTATACTGATACATCAAACTGGGACACTTTAGAATTTTAGACAGTAAAATAATCAATGAAGCAACTCATGTGTGAAGGATATATGATAGTGGGAAAACTCCACTAGAGATGTTAGGTAATATCAGATATAGCACCCACAAAAGCGATCAACAGAAAACTTGAACCCAAGTGAAAGTTTACAACAAGTTTATTTTGTTCACACCTAACAAGGTAAGGGTTAGGGAACATCAATATGTGATGTCTCTCCTATCCTCCTTAGGACTATGGTCCTTATTTCTTCCCTCATCCCTAAACTAGGCCTACATTTGTGGTGGCAACCAGTCACTCATTCTCTGTGTTTGTAGTGTCCCACACTTCTTACTTGGCCTTCGCTTGGTCTTTCCTGACTGTGGGTCAGAATGTTGCGATAATCTTCTAGGATTAGCAGGTTACTAGGTACCACCAACCCTGGTGCCCTGGCTCATCTTGACAGGGATCAGGCTCATCCAGCACTGTTGGACACTTGGATATTTAGAATACCCTCTGAACTCACATTTGGCCTGCACTAGCCCCTTCAATATATCCTGCAGCATGTGAATTAATTTAGCAGAAATCCTTGTGTAGCTCCATTTTTTAACCCCTCTGTTGGTCTTGTTCTTCTTCCCTTGCTGCTCTGTCCTTTCTCTCTTCCTCTTTTAAGGTCTGTATGCTTCTTGCCTTCTCCTCCTCCTTCTCCTCGTACCACCTTCCCCGTGCTCCTCTCCCTCCTCACTTCTCTACCATGCTGCTATGTGTCCCTCCTTAACTCTCATCCTCTCCTTCTCTAATCTTCCTTCTCTCTTTGCCCCCACTGTGCTCTCACTAGTCCTCTCCTTCGCTCCTCCCTCCCCACTTCGAGTCTGTTCACTACTCTCCACCTCCTCACTGTGTCCACACACTACCCATCAACTCTGCATACTCCCCCCTAACTTCCACACTCTCCCCTAACAGCCACAGTATCGCTTGACTGCGCCCTCTTTTGATAGGTCAGCTGGGTTGGTTTTGGAGAGTATGACAATTAGCTATGTGCCAACTGAGAATGTGTTTTGTGACTACAAATACACTACAGATTCCCTGCCTGCCATGGGTTGGCCAGTGGATCTCCCCGCCGTACTGCTGAGGAAAAAAGTCTATAACCGCCAATCTGGAATTACTTTGTGTGTTACTTGCACCTCTGCAACAATTTGTACAAGTTGGTGCTTCTATTGATCTGAGTCTCTATAAGCGACTGTTCTTGTTCTCTCGTTGAGAACTGGGGGAGCCCCTGAATTGGTGTGAGCTGGGTCGTTGAATCTCATACCTAGCAGTGCCTGTGAACATTGAGCATTCTAAACACTCTGCTTCATTGGCCATTGAGTTGAGTCCACGTGCAATTCACTGTTCCCTCCAACTCGCTGGGTTTGCACATACCGCATTCTGGGACCTGCATCACCACCTGCATCATTGAGCAGGTGGTGATCCCAACCCTGCGGTACACCTCACTACCATCCTCCACTCTGCAACGTGTTACTGTGTTGCAGTACACATTTTAAAATGTGCAAACATCTGGCAAAATGTGATGGATATTTAATGATCCCGAAGTGTACCAAGACCTTTACATCCACTACGAAAAAACAAACCATCACCTGTGATAAGACATTATCAGAAAGGCAATGAATGGTAGCATTGCTCCACAAATGGCTTCACATTATTCCTTAATAAACACACACAGAAAGTCACAAAACCTACCACAGCCCTCTGCCTACATCCAGACTCAAGAAACACAGTAAAATTGTTAACCAAGTTACGCCTTTCCTCAATCATCATGGTTGCAACCTGCTACCCATGTTCTTATCCTGGCAGGGCCATCTCAGCCATTCATCGTTTTGTGGTAATCAATTGAATATCTTTAAATTGGGGAATAATAGTACCAAATAGTTAATCATTTAGAAGCATGAGAAATCGGGCAGTGATCACACAGGACATCATAATGTCTCTCCATCATGAAATAAGGTTTTATCTCACCTCCTCCCAATCTGTGTGTAACGTCACTTTCCTCTTCAAACGGCATATCTGTATCTGCACATCTCTGCAGTTGGCAAGAGCAACTTTCACAAGGTCCTGGGGTGCATCTCCCTTCTTCCTGCTTTTCCACAAATGGTATATACAGTACCAGCTGTGGTAGAATCCTGACTGGGTTATGCAGTTATGCAACTGTATACATTTCAGTCTTTGCCAAATAAAAAGACTAGAGTGAGTATAACATGTGGGAGCTGAACTCAACATAGTTACCCTGCCCTTTAGACTCTGCACTGGCTTCCAACGTCAAACCACATGTATCACGTGTATTACCCTGTTAGCATAACATATAACAAGGCCTGATTTCCTGTATCACAGATTTCAAATATTCTGTCGTTCAGACTCTGAGATGCTCCTCAGCATGTCTTCTTCACAGACCTTCTTTGCAAAAGTCAATACAAAGGGCTCAGCCAGTACTGCTGATGCAGCAGACCCATGATAGTCTGTCTCCTTTAATTTGCAGCAAGGTCTACATTTTCTCTTTTGTTACCCCATAAAAACCCTGCATCCTCGTTCCTGTGGACAGGATGGTATAACCAATGGGTTATTGCGAAACGATACTATGTGCTGATATTCTTGCTAGACTTTTTAAGCAAGTAGTGCAAGAAGAACTAACTCCACCATCTTGGAATCAAACTATAATTGTGACTATCTTTAAAAGAGGTATAAGGAGTGATCCAACAAGTTATCTCCCAATCTCTCTGGTAGATGCCCCGTCTAAAATGTTTGCAACCGTTTTTTTTAAAAGAGCTAATAAAATGGGCAGAGGGCATTAAGTTGAGACTAGTTACAGGAGGGGAGTTGGTAGCATCGAGAGTGGTCTGGCACTGGCCACAAGTATGTCACACACTTGTCATTGTATGGGCAGAATATTTTACGTGGCATTCCTGGACTTATCCTCCGCGTTTGATATTGTTGATCTTGCACACCTGTGGCATAAGCTCATGGAGTGGGAGATAGATCCGGGACTGCTGCTTTACCCACACAATGTGGCCAGGATCAGGTTAAACGCCTCAGGGACTTTGTCTTATCCTATTACTTTGGGTCGAGGAATCAGTCAAAGTTGCATAATTGCACCAACATTGTTTAATCTTTACTTGCCGGACCTTTGGATCTAATGTAAACAGAGGGGTTTTTATCCCCCAAGGTGGGGAAGTGAGCACATTTCCTTTTTAGGTTATGCGGACGACCTAATCCTGATGGAATACACCCCAGCTGGCTTGCAATGATCCTTGATTGGAACAACACTCTTTCTTAAAGATAGCCACTTGGAGATAGGTTCAACCAAATCTTTTGTGATGACAGTAAGCTCAAAGCGTAAATTGAAGAGGTATACATGGTTTAATAATGAGGCAGTAGTAAGCAAGTTTGGTTTTCAGCCAAAGCGCTCTTCTTAAATATAAGGAGAAAGAGGAAGAGAAAGTGAGATCCTGTGCCTCTTTGCTAAAGGTGATTAATTGTAGGTTTTGTGCTTTCTCTATCATTTAAAAGTCACTCCTATGTGTTTGTATGGTTTAGAATGTACCTTGCTCTCAACCAGAAGGGACTTAGACAGTCTTGAAGGGCGCATCCTCAAGGAGGTGCTGGGAGTGTCAAAATCTGTACCCATCAGTGTAATTTGGTTAGAGAGGGGTTTGTTGTCCTGGTGGGCACAGTCATTGAAAAAGGCCATTGTTTTGTACAAAAAAATCTTACACTCTGTGAAATCTTCTTTAGCATTCCACCTTCGTCAAATGTTTTGAGAATGGATCCAATGTATTATTGTCCAAATCTCAAAGTGTTTGAAGTTTGTGGAGCTTTTTGACATTTCAATCCTCGATTCACAGCTAGTTATCAAAATGAAAATCAAAAGGTGGGACAGGATTTCAGATCCTAACGATTTTCAAAGATTAAATGTGTACAGAAACAATGTTCTTTATTATACTCCAACAGTTGATCTCAGGCCCTAAATTTGTAAATTTCTTTCAAAAACATTACAGGGTTGGTTTTTAAAATTTAGGTAAAATTGTTTACACACACTCGAGGTGATTGGCCCCGAAATTAGGCATTCCGAAAGAGTTAAGAACCTACAAACTTTGCATCGATGAGTCCTTGCACCATGTTTTATTAGAATGTCCCAGCCTTAGAAAACAAAGGCTTTAATTTTTGGGTCCCTACGTGCCCTCTACATCAGACGTTTTGCTGATCACTCTCTGGAGTAGGCTTATGATGGGCACTCACATCGATCACGTTGGGTTTGTCAACGTTTTTGGAACACATGTTCAAAGACTTGCAGGCAGTAATAGAGCAAGGACATTCTCTTTTAGTCTTGTAGAATCCAAATGTATGGGTTTAATTTTTATACAGAATGGCTCATGTATTTTATGATAATATGGGAAAGACCTATTTTTGATAACTTGGAAATTTAAATTCAGATTTTGTATTTTGATTATTTCATTGGAAAACAGAATGAAATTATTGTTCTTTTTCTTATGTATTTACTTGTGTAAGGTACTCTGTATACTAAAAACACAATTAAAAAAACAGCATTACAACTCTGTCTAACCTTGGTGCCACTAGTTTGCCTCTCGACTGCGCATCACCAACAACTCAAAGTAAAATGATTACTTCCTGCCAACACCAAGAAGCCATTTTTATGGCGATTGACTGCTTTACAATCCCATTAGCATAACTGCGAAACACATAACATGCACAACTACCTACCCAAGTCCATCACATGATACTAACTCCTAAGTTTGAGATTAGCATTAGCACAGGAATTAAACGCCCATGACTTAACATATTAACATAACTGATATATATTATTCATGAATTACACCTGATAATATGAGGCATCCAACCGTCCCACAACATAATGTTTACCGTACATACATGCACAAACACTGATCTATATGTTTTCCCCACTGAAGACATAGCATTGTTGGATAAACTATATTTGTTATAAACCTCTAAATAACATTCCCAAAGTATTTTAGTGCTGGCGCAATCATATAAACAAACTCCAGTTCCCTTGCTCTCACTCCCTCTCCCCCTTCCCCGCCCACCACTGCCCCCACCCAGTTCTCTTCCCCCCCTTATAGCATAAAGAGATGGACTGGTCCAGTTGAAGGAGTCAGCATCCAACAAAAGACTTCTAATTTTAACCAGATCCCAAACTATTTTCATAGTGTATGACATTAGTATGCAGAATGTACTCCATCATTCTAATCTATTTAGCACCTACACCAGGCAATTGTTTGAAATGCAGCTTGACCAGTACCCTACAGATATCAAATAGCACTCTTTATATTGGATTGCAAACAAACCACTTAAGTACTCAATTCAACAGCACAAATACAACTGAGCCTAAATCATCCCATGCCAAAGAACCACCCCAAAAAGCAACACAAACCCAAGATGTTCAGATGCTATCCAAGCTATCCAATATAAAAGGGCTGGTCAAACCCAATGGGCCTGGCTTTGTTCATGTAGAAGGCAGACATGTTTTGCAAAGCCCCAGCAAGACAAGCAATGCTCCCTCTACATTTGAAAAGCCAAACCTATATGCGTTTGGAAATTTAGCTATTGTAGATTTGACTTTTAAGAGAATTCCTGATCATTCTGCATCTTCATGTCTGCCAGTTTGCCTAATACCATGGTTCCTCTGCAGCATTATTTGCGTTTTAATGTCCTACTGTAAATCATGTTATCTTTTCACTTTGGATACATTTTGAACTAATATTGACTCTTAATTGGGAAAGGACTACTTGTGGCAATGTGAAGACAATAGTAATACTTAATTTATATTGGAATCCTGCAAGGATTTGGGAAGAGTGTTTTCTTAACTGTCTAACATCACTAATTGATGACTCTTACATTCGACTAAATGACCCCTATATAATGATCTGTGGAGAAATTAATTTATAATTTCTAGATGATCAGGAGAAGGTGATTTCCAAAAAAACCCTCTCCAAAAAAAGGCAGCATTAAGGGTCAGAGACGTATAAGAACAGGGATTCTTTATGCTCAATGGTCAAACGAAGGGGGATATCCTGGGTAGAAAGACCTGGGTCTGGTGTGACCAGTAAGCACATCTGGACGATTAATTTCTTTCTTGGAATATTATCATTTTGATTGATTCATTATTAGTAACAACTATGGAAAGTAGCGACAATCATTTTTTATCAACAAGATGGAATGAAAAACAAGAATACTCCATGTTGCGTACGGTAGACACCCTACAGATCTCTCAGGGAAGGAACGGGTTAAGAATAAGACCTAGTGAGGTCCCATGTATTACAGCTAAATATAATAATGAGCTTGTCTTGAAGAAATTGGGTCTGGACCATTATTGGGTACTACTGGAATTTCCTGAAAAACGCAGAGAACAGTCTAAGCCTGAATTTAAAAGACGACATACTTATAACAAGGAGCTGGCAGAGGACAGGAACATTTACCGAGCTGATTTAAGAAAATTAAATCAATTCCCAGAGGGGGAGAGAGTAATTCTAAGGAAGAAAAGGAAACCACAATATAGAAACTAGTTTACTTCTAAATCCAAAATACTACAATTAGATGCGGAGCAAATGTTTAAAACAATTTACAAGATTAATATGTGTAATCTTGGGGAATTGCTTATTAATGATGAGATGACACAACCAGCAGTACTCTCTACGTCGGTTTCGGAGGCTAGATGGACCTCTCATTTTACAGCCTTCTTTGCACAGCTGGGATTCAAGGGTACCTTACATGAGGCCAAATCCCCAGGGAAATGGTCGATTTGTTTTGGAAAGGATGACATTGAGTCATTAATAAAGAAATTAAACTCTTCGCAAGCCCCAGGACCTGATGGCCTCTCTAACAACATACTAAAGCAAATCCCAGACTTGGGGGCAAACTTTTGTGTTTTACTATTCAACCAGGTCCTGGTAGCAAGGGATGTCCCCACATCATGGAAGACTGCCTTGATTATCCCAGTGTTCAAGAAGTGCAATAGAGAAAATCCCATAAATTACCATCCAATCGCCCTCTTGGGCATTCTGGGAAAGATTTTTGCAGCAGTGCCGTTACGTCATTTGATGACCTGGGCAACCGAATCTGGATGTTTGGATCCAAGACAATCCGGTTTTGTCAAAGGTGTTTGGTGAAAGTCTCAACCTCTTCCTGCTGAACCTGTTAAAATTGAGAGCGATTAAGACCAAAACTAAAATCTATTTGACGTTCATTGATTTGGAAGAAGCTTTTGACAGTGTCAGCAGGGAGAGGCTCTGGGAGAAATTACTAACTTGGAAATGCCCCTCGGATTTAGTTGAGGCAATAAAAGCACTACATACATTGACCTCTATTCAAGTGAGACTTTCAAAGGATGGTATCTTTCCTAACAAGAGAAACACCTTTTGGGGATTGAAACAAGGCTCCCCCCTGGCACTCGCACTATTTAGTCTATTCATATTGGATATGGGTGATAGCCGGAAGGGGGTAAAGGCCTTTCCTCCTAAAATATACGAATATACTATTCCGTGGATCCTCTATGCAGATGATTTGGTCATGATTGATTACAGATAGGATTACATGGGAGATTAAACCATCTTGAAATATATAAAGAGAACGATATCAGAATTAATGTTAAAAATCCAAAATAATATTAAGTATGTCACAGAGTAAGCAAAAAGTGAGGTTTAAATGGTAAGTGGGCAACGAAAAATTGGACCAGGTAGATCTGTTTATTTACTTGGGAGTCCCCATTAATTGCAGTATAATGAGAAAGAATGGGTGATGGCATTGAGATCTAAATGTACAAAACCTGGCCACCCAAGGCTCTGTGTTGCACAGGTAGCTACGCAAATTTACAATGTGCCCAATCATAATGTTTTATAGGCAAATGGTTGTCCCGATCTTGACCTACAGAGCTTAGGTGGCCCTGTAACTGCTGTGGAAAACTTAGGAAGTTCTTGAGGGTGATATATGGAGAAGGGTACTCCATCTTCCTAATAGTTTACCAATGGCAACTGTTAGGTATGAGCTAGGCTTGCAATCACTCCACTCGACCATCTTACGGAAATCTTTGGCCTTGTTCTGTAAGTTTGTCATGTTCGACAATCTCCCTCCATTCGAGATTGTAAGAAATTGGGACAACCAGAAAAATGAATGGCTTTCAGATGCTTGGAAACTGATATGCACACATTGGTTATAGAGCTTGGACTTGTCTTTTGAGGTACTAATAACAAATCCCGAGAAGATCAAGAAAAAGATATCGAGACAAGATTAGATAAATACGCAAGACAAAATAAGTACATATATATTATCTTTAAACTTAGTACATGAAAGGAGAGTGATTAACCAATTGGCGGCATACTTATCTAAGTTTCCATGCCCTCATTTTCAGGATCTATTCATGCAACTACGTCTGAACCTTTTGACTACCAGAGAGGTGCTTGGAGGCATATAGCGAAGACTGAATCGGATCTTAGATTCTGTACAAATGAAGATTTGATTGAATCATCAAAACACTTAATGGTAGAATGTAATGGATTACCATCTTTAAGAACTCGACATCTAGGCAACAAGGGCAAAAATCTCAAAACCTTGTCGGCTGAAGATTGGTGGACCATGTTTATAATTGGGGAAAGCCCAAGCATGATTTTTGCAGTGATGAAATTCCTGGAAGACATTTTGTTATAATTGTGTGCTTTATTCGCAAATTATGTTAACTTTTCTAGCTTGCTCTCTGTTTTTTATTGATGTGAGAAAATGAATGTGATGAAATTGTTTTCATGATGAGATTATAATGGAAATGATATAATGCAATATGTGGAAAATATGAAGGGTTTGAAATAAACCAAACATATAATAAAAAAGAATATGAACTATTCAATAGACGGAAATTAGTGGATGGACAGTAAAACTCTGACACAGCATGGAACAATCTCAGATTACTTTGCTACTGCCAATGCAAATGTCAATAAGAATCTTCTTGCTTTCAGGTTATGATTAGGCAAACGGTTTAGTTACATTTTCTTGCAAGACAAACAGGCCGCATTCTAGCCCTTAACCCATTCAAAACCAACCTTCTCCACCCTCCAGACCTGCTCCTTTTATTCATTTCCAGATGCTGGAACCCAAACATTCCAGAAACTCTAAATGGTACTTCTGGCCCACTATTCTTGCCTCCCTCAAGGATTTTTATTGTCTTGAGGGACTAGTCCGCCCTCTATGTTCATGTCCATTAGGTGCCACGTGGTGGGGTCCTTCCGGGTGTAAAATGGCGTTGCACATGTACTTCCATTCACATCCTTCACAGGCAAGTAGTGTAGGGCCTCCACCACTGAAGCTATTCCGTTACTGAGGGGGAAGTCAATTGTTAGGGCTGGTTCAGACCGGCAGGATGTACTGGCACAGGTCCGCTGTCCTTGCTCCAGTCACCTCAGGTGAGCCAAATGTCCAAGCTCATCCGTTTAGGAACAAATGTGTAGCCCGATTATATCATCCGGCAATGCCTAAAGCCAATAAGGGATGGAGGGGTGCTCTAACCTAAATGTCCACTAAGATTTAAAAGGAAAATAATAAAACTACGTTAGAGGAGCAATGACTACAAAACATTTTTTTTACATTGATTCACAAAGGTGAACTTCCTCATTCCTCCCCCTCATTTCATAGTTTTTTCCATACTGTGAGAAACCAGAAGTTGCCTCACTTACTAGTCCCCAGGCATCTCGCTCTCATGTGGCCAGGGCACGGTCATTGCCTTTGGATCCAGACCCTGGGGGTGGACCACTGCGGGAGGATCACCTGGGAGGGGGATCTTCAGGGAGTGGGGGTGAGGCAACCGATGGTGAGACAGGGGATCCCCCTTTCCCATACCCCATCCTATTTTGTAGGATTCTCCAATGTTCCAACACCCTCTGCTCTTTCTACACAAACACTGGGCTGAGGAAGAGGACAGCTGAGAGTAAAGAGGCTAACACTTACATATCTCATTGGACATGTCCCATTAATCAGGCCAGGAAAGTCAGGCACTTCACCTTAATCACATCCGATACCCATTATCTCTCCCCACATGGATAAAAGCTGGAACATATAGACACATTCTGAGCAAGGGGAGACGCGAGAAGGAGCAGATCTTCCGGGGCGAAGGCGAACCCATTAGAGCATGACGAATGATCGAGGGACCAGGGCAAAGGGTAGGGCAAAGGGTAGGGCAACCCTAAAGATCCCTGCAGGAGGTTGGTGCTTCTGGTAAACCGTGAAGGATACGTGGAGAATGCCAATTCCCAGACCAGAAGAAACCAGCATTGTGTTTCAAGGATGCCAGCGACCCTCCCGGGTGAACGACAGAGTTGGGGAGGCGAAGCCAAGCCTATGGTATCAACCTTGACTCATGAATCAAAGCCGCAATGACAAGAAAGGAATGCACACAACCGATGAGTTAGCGAAAGACATGAAAGGCCGGTTTGTGTCAAGGGAAGATTGAAGCTGCAACAGTGCATCTCACAATTGAAGGATGCATGCATGCTGATGAGACGCGAAGGAAAGCAAATCAATAGTGAACTTTTCATTTACTGATAACTGTGAAGCCAGTGATACAGAGTAGCAGAGGGGTCTGGCGAAAGGAAATAGGCAAAAGGAAATAGCCCACTCGAACGTCTCCATGAAATGTGTGATGTCTTATTCTAAAGCGGCAAAGTGAACAAACTATGAAATGCGTGATGGTCATGATACCACAGACAAAAGGGGAAGTTAAAAGGTGATTGCTTTAAGAGGAAGAAGGAGATTTCTTTGAACTTTTCTGATTGTGGTATGGAACTACCAAGACCAAGAGACACTGGGACAAATAACATAAGGGAGAGCTGAAGTGAAAGTCAAAGTGGTCCTGCTGAGGTCTATTGTAAAAGCCTAGCACATTCAAAAGTCTTCGACTTCAGTGAAAGGTCTGAGCCCGATTGAGAGAGACCAGAAACATTCAATAAGTTAGGGGTAGGGAACCCCTTACAAATGTGAATGAAGCTTGGGGAAGGGAACCCTGCAAGTTCTGTGATTGTGAGGTCCGTGTCCGGCTGAGGGAGACCTATGTGAATTGTTGATGCCTTGGGTGGTCCGAGCCTGACAGAGGGAGATCTACGTGAACTTTTGTAAAACTGTGAAAGAACTTTTAGAAAACTGGAACAAGTGACTTTAACGTGGAAGGCCAAGCGGTTCCATGTCATTTCATTGTGGAATGTTTTTTCGCATGGTTTTTTACCGCAATTTTTTTGTTGTTGAAAATACCCATCGAAATGTTTTGTTTTTTTGGGGACGGTCACACCTCCCACCCCTCCCCCCCACAACCCCCATTTTCTAAAAAATGTGATGGGTTTTGTTCCCCAAAAAAATGTGCGGTAAAAAACCCAGCGAAAATGCATCCTGCGAGGAAAGGACGTCATACCGGCCAAGCGGGCCTCGACCCACGTTTTGAACTGCCTTTTTTCATAACCTGAGCCAGAGTATGTCATCCTCTCTACAGGGGCCGCCTTACTCCGTGCTGTCCAATGTGGGGAGGAGAGCTGACTCAGCCACCTTGAGCCTTTGTTATAACACTGACTTTCCTTTGCATACACATTCCCCTTTAGAGGCGTATAAGAGATAGAGCAGGTATTAGGTTTTGTTAGTATAGGCCATATTGATTTGACACAGGCTGACTAGTACTGTTTCTTATTATTTGATGTTAGAGACTACTCCCATCATAGCTATAGGGCAAAGTAGGAGTTTTTCCAAACCCCAAGGATTTAATAAATGTTTTGAAACTTGGACTCTTGTGTCTGTGGCATACTTGAAATTCCATGCCTCCCTTACAGTACCCAATGGCCAACATATTATATATATCCTCATCACTTTTTTTTCATTTTTCCATTTATCTGGGGGTTGTGCAGATCCACATCCACAGCACATACACAAAGCCAAAAAGCAATATATTCAACGGGTAAGAAATGTGCTAGGACCCCAAATGTAGATAATGGATTGCGCACCAGAATTGTGTACCACAGTGCACAATGTATTTAACAATTAAAAAATATCACTGGAGAATGCCAAAGAGCCTTATGGATTTTTTTCTTTGAACCTCAAAATCTAGATCTCAACAGTTTCTGAAAAAGAGCTCCTTTTGGCTTAGTGTGCTCTTGAAAATGTAATAAAAGCATATTGCAGTATAGTAAAGCTGGTAATAGAATTGAGTATTTTCTGTTGTGGCTTTGTCAATGAGTGGGCAGTTAATACGTCCTGTGATTAAAAGGCAAGATGTCATGCTTGCAAAGTCTGCAACTTTTGCATTGCAAACAAAACTTCATGATGCAGCTGTTTTCAGTTGGTTGATAATAGTGAGAACTCCTTCCTCTTAAGAGTTTATTAAATATGCTTACGGTAGGTTGTTGAGGGAATTCTTCTTTGTGGAATGTTGATTGCATTGTCTAAACCTTATATACTCACTCTTGAATGATGTGATTTGATGCTGGAGGGCAGGCAAGGGTTTCCAAGCATAGTATGAAGGCGTTGCCAGTTTTTGGTACAACGTCCATGGTTCTTGGGGTGAATTTTCAAATTATGCAAGACCTTTGTCATTCAGATGGGGGATATGTTTCTGCCCCAGAAATGAATGTGTCACACTAAGTAGTCAGCAGAACATTGTGATCTTTCTTTACCTGCTCTGTAGCGATTGTTCCCTTCACTTTAAAATATGAAGCTATTAATTTCTATTCAGCAAACCACTGATATGTGCACATTTGACTTTTATGATTAGCCACCTGACCAAAGGGTGGTAATCATGGCAGCATTTGTTATTAGATTTAACAAATCTGATGGGTGTTTGTTAGGTGGTAAGTTAGTGCCTGAGAATGTTTAGATGTTGCAGAGGTTCCCAACCCAGGAGACATCTCCAATGCAGGAGGTATCGGCTTGAGGCCAAACCTTTCTTGGATTGATAAGCAGGTGAGGGTATGGTCGACATAAAATATAGTCTATTATTGGAAGGTTTGGAGTCAGGGAAACGAGGAGGCCCAATCCGTGACCCACCTCATAAGTAGATTTTTTAATACAATTTTATTTCAGTGTTTGAGGGTGAGCCCAGCTTCGGAAAGTAACAGTTTGATGCACTTTGACTAAGTTTACATGCTTAAATTAGATGGTTACAGGTGGGCAACAGTCCTTCCAATATAGCATTTATGTCGATGAGCACTACGGTCGGGGGCGCCAGCCAATCGGGGAGCTCAGAATGCAGGCTGTATCAACAGGGAAGTGAACCCCTCACCCTGTGCCTTACTCAGTCCCTGGCCTCCGCCATATAGCCTTCAGCACCCATGAGTAACCACACGCGGGTCCTAAAGGCTAGGAAATACGGAAAAAAAGTGGCCAAACACACCATTGTCCTGTTAGGCAACGCAGCATCTGATAATTACGTCATCGTAATCAACACTGAAAATGGACTCCTGTTACAGATGCGGTGTAACAGGACAGGGTCAGCCCTCCACCTTAGGTTATATCTCATCAGTATACTATTTAGGATATCATGGAATACTCCACATTTACATTTAGTGGGGTACATGTAACAGTGCTGATGGCATGTGCGATTATGAAACCGGGGGGGGGAGCTTTAAATGGTGGTTGGTAGGAAGTATTGAGACCTGCGGGGAGTTCAGGATGTATCATATGGAGTGTTAAAAAGTTGCTTCTTGGCTTTTATTGAGATCTGAGAATTGCCAAGGTGACAATACTGTTTGTCAATACCCTCCTTAAGTTAGTGCTCATGAACAATTTTTTCAAATTTCAAGATCGTTTTTTCCTTCAGACCTCGAGCACAAGCATGTGAGCCGCTGTGGCACCATGTTATGCCAACACCTATGTGTATTATCTGCAATATGAGCATGTATTGTCCTCACCAAGATGGATGTGACATCTTTCCATCTATGTGTGGTATATTAACGATTTTTTTGGCATTTGTACCGGTCCACCAGAAGAACTACAGGACTTCTTCATAATGATGAACGGAATGCATCCCAGAATTAAATGTACTACTGAGACTAGTGATACGATCATACATTTCCTTGACGTTGAGATCTACACAAGTGAACAGTCCCTTGAAACACAGATCTACACCAAAAAAACTGATCGGAATAGTTTATTACTGGCGACAAATTTCCATCCGCGTAGAACAATTGACAGCGTCCTGCTAAGTCAGTTCCTACGTTACCGTAGAAACATCTTGGAGAACTCCGAATATGAGCGTCAGTCCTCCTCGCTACAGACAAATTTCACATCAAGGGTCTACAACCCTATACTTATTTCTGAGGTGGTGGAGAAAGTGAGCCACATTGACCGGGAGACACTCCTCACTCCAAAATTACCAAAGCTGAGTGAATCCTTGATGTATGTTACAACACATTCAACACAGAGTAGGAGGATCAAAAGGATAATACAGAAAAACTGGACAATGCTGGAAATGGATCCCCAACTTCAACAACTGTTCCAAAAGCCTCTGACATTTGCATATAGTAATAGCAAGTCTTTACGCAACAGCTTGGTGAAAGCAGAAGTTTTATCACCTCCAACGAGAACTCAATTCAAAGGCACGGTGTCTTGTCACAACTGCCAACATTGTGGAAATATCATCTTGGGAAACAGTATTACACATCCATATTCAGGGAAACCAATTCTGTTGAAGCATTCTTGCACTTGTGATTCGAGCAATGTGATCTATGCACTGAAGTGCCCATGTGGGTATTATTACGCGGGTATGACCACCAGGAAGGCCAAGCTAACAAATCAGAAATCCCCAGTGGCCATGCACTTCCTAGAAGCCCGGCACATGATCGCTCAGCTCAAGTGTGTGATCTTAGAGCAGGTGGCGATGGCGAACAGGGGTGGTGACATCCAGCGCAAATTATTGCAAAGAGAAATCCTGAGGGTGGATCTGTTCGTTTCACTGAGCCCCAGGGGCATGAATAACGATTTTGATCTGATGTGCTTTGTGTGAGGAAGTAGATATACCGATTGTTTCTTTTGCTAATTGCTTCAGATTTGTTAACAAATGGAGCATCCCACATGAACTCCATAAGAGTTATCCTGTTGATATGTGTGTATAGTCAGTGTACCATGAAAATGTCTATCTACTGACTTTGTCCTTTACAAATTGCCATGCATTTGTTGGAAAATGGAGCATGTCCCCCATGAAGTTCATGTAAACTTTCCTGTGGGTATATATCAATACTCAGTGTACCATGAAAATGTGTAAATGCTTATCTATCCACTGACTGTATACGTTACAAATCGCATTTGTGCATTTGTTAGTAAATGGCGCAAAAGTACCGACTGCATCCTTGGCAATTTGCCACACATTTGTTAGCAAATAGAGCATGTCCCCCGTGAACTATCCTGTTGATATGTGTGTATATATGCAAATTAACAAGGGGATCCTGGGAGTCCCTCTGCCAGACATTAGTCCTGGTTATGAGAGACTTACCCAGAGTTTTTAGCTCACTATCTTTCACAGAGAAGAAATATCCCAAACAAATCAGTCTTTTTCCTGCCCTGGGGCAGTCCAGCACCAAAATGCTAGGCAATTCTTCTCTGGACAAGAGTACCAACAGAAACCCCAGACACGTTTTTCGGTCTGGTTGGACCTCATCAGTAGGGTGGAGCTGTGCCTCTGTAAGAATAGTAAGCAAGGGGTCCATGTCTGGATTCCCCTAGTAATTTAGGGTGAGACCCAAAGTTACATAAATATGCAAATTAACAAGGGGGGTCCTGGGAGTCCCTCTGGCAGACATTAGTCCTGGTTACGAGAGACTTGCTCACTATTCTTAGAGACGCACAGCGCCACCCTACTGATGAGGTCCAACCAGACCGAAACACATGCTGGGGTTGCTGTTGGTTCTCTTGTTCAGAGGAGAATTGCCTAGCATTTGCATCGGTCATCCTAACCAAGTACCTATTTTCCTCTTGTGAGATACCCCTTTCTCAGAGCTTACCTGTGATTTTAAGCATCATTAAAAACATATTCCATTTGCATTTTCTTTCCCATTGAAGTTGTGCTCCACATCCCAAAACCCGATTTTCCCATTTTGTTCCTCCTTCCCCATTGTGAGGTCAAAACGAATTTCCATTTGCATTTTCTTTCACATTGCCCAGGTGTTGAGTGTTGTCTGGGACTCAAGCATCATTGTGTGCGCATGCACTTTCCTGTTTGTTTGAAATCACTTTCTTGGTGTGTTTTGAACTATTCTCTGATGTTAGTGGTGAAAGAAGTAAAAGTAAATTCTTGTACTGTATATTTTGAGTTATCTCAGTGTGCTGCTTGACCAAAACGGATATTTGTCTTTGTGTCGCCACACCATTGGCGGCTGTTGTAATTTGTGGTTCTAATTTGACATTAAATAATACATTAATATATATCTTATTGATACACACCGGCCTGGTTCCTAGTCCATTGTGACACATGGTGTTTGTGGAGGTTGGGTGTGAGACGGATTGGAGGCCTTCTCAAAAGGATCCGTAGTATAAAAAAATCAAAGCGTTTTTATTGTGCACCACATTTCTAGTAGGGGGAGAGGGTCCCTGACTTGCATGTGCCATGTAATAAATCACGACAGAAGCCTCATCTAGATAATACCTTGGTTGCAAACTATCGGCCAGTTTTGCCCCTTCTGTTTCTGATGAAACTCATGGAAGCAATTGTAGCACCCCAATTATCCTGCTTCCTGGAAACTCACCAGCTCTTACACCCTTTTCATTCTGGGGTTAGACTTGACATGGGCATGGAATCTGTTATGATTTTGGTACTAGATGATCTTGCCATGCTGCAGGACCTCAAAGAGGTCGGAGTCTTCATTCTGCTTCACCTCTGTGTCATTTGATACAATTGATCGGCTGGTTTTTCGGGGTTGCCTCCCAGATGGTTCTCATCTGTTCTCACAGGTCGCTCCCAGTCAGTGTCTCTTTTTTCCATTCTGTTCAGACTGTGACCCTCTCCTGTGGGATGCCCCAGGGTTCTGCCTTGTCACTGCTTCTGTTCGATCTTTATCTCCATTCTTTGGTAGAGGTTATTGCTGAACATGGGGTGCATTTTTATACCTACTTGGATGACACCCAATTGTTTTTTTGCCTCAACTGTCTGGAGTCTGATCCTCATTTAAAACTGCAAAACTGTTAATCAGCAGTTGGTAAATGGGTGGCAAATAACGTGCTGAGGCTAAATGGAGAAAAAACAGAGATCCTTGTGGGCTCTGACTCTTAAAGCTATGTCTGGTCCTTGGCTTTTTGGCCTGTCTGGACACCTGCTCTAAACCTAATGGCACAGTGAAATATCTGGGTATTAAAATGATTCCCTCTGGATCCAGGGAAGCCCAAGTGTCGGCAATGTGTAGCTGTGGGTATTTTTAGGCTGAAAATCCTGAGGAAGATCCTGCCTTTTCTTCAGTTGGAGCTCCGACCAAAGTTAGTGACTGCATCAATTACGGGCTCCCTGGATTACTGTAATGGAATATATGTCGGACAACGCAAATATTTGATGGACGGCCTGCAATTGCTTCAAAATGCTCATTCCTCCAGTCTTCATCGCCAGATTCATTGCCTCCCAATTAAGAGCCGTTTTCATTTCAAGGTTCTGTGTATTGTACATCAGGCTTTTTATAAAATGGGAGCTGAATACTTGAATCTTTATCTGAATACCAGATAAAGCTGAGGTCCACTTCTCTGAATTAGTTGAAGGTTCCCAGGTTCAGTAGGGCCCAATTGGGGGGGAAAGGGCGTCCTTTTCTGTTTTGACACTTTCCCTTTGGAACTCGCCCCCTGCCCCCCCCACCCCCAGCTTCAGGAGATCACGGACCTCATGAGCTTTCGTAGGGCCTTAACCCACATTTATTTTTAATCTCTTTCTGCTCGTTTTTTTGGGTAAAATCCTCTGTCTGATCTGCCTTTCTGCTTGTCTCCAGCAGGCTCTAGATGCCTTCGGGTCTTTTGCTCGCGCTTTATACATTCTAAATAAAATAAATACCCGAGATATAGTTTAGGACTTCTTACCTCACAGTATTGACGCTTTCGGTTGTGATGCTAATCGTGACAGTTAGGTTAGAACCTGCTGTAGGAATGACGATCAGAAAAATGTACCACTGGTTATAAAGTGTGCTAAGTGATGCTAGCCCCAGGGATGCCTTTCAAGTTGAATATGATGTAAATGCAAATCAAAATCGTGCATTTTGTGAACTAGAAGAGGGGGATCTATGGAAACAAATCTCTAAAGAGGCCATCGCATCTTCTAAAACAGAAAAAAAGATTTTAGAGGTAGCCCGGGGACGAGAGCAGCCTGTTCCAACTGCATGTGCAGGTTACGTGTTTATTTCTTCTCGCGGATCTGAGGCCCGGGGACTGGCTGACGCATTTCTTTGTTTTATTTTGATCATGTTCGGAGGGAAAATGGGACGCATGTTGTAATGTACAGCGGGGAGATCTGTAGCAGCACCCACGAGGCAAAGCTGAACCTATACGTTCTTTAACATCTTGTCACTCAAGCCGTTCATACTGTGTGTGTAGCCACATAACTAACGCTTACTTGAGGTCTAGTGCTAAGTGCAGCCTCTCAGGTAAGCATGGGGCAAGGAGAGGTGCATTTTACCGCAGAGAATTAAGACTTCTAAGAGGTAGTGTAAATGCGCTTGTTGGAGCAACGACAGCACATTTCATTTGCATTTTGTTTGGTAGTAGTTGACAAACGCAGACCTGGCTTTGAAAAGCCGAGGTGCACTGTAAGTACTGCAGTGCATGGAGGCGACAGAACTGTAATGACAGAGCTGAACATGCAGTGCTTCTTTTGTAAAAAAAAACAAACCAAAAAACACCAAAAACGTGCAGGACCCACATTTTTTCTAGCACACTTGTGGTGTCCCCGTGGGGTCCTGGACCTTCACTGCCAACTAAATGGAAACAGGGAGTACTTTCGAAGACGAGTTCCTGCATTCATTGCTGTAAGGCTCTTGTTGTTTGTTTTCTCCTCAATGTACAACCTGCCGCAGGTTACCTGTGTACGTTCAATAGGACTGTAAGAGAACTTCTCCCAACCGCTCTGCTTCTAATGGTGCCACCACTTCTCGGGGAGGCTGCTATACTTTCAATGTCACAGGACTGAACTGGAATATATGCAGCAGGTGGCTACCTAGCGATGCCCAAGATTTGACACAGAGAGTGCCCACCACACTGCATGCCGCTCTGCGCAGCATTTGTGCATCTGCCTCTTCTCTGCATGGCTACTACAATCTACAATCCACTGGGATCGGGAATCCGATTTTTTCCAGTACTCTGGAGAGATGTAATCAGTGGAGTAAAGTAGCAGAAAATGTTGGGAAGGTCATGAAATCTAAATGAAAGGGGCCCCAGCCAAATGATTGGGACAAAATGGTGTGCCCTAAAAGTTGGGTGGAGGGGACAAAGACCCCTGTCCCCCTAAAATTAAGCCCATGTATGTAGTAGTGTGTGAGATCTCCCAGCTGTATATGAAACATGCTTTCACACTCTCACAATGGAAATCAAAAACGATTACTTTGACTATTGTGTATGTGGAGCAAACTACCACATGGTATCTGTCAGAATTGTCTATTTTCAAGCACATGTTTAATTTGCCAAAAAATACTACCATTAAAAAAAAAAAAGTTTTGCTTCAGTCACATCAAATGTTCTACGTGTCAATCCTCAGTTTGGTTCATGCCGGCTTCACTCTGAGAGTGAGTGTACCTTACATTCCAGCCAATCTGGAGATCCTACAAGGACCCAGTACGAAAGCAAATGGACCAGATTCTGCCACTGGGCAGACTCCAAGGGAATTGGCCCCCTGGCTTGTACTTTGGACAACGTGCTCTCCTTTTCAGCACACCTTGATTATTCGGGCATACAAGTGGACACCTGCCGCACATACCTTGCAGCCATTGGGGCCTACAGGAAACTCAGAGGAAGACAGTTTTTCCTCCTCCAACCCTATTGTCCAACATCTGATGGGTCTCGCTAGGCTCTACCTGCCCGCCAAGAGACCACACCCTGTGTGGGACCTTAACATAGTCTGGAGCGCCCTGGCGCACAAACCATTCAAGTCAATGGCGTCCATGGACATCAGGCTGGTCACCATCAAGACGGCCTTACTAGTCGGTCTTACCTCTGCTGGCAGAGTCAGCGAGATCCAGGTGCTGGTTGCCTCTGAACCATATACCACCTTTCACAAGGACAAGGTAGTCATGCGGACGCACCCAGCATTTCTGCCGAAGGTTCAATCCGCGTTCCACTTGAATAAGGAATTAGTCCTCCCTACGTTCTTTCCCAATCCCAAGGATGAAGCACAGAGAGTGCTGCACTGCCTGGATATCAGGCGTGCCCTAAAATTCTACTTGAACAGGACCAAGGGCTTCCGCAAGTCGGACGCCCTGTTTGTCACTTTCGAAGGCTCGAGGCCAGGCTATCGGGCCTCTAAGGCTTCCATATCCCGCTGGATGGTCTCTGCCATCAAGGAAGCGTACGAGGGTCAGCACAAGTCACTACCGGCCAACATGCATGCCCATGCAGTCAGGGCCAAGGCAACGGCCATCGCATTCCAGCGCCATGTCACCTGGCAAGTCATTAGCAGGGCGGCCACTTGGGCCACTCCCTCAGCTTTCTATAAGCATTACTGTTTGGATGCCGGCTCTAGATCTGATGCAGCCTTAAGACAGGTGGTTCTCAGGAACCTGTTTGCTTAAGGAGGGCCTCCTCTTACCCTGGGGCTACATTCAATTGTAATCACCCATACAGTATGGAGGAAAGGGGACGGGACGTAAGAGTAATTATAAGTTACTCACCATAGTGACTAACGTACACTTGGTCAATAGTCCCCTTTCACCATCTATCCCACTAACCTCCCCCCTAATAATACTGGTGTCATTAGGCAATGTTAAATCTATTGTTGCCGCATCAGTGGGGACTAGGGTGTGGCGCCGGGGGGCGGAGTCGGGGCGGCGCGTGCTCCCTGGGCAGCGCGCCCCTAGGTCTGAAGGGGAAGAGGGTTTTTGCTGGTGGGGGGGGGGTTGTGTCTCCCTCCCTTCGGTGGGACGCCCGTGCAGTGTGGTGGAAAGGGGACTATGGACTAAGAGTACATTACTCACTATGGTGAGTAACCTTTATAATTTCTGTGACATGTCTTCACTGTTTGCCTTTTGGTGATTGCCTGTAAACTTGTCTGCCACTTAAAGATTCAAACGATCGTTTCGCTGTCCTCCCAATTCTACACATTGGATTTCAGGTTTATTGGACTGCGCAAAGTCCTCTGACTTTCTATTCGTTTTGTTGTAACTTGGTTTAAATAGTGTGTCTGACAACTCTGCCTTCACAGACTCCTGTAACCTTGTTGACTGTCTGCCTTTCTCAACAACATTACTACTTTGGGGAGCGTTTGCTTCCCTTATGTTAGTCTCTCAGCTCCTCTGGGCCACCCAAAGCCCTATGCCTGCCGCTAGGCTCACTTTCTCTGTCCTCTGGTTTATCAGGCTCCCGTAACCTTGTCGGCTTTCCCAGCTTTAATTATCCATTTGTGTACCTCTTTATTGTGTTCTCTCCTCTGGAGTGTTCACTTCCATGCTGTTGTTCGTCTCAGCTGTTGCATGCATGTGATGCCTGTATGACGGCCTCTTGTATGTCCCCCCCCCCCGTTGTATGCATGTGATGCCTGTATGCTTTATTCCTTCATCTTGCTGTCTTCCCCATCTAACCCCCCGCCCCCAGGCAGCCCTCTCCCTCTATCCCCCTGCATCAACAATCCCTCCATCTCCATTATGGGAAGCTGTATTGACACATTATGGTGACACCATCACCGCCTTGTTGCTGATGCTTTGATTTTACCTTTTGGACTCACATGACTCATGTTGTGTCACCCATCTCGAATCTCATTGTTCTCATGCTGGTCTTCCTTAAGCATCACATAATCATGGTGACCTTGAATCATGTTGTACCCATCTACGACTTGAATCCTGGCTTGCACTTGCTGATCTCTTGCAACATTATGTGTTCAGTATTGACCTCTGCAACTTGTTGTGCTCTCTCCACTTTCGTATGTGCTCTATAACGCTGTATTTCGGCAGCTTTGCTTCTTCTTCCCTTTCACCAGACTCACTGCTTCAGTCTTCTCTGCCACTCCCTGTCTCCCCTCTCCCCCTCACTATATTCTATGGATTACCCTATCAGAAATGTCGTCAGACCTAGTACGATAGTCGCTTGTTTTGTTCCTCTGCCGTCCCCACCCAAACCCCCCCCACCCCTTACCTCACATTTTGTCATCCCCCTCCCGCCCCTCCCTATCATTGTCAGAGCTCTTGCACTATCTAAAATGTCGCCAGGCCTAGTACGATAGTACATTTCCCATTCTTAATGTCTTAAGGCCTTGTTAGAATGTCATTGTTTTTCCCTTGCTCCCTCCCTTGCCTTGGAGCCCTTTGAAACACACGTGTATAGGTGCTATACAAATAAACTATCAATAGCTGCAAATGCATTTCTTGTGTGGAGTTCAGGGATCTTGACTCCCTTCTGCAGTCTGGTCTTGGCGTCAGTGATCGGGCCCACCCCGGCTTCCTTGTGGTTGTGCCACCAGATGAGATGGTTGCTTCTCCGTCTCTTTCCTGACCTTGTCTTCCCAATCGGTCAAGACTCCAGCCTTCTGGCAACTTGCGAGCGACTCGTTCACTTCCCACGCTACCACTGACTCTGCGGTCTAGTGTGGCTCTGCTTTTGCCAGGACGTCTTTCCGTCAGATGCTCGCCTGTGCGTAGGATTCTTCCTCCTCCTTGTGTTAGAGTTGTTGTATGATTCAAAGTTCTTCTTGCACTTATGTATGTCATCACAAATAAAAGGGTGTGTTGCTGTTCTTTGACTGTGGAGTTCAGGCGAGATCCAGCATTACTTGGAGGCAAAAAGATGGAAGAAATGGAACTGTTTGGTGGAGTCATAACCGAAGTAACAAGTCTTTCCAATTCCCATGTGGGCAGACCATGTATTCCGGATTGGGCTATTCTTATTGGAATGGGAGTCGTCCCTGAGAGGGGAGTCGCTTCCAGTGAGGTCCCACTTGCCCAAAACCATAGGGAGGGTTTGGCTGAATGGGCTCCCCTTCCTAGCCTCAAAAGGGGTGGCACCCCATAGGGGGAGAAGGGACGACTACCCTGGATTTGTCACAGAGGCTGGCTCTCCTCTATTGGACAGCCACCTCTAAGTTTGAATTTTGCTAGCTCTCTTATTGGAGTGCTTAGGGTAGCCCCACCTCATCCCCCCATCTCCCCTATCCTTCAGTCCGAATTCTGGATAAAAGGAGGGTAGCTTAATCCAGGAACAAAGTTGACAGCTAGAGCTGAAGATGTCAGAAGATGTCGACTGGGGATGCTGGAGAACTGCTGCAGGAATCCACATTGGCTCTGCCAACTCCACTGCATTGCAAACTTATACCATCTATTCAACAAAAGATACTTCTGCAAGGCACCTCCTCCCTTTGACTGCGTACCCACAAGTCAGCTGTCCTGGTCGAGCTTCATCGACTTTTCCGAGTCGTAGGAGCCATGCATCTTTGTATATGCACTTCAATGCACAGATGCAACTTTGGTCCACTGAAAGATCATCCACCTGGCCTAGTGGTAGGGATCTCTTTTTGGTCCATGTCAGTGCACTGCTGCAATGCTGGAAACCCAGCTGTGCTGACTTTTACCAGAAAAGGAGCTGATATTCAACTGTGTACTTCCTGACCCTAGCTGGGCTCAATGCAAGATGTGCATCGGTCATGTAGTTAGTGGGCGTCTTTGCTTTGTCACAGTACCAAACTGTGTCCCCCCTCTCCTGTTAAGATGAATTTTAAGAATCGGCCCTTGTTATGGACATTTTTTCAAAAGTCCAACTAAGGCTTCATAAAACCATATCTGAGGCAGTACAAAACTCCACTCTTAGTATAAGGCAGTACCACCTGAGTGCTTTTGGTAGTGTTGACAGAACAGCCAGGCTTATTTTAGGAGGCAGAGAGGGCTGTAGCTTGGTACAAAAACATTGTAGCATACATATGGTCCAAAGAAAAACTATGCATTGAAAAAATAAATGGTTTATTTAAATACAAGTAGGCCAAGCTAAATCTTGGTTAAGTAAGTACTATAACATATCATCATATAAACACAGTTATAAAAACCAACTCAATACTTAGGGTATGCAAACCAAAGTATAACCTTATTAGGGATAGCAATCAGCAGTTCAAGGCGAGTCAAACCTATAGCACATTCAGAATGCATTCAGCTAATTTTAGGGAGTAAAACGACAGTTACTTTTAGATTACATTCAGTTAATCAAGGGTAGTAGACTCAATGGCTTATAACATACAGTGTTGTCCACTTTCAGAGTCGGTTTTACCCACCCTGGTTACATCTCTTGCAACCCATGTAACCTTTCTTCTATCAAGAGTGGATACAGTTACCAGACCAATGTCACTTTTAAGACTACAGTTCAAAGGGAGTTACTTAACCTGTATACTACCTAGAGGCCTAAACCTACTCAAAGATCAGTATTAGTTATTCAAGGTAGGTAAACCTATTGGTAAGCTTTTACACTCATTCAGTTAAGAATAATAAAACAGTACCAACATAATTCATTTTTATAAAAGTGGGTAACTAAGCAACTTTTAACTTTTGTAACACTTTGTAACTTATTCTATTTCAGAGATACAGTTAGCACACTAACTCATTTACAAGTAAGTACTTTACACTTTTATAGCTTTCAAGCCAGAAGCCTTATCTTTTAGAGTAATTCCCTAATTTATAGCAGGTGTTTTCTCAGAGGCAGAAGGGGGACCGCCTAGTGGTCTAGGAGCCAGCTGTAGGCAGGTCATGATGGGGTTTAGATGCAGGAAAGTCAGAGTTCCAGAGGATATCTTCTTCAACAAGTAACTATTAGCTTTACAGTTAGTTCATTGTTCACAGACTTCACAGAAGGCTCCCTATATGCCTTCCAGCACTGGGCCCCAGCTAATGGTATGGGCAAACTCCCAACCACACGAATAACCCATTCAGCCTCACAGGATTCACACAAGGTTTAGGGTAAGTAATTACCCAAGCCAATAGTACCTTAGGAGAAAAGAAGAGCTTCTGGGTGGATGCCTTTGGGGTGCAGTAGCACACGACCCGGTCTGTGGGTTCTTGTTCAGCAGACTGAAGAAATGGACACTTGGCGGGAACTTGCAGTAGCAGCAGTCATCGGAAGAGGCTTCCAGCAAAGGCTTCTTCTCAGATTCTCGCTTTTCTGTGGTTTTGGTGCCTTTTTACAGGAACCAAAATAAGGACGAATATCGTTGGTTAGATTCTCTTCACTGCCTCGGTCCTGCACACTAGCATTCAAATCGTGTCTCTGGAGGTCCAGTAGGAGTCCACCAAAGTTTCAGTGAGATTCCGGCTTCGGAAGGCCATTCACTGCACTCAGGCTCGAAGTTCCCTTGTGTAGGCGTTTTGCAGTCCAGGAAGGTTACAGCACATCAAGGGATGGCTCGCTTTGCAGGTCTTCTTGAGACTAGTGGATCTCACCAGCCCCTGGGTAGGAGTCGTCTTATTCGGAACCCCCAGCTCTATTATAAGGAAGGGTTGCATCAGGCTCCGGTCACACAGTAGGCTCTTTGTCGCTGGGAATCGCTACAGGTGTCTTTTCTTCATCTTCCTTGTTGGACTTCACTCCAGTGGTCGACTTACAGAAATGTGAGTCTGGCTGTCCAATCGGGACAGCCAAGCCACCCTGTGGGAACTGGTTCCTTTCAGGAAAGGTGAAAGACAAAGGACTGCAGAGTTTGGGATGCCTTCCTTGCCTCCTGCCTTCTCAAACACTCTGGAGCCTCGGCAGGGAAATTGAAAGGATTCCCGCCAAAGACACAACTTTAACCAAGGTTGTTCCCATCTAGAATGACAGAAGAAGACCTCGGGAATAAAAAGCAAATGAGAAATGGCTAAAAAAGGAGCCCACTATTCTAGCAGAATGTTGACCCTCCTGTGATTTACCAAGGCTGACTTGACAGCCTGCGAGTAATAATGATTAAATTTCATAAAAGTAAAACCACTGCCACCAGCCATTCAAGTAAACTTGAAATTGTAACAAACATTTTAGCAGCTAAGTAAGAAAGGGGATACATTGTATCCCCAGCACTCCACATAAGGTGGGGTCAACTAGCTCACTAAAATCAATGTAAAGGGGATAGGAATCCCACCTTACGTCTTGTGAACAGTAGTTCACCCAAGAAATAATATGAGAATTAAAAGGAGGCCACTGTATTTTAAATGCTGTCTGCTGCCATGGTACTTTACAGTCAGTCCAAAGTTATAGGAAACTCCAATCACACGCTATGGAGAGACATAAAAAGGTCACCCATAAAAAGAGAAAAGGACTAGGTGAGAGGGGGAAAAAAGATTATCACTCACCTAGGAATAAGGAAAAAATAATCATGAAGTTCAGCAAACTGTCCTGGGGTTGATACAGGTCAGGTAGATTTATCACTGAAATGAAAATCTTACCCAACAGCCCTGTGGACAGAGGCCACCCTGTTCTGTTTAACCGGAAAAGACTAATGTCTAGCCGAACTCTATCAAGCTAAAATGTCTAGCCAAACTCTATCAAGGTAGTCTGACTAAGCAGTAAGGCACAGACTTTGTGTGTTTCAGTTTAGCATACACAGTGCACTTTAAGTTAATCAGAATGTATAAAAATACAATGATTTCTTTAGACCTTGGACTAACACTTAGAAATGAAAAAATATGGGCAGTTATTACATTAAACACACCCTATTATATTCACATTCACATCTGTTGTGCTCTGGTTACAGCTCTTACACTTCACTTTTGAACATAATTGAAATAACTGTAGCAGGTTTAGTCTAGCAAAGCATGTGAATAAGAAGCAAATGAGGGAAGCCATTTGCAAGAAAAAAATGGTAGGTCCTTGACCCGGGATCAGGATGACCCATGTAGGCAGTAAACAAACCAGGCATGTTATCCTGCCGGTAAAATAGTCAAAATTTCCCGAAGGCCAACGCTGATATACCACACGAATAGGCCCCCCCAAGGACATAGTATTGAGTTAATAGAAATGCACAAATGATGTCAAAAAAGGATACATTTTAGTAACCATTACCAGTGCCAGATTCTGTGGCAAAACAACCGTAGGGAGGGCCCGAGGAGAGCCCTTTCAAGAGATGCAGAGGTTGTTTGAAGAACCAGAAGCCCCGAACGAAATAACAGCAGAGCAGCAAGGGCCCCCAATGTAAGTTAATAGGGAACACAGTTGAGTCTCTACTCCAAAGAATCTTGACCCTGGACGAAAGGGACCCCTGGGTCCTGAGGGTGAATCTTAAATAATAATCGCCCACCACAGATCCCACAGGTATGTACTCATAGTGGAGGTTTTGGTGAAAACGTCTCCAACACAATGAAAAAAAACCCCAGCTAGGTGCGGGCTTCTCTCCTAAGTGCACTTTACAGCATCTGTCAGCCAGGGGTATTAATCCTGAGCCAACAACGGCCCCCACTACGAAGGAGGAGGACACCCGGCTTTCCCACAATGACTACCTTCATCACAGGAGCAAAGAATCCTACCAGTAAGACTCTTGGTTGATGAAGGAACCTATGAAGATTGATCCCAGTGGTTCAGTGTACAACAAAGGGTGGCAGCACGGGGATAGAAGATGGGGAACACCCTAAGCCTTCCCTAGGAGTCACTTTTGCAGCGTGTTGGTGTCCAAACCCACTTCCAGGTGGTGGTAGCACCAAGATGATTGACCTTGTTGGTAAAATGCGGGAAGTGAGAGGGAGAGCCCGAGGACCTACAGCGATCAAAGTCAGGACCAATATCGAGGCTGCTTTGCAGGCTCTCACAAAGAGGCATATGCTCAGAATGACTATTTTGAGCCTAGCTTGTGAACATTGGGATACCAATGTAGCAAAATGACTTGGACTCCTGGTAAGGCCAAAATGAAAGTACAACTGCCACCACCATACTACCTAAAACCAGAGTAGATTGCTCTAATCAGAAATTGTGCACCTGTGAAAGCAGCGCCTTAAAGTGAACCCAATGCTATATACCTTAAGTAAGGTAAAATAGGTTGCAATAGGTGGTGGACTTTTCGAGAAGTTCCTCTGGCCACCAAAAATATGTTGGTGATCCAAAGTGTCAGACAAGATTGTATGTAGTAAGTTAAATGTAGATGGGCGCCCAATAGCCTCTCGGCGGTAGTTGAATTTGGAAGTGTGCCCAATATCCTATTAGTCTAATACGGTGCCTGGTTGAATCGACTAATTTCCCTAATAACCTCTCTGTACAAAGTTGATTCTAGAATCATGCCGGATACCCTCCCTGTATAAAGTTAAATCGAGAGAAGTGTGCCTAATAGTCTAATATCCCCTCTATACAAAACTGAATCTAGAGATAGACCTAATATCATCTCTATACAAAATTGAATCTAGAGGTAGACCTAATATCATCTCTGTGTGCAGCTGAATTTAGAAGTGTACCTAATAGTACCTAATAGCCTAATATCACCTCTGTGTACAGTCGAAACTACAAATGCACCTAATAGTCTAATATCAGCTCTGCGCAAATTGAACTTAGAAGTGTGCCTAAAAGCTTGCCCCCACTGAATCTAGAACTACAATTAGAAAGCCCTCCTGAATTCCATCTAAAAGCTTGTACAAAGCATGAGTACACCCACTCCACCAGAGTTTGTCGGAAACGACAACCGTGGACTGCACCCACTCCCTGATCTGCCTTCCCTCCCATCCCCCCTGCCCAAATCATCCCACCCCCCTTTGCATTCCCCACCATTCCCCTCTCCAAACACTAAGCCAGAGGGGCACAATGGCGAGCCAACCACCCTAAAACCACTCCTTCCCCGAACCCCTCCACCAACCAACCAATGTTAACCATGCCCGCTCCCCTTACTATCATAACAGGCACACCCCGCCCTGCAATCATCCACCCCCCACCTTGCCCACAAACCCCCACACCATTCCCCCCGACCGCACCCTTTCCCCTCCCTACAAACTGCACGCCTAGCCCTAGCAAGAACCGAAGCTGCATCCCTCTCCCCCGCAGACCTCCTACCCTCTCTCACACTCCATTTGCAACAAAGAAGCTAAAGAGGAAACGTACCTGGTCCCCCTCAATCTCTCAGCACTCCTTGCCTCCCCTGTCTCGACCCACCACCTCATTCCCGCAATCGCCTCCTTCCCCTGTGTCTTCACCCTTCCTGAAACCCCTCTCCTTCGATTTCTCATCAACTGCAACTGAAACTCCTAAATGCCCACACCCCACCTTCAAATCCCCCAAACCAAACCCAATCATCCTAACACACGCAGCCACTAAATCCCACCCAAAGCCCGCCAATTTTTCTGATCACCCACTATTCTCATCGAGCATCACTCACCCTACCCCTTTCCCTCCCCAGTCTCCACTCTCTCCGCCACCGCCCCATTCCACTCCAGCTCCGAGACCAACCTCGCCAGCCGATGTGAATTGCATCCTATTTAATGCCCGATCCGTAGCAAAAAACAGACGCAGCATTTTTGACCTCCTCGCCTCTGACAAACCAGACCTGGTTTTCATCACCGAAACTTGGTTCTCTGACTACTCCTCATCCCACTGAACCGTCCCTCCAGAGGAGGGGGAGTGGCATTCGTCTTCACGTCTCTCTTCCACACCTCAATCATCGACAACCAACCTTCCATTCCTTCCTTCAAATCTCTCCTCGTTAAACTATCCCTCTCCCCATCGCTCTCACACAGCTTCCTAATAATCTACAGGCCCCCTGGCTACGATAGACAATTCGCAAACAACCTCTGCGACTCTATTTCCACCCTTCAGCTAAACCATCCCAACCGCACCCTTCTTGGAGACTTCATATGGCTCGACATCCCCTCCAACCCTATGACACACTCTCTGGTTGACGGTTTGGACGCAATTAACCTCCAACCCCACATAAATGGCCCGACTCACTATGAAGGACACACTCTTGATGCCATCTTTAGCTCCAACACCCCAATTCATTTAAAGTCCCCCGTCCCTATCATCTGGTCCAATCACTTCATTCTCTGTTCGCCATTCGCTCACCCGACCCCCTTCCCGTACCCGAATCTGAACCTCCAAATCTATGCAAATGCTGGAAAAACTAATAATCATCCCGGACCTAGCCGACGCACTCCTCCAGTCTCCACCGCCTACTTGCCAACTCAACAAATAACTAACCCCTGACGCCTTTGACTCATGGCTCAACGCATCTCTAATGCGGCTCACACCCCCTTGCAAACCATCAACCCGCCATGGCCTCTTCCCCAGATGGTTTACTCCTGAGTTGAAGATCACTAAACAACTATATAAATACCTAGAATGCAAATGGCAGAAAGACAAAACCCAGGGGAGCAATGCCACCTTGGCACGACACCTTTATCAGTACAAGGCCGAAATCCGGAAAGCAAAAAAAGCCCACTACAACTCCCGAATCCTAAACTGCAAAAATGCTAGCAAAGAACTCCACAAAATCATCTCCGAATTGCACCACAACCGTCCCGACCCCCTCACAATCACTGTGCAACTCACTCTCTGCCCACTTTTACGCCACGGCTCTCGAAAGAACAAATACTCTAGCCACAAAACTGGCTCTTACACCCACCAGGCAATTCTCCCCCCCATACCGGCCAGCCCACCAGCTGCAAACACTACGCAACCAACATTCAAATCCTTTAGTCCAATATCACCAGAGCAATTTCTCAAACTTCTATCTGCCCGCAAACCATCTGGCTCGCCACTGGACCCTTGCCCAGCCACAACCTTTAAAGAAATTTTCGCTTCCACCTGCGCACGAGAACACGCAAGATCCATCTTAAATGCCTCCCTTTCCTCTGGTATCTTTCCCGACGCATTCAAAACGGTCCATGTCAAACCTCTAATTAAAAAACCCTCGCTCGACCCTCTCGAGCCCAAAAACTATCGCCCCATCTGAAACACCAGGTTCCTTGCCAAACTCATTGACCAAACCGCCGACTCCCAACTAAATGCCTTTGTCGAAGCCAACAATCTCCTACACCCCGCCCAATCAGGTTTCAGAGTCCGTCACAGAACTTAAACCACCCTAACATCGATCTAGGAGGACCTCAAAATGACGGCAGACACCACAGGATGGGCCGCACTAATCTTTCTTGACCTATCCACCACCTTTGACAAAATCAATCACTCAATCCTCCTAGACCGCCTCCACTCTCTAGGAATTTGTGGAACCGCTCCTAAATAGATAGCTTCATTCCTCAAAGATAGGTACCAAATAACAACACTCTCCACCTATACCTCCCAAGCCCGACCAGTCGACACGGGAATCCCACAAGGAGCATGCCCATCTGCCCTCCTGTTCAATCCCTACTTGATCACCCTCCCAGCAATAATTTGTTCACACAACATCCTGTGCTACAACTACGCCGACGACACTCAACTAATTCTAAAACTCTTGAACGCAAAACCCAACTCCCGACCTGACCTGGCCTCCTGCCTCCTTGATAGAGCTCTGGATGACCCAAAGCCACCTCTTGTTAAACCCCTCCAAAATGGAAATCATGGTATGTGAAAACTCTGAACTTCTTCCGCACCCACTACCCTGGCCATCCACCATGGGCAACTCACCGACCCCCTCCAACTCAGTGAAAAATCTTGGATGCACCTTTGACTCTGACCTAACACTCTTGCGCCAAGTCAACAAGGTCTCAAAATCCTGCCACTACCACCTCAAAACCCTTAGGCGCATCTTTCCATATCTCTCCTTTCCCAACAGACTCTCTGTGGTCCAATCAATCGTTATATCAAGACTGGACTACGCATCCCCCTATACCTCGGAGTTCACGCGTACCAACTGAATAAACTCCAAAGGGCACAAAACGCGGCAGCCAAATTGCTACTTGTGCTGGGCCCAAGAGACCACATCTCCCCAGCCCTTAAGACGCTGCACTGGCTTCCAGTATCCCGAAGGGTGACTTTCAAAACCTTATGCATCTCCCATCGAGCACTGCATAAAACCGGACCTCAATATCTTCAAGACCAGCAAAAACCCTATCACCCCCCACGCACCCTAAGATCAAGCTCAGCCGGCCTCCTAGTCATATCAAAGACAAACTCAGTCAGGTTAGGAGGATCATCATTCTCAGCCTTGTCCCCCACGCTATGGAACTCACTCCCACCCCACATCCACCTAACTGAGGATTTAACGTCTTTCCACAAACTGCTGAAAACAAACCTGGCTCTTCCCCTAAAACCAACCCGTACCAAACTAACCCAAACAGACTAACAGCAACTCAATGACACCAATCCAACAAACTACCTGATGCGAGAAATTGACAGCTAATAACCATTAATATAAACTAGAAGGACAAACAGAATTAAACAAATAAAGTAGATCAAAGCAATGAAATGGTTAATAAGAATAAATCATATGGAAAGGGTAAAGAGATTTAAACTCCTGAAATGGACAGAATGCATGAGGAGTGAACGAAGTGAATGGCGTGGATGAAATAGTTAGAATGGATGAAGCAGGTGGAACAGATGAATACGCTGAGTGGAAGAATGCCTGAGTGGAAGAACAGATAACTATATAGTTTGAACGAGTGTGGAAATCAAACGAATATGTAAATCGATTCAGGATGAGTGTATAGAATGAATGAACATGTTGAGCAGATGAGTGTGTAGAGCGGCTGGTGTGTAGAGCGGGTGAGCGTGTAACGCGGATGAGTGCGTAAATACAGAGAAGCGAGTAGAACGCAGGAGTGCGTAAAACAGATGAATGTGCAGAATGATTGAGCGTAAACCGGATGAGTGTGTAGAACAGATGAGTATGTGGAGCGGATGAGTATGTAGAGCGCTTGAGTGTGGATAGCGGATGAATATGGAAGTGCGGAGAGTGGGTAGATCGCTGGATCAGATGAATGTACAGACCTGGCAAATGTATAGAGCAGATGAGTGGATCGCTGGATCAGATGAATGTACAGACCTGGCTAGTGTATAGAGCGGACGAGTGTATAGAGCGGACGAGTGTATAGAGCGGACGAGTGTATAGAGCGGATGAGTATACAGAACAGATTAATGTAGAGATGAACATATAGAACAGGATATTGCTACTGAATGCGTGAAATGCACGAGTGCTTGAAGGGGATGAGCGCGGGGAGCAGATGAGTGCGGGGAGCAGATGAGTGCGGGGAGCAGATGAGTGCGTAGAGGGGACGAGTGCGCGGAGGGGACGAGTGCGCGGAGGGGACGAGTGCGCGGAGGGGACGAGTGCGCGGAGGGGACGAGTGCGCGGAGGGGACGAGTGCGCGGAGGGGACGAGTGCGCGGAGGGGACGAGTGCGCGGAGCGGACGAGTGCGCAGAGCAGATGAAGGTATAGAACTGATGAATGTAGAGAACAGATGAATGTTGAGATGAAAATATAGAACAGGATATTGCTGCTGAATGTGTGAAATGCACGAGTGCTTGAAGGGGACGAGTGCGGGAAGCAGATGAGTGCAGGGAGCAGATGTTAGCGGGGAGCGGATGGGTGGGTAGAGGGGATTAATGCGTAGAGGGGATGAGTGCATGGAGGGGATGAGTGCATGGAGGGGATGAGTGCATGGAGGGGATGAGTGCGTGGAGCGGATGAGTGTACAGAGCAGATGAAGGTATAGAACAGATGAATGTAGAGATGAACATATAGCACAGGATATTGCTGCTGAATGTGTGAAATGCACGAGTGTTTGAAGGGGACGAGTGCGGGAAGCAGATGAGTGTAGGGAGCGGATGAGTGCAGGGAGCGGATGGGTGGGTAGAGGAGATGAGTGCGTAGAGTGGGCAAGTGCATATAGGGGATGAGTGCGGAGTGGGGGTGAGTGCATAGAGGGGGAGAGTGTGTAAAACAGGTGAATGCATAATACGTGTGAGGGTATAAAGTGGTCGCCTGGAGCGAACGAATGCCTGGAGCGAGCGAGCGCCCAGAGTGAACAGACGTGTTGCATAGAGCGGATGAGTACGTAGAACGAACAACAACAGACTTCATCCAGTACTGATGAGTACGTAGAATGGAGGAGTATGTAGAGCTGTGGAATGCGTAGGGCATGGGCTGACAGGAGTGCATGCTTGGGGCAGACTGGAGTACGCAGAGCGAACTGGAGTGCGCGGGGTGGACTAGAGCACACAGGGTGGGCTGGAATGCATGAGTGCATGTAGCGGACCGGAGTGTATGGAGCAGACTGGGGTGTATGGAGTGGATACGAGTGCATGGAATGAACTGAAGCACATAGAATTGCGTGACGTATTTAGTATGGTTTGGAATGCAGAGAACGTTTGAAAGAGCATATAACGCATCATATCACACCACCACGCTTATTCTCTCCTTTACATCACCACTCAACTAGAACACAGAGATACTATGACACCATTCGGTATAACTGTTCTCATACCAACATTCGCCGCTCACTCCACATCACTCTAAGTAAACACTGCTGGTTACACACCCTCCAGCCAGGCGTTCTCCTCAGGCCTAACGCAGCCACATCCGGTCTGGATAAATCCTGCCAGAACTAACACATACTCCTGATTTCTCAACCACCACACCTACCGCTAAGAAGCAGCTGTTACACGAATACTGTACGAGCTGCACACATACCCGGTGCTCACATGCACCTTTTGACTCTCTCTACTGATCTGAACTTCGGTTCCCAAGGACGTTCAACCTACCAGCACCTCCAGACTATACCAATGGTATATAAGGCGCTATATAAATGCAAAATAACATAACATAACATACTTGACCAAAAATGTGCTGTCAGATACTATGCAAATCATTTTTGGCACAAAGTAAAGAAAATTAGGTTACGATTGTGGGTCCCTTTTTTATTGATGGGATGGACTATTTTTGTATCATTTCATCCTGTCTAACGCCTCAGGGGTGTACTTGACAACAAGAGGTAACCTTCACTCTACTCGGGCTCCGAGACCATCTGTAGTACTGTTTGTTCGAAGGGAGGTCATTACATTTTATTTCCTTTGGCCCAATTCTCACTCTTCTTTGTCAGTGTGAGCCTTAGGATACCTGTTCTAGCCGGCTAGCTTGCCACCTTGACTGTAATGAGTTCTACTAAAAGCGTGTGTAATTATATCCTCTTGAGGCTGGCAATGGGGTGGCACTGCCAGGTGTAAATGGTCCTTTGGTGTAATCAAACGACTCACTCTTATGCATAATCCTTTCCACACTGCTTTAGAAGTTGCAAAGATGCAGATATTTACCAAGAGCGCCTTATATGTAGCAAACGATTCACAAATACCTCCAGTTTACGATACTATCTACAACTTGGTATATTATGTCTTGTTTATAGAGCACAATCAATGCCTTTGAAAAATGATATTCAGTAGTGTAACGGTTTATTGATAAGCCACCCTCAACACGGGGCATTCCTTCCCTCCTCACTCCAGTGGTTATGCAAGAAACTATTTAACAGATTATTTTTTTAGCCCTATCTCAGACACATATCATGCCCCTTGTATCCCTTTCCCCTGAGCTAACAATGAGCCAAGAAGCAGGGCGGTGTACAGGAAATATATTGGTATTCATTTAAATTAAAAGTAATTGAAATTAGCAAGAACGTTTCAAAACCACTTCATCCGTGGCATACCACAGGCAACTTCTCTCAGCATAAATACATCACAAAAGTGACTTTAAAGAGAACACATTCACAATTCTTAACTTTTTGCAAATTTCACTTCACAAAATAATTACACTGATCAATAACAAAGGCTCTTATGTAATGTTGTGCAGGCTTAAAAGGGTAGCAGTATGATTTCAAGATTGGTAAAAAAAAATACATATGGCAATCATAATTTCTGGTTTAAAATAAGCACAGGGTGATTTATCTCTTTGTTTTTCAGACCCCCGCCTTGCTTTGGTCTATGTTGGGAAGGAATTCAGTCAGAAAAATTTGGAATCATTTGGGGAATTTTGGATTTCAGACTCCCCTTACTCAAAGGCCTGTGTTGGGGAAGCTGAATAAAAAGGTTGGACGGATTTAAGAAGAAAGACACCCCTCTTCCTTGAAGTGGGTGTCAGCTGGACAACAAGGATTGCCCAATGAATGTATAGGCAATAGTTTTCAGCGCACAATGGGAAGTGAGCTTTGTTAAATGGGGAATTACATAAATTGATATTTTTGGTTACATAGGCTAAGGATCTACACAGTTTTGCCCCCTGCCCACTATAAAGGGAAGGGATTCAAGGCACGCAGACTCCCCCGCCTTTTGGTTTCCAAGGGCTCAGTTCTACTTCCATAGCAAGCTTCTATTTAAGGTTCAGGAAAGCAAGCTGCATCTCAGGACACTCTGGATAGATAGGGCCAGGGGTCTGGTCACTCCACTCTCAAAAATGGCCTCCCGCTTTCCACCATAGAACCCAGTCAGCTTTGAGGCCTTCCTAGAGATAGACAGCTCCACCCAGATGCACTCTCAGCAATCTCCTCTGGTGTCTCTTAACAGCTGTCAGATAGTAAGTTTCAGCAGCCTTCTTGATAGTCTGTCTCTTCTTTCTGCCCCCCATGTCTTTCTCTTTTTTAGTGTGTCTTTTTTCTGTTTGTCCCCTGTCCTAGTGCAGTCCCTCTTATATAGCAACGATGACACCACCAATTTTTACAATCTTGGGGAAGTACCCTACAATAATTCCTGCTACTAGGATGGGTCAGTTTACCTTCTATTTCCTCCCAAACCCAACCTCCAAGTCAGGATTGGTTTAGGGGTATGGAGCAACATATGGCAATCCCCATTTGTCATCCTCCTTTGTTCTCTTTTCACATTTTTGGTAAAAACTAGTTATGTATCACAACTTCATAATTTTACTACCAACTGCCATACTAAACATATTTTCTGTGTCAGCTATTCATGGGGAATTATATACGCCAACCACCAAATCCGTATCATGTAGCACAGCCATGTGGCACTTTTCCGCCATTTCCATTAAAAGCATAACAGTTATGAATATGTAAATTATTAAGCATATCCCTAATTTAATTTTCCACCCACTCCCCAACTCTCACATTTGCAACATGTTCAGATCAGTCAAGAACCTAGTTTAACTGGCCATTACAGTTCCCAGAGTCCCAGGTAGATACATTGTATATCCCCAAAATCGCCTGGAAATTACATAAAAATGGTACAGAGAGGAAATCCATCACCTTATGGTGGCTGAGAAAAAGGCCTAAATGATAATAGTCCTTTTACATTAATTGTAAATCTTCATGTGGGACAAATGGTCCTGCTCCTGCTTCCGGCCATTTGTTTTCACTGGGTCAGCCTGTACCTTTATCAGTCTCCTTTGTGTTGGAAGCTTGCTCTTTGAAGTGGGTGCCCCCATGTTCACACACATTAGTCATGCTCCAGCAAAGGGTGACTTTTTTTGAAGTCCATGTTTTCAGAGCCATCAGGTCTGCAGAACACTGAATTTCAATGCCTTTTGCATGACATTTTTATTGCGGTTGGTTACTAGATGGGAGATGTGACATACAGGCTGGAAGTCCTTGTGAAGTTTTGCCCACAGCTAGCAAAAGGATCTGCCTTGGGCTGACATTTCCCATGAAGACAAAGTGATTCATCAAATGTCACTCGAGTTTTGTGGGTGAAACATAATAATCATTGCTCTTTGTCAACCCGCTCATCATGTTTTGTTTTCTGAGATTTTTCTGTGAGCAGTGATATTTTTTGCACTTTTCATTTTTTCAAATCATTTGCACACACATGTGCATGCCGTTTTTGTTTTCCATGTTTAAAAATCCTGTTTTCCATGTGACAGGGATCTTTTCCTGGACGATTGAATTCATCTGAATATAGATGCTACACACATTATAGAATATAAATGTAAAAACTGACATAGCAAGATAAGCAATATAGAAAATGTGGTAGATGGCTAGTTACCTCACAATGTTTGATGTTGTACAATTGTTCACAAGAGTTGTACAGAAGAGTATATAGGAATCAATCTTGATACACCTGTTGTTGTCACCTTTGTCCAGTATAGATCATTCACTTTGAAGCACAGAAGCACTTTATCTGTAGACAATTAGTAACAGACTTGCAGCCTACTTGAGCAGGACGAGTTGTAACCCTACAAGCTTTTCATTAATTTGGGAAATAAGATGGCAGGAATCAGCATTCGTTGCATTCCCGAGTATTCACTGATTTTAATTTAACATGGGCTGCACATGACATGGCTCGATAGGTTACATAGCCACAGCAGCCATGCAGGATTGACGGCAATGGGTTTTGGTATTAAGGTTGGGACATTTCACCCAGTGGGCGTATTACACATTTATAACAGTCAAATGAATTAGTAAGGGAAGACACACGGGTGAACACTTGTTAATGTCAGAATAATAGGAAGGTATTTTACCTTTACATATGTTGTCGAGCCATTTAAAACTAGCCTAAAATGGCTGCCTGGATTTTGCCAGACATTATGGTTTTGAAAAGGCTGTAAGTATTCGCCTGAGGAAGTCCTAGAGCAGGGATGAAATGCATGGCAAGAATCAGCGGTTTGAGGACTTTGTAAACTGGTCGTAAGTCCATGCTGACTGGTATGTGGTCTCAAATGTTGAATTTTTACAAGAATAAGATATGTTTTAGCACTAAGTTCATGGGATCGAGTGCTTTGTTAATTCTTGCTGAGCCTAAGGTGTTTGTCACTGATTGATGGACAAAACTACAAGCTTGGCAGTTATTGGTTCTTTTGTTTTTCATTAACCTTTTTCTTAAGCACCTACTATAGAAGGCTTCAGCACCTCCACAAGGCTCACTGTACTTTTCACAAAGGAGGAATATCGGTTTTCATATAAGTCTTTGTTCCGCCCACCAGGACAGTCCAGCACCGAAATGCCATGCAAACCTCCTTTGAACAAGAGTACCAACAGCAGCCCCATGTGGACAGGACAAAGACTGATATGCAAATGGATAAATCCCATCTTTAAAAGGTACAGTGAGCAAAAAGCGATGGCTGCAGACTCTCAAAGTGGGAAAAAAACCACAGAACAGGTTATCATGCCATGTTCTTTCTAGAGAGGGGCGCCTGCTACCTTTTTAAAAAAGATATATAAGGAACTTGGAGTTGGTCATCCTACGTTACCTGGGGAAACCCTGATGTGGACCCCATGCTCACTGTGCTCAGAGAGGCACAGCTCCACCTCACTGATGAGGCCCAATAAGGCTGAAACATGTGCATGGGGTTGCTGTGGATACTCTTGTTCAGAAGGGAATTGCCATAGCAATTCGGTGCTGGACTGCCCAAAAATGTGGGTGGGACAAAGACTGATATGCAAATGGACTCTCATAGTGGGAGAAAAAACAGAACATGTTCTTTCTAGAGAGGGGAGCCTGCTACCTTTTTTAAAAAACACCTTGACAAGGGAGTTTGGAGTTGGGATATATATATATATATATATATATATATATATATATATATATATTGCTCCAAAAAAGACAACAAGATGATACCTTAAAGTAATTTATTTGCAAACTTTTTCTTAATCTTCAGATGACTTCATCGGGCATTGGAAGAATTAGGTTATTGGAATAGCAGGACATCTCAATGATTCACCTCTGGAATGTCCTATCTGTTTTTGTCTGTTTCTGGTTTCTTTCCTTCATAAAGAGCTCTACACTTCAGAAGTTCCTCTCAGGCATTCCAGTCAGAAATATTTAAGTGGGCCCCTGAAAACGACACGTAAGCAGGCAAGAGATAGAAAAGCTGCTAGGCTGCTCTCAGAGCTGCATGATGGCATGGGGTAGCATCAGTCATGCAAACATACTGAAGGTCAGTAGGTATTGGACGTAGTCGAGGGTTTGATTTGGTTAAAAAATTGCTCACTGAGGGTGATGTCCTTTATTTGCCACCTACCTTTTGTCTGTGTAGATTCATCTACGTATGTAGTGCTGGCCAGTTTTCCCCAACATAGTAGCCCCCAAGGGCACATTTCATACACATAATCAGATACAGAACACTGCTGGATGCACGTGTGAAACTTCCTGTAATTTTTCCCTGTGCAGGGTATCTGGATTGTATCGGAACTGTAGATATGTGGACACTCATCGTGGCTTACTGACTGCACTAGTATACAACATTACAGCCAGCCTCTGTAGTGCTTGAAACAACTGAAGTCACAGCAGGGGGAAGCACAGCCATGCTTTCCCATAGCCATGGATTTTACTGAAAACAAGGTAGGCACATCTGTAATCTCCAGTAGGAGAGTCTTCCAAATGATGCCCCCTAATGGAAGCAGCGCCTCCTTCCCCATCTTTTCGATGATTTGAGGTGAATGACAGGGATTTTAAGAGATATTGGGCCTCATTACGACCCAGGCGCTAATGGGTTAGTGGCGCTGTTAAAGGCTGCGGCGCCGTTAACCTATTAGCGCCTAATTATGAGGTCCCTTTGCGGGATCCGACCTTAACGGCTGGTGTAGACCAGCCGTTAAAGTAGGGACCCGCAAAGGGACCTTGGTGCTAATTACAGTGCCGCAATTTGCGGCACCGTACTTAATGCCTTCCCCATTCCCATTGAGCCCTATGGGGCAAAAATGGGAATGGGGAAGGGCCATGGAGGAATGGGGAATTACCGCCCCACCAACCTTGTAATGGGGTTGTAATTCCCCCTTTCTCCATGGCGCAGTGCCGCAATTTGCGGCACCGTACTTAATGCCTTCCCCATTCCCATTGAGCCCTATGGGGCAAAAATGGGAATGGGGAAGGGCCATGGAGGAATGGGGAATTACCGCCCCACCAACCTTGTAATGGGGTTGTAATTCCCCCTTTCTCCATGGCGGAGTCGGTAACTTACCTGCATTGACCATGGTGCTAATAGCACCATGGTCTTCCGCCAGGGTCGTAATGAGGCCCACTGTGTGAGTGATTTTAGAAGGTGGGTACTACTGTTGTATAATGTGATACTTCTGTTAATAGCTTACCATCAAAGCTTCATTTTAATAAAGTTAAGGCTGTTATCAATGACGAACATTGCAACAAAAGAAAAACAAACGGTGGTGAATGGAAATCTTTCAATCACTAACAGCCTTTGCCACTGCTTTGCGATTCCTAAACCTCACTGATGGTGTTGAGTGAAGCCAACACATATTGGGGGCTACTGATGGTCCTGTGCTGAAGGCATATGCCATAGAATTTCAAGAGGGACTGCCCTTTCTCGGATTTGCCCAATGTCTATTTCCTAATCTGTAATGGCACACTGGACTTCAAAAGAATGGAATGGGAAGCTGGCAAGTGCAATTCCAATGGTTATGATTAATTAAAAACCTTCCATCCATCTCACTTCAGTGTTACAACATTGAAATACAAGCACACTTTGTGGGGCCACATACCCACTTATTATCCAAGTGAATGCTATGGGTCTTCACTCCTGTTAATAAGTTTGTAAGTGTGTGTGAGTGTGTGTGTGTGAGACACTAATGCATGATTTGTTTTTCTAAGATCAGTGTATTCGAAGGCTACCATGCTAAGTGAAGCTGAAAACGAAATTCACAAACACATCACTGGTTTTTCTTAGTTCTTATTATATTGCACATTCCAGAACTATGATGTCAAAATGGCAGGAAAAACATTTATTGTGAAAATACCTGTATGAAACAATTCCAAGATGTCTCTTCACAGTCCAGGTTTGCCGCAGCCCTGGCACTCTCACTGCAATGAGACACAGTTTACGGCCTCTCGTTTTTCTTTTGTGGTGGACATCCATGCAGCCCTCTTTCTCTCTCCCACACCCTCCCACCCATCTCCTTCATCATCTGCGGGGGCACCGCCTCAACTTCTTGGCTGCCCCTCTCCATTCTCTCCCATAACTCCAATCCCTTCCCCTTCCCCATATGAACATCCCACTTTTCCCTCCACCCCCATTCTCACCCCCATCCTCACCCCATCCCTCTTCTTACCTCATCAGTCCTGTCGCGCCACTTCCTGCTGTCTGGGTCATGCGCTACTTCTTAGCAGGCCACCATTCAGAAAAGGCGGCCTGTCGGTAAATAGTTTGCACTAAAAGTGTGCTAAACATATCAAACAAGTCGACTGTTTACACCTTTGTCATTCCTCTTAAATTCTCTTTTTACTTTTTGCTATAGCCAGCCACTCAAGTGTTGTATTATGCTTCTTCTTGCACCTTGCGCCTTTTGCCCCTACCTTCAACCCCATCATTAGCTTGATCTAATCTTGGCTTTGAAAGAAAGATAAAACTCAATTTTAATTCTGGAGATGCTGAAACAAATTTGCTATACATCTTGATACACTGCTATTCCTTTGTACTCTGTCTACAGTCTCATGCAAACTCCATCCTCACGCACCAGAGGATTAAACTTAATCTCAGTTATCACTCTTATGCCGATGATACACATATTTTTGTCGGGCTTTAGAATCCACCAGAAGCAATCATTCGCGTACTAGCCTGTGCCCAAAGAATAAAAACAGGATGCTTGTAAACAGGATCCAACCCAATCCCTCTAAAACCGAGGTCATTGTGTTTGGTCAAAAACATCGGTTGACTGAGTTTCAATTGTGTCTTCCTTGTCCAGCTCTTTTTGATGTCCTGGCCTCCTTTTCTGCTAAAGTTAAAAATCTAGGCTGTATCTGCCTGGTGAATCGTAGTTGTAACCTATATGTACGTGAAATCATGAAATCAATGTATTATCAACTCAAACTCAGAAGACCTGCGTTGCCTCTTATTGCTGCATCGGAATAGCTTGGCTTTGGTCAGGACTTTGGTAAAGTCTAGACTATTGTAATGCTCTCCTGTCAGTTATTCCAACTGGTCAGATACATGTCTCCAGGTTGCTTAGAATGCAGCAGCTGGACTACTTTACAGTCTTCCAAGATATGCTTCAATCTCGTTTTTTGTGGACGTTTGTTGGATTCCTGTTCAGCATAGGTTTCTCTTTAAGATCCTCTGCTTGTTTAATTTTTAAGTACGTTCATGGTATAGCTCCCAGCTACCTTGTCTCAAAAATATCCCCATACAGTACATCATGATCCTTTTGCTCTGATGGTCAGCAGCTCCTAACTATTCCCACTTTCAGTTTGGTGCACCTTGGAGACAGAAGCTTCTCTATTGGTGCCCCTCAAGCCTGGAATCGGCTCCCTTCTGAGCTAGAGCAAATACATTCTCTGTCTTTATTCAGAATACATTAAAAACGTATTTGTTTCAATAAGCCTTCTGCCAAATGATTTTTTTCTCCTTATTTTGCTCTTTGATTTAAACCTGTGCATAGATGCAGGCTCTGTTTGATTCCTCATGGATATGCACATTATACATTTAAAATGATATCAAATCACTGAAAGCCTTCCTTCCTCTTCTCTGCCCTCCTTACCTACTTCTGCAGATGTGGATTATGGTATGTGTACATTTCGAGCTCAGGGAATTTCCCCCAGTCAGTAACAGAGTAAAAAAAAGGTAACGGTTCCTGCCTAGCCTCATAGTATGTGATATCTATTGCTCCCTTATAAAATTTAGAGTATGTGAAACATGAGAGTGTTACTCTAAAACTAAAAGGATATTTGCATGTTTAAAGAATCCATGGAAATTTATCAGGTTTTCTTAACACAGCTTTTAGAAATGAGAATTTAGAATAGGAGTGAAATAATATCTGTATATTTGCTTTCATAAAATTTCCTCGGAAATGTATCATCACATCACCCCATTTGTTGTTGGAAAGAGAAGAGTGTGGTTCCCATTTTCCACAGTTTATCAACCGTTGCTCTTCATTCTTGGGACCTAACCACAAACTAAGAGCTCTTAGGCAGAATAGTCTTAATCCTCAGAGTGAGCAAAATGTTATTTTCCCTGAAAGTGAAGCTTAAGAATTTGACCATTATCTTCTGCAGTTTTGGCCTGTTAGGTTTGAGTCCGAACGGTTCTCCAAGGGTTCTTTGGATTTCACTGTTTGGATTATTGTTTCAAACTATGGGTACATCTTTGATCCAGACTCTGTTAAGGAGATCTGCCATCCAACTCTTGAGATCATTATTATGGGGTGTTTTGGTTTGTTGAGTGTGATCTGTAAATGGGCTACGATCACTTCAACTAGATTATTAATTTTTTTAATGTTCTGTGCAGATCCCTCTGCTTCCTTATAGAGTTCATCTACCAAGGCCGACAAACCTGCTATTCTCATGTACAAATATCAAAACATTTAGTGAAATCATCAGACAGAGCCCTCCTAATCTTTTCTGTTGGCACTAAAGATTTGGAACGCCTGTTCATATCTTTTTACGTGTGCCTCAAAATGCCAGGTAACGTCTTCTTTTTATCCTTTGTACTAGGCATTCTCTCTAAATGGGGGGAGCAAGAGTGGCTATCTCTGGGCATCAACCTTCACACAGGCTTTTAGGAAAAGAAACCGATTCAGCTTTAATCCAAGTGAGTCCTGCAGTTGGAGTCAGAAGAGAAATTGGTGACTGGTGAACCTGAGGCTTTGGTGGTATTGCAGATTACAATACGACCACCTCTCTGTAATGCTCCTCTTCCCTAGGTATCTGCCAACATTTGCAAAGTTTCCTATGTCTGCAGTCAGGAAATGGACTCTTAAGGGTTGGGGCGCTCTATCTGCTCCCACAAATTCTGCATGTGTAAGCAGCAAGATGTGGTTCTTAATTGGTCCAAGAGGTTCTCCAGTTTCCTCAGCCTCTTTGGCATGTTTCTCAATGCAATGCTTACTTGTATTTATCTTGACTACCTTTGTCCTTGATAACCGTGTCAGACTGTGCCATTTTCAGACCATGTACTCTCCATATGTTAGTATGCTGTTCCAGGATGGTTGAGCAAAGAATTTCAGTGTCCAGGACGCTTTGATTTTCCCTCTGGTAGGCACACTCTCCCTATTGGAGAGAGTTCTTGAAAAGTGCAGCACTTAGGTTCATAAACTGGCAGAAATGAACAACCTAATGGAATGTCTCAGAGTGTTTCCTTCTTCAGAATATGCTATGATATGGGTTATTTATAACACCCCTGTACACAAGTATTTCTAGGCGTGACAAGACAAGGGAGAGAAGACAGAGGGAGGACAAAACAAACAATCTTACTAGGCCTTGTGTCATTCAGATAGTGCAAGTGCAATATGCAAAAGTGTGGGGGGGAAGCCAGACGAAGGGGAGTGGAAAGTGCAATCAGGGCAGCATTGCTCTGAGTAAGTAACTTCCACCAAAAATCTTACGATCCAGATTACCCTCTCACCTAAACCTTCTCTAATAGCTAAATCCAACAGTACTCTAACGCTAACAGGGTCCCTCATCAACGCTAGATCACTGGTAGCCCATGCTACTGAAATTGCAGACATCCTAAACAATGATAACTTGGACCTACTGGTCATAACTGAGACTTGGTTACATGAGGCTGCAGGACCGACGCTCATGTTAGCGGTACCTGACAATTACCAGATGCTCAGAGTAGACCGGCCTAATGCCAAAGGTGGTGGCCTAGCCATCATTTTCAAAACAACCCTTCCCATTATACTTGCCACGTCAGCACCCTACTCATCTTGTGAAATACAGCCAAACTGTCTCTCTCTAATAACCGTACACTAACTATCCATTTGATATATAGGCCCCCGGGCCACTAGGCACCTTTGAAGACGACCTAACCAGTCTTATAGCCAAAAATACAAAGGATCACTCTCAAACATTACTGATGGGAGACTTTAATCTTGGCTTTAATGATACAGATAATAAACATGCTGAATCAATAGCAGCCCTACTAAATGATCACGGTCTCACTCAAAAAGTCCTCTCTCCTACTCACATTAAAGGAAGGACCCTTGACTGGGTATCTGAACTAAACTGTAATATTGATATTACCGATATTGTCCTGCAACCATGGACAGATCATCATTTAATAACCTTTTCTGCCAAACTAGATCTTCTCAGCCCTAAAACCAACAATATGGTAGCCCCTCTCCCTACCAGAAGTAAGAAGGATATTACTGCTGAAAAACGTATACCTCTCCTACTTCCAGACCATCTCTGGACTGGAAAGCAACACCAACCTGGACATACTAGTAAATACCTTCAATAATGCTAGGACCAAGGCACTGGACATGATCACCCCTGTCAAACAGCGTAAATCCAGACAGGAAGCACACTTGAATGCCTGGTTTACTCCCCAACTTAAAGCTCTAAGATTACAAAAAAGAAAGCTCCAATCTATTTGGCGTCACTCCCCTACTGAAAACAATATACACAACCTTACTGAACTGGCCAAACTGTACAAAAAAGAAATAACTAAAACTAAAAAGAACAATTTCAACGATAGAATTGCAAAAGCCAACTCCAATACTAAAGAACTCTTCGCCATCCTCCGCGAATTGGAATCCCCTATCCAACCAGTAGACGATGCCCCCAAGGACAAAGTATGGTGTACCAACATACAAAATGCTCTATCGAATAAAATCTCTTCCTGCCAATGCAAAATTGCCAATAAAAAGGCTACATTGCCACCTTCCAAACTAAAATCCACTCAACTCCCGGAGACTAGGACAACTACACCCTTTAGCTTCAAGACTATCTCCATAATCGACACAGAAAAAATAATACTCTCCCTCAAACCCTCAAACTGTAAGGGCGATACTTGCCCAGCGCAAATAATAAAGGATGCAGCCAGGGACCTAGCCCCTTGTATCTCCAAACTCATAAATTTGTCCTTTAAATCAAACACGGTACCTGCCAACCTCAAAGAATCTTGAGTCCTCCCCCTACTCAAAAAACAAACCCTGGACCCCACCATCCCCACCAGCTGCAGACCTATCACCACTGTGCCATTCCTACTTAAAATCCTGGATAGAGCTGCCTAAATACAAATCCAGGACTACCTGGAAATTAACCACCTATTAGGCTCACGGCAATCCGGCTTCCGACCCCTTCATGGCACGGAAACAGCTCTCCTAGACCTTGAGACACAAATTGAAGAACTAAAGGACAATGGAAAAACAGCCGTACTACCCCTACTGGACTTGTCGGCAGCTTTCGACTTGGTGGATCATGCAGTTCTATGTAACCACCTTAGATCTGCCGCCAACTTCACTGGAGAGGCTATAGCTTGGGTCCAATCCTTTTTAACCAACCATACTATGAAAGTCTTTTCCACCTTAGCCTCTGCTGACCCTATCAAAATAACCTGCGGTGTCCCACAGGGATCCTGCGTCTCCCCGACCATGTACAACATCTTCACCAAGCCTTTGTTTGACAAGTTGGACAGACTGGGTGTCACCTACACTAACTATGCAGATGACACCCAGATCCTCATACCCCTTTCGGGCAACTTGGAGGCTGACTCAGCCTTGGTGAACAAGATCTACACCATCATTCAGGCATGGATGGCATCACATGGCCTCTGCCTGGATGACGATAAAACGGAGATACTAATCCTAGGTTCTGAAGCTAACATCAAAAAACTAAAGTCCAAACCACGCATCCTTCAACATTATCAAGGTGTTGTCTGTGGTCAAACCCTTAGGGTTCTATTTGGACTCCTCTCTCACACTTAAAAAGCAAGTTAACTCCCTTGCCTCTTCTACAACCTATACATGCAAACTAATCCGAGCAGCTAGACCGTACCTCTCTAGTGCTAGTTGTATCACCATAGCCAATGCTCTTATTATGTCGAGATTAGATTATTGTAATGCCCTGTACTCAGGAGCTAACAAATATATCAGAGATAAAATTCAAAGATTACAGAATAACGCTCTGAGAGCAGCATTGGATGTCCCCCACAGAGAGCACATTGCCAAATTCAGAGAAGAGGTTAACTGGCTGAAAATAATGTATAGAATCCTCCTTAAAACAGCTTCTCTTGCCTCCAAATGCTTGAACAACCTAGCACCACCCCACTTAGCAGAAAACATCACTAGGAAACCAGCTACCCGCCATACAAGATCTGCTAATACATTCATGCTGGAGACTCCCAGGTTTAAACGATCAACAGCGGCAGGAACCAGTTTTCTTGTTAAAGCTGCGCAATGCTGGAATAAGCTATCACTTGACCTCAGACTAGAACAAGCTTACCCTAAATTTAGACACAAGGTACTGAAATGTTTGCGCACTAACAACACTTAACCTGTTTCACCCTACTCCTACCACCCCTGGCTCCCACATGACCCTTCTACCTGCTGAGTCATACTGTACTGTAGGCGAGTATGTATATATAATGACATATGTCAATGTCTCCTCGGCCTTCTAAGGTTACGCTCTGTATTATATGCATGTATGCACTTGTTGTACTTACCTGTTTGCACCTGTAATGCAATGTAACCAAGCTATAAGACTTCTTGTACTGCTGCGCCCGGCTACCTAAGGGTTTGGTGCGCATTACCAAATAAATAAATAAACAAACAAACAAACAAGTACAGCCAGGGCAGCGCGACTCTGGCTAAGTGCAAGGAGGCAGGGGACTGTAGGGTTCCAGAAACAGTCCCTAAGTGCATGGTAGGCCCGGAGGCAGTGCAGGGGCTACTGGTCATGGGGGAGTCTGGTACCAGTGAGAGCAGCAGACGGGTTGGTCAACAGGGGAGAGAGAAAGCAGAGGCAAAAAAGGCCTTGATCTGCTTTTGGAACTTCAGGTGGTCCGGCTCAAGTTTGAGAGAAGCAGGGGGTGCCATTCCAGAGCGTGGTACCTATAGAGGAGAGTGATCTACCCCCCACTCTCTGCCTGGAGAAGTGTCTTACTCCCACTTGGAGGTGGCTGAGTAGAGGGATTGAGAAGGAAGGTGTTTAGGAAGAGAGAGTTGGATGTAGTGCCTGCCCTGGTCCTAGACAGCCTTGTGGACGATGCAAAGGGTCTTCAACTTGATCCTTGCAGCCAGCGGGAGCCATTCGAGAGATTTCATGGCTGGAGGGATACACTCCCTGGGCTTGAAGCCAAGGACACGTCTTGCAGTCCTGTTCTGGATTAGTTGCAGAGGGTGGAGAGTAGAGGAAGAAGCTGTTGCAGTAGTCCAGCCTAGAGAGAACCAGGGCTCTGGAGACAGTGAGCCTCTGGCGGAAAGTGAGAAAAGGAAACATAACTCTGAGGAGGTGCAGCTGGTAGTGGGCCTTCTTGGCAAGGGCTGTGATGTGAGGTGAGAAGGATAGAGGGGAATTGAAGATGACACCATGGTTTTTAGCCTCACAGGATGGCGAAGGAAGAGGACCCAAGTGAGGTGGCCAGAGTGAGAGAGGGAAAGCAGGAGCAGGGATCCCAATGAGAAGAATCTCAATCTTACATGCATTTAGGCAAAGATTTTTGGAGGTGCACCACTCCTAAATCGCTTATAGACAATCAAGAATGAGCGAGAGGTGGGCCAAAGGGGTCAAGTAGACATTGAAGAGACAGGGTGAGAGGTTAGAGCCCTGAGGAACTCCACATGTGGAGAGAAAGGACCCAAGTTGGACCTCAGAGGGTCAGTCCAGGAGGAAGGAGGTCAACCAAGCCAGGGTTTGATGCACATTTCTGCTCTGGTTTAGTCGCTGAGGTCAAGCAGGATGCTCGGAGGGAGAGAGCACAATGCCATGAAGTAAGAACTTTCCTAATGCCCCACTATAACCTCATCTCCAATCTTATCCTGTATTTGCTACACTTGATGAAGCCTGCATTAGTTATTATGGAAGTAGGAAGTTGAAGACACAGATTTAAACTTTCGTAGACCATGAGCAGTTGTGACTAACCCCAAGGATCCCAAAAGGCCAAATGCAGCATCTACAGGTTGGGAAAAGTGCGGCCATTAGGCTAGTTTTTTCCCCTGTATAGACGCTCGGCTATTTCTCAGTTCCGGAGGAATCTTCATTGGCTACCATTACAGCAGAGGGTCCTGTGTACGACCCTCTGCTTAGCATTCAAATGTCTTCATGGGCTGGCCCCGCATATCTTTCTTCGAAAGTTGTTGCATACCAACCAGAACGCTCTCTTCAGTCCTCAGGACAACATCTTTTGGTGGTTCCATCATCCCGAACTGTTTCCTGGGTTGACAGGCGCTTCTCCTGTGTAGGCCCACGAGCAAGGAATTCGCTGCCACATGATCTTCAAAAAATTAAATCTCTTTGTGAATTTAGAAAGGCTAAAAACCTTTCTTTTTGAATAGTTGTCTGCTCTGATTGTCTGGCCTCCGGTTCCATTACTTTTACCATCTGCGCCGGATGCAATTCTTTGCTCGGCTCTACGAGATATGCATGCTATAAGTTTTAAGTTCAAATCAAGATAGTCTAAGTGCCTTTGCTGGGTTGTCCCTTCCTATGCTGAGCATCCAAGCAGAGGGCAATCCTCCCCCCATTTTTTTGAGTGATGAAGCATCTAGGTCACAGCCTGAACTTGAGGAGTTCTTCAAAAGGAGGTTGTTTAATATTATAACTCAGAGTAAAGTCAATGAGCCTCATTACGAGGTTGGAGGTAGCCTTGCCGGTAAAATCCGCAAGACTACCTACATACCGGCATGGAAATCCGGCACCCGCGAATGGGAAATTACTGGGGTATTCCTGGCACCCCGGACCCAATAATTGCCCTTTCTCGGGTACCGGTATATCCCCATTCCCATTTCAGCCCTATAGGGCTCAATGGGAATGGGGATGCCTGTTGCACTGTCACCATTCAGAATGGTGCTGGTGCTACAGGCATGCAGTGCTTGCGGGGGCCTTTCATTCCGTCAGGGCAGACCTGGCAGAATGAAAGGCACCCGCGGCACAACTGTTTGCCGGTCCGGTAACAATGGTTCCGGCAAGCATACTGGTACCGTTGTTACCGGACCAGCAACCTCGTAATGAGGCCCAATGTTATGGACTGTGCTGGCAATGGAATTGACCAGATTCACACTCCCTGCTGCGCTTTCTTTCTTAAATTGAAGATAGCTTGTTTGTGTCAGGTACGGATGACAGGGCTTATCCAGGACAGCAGCTAAGGAAAGGCCAGTCTTCCACAAATTCCTAGTAATAATTCTGTTTATATTGATTGAAAACGTTTGCTTACCTTTATGATATCTCTTTGTATGTAATACAGATGCCAACCATAGAGGACAAAAAAAGAGGGATAATGACCTAACATACAAGCCAGTGTGGAGAAAAAAAGAAAGGTCTGCCAGTTTACATACATGCTGGTGCAGAAATGATCCATCCGCTGCCCATTTTTGTCTGACTATGCTAAAGCTGACGGAGCATTAGCCATGGAATGTTCACCAAAGCAATGTCTTTCCCTCATATACATGTGAGGTTGGCTGAGCAAGCCCATTGATTGATAAAGAAACAAGTTGTAAATATGTGCTACCTTGGTGTAAGGGTTTACCATATAAACCCAAAGCATCTGACAATGATTGAGTGCTCCTTTTACCTGCCCCACTTGTAGCCACAGCCCATCAAATCAAATCCACCTCCTAATCTGTCCATTCAACAGAGGATAGTGCTGTTGGTCCTTTTGCTGATGCTTTCCCCCTTTGGTGCTTCAAATATCATGCCGGAGAGACCTTGCTTCTCCAAAATGAAATCCCTGGGCCCCTTCTCTCGGTGGCCAACTTGAGTCTGATCCTCCCTTGAATCTGCTCGCTGCTTATGGCATGATTCATCTAACCAAGCATCAAGGCGCACCCGATCACCTCTGATGATCTCTGACCTGCCCATCACCCTCGTCAAAAGAAAATGATAAGGTACGCTTAAGTAGCTCAGAGTACATTTAAGGGATTGTAGCAGGTGAGGGAAGCAGTGCACACAAATAAAATCGTAAGAGATGTTCAAAGTTTGGAAAGGTTCCAAGATGCAATCAGTGGTAGCATGGGGGAATCATGTTATGATGAAGCAACAAAATAAATTCCAAATGGAAAACATGATCAGTTTACCCACAGCAGGAGGTTTGTCAGAACCCACAGCTGATCTACCAGACACCATTCTCCTTAGTTGACAACTTAGCGAGTACTGAACATTTTTCTGAATTCAGAAAGAGTGGCCTGTCTGTTTTTCTTTAAATTTACTTAAACATAAAGTCAAAATGGTATTGAAACTAAAAGGATGAAACAGCTCAACTACTGAAACCTCTGACTTCCCCCCCAGTGTGGGGCTCCACCACAGAGGAGACCTGTGATTTCCACTTTGGGCAGTCTGTGGGAGGGTGCTTTTTCTTATGTTGATATGTTCTTACTTTCTTATGAAACCAGATAGTAGTCCTATATGCATGTTTCAAAACGCATTGTTACAGTTGCACTATTGATGATGGTGATATTCTGGGAAGTCTTGATGCCACTGCCTTAAACACTTCAATCATATATGAGGATTGTATGTGGGGCCATAAATACTTCCTGCATCAATATTCCACATCTCATCTATCCTGGTCTGACCGCTCCCTCCTCTCCCCCAGTCTCCTTCCCCTGCACTGCCCGTCTCCTTCTCTGTCATGCGAACAATGAAGCGTGTGTCAGTAGCTGCCTTTGCTTCTTCCTTCATCCCTTCCCTGTCCCCTTCTTTGGACTCTTTCCCCCCAACTCTGTCCTAATAAACCTCCATCTCTCTATCACTAACAACCTGGACCTCCTTGCCCCTCTCATGAGGATTCGCATGAAGCCTGCCACCAAATGCAACTCTTATTATAACTCCAACTTAGCCGCCTTGAAACGAAAGTGCAAAGCGGCACAGTGGTAGTGGCGGAAATCTAGCTCATCCCGTGCATGCGTCTCCGGTGCCTCAAACAACACGGCTGAACTCTTTAAAATCTTTAAGGAACTCGCCAATCCTACCACAATCTCCTCTTCTTCTCTCCCCTCCCAGGCCTTATGCCTCCCACTTTCCCTCAAAACCCTTAGACATCTTGTCCTATCTGTCATCTGCTCCCATGTCCCACACCCTTCCCCTTCCACCTCTTATGCCTCCCATCTACCCCTTACTCTCCTCCCTCTCGCCCACTACAACAGGTGAGATATCTAAAGTTGTCCACTCTATGAAAGTCTCCTCTAAATAGGTGTTACCCTGCTCCTCCAGAAACATCAAAGACAACATCAACATTCTTGCCCCTGCCTTGGCTCACCTCTGCAACCACTCATTTGCCACAGGCTCTTTCCCTCAACCTCTCAAGCACTCCCTTGTGCACCCTCTCCTAAAAAGCTATCTGCTTATCCCTCTTGTCCAGCTACCTATTAACCTAACTCTATCACCCCTTTATTGGAAAAACTCATGGAGAAGCTGATCATCTTCCAACTGAACCTCCTCACCGAAATGGCTTGCTGCCTCCATGAGTACCAGTCTGGTTTCAGGACAGCCCGAGGCATGGAAACCACCCTCCTGAATATCCGTGAAGACCTACTCTCCATCTGTGCTGAGCCTCCTTGATCTTTCCTCTGCCTTTGACACTGTCAACCACTCCGTCCTCAAACCATCTCCATGATACCCTAGGCATCACGTACGGGGCACTGGCATGGCTTACCTCTTTCCTCTCTAACAGACCCTCCCAGGTTCAAATGGGTCTGTTTCTGTCTCCACTTCACTCTCTACTTGTGGCACCACCAGGGCTCTATCCTATAGCCATGGTTCTTCAACATCTACCTGGCCCCTTTGGCCCACCTGATCTCCACCTACTCTCCCCACTTCCAGTGTTATGCAGACGACACACAACTCTCCTTCCGACTGCCTTCCCCTACCGCCTCATCTTCCTGACTGCTATTCAGGCCTGGTGCTCTACCAATGATCTGCCTCAATGCCAGCAAGACTGAGATCCTTCTCGTTGGGACGCCTGCGCCCAGCTTCCCCCTCACTCTCTGGCTTGATTCCTTGGGGACCGTCCACTCAACCACTTGTGAGGCAAAAAACCTTGGGATCATCTTTGACTCCTCTCTCTCCACACATCACAGACATTGCCAAGAAGTCGAACTTTCATCTCCATCTCCTTAGGGGAATCCTACCTTTCCACACCTTCCCCCAGAAGCTCAATGTCTGCTGAGCCCTGGTTCTCTCTATACCTGACTACAGCAACAGCCTCTTTCACAACCTTCCACTTTTATCCCTTCAACCCCCTCCAACTAATCCAGAATAGGGCTGCAAGACTTATTCTTGGCTTCAAGCCCAAGGACCACATCTCTCCAGCCCTAAAGATTCTCCACTGGCTTCTGGTGACTGCAAGGATCAAATTCAAAACCCTCCGCATCATCCAGAAGGCTGTCCGGGGCCTGGGACCCCTCTACATCCAGCTTTACATACCTAAATACTGCCCAACCAGAATCTTCAGTCCTCTTGTTTTAAAATCTCTGCGAGTCCAGACGTTTCTCCATGCAGAGAGTGGGAGATAGATCCCTCTCCTCGGCTGATGCCTCCCTCTGGAAAAGCCTCCCTCTCCCCATCAGACAGAGCCGGATCTTCTTAAGTTTCAGACAATTCTTAAGACCCTCTTTTTCTCCTCTGCGTTCCATCTCCCCCTCCCATGCTAAACTCTCTGCCAGCCGCTGCGACTGGTGCCTGGTCCCTTTCTGAGTCTTAAAGAGACCAGACCACCCCCTACCAGTCCCTACCAGCATCCTCCACCAGTGCTTGCCCGTGTGCTCCCTCCCGGACTATCCCTACCCAGTCCACCTCTCCCCTGGCACTTGCCGGTGTGGCCTGTACAGCACTCCTCCCACCCCTCGTGGGGGCCCTCCGCTACTGCACTTCTCCCTCTACCCCCTCCCCCTGGCACTTATCCTCAAGCACTTGCACAGTACGATTGTCACAAGGCCAATATAAATGCCTTTCTTGTTGTTTTTCATATTGTATCCCATGCTTCCCTCTGCCCCCTTTCTGGTCTTGTGGCCCCTGGAACCAGTTTTCCAACATACTTCTGTCAAGTGGTCCCCACTTGTCCTCGTCTCAGTGGCTCTGGTAAGGGCTGGATTATCTACTTTGCACAGATACATGGACGTGTGGGGGACTAATGTGCTGTGCTCAGTAAAAGTTGGGATGTGTTTTGGATATACTGCATTCTCCGCGAATAGTCATCCCTAGTGCCATAGGGGGTCGCTCTCCATGAGATCCTCCCACTGGATACCACCCGAATGGGGGCTATCTGGTAGCGACCTCACCTCCTGGGCCTCATGGAAACGAGCTCGCCCTAGGGGATTCATCAGTCATTGACAACACACCACCACACCAGTACATAGAAATACACTCACCAGTGCATGAGCCTGACACACCCTGCATGCACTTAGGGAATGCCAACCAGATAAGAAGGGCCACATAGACACTCATGTGGGGTGGAGCCTGAGTGTGGACACCAGTGCACAATCACCTTCCTAGCATTGTTACCTGTGGATGTATCATAACATAATGACAATGTCTAGTAATCTTACTCAGATATATGCCCCTCTCTAATGCCCAGTAACCCTCTTCAGTGTATGCTTACCCAAGCTGCCAAACCACTGACTGTACCTGGCAACATCTGCCCACTTCTAGCTCTGGTGATAAGTGGAAGCATCATGTGTGGTTCTCTGACTGCACTGTTTCACCTTTAGCAATGCGTCAATACAGCACAGGCAGGTGATTGACTCAGTAAGTCCAACCAGCAACCTAAGCAATGAAACTGATTGGAACTGGCTTTCGAAAGCATTGGTTGTTCATTAGCAAAAATAGCAAGACATCCACCCGATAGTGCAACGTCGAAGTGGGATGGCTTGGAATACACGTCAATTTAAGCATCTGTTCAATCATACAGACTTAAACTTGAAAGGGTAAGCGATAATCTGCCTACAGGAGACTTGGCTTTCGGACACCACCAGCATGTGAAGGGTACACAATTCTTATAAATCCTGCAGTTAAGGGTTCCCAAGGAAGACCGCACACAGACCTACTGACTATGATAAAACATGAGAAATGCCTGCAAGTGGTTAAAACCTTTAATCCAAACCCATATGTTCAGTCGACTGTTCTGCAGCATAAGAACTTGGAACACACTCATCCCGTTCACACTTTGGTGATAAATGTATATTAGAAACCGGCAAAAATGTCTTTGAACACATTCCTCAATTTAATAGCTGACATTATTGATTACGCTTACATCCTGCTCTCAAACCCTTAGGTCTTAATTTGTGAAGATCTAAACATAAATTGTCTCAACATTGACGACAAATCGTTGGAAAAAACAAAGTCCAATTCAAACCTGCTGCCCTCTAGAACTCAATTGTGGATGTAGGCAATAACCTCTTGTGGCTGCCAAATGCTAAATGGTCAAACAGTGGGTGATATTCCCGGGAGACCTACATGGAGAGGGAATAATTCAACATCAACAATAGATTATATATGGTCCTCCAGAAACTTTTTACATAAAATTCTACATTTTGAGAAATTGAGACGGCAAAGGAGGGATGACGAACCCCTGGTTGTTTTTGGGAAAATCAGAAGTACATCTTTAAAGCTTCATCAGCCAGATAAAAGATTTAAAATAAACCAAGGTGGAAATCTATTACAAATCTCATCCAAAAATCTTGTGTCCATACATGAGCAATACCTGGAGTTGCGTGACGCACATAAACCTGGACTATGTTATACCCTGTTGCTCTCTTGCTGTGGAGTAGTAAAAACGGCCCTCAAACGTCTGAACTTAATTCCTAAGTACCAATTTAGTGCTGCTGTGGTAGAACAACATAAGCATCTTCATGCTGACCTAAAACAACTAGAAAAAATCGGTACTCATACTTTGACAGATGCAAAAGGAAACCACGCTACAAAATTTGGTTGATTGGATTTAAATTCATACGCGAACAAGAGCAAGCTTAATTGATGCTTAAAGCGATATGAGGCCCTAACACGAAAGACACTTGGTCAATAATCAATCAATTAACGCTAAATCAACAGGCACATTTGAGTTCAGGGGTCCATTATTCCAAGGTTTTTGGATGCTCTGCTGGCTACACGAAAAGAAAAGTTAAAATAACATCTAAAGCTTGGAGTTTTAGTATTACTAACAATGACATAAGAGAAGCAATCACCAAGCGAAAAGAACTCTAATTCAGCTGGCCCTGATGGGCTCATAAATAGTATGCTGAAGGCTGAACCAGACAAGTGGGCTTTATTCATCAGTGTCCTATTCAATCATGTAATAATGGCTGGGGAGCTACCAACCTTGTGGTTGACATCAATTGTTGTTCCAATCTTTAAAAAAGGAGATCTCACAGACCCGGCAAATTACTGGCCCATAGCATTACTTGACATAGTAGGTACACTTTTTGCGTTTCATTTACAAAAACAACTGACAAAATGGGCCAACATGGCTAACATCATTGACCCCAGACAAACAGGTTTTACGAAGGGTGTTGGAACCAACCTTAATTTGTTTTTACTTAATGCGCTAAAACTGCAAGTGATAAAAAATAAAACTAAACTGCATCTAGCGTTTATTGACCTCAAACAAGCTTTCGACAGTGTCAACAGAGCAAAGTATGGGTGAAACTTTGCAGCTGGAACTGTCCTACTGAAATAGTACAGGCTGTGGATGCGTTTCATAGAAATATAACAATGCGCATTAGACTTCATATCGAAGGTTACCCCTTAGCAGCAACATTTTTCAACCTTTATTTAGCTGATCTCCCTCCTACACTTGAAGTGAGAAAAACATTTCCACCAAGGATTAATAATCAGATTATATCAATAATGATTTATGCAGATAATCTGGTCCTGCTTGACCAGACCCGAATCGGACTGGAATGCCTGCTAAATTCTCTACAAGATTACATGAGTAGTAATGATCTGGTAATCAATATTGAGAAATCTAAGACTATTTCCTTTTGATTTAACATCGCCAAAAGATGAAGGGCCTTTAAATGGAAAATTGATGGCAAACATCTGAATCAGGTTGAATCTATTCGATATTTAGGTATTAGATTCAATAAATCATTTGGAGAAAAAACATGGGTGATTTAACTTCAATTTATATCCAGATTGCTGGCAAACCAAGGAGCGATTCCACATGCCATATACAGCAAATTCACCATGACACTGCTCCTAACATTTTACAAGTAAAAAGTGGTGCCCATTCCATCCTATGTTGGTGAAGCGGTTTTAAATCTCTTGTGGAAGATCTGGAATGTCCTTGAAGGAACATTTTGGAAATCAATTTTGAAGTTACCAAGAAGTCTTCCCATTGCTGTCATTAGAGCAGAATTTGGGCTACAATCCTTGCAATCAATTATCGTTTGGAAATCATTCTCTCCCCCACGGAAACTCACAGTAGATGACGATGCAATCCCATATATATTGTTAAGACCTATGCAAACTAGTTTGTACCCATGGCTTCTAAAAAAAATGGTCTAATAAAATGGTATGAAAAATGTTTGCAACATTTATTTCATTTGGACACTTGAGTCGAGACATTGGTATCAAATTCTTGTGCGATCAAATAAAAACTGAAGAAACAAGATTGGATTGCAACACTCAATCAGAGAGCTTCATATAAATCGCTGCTAAATCTGTCCCATCAGACACGACAGCTAAATATTTGTGTAAATTCCCTAGTAAATACCATCGTGATCAGTTCCTATGTTTGAGAGTGAACCTTTATCCAACGAAGGAACGTCTATTTGCTCAGAAAAAAGTGAACTGCCAAGACACTATTTATCGTTTCTGTCAAAATCCTGATCGTATAGAAACAACAAAACATCTTATTTATTTATTTTATTTAGACATTTATATAGTGCACACAGCCCATAGGCATCTAGGCGCTTTTAATATGGTTACAGTAAGTGCTGGAAACAACAGATTACAATGGCTAGCAACCAGACATTCATAGGACCTGGAAGGTACATAGTATACAAACTGGGAAAATCTTGCCTCTTGTTATGGGGAGCTACATTATGAATGCATACTTGGGACATAATTGGTACAGTGTATGCATACTTGGAAAAACTCGCCTCTTGTTGCGAGGAGCTACATCATGAATGCAAATATGGGGCATGATTCGTACAGTGAATATATACTTGTAAAATCCTGCCTCTTGTTGTGGGAAGATACATCATGAATGCAAACACGGGACATGATTGGTAAAGTGAATACAAACTTGGAAAAACTCGCCTCTTGTTGAAGGGAGCTACATCATGCATATATGGGACAAGATGGGTGCAGAATATACATACTTGGAAAAACTCGCCTCTTGTTACGGGGTGTTACCTCAGGGATGCATATATATAGGACATAACATTGGTACAGGAGGAGGACATACTAGGGAGGCGACACCCGTGAGGCAGAGGGCCACATCGGGCGTGCATTGGAGCAGGACGTGGGTAGAAGGTGAGCAAAATGAAATGATACACCTCATAGTAAGGGGGGACATATGAGGGTAGTGAGGAGGCAGGAATACCAGCCGATAGCAACACATTGCACAATTCTTGGCGGTAATTAAGATGCTAGGGCTATGGCAGGCATGCATGCTGTGGCAATGAGAAAACAGGCAGTACTGCAGATATAAGTGTCAACATTGATATTATTGTCCATATGGATTGTGCACTTGAAAAGTATAGAGATGTTGGGTGAAGGATTGAGCTACAAGCCGGATAATAGTGTTAGGAATATAACATGCGGCAGTCCGGGATGCCCAGTTAAGGCGGTGCATTTAGATCAAGGTCGAAGGGCAATGTTCGGCGTCCGTTACTTGGCCCATGAGACCACAGTGGATTGTACAGACTATCTTATAGCAGTGTGTCCTCATCTAACTCTGGAAAGAACAACACAACTGTCAGAATACGTTTTTAACACTTCGTCATTGTCAATAGATGAGTGGAGGCACGTGTTTCTTCTAAGAGAAAAACCAGCACGATTTTGTGCAGAAGTGAACTTCTTACACAAAATTTTGGAGAAAAATGTTCTGAATATTACCAGTAACTAGGTTAATTTACATGTTAAGAGGTGGGTATAATTTATGGAGAGGAAATAAGTATGCTTCTACTTATTTTGAATAAAAGGAAAAACAGCATGAGTTAATTCAAGAATTCATTTTTTCGATACGAGTGGAATATTTCCAGCAAAGGGCGAATTACCTGACTAGAGGTAGACATAAACTTAAAGAGAGGACCTAAGCATGCTTGAAAATGATGATTTTTAAATGATGCATTTTATAATGATGAATGTGTGCTTTTTCTTTTAAACGATGAAGTTGTAAGATAACTGCTACATGGGTAATAAACCAGATCACAATAAATATAAAATAAACACATTTTAACAAAAACTGTTCCCCCAGGACCATGGCATACCCTTCAGAGGAATCATGTGAGAAGATGTCTTGCTGACTTGACCAGCATCATCTACCCATGGCATATTTTCATTGACCCAGAGATAGTCCTGAAATAATAGACCTTTAACTCTAATACAGATTTTTTTCCATATAAAAAATCATTCTCCATTTTATTACAAAATTCATCACACAATAATATAACCATAAAACACTATAAAATGATAAGTAAAATCACAATCTTATACAAATATATCTACAGTCTATCAGAATCCTGGAACACATTTGATCGATTGATCAAGCTTTCTCACCCTCTAATTCAAGCCTTCAGGTCTGTAGATACACACTGTCCTGGATTTACATTGTATAATTTATTGTGCACTGAATATTTGTATGAGATTGTGATTTTACTTACCATTGGATAGTGTTTTATGGTTACATTATTGTGTGATGAATTTTGTAATAAAATGGAGAATGATATTTCATATGCAAAATAATCTGTTTTGGAATTAAAGATCTATTATTTATTTGCATTTTTTTTAAAGCGCCCAGCTGCCCTCCGGCTTCATGGCGCTGTTACAAGAAAGTTTACTTGGCATGAAGAGATATCGTGTGAACACAGATGACGACATGGTTACAGGCATGGCTACAGTTCCGAGGTTACAAGGGAACAGTGAGTGTGGTACAGTTGTAATTTACAGACATTGATGTATGCAGTGGTATTATAAGTGGGGTTCACTTAAAGAGGGTGGTTTTCAGAGCTTTCTAAAAGCGATGAGGGATGTTTCCGCTCTTAGTTTAGGCGGTAGGGTGTTCCAGGCTCTTGGCACTAGGACTTCAAAACTCGAGCCGCCCGCTCTGGCTCTAGTGAAGTTGGGGATTGAGAGTTGGTTAGCGTATAAGTCCCTTTTGGGTCTAAGTGACAGAACTGGTTGTATCCGTTCAGTAAGGTAGCTAGGGGCAGATTGGGATATGCATCTGTGTGTAATGGTGAGAGTCTTGAACTGAATGCGCTCTTTGACTGGGAGCCAGTGGGCATTCTGTCTTGCTAGGGAGATATGTTCCCTTCTTGGAATATTGAGGGCTGCTCTCAGGGCGTTGTTCTGTAAGACTTGCAGTCTATTAATGTTTTTGGCCGAGGTGCCTAGTAGGAGGATGTTGCAGTAGTCCAGTTTAGCGCCTATGGTGGCCCTGGCGATGTTGAGGCGGTTAGTGGTGGACAGGTAAGGTTTTACTGCGTTGATTATTTTGGTTGTTAGGGCTGCTGAGGAGGAGATGTAACTGACATGTCTGTCCATGGACAGGGTAGAATCTAGGTATACTCCCAGAGTTTTTACCGCAGGGGAGACTGAGATTACTGAGTTTTCAATTAAAAATGTGCTGTATTTGCTGTCTAGTTTGCTGAGGATCTCCTTGGGGCCCACCAATAGGATCTCTGTCTTGTCTAAGTTGAGACAAAGGCTGCCATCCAGGCCTGGATGATGGCATAGGTGTTTTGAAGGGTTTTTAGGTCTTGCTCATAGTCGCCGGTTAGTGGGAGAAGGATTTGAGTATCGTCGGCATGATTGGTGAAGGTTATGCCGAATTCTTCTAGGTCATTGAATAGCGGGAGTGTGAATAGGTTGTATAGTGTGGGGGAGGTGCATGATCCTTGAGGTACTCCACAGTTGATGGGGGAGGGAGTGGCTGCCGCTTGGTCTGAGTAGACCCTCATGATGGCTCTGCCCTCCAAGAAGGATGAGATCTATGTTGTGGCTTCATCCGAGAAGTGAGCTGTATTGGTGAGATGAGTCCTTAAGGTTTTATGGTCGACTAGGTCGAACGCATCCGACAAGTCAAGGAGTAGCAGGATGGCACATTTTCCTTTGTCCATATTTTTTAGGAGTTGGTTCTTTAGGTCGAGTAGTGCTGACTCTGTGCCGTGGCGTGGGCGAAAGCCGGACTGTCTCTTGTCTAGGATGTTATGAGATTCAAGATAGGCTTGTATCTGTAGATAAGCAGCCTTATCCAAGATTTTCAGCAAGAATGGCACTGTTGTAATGGGTCTGTAGTTGTTGGGTGAGTCTGGGTCTAGATTGGGCTTTTTTATTAGTGGGCGAACCCAGGCTTCCTTGAGGGAGGAGGGTACTGAGCCAGTGGCAAATGAGGTATTGATAAAGGTTGCAATAAACTGTGCTAGGGGCTCAGCGCAGTCTTTGATTATGTTTGCTGGACAGATGTCCCCCTTGCAGAGTGATGGTTTTATTTGTTTCATAATGAGTAGGACCTCAGGAGCAGTTACCTTTCTAAAGGAAAATGGTGGTGGAGGATTGCTGTTGTGTTGGGTAGGGTGTATCGGGTTGGGGGCAGCCCGTGTTTTGTGAGGAGACTTGGGTAGACTGTCTAGGTTGGCTTTGATTTTCTTTTGGAGTAGGTCTATTTTGTCAAGCATAGCTTTCTGGATGTCATTACACCATTTCTCATCCTTGACTGTTTGATGTTTGGATGTGGGGGGTATGACTAGTTCGTTAAAGATAGCGAATAGTTCTTTTGAGTGTGATAGGGCCTTGTCAATTCTAGTGTTGTATGTGTCCACTTTAGCTTTGGCTATGGCGTTTTTGTACTGTTTAACGGTAGCTTAGTATGAGTCGCGTAGTGGGGCGGAAGGGCTGGATTGCCATTTTTTTTAGTGCTTGTCTTTCGAGTGTTTTTAGATCACGTAGGTCTTGGTTGAACCATGAGTCGGCGTGGAAGAGTTTTTTGTCTTTTTTTGATTCTAACGGGGCAATTGCGTTGATGGTCTCTTTAATGGTGGAGTAGTAAAGTTCAACTAGTTCTTCGGGGTTATTAGAGGTGGGTGATGCTAGTGCTGAGATTTCTAGGAGTGGACACATTCTCTCTTTTTTTGATCTGGCTAAGGCAGCTGGCATGGGAAGGTTTTGAGTAGTGGCTTCTTTAGTTGGGATGTAGAAGTGGATGAGGTGGTGGTCGGTCCATGGTTGTGGCGTGTTTGAGCTGATGTCTACTCTGTAGTTGTGGTCGACTAGCCAGTCTAGAATGCGTCCTTTGGTGTGAGTGGCAGAGTCAACTCTCTGAATGAATTGTAGGTCTAGAAGGACTTTGGCAAAGGTTTTACTCTGTTTGTCTTTTGTGTCATTTAATCGAGGTTCATGTCTCCTAGGAGTATGGTTTTAGTATTAAGTTTGGAATTGTTACCTAGGAGGTGTAGGATGTCAGCTTGGAAGTTCAGGAGTGGGCCTGGGGGTTGGTAGATAAGGTAAATTGTCATGGTGTCGTTGGGAGAGAGGGAGATTTTTACTGTTAGGGCATCAAAGTTCTCGGCTGTGATGGGTTTAATTTGTCTAACCTTCAGAGTTTCTTTGACTATTAGGGCCACGCCTCCGCCTTTGTGTGTTGGTCTGTCTTGACGGAGCATGATGTACCCAGGGGGGAGGGGCTGGCATATGGCTGGTCCAGAAGCTTCATGCAGCCAGGGTTCTGTAATGGCTAGGGCGTCTAGCTCGAGGTCAGAGATTACGTTGTGTATTTCTGTGGCATGTGCTTGAAGAGATCTAGCGTTAATGAGAGCAAGTTGGATTTGGGAGGGTTCATTTGTGCTTGGTTTAGCTGCGCTGGAGTGGTGTTTGGTGGTGTTGGTGTGGAGTTTGGTTGAAGGGTGTTGAGCTATGGGAGGGGGAGTGATTGTGGAGGGTGTAGGGAGTGGCTGTGGTGTGAGTATGTGAGTATTGGTGTGAGCTGTGTAGGTGCGGGCTCCTAGTCTAGTGTTTCCTATGTGCACTGGTACAGTGTGATGTGTGGCTCTGGCAGGGGATTTGGGGTTGGGGATAGTGTTAGTGGGAGGGGATTGGTGGCTGTGGCGCTCGTGTGTGAGTAAGGCTGGTAGGTACGGAATAGGGGGGATGGAATCAGAATGTGGAGGCCTGTTCGAGTGGACGGAAGCCATGTTGACTATGGTGCGTGTTTTATTCATGATCATGAGCTGGGCAGGACAAGTTAAAGTAGTCACTAATTTGGCTAATGCAGGCAAATATGGGCTAAATGCAAAACTTAAATGGCAAGGCAAAAATGGGCTAAATGCAAAACTTAAATGGCAAGGCAAATATTAAATTAATGCAATGCGAGATTAGGCAGTGCGGATGCAACAATTTAGGCAGTGCAGATGTACTAGCAACAGGGGTAGGCAAATAGTCACAGATTCAATTAATGCAATGCGAGATTAGGTAGTGCAGATGCAACAAGGTGTAGGCAAACAGTCTCTAATTCAGATAGGGCCTAACAAATCTAGGCAGTACAGATGCCGATAGGCTAGTAACAGGTACGGGCGAGCAGTCTCAGTTGTAGTTATAATGGAACACAACCTATGGGGCATAGGGTGCATGATGGTACAGTCGGGCGTATAGCAAGCATGGTCAATCGTGGGCGAAGGCAGTAGCGCTGTGGAGCGCTTAAGGTAGTTCAGGCGCTAGGTTAGATAGTAGAGGGCAGGTGCGGGCATGGGCTGAGCACAGGTTATAAGGCGTGCAGATGGCGTGCATACAGTATTGTGGTTGCGTAATACTAGGTGGAATGATGGTTTCGGCACTTGTAGGCACACAGTGAGCAGTGCACACTATTTCGGGACCAACTCTGGGTACCTCCCATGAAGGGTAGTTATTGACACACACCACATTACTTTCCTTTGTTTATTTACTTTATACATCCCACGAGGTAGGAAGGCTGTGTTTCCCCCATTGTGGGGTCAGCCGTTGTGAGATTAGTGTATCTTTTCATTGACATCACCATGATCATGTGAATCAGATAGCAGCCCATAGGACCACAGCACCTCTCTACATGTGCAGTGAGATGTGATGGGACACATCGAGCCCCTGGCAGTACAACACAGCCTGAAAATGCACATGCTCCATGGGATGCTTCAACTTCATAAAGAAAAACACCATGCAAGCACCAAAAAGCCTACACATAGACAATATCCACTGTTTCCTGCATGTCTGTCAACTGTCTGCCACTGAAGCATCAGGGGAATGGGCACCAGATGCATGTCAATCCTGTACCACCCACCCTACCCTCAAAGGCAGAAAACTGTAACCCATCCATTGCTCTCCCCAGGTGATGCCGGATACCCCTTCCAACCCTGGCTAATGACGCTACTGCGCAATCTAGGCAATCAGCCGGAGCACCGCTACAATAATGCTTACACGCGCACCTCACCATCATTGAATGGACCTTTGATGCACTAAAGAACCGTTTCAGGTGTCTGTGCCGATCTGGCGAGGCATTCATGCACCATCCAGTAAAAGTGTGCCAAATAGTTGCCATGTGCTGCATATTTCACAATGTGGCCATTGGACTCAATGTCCCCATTTCTAATGATGCCATCTGTGACGAATCTGAAGTATTCGTCCCTTCTTCCCAAGGGGGAGCCAACCTCTTTGAGGCTAGGGAGATGAGCTTGCTAGGCAAGACCCTCCCAAGTGGGACCTCACTCGGTGTGAATCCCCACTAGGTTTAAATGCTTCCATTACTATATGCAACTGCCTTTCAATAAAGACATTATGTGCTTATATGGGAATTGAGAAACATACTAGTCACACTGCATTGCCTATAACAAGTAGTGATTTGCTGTCCAGTTTCAATGGGACGAAACCCTAAGGTTTGCTATTTAGCACATCTAGTGATGGGAGAATTGCAGGTGTCCTATCAATATAATTTCCTAAGGAACCACCTCCAGCGCTGATATAAAAAGGTCCCTCTTAGAGCGGGTGGATCAAACTGAGACTTTGTTCCAACTCAAGTTAAGAAACCGCCAATTATTTCCTAATGAAAGCCCAATGGAAATAGATGGCCAAATCTGAAATTTTCTCACCCAATGGCGCTGAAATAAAACCTTACCTGAAATGTTAGAAGCTATCGCTTTGGATCAATGTGTTAATGCCCTACCACCATCCCACCAAAGGGCTGTGCTAAACCAACCCCAACCTTCCTTAGAGCCTGCAATCCAAATAGCCTAGGCCCACTCTGAGGCATTTAAATACTTTTGGAACCACAGGGAAGCCTTAAGAACCAAGATGGGAATGTAACCCCCTCATCCCCTAGAATCTTGCCTGGGTATTGAGACTCAGAAAACTAGAAGGTTCTGGTTTTACTAAATAAAACCCGTAAGAGGAGAATATTCAGAGAACTCTATCTCACTCCATAACGAAACAAGAACCACCTCCGACAGAGGACGTTGAATGGACACAATCCATTTTCCCCACCCTACCCACATGTATCCTGGGGAGAGGAGGGTTATTTCACACGTACCTGTCCCAAAAATCCTCATCAAGGAACCCATAGAAGTAGGATGGATAGGCGCCTAAGAATGGATAGGAGAAGAGGAAGTGGGCGAAGACAGTCTGGAAGTGGCCAAAGTCTGTTATTGTCCCTCTTGGCCCTTCCAAAACCAAGAAAAGATAAGGGTTACTAATATCCGGGCTAAAGTCCTCATTGATTCAGGGAGTAAGCTGACTGCCATACACTCTGACCTTGTATACCTGGAAGACTTAAAGTGGGAAAGAGCAGTCAAGATTACTTGTGTTCATGAGGTTGTAGTGACATATCCGAAATTTCCCCTCGTTTTAGAGGTCAGGGGTCGTCCCACTCAATTAGAGCAGCCGTAATACCTAGTTTGGGAGAGTAAGGCATCATAGGCATCGACTTTGCAAGCTTTCAGGTTCTCTTAACCTATCCAGCTCTCAAAAACCCCTCAAAGAGATACTCCCCCTTATCATCTTTTGGATGCAATAGACTCAGAAGAGCAGAGCATCTGGATGGGACGTCAAAAAGTAACAGAACAACGAAATATGGACTTCCTAAGTCGCTTCCCTCTTACAATGGAAATGGGAATCTACTTGATTAATAAGAGGGGTATATGACGAATCTGAAGTATTTGTGCCTTCTCCCCAGGGCGGCACCACCCCCTTTGCGGCTAGAAAGGTGAGCCTGCTAAGCAGGACCGTCCATAGGGGTCTTGGCAACTGGGACCTCAATGGGAGTGACTCCCCTCTAGTGGACATGCACACCCATTCCCATAAGGAACTTCCTTCAGTGAAGATGGTATCTGCTTATATGGGAATTGAGAAACATACTAGTAACACTATATTGCCTATAAACAGCAATGATATTGTACCCTTCTGGCTTTGGACAATGGTGAACTGTATACCGAATACAAGAAGGAACAATGTGCCCCTTGCCTGTCACAACATGGCGAACATAAAAGGATAAAGAACCCAGAGAGAGAGAATCCAGCGCAAAGGCAAGCCTCTGATGACACGACGTCCACGAGGGGCGGAGTCATGCAGTACCACAGAGCCAACAGTAGCGCAAGCACAGGGAGCAAAGAACGAAGGATGCCAGAGAACCGGCAATATGTGCCATGGGCAAGCAGCTGCAGAGACGGGGGCAGAAAAGGCGTCTCCACTGGTGGTGTGACCACGCGGAGGCCGTGGTATGCTGGCAGCCCACTGACAAATGCCACCACTAGTATCCTAATGAGGAACAAAGCTTCGAGTTCGTGCCGAGATACAAAGGCTGCTGAAACCAGTAGTTGCCAGCGGACCATCAGAGCGGTACCCATAAGGAGAAGAGAACTAAAGAGTAGTTGAGGAGTCGTCAAAGCAGCCCTTGCAAGCCTAAGGGAGAAGCAGACACAAGAAAGTAACCCATGGAGATGTCAACCCCATGGAGCAGATCCGATGCAGACAACAGGTAGCAGGGAACGAACCAGGAGGGTTCAAATATATGAAAAATAAATTAAAGGGTAGCATTGGACAAGAAAGGAGATGAGAAGAATCCCTGGAATAAACATAACTTTATGTTTTAAACCATTATCAGGAATTGTTACAGCTCAGAAGGAGTGGGAAGGGGTGGATTCTAGAACCGACAATGGAATTTTTGTGAGATTTTTCTAATTAACACTTTTCTTTCATGGAACTGAGAACGGCTTTTGGAGGACAAAGGCACTGATCTTGGCCAGGCAAGACCCACCAACCAGTAGCAGAAGCCGCTGGTTATTTAGGTTGTTTTCCATAGTGGTAGGGCTAAATGGCAAGTAGCTTTTGATGGGGGACAATTCTTGATTTCTTTAGAGGACAGACGAGCACACATTATTTTAGTTCCGTAGGTAGAGAATACCCTCGTAGTGATAGGGATATTGAGGCTTTTATCATTTAAAAATAAACATCCTTGAAATGTCCTTTTTTGTCTGCCTCCTTCTGGTTTGCCACACATCACAGATGATGAGTGATGAGGGTGATGGTCTCGACTATATCCACAAGGGCATGCTTGGCAACAGGACAACGTTGATGGGCTTGTGCTGTATGGCGAGCTTGTGCACAACCTCTTCTGATAGAGGTGAGAGTATAACTTCATATGATGGCACATACCCCTCTTCCACCACGGCACCCTTCCAAGCATAGCACATGTCAAGGACATGCAACACAGCAGCAGCATTTACCCAACTTTCAATGAGGGGTGTGAAAGAGAGGCATACTGTGCGTTGTAAGAACAGAGGGAACTCAAAGTCTGAGGCAATTTCCAAAAATGGCCATAGACCATAAAAAGGTTTGATGCAAAGTCCGGGGCACGAGGTGTGCATATTGAGGTCCATTAATCAGAATGTAGCCAGAAAAAACAAAGAACGGCCATCAGGAATAACACAAATACGTGTCCAATTTGCAAGGGGAAAGTGGAGGAGGTCAAGGGACATGGATCATCTACCCTGCCATGGCTGCTTTGCTGGCGGGCCCTTTATAGTGTTGGTGGCTTCGGAACCTGCTCACGCTGCAGATACCAGGCTGGCGTAGGACTTTTAGGTGACTGCTGTGCCATGGTGGGGCAGAGGTGGGAACGGATGAGGAAGAGGTGGCATGCCTGTTCACAAGCTCATGCATCGGGGCAAGTGGCTGCTCCTGGCATGCCAACATGTTAGTGATGGCTACATATAACTAAATATGATACAGGTTGGCTTCCACCATCTGGCAACAGTGGGGACCCATGCAGTGGGTAAAAATTGTGCACTGTTGCTGAGGAGGCACTTGCAGCATTGCAAGCTGCCTGGCTGTGCCTCGAGGCCTGCCCTCGAGCCGGATGGGCATCCTCCTTGGCCTAGGTGTAGGCCTCTCGAGAACCAGCAGAGGCCTGCTCTCTAGTAAATCGGGCATCCTCCCTGGCCTGGCCACAGCCCTCTGCAGAAGTTGCTGCAGAGGCCTGCTCTTAGGCCAGTCAGGCATCTCTGCTGGCCACAGTGTATGCCTTTGTGGTCCCCGTTGTGGCATCTTATGCCCTGCTTTCTGGCCAATTGGGTGTCTGCTCTGGTCCCAGCGCAGGCCTCTACATTGGCTGAAGCCCCTGCAGATGCATACTCTCTGACCAATCGGGCATCGTCACTGGCCCCAGTGTTGGCCTCAGATACCAGTGCAGTTGCCTGCTCCCTGGAAAGTTGCAAATCCTCTGTGGCCCAAGCACAGGCAACAGCAGCAGCTCCAGAGGCCTGCTCTCAAGTAAGCCGAGCATCCACTCTGGCCTCTTGCCATGATGGCTGTGCCTCCACCAGTTTGTGCGCTTCCTCCAGGGCAAGGGCTATTGGACTCCTCCCAACATTTGCCCAAGTGACAGGCAGGTTTCCAGTATTTCCTTCCGAATGGCCTCTACCCATACTTTGGCTGCCTCCATGGCTGCCAGTCTCTCATTGATGACTGCCAAGGGACGGGGAGCCAGAGGGGCAAGTGAAATGGGCAAATAACAAGGGAGGTCCTGGGAGACTCTCTGCCAGACATGAGCCCTGGTTACAAGAGCCTTACCCAGAGTATTTAGCTCACTATATTTCACAGAGGAGAACTATCCCAAACATATCAGCCTTTGTCCTGCCTTGGGGCAGGCCAGCACCGAAATGCTAGGCAATTCTCCTCTGAACAAGAGAACCAAGTTTTGTGCCCAGTGATGTCCTGGGAACGTGGCACGCTGGTCAGACAAGGAACTGCCACTTGGTTTTGGACTCAGGAGCAGGAAATTGTCCAATGGGCTAGGGTTTGGTGGACAGTAGAGGATGTGGTGTGGCGACTCTGGGATAAGCAAGGGAGGATATAGGTGGCAGTGCCAGGAGCAGGGGATGGGTTGTGCGCAGGGATATGGAGCATTAATCTCAGGGGATCTGGGGGAACAGATATCAGGGAGGTCCTGGGGGCAATTGAGGTCAGGGTGGCCAAAGGACTGGTTTGTCTTTCTTTTTTCTGACCCCACAGCCCTTGCCTGGGCTTGATGCTTTTGGACGGAGCTAGGTCGGTCAGAATACTGGTTACACATGCCTCGTCCTTCTGATCCGGATGTAATATGGCAGTTTGCGTGGATCCAGAAACCAATGTCACGCGGCACTGCGTACTCAGGCAACATAAATACATACAAGGTGTATATGCCCCGCTTTTATGCCTTACGTGGCTTCAAGACTTTACTTCCGTTCTACTTTGAAGACCTGCGTATTTAGGAGAAATAGAGCACTGTTTTCTAATGGTTTCCAATGGAATCCGCGTGCTTATTAGCAGCTGCTAATGAGAGGCATCTTCCACTAGAATCCTTTGGTTTAATGGTTGCATGAGACTAAATGGAGGAGGAAAGCAAAGTGGAGATCCTGTCTCGGCTTTGCTGCCCCCCTAACCTTGGAATGGCAGCAAAATGTGCTAGAGCACAAGCGTGAAGTGTAAAAGCTTTTTACACTTTACATTTATGGTCCAGCACATTCTAAGAGCTCATTCTAATTGCATCAGCAAAGCACATATGAAAATGTTTGTGCTGTTGGCAAAATGGCATCATGCACCAAGTCAATGCAGCCATCAGAAACGAGTGGGTAACACATGTGCTCTGAACAAGCACATTATGTGGTGCGTTTTAAGAACCACAATGCCCTACCCTGCATTTGCATGAGAATCAGGTCCTGACTCTGTTATTGTTTTAGAATTTAAAAAATGTGTCTTATTCCACAGCACTCTATACGTGTAATCAAATATAATGGCTAAAGTCAGGCACTAGCCCAAGGCGAGAGCCTATTTGAATATGTGAAGGACTGAAAAACAATAGGCAAGTCACTTAAAAAAAAAAATACTAAAATGGCTGCTAACAAGCAAATAATTTCAAGAGTTTAAACTAGACTGCCCATCAAATAAGCGTGAAGTGTAAATCAGAATTCTTACAGCGTTTACTAAATTCCTCAAGGCAATCAGCTCCACTCAAATTAGTAGCGCAGATAAATCACCATTAATTAGCTAATATAAACCAGCAGGTGGCTTAGAGCCCAGAGACATTCCCTTGTTGTTTAAATTATGTATACTACTCAACACCAGAGACCGAGTAAGTGAAAAGTGGGAACCGGCTTAAGCCTATATAACGCTCCACTCAAGGCGTAGGCAGCGCCCTGACCCCACCCAAAGGAATACGGGGAAGAAGTGACCCACTGCACGAACAGTATTAACCCCAACCCTTCTGTGGGGCTCTTATTTCAGTACTGATTATGCATGCTCAGCGCAAAGTCTGCAAGGGAAGCTCATGGCAATGTATTCTGAGAAGAAATGCTGTAACTTGAGAACATGCAGCGTGGATAGCTCACTGGTTGGCAAGCCTTCGCTTGCCTAGTTCAAATAGCAGTGCCGACACAGTCCTTCATCCTTCTCATGTCGAGAAAACGTTGTGAATGTGCACTAAGCAGCCCAACAAAGACAATGTTCATAGTTTTGACTAATTTGCAATTTGACGCATAGAGGACGGATAGAGTACCACCTTGCCTTCCAGAGGGCCCTCAAAACCTGGCTATTGCCCCCTGAATCCTAACTAGCAGGGGAGTTGCTAGGTCTGGAAAAGACCTGGGGCTAAGCTGATGTCAGAACTGTTGGGACTGGGGGCTAGCTAGTCTTTTGGCTGTAGCTCCTGAGATTATATCCGGGGCTACAACCAAAAGATCAGGGGCTATAGCCCCCTTAGCCCCCCTCTAGCAACGCCCCTGCTAACTAGCCCTTGCATCCTCTTTGTGTAAGTTAAACTCCCCTGTGAAATTTACTGAGAGACAGAGAGAATAAACTCCAGCAGACCACAGGGCAGAACCCATGGCACAATTGCAAGTCCAACCCAAGATACAAGAGGGGTATCCAGTTAATATGTCGGAAAAAAAAAATCAAATGACAAATATGTCCAAAACATTTTACCGAAAAACATTTTTTTAATGTATTGGTTTAGTTTAGTTTATTATTTGATAATGTGCTCCAAACCCAGGGCTAGCCAGGCGCAGCAGTCATAAGAATACTTAGGCTTAGGTTACATACATAGGATACATAGGATACATACAGAAGATGCATTACAAGTGTTATTAACGAATTGCAGTACATATATACAAGAGATACAAGATGTGGGTGTCTCACATCACAAAGGGCAATGAGATAGTCTATAGTCTGGTTTCAGCGGTATCAAGGTAATTATAAGCAATGGTCCGGGCCTAGAGCAGGGGATCAGTTTGTTAGTCGTCTTTGGTCCAGAACCAGCTTTTCACATTGCGTCTAAATCTAGAGTAGGGTAGATTTGCTCTCAATGCAGTAGGGAGTGCATTCCAGGATCGGGCAGCTCTAACAGGGAAACTTGCTCCACCTGCTTTTGTTAGTCTGAATCTGGGAGTTTCAAATAGGAAGAGGTTAGAGACTCTAGTGTGGTGACTAGAGGATTTTCTGGTCAGCCTAGCCGAGATGTATGGGGGCGCAGTATTGTTTAGTCCTTTATGGGTGAGAGATTGCGTCTTGAGGAGAACTCTGTCGCTAATTTTTAACCAATGATGGTCTTTCCTGATGTTGCAAATGTGCGCTCTGCAGGGTATGTCCAGGGCTGCTGTAAGAGTATTATTCTGCAGTATTTGCCTTTTGTTTATGGCAGTTTTACTAGCTCCCGCATATAGGGTGTTGCAGTAGTCTATTTTAGACATTACTAGGGCGTTGGCTAGTGTGATACAATTGGTTTTGGACAGGTAGGGTCTGCAGGCCCTAATTAATTTGCAGGTGTAAGCAGTGGAGGAGGCCAAGGAGTTGACTTGTTTTTTGAGAGATAATGTGGAATCAAGGTAGAAACCTAGTGTTTTTACCTCAGTTGCCACTTTAATTATATTGCCATCTATGTTGAAGGCGAGATAATTAGGGCTGAGTTTTTTGAGGTTAGAGTCGGAACCCAGGATCAGTATCTCTGTTTTGTCGTCATTCAGGCAGAGGCCGTGGGAGGGCATCCATGCCTGAATGAGGAGGTAAATCTTGTTTCCAAGAGCTGTGTCTTCGACAAACTTGCCAGATAGTGGTATGAGGATCTGCGTATCGTCCACGTAGTTGGTATAAGTTACCCCAGTCTTTCAAATTTGTCGAAGAGTGGCTTAGTGAAGATGTTGTACATTGTGGGGGAGACACATGAACCTTGTGGGACGCCACAGGTGATTTGTATTGGGTCCGCTGAGGCTAAGGGGGAGAACACTCTCATCGTACGGTTGGCTAGGAAGGATTGTACCCCGGCTATAGCTTCGCTTGAGAAATAGGTGGCAGACGCTAGGTGGTTGCATAACACTGCATGGTCCACCAGGTCAAAGGCCGCCGATAAGTCAAGGAGGAGGAGCATAGCTGTTTTACCTTTATCCTTCAACTCGTCGATTTGTGTCTTAAGGTCAATTAAGGCCGTTTCAGTACCGTGTAGTGGTCTGAATCCAGATTGGCGTGATCCTAATAGTTGGTTTGTCTCCAGGTCGTTTTGGATCTGGAGGTAGGCTACTCTGTCAATGATTTTAAGGAGAAATGGGATTGTGGTAATGGGCCTATAGTTGGTAGGGATAGCAGGGTCAAGGGTCTGTTTTTTAAGGAGAGGCAGTACCCAAGATTCTTTAAGGTTTGTGGGTACAGTACTGGATCTAAAGGAGGCATTGATTCATTTAGAGATGAAGGGTGCTAGGTCTCTAGCTGCATCCTTAAACTGGGCAGCAGGTCCCCTTGGCAGTTAGATGGTTTCTGGGATGATATCACCTTTTCAGTTTCCAATATGGATATGTTGGTAATTCTGAATGGTTTGCAGTTACTTTGTGTAGCTGTTCTGGGTGAATCTGTCAGATGGGTGGTATGGGTTCCAGTGGAACTCAAGGACGCTTTCTTCTTTGCAATTCTAGATTGTAGGGTTGTGATTTTATTAGCTAAGGCATTTTGGATGCTGGTGCACCATTGTTTGTCCTTGGGGACATCGTCTGTGGGAGCAATCGAGTTTTCCATTTCCCGAAGGATGGAAAAGAGTTCTTTGGAGTTAGAGTAAGCTTTACTAATTCTCTCATTAAATGTGTCTTTTTTGGTTTGAATTATTTCCTTCTTATATTTTTTAGCAAGGTTGTCGAGTAGAGTTTTATTCTCAACTGAGGGTGTATGTCTCCAGATAGCTTGGAGTTTACGTTTTTGGATTCGGAGTTCTTTGAGGTGAGGGGGTGAACCATGAGTTGAGATGAGATTCTCGTTTACTTTTACGCAGTTTGATAGGGTCAATTATGTCCAAGGCTTTGGACATAGTGTTATTGAATGTCTCAACTAGCGTGTTAGGGTCAGAGTTGGTAGTGCTAGCAGTGAGACTGGTAGGAGCAGTGGGAGTAGTTTTACAGCCATAATTTCTTTTTTACTTCTAGATGGCATAGGTGGTACTATTTCCGGGTTATCTAATTTAGGGGGCTCTATTGTGGATGAGAAGCAGATGAGGTGGTGGTCGGTCCAGGTTTGTGGTAAGATATTAGAGATGGTAGTAGCACAGCTACGGTTAGCTATCCAATCTAATGTGCGTCCTTTTATATGTGTAGGGGCTAGAACTTTTTGGGTGAGGCCATGATCGACTAAGATTGATTGGATGGATTGGGCCTGTTTGTCCTTATCATCATTGAATCCCAGGTTAAAGTCACCTAGTAATAGGAGCTGGGTAGAATCCTTGATGTTATTAGTGGCGAGGCTGGATACGTCTTCCTCAAAGTTACCTAGTAGGCCTGGTGGTCTGTACACCAGAAGGACAGTTAATGTACTATTATTAGAGATAGGTATTTTAGCAGAGAGAAGTTCGCAAGATGTAATTGCTGGGTGTGGGCTAACTTAGTTTTGGCAATGATGGCCAGGCCACCTCCCCTAGAGCTGGGCCAATCGACTCTTAGTATATTGTAGTTGTCTGGTATGGTAATCATAAGTGCGGGACCTGCGGCATTGTGGAGCCAGGTCTCAGTGATAGCGAGAAGATCTAGGTTATCCATAGTAAGTATGTCGGCAATTTCCGTATTATGTGCTATGAGGGACCTTGCATTGATAAGGGCTCCTGATAGGGTAGGGGTTGTGATTTTTTCTTGGATGAGTCTAGGATTTGGAGGGTTGGGTCTCTTCTGGTTATGGAGAAAGACAATGTGTATTTTAGGGCGCCTTTCTGGAGCTCGAGCAAAAGGGTTAGGGTCGGAGGCAGTTAGAGTTGATATAGAACCTGATGGTCTAGTTCTTTTGTTTTTAAGGTCATAAAGATGTGGCAGCCTCACTCTAACTCGTGTGTTTCTCTCTTGCACGTTGCAAGATGTAGAGTTAGTGTGGGCCATTGTTGTGGTGATAGTTAGAATAGTCCAGAGTAGGGAGCAAAGTGTGTATATGAGACAAGTCTTGGAAGTGCACATGTTGGGAGACAGATAGCAAAGGGGCACCTAAATTTGACAATCCCAGCAGCGACTAAAATGCATTCAGCAGAGTGCACCTAAATTTGACAATCCCAGCAGTGACTAAAATGCATACAGCAAAAGGAACCTAAATTTGGCATTACCAGAAGTGACTAAGATGCATTCAGCAGAGTGCACCTAAATTTGACATCCCAGCAGCGACTAAAATGCATACATCAGAGTGCACCTAAATTTGACAATCCCAGCAGCAACTAAAATGCATACATCAGAGTGCATCTAAATTTGACAATCCCAGCAGCGACTAAAATGCATTCAGCAGAGTGCACCTAAATTTGACAATCCCAGCAGGACTAAAATGCATACAGCAAAAGGCACCTAAGTTTGGCATTACCAGAAGCGACTAAGATGCATTCAGCAAAAGGCGCCTAAATTTGACAATCCCAGCAGCGACTAAAATGCATTCAGCAGAGTGCACCTAAATTTGACAATCCCAGCAGCGACTAAAATGCATTCAGCAGAGTGCACCTAAATTTGACAATCCCAGCAGTGACTAAAATGCATTCAGCAGAGTGCACCTAAATTTGACAGTCCCAGCAGCGACTAAAATACATACATCAGAGTGCACCTAAATTTGACAATCCCAGCAGCGACTAAAGTGCATACATCAGAGTGCACCTAAATTTGACAATCCCAGAAGTGACTAAAATATATACCGCAAGAGGCACCTAAATTTGACAAACCCAGCAGTGACTAAAATACATACCGCAGGAAGCACCTAAATTTGGCAGTCCCAACAGTGGCTAAAATGCATTCAACAGAGTGCACCTAAATTTGACAAGCAGAATCTTGGATTCTCTGAGTGCAAGTTGCTGTTGTAGTTGCTAGTGTGGCCAAAAGTTAAGCAGGTGGTAGCAATCTAAATGCAGTTACTCGGAAGGCACTCTAAATGCAATGGTAGAAGCAGTCGAGCAAAATCAAGGGTACTATGAATGTAAGTCACTAATGTGACCATTAATCAGGACTTTTTAATTTACATGTTTTTTTGTTTGTTTCGCGAGTAAAAAAAGGGTGGGGTGGTTGTTTTCAAACAAAAAATAACAAAAAAAAGACATTCAAATTTTCTTTTTTCGGGAACATTTTTCCGACATTTTGGCATTCGAAATAATGTAATTCGAAATACTCACTATAAACCTACACAAGTAGGTATCACACCCCATGCTTATGGAAGATATCCAAGGCAAGGCCACCCACCTACACGCATCTGCTATCATACATCATTTAAGACATGAACACAATTCTGTAGTTCAGCAATAATCTTACAAGAGTTTTACGTAACTAAAACCTGATAGGGAAGCAACATTTATATCACATGCACGCAAGACCCAGACTCGGTCTGTTCCATTGGGGGGAATGGAACAGAAGAAGGGACTGGTTGCAGGCGCAAGGGACCCAAAGTCCAAAGTCAGCCCCTTCTTGTGTATGGAAGCGTAAGGCCTTCCCTGACACTGGTGTACACATTATCCTCTAGCATGCACATGTGTCAGGGCTAGGGTCAGCTCCCCACTCATGTGGGTGCAGTATGTGAATTGGTAGTGATAAGAAGAAAATGTCGCAAAATAAATGTGAATGCTAAGTATGGTGGCTTATACCAGGATAGAGGGCATTTCCATAGTCCAGGTTGGGGTTTACCTACTGTCTTTGAGCGTGCTGTGATGCATACAATGAACAGAAGCTTCCTGGATAGTTTTATGTAGAGGAAAGTTGATTCGATGATTCTATGTGATAAGACCTCATTTGTTTCGGTTAGTCCAGCTAATTTTTAACTCGCAACTTCAATGGTTCTGCTGTTTAAGCTGTTTCTGTGTACCATCGAGCCAGTGATGGCTCTGTTCTGGCCTTGCCATTTTGTCTTTCTGGATAGGGATGCAAGATTCTACTGTCTTACATATGTGGGTTGTCTGTATGTTGTATGTTGATCTCAGGTGTTTGAAGGTTTACTTGCTTGAATTTGTTATAACATCTTTAATGTTGTTGGAAAAACTCTTGTTTGACCAGAGCCAGATGGATTTGTCTTCAAACCTGTTCTTTAGGATTGGTAAAAGGAGCTCGCTCGCTGGAGCCGAGATTGATCATGTAGTGTTATCAGATCATAAGTAGTGTAGTGATTATGCTGACCTCAAGTCTCCTTTCTAAATCTATGTCAAGGCAGTGCTCCTTGTTGTAAAGGGGATCTTTCAAGATGCCAATTATCAAAGGATACCTTGTAGTATGGACAATGGTGTCTTCTGGCCAGAAGTTAAAGGCCCCTGCTATCAGGACATAATCTGTGATAGAAAGAGTTGAGTGCGTCAGGTTGCAAGGTATTCCATGAAGTCTTTAGAGTGTCGACAGCTAGCGATCCTCAATTTTCTAGCTAATGTGGTGGGCTATCTGAATACCTACCACCTTGCACTGCTTACTGGGTGGAAGTTGTATACAGGTGACCATTATTTTACTTTGGGTTAGATGGCCATCTTATCTCCCCTAACAGCTTGCCTCTTGATCTGAGTGATTTCGTAGTCAGTTGGTGCTGTGTGCTGAAGGGCAGGGATGTAGATCTGTGTGAAGCAGCTGTGTGTGGTTAGGATGATACCTTGTTGTCTGGTGCTAATGTCATATATGAACCAGGCATGTGGGATGGAAACGTGCCACTGTTAATGCATCATTTTCTTCATGGGTGGGTGGTGGGTAGGTATGCTTTGGTTTACTCTGCACTTGGCATGTTATTTTTATAAGCCTTGCACAGCCAGTTAGATTGGCCTATACATTGTTCAAATAACGGTATACGAGTCCATCAGTGTGAATGCTTGGATTCACTGCTGGAGTAGTAGAGAACTGGAGTCAGTTTTACACATATAAATGGCATCTCTGTGAAAGCATGTTCACATTGTTAAAAATAATCTTTTAGGGTAGTGTGCTACTCATCAGGTCTACATCCCTCACTTGCTTCCTCAACATACTTTAGCTGCCTCTTTTCCCTCTCCCGTGCCCACAAGTACCTCCTTCACTCTTATTTTGCTTGTGCATTCAGTGGTTATGTGCCTGAGCACTAATGGGAGTCACTCGACCAGTACGAGGACCCACCATGCTGACTGGTACTCAAGCCAGAGAAAAAGTAGACCATGTTGATAACTGCCTTCTTAGGCCTCAAGATAAAGATGGGCTACAGACAGTATGAGAAAGTAAATGGTAATGTGCATAGCCACAACAGACGCATATCACCCAGTGTTTGTGACTGCAGTGTCAGCACATATGCAAAATTGGGCGCACTGATGCTCTGCTCTGCCTTATACTTAGTATGCAATAGACAGCAACAGAAGGTAACCAGTTTGGCTGCTGCAACAGGTCATAGGGTCCTTACCCTAGCCTGCATGAAGAGAGGCAACTGGGATCCACAAAGTTCTTTGTCTGGTCTGCAGGGGCTCCTACTATAATTGTATGTAATGTATTTACACAAACTAACCTGAAGGTAGCTGGGTGCTCTACAGAAGATAAAATACACCTTTGTAATATAAAGCAATTGGAATTCTAAAATAAATAAACCAGAAAAAATGAAAAATAGAACTCAATACAGTTGAAATACGATCAATTATAGAAAAAGAAATCGATTGAATGATGGGTAGGCTAGTTAAGGACCGTCTGGATTTCCAACAGAGTAAGAAGAAGTCAGATAAAATAGGTACAAATGTCACAGAACAGCTGTAGAAAATGAATAGACAGAAACATGGGTACATGTAAGCTGTGGCATTGTCTTTCTAAGAATGTCAGCACTCCCGGTGTGTATTGTATCTCTGGGTATGTGCAATTTAGCTGCTAAGTAGTGTTAGGAGGCCCTTGCAGGATGTACACAAGACTGAACTGGGAATGGGCAGTGCACCGTCTTTTATTGGTACAGAAGTTAACAGAAGAGAGTGAAGAAAAATGAGTAAGATGAAATCAAAACCAAGTCACTCACAGTGGTTGGGATAATGTCTCACATCCAGTGCTATTTTGGGTTTCACAGGGGATCTCAAACCCTTGCTTTTGACTTTGGTCCTTGCTTCTTGGTCAGTTGGACCGTCTCTTTGACCACCTGGTCTACTTGCCTGCATCTTGTGCCCCCTCTCGCCTCCTCAGCCTACCTGGGGCCAACCAGCCTCCTTGTGCCTTGCAGTCCTTTCTGGCTATGGTGTTGCCTTCTGTTTCATCCTCATCCTCTTCTGCTTCTACCTCCTCTGATTTTGCTACCACCTCCGCTGTTGGCACCACCTACTCCACTGTTATCACCTCCTCTACTTGTTGTGGTTTGCTAGAGTGAGGAGCCAGAGTCAGAGGTGACATTTCAGTATGATTTTTTTATTTAAAGAATTAAGAAACACTTACATTTCCCTAGTTCTAAAAGGTGGTTCCTACCTAACCAAGGAATAACTGGGTGTTCTTCGTCAAGGTGGAAGTCCAAATGAATATCTGTCCTCTGCCTGAAAATCTCCTTAACTCCTGCCCTGCCACTAAACAGAAAGAAACAAACACCCAACCACCTCCCTCACCAACACACCTCACACGTCTCACCAATTCCCCATCACAACTTGCGTTCCCGAATCTCTCACTCAGTCATGCACACTGCCAAGTCACAATTTGCACTCTCCGGTCCCTGCCAAACTCCAAACCATACTCTCAACTCAAACCTTACACTCCCCAATTCCTTCTGCAGTATAATGTCCTTCATTGTTTCTTGCTACATCTGCATCTTGCATCCATTCTCCCATTCTATCCCACTCTTCCTTAATTATTTCTCACAATCTGCAGCTCACTGCCTCTTTCCAGCCAACCCCTCTCTGTTTTTGGCCCTCTGATGACCCTGAGCACACGCTTCTTCTACTTTCTGTACCTCTGCTTCGTCTGTGATTTCTGACCCGCCAACCCACTGCTTCCTCTCTGCTCTCTTGCCCACCTCTTCCCCCTCTGACCCACTGTTCTCCCTCTGTTTTCTTGCCTACCACTCCACAGCTCACCCGCACTCTCCCTTTCTCTCCTTTCCCTCTCATATAGGTTTTGGCCCAGATCCTCAAAAATGAGGCATCTAAAAATAGAGCAGAGGGTATGTTATTTTTAGATAACCCATTTATGGAAATGAGCAGGTCACCTTATTCTCAAAGGACGCCTGCGCATTTCCATGGGGCTGAGCTGTAGCGCAAATGATGCCCTGGGCGCGCCTGGAATACAATTGTGTTGGAAGCGCTCCCCGACAATTTTACAGGCTCCCCATGCATATCACTGTGACTGGCCCTTATGGCCTGCTACTGTAAAATGCGAACCCAAAAAACCCCACATTTCTATCCGATTTGAGAAACAGAAATGTAACCGCTTAGATGCCTTTGGGCTTGGTGCGTCTAACAAATGTCAAAATACATAAATAAATGAGACAACAGTTGTCACAATTTACTGCAGTAGTTAGTAAAGACTGTGTCACCCCTGTGCACCTATTCAAAGCGGGCGCGTAGGGTTGCCTACAATTTCTGCATATTTAAAAGCGCATCTTGTCAATTTGGGATGCGCTTTTAAATATGCAGAAATACCCCTGGATTTGCGCAAAGGGTGAAAGAGGCCATCTTAACGGCGCATATAGGATGTGCCCATTCAGGTGTCCTTTTTTGGATTGGGCTGCTGTTTTTTTTTGAGCAACTGATGAGATGTGTTTGCGTGTTTCATTTCTTGAGTCCCAAAAAAGTTTTGTGAAACTGGGCCCTTGAGTTTTTTTTAAATTGTTATTTTTGCAAAAACTGCCATATTTGCAGTTTTTTTTGAGAAAACAGTTGTTTTTGCACTTTTAAAAAAACTGCAGTTTTCGTGGCATTTTGCAGGATCGCAAAATTGAATTATGCTGGAGGGTATGTATAGGGATCAGCCCTAGGGGCAACATTCAAGAGTCTTTATTTCAGATCAGATCATCTTCTTGAAGAGGAAATACCAGGAGATCGACTCCCTTTTCCTGACGGCTCAACAACTTTAACCTTCTCTTAACAGTCCTTTACAACCTTTAGCTTCTGGCTCAACAAATGCAACACAGGAAAATGACTCCCTTTTTCCTGGTTCTGTGATTCAAAGTGCTCTTCTATCTGTTTTCACAATAGTTCTTATGAGCTCTTCTTGTTCCCTCCAAGCTTCTCTGAGAGCTCATTTGAATGTATCACACTCTTTATCGCTGATTCTAACAGTCTTGTCCCACTTACGGAGACGAGGGATAATGCTCCTAAGACTGTTCACTTTGGTTATTATTCGAACAGTTATTGAAATGAAGGAGATTCTTTCCAATGTGTTCTTCCAACTGTTCTTATCCTTAGTGCAATTACTGGGACAAGGGAGATCACTCCTGAGGCTTTCTTAGCAACTCTGAGATGAGGGAGATCACTCCCGATGTTTCTTGACAATTCTTATTCTCATTGTAATTACTGAGACGAGGGAGATCACTCCTGAAGCTTTCATCGCAATTCTTGCTCTCAATGCAATTACTGAGATGAGGAAGATCACTCCAGAGGATTTCTTCACAATTTTTATTCTCAATGCAATTACTGAGATGAGGGAGATCACTTCCTAGGCTTTTTTCACACGCCCCCACCCGCTTACCGGGTCTCTTGTAGCTCCTGTTACCTTTACCTTGGTCGGAGCATGTCACTGGTTCTTCCTGGGATGTCGGGCTTCTGCGTTCCCAGTGAACGCCCATTCAGCTTCTCTCTTCTCTCTTCATGGTCCCGCTGTGTCTTTGTGGCTTTTCCGGGCAAGCAATATCCGCGTAGTTGTGGGACCGCTCAGTCCCCCTCCACTAGGTCACCTCACCGTCTCCCGGATTCCAGCTTCCAGTTTGAATTGCTCTTGCTCAGCCATAGACAGACTTTCTGGTCCATGGCCGGGTCCACTCAGCATCTGGGTTGCTTGGTCGGAGCATGTCACTGGTTCTTCCTGGGGAGTTGGGCTCCTGCGTTCTCACTGAATGCTTATTCGGCTTCGCTCTTCTTTCTGCATGGGCGCTCTGTGTCTAGGCGGGCATTCCGGGCAAGCGGTATCTCCGTGGTTGTGGGACTACTCAGTTGAGTGCTTTTATGATATTGTAATGGTTGTATACGAATTGTTTGTTTTACAACAGTTCAAATTACAATTGACCTTTTCACAATTGACCAAATTGTGAAAGTCAATTGTAACATATATGTGGGGGGAAACCCCCCACAACCCTCCACCCAATGCCAAACCCCCCAAAAACCCATATATAGTGTTATGGTTAAGTTGCTGTTTCCATAGAAAGAGCACTTTTTGGGCGGCTTATAACTTCGCTCCCCCTGGACGAATCCTCACTTTGCAAAAAAAGTATATGGGCCACTCTGAATTTTTTTGCAAAGTTTGGTGAGGATTCGTCCAGGGGGGGCAAAGTTATAGGGGGGGTCCCACATTTTTTCCCATAGACTGAATGGGAAAAAGATTTTGCTTGCGCCTACAGCCCAAACCGCTGGATGGATTTTCACCAAATTTGGACCAGGAGCAGCTGCTTGGTCCTGAAAGCGTGCTTTTGCAAATTTGGTGAAAATCCGTCCAGTAGTTTTTTAAAAAAATACCAAAAAGTAGGTCTAAAAAAATTTGTGATATCTGTGTTCGGTCCGTGGACACACTTCCCTGTTCGGGTTGTCCTGAAATGTTCGCAAATAAACAAAATGGGGGTGTCCTGAAGACGCTGTCCGTATTGTTCAATGGCAAGTTGAAAGTGTTCTAAGAACTGTCTCGGTGTCCTGAAATGTTCGCAGGGGGTGTCCTGAAGACGCTGTCCGTATTGTTCGATGGCAAGTTGAAAGTGTTCAAAGAATGCTCAGGGTGTCCTGAAATGTTCGCAAATAAACAAAATGGGAGTGTTCTGAGGACGGTGTCCGTATTGTTCGTTGTCAAGTTGAAAGTGTTCTAAGAACTCTCGCGGTGTCCTGAAATGTTCGTAGGGGGTGTCCTGAAGACGCTCCAAGAACACTCGGGTTGTCCTGAAATGTTCGCAAATAAACAAAATGGGGGTGTTCAGGGGACACTGTCCGTATTGTTCTGTGGAAAGTTGAATGTGTTCTAAGAACACTCGGGGTGTCCTGAAATGTTCGCAAATAAACAAAATGGGGGTGTCCTGAAGACGCTGTCCGTATTGTTCGTTGTCAAGTTGAAAGTGTTCTAAGAACTCTCGCGTTGTCCTGAAATGTGCGCAGGGGGTGTCCTGAAGACGCTCTAAGAACACTTGCGGTGTCCTGAAATGTTCACAAATAAACAAAATGGGGGTGTTCTGACGACGCTGTCCGTATTGTTCGTTGTCAAGTTGAAAGTGTTCTAAGAACTCTTGCGTTGTCCTGAAATGTTCGCACATAAACAAAATGGGGGTGTGTTCTAAGAACACATAGGTTGTCCTGAAGTGTTCTACGAACTCTCGCGGTGTCCTGAAATGTTCGTAGGGGGCGTCCTGAGGACGCTGTCCGTATTGTTCAATGGCAAGTTGAAAGTGTTCTAAGAACTGTCTCAGTGTCCTGAAATGTTCGCAGGGGCTGTCCTGAAGACTCTGTCCGTATTGTTTGATGGCAAGTTGAAAGTGTTCTAAGAACACTCGGGGTGTCCTGAAATGTTCGCAAATAAACTAAATGGGGGTGTTCTGAGGACGCTGTCCGTATTGTTCGTTGTCAAGTTGAAAGTGTTCTAAGAACTGTCTCGGTGTCCTGAAATGTTCGCAGGGGGTGTCCTGAAGACGCTATCTGTACTGTTCGATGGCAAGTTGAAAGTGTTCTAAGAACACTCGGGGTGTCCTGAAATGTTCGCAAATAAACTAAATGGGGGTGTTCTGAGGACGCTGTCCGTATTGTTCGTTGTCAAGTTGAAAGTGTTCTAAGAACTCTCACATTGTCCTGAAATGTTCGCACATAAACAAAATGGGGGTGTGTTCTAAGAACTTTTGTGTTGTCCTGAAATTTTCGTAGGGGGTGTTCTGAAGACGCTGTCCGTATTGTTCGCTGGCAAATTGAAAGTGTTCTAAGAACACTGGTAACGTCCGCGGACATTAAAAGTTTCCATAGGCCATAGTTGAAATGTTTTACTCTATGGGTGTGATATGCTGCGGTGGTTGTGGCCAGGGCATAGAGTGTTGGGTGCATGGCCAACCACCGCAGCATATCACATTTATAGTTGCTTATAACTTTGGGTCAAAAACAAATTTATAAGGAACAAAGTTATAAGATACTAAGGGTGTGATATGCTGTGGTGGTTGTGGCCAGGGCATAGAGTGTATAATATACTTACTGTTTGGTTTAGTAACTGGAGTACATGTATTTCTTGTTAATTTCTGTGATAAAAGAAAATAGCATGTTAGTATTAGTATTTTGTAATGACTTTTTACATTGTATAATCAACATTTTTCTTTTTTGGACCCTCATATTTAGTAGATTACAAACCAGAGTACTGTGCAATTTTCCCAGTTTCTTTGTTCGTTGCTAAAATCATTGGGTCTGTGGGAGAAAAAAAAATCCATGTTGGATTAAAAAAAACCTTTTTCTGTTATACTACAGTTTGTTTGTTTTTTTGTTTTCAGTGTTCATTTGTTGTTTCTGGCTAATGCTTTATACATTGGGTTGTTGCATTTTTTTGGAGCAGTAACATATTATTTATTTGTTTGGATATTATGAAATTTTGGAGCAGTTAGATACCAACTGGCATATTCTAACGGTCTATTTTTTTTAATATATTTTGGTGGTATTGATTTATCTGTTTGGATATTGTTAAATTTTGGGACAGTTGGATACCAATTGGCGTATTCTAATTGTCTATTTTTTGCTCTAATTTAGTGGTATTCATTTATGTGATTAAGTGTTGTAGAATCTTTGGGCAGTTAGATAGCTTTTGGAATATTCTAACAGTTTATATTTTTTACTACAAGTTTGCTTGAGGTTTAAGTACTGTTTAGTTATCAAATTTTGGTTTTAAGAACATTAAATAAGCGTTTGTAAGATTTGCTGGTAATCTCTGCTTTAGAGTAATGGTACTATCATTACATTGAAACCATCCACATTTCTTTTTTATATATGCAGTGTAGTGCCCTGAATTGGTTGTGGCTCCTGCGTGGTAGATTATACCTATTGTTGTGAAGGTTTTCTTACCAAGTGATATTTGACCATGTGTGAATCCAGTCAGCTTGCAGTTGTTTTGGTACCATCTGCATTGTAACGTAGAAGCATTAGTATTACGTATTTACTATGTGTTTGTATTACTAATGTGGAGCGATTATCTGAATTGCAGGTAGAACATAATCTACCATGGTTTGCATTTTGTACAAGTTGCTGAAATGGAATGGATTCACAATTAGGTATTGATTATATATACAAAGCGTTCATTGGGGATTTCTTCTTGTGTCACATTGTTGCAGAGAGTGCATGTATGTTTCCACATGTATGAAATCTGGAAGATTTCATTTATAGGTATGTTTTTGTTTTCCAGTACTTGTAGTAAGTACATTAGAAATTCTTGTGGATCTTCCTGTGAGTTTATAGTGAATTTCGCCATTCCAGCACAGTAGTCCAATTGTTGTCTTATTCCATAAACACTATACGTGTTGTCAGGGTTGTTTGCTGCATTTCTGTGAAGTACTAACATTTGCAAACACAATGGGTCTGTACTGTTTAAGTAAATGTCCTCAACAATTGGTGGTAATTGAAATAGAATATTCATTGCTACATTTGCGTAGCAACTTACACCAACTATATTTGAGAGTTTAAATGGACCAGGTAGTTCTGTATCTGACTGCTTTTTTGGAGTTTGTCTTCCTTCTTTGAAGAAGTACCTGGTTTACTTTCCCTAATTGATTCTTTTTTGCTTTTGGTACTTGATGTATTACTTTCTTTTATTCTCTTTGGAGGATTTGCAGTGACATCCTGTTGCTTTTCTGTTTGATTTATTTTTCTTTTATAATGTTTTACTTTTTGTGGAACAGAATATGTGTTTAGATGGGGAGTGTATAGTGAGCGAAGTCTATTGTATTCTAAAATGCAAGGAATATCAGCGTTTATTTTACTTGCATCAAAGTTGATTAGAAATAGACCGTCAAGTGCACGTAAGCGTGATAGTGCTACGTAGCTCATGCCTTCTTTAAAGACCGTGTTACCAATATCTATCATTGCTTTGTCTAGGGTAAGACATTGTGATTTATGAATTGTGACTGCGTATGCAAGAGTTAGAGAAAATTGTTCTCTGCATACATACATGCCTTTGAAGAGAAGGAATCGAGCTGTTGAGCGTCCTATCCTTTTAACTTCTGAAAGTTTGTCAAAGAGTATATTGACAAACTGAATTTTGTTGTCACGTGGGTATGTTTGAAAGCCAACAACTGTACCGAGTGCTCCATTAACTAGTCCTTGGTCCACCTCAAGGTTACGTTTAAGCATTACTCTGCAATTTAAGCATCATTTTAATATCTTTTCTAAGCCTGCTGTGTTTGAGATTGATTTTTCTAAACTATTTAGTCTTGTTGTGGCTTGGTCACACGTAGGTAGTGTCATACCATGTACATCTAGTTTGTCTGTGGCGCTAATTTCCATTATTAGTTGCATTTCTTTACTTAACATTATTTAATTCAATTTGAAACAGCTTGCAAGAGTTGGCCTTAAGGCCATACAATTGACATTTTTGTGGGCTAATTGTTCCATAACATCTGTAGCACATGCATTATCGCCATAAGGTGCATTAATTTGCCGGGTTTTCAATATTGTTTCTGCTTCTTTAGAGAGTATACCAACTCTGATACTTTTTAAGATGTTGGCATAAGTGAGATCTGCAGATTGCTGCATGTTTTCTGTTAATTCTCTGTATTGGAAATGTTGCCAAAGGTTGACATTTCCAATGCTGCCAACAGTTTTATGGCAGAGTTTGTGTCCTAATGTTTTAAAAATAGGCTCACCTTTTACTGGTGTCAATTGAAGAAGATCTCCGAAAACAATAATGTGTTTTCCTGCAAAGAGCTCTTCATAGTTTGTTTTCAGTACTACTTGTAATCTGAGGTGAATCAAAGCCAACATTAGGTTGGAGACCATGCTCACTTCATCTATTAGTAGCATTTTCATTTGTTTTAATACTCTGCGTAGTTCCATTGCAGCTTCTGCAGAAAGTTTGTAATAGTCTAATTTGTTCTGGTGTTCTACTGGCGGTGTAAAGTGACACCACCTATGTTGTAGGCAGCTAAACCTGTGGGGGCAGTGACAACAGCTGACAGTTTGTTGTTTGTCAATTGTTGAAGGAATTTACTGATGATTTTGATTAGGAATGTTTTGCCAGAACCAGCTTCACCACTGACGTACAGTAGTATAGGTTTATAATTATGGCAGGAACATTCTTTATTTTCATGTTGTACACCATGTGCAATTTGTTTTGTTACTTCTTCAAAAATGCTACGTTGTTTGTTGTTTAGTTTTGATTGTAGTATAGTTAAGTCTTCTTTATATTCATACTGACACATAGTGTTTTCTACTTCTATCATAGCTAATGCTGCCTCATTTATTATTGGTGGTTCTCCCAGTGGTTCTTGGCTTCCTGTTACAGAAGGTTGACTACTGTCAGGAGTGTCTTTATCTAGTTGGGCCTGGAGTTCTTCTTCATGCTGCTGTTCATTGTGCAACATTGTCTTGTATTGTGTAAAGTTTACATCAGTTATAGTGCTTTCATTTGCTTTGAAAGCATCTCCATATGAGTCATAGTTTTCTAGTATGTCTTCTTCTTTTCCCCATGGTTTAAAGAGTTGTAGCAGGGACATGTAATATATTTCTTTATGTTGAGGAGTCTTCAATGACAATTTGATATGATCAATTAAATTTGGTTTAGTGAGTTTAACTAAGCTGCCTTCACAGTTTGTCACTCTGTATTTACCTTTTTTTCATCAGGTTTTGTATTATTTTTGTATGTGTAGTTTTGGGCTATGTGGTATAGACACATGGGGGTCGATTCATGGAGCAAACGTGCGCCGAAAATCCCAGCGCAAGCAGGCTCAAGGTAGCACAAGCGCGAGAAACGCAGTGCACGCGCACGTGTGCGATGCAAGGAAGACGCTGCGCGTGTTTCCCACTGTCCGTGCGCCCAATCCAGCCATGGCGCACGCAGGCATACACGGCGTGCACTACGTGCACAGCAAAAGCGCACATAGCGCAGCGCACACAACCAAAATGGGCGGAACAGTGGGCGTAACACGCGGAATGGGGAATAACGCGTGAAAAAGAAGGCGTAACTGGGGAAGTACTGCAGGGAACTACACGGAACGCCCACATGCACGCGAACAACCCGTATTCATGGATTCGAATACGGGAAACCCGCGCACGGCAAAAGACGCACACAGTCGTCAACGCGTCCGCCGCACGAAGGCAGGCAGAAGCGTCCCCGCGCACAGTATAAAAGTGCGCGCAAACAACAAACACGTATATACAGCTACGATGAATGCCCCATTTGTCGCAGCACTGATCGTGGGACACCGCAGGAGGAGGTGAATAGCCAGGGCACGCATTTTCGCACCACGGACAAGCCTTTTTGGGATGCCTGACGACCAGGTCTATGGCAGGTATAGGTTTCCACCCCACATCATCCTAGACCTGGTCAGGGATTGGGAAGATGACCTTACATCCCCCACCCTTTGCTCCCAAGCATTGAGCTCCTTGGAGAAGCTGCTCAATGTCCTGCATTTTTTGGCCACTGGTTCATTTCAGCAGACTACTGCCATAGTGGGGGGGGTCTCACAGGCCACGCAGTCACGCTTCCTACACCAGGTCTTGGCAATCATGACAGCGCGCCCCTCAGTCCGCAGGCACATATACATGCCCAGAACACCCGCAGAAAGGCAGGCCGTTGTCCTGGATTTTTTCAGGGTGGCACACTTCCCCAAAGTGCTCGGTGCCATAGATTGCACCCATGTGGCCCTACGTCCCCCTAGGGCCACTGAGCACATCTACCGAAACCGCAAGCACTGGCATTCCATCAATGTACAGGTGGTATGCGATGCAAAGGGAATCATCACCTCTGTCTATGCAAACTACCCTGTCTCCACCCATGACAGTTTCATATACAGAATGTCCGCCCTGAGCCGGGCCCTGGAAGCTGGGCAGCATGGCGACACATGGCTCCTAGGTGAGTACAAATGCCCTTGCACATGCATGCATGTCACACACACACAAATAAACAAACCCCAATAATCACAACCATTTACACCTCCCCAGGGGACAGTGCCTACCCTCTGAGCAACCACATGATGACGCCAATCCGGAACCCCACCACACAACCCCAGGTAAAATACAATGCCGCCCATATTGCAACCAGGGCCATAGTGGAGCGCACATTCGGAGTGCTCAAGTCACGTTTCCGCTTCCTTGACCGCTCTGGCGGGCAGCTACTCTATGCACCACCAGTAGTGTGCAGGATCATTGTGGCAGCATGTGTCCTGCAAAATGTTGCAACACGGCGGGGCGTCCCGGTGGACATGGTGGTGCCCCCACATCCCCAACCACAGGCACAGGCACTGCCCATAAGAGGGGACAGGGCACGTGGCAAGGAAGCCCGGACCCAGCTTGAGGCCACATTTTTCACCTAAACTCCCACCCCTGCGGAGTGCACACAGGCCTGGCACATACCAGGTGACAATCGATGATGACAAAGAGACAGTCAACTGTCACAACCCTACCACCCTGAGATAGTTGCCATGGAAGTGCCACATTGTCTGCATCCCTAGCTACTTAAATACAAGCTATCCTGTGTGACCAAAAGGCACACATATGACATGACATGATATGGCCTATACACAAGTATTTCAAGGTGCGATGAGGCAGGGAGGAGGGAACAAGGGAAGACAGACAACGGTACTACTAGGCCAGGTGTCATTTAGATTGTGCAAGTGCAGGGGTAGGGGGAAGGGAAAAGTGCAAGGGGAAGGGGAGGGGGGGGAAGTGCAGTACAGGGTAAGTAGACCAAAAAACAAATACATGGGCCAGCTGCTGGCAACTGCAAAGGTAAGTGCAGACAAGTGCTGGGAAGGGGGGGCTGTAGGGATAGAGAGACAGTACCGCAGTGCAGGAGATGCCAGGGAGGCAGTGCAAGTGGAGAGTGGCTGGGCCAGGGACCGAGGTCGGTGAGAGTGGCCCAGTTGGAGATCCAGTGCAGTTCCAGTGAAGAATTTTGCAAGGGAGAGGCAGAGAGAAAGCAGAAGCAAAGAGGAAGGTCTTGAGGTGCTTCCCGAACCGGAGATGGTTCCCCTCAAGTTCCAGTGAGGCAGGAAGGCTGTTCCAGAGGGAGGGCCCTGCTGCGCAGAGAGATCTACCCCCAGCTAGTTGCTTTGAGAAGCGGATGACCCTGACATGCAAGGTGTGCATCGCACACACCTGCAAAACAGGCCATGGCCATCACTATTATGTCACTCAAACCCTCCCAAACCACAACATGACATGGCAAGCAATACCCATACACCAACACAGTAACAATAAGGTACACATTGCCATGTCCAAAATGTACAGTGGCATTAGACAATGATGCCTGACCTGGAATCAGATGAAATGACAGACCAACAACCTCCCACCCAAAATAAGTCATTTCCAAATGCATTACAAGAGTTGTAGACGTAACATAACAATGAATGCCTGTCTACATGCACATTGTGCATTGCAAAATCAACACTGCAGCTTCTGTGTGCTGTGCCCTACTCCTGCAACACACTGCTCAGCGCATAGCACAGTGAACAGCCATTGTGTGTCATGCACACCCTGAGCATCACATTTAAGCGACGGACCACATCAAAAAGCAAATTAGGCATGTACAGGATCCATAATTGGTCACAGAACATGTGCGGCAGGGACACAGTGGGCACCAGAAGGCAAACCGTGTACACGTGGATATGCAAGGGTGGTAGTACATGTAGTGCATCAGAGTGCAAGTGTGTGGGTCAGCAAGGACATGCACTCAACATATGCATGTGCAATCAAGTGACCATCAGTGTTCTCTACACATCACATGTGAACATTCACCATGTGTACACCCCAGCATGTCAAACCATAACTATCCCCTCGCACCTGAAAGGTAAACACAACACATGAACAGGCATTGCTCAGCAGAACACAACATGTACATAGGATACCACCATTACAATGTCAGGGTTCACATCACACTGCAGGGCAAGGCAACTACCAACAACAACCCCCCCTCCCTCACAAATGACCATGACCCACTGAACAACTGCACCTGGGTCATGGAGCCTTCAACCCTCAATTCCACCTGGCCACAGGATCACCTTTACCCTTCGTCACAATCTCCCACCTTGTGTGTAAAAAGGTGCCTGCACCCTCAGAATCCACACTCATTTCCAAAATCACAAAATCCAAGCCAGAAAAACGAACCAGAACACCCTCCAGTAGATGACTTGACGTAGCAGTAACTCACAAAGGCCAAGTACTACCACAGTGATGCAACAACTAAGGTAGCACAGTAAAACAATGTCACAACAGGATGTGAACCATGTGTGGTACATAACATAGGATGATGCACCATGAACGGATGTGTACTGTCACAGGTCCCATGTACAGGCACGGGAGTGTCACGAAACAACCACCCCCACCGTGTCCCGGGTGCCTGCAAGGTCAAACTCACACAGGCCCCTGAGACCCTGTTGGGGAAGGAGGTTCAGGGATATGCAGTCGGGACAGGTGTTGGCACACTGGATAACTGGAATGAGTGGCAGGAGAGGGGAGGAGGAATGACACATGAAAGTAGGGAATGCATGAAAAATTACTACCTGCATGAACACATACACAATTCAAACAAACTTGGACATCATTGTCATGGCCTTCTGTAGTCCAGGCGTAGGAGTGGCACGAACCAACCACCCCCTCTAGGGTTTTGGCGCCTGCAAGTTCGGGGCTTACACAGGCATCCGCAACCCCAGCGGGGAAAGAGGGTTAGGGAATGTTGCTTGGATCGGTACGGGAAGCAGGAACACCGGGTAGAGGCTACAGGGTTCAAAATTGCATAGGATTCCGGGTGATTAGGGGGAAAAAAACATACCAAATTGAATTACACATACATCCATGCATTAGTGCACCCCCCAGCAAGCCTATGCAGAGCAGTTTGGCAGAAAAACAACAAGACACTTAGCTCTGGTTTTGAGTGCTGGCCTCCTGCCAGCGCACTCTCAGGTCCGGTTACAGGAGCACTGCAATGCTGCAAAGAGAGCCACAGTCAACAACCTGTATGTGCCAATTACACAAAAACACACCACCAAACATGCCCCATAGCAACAAACTACTCTACAAACAGACAATCTGGTGTAGATGCTTCGTACCCATATATAACATTACCCCTGTGATGGGTCATACACAGTCAATGCAGTAAGTCAGCCGCCGGTGGGTGCGTGGCAAATGGAACACCAATGTGTCACAATTCACACAACATGCAATGTTCCCTGGGTAAGCAGACATACCCATATAGCAAGCCATGACTTCAGAGCAAGTTGTGTACCACCATGACCGAAACAAAGTTGGCAGTGCATTTATCATAATGTACATGGAAATGAAATGCACTGCACTCGAGTATGTCCCTTGCTGTATGTCCCTGTGAGCTGCCCCTTTCCATGTCTCGGAAGGCTACATGGTTGATACAAGTGCCTCGATGGACCTTGGTGTACCGGAGGGTATGTGCCACTGCCCCTGCAGGTGTCCCAGACAACCTTACAATCAACAGCCATCAGTCCACCAACACATCTGAGCTGCATTGTGTGCTTCAACACCAATATTCGTCCAAGCTCACCCTCAGTGCTGTGACTAAGCCTGCTTGTGCAAATTGCCTGGTGCAAGCTTTGCTGTGTTGTGGCCTCCCTGTGCTGCTCACCTTGCCTGGAGTTCCTTGGAACACGTCAGTAGTTCTAGGATGTAGGTCTGCAATCCCTGTGCCTCTGCTTGTGCACACATGTGCATGTGGGCACCAACAAACGTGTCCAGAATTCCGTCGTCCAATGGGCCATGTCTGCTGGCAAAGGTGCTCTGGAGGCTCATCCCCCTGCAGAAAGGGCATGAAACACATGATTAATGCTTCAAAGTCATCTGTGTGTGTCTCTTCAGGCATCTCATTACTTGACCATGTCGGAGAGTCACATCATAAAGCACACCATCAGTCCGTCTTTCACATCCAAAGTGTGGAACACTATCTACAGCATGAATTGCAACAAGCACGTGCACAGTAAAGATAAGAAACATACTACACAATGCATAGCAATGAATGTACACATTAATCATGAAACACCCCATCTAGCAAAAGCTGAACAGTGGACAGTAACACCAAAATCATCCCCACTAGGGGTGTAAACACAAGTCACACAGCACCAGACATGCCACAGATATGACAGTCCAAAGCCCTTGTGTAAAAGGTTGTGACACCGAACCATCCTTGCGAGCCCATGGATAAGGGCGGCAGGAGTGGCATATGTGAGTCAAGGACCCCAAGCAGCAAACACATACACAAGACAAGCCTGAAGGGCCCAGCTGGAACAGACAGTGGATGCCTTCAAAAGCCACAAAGCACCGCACCGTCACATGAAAGCACAATAGACAAACAATTTTAAACTATATTAACTAATTACACTAACTATGGAAAACCTACATTACCTAATTAAACTAACTATCAAACAGAAACTTAACTAACTAAACTAAAAGAAAAATCAAAAATGGCCACATACGACCCGGGGGGGAGGGGAGGCACCCAGGAGGGGGGAGGTACAGGGTGCTGCTCAACATCCACATGCGATGATGCTGAGCCAAAAAAAAAAAACCTCCATGGGCTCAACGCCTGCACAGCCCGACCTATGTGGGAGATAGATGGCCGTCCGAGTCTGGCTCATCCTGTAAAGGAGGACGTGGCACAGTAGCCTGGCCACGTCTAGCCGCAGCTTGCCCCTCGTCGGCAGCAAGTCTGCCGGACGGGTGAGCCTGGTTCTGTGTGGCGATGTGACGTAGGTCTGCATGCAGAACCTCACGTGATACACGTGCTTCCTCTTGCAAGGTAGCACGTGTAACACGGAGTTCCTCCTGCAAGGCCTGGCTGGACAACCGCTGCACCTCCCGGCAAGCCTGTAGCTCAGCCGAGATGGTACGCTCAAGCTGTGCAAACCTCTCCTCTGCCTGCTGCCTCTGGGACATCATAAGGACACCCAGAGTGGATCTGAGGGAAGCATACTCCTCCCTCAGGGCATCCATGTGCGCCTCTGCGTGAGCAGCAATTGCTTGACGCAGAGACGACATTTCAGCCTGGCGTGCCCTGTCTGAGGCCGCCATGCCCAGCCTGAGCGAGCGGGCCGTGGACCGTGCCACCTGCTGCTGGAGAAGCACCTGCCTAGCAGGGGGGAGCACAGATCGGGCCACACGCTCCATGCTCTCAGCGATGTTCTCCATTGCTGCCCCCTGCCGTTCTGAATTGGCAGTCATGTCTTGCTCCCACTCAGTATACTGTGGTTGCACGCGGCGACCGCGTTGCCGGGATTGACCCCTGCGGGACCCAAGGACCGGGGGTCCTTGCTGTGTTGGCACCACCCGCGGCTGCACGACTACATGCCCCCGTCAACGTGATGTCCCAGGCACATCACTGACTGGTGTGGAGGGTGACCCTGCGTCCCGATCCACCACGGGCGGAGGAACCAAGACTGTCTGATCCCTCAGTGCAGGTGTCGCAGACAGAGGAGTGTCCACATCAGAATCACTCACCCCTGACACATGGACTTGATGCTCATCCAACTCAACATGGACGTCAGAGTCGTCATCAAGGCTGGACTCATAGGCAGCCAGAGACAAGATGGACTGTAGCACTTGGGGGTTTTCGTGGCCTACCACCCCACGACCCCCACTAGTGCCGGGTTGATGTAGTGGTAACAACCCTGTGTCTGGCATGACAACACCATCCTCCGCCTCCATTGCGTCATCACCTGAAAAATAGAGAGAAAAAAGGTCACTACACATGTCAGAAGCACACAACATACACACACACCGACAGCAAACGCATCAGGCAGACATGTGACACACAACATATAACCTGGCATGCATGCTGGGTCAACTTTGAATTGCTTCTGTGATCAGAACTGTTGAAAGGTGGCAGATTCCATGGAAGTGGGTCTATGCAGTGCAGAAAATGTGTACGCCACTCACTACCTACATGTACAAGGACTCCATGGTGTGTGCCAGGAAATGTGAAGGCAGTGCAATGTCAAATTCAGACATCGCGTGCATTGTGCATTCAATGTGTACCATATCTAGAAGCCAAGCACCCCTCCACCCCAGTACCAAAGCAGGGATGCCTAGCATGGTATCAAAAGGCTGACCATACACCTGTGTATTGACAGGCAGTGTTGACTGGCATCAACAGCTTAATGTGATTCAAGTGACAACACTGCAAATGATGCTGGGACAGTAAGCAGGACACATGATGAAAACTCTGGATTCCGCCCATGTGTGAAGAAGACACAACAACAGTTGGACAGAGTCATTGGCCATTGAACAGGCTGAGGCCTGTGAGCCACACAGATTGTCAGACCCTAAACATGTGTGCAACGCAGGACTGAGCCACAGTTGACATGGGAAGGCTGAGGAGATGGCAGGCAATGTATGTAACCAAGGACTTGTATTACAGTGATCATCCAGTCAAGGACACATAGGGGCATGCGTGCAATGCACATGGAGCATGAATGGGCACTCATGTCCCTGTGGGACATCTGACCTATGCACAGTACAAGTGAGATACCCTGCATCAAGTACTAAGGCTGTACCACACGGCATATATTTGGCAGATTCTACCCTGGAAGTTAGCATCTACACAGGACGCATGAACAAGAAAGTACACATTGGCAAGATTGAAGAACACCAATGCAAAGGTGGAACTGGGGTGCAGAGTGGCGGAGGAGGGGCAAGGGAGCATGCCTACATGGAGTCCCCGCATGCAGGCAGAGGAGACATGCATGACGGAAGCATTGCATTACTTACACATCAGAACCATGTACACGTCACATGTAGTGGCAATCATGCACAACACATCCCACAAGTGAAACACACACGTCCTCAACAAACACGCATCAACACTCACTGGACTGGGCATCAAAGTCCAGCATCTCTCCCACTCCTTCGACCAATTCAGGTGGTATGAACTCTGCAACGAGTGCCTCATGCGGAGTGAGCTCTTCCTCCTCTGGTGCAGGCCCACCGCCAGTCACCAGAGTCAAGTTGTAATTAGAGGCACGCTTAGCCTTAGTGCTGCGTTTGATGTCATTCCAACGCTTTTTGCACTCTTGCGCGTGCGCACCTCATGGCCGAATGAACTGACATGTTCCGCAACATGCTTCCAGTGGTTGTCACGTTGGGCAGCCGTAGTCTGACTATTGGCACCCACTAGCATGTCACGGCTGTGGCCCTGCACGTAGTCCACGAGGAAGTCCAGTTCCTGCTTGCAGAAAGGCTTCTTCCTCGACGTGCAGGAGGTCGTGGCTGTGTGTGGGGTCCCAGCCTGTGCTGCAGGTGCAACCTTCCTCCTCTTGGACTGTGGCGCAGACCCTGGCTGGCTAATGCAGCCCTGACCAGTATGGCCAGTGGGTTCGGTGGATTGAGCCAAGGGAGTGGCAGGTGGAGGGATGACCAAAGGCCTGACTTGTGTCAGTGGCAGCTGGGTGCCCACTAATGGACCCTGCGCAGCAACATCAGCTGTGGCAGGGTCATTGACCGCAACGGTCCTGGTTGGCAGACTCACAACCGGGGTGCTGTTGGGTGCATCTGCCCCTGCACTTGCCAACACCCCGCTGTTCGGGGCAGCAGATGACATGACTGCCCCAGGGACACGTGTCTTGGTCTGAGCAGCCCGGCCTGCCCCTATTGTTTCCCTCCTGGCCTGTTGGAGATCTACCAAGGGCTCCTCAAGTGCCAACGCAGCCTGCGCTGGCAGACCCTGAGCCTGGGTGGCGGTGTCCACAGCTGCACCTGCAGCTACCACTACCCTTGGGCCCGTGGCAGTCGATGGAACGGACTGCCGGGTCACACGGGCGCCAGTGCCAGATGCAGAAGCTGCATCCCCCGGAACCACAGGGGGTGGTGGCATGACTGCACCGACACATCGCACAACATTGTGCTCAAGTGGCGCACCCCTGCCTCTTCCCCCTCTGTGGCCGCCCTGGACACCCTGGAGTCCCCCTACTCCCTGGTCACCACGGCCACGTCCCCGACCACGCCCGCCACGAGGAGGACGCCCAGCTGAGGCGCCCCTCACCTTTGGTGGCCTCCCAACCATGGCACAGATGTAGTAGTGCCGGCACAGATGGAGTGGTGCCAATGGGAGGTGTACACCACAATTGACCTGGGCAATTGGGGTGAAGAGGGTGGGAAGCAAGATGTTAACAGCCCCCCTGCACCTGCAAGGCTGTATGTGACCCCGGTGATGTAGTGATGGGTCACGCAACGCTCAGGCACCCCAAAACTGCAGTAAAACCGTGCACGCAACCCTGCAGCCTACGTGCGTGGATTCAACCTCCCGCAGTACGCGGTGGCACTCAGTAACACGAATAACGCGCATGCGTGGGACACATAGGCTACTATGACATCGAAAATGGGTCCGATACACAGGGGCACCCGCAGTGGGAAAAAGAGCGTGTGCGACTCACCGTCTGACTAGCGCGATGCAGAAAAACACGCGTAGCCAATACCCCCACCAAAAGAAGAAATACGTCCTTGATAGCTGTGAAGTTGTGATGGCGCGCGAAACAACAGGAAGCAGCAACACACGTCGGTCTCCACGAAAGGCACGTACAGCGAACTGCTGGGCCCGCTCACCTTTAACCCGTGCTGAGGGAAACGCCCGTGCGCGTCACGTCACTTACGCGCATGGGCCCTTTCCTCGGATTACACGCGGACGTGCAGTTTTTCACGCGCGCTGAAATGCCCATGCACGCCTGTGTGCGTCACGTCACAGGGGCGCTTGCGCTTGAGGGGCCTTCTGTCCAATGAAATTGCGTATGCGGGCAGATGCGCTTACGCGCTAAGGGCCTTTCCTCGAATTACACGCTGACGTGCAGAATTTTCACGTGCCAAATCACTCCGTATCAAGCTGGCCACGCGTAAGCACACGGAAGACCACGCTCCTGCCCAGAAGGCTGAATTACTGCCCCCCAGAGCCCCGAGCACGCTCCCACCTGCCATCTGCTGCTGCCTGACTGCCTGCTGCCCACGTGCCCTGCCATTTGCTGCCTGCACATCAGCCAGGGTGCTGTTACTGTGACCACCCCTGCTGGAACCGAAGACTCCCGACTGGGATTCCATCGCTCCACAGCCCAGCCCCAGGACCCAGTTGCCCACCCACTCCTGCCTCTGGGGTTGTCATGTCGGGCACTGCAACATCTGGCACCACTGACAACCCCCGGCCAGAGAGGCAGAGGGGCACCAGCTTCAGTGCCAGGGAAGTTGGTGTCCTGGTGGAGCAAGTCCTGGGGCAGTATGATGCCCTCTTCGGAAGTTCCCGCGCCGACAAGGAAGGACGAACTCGGATCTGGACGGACATCTTGACTGCCATCAACGTGGAGGCGGTGGCAGTCCACGACTTACAACATGTCAAGAAGCGCTGGGAAGACTTCAGGTCCAGGACCCTGAACAAGGCCCTGCGCCTCTTGAAGGCAGCGGATGCTAAGGGGCGCCGGGGCCACTTGTCGGAAGATAAGATGAGGGACCTGGAACGCATATCCCCAGTGCTCCACGTCCAGGTCCTTGAGAGGCAGAGCCGTCTGGAGTTGAGCGGTAAGTGTACATGCATCATGATTGTGAGCTGTGCGCGTGGTGATGTTTCAGTAGTGTGCAGGTTGCACATCTGTTTGTATGGGGTCGAGTATGGGTGGGGGTGTACAGGGCCGTGAGGCTAACACATGCGAGGGCTGTAATGTGTGAGACATGGATGGTGCTTGTGTGTGTAGGCTTGCATGCCAAATGCAGTTGTGTGGGCACACATGTTTGGATGAATGTGTATGTAAGTAGACATGTTCGTGATGTCACGCATGTATGTTGTTTTCAGCTGCATGTATCAGCACTGTGTACATGTGCATTTGTGTGTATTTGACAAGGGTGCAACAGTGATGCAACATGGATGCATGTGACAGCGGGATGTGGAAGCCTGATTGGCAGATGTGACATGGATGCCCATCTGAACACTGCGACACTTGGCAGAGGTGTACACATGCATGCAAGTGTGGTGGTGTGTGTATATGTGTAGTGCACTTCCTGTGTTGCATGTGATGTCTGGCTCAGCTTTGCCTGCTCATGCTGTCGTATGTGTATGGATGGTGCTGGCAGTTGCGCTATGGCTGTGGTATGGCTCATGTGTGCGAGTTGAAATGACATGTGTGTTGGGGATTGTGATGGCATGTCTGAGGTTTGCCAATGCCACTCATGTTCATCCCCACTTGTGGAGAGGGCAGGAGCCCCCACACCCACCAGGAACGAGGACCCGGCAAGGAGATCCCGGCGAGGAGCACGCTGCATCCGAGCGGCAGCCGGCCATCCCCGCCTGCAGACACCAGCTGATGCTGCATCTTGCCCTGCCTGGGCACCCCATCGCCTCCCTGGCACCCTTGGCCCCCCATCTTCCCTTTAAAGCCGCACGCGCCGACATCCACCTTTTCAAAATGTCGGGCGCGATGCGGCACGGAAACGAGGCTGAGACGCCTCTACGTTGCTAGGCAACGCGTATTTGTATTTGTACTTAAATACAAACATCTGCCGGCAGGCGGAAGAGCCGGCGGCCATCTGAAGGCCTCTTAAGGCCATTCGACCCTGTTTGCCCCTATTCGCCGCTTTGCAGAGCGAAGTCCCTTGCTAAGGCGGAGGAATAGTGTTCTTCCCGCTATCGGCGGTCACCACCCGTGCCCTATGACTATGACGAATGCCGGCACTCCCACAAAGGCTGCCCAACAAGGCAGCCCTGTCTTGAGCCTTTCCAGAGCCAAAGGAGCCTGGGGCCCAGTACTCTGCCCTCCACTCAGCCCCAGGTAAGCACACCCTCCAGAGTGCTCTACACAAAACTAACGCACAAAGCTGCAGACCATAACAATGAACAGTGCATAGACTACTATAACCTACGCTGTTCTATATTGATCTCTGCCACTCTATTGACTCTATCGCTTATCTGCGCACTTAGCCTGCTTAGTAAATACTTGTACCAACACTGTATTACCTATGCACACCGCCATGTTACTGCTGATACAATGTTTCACCCAGCTGCACACTAGCCCTCTGCATTCCTAGTGCACTGAGATTAGGTATACCCAGATTGTACATGTATTTTAGCCTAATTTCTGAATTTCAAAACTAGGTATACCTTGCCTGCAATCCCTCGTAGGAGCCTAACAACCACTCTGATTATGTTGTGCCTCATGGTCGCTTACAAACTACGCATTCTATGTCACACTGTGATTCTTGAATATCATGGCCTATCTTACTTGGTAAACCCTGACCAACTAGCCACCTGCTATCTACACTATCCTACTCTAGCCAGATATCCTAGCGAAGCAAGGGAAGTTAATGGTACCAGTTAACCATACTAACTAGCATGTGTTGAAACCTGACCTCCTTGACCCTCATAACTAGTCGCTTTCAGACCTTATCGTAATTGTGTTGTGCCTTATGGTCGCTTTCTGACCTTATTGTAATTGTGTTGTGCCTTATGGTCGCTTTCAGACCTTTATTGCAACTGTGTTGTGCCTTATGGTCGCTTTCAGACCTTTATTGCAACTGTGTTGTGCCTTATGGTCGCTTTCAGACCTTTATTGCAATTGTGTTGTGCCTTATGGTCGCTTTCAGACCTTATTGTAATTGTGCCTTATAGTACATTGTGCTTCACTATTTTCAACAATGCATTGTGCCCCGACCACTTACCTACAATGCCCATTACCAGACCCCATCACATATAAGCCGGTCGATATGCCACGGCCACATCTGGCCCTTCACTTACTGTACACCACCCTGTACACCATCTTGGCCTTAACCACCTCTCAACCTGGTCCCACTATGGCTATACAACATAATCTGGCGACCACCACTTCTACCACCCTACGGCACTCACCCCTATCCTACAATACGACAGCTCCAAACCCATATCTCAATGAGCCAGCTCTGTGGCTACAACACTTCGCCTCCAAACCCATCCCTATCCAACCGTGCCATACACGCATCAGTAATGCGAGGCTTGGCTCTCGCCTACATTACACCTCAAGAACACATTCTACACCACAGCAATGCATCATCACATCATTCCTGCCTGATACCAATAGGCCTAAACCCACAGCAGACGAACCCTCATCGCCAGGCCTATCCAGCTGTTTAACCCCAAGGATACGTAGCAAACCATGCGTCACCTCAGTTCGTAACCTAAGACTAGCAACCAGATGTCACCACTGGTCCTATCACGTGAACATAGACAATAGGGACAATCCTGTTAACTCCATCAAGAATAATACCTCTACCCTAGCAGCCCCTTCAATGGCAGAGGCCCCCCCAGCCAACACCCCCAATACCCAAGCTAAACTCAAAGGTGCGCTCATCAACGCCCGCTCTGTCCCCGCTCACGCACTAGACATCGCAGACTTCATTGTGACCAAAAACCTTGATTTTCTGGCAATCACAGAAACCTGGTTACATGCGGCTTCAGGTCCTGCCTTGACCCTTGCCATCCCCGACAACTACTCTATCATTAGGTGCGACAGGGACACTAATCAAACCAAGGGGGGAGGATTAGCATTCATATTCAAGAACTCTCTTAATCTGAGAGCTGTGAACACCTACCAGTTGCCCTCCGCCGAACTACTCTCAATTAAACTCCCAATCTCACCCAACCATACCGCTTCAGTGCACCTCATCTACCGGCCACCCGGTCCCATTTCCACGTTCGTAGAGGACATCTCTGCCATTTTAGCAGCTAGCATCAAGCCTAAGTCCCAAATCATTATACTTGGAGACCTCAATTTGGGCTACCTGGATACGAACGATACCAAAGCCTGTGACCTAGCAAGTGTCCTCTCTGACTTTGGCCTCACCCAACATGTCAATGAACCGACTCATATCAAGGGACGCACACTAGATTGGGTTTCAGACTTGAATTGCACATTAAATATAATCTCAGTGTCACGTTGTGCATGGTCCGACCATCATAAAATAACATTCTCTATCAACTCCTGCCAACCCATAGACAAACCCTGCACCGCGCCACCTACCTTCACTCGCAACAAGAAGGACATCACTATTGAGAAGCTACTCCCACTCATCCTCCCTTTATTGAACTCGGTTTCTTCCACCTGCACCGACCCACTGTCCTTGTGGACACCTACAACCGAGCGATGTTAAAAGCCCTTGATTCCATTGCCCCTATCAAACAGCGCAAAGAAAAACCGCGCAACCACCTTAACTCGTGGTTCACCCCACGCCTACGAGAACTGCGCAAAGATAAACGTAAAGCAGAGTCTCTCTGGAGATGTTCCCCTTCACCAGTAAACAAAATTAACCTCCTATCCATCACCCACACGTACAAGGAAGCCATACTAGCGGCTAAAAAAGAAGTGTACAACAACAGGATCATACAAGCACAATCCAACACTAAGGAACTCTTTAAAATTCTCAAGGAACTAGAGTCCCCAGTTGCTCCTCTCGACAAGTTGTACCCCCAACGTTGACTGGTGTGCTAACATACAAAAAGCATTACTAAACAAAATCACTACACTCCAAGCTAAAATCAATGCCAAAAAAACCCATCTCATAGACTCAGTAGGTAATCCCCAATCCTACAATATCCCATCACCTAAACACTCCTTCCAACCTTTCAGCTTCTCACCCCTCACCATCAAGGAAGTGGAAAACATCATTATGAAGTTAAAACCATCCAATTGCCAAGGTGACGCCTGCCCGGCTCCAATCGTAAAGGAAGCAGCACACGACCTTGCCCTTTTCATCACCTCCTTCATCAACTCTTCCTTTAAATCTGGCATAGTACCTAACAACCTCAAGGATGCTTGGGTAATCCCCTTGATCAAAAAACCTAACCTAGACCCTAGCAATCCCTCCAACTATAGGCCCCTCACCACGGTGCCCTACCTCCTCAAAATCTTGGACCGCGCTGCGTATCTACAAATTCAAGATTACCTCGATACCAACAACCTATTAGGCCTCAGAAAATCGGGCTTCCGCCCGAGACACGGCACTGAGACAGCTCTGATAGATCTAAAAACCCAAATTGAGGACATGAAAGACAAGGGTAAACAAGCGCTTCTACTCCTACTGGATCTCTCTGCGGCCTTCGACTTGGTTGATCACCAAATCTTTTGCCAGCACCTCAAAATTGCCGCCCACTTCTCTGATGCAGCCACCTCATGGATCAGTTCATTCCTTGCAAACAGGTCCATGAGGGTCTTCTCACCACTCGCCGCCGCGGACCCAGCTCACGTCCCCTGTGGAGTCCCTCAAGGCTCATGCGTATCACCTACGCTCTATGACGTATTTACGAAACCACTCTTTGATATTCTTGACTATCTGGGTGTCACCTACACAAATTATGCGGACGACACCCAGATACTCATCCCTATCATTGGGGATTATGTAACGGACACCAAAGCGCTTAATGCAGTCTACACTGCCATCCAGGCGTGGATGGCCCACCACGGGCTTTGCCTAAACGACGAGAAAACTGAGCTACTCATCCTAGGTTCTCAGCCCAAACTCGCAAAACTCGACAGTAAATATGAGGCCTTTAACATTGATGGTAACACTATCAAGGTTACTAATGTCACTAAAACCCTCGGTATTTACCTAGATTCCACCCTTTCACTCAACAGACAAACCAACTCAGTAGTCTCAGCATCCGCGTATACGTGTAAACTGATCACAGCTTGCCGTCCCTTCTTAACAACGGACAACTGCCTTATTCTCGCCAGAACCCTCATCTTATCAAAAATTGACTACTGCAACGCCCTTTACCTCGGTACAAGCCAAAGAAACATTGATAAACTACAGGTAACCCAGAATAACGCCATCAGGGCTGCCCTAAACATACCCAGGCGCGCCAACATCTCTTCCACCAGACGTAACATACATTGGCTCCCCGTTGCACGGCGCATCGCCCTCAAAACACTTGTTCTTAGCCACAAAGCACAGAATAACGCTGCACCGGCATACCTATCAGCGCGCTTTAGCCAACACACAGCCTCCAGACCTTTAAGATCTGCACAAGCGCACACACTTATCATCCCCAGTTTCAAACTTCAAACTGCCAGAGGCTCGAGCTTCCCAGTCCTTGCTGCAAAGCTCTGGAATTCCTTACCCATTGAACTCAGGAATGTCCCTTCCCTCCAATCCTTCAAAAGTAAAACAAAACACTGGCTCCATGAGCAAGACGCTATGGCGGCCAGTCCTATGTAACACTGGCTGCATGCTGCACCTCCCGGCTACCTTGTATATAATGCATCTGTATATTACCCCTGTAAATGTTGTACATAATTTATATATGTTTATGTATATGTAAGTGTAACCTCTAACTACCTGCTGTAACACTTTCTTGTAACCACCTTTCTAAACATGTGCCCTGATGCCCGTGGGCAGGCTGCGCAATACAAATAAACAAATACAAATACAATGTACAACTGTCATGTGTATATGTGTCCATTGTACAGTGCCCTGATGCCTGTGTTTTATTTCTCCCTGTCTGCAGCGTCAACTGATGAAGAGGGCGGAGAAGGTGCTGTGGAGCACAGCGGCGGGGATCCCACCGCCAGCCGGAGACGCAAGGCCCGGCTCCCCTCCCATGTTGTGATCTCGTCGGGGAGTGAGGAGTCTGGTGCCGCGTCCCAGGTTGCAGCTGCCGGGGGGAGGTCCAAGAGGCGGAGGTTGGAGTTGGACTCCTTGGCAGCAGAAGGGGCAGCTGGGACCCCACAGGGCCCAACGGGGGAAGATGGCACAGAGTCATCCAGGTTGGTGGGGGGTTTGGTGGAGGAAGAGGCCGTGCAAGCAACAGAGTCGGGGTCTGGAGGTGGGGATCCCACTGGTGCTAGTGGTGCAGTGCAGGGCCAGGGACAGGAGGCAGCACAGGCCGCCGCGGAGGTGCCTGTGTGCAATCCTGTCCCTGATCCTGTCCCTGCATCATCTTGCACCAGCAGGGATGCCTACGTCCAGACCCGTTTTCAGGCAGGGGATGAGCTCACGACAACTGGCCTTCCTCTGCCTGCGGACGTGGCTATCTGGGTCCGGTTGAGCCTGTCTTGACTGGTGTGGCGTTGCGTCAATGGGCCATGCGAGGTGACCTGCAGTCTTTTCATGAGGAGACTGCACGTCATCTTGAATGGCTCATTGACCGTGTCGGCCTACTGGGACAGGTCACCCAGGCCGGATTCCTCCGTTTGATGGGGCTTGCTGCGACCCCCTCCTCAACTGAACCCACTATGCGCCAGTCGTCCTCCGTGCCATCTTCCCACCCATCAGTCACCTGGGTGCCCTGTGGAGCTGCCTCTGACGGTGCAGCCAGGCTGGTGGAGGAGGCATCCCTGCCACAGTCGGGAGTCGGACGTCCAGCAGGGGTGGCCACATCAATGACTGCATCGCAGCCAGCGGAGGATGTGCAGGCAGCAGGAGGCAGTGCATGGGCAGAGGCACAGCAGCAGCAGCAACGTGGTGGGAGCCATGAAGGCTCGGGGCCTTCAACATCGGAGGGGCAGGCATCGGCCGGAGGGCAGGAGGACCCAGGACAGAAAGTGTCTTCCGTGTGGCAGCGATTGGGCCACGCCATAGATGCGGAGCGGCAGCGGGCGGAAGAGGCATGGCTCACGATGGTCAGGGCGGAGAACTCCATGCGGAGGGCCCTGAGGCGGGCCGAGTGCCTCGAGGCAATCCGCAGGGGGTTGGAGGGGGACACCTAGACGGCCCTGCGAACCCTCTGGGCCATGGAGGAGGACCGCCTCCGGGACATTGAGCAGGAGTTTGATGATGCCCTGGCCCGGGACATCCACAAGTGAGCCGTCAGACTAGCCCGCTGCCCTTGTACATAGTTATGTAGTTAGTGTTAGGTTTCCTTTGTTTTTGAATTTTTTTTGGACCTTTTGGACAATGGGCCACATTTTTGTATATAGTTTTTTTTTATTAGTTAGTGTTGTTAGATAGGTTTCATTTCTTTTGTTGGGATAATGGACCCTGGCTTGTTCATCTGTACACAGTTCACTGTTGAATTTTCTTTTTCTTTTACAATTTACCCATGGAGCAATGGCTTTCTATTATAATTTTCCATTGGATTTTCTTTTGTGGACTGTGACTTTGGACACAATTCCTTTGGATTATGATTTTTGGTTTGTTTTTTTTCACGGACATGCTTCTTTTCATTTTTTTACATTCCCATTTGTTTGTTTATTTTTGATTCAATTTATGTTTCCTTTAATACATATTTTTTTATCAAACTTCAATGTGTAGTATCATCTCATTGGTTTCATGCATATCATGATATGAGTTTTGAGATTCACTGACACCCATTGGGTGTATGTGAGGGACATGTGTTCGTTTCCAAACTTGCAATTGGTGTTCTATCATGTTATTGCCATTTCTAAGTGGGTGGATGCAATACTCGGGTGGGTGTTTTGTATTTGGAGGCTGACCATAGGGACCAGGGATCTAGATTGTGATGACATGTTGGCTGGGGAACATGAGTTGGGGCCTGCTGGCAGGAGCCCCACAGTGCTGGGGGTGGGGGTGCAGGGGAACATGAGTTGGACATGAGTGGGGGCCTGCTGGCAGGTGCCCCACAGTGCTAGGGGGGTGGGGGTGCAGGGGAACAAGAGTTGGACATGAGTGGGGGCCTGCTGGCAGGTGCCCCACAGTGCTGGGGGGCGGGGGTGCAGGGGAACATGAGTTGGACATGAGTGGGGGCCTGCTGGCAGGTGCCCCACAGTGCTGGGAGGTGGGGGTGCAGGGGAACATGAGTTGGACATGAGTCGGGGCCTGCTGGCAGGTGCCCCACAGTGCTGGGGGGTGGGGGTGCAGGGGAACATGAGTTGGACATGAGTCGGGGCCTGCTGGCAGGTGCCCCACAGTGCTGGGGGGTGGGGGTGCAGGGGAACATGAGTTGGACATGAGTTGGGGCCTGCTGGCAGGTGCCCCACAGTGCTGGGGGGCGGGGGTGCAGGGGAACATGAGTTGGAACATGAGTTGGACATGAGTGGGGGCCTGCTGGCAGGTGCCCCACAGTGCTGTGGGGTGGGGGTGCAGGGGAACAAGAGTTGGACATGAGTGGGGGCCTGCTGGCAGGTGCCCCACAGTGCTGGGAGGTGGGGGTGCAGGGGAACATGAGTTGGACATGAGTCGGGGCCTGCTGGCAGGTGCCCCACAGTGCTGGGGGGTGGGGGTGCAGGGGAACGTGAGTTGGACATGAGTCGGGGCCTGCTGGCAGGTGCCCCACAGTGCTGGGGGGTGGGGGTGGTGGGAGACATGAGTGGGGGCCTGGTGGAGGCAGCCCCTGCACTGCTGGGGGGTGGGGGTGATAGGGGACATGAGTGGGGGCCTGGTGGAGGCTGCCCCTGCACTGCTGGGGGGTGGGGGTGGTGGGAGACATGAGTGGGGGCCTGGTGGAGGCAGCCCCTGCACTGCTGGTGGGTGGGGGTGATAGGGGACATGAGTGGGGGCCTGGTGGAGGCAGCCCCTGCACTGCTGGGGGGTGGTGGTGATAGGGGACATGAGTGGGGGCCTGGTGGAGGCTGCCCCTGCACTGCTGGGGGGTGGGGGTGGTGGGAGACATGAGTGGGGGCCTGGTGGAGGCTGCCCCTGGTGGCTGGGGAGTGGGGGTGGTGGGAGACATGGGTGGGGGCCTGGTGGAGGCTGCCCCTGCACTGCTTGGGGGTGGCGTGGTGGGAGACATGAGTGGGGGCCTGGTGGAGGCTGCCCATGGTGGCTGGGGGGTGGGGGTGATAGGGGACATGAGTGTGGGCCTGGTGGAGGATGCCCCTGCACTGCTGGGGGGTGGGGGTGATGGGAGACATGGGTGGGGGCCTGGTGGAGGTCGCCCCTGGTGGCTGGGGGTTGGGGGTGGTGGGAGACATGGGTGGGGGCCTGGTGGAGGCTGCCCCTGGTGGCTGGGGGGTGGGAGTGATAGGGGACATGAGTGGGGACCTGGTGGAGGCTGCCCCTGCACTGCTGGGGGGTGGGGGTGATAGGGGACATGAGCGGGGGCCTGGTGGAGGCTGCCCCTGCACTGCTGGGGGGTGGGGGTGGTGGGAGACATGGGTGGGGGCCTGGTGGAGGCTGCCCCTGGTGGCTGGGGGGTGGGGGTGGTGGGAGACATGGGTGGGGGCCTGGTGGAGGCTGCCCCTGGTGGCTGGGGGATGGGGGTGATAGGGGACATGGGTGGGGGCCTGGTGGAGGCTGCCCCTGCACTGCTGGGGGTGGGGGTGGTGGGAGACATGGGTGGGGGCCTGGTGGAGGCTGCCCCTGGTGGCTGGGGGGTGGGGGTGATAGGGGACATGAGTGGGAGCCTGGTGGAGGCTGCCCCTGCACTGCTGGGGGGTGGGGGTGGTGGGAGACATGGGTGGGGGCCTGGTGGAGGCTACCCCTGGTGGCTGGGGGGTGGGGGTGATAGGGGACATGAGTGGGGGCCTGGTGGAGGCTGCCCCTGCACTTCTGGGGGGTGGGGGTGATAGGGGACATGGGTGGGGCCCTGGTGGAGGCTGCCCCTGCACTGCTGGGGGTGGGGTGGTGGGAGACATGGGTGGGGGCCTGGTGGAGGCTCCCCCTGGTGGCTGGAGGGGTGGGGGTGGTGGGAGACATGGGTGGGGGCCTGGTGGAGGCTGCCCCTGCACTGCTGGGGGGTGGGGGTGGTGGGAGACATGGGTGGGGGCCTGGTGGAGGCTGCCCCTGCACTGCTGGGGGTGCTGGGAGACATGAGTGGGGGCCTGGTGGAGGCTGCCCCTGGTGGCTGGGAGGTGGGGGTGGTGGGAGACATGGGTGGGGGCCTGGTGGAGGCCGCCCCTGCACTGCTGGGGGGTGGGGGTGGTGGGAGACATGGGTGGGGGCCTGGTGGAGGCTGCCCCTGGTGGCTGGGGGGTGGGGGTGATAGGGGACATGAGTGGGGGCCTGGTGGAGGCTGCCCCTGCACTGCTGGGGGGTGGGGGTGGTGGGAGACATGGGTGGGGGCCTGGTGGAGGCTGCCCCTGGTGGCTGGGGGGTGGGGTGGTGGGAGACATGGGTGGAGTCCTGGTGGAGGCTGCCCCTGCACTGCCGGGGGGTGGGGGTGGTGGGAGACATGGGTGGGGGCCTGGTGGAGGCTGCCCCTGCACTGCTGGGGGGTGGGGGTGGTGGGAGACATGGGTGGGAGGCTGGTGGAGGCTGCCCCTGCACTGCTGTGGGGTGGGGGTGGTGGGAGACATGGGTGGGTGCCTGGTGGAGGCTGCCCCTGCACTGCTGGGGGGTGGGGGTGATAGGGGACATGAGTGGCGGCCTGGTGGAGGCTGCCCCTGCACTGCTGGGGGTGGTGGTCGACATGGGTGGGGGCCTGGTGGAGGTTGACCCTGGTGGCTGGGGTGTGGGGGTGGTGGTCGACATGGGTGGGGGCCTGGTGGAGGCTGCCCCTGCACTGCTGGCGGGTGGGGGTGGTGGGAGACATGGGTGGGGGCTTGGTGGAGGCTGCCCCTGCACTGCTGGGGGGTGGGGGTGGTGGGAGACATGGGTGGGGGCCTGGTGGAGGCTGCCCCTGCACTGCTGGGGGTGGGGGTGGTGGGAGACATGGGTGGGGGCCTGGTGGAGGCTGCCCCTGGTGGCTGGGGGGTGGGGGTGGTGGTCGACATGGGTGGGGGCCTGATGGAGGCTGCCCCTGCACTGCTGGGGGGTGGGGGTGGTGGGAGACATGGGTGGGGGCCTGGTGGAGGCTGCCCCTGCACTGCTGGGGGGTGGGGGTGGTGGGAGACATGGGTGGGGGCCTAGTGGAGGCTGCCCCTGGTGGCTGGGAGTGCAGGGGGACATGGCCATGGTGGATGGGGTGCCTGCAGGACATCTGCAGGATAGGCCCCTGTGGTGTGGGCCACCTGCAGGGGCCGTGGAGGGTGTAGAGGGAACACCTGGGAGGACCCACAGGTGCAATTCACGTGTGGTGCTTCCCACACACCCCTGTAATACACATACCCTGATGGAATCGCGTGTGATACTTTCCGCGCACCCCTGAAATACACGTACCCTGCTGATTTTGCGTGTGATACTTCCCGTGCACCCCTGATATACACGTACCCTGCTGTTTTTGCGTGTGATACTTCCCGCGCACCCCTGCAATACACGTACCCTGATGGAATCGCATGTGATACTTCCCGCGCACCCCTGGAATACACATACCCTGCTGATGTCACGTGTGAAACTTCCCACGCACCCCGAAATACACGTAGCCAGGACATTCGCGTGTGGAACTTCCCGTGCACCCCTGATATACACGTACCCTGCTGATATCGCGTGTGAAACTTCCCACGCACCCCAAGATACACATAGCCAGGACATTCACGTGTGGAACTTCCAGCGCACCCCTGGAATACACGTACCCTTCTGATATCGCGTGTGAAACTTCCCGCGCACCCCGAAATACACGTAGCCAGGACATTTGCGTGTGGAACTTCCTGCGCACCCCTGATATACACGTACCCTGCTGAATTCACGTGCAAAACTTCCCGCGCACCCCTGATGTACATGTACCCTGATGGAATCGCGTGTGGAACTTCCAGTGCACCCCTGAAATACACGTACCCAGCTGAAATGACGTGAGGTACTTCCCATGCACCCCAGTGATACACGTAGCCCGCTTGCCGTGCTGGTACAGGGTTAGCGCAGCCCTTTGCACTGGATTGGGGATTTTGATGGCTTTTCCCTGCGCGAGAGGCGTTCTTGGGGGCGTAACTGGCGCTGCTGCAGGGTCGCTGCGCCACTCTGCGCCACGGCTTGTTTTGGAGCTGGAATCCATGAATACGCTGTGCGTGGAAATGGATTTTAGCGCACGCGGCTGGCGCAGGGATTCGCATGCGCACACTGTGCAGCAAGAGCGTGCGCCACTTGTGCGCTAAATTCTATGAATTACCCCCATGGTTTCCAAAGTATTACTTCTGTTTGGGTAGTATGTGTCTAATAAATTGTTTTTTAAAATGTCTTGAGTGTTGGGATCATGTTTGGCTATTGCTTCTATATCTTTGTATGTTTTTAGAACTCTTTTTCTAGATTTAGCTGGACCAAGACTTAGCCATACTATATTTTCAGATTTACCATACAATGCAGTACCAGTTAAACAATCAGCTGCTTCATATGATCCACATTCTCTATGGGAGAGCATTTTTATGCCCAAGCTGTATAATTTGTGAGACACTGTTTTATCTGATGACAGGTCATTCCAGAGGTCTTGGAGCTCTGTCGTTTCTGCTTTGGTTAAGTATGCTGTGACATATCATGCAACTGCAGTAGAATTGTCTGCAATGTACTGCACATCTATGTTTGCATTCGATAAGTGGGCAATGATTGCATTGTAATAATTGATATATTTTTCTTCTTTTCTTTTTATGTAATATGTATTTGTAGGTGACTTACCTTTAACACTATGTAACTGAAGACATGATGTTGTTCACTTGACCTGTATTTGTAACTGGTCTAGGGAAACCAAATCAGCATTTGGTGTAATATTTCCCTTTGTTTTTGTATTTGCGACGACAATATTTGCCACATTTATGTCTTTGAAATTGTAAAATTTGTGCATGAAGATCACTATTTGTGGATTCTGATGGAATTTCACAAGTGACATATTTTTCAATAAACTGTGAAACAGTGGCATCACTGTCTTGACCAAATTTAGGAGCATCTTTAATCCATAAAAGCATGTGGATATGTGGTGCTCCTCTGGCTTGGTATTCTTTTCTCCAAAAGAAGTGTTGCACTTCTCCAAGGGGAGGAACAGTTTTATTACACATAAAATGTTGCATAGCAATGAAGCGATGGTGAAAATATCTTGAAACATTACCAGGATCCAAAGAACAAAGTTCTCCTGGTGTTAGTATATCTATGTTTGTTTTGTTTTTATTTGATATGCGTAGGAAATCATGTAAATCTTCCCATGCATATTCTGCACAACTTAATGTAACAAACCAAGTGGGTGGACCAAGGTTTCTGATCATACAACGTACATCTCTGTGACGTCGAAACCAGTACTCTTTAGTACCACGCATATTTGCTAATAGATATGTAATATTTGATTGTAAAACCTCATCCTTTTGTTGCACTTTTTGTAATAATTGTGTAGCTGTCATATTTTGAAAGTGGGATCCTGATTTTAATATGTGTGCAATTCCGTAACATAAAGTTGCTATTTCACTAGAGTAGAGTAGGTGGAATATGTATTCCCAGATTTAGACAAAATGTGGATCTTCAGAATACATCCGTAATGAGCGGTATTCTGAAGCTGATATTTGAATAGGTCTATTATCATACCTTCCTCCTTTGCCAGTAGGAAAGAGTAGAGGAAAAGCATGTGCTTCTATACTTTTTTCCCATATGCTGATTGGTGATCCTTTTGTTTGACGCATTTGGTACGTTTCCAGTGCATCTTCTATGGTGTCATTAGAGTGCAAAGGATGAAGTATTTGATATTTTAGCAGGATCTAGTAGCTCAAATTGACCAGCTTCTTGTATTTCTTGAATTATTTCAGTTTTATCTTTCAAGTTTTCTTCAATATTAATTTCTTTGTAATATTCATTATTCTCTTTAAGATATTGTAAGGCTTGTCTAAATCTACCAGCTGTTGCCATATTTTTTTGTCTTTTGTAGGTACTCCATTTACTAAGATAATTAAAGATTGCTGCATTGGACGTTGCACTCCTAGAGTATGCACATTTTCTTTGAGATCTAATGGTAAATAAACTACTTTTCCACGAATGCCTTTTACCAATTCAGAGGGAGGTAATTTTTACTGTTTTTGGTTGAAGGCGTATTATTGCTTGAAATGGGTGTACTGTTTGAATTATGATGCTCTCATATAAATTAAGTTGTTGTAGGGGTTTTGGTAGTGGGTATAATTCCAAATTATTTGTGATAGCACGTGAAGGAGTTTGGTTGTTGGCAAGTTTTGTAGTGCAGTAACTGCAAAGTATTAAGGGGTCACTTATTTCATATTTGTTTTCTGCTACAAGGTAGAGAGCTAATTCAAACCATTTAGAATCTTCATTGCCTTCTATTTTATATGATAGGTCTACAGTTTTCGTGTTACGTTTATAAAAAGTTCTGCGGCAACATGCACATACATGGTTTGGTACTTCAGCTGATGTACTTTTAAATTTTAGTATTTCTTTTTTGTATGTGTTTAGCAAAAGGTTGCCATGTGTAGAATTGTTGCTAATTTGGTTTAAAGCTATTTCATTCTGTAAATGGCTTTCACTTCCAAAATATTTTTTCTGGATATAGTCAATTTCTTGAAGTAGGTCTTAGGCTGTACCATGTAGAAGAATGTTATTTAAATTTGCTAGTGCTAAAGCAGGACTTTTAGCATAGTACAGTTTATAGACTAGATTTCTTATAGTTGAATGATGTGTTGATATTCTTTTGATATCATGGAAGGTGGTTTTACAAGTAGGTCCTGTAATGCAGGCCAATGAATGTTTTGTAGTCCTGTGTATTTGCGCACTGGACAGGTATCCATATTTTGCAGTAGTTTAATTTTGATTTTGTCTTTGCTTTTTACATATTGATTGAGGAATTAGCGTAAAGACTTGAAAAATTGTTTAGGAATGTTACATATTGACGTGCATGGCCATTTGTACACTAGACGTTCTGATTCAGTTGAATGGAGGGGTAATTCTAAGTTTTCAGGGCATATTTTTGTAAGGAGTACTTCTTGTTCCATTATGGTAGTATTAACTTTTTCATAACCTCGACCACTGCTATGTATGGCAATTGTATATGTTTGCTTTTGTTTGTACGCTTCTTCATTAAAGTATGGTGCTGTGCTCGGAGTGTGACTCCATTCACCTCCGCAGATACTTAAGAAGTTCTTTCTCTTGACATTTCGTTTATTGAAAAGTCTTTTTTGTAATTTAGTTATTAGTTTTGTTAGTGGTTTCATTTTGTTTAACACTAAAATAAATAACTTTCTTTTGAGTAGAATTGCACTATCTATCAATGCTTCTAAAATTAATTTCCTACGATAGGTTTTAAGCATTGAACCTGATTTCTCTCCTGTTTTTATAAGATTTTGAAGGACTTTATGGCGGAACATTTTGGCTAAAATACTTTTCTTTGTATGCTTACTTTGCACTATATTAAAATTTAAAGAAGTAGTTTCATCTGTAGTGATAGCTGATTTTCTGTTAATTGTTTTTTGGTTTGTTTTACATTTTGATAGAGGAGGCAAAGTTTTTGTACTTGAAACTTCTTGTGATTCACTAAATGACTGTATTAGCTGTTTTGTTTCAACTTTTTTTACAAATTCTGCTAGAGATATGGATGCTTATGTTGGACACTTATTTTCATTTGCTCTACTTCTGCGTTGCTTTTTAGGGACTTGACTTTTGGTAGGCATTCTTTAGGGTCTGTTGAAAAAAATAAAGAAGGTATGGGTTGGGGTGTTCTGCAATGTATGTGTGCTGTGTGCATGAGTGTTTGAGTAAGATGATGTATGTAATGGTGTCTGATTGTGCATTGGGAACTACAACTAGTAGGGATGTGTATTCTTCAATTAATATGTTACTAAACTCAGGTTCAGATGACAGAAAAAAATAAGTTAGTGGTGCGAAGAAGTACAAATAGTAAATCTAATGTATACAATAAAAACAGTTGTTTGTTCTATAATATGAAAATTCTAGCGGTTGAGTTGGGTAATTTGTGTGTCCAAAAGTAGGAATTTGTGCGCCATTCTGGCTGTAAATCGCTGTTTAAGACATGGGGATTTTTGGACAGAATGGTGCACCAGTTCAATACTTATGATATGTTCTTAATGAACAAATTGTATTGCAATGAGTAACTGTAACAAACAAAATATCTTTAGTATGTCTTGTGAAATTCATAATGTACCACTGAATACCAACATTTCTGTAACTTAAACTGTTCTAGGTAATAGTGCCTTAATGTCAGGCTTAAATTAAAGTAATCAAATAAATAAATAAATGTAATTGTATAAGTATTATTTTTTGAGATTGGAACATAGAGTGTGCATGCATGCAATTTTGTTTCAATATATGTAGTCTATACATTTCATTTCAAAGATGGTAGTTTAACATGATTTGATAGTGTGTGTATAAAGAAAGTAAATAGTATAAAGGTTTATAAGTGATAGTTGATTTTAGGAAATTGGAAAAAAGACAGTAGATTCATTTTACAGATTACACAAGCTAAAAGTATGTTTGAAAATGTGTTCATTTACTGTACAGAAAATATGCATACCTGTAGTTTGTGTTCATGCATATGGATATGCTTGGAGCTGCAAGTAGAAATCTTGGAGACTTGTACGGTATTTCTTGTAGATTGTGCTTGCCAATGATATGACACTTGTACTCAGAGAGATTCACAGTACATTTGCATTGCTGATCTATGATGATGCAGTTAGATGTAGAGGTCTTGAATGTGATTGGTGCATGGTCATGTGATTTCTTAGCTACATCCAATGAAGGATTGGCACAGAGAGTGAAGTGGAAATGGTAGAAGGCTGTTCATGTTACAATATGACCGCGGACATGGTGGTAGTTCGCGGACAATGGGAGTTACATCCAGGGATTTTTGGGTTCAGAAGTCATGCAAATGAAAATGAGCACTGAAAGGGATTGGTCATGAAAGTTTAGTGGGTGTGTTGTGCCAGGAGAGAGTTTCTCAGATACTCTTTTTGCGGAGAGAACAACAGATAGCTATGGCTGTGTGTTTCAGAAAACAGATTGTTTGGATTTTGGGAGATTCGTGGATACATTGGTTGAAGGTGCATGCAGAAAGCTGTGGAGTAGCTGTAGATCTTGGATTTCCACATGTGGAAGTACACTGGCATGGAGTACGTGGAATGAAGTGGTTGGACTTGCTACCTCTCTGTGCTACCTTGGAAACAAAGCAACATCCAGACATAATTGTAATTCATTGTGGCGGGAACAGTTTAGGACATGTGTCTGGAATTTCCTTGCAATTTGCTATGAAAGAAGGATTTGGGAAAGTCATGGATGTGTTTCCTGATTCTCAAGTAATATTTTCACGGATTGCGCAGAGACAAATGTGGCTTCGTTCTTCTTCATATGGTCCACAAATGGAAAAAGCAAGGCGCAATTATAATAAGGCTGTTTGTGCATTTCTAAAAGATTTTGGCATGCCTTCTTTTCACAATGAAAATATTATGTGTCGTAGTACATACATTTTTTGCAGAGATGGAGTCCATCTTACTTATGCTGGCAATCAGATTTTTCTGAGAAATGTACAAAATGCATTGCAACCTTTTTTAGAAATACAGCATCCATTTTGAAGTAGGTGTTACGTATTTATAATTTTTGACATACAAACACCTCCCAAAGGCTCTTTTCAGAGCCACCACTTCCTCCCAAAGAAAAATGCAATGGTAACAATAGGGTAGCACCCCAATTTTTTTAATGTTCGCGAACTGTCCGCGGACTTTTAAGAAATACAAAGGGCCCTGCTTTATTTATCTTCACTTCTATTTTTTAACTGTGAAAGGCGGCTCTGAAAAGAGCCTTATTTTTTTTTGATTTTTGCAATTTTGTATTCTTTTTTGGTTTTTTAGACACGACACACTAGGAGAGGAGGGGAAAGGAGGGTAAAGGGGGGGACACCAACCACAGGGATAAGAAAGGGCGAGCTGAGAGAGGAAGATATAGAGTGGGTTTTATTTGGGTAGTGAGCAGGTCTTCTCGTGCTCTGAGACGATAGTCTCAAAAGCACTCCGAAGTCTGTGTCACAGTACATACATACAACTGTGACCCTCGAAAGGTAAGGGTCATCAGAATTCTGTATGGCCTGTGAGGCAGCTTGAGGAAGACGCTGTCCCACAGAGGTGGTCCTTGTGGTGACAGGATCAGAAACAGAGGATGAAGTAGAGGAAATCAACCTACTATGTTCTTCGCAAGGTACAACCTTGCGAATAGCCCCAGAGTCAAATGACCTCAGGTGTCGCTTCATGGTCGTGGTCCCAAAGCTGTACGAACCGTGCTTCCCGCGACTGAGTATCATTTTGCACTCATTGCAGATAACACGGTTTGCACAAGCCTTAGGACCATTCCCATAAATGGAAAATAACCACCACACCCAAGACTCACGTCTAGTGCGGGTAGTAGGGATTTCCTCTACCTCATTCTCGTCATCCTCTTCTTCCACCTCTGCATCCTCACTCCTGTTCCCCTCTTCAGGCCCTTGGGAAGGTGGTGGTGGAGAGGGTGGGGGTGCTGCTGAAGCAGGTGCAGCACCAGGTGGCAGTTCTGCAGCCAGGGATGCTATCTCGATGATGGAATCAGCAAGTTGCTGGAGAAATAGCTGTGCTCTGAAGAATAGCCAGAAATACAATGAGAATAAGCTCTAGGGCGTGGTCTTTTATACGGGTGCTTGTACGCGGTTCGCAGACATGCGCGCTGTCCACGGACAGATCGAACACAAAAAAGGGTTCAAAAAGTTTCAAAAGATTAGTAGAAACTCAGGTTTACTATGTGGGACTTGTGCCATGATGAGTTTTTATGGAAAAATATTGTGGATTACTCAAAAATGTACTTTTAAATTGTTTGGGGACAATAACAGTGTCTGCATTCAGAACACGCGATCAGCATGGGCGCGGTCACATGATCCCTTCGTGAACAGGTCAGCGAAGGAAGCTCCTGTCCGCAGGACACCAAATGCACGGACATTGGTTTGCGCATGCGCGTTGATGTTCTACGGACAGTGTTCGAGTCCTGAATTAATTAAAAGTGCGTCACACCTCAAACGAACATTTCTGGACATCGCGTATGTTCTAGAACAGTTTAAACTTGCTAGCGAACACTACGGACAGATATAGTGTTCTTTAGGACACTTCCATTTTCGTTTGATTATGAACTTTTCAGGACATCAATTGTGTTCTTAGAACATTTAACTTGCTAGCGAACATTACGGACAGGTATAGTGTTCTTTAGGACACCTCCATTTTCGTTTAATTACGAACATTTCAGGACACCAATTGGGTTCTTAGAACAGTTTCAACTTGCTAGCGAACAGTACGGACAGGTATAGTGTTCTTTAGGGCACCTCCATTTTCGTTTAATTATGAACATTTCAGGACACCGCTTGTGTTCTTAGAACAGTTTCAACTTGCTAGCGAACAGTACGGACAGGTATAGTGTTCTTTATGAGGACACCTCCATTTTCGTTTAATTACGAACATTTCAGGACACCAATTGGGTTCTTAGAACAGTTTCAACTTTCTAGCGAACAATACAGAGAGGTATAGTGTTCTTCAGGACACCTCCATTTTCGTTTATTTACGAACATTTCAGGACACCGCTTGTGTTCTTAGAACAGTTTCAACTTGGTAGCGAACAGTACGGACAGGTATAGTTTTCTTTATTGGGACACCTCCATTTTCGTTTAATTACGAACATTTCAGGACACCAATTGGGTTCTTAGAACAGTTTCAACTTGCTAGCGAACAATACAGACAGGTATAGTGTTCTTCAGGACACCTCCGTTTTCGTTTATTTACGAACATTTCAGAACACCTGCGCTGTCCGCAGACATCTACATTGTTTTTAAAAAAATAAAAAATGGGAAGTAATTACAACACAATATAAAAATTTGCTTTATTTCACATATATTGATAATTTATGACAGAGAGGTGAGGCAGAAACAGAAACAAAACGGGAGAATTAGGGGTTTCAACATGATTGATATCAGGTGAAGAAGGGATGGAAGTCTCATCAAAACGTTTTTGATTATGGAGAGGGTTTGGGGATAATTGACTGGGATATGGTGAGGGGGGACAAGTAGACGTGGGACAATGGTATGAGGTTTTTGTTTTAAAATGATCCTCAACAAAGGTTTTCAAATGATTAAAATTGCTCAATGATAAATCCATTTTTTCTTTTAAGCTGTCAAGCGTGTTTTCCATAACAGTTTCTTCAGACATATTTTCTATTTTGGTATGCTCTGTACAAAAAGAAATATATATGTTAAATATATATAAAAATAATAACACTTAAATGGTTTATATTGTAAAGTGTGTACCATTAGTTTCACTATTTCCTGACATTTCGTCATGTGGGAAGTGCTCCTCTAGCCATTCCAGAGTACTAGACATTTCTGTGAGAAAAAAAAATATATATAATTTTTTTTTATCTAATACAGAAAGTTTATAAAGATATGAGTAAAATGATGTACACTTACTATTTCAGGTAAGAAATGTTCAGAGTAGTCTGTAGGTCTGGTCTTGGTCTTAGTTGTGGAGTGTCTGTCAGGTAATTATGTTGGAAGCCTATTTATCTTCTCTTGGTATATTCCATTTTAGAATATATTGTATTTAAATGAATGGTTAGTGTGGTACATATATGGGTTACATTTCTTATGTATTACTACATATAATATGTATGTGTACTACTTTGTGAATTTTTTAAATGTGCTTATGTTGCAATATAACAATATGTAACTCTGCTGTACACATGATTATGCGCCCAGTTACCTGAGGGTTTGGTTGCGCTTTATAAATAAACAAACTAAACTAAACTAAACTAAACATGCCCCCCCAGACTTTTTAGGTAGTGGTACTGTTGTGCGAATATGTCTGCGGACATTAAAAAATGTTTGCGGACATTACATTCAGTAGAAGTGGTTCAGTATGTTCCATATTACATGTACATAAAGTCAAAGTTACTATTGTTAAGCTTTGCTACTAAAACCCTATGAAATTCAGTGAAAAAACTTTGTTAAAGGGACGTTATGGTTAAATTGTGCTACTAAAAACTTATGAAATTCAGTGAAAAAAACTTTGTTAAAGGGACGTTATTGTTAAGTTGTGCTACTAAAAACCTATGAAATTCAGTGAAAAAACTTCGTTAAAGGGACGTTATGGTTAAGTTGTGCTACTAAAAACCTATGAAATTCAGTCAAAAAACTTTGTTAAAGGGACGTTATGGTTCCAAGTAAAACCGAAAAACCCTTGAAATTCGCCAGTTATGGTAAGCTAAGCAACCATAACTCGCGCCACCACCGTGCACTGCTAAGCCTAACACCCAGGACATCAAAGATGACATCATAAATGTCATTGATGACATCACTGATGACATCACATGTGCATTTACCTTTCATGAAAAGTCTGTACAAGGGTTTCTTATTGTAATTTTAATTAAAAAAGTGTCAAGGATTATTGGAATAAATATCAAGTGCTAATTCGTCCATCCAGTATACTAAGGTGCTCATGTAGAAACATAGGCATTGTGTGCAGCATACATGATGGAGGTGCAATATTCATAAACTTGCCATGTTGAATAGTGAAATAACTGTTTTCTTATTAGACTTTTGGATACTGTGAAACGTGATAAGTAGATAAAAAAAACCCCACTTACTACATAATTGCATTATTATAGACAAAACACAAAGAGACAACACCACATACAAATATGAGTATATACAAGGAAATTGAAGTAAGAAAAAAACACCAGTAGTAGCAAAAAGTGTTCATAACTGATTACCTTTATGCAGAGAAATGATTGCTCTGTTTCAAACCTGCTACTTACCCTATGTAAATATATATATATATATATATATATATATATATCACATGATGTGCCTGGACTCTAAGGAAAGTAGTGTGAATGCAAGATACAAAAATAGGAACATATACAGGGAAAGTACAGTAATACAAATCAGAACTATCAGAAAGTGCTGACAACTCTACTGATTATTTTAATGCACAGAAAGGATTGCCGTCTTTCAAGCTTGTGTCTTCCCCTATGTATATGTTTCATATGATATGACTGGACCCTAAGGGAATTAATGTAAGAACATACTTGAAGGATAAGTCTACAAATATACTACTACCTTTTCCAATTTTAATTCCTGACTGTTACTGAAGAAAACCATGTGGCCTAGATATGTCAGTAAAGGAAAAAAGGGGGAGCCTGACATGTGATGTCATCAGTGATGTCATCAATGACATTTTTGATGTCATCTTTGATGTCCTGTGTGTTAGGCTTAGCAGTGCACGGTGGTGGCGCGAGTTATGGTTGCTTAGCTTACCATAACTGGCAAATTTCAAGGGTTTTTCGGTTTTACTTGGAACCATAATGTCCCTTTAACAAAGTTTTTTCACTGAATATATATATATATATATATATGGTCAATTGTGAAAAGGTCAATTGTGACCCTTTAAATTCGAACAATTGTAAACAAACAGTTTGGGTAATACTGTTATAATATCAAGATGAAGCTGAACAAATGAACGTTTATTTCTACACCTGTAAAAAAACCAAAATAATAATATTTCTCTCTGACCCAAAACATTTGTTTTACTTTTGAATGTGGAACATGTCCCAGTCGTTAAAATTCTCTCTCCATGACCACTACTTTGGATTGTCCCACCATCTTATAGGGTCTCCTTCCAAGTTAACTTAGTGCCCCATGTCTCTGTTCCACCCTTTTCAGGCTCCTTTTCACTACCTGACTCCACTATGTTAGTCTATTCACATGTTCTCATAGGTTCTCTCCTTGATCCTTCATCTTACCCATTTTACCCCATCCTTCCATTCAGGGTCTTCCCCATCCTTTTCCCTCCCCAGATGAAGGACACTGACTCTGATCTTAAATCTCACTCTTGATCTTTATTAAAAGAAAGGTGAAAATTCCTAACTTTCCCTGAACTACAGGCATTCCCTATGTAATGAATCTGATGGTGCCATCATTTCCTGACTCTGGAGGCAGCTATATGAGAGAAGATCACAATGTGAGGAGTGCGGGGGTGGGTGGGTAGGGGGGAAACCACAAGGGAGTGACATGACCACATTGGACGAGACAGGGTGTCCCCCATTTTCATTTGAGAAAACCCCATCCATTCCACGTGCCTTAATGGCATATTGTCATACCTCCCCTGACCCACCTAGGAAGGTTGCTGAAAACACTTCCCCATACTCTGTACACAAGTCATCAAAACCTGGCATGCCTTTCAAAACTACTTTTTCTGACTTTTCATACAAGTCAAGAACTGACTTCCTTTTTCCTAAATGTGAAATTACTGGGACAAAGAAGATGAACTGAATAATGAAGATCAATTGAGGCCAAGAGCACAAGTTGCACTCTAGTTTTTGCAGGAAAAGGTAAGTTGATGGGAGATTTAAACTGGCAGACCAGCTGACAGAAAGATGCTGGTTGTAGAACTCTAGTCCTCTCTGTGTCGACCGAGGCAGTCTGGGGCTGGTGCGAGGTTCGTTGAGCCAACCGGCTCACCAAAGGAACCAAGAGGAGCTGACTGCAACGAATGGTACGCTGCGAGGATGCCAAAATCAGATGCAAAACCTCAGAGCATTTGCAGATACCCAAAGGCAGCCTTCACACCGCTGGAGCCCGGAGAGATGCCAAATGGAAGAGAGAGAGCCGCGAGAGGTGCAGAAGCCACGAAGCAGAGGCAACAAGAAGGAATGAGCTGCAGCTTGTCACAGGAGAGCATATACAAGCCATCAAGAGTTGGTGAGTCCACCTAAGGTAAACAAGGACACCAGGGCATATTTGCAACTATCCCAAAAGCAAATCACATTGAATGAAGCGTATGAGAAAGAGCGAGCTTGTGAATATAGCAAGATATAGAATGAAGGAAATATAGGAGACTGTCACGTTTGGAAGTGTATGCCGTATGCCTATAAGAAAAGCTCTGGCAGGATAGTATACCAGGCAGAGACAAGACAGAAAATAATACACATAAGAGATTATCGAGTTTGTAAATGTGTATGCAGTGCACATATGAAAAAGCACTGGCAGAAGAACATACCAGACAGATTCAAGTCATAGGAATATACATACGAGAACAGCTCTGGCAGGAGAATATATGAGGCAGATTAAAAGCTGCAAGAATATACATATAAGGAAAGCACTGGAAGAAGAGTATACCAGGCAGGCTCAAGTCACAAGAGAAAAGTCCTGACAAGAGAGTATACCAGGCATATTCAGGTTATAAGAGGAAAGCCCTTGCAGGGGAGTGTACCAAGCAGATTCAAGTTATAATTGAAAAGCCATGGCAGGAGATTATACCTGTCAGATTCAAGTCACAAGAGCATACATATGTGAAAAGCCCGGGCAGATGCAAGTTGCCAGTGTGTTCATATAGGAATACCTTGGCAGGAGAGTATACCAGGCAGATGCAAGCTGCAAAGGCATTCATACAAGAACGTCCTGTTGAGGAAGCATACCAGGCAAGGTCAAGTTGAAGTGTGTAAAAAATACATCAGCTAAGGAAGTCCTGGTTGGGATGCAGCAGGCCTGGCAAAAGGCTTAGTTAAAATATACCCAAGAAGAGCGCAAACCTGGGAGGAGAGTAGACAGATATCCTACAAAGATACAAACTAACAGCCAGGTTGTTTTATATACCAATTGTGTTGTTGATCAAGAGAAACCTAAGTAACTGATATTCATGAATGTATAAGATAGAGTGAAAAGAAATTCAGGGGAAGGGAACCCCCTTTTGCAACAAAGAACTTCTATCCTTCTGGAAAAAAATTTGTTGGAGTTACACATTTTTTGGGGATCATTTATGCACTACTCAAGGCCAAAGACATTACCCTTTTCACCTTAGAATTAATTTTGTTACAATATGAGGGCCAGAATAGGACTTTGGGCACAGATATTTTGCTTTGGACATCTTGACACTGGAAAGACCCTTAGTTTTAGGTTAGGTAGGGAAATACCTTTTATAGTAGGGACAGAGAGGCATTTTCCAACCTCGTTTTCATTTGTAATAAAGGTTTATGGCCAAAAGCATAAGTTATTGTCTCTGTGTCTCATTCCTGGTTCCTCACAACCACCTAAAAAACTAACTAAGGTGCTTGTTAGTTGTCAGTGAGTCCAGAAGGAATATCAGTTCACTGTCCAAACTAACCTATTGTAACCCTACCACTATTTGGAACAACTGAAAAACTACTAGAGAATTATTCCCTTCTTCTGTGAGCTGGTTCTTCACCAGTTTCAGTTGTGAGGGGTCAGAAATGCGAGCCAGGCAACTTGATAAAGGTTTTTCACAAGAAGCCATTTTATTAACTTAAAGGGGTGTGATAAACGCCTCCCTTTCCCTTTCCCTAACCTAATGTGGGTTTCCCTGTCTATGAAACTAAGACTAAAGAAACACACTCTAATACAAGAAGCTATCTGTCCCTAACACTTATATATACAACAAAAACATTTCATGTATTTATATGGCAGTTCAGATTCAACAAAATAATTATTAGAACCAAATATTTTTGTAACCAGGGTCGGATCCCCGTCCCCATGATCAAGTTAAAATTTCCAAATAAAAGTGCCAATGGATACAGTTCACTCCAATAATCAGGTTCTACTTCAAAAGGCAACACACAAAGGTCTCTCCCAATAGACAAGTTCTGTTTCTAACACAAAGTTCCTTCTTTACTTCTGGAGGGTTTCACTTGGCATTGTGATTGTGTCTTATAATCAAACAAGGTTCATCACAAAGTTGCCACAAGGTTTTATTTATCAAACCAAAAGTCTTTGATCCTCATTACGAGTTTGGCGGTAAGTGGTAAAATTGGCGATAACACGGTTACCAGCAACTTTACCACTACGTCAAATTACAAGTGACCCAAAAATCGGATGTAATTCCACCAGCGGAATTACCTCTGGCAGAATCACATCCAGCAGTAAATCCAACAAAAATCAGCAGAAACAGCGCCAGGGCTAATTCTGCCGAAGGAATCACTGCCAAATAACAAAAACCCTTTGCTGCAAGATTGCAAGTACAAAAACAGTGAATTACCTCCAAAAGAGTCAGAGATAATTCCTCCAAAAACACAGGACAATTACCTCCCCCCAAAATGTTGGAGGTAAAAACATACAGGTATCAAAATGAAGGCCCAGGTGCACCTTATCCACTCGGGTGGAATATAAAAGGCCCACATCGACCCCCAACACACATCCTAGCAACATGCAGCCACAAGCAGAGGTAGATTATGGGCTCCACATCCTGCTACTCTACGTAGAGCTACAGCAGCATGCTGGGCCACAGCAGGTAAGGAGACAGGCGCAACCAAGGCGTAGGAGACGCATGCTGCGGAGGGCAACGATACCACGTGTCCGACCACCCCATGGACACTCACTGACAGCTAATTAGCCACCTTAAACAGACTGGATCATCAAACCATTGCCGACCTGCTCACCCTAACACAGGCACAAATGCAGAGTGCCATTTCCATCAAGACAGCCACCCCCCCCTGCTGAAGCTGGTGGCAGTCCTACTTTTTTGTGGCACAGGTGCCTTCCAGCCACAGTAGGGACACTGCATGGCATGTCCCAGCCCACATTCTTTAAGGTGCTGGACCAATTCCTGGATGCCATAATGAGGCACGCACATCTGCACATCTCCATGCCTAACACCCAGGCACAGGTGCATGCAGCCAAGGCAAGGTTCTACCGCATTGTCCATTTCCCCAATATCATTACGGCATTCGATTGCAGGCATACCGCAACCAGAATCACTCGATAAATGTGCAGGTGACCTGCAAGCAATGCCGACCTCACCATCAGCTGCTGTGCCCGATATCCTGGGGCCACACATGATTATCTGATACTGCGAAACAGAACCCTACCTGCATACATGGAGAGGCACAGAGGACAGCACACCTGGCTTGTGGGCAGGTAGCACTCAGACCTGACTGCCAAAAGCACTGACACACACCTGGGGCACATAAGCAGTAGCGAAGTGAATGTACCACAAGTCCCATGATGCAACAACAATTCACAGAATAGGCCAGGCACCATAACTGACTCACCCCAGGACACAGACATGAAACATGCAATGACACAAGGAATCCAGCCATGCTAGGCAGCACCACGCAATTAGGCCAAGGTACAACCCGTGTAAGCATTGGCATGTACCACGGCCCTCACATCACCATGTCTCACACAGCCCATTCATGTTTTGCAGGTGACACTGGATACCTGCAGTTAGCATGGCTAATGACCCCCTGTGAGAAACCCTGCTACACCACAGGAGATATCCTATAATGAGGCGCAGAGGAAAACAAGAGCATGTATTGAGCAGACACTTTGGCTTCTGAAATAAAGGTTTCAGGTGCCTACATCATATAGGTGGTGCACTGATGTACAGCCCCCAAAAAGTATACAACATAGTGGTAGTCTGCACCATGCTGCACAACACGTGCATACAGAGGAATGTTGAAATGCCTGCAGATTAGGACAATGACCCCCTCTAGCTCTAATAAGGAAGAGGCTGGAGGAGGGAACAGGGCATTATAGCCCATACATGGGGAAGTAAGGGCGGGCCGGATGGTCCGCCAGGAACTCATGGATAATTATTTCTGTCTCCAGAGACATGACACCCATACATGCTATGTATGCATATGTCAAAATTGCATCTAATAAAACCGTCAAACTGATAAAGATTCAACACCAAGAACTGCTCCCATTAGTGTTTGCGCTTGTCCCCCTTGTCTGCAGACCTAGCAGCATTTGAGGCACGCTGTTGTGAGCGCCTGGGTGAGGTGCTTGCCATCAACCCCTCAATTGGGATAGCAGACTGTGAGCTGCCATGCACGCTCCCTGTAGATGGTCTATGCTGAGATGTATGGCTCTAGTTATGGTCTCATGTGATGAGGACATTTGTTCTGCCAGCTCCTGGATCCTCTGGCTTGTGAGGCACAGGCTGGCATTGCAAGTCACTGTGCTCCTGCAGAGACGGTCAATTGACTTAGACGACCATCTCGATGCCCCTGAATGCTGTCACACATGGCCTCAGCATGCCCCAAGTGTTCCTGAGCAGTGGTGTGTTTTTTTCCACCTGCCTCTGTTCCATGCGGTCCAGATGGTCCCAGGGGACCTGAAGTGTGGGAGCAGGCACTGGCCGTGGTGATTGGCCTTGGTCATGTTCTTCATGCTGCCCTTGATGGCGAGCATTCCTGGTCTGCTCGTCAGGTGAGTCATCTGCATAGCGCAGGGCACAGAGGGAATCACAGTGGGATGGTGGTGTGTGCAGTTGGGACAAATTGAGATGTGCGTTAACACATTGGTGATGAGGTGCTTGTCAAATCAACATTCACTGTCACTTGTACTTTGTCGTCACTATGTGTTGGGCCTCCTGGGGGGAGCTGACCTCATGCGTCGGCCGTAGTGTACATGGCATACATTGCGTCTGGATGGCCAGTTGTGGGTTGGCCAGCTTCATTTGGTGATGCATCTCTGGGATGTGCTTCTCTACAGGCTGTCCTGTCAAGTGGTATGTCAGGTATGTTGATGGCAGGTATCTGGTTGTGCAGTCAGGTGGGTGCAGTGCATTTATTTGTGTGTGGATCAAGTGGCCATGTTCTCAGATGTGTACTCCTCAATGTGTCTGTACATGGGCCATAGTAGCGGAAGGGCTAGTGGCTGCGGTGGAACTATCCACAGTTGTGCATCCACGGGCTGGGACAAGTTGCATAGTTGCATGGTGCCTATGTTGACTGTTCATGGTGTCATGTCAGGGGGGTCCTGTGGCCACTGATTGCTGTCATTGTGGCCTGGTGTATAACATGGATGGTGATTGCTTGCTGGGGGTCACGTTTCTTGCTTGCATGGCAGCGTGGGTGTTTGTGCATGCCTGCAGAGTTGTCCATTTATAGGTGGATATGTCACTGTGCTAGTCACCAGATTCAGCTTGGCTGCTGGCTCTTAGCTCTGCTGTGCCAACACCCTCGTTCCTGACCATGTGCAGTATCCCATTGACCAGCTCCTCCCATGGTGTCACTACCAAGGGTTCCACTGAGCCACCTCCAGTGCCAGCTGTCTCCCGCCAGTGGATGGAGATGAGGCTCCTGACCCTTGTCGTGAGGTGATTCCACCTCTTCTTCATGTCCTCAGCCTCATGTTGGATGTGCCATACGGCCACCACCTAGTCCCTGATTTCTGCCCATATATTGTGTTTGCACTGTTGGCTTGTCTTCCTGTGCGATGCTCCATACGGTTCCTCAGAGTGGGCAATACCGTGAGCTCCTGCTCTGTGAATTTGGGCTTCTGCTGCCTCATGTCGGGCACCCTGCCTTTGCCCTTTCCAGTGGACATGGTTGGCCTTAGCTAGTTGTCTGGATGGCACTCCTATTTCGAGATATTTGATGGATTGTGATTTCCAAAATGGCTGCTGTGGTGCTTCCTTTTATAGGCATGATGAATTTCCACGGGCGGAATTTCCGCCAATGAAAATTCCACTCACCGCCATGGCGGTAGTGGTAATTCCGCCAATGTTTGGCAGAATTAGGTCATACCACTGGTTGTTGGGCGGTAATTCCGCTGGGCAGAATTACCATTACCGCCATTGGTGTGTGCATGTGCACGCCAAGTTGTAATTCGGTGGAAACTCCGCTGGGACACACAGTGGTAATTCTAACTTCGCCACAGCAGAGTTACCACCGGAATACCACCAAACTCGCAATGAGACCCGCTCTCTTCCAATGAATATGTCAATATGATTTCTCTTCTCTTGAGAAAGACAAATATACACAACAATGTTTTCATCAGGATGGTTTTACCACAAATCATCAAAAACTTTAGTGGCCTTGCCACTTTCTTTCCACTCCAACCTTTCACCACAATGAAGTACTTCAATGCCTTCTTCCTGGTTTTCTAACCTGGAAGGACTACCACTAACCATCCCTTTCCTGGTGTATTCGCCTGCCCGGATGAATCTCCTAACACTACTACAAGTACTCTGCAGTGTGGTTTACTTCAAACACCAGTGAAGTCTTTGAGTTTCAATAACAGTAAAATTCACAACTTCTTCTATAAGGATACAACACCCATTGATGCTGTTGTTTCCACTGATTGATTAGCCACATGCAATGCTGGTTATACTCCTCTTCCTCTTGCCACTCTCCACAAGCAAGGCCACTTTCCTGCCACCTTTGGGTTTTCACTATCACACAAGGTAATTGGTTATATCTTTTTTTCAAGTTTCTCTCTCCAAGAAAGCTGTTTTCCCTTTTACTTCCAATTACCTTTCTTTGGGTTAGGCAATGCTGGTTGTTATCTGTCTGACATATTATCTCCTCTTTCTTCTTTACTTTGGCAATACTGGTTTTAGTTTTGGTGTAATATTGCCCCCTCTTTACTTTGCCAGTGGTGGTTACACTTTGAGTTCAATACTGCCTCCTCTTTCTTAGGGCAATAGTAATCGCAGCCTTTCTTAAATATCATTCTCTCTTTACTTGGGTAGTGATAGTTCTCGTCGCGTTTCGTCTTCACATACGTTTTGGGCCAAAAACACTTTCTTTCATTAGTTTGGTATTCAAAAGCTCTGAAAGCGATCAGCTGTTTACAATGAAGTGCCCCGGGTTCACCTGTCACAGGCCAACTCGCCTGTTTGCCCGCACGTCCGCGTATCCCGCTGCCACTTCAGTGTTCATCAGATTCAAAGCTTCTGACAGCTGTTGTTGCAGTCCAGTGACTCACTCCTTTCTGAACAGGAGCCCACATTGCTCCTTTCAGTCTCCGGGCTCCCCAGCCAGCCAAGCAATGCACAAGGTGCGCAGAGTGCTTCTCTCCCACGGGGTAACCTGCAACAGCAGCGCTTCCCGCAGCGAGACCTCCGCAACTCGGGCTTCTCCTTCTCACGACTCTCTCAGCACCATCAACCACTATAGACACAGCGCTGGTCCCGGCGTCCGCAGTTCTCTGCCCCTGCTGTATACACGGCCGCTGATAAATTCTTCTAATACTACTGCTGCTCTTGATCTGCACCTCAGGGGGATTTAAGTAATCAAAATTGCCGCTCAGGTGTAGGTTGTCGGGAACACTAGACTGCATACTGCAGTTCTGTGCCTCTGAGTCCCTCTTCCTTGTCCCAGTACCTATGGCATTATGGGACTTGAAGTCCACAATGTTCTTGAACTTCTTTTTATTGCATTTTTCAGTTTTAACTTTACCTAATTAACTCTATTTATAGAACATACCTCTTGGAGCCGATGGAGGGCAGAAGCTGATCTGCCGGGCTCCGGCCGAGACGCCGCTTCCTGATCCTTTTTCTCCGGTACAAGAGTGGTTGCAGCCAGCGGAAAAGCACGCATCGGTGGGGGAAGTGCTCCCCATTAGGAATTACTCGAGTGTTGGAATTTTCGGAGCCCCCGTGAGGAAGAGCGGGCTCCGGATTCCACCCTCCCCTCTGCCGCGCATTGATCCAAGATGGCGCCTGGCACAGCTTCACGCAGCCCCTGAACCAGCGTCCCCTGACGGAGCGCTTTGGGGATCGGCAACAAGGCCGACCCCTGTCTGACACTGGTTCGGAATCGACACAGGCCCCCAGGCCCCTGACTCCGTTACCCCTGGGCTGGCCCAATTTATGCAACGTCGACTACAACTAGAACCACGTGGATGGCATCACATAAAGAGAAACTCGCCACCTCTGAGAAGCAGCACCCCGCCCAAGGCCATCACCCGAACGAACTGATTCCAGCCGAAGCACTCGGGGGCCCTGAAACTCAAGGTGCGTGAGCCTACATAATACCCTTTGGTGGGCCCCTGACCACCACCGCACCCTTGGGCCGCCTGCACTTGGCTCCCCGACTCGGCTGCCCCGGGGCACGCACTTGCCCCTGCATGTTCGGCGATCTACGTCCAGCGGCTTCAAGATGGCCACCAAGAACAAGAGCAGGGCCGCTACCATGGACTCCTTTGTCTCGACCAAGGCGAAGACCTCCACCCAGTCCAGACCTAGCCTCTCCGAAAACACTCATCCGAACGAAGGGGAGGTCAACGACAGTCGCTCTCAAATATTGGATGCCATTGCCTCACTGAGAACCCACATTGACTCCAAGATTGATGAGTTCAAAATAGACATACAACTCATCCGCCAAGATGCCCGCAACTTGACGGAGAGGGTAACGACCGTCGAGAACTCCACGACGGAGCTGTCCGGAGCCACCACAACCCTGAAGTCCGAAGTCTCCGATCTAAAGAGGAGGGTCGCCTTCCTGGAGGAAAGGGCAGAGGAAGCCGAAGGACGGGCCAGACGGGGGAACATCAGGATCCTGGGTATCCCGGAGGGAACAGAGGGCCTAAACACCACATCCTATGTCGAAACCCTTCTGCTACAAGAGATCGGGGCCGGAAAACTAACCCAAGGCTTTGCGGTCGAAAGGGCACATAGATCCCTCCAGAGACGTCCTCCCCCCGGCTCGCATCCACGGCCAATAATAGCCAAAATATTGAATTTTCAAGATAGAGAAACCATCCTACGGCACTCCAGGGAAGCAGGTCCCATTGAAAGGGGGGACTCAAAAATTACTATTTACCCCGACTACACCCAGAAAGTGCAGAGGGAAAGGAACTCATTCGTCCCGATCAAGGCGAAGCTTCGCCAACTGGACATTAAATACAGGCTGCTGTACCCCGCGCGCCTGAGAGTTGTTTATAATGGGCGAGCGATATTTCTCGAAAACCCAGAGGCGGCCAATATGTGGCTAGAAGATGATAACCTAGCCGATGGCAAGGATCCTCCTCGGAATGATGATTAAGTCCCGAGTCTCCTCGCACCACCAGTAACCGGACCCCAGCAGGTAATCCAAACAACAGTTTAACTTACGGAAGCGGCCCTCGTACGGCCCTGCCGCCTCGCACCAACCCTACCCCCAGCAGAAAATCCAATTGGGCCAGTTCACCGCCCGACCCAGCTCACGCCCGATTCCCGGATGGGTTCAGACGGCTCGAGAGCGCCTGAGCACCGCGACAGTGTTGTAGTCGCTGGGCGCACCAGTTTGTGTTATGTTATTAGTTTAGTTGGTTTTGCAGTCTACGAATCATCAATGTTGGTAAAGTACAAGATGGTGGCAAGTTACGACACAAGACTTCATGAACCAGGGGCCCCCCGCCCGCAGAATGCCACCTGTGGTTCGTTGTGCCACCGGGCCAGCGGGCCAGAACTCCAAGACGAATTCAGAACACCGATCCGATGGCGTCGCAACTTGTTGTGATGACATGGAATGTGAGGGGAATGGCTTCATACCTCAGAAGGAACCGCGTACAGTCCTACCTCAGGAGGAAGCAGGTCTCGATTGCGCTATTACAAGAGACCCACCTTACAGCGGACTCCATGTCTAAGTTAACAGATCGATGGGATGGGACCACGAAGGGGTCTCCTTACTCCAAATATGCGAGAGGCGTACTGATATGGGTGAACCCGAATGTGCCTTTCCAGCTAGAAGGCTGGGATTCTGACAAGGAAGGGAGATATACATCAATGTGGGGCACCATAGAACAAACCCCAGTGTGCTTCATTAACACGTACTTTCCGCAGCATGGAATCCCGTCATACTTAAGCACGTTGAGTGCTAGACTGGCACAACACCGAGGCAGGACCTTCGTGTGGGGGGGAGACTTCAACTGCGTCATGGACTTAAGCAAGGACAGATCGCGCCCTCCTCCTCAGCCAAGCAATCCCGCATCCACCTCCTTGACGGAAACACTCGACCAGCTCAACCTGGTAGACATCTGGAGAGTGCAACATCCAGAGGCCAGAATTTACTCACACTACTCAGCTCCACATGGCGTCCACACAAGGATCGACTACTTGTTTGTTGATAAGGAACAATCTCCACTGGCCACATCCACTGAATATTTGGGGAGATCGATCTCCGACCACTCCCCGCTCGCCATGCATTGGCAGCTGCGTGGACCCAAACCTCCAATTCCCATGTGGAGGATGCCTGCAGCAGCATTGGATGATCCGGAGTTCAGAGAGGACCTTGCTGAGAAGCTGGAGGAATATGTCGAAATCAATAAGGGATCGGTGGCTACCTGGTCCACACTGTGGGAGGCCATGAAGGTGGTTACCAGGGGAGAAATCATTTCAAGAGCTGGCGGAACCCACAGACAACTACAGTCCTCTCTTGAGGCCCAGGAATTAGAGATCGCAAGACTAGAGTCCGCCCCTGACATTTCCCCAGAGTCCGAGAAGATCCTTAAAACAGCCCGTATAAAATGTCAGGAATCATGGGTCAGACTGGAGAAATTTGACTTCGCAACACATACCGCCAGATCCCACAGCGAGTCTGACAAACCCGGCAGATTGCTTGCCTGGCTCTGCAAGCGGGAACACCCTAAACACCTGCCAACGGAGATAAAGGACGAAAAAGGAGTAACATACAAGACGCAGATGGAGATCAACGAGACTTTTGCTAAGTTCTACTCCAAATTGTATGCCCACGAGTCCCAGGTGCCCGCCGCAGAATTAATCGAAACATTGGAGGAGATAGGCCTCCCTCAAATCTCCAGCGAGCAGAGGGAGGAACTGGACTCGGAAATCACTTCCGAAGATGTGACAGCGGCCATCAGATCGCTCGCTAATGGCAAAGCCCCCGGCAGTGATGGTCTCCCGCCCGAATTCTACAAGACCTACGAACCCATTCTCACCCCTATCCTGCATGAAGTTTATCAAGAAGCCTACACAAATGGCATCCTGCCCAACACCATGAAAGAGACCATAATTATTCCAATGCTCAAGCCGCACAAGTCACCCACCGATTGTGATTCTTATCGACCTTTGGCCATGCTGAATTACGACAGCAAGATCCTCACTTCTATATTAGCCAACAGACTCGCCAGAGTGGTAGGATCCATAATTCACGAAGATCAAAATGGATTCGTCCCAGGACGCAACACCACGGCCAACCTCAGGAGACTACAACACATCATGGCCGAAACCCACGACCGAGAGGAGGACCTGGCGATACTGTCACTTGATGCCATCAAGGCCTTCGACTCTATCTATTGGGAGTGGCTTGTGGAGGTTTTGAGGGGCTTCGGCTTTGGCGCGGGCTTCATCAGATGGATCCAGGTACTTTATAATTCGCCAATGGCAAGGGTTAAAACAGGCAGAATTGTCTCAGGATCCTGGGCAATACAAAGTGGCACGAGACAGGGGTGCCCACTCTCGCCCATGCTGTATATATTGGGCCTAGAACCAATAGCCATATACTTTCGCCAACAGTTTTTTGATGCGGGCATTAAGGTGGGTAATGTTTACAACATAATTTCATTATACGCGGATGATGTACTTCTCTACTTGAGGAACCCTGAGCTCAACGCACCCACAACGCTAGAAGTTGTCGACAATTATGCAAAGTACTCAGGGATACGATTCAGCAGACACAAATCAACTGCATTCCCCCTAGCTAGCCTGAGGGGCATTGCAGTAGACGACCTCCCGCCTATCGGAATACAGTGGCAACCTGACAAGTTCAGGTACCTGGGAATCAATGTGGGTCACACCCCGCTACTCACACACGAACATAACACTATAGCAGCAGTCACCGGCCTTCGGCGTTCAATCAAATTTTGGTCCAAACTACCACTGTCAATGGTGGGTAGGGCGGCGATTGCCAAAATGATAATCCTTCCTCGATTCCTGTACTTCTTTGCCAATATTTGCCACTACGTTCGCCCGCCTTTCTTCAAGACACTAGAGGCCATCATCAAGGACTTCTTGTGGGGTCCGCGCAGACACAAGCTCACACTGGCCACGCTGTCTCTCCCACATAAGGAAGGCGGAATAAAACTCCCAGACCTTCACCTTTACTCATTTGGCGGCCCAGCTCAGTCACATTATGAAGTGGCTGTCTGATGACACATCGGCCGAACTGGAACTACTCAGGCAATCTTCCACAAACTTAATCCCCAAAGAAACTCTATGGTTTCCCCCTCGGCTACCTCCCGGAGCACCGCTGATTGTCGAGCTGGGCAGGCAGATATGGGCCAGGGCCTGTCACATAAGGCAAGTGAAACATCCGTACTCACCGGATAACCCCATAATGGTGGATGTGTGCAAGTCGGAGGCGGAACTTCCCACTCCCAGGAGATGGGAGGAAGCAGGCATATATACATGGGGAGACATGTTCACTGATGGGGAATTCAGGGACTTCGAGTCGTTACAGAACATTGAAGGACTATCCAAGGGCCAGTTCCTCTGGTACCACAGGATCAAACAGATCGCTAAGAAGCAGTGGAACAGCTGGCCGGAAGAGCCCACCCCAGACCCACTGCTACAGGAAATGCACAACCTCTCAGATGGATGGAGACCAGTTTCCAGACTTTACAACAGACTCATAGACAAGCCTAACCCCAAAGGTCAGGCACTGAAGGCGAAATGGGAGGCAGATCTTGAATCACCACTTACTGACAAGGAATGGGAGAGAGCACTGATCTACCCCAAGAAAGTGTCCCGGAATTCCAGATTCGGACAAATACAGCTGAATGTCCTTTACCGTACATATATGACTCCCCACAGGATTGCCTCATTCAACCCGAAAATACCCCCGACGTGCCCATGGTGCGGAAATGACAAGGCAGACATGATCCACATGTTCTGGTCCTGCATCAAAGTGAAATCACTCTGGTTCAAAGCCAAACAATCCTGCGCAGAAGCTGGCATGGTAAGATACGACTGGACGCCCGGAGAGTGCCTACTAGGTATATATCCTAGACCGGGCAAATTTAAACATTTGGTGAAACTAATGGACATCTCATTCATTTTGGTCAAGAGAACAATAGCGATGGCCTGGAAGACTCCAGCGGGCCCCAGCCATGCTCGGTGGCTGAGCGAACTGGCGAGATGGACGACTGCTGAAACCAGGGCCTGGCAAGACGGAATCACAACCAGCGGAGAAGCCACAAGTGGAACCCTGGACTCCTGGAAAGCCCTCCTGAGTGACATGCGCTTCAAGGCAGACTATAAGCCTCCCTGAGGGACTGTAGCGTCCTACAACATCCGATTTTTCATACCGATACAGAGATGGAATTACCCGAATCTGTTCCCCTCGCTTCCTGTAACATCGGAACTATAATTTTTACTTGCCACCAAACATCTCATAATTAACGCTACATGTAGACTGCTGTTGTTTTGGTTGTTCTCACATTACTTTTTTTTTGTTGTATCGGTTCTTTATTACCACACTTGTAAGTTTGTAATGTTTCTCACTTTCTTGAAAAAACCAATAAAATACTTTACAAAAAAAAAAAAATAGAACATACCTCTGGATAAGTGTTTTAATTAATGGTTGGTTCTTAATTTCACAACTCAACCCAAAGGGGAAATCACATTTCTCAGATCCTTACATACTCTTTTCTTATGCTGACCATGAAGGTTTTCATTACTAACATTTTTGGTATCTTTGGAAAGGGCAGCACAACACCAATCCATTAGGTATTCTGGCATCATTGATCGCTCACCCGGCAACTAGCAGCCCCAGGGTTAGGATCAAGTAGTGACTGCCTTCCCCTGGCCACCTAGGAGAGGAGACTTTAGGCAGGGATTCTGTGACGACTCCACAGGATTCATCACACAGTTCAATAGGATATTTAAAATATTTCTCAGTAACATATTAATTAAACGTCAACGTTTTGATATTGGGTTCTTCCAAGTTTCCATCTTAATTTCTTCTTGACCACTCTTTCTCTTGTTCATATACTTCTCGATTCTTCAAACGTGTTCCCCCATTTGGTTGTTGCCTCCTCTTTCAATCATTCCGCTTTGTACTTCCTTCACAGAAGTGGTATTGGCTTTGTTTATGGATGCCGCGGTCCACTACAGCTTGTTTGTGGTCACCACTTACTCCTCTCTCAAGGTCAGCATGCCTATAATTCGGTTTGCTTCTCCGCGTCTCTCCTCTCTGATGCTGCATGTCTGGAATTTCACTCTGGCTTCCCTTCCGTATCAGATGTAGCGCATACCGAGTTCCTGCTGTGCTTCTCAGTGAGCTGTCTTGAAACTCGTGGGGTTTCTCTCTGTGTCTCCGCATCCCATTCTTATTATGCTGCGTTGGGACTTCACCAGGGCAGCATCAAAATCCTTCCTTTCTTTCAGCTTCATACTCTGTATGTTCCCCATGAGTTTCTTCATCTCAGTACTTTACACGTTCTTCTTTATAGGTACCATTAAAGGATTTGACTGCCCATAACAAATCCTTGTTTGTTTTTCATATTTTCTTTCATTAGAGGTAGTTGTAGGTGGGACATTATTATGTGGCTGAGAGAGTTCCTCAAAAGAATGGGAGTCCTTGTCCCCAGAGGGGGGAGTCTCTTCCAGCGAGGTCCCACTTGCCTGTACCCCTGTGGAGGGTATTTTACAGTGGTCTCACCTCCCTAGCCTCATAGGGAAAGGTTCCCCCCTTAAGAGAAGTGACAGAATCCCGCAATTAATCGCATTCCCCACCCAGGCTCTTCTTCCTTTCACCTTAAAGGTTCTTCTTGCACATGTTCTAGCTCCCTCCCCTCTCAGGATAGGCCTGGCCAATCTTTCTCAGACTATATATACTTCACACATCTAGCTTCGTCTTCATCTCCATTGCAGGATTTACCCCTTAATACCCTACTCACACTCCTCCTCCATAATCCCCACACACTCCCTTTCTTTACTGTGGTGGAGCCAGGCACATGGCTCCCACAACATCCTCCTGTTGTTTAATCATGTGGAATAAGTAAGGTAGGTATGCTGTCTTATTTGGCGTCTCTCTGAAAATTATGTTGGCATTGCTGCACATGGCTCTGTAAATATAAGTGGGTGGGGTACGAGCTGTTACTGGGTTAGCATGGATGGAAGGTACTGGAGACCTGTGGTGTTGATGACTGCAGGTCGGAAGCACCCATTAGCTGTGTGCTGGAGTGGTTTGTACTAGGTTCAGGGTAAAGGGAGGTGGTATCCTGGGGCTGGTGAGCCATACGGGAAAGTCCCACAGTTGAAAGAGTAGCAATGGGTGCATTGGATGTTAATAGTAACTGTATAGGGTAGTCTGTGTTCAGTATGGTAGATGCTGTAGGTCATTAATGGAAAATAAATGTGTATAGGATTGTGTGAAGAGACGTCCGCTGCTGATAGTCTTCCCCGCCACGGCTTCCCCCGCAGCCAACAGAGCGGAAGGTGGTCGGGTAGCAGTGAACACGGCCGCCAATACGGCTGCCACATCTTTCCCTGCAGCTGACATGGCCGACAGCATGGCCCTCGCTGCATACCCCGCAACTGATGGGGCCGGGGCAGATAATGCGGCTGCCACAGCCAACGGGACCGACAACACAGCGTCTTCCGTCAACAGCACTGGGGCCCATGGCACAGTGTCACCAGCAGCAGTGGCAAAAGGCAACCAAGCAGGAGTGGCTACTATCAGAAAGCCTAGGGAGGCTCACAGCAACGCCGTAGTAGCGGCTCTGAAAGCTCCCACGAAGTCCGCAGTAGCAGCTAATATCACACGCAAGTCAGAAGATGCTGGGCTCGCCAGCCGGGACGTCGCACCAGGGCCAGACATGTCCCACACCGATGTGAAGGCGGTCAGGCCCCGGCCTTACCTAATAACACAAGTCACCATAAATCAGGCCCACAGCCCTTAGACTTCCACCGATACTAATTCCCTGCATCACAGCAGGAACTTCAAACAGCAGACTTTAAAGAGAGACTTTCTTAACAGAACCATGTGTACAGCAGAACCACACGGGCAGCTTTTAAAGGGAAAAGTGGACCAGGAACTGCTCTTTTCTACATGTGGAGGGGGTGGGTACGTCCTGGGCCATTGCCCAATCAGGGGAGGGGTTTTAAAGGGACAGCCTGTAATTACGGTTTCATTAATTCTTTTGCCAGCGTTTGACATAGGAGGTGGTGTGGGAAGAGCAGTATTTCACCTGGGTATATTAAGGACTGAATCCATATCAGAAACAAAAAGGCCTAAAGAAGGAAATTCATACATGCCAACATTCTGTGACCAGAAATCTGTTGGAATCTTAAAGTTTAAAAAATAGTAATTAGCATAATGATGACATCATAGGAAATGATGTCACATCAATTTGACCCAATGAAACGAATCAAAGGGCATCAAAGGAAATGTCACGTGATCTTTGACCTTATGACATCACAGGAAATGGCCTCAAGTGACATATGGCCTTGAAGAGATCACAAGAAAGTTCAACGTAATGGTTTTCAGGAGATGGCCAGCAGGGAGCTTCAATAGGAAATGCACACTGAAAAGCTATAAATCCTTCTATGTCAGCAAGTGTCTGCTGTGGAGGAACGGGTGTGAAAAATCAACAAAGTGATAACAATTCTATACCCCAACGGAAGCGACGGCTGCAAGGGCTCCTGCAAATTTGGCTTCTAAGGCAATCCCTAGAACAAACATATATAGAGACAAATATATTGCTGTGCACTTTAGACCATAACCAGGATGGAGTGCATACTGGATGTTGCGATGTGAAGCAGAAAATAGATCATTGCCTTAACTTGCCGCAAAGTTGTTACACAAAAAAAGCAAATGTTTCAAGTCGCTAAATTAGTGCCATAAATACCGGCCGGTCTTCTAATGGGATGGCTCTGCTTTTCATATCGCATGCAACTATTCAGCATGCAGTTTCGATGGCACATTTTCCCTTTGGCAGAGGAGCACAGAGCGAAGGACCTAGTAATTCGAGTGTAGTGCCCCTCACCACAACTGGCCCTCTTGTATCGCATGAGTGCCTGCACTTTGCATGTTCGAATCATATTCAGCCGTTCGTTATCGCCACTTCTTATCGCTTTTGCAAGCAGCTCTCACCCGCATCCCGAGGAGCAGCCCCGAATAGAACCAAACAATTTATCACATGTAGCTTCCTGTACCATTTGGCTGTTAGGTATTCAACTTGGTCTGTGGTTTAGCCTGTGCAACGAAAGCCGGAAATGTCCCACAATCCGGAGAAGAGACCACCAGATTAGCATCCTCCAGAGCCTTTATCACCTCCTTATCCAAATGTGTAGCCTCTTTACTCCGTAAATTGTAATTCTTTCTGGCGGAGTGGTGTGAGAGTGGGCAGTCTGTGGCAGTCCCTCTCAGTCTTTCTACTGTGGCTATTGTTTGGCGCCATTTCCTACAAAGTCTACAGTCAGCAGCGAAGCGGAGCGGACTGGTGTGAAAGTGGGCAGTTTGTGGCAGTCTAATAGCGGCTGGTGTGTATGGCGGCGAACCCCTGGGCTCTCGACTCCAAACATCTCCCCTTGACGAGAAGCCACGCAGGCTGCAAAGCTCTCCATTAGACAATGTCCCCCTAAATGCTGCCGCAGTGACAACTCCCATAAATATGCTTACAGCACCCCAAGTTGGACCTTCCGTCGCTTCAGGCTCCATAAAGCGGCCGGGAGGCATACTGCAAAATCTCCCTATTAAAAGGGCGCTGGTCGCCAAACACAAAACGCATATGCACAAACAAAAACAAAAACAACTTCCAACTAGCTGGACTCAGCCATTGCATGGACTCACCACATCAGCGGATGTCGCCTGTACCTCGGACCCGACAGTGGACTTGCCGGCGGGGATCTCCAGAGAGACGTTGGAGAGTGCGAGGAACCCAGGGGACCTGGGAGAGAGCGGGCCCATGGCGTCCTTGCCCCTGCCTCACCTCGTTGAAGGCACGGAGGAGCCGTCCCTCGGAGGAGGGGGGCCAGCCATGCGGGTAGATGGGGGCCGTGGGCTGGCAACGCGGGCACCGCGGTCAATGCTTTGAAGGGGCGAGAGCCGGCAGCGGAGCTGACTCGGATGAAAGCTCCTAGCGCCCAGATCACAGCTGAGCAAACCAGAGAGTCTGGGGAATCCACAAATATAAACTTGTTGGAAGCTGCCGCTGCAGCCCCACAGTGCCATCTGCTGACTAATGAAGATAGCGCAACGGCATCTCTAGCCACAAGTGCCCAGATCCACGATCCACCGGCACTAATACCTGCCACACAATCTGGCCAGCCGGCTTTGACTGCACATACTGGCTCAAGAAGCCAAGGACTGGCTTTTGAGGATGGTAACTTGTCACAAGACCAAAATCCAGCCACGTATGAAGCCTTGTCTGATTCAGAGGACCTAGAAGTTCTCCACACTCTGGATGAAGAAGTGAGAGAGGGAGCCAAGCAAGGCCCCCCAACTCGGCAATTGCATGGCATTCCTTTTCTCCTCATCACTAAAATGTTTGACCTTCCAACAGAAAATAAAAGATCATCCGCAAAAAGCCTCATAAAAAGGGCCCCTTGCAAATCCCCTCTACAAGCACGATCTTAGAGAATTCTCTGAAACATCTTTTTCAAAGGCAAGCTAAAAGAAAAGAAAATGGGCTAGATTAGATTTCAGATGCCGACCTACTGGAGGCACTTCTTGCACCCCTGGTCACTCAGACAATACCTTATCCAACTAGTGAACCCATTATTTCTGGCCAAGCTCCACTAACAACTACAGAAGGGCAATGAAGTGTTGCTCCTAATTTCATGCCATTGGCTCAACTAACTATCTCCGAGAAACAGGGGGGTATGGTCCAGCTAACATCTCCAAACTCTAAACCTGGTCCCACAAACAGAGCTCTCTCTTTCGGCCCCATTGTCACAAACTATTGGCCAAGCCAGCCCTCACCTTTCTGGAAGTCCTGCATCACAAGTACAGGCCGACTCCGTAGGAGTGTCTGCAACATCTACAGGTTTAGCGCAGAAAAGTAACTCTCGGCTCCAGGACAACTCAACTCTACCGACCCAAAATCATGGTCTCGGGATGATCGCTAACATACCCACCATTAGTCCTGCGCCTGCGCCTTGCTCCATCCAAGTGCCATCTAAAAGGAAGGAGCAAGACCGAGAAGTTCAAGCGGACACAGCTCCCTTGTTTGCTGTACCTCAACATAATTTCCAACAAACCCCGTGGCCGGGGCTGCCAATCTCTCCACCAAGACTGTCCACTAACAGAAGACTAAGTGATGTATCCTACAACAACCCGAAAGATACTCCTTATAAGAAAATTGACATCTTATCCATCATGTCCTCTGTGACTATAGCATTATCACCATTCTGCAAGCTATATGAGACGATTAACAACTCTCTCAAAGACCTTTGCAATGATGAACTCTAAGCTCATTTATTTGAAAGGCTAAATTAATGTCTTGGAGAGACGGAGAAACGATCCATGCACCGTGCCCCATATGAGCCAATGTAACAGCTCAGAGGTTTCCAGTAACAACAAGAAAACTTTGGACCACCGGATAACGGTGGACTCAAGCTCACAAACAGATGCACAAGAAAAGCTTTGGGCGGATAATCTTCAGACTCACTGCGGAACAAAAGCAAAAGCTTCTTCCTCTCATTTTTCGGGCCCTGTCAGCTCACTGTCAACCAAACCTCAATTAACGATTTGTAAACCCAGGGACAATGACGTGATATGCTTGGATGATATGCCCCCGGCTAAAGAAAACAAAGGGCCACGGCTGACACTGGAGACAAAAGCAGCACATACGGCTCCTTCGTTCGCCAGCAGTAATATCATTACAACGGAAAGCAAGTCTCAGGCCACTACTCCTCAGGTGTGCCTAAAAACGGCCTCTATGTTCAAGCCACTTGCACTCCCACAGAAACCCCAAAAACTATCCAGGGGCCTCCTTCAAAACAAAAGCCTACATCTTGTTGCAGAAGACATGGATCCGAAAGAACCTCTAAGGCAGCAGAAACCTTCTGAACTCAATCTACATTCTCCTAAATCTATAAATGACTTTCTTAGCCATAAGGAGCTGATGGATCTGAGCCAGCATCTTGAGACCAACAATGATAGCCAGCCAGAAGCTGTTCCTTACCACTCTACCAGCAAGACGCCCTCCCTTCAAACTGTCACCCGAGATCTTTCAAGTTTCTGTTCCTTGAGTGACCGCTTAAAAAATTTGCTGGACAATCCAGTGCCTCGATCCAACAAGCATAGCGAAGATCTAACACAGCACGGACCTCTGTCAGATCCTACACCTCCACGGACAGTGACTAAATACACTTTGAGGGTCCACACGCAAAGACGGACAGAAGTCTCGGACCATGCTGCCAGTAGCACCCATAACCAGCACAGGCAACCTCACCATGATAATCATGTGCAATCGAGATCCTCTAATAAAAATCAACATCAGAAGCCTCTCTACTAAGAGCGTCTTAAGCACAGGATGAATCCTACCTTTAAATTGCGTCAACGTACAGGCAACCAAAAATACTTAGTCCTAAATAGACGCACAGTGATGAACCTGATTCATAGTATCTCAGCTCTAAGAGACATTCAATCGGAAGACTTTAGGACAGTGGAACCATCTCACGAAGGGAAAAAAGCCTCCTGTTTTCTCTACACTACATCTAAAGGAGTGGACGCTCTGTTGCCAAAGGCAACAGATGTGATGTACAAACAAGGATTTGAACTAACATGCCTCAAATCAGACAGAAACGAGCAGGCAGAATTTAAGGAACGAGGCGCTGATTGCAACCAAATCACTTCACAAAAACTTGAATCACCACCAAGAGAATGGCTACAATCAAGGCCGTCCTCAGGCTACAGATCGGATGCAGTCCAGTCGTCTTCTCAAAGGGAAGCTCAAACACCTAGATTAAAAAATCAGGCCATACCAATCAAGGACCCAGTGGGGGCTGCTCGAAATTCACCCATTCAAAAGAAGGTAGTCCCCCGTAGACCAGACCTCCAGTCTCAATCATGGTTGTGGCTTCCGAAAGCCCTATGATCTCGTCTTCGTAAATAGCCACCATCGCAGTCCAGTACTCCTTTAGATGCTCAGCTACTTTCCTTAACCTGCTGGAACACAAGGGGGTTCATCCACCTAACAACCCCAGGTAACATCAATCTAAGTGGCTATGACATTTTATGCCTACAAGAGTTGTGGTTGAAAGAAAAACCAACGCTTGACGGGTTCAAATTGCTTTCTCAGAGGCATTGACGGGGGGGAAAAAGGCAGGCCTTTTTCGGGATTAATGATCGCAGTTCGGATGGGAAGTGGTCTACAAATTGTAAAGACCATTTTGAAGTCTCCATTCGTCCTAGCGGTCCTCCTCTCATGGCTACACAAAGAGGTTGGCACAGAAACATTTTCGTATAAACACCTTCTTGTTATGACCATTTACTGGAACCCCAAGGCAATCCAAAGAGACTTACTGTTCGACCTAGTAACAGTTACGCTGGACTTCGTACACTTAGAGCTGAAAGCTTGTGAGGTAATTATCTCTGGAGACCTTAACATCAAATGCTCAAGGAACACATTAGATCCAACAGTTCCTATATCCTCCCAAGCTTGCCAAAGGGGAAAGGAGTGGTCTAATTTAATGACATCAAGGCAAATATTTAACACAGCAACTACGCTGCCCGAAACCAACAAGACTCCAACGTGGAAGCGTGGTCTGGCCTACTCCACCATTGACTACATCTTTTCCCCACAACTACTTCCTGCTCGTTTGGTAGAATTCAGTGTTCAACACACAGCTCAAAGTGACCACAATCTTCTGTTTATAAAATGGTCATCACTAAACCAGAGAACTCTCATTACCCGGGAGACGTCGAACCGGAAAGCAATGGAAACCGGGTACGGGTTACCCGGCAAACATTCGAGACATTAGTCTCTTATTCAAATTGTGGAAACTGCCTCGAAGTGGATTATAGACCGCTCTTAGAACCTTTTAGATCCGTTAACACCGGCTCAAAGCATTCCAACTCGGAAGTTTGATGCCTTATTGGTGGCGAAGCGTAACATGGTCCGCAGAGCAAGAAGAACTACTGCATGATATAATACGGACACCAACAGAACTCGCGCAAAAGAGGCGGCAAGAAATTACAAAACTTGGTTAAGATCATATCGGCTTGCTCTTTATCAGAAGGATTCAGAGGCTATGTTGGAGCAAATTAATAACAGTAATTCTAGAGACTTCTGGAAATTGATTAACCCGCGGAGCAAAGCGACAGAATCAGTTCTGTCAAATAGTACTGCAGAGTCAACGTGGATCCAATTTTATTTAACACTGTTTAGATCTCCAGGCTCACCTTCGCCATCTACATCGCCAACTGCAAGTGCACCCTGGATTGACCTTCACGAGCCAACGGATATACTACAATCGATAAACAAGCTGAAAAACTCAAGGGTACCAAGGCCTGACGGCCTCTCTAATGAAAACTTAAAATCTGCTCCTGAAGACTGGGTAAAACTAGTAAGCTTGATTTTCAAAAGATGCTCCACACACAGGAGGATCCCGCCCTCTTGACCCTCAGCGTGATCATACCGATATTCAAAAAAGGAAGAAAAGACGACCCAAGGAATTTCCGCCCGGTGGCACTACTTGATGTCATAGGGAAGGTCTATGGTACCTTACTTATGAAACATTTTAACTTCTGGGTGAAAAAATCACCCTGTGAAGACCCTTTACAATCTGGGTTCAAAAAGGGAATAGGAACCAGCATTAACATCTTGCTATTGTGTATACTAAAATCAAAAGTCCTGGAAGGGAATTAGAAACTATACCTGGCGTTCATAGACCTTACCCAGGATTTTGACTCAGTTAACAGAAGAAAACTCTGGAAAAAGCTAAGCGACTGGAAATGCCTGCCGGAGATCCTGGGCTCTCTACAAGCCCTACACGCCAACACCAGCGTCCAGGTCCGGCTGAATTCGAAGGGGTTGCTTTCTGCCGTGATACCAACTACCCGAGGGTTAAACAGGGTTGCCCTCTCGCTCCGGCCCTATTTTTAGCCTACTTTGGGGAGTATAAAGAAGCAAATGCCGAGATAAGATCTTTTCCTCCAGTAATAGGCAGTACGAAAGTTCCTAGAATCCTTTTTGCTGATGACCTTATACAACTGGACCAAACCCCAATTGGCTTACAAAGTCAGCTAGCCTCCTTAACTAAATACACTGAAGACATCAACCTGGAAGTCAACAAACAAAAAACAAAGATAATGGTCTTTGAAAAAAGGAGTAGAAGATGAGGTAATCCTTCATGGAGAAAAAGTGGAACAAGTCTCAGAATTTAAATATCTTGGGGTCTTGATTGATTCCTCACGTAAAGACTTAGCAATGCAATTACATCTACATGTAAAAATTAGAAATCTCATCTCACAGGCCAAAGTCTTAGACAGGAAATATGGTCGCTTCTAATTGATGCCTCTACTCAAGTTCTACCGGGGGACAGTGATACCTACAACCACTTACGTAGCTGAAGCCTGCCATCTCTGCCTGATCTCTTATGGCCTAGATTGGAGAGCCTCTTTTGGCGATCAGTCCTTAACCTTCCGACTTCCACACCGATAGCACTGATTAGACGTGAACTTTCACTCTCGTCCTTGGAGTCAATAGTAACCAGAGCATCTATTATGCTATATCGGAAGATTAATAATCCATCCTCTCCAATTATTTTTTTCCATGGTCCAAGAAGAGTTGAATGCAGGTAAATGTAAAATGCTGGCCACCTGGGAGAACAGATGCAAATCAGTTCTAGAAGTCTGCGGCAGTACCATTGAAGAACTGGTTTGTAATCTGACCAAAACTAAAAAACGCCTAGACGAAACACCTGGATTAACACGTTAGAGAAAGCATCTGCTTACAAACTGACCCAGCATCTGCCCACAACAGCCAGAAAATTGAACGAAGTCCAACCATTTCTCATAAAGCACCCAAACAGAAGAACACGATCGACACTTCTTCGCACCAGGCTGAATCTCCTGCCCACAAACGAGATCCTGCAAATAAGAGGAGTCTCCGTGACCAACACTTGCCGCTTTTGTAACTCTAACCAAACTATTGAAATGCTGCGGCATCTTCTACCATCATGCCCGGGCACAACGCTATATAGAACCCCATATTTGCTTCACCATTTGGAGAAAGCCTACTTGACAGAAGAAGCCCTCTGGTGGGAACCATTAATAGGGGGCCTCAGACCTTCATGGACGATAGCAGCTACCAAAATTCTGGACCTAATTTTTAAGGACAAAGTAACGGAGCTCTTGCCAGAAATTTAGAGTCCTCATAACTTTGAAGGGCGCTGCCTCTTCTGTTAATTTTCGATTTACTGTGTTGAAATTGCTGAATTTTATATATATTTTTATTCTTCTTGTTCTTCTACTTCTTCTTCTCTTCTTTTTCTTCGTCTTCTTTTCGTCTTCTCTTTCTTCTCGTTTTTCTCCTTTGTCTTCCTTTTTCTCTCTTTCCCATCTCTTCGGTTTGATTTTACAACTAACTTGTAAAAATCACTTTAAAAAAATTGTAATTCTTTCCTTTACTTTTCATTTTGTTCACAGAGCCAGCAATGCTCTTATCGCAGGGGAAAGGCAGTTAGCAGTCACTCAGCAGCATCTATTCAGTTCCAATACAATCCCAACGGTTCCAAACGCTCAGCTAATTTTCCAAAGCGTCTATCCACCACAGATTAAGAGTAAAGTCAATTAAGGAGAGGGGCTAAGACTTACAACCATTAACATTACAAAATAAATTACAAAATTCAGTCATCACGTGAAGGTTGGTGTAGATGTGCGAAGATGGAGGGAACATGCTTAGCCGCAGGGGCACTAGCATAACTGAAATGGGGGATTTCTGAATCATGCTTCCCCACATCTGTGCTGTGGATTGGCACTGGGGCATCGCACACACACAAGGAGGGTGGGCCGTGCACACATTACCTGGAACTGCACTCCCCCGATTCCTCGGGCCAGACTAAGAAGAAGGCGGCGAGCAGCAGGAGGCAGCTGTAAAACGAATGCCTCCTGACGACCTGAAGTCCTCTGCATATGTGCATTCAGAGTTACATCAGGTCAGTCACAGTTCTGCCAGATCAAAGAAATTACGTCTTCACACCCACCCACAAGCCGAAATCCGGTTTAACTCTTTCTACAGCTCTGAAGTTACTGGCTCTGTGCCAGATCATGCTCCAAGGCATTAGCACCTGGGGAGCCATAAAGCAACTTGACAAACTGAGGCACACTAAATAGCGATAGGATCGAAGACCCAAATCTTTTGGTGGTAGGAGTGCTTAAAAAGCCGTAACCTACTGCCTAAATCGGTAGGATTGGCAAGTATGGAAATGGATGCAGATGGCCAGAGGAAAACCTAACCAAGGACAAAAGGACTGCAATTAGAGTATTTGTGGTATGAAACTTAAAAAGAAATACTCTTCATCTACCCATTTGATGCCTCAGGCTTATTTGTGAAACCACAAGCTTACAGACTGTAAGATTTTAATATTGGTGAGATTAGTAAAGGAGGAAGAAAGTGGGAGGGAGTAGTGGAGCCAGTACTCAGAGACTTCTTTGAGTGTGATGGTAGAGTCCTTCCCATAGTTTTCTTATTGTGGTTTGATGTTGATTGGGATGGTCTTTCCATGGGTGAGTGCAGCAGACCAGTCTTCATTGTAGAGTAGTATTGTGAGTCGATCTATGTGCCTGGTCCCTGTACAAGCTTGTGTTACTACCGGTTTGTGTCTGTTCATGCAATTCAGTTTATGAAAGAGCCATATCTTGTTGTTTTCGTAAAGTCAAGTGGTTCTCATGCTTTGGTACCGTGTTCCAATGTTTGGGAACCAGTAGAGGGAATTTGGATCTTACTTGTCTTTTCCTGTTGAAGTTAGGAACTAGGACGATAAAGATGTTACCAGATCTTATTGCTCTGAAAGGTATGTAATGCTGGAATTCCCTTGTGAATGAAGCTGAGCTGGGTTTGAAATGCATTCTTTTAAATGTATTCTATTCTTGATAGCGGGGGCATTGGATCGTGCGTAGTGCATTGTTAATATGTTGTAATCTTTTCATCCTGAAGAGTAGATAGGCTGTCGCGTTTTGTATGCTTTGTCATTTTTTCATGAGCCATTTTGCACATCTGAGATATAGGCTGTTTGTGTAGTCCAGTCTTGATGAGACCAGTGATACCATGGCTATGGTCCTGTGGGCACAGGATAAGTAAGATATGATATGTCTTAAAGTGCTGTAAAGGAGGCATGGTATCACAAGAGAGTTAAAAGTTACAAAACCTTTATTCAGTTGTTGGGGTTTGGAAAAACTCCTACTTTGCCCTAGATCTATGATGGGAGTAGTCTCTACTATCAAATAATAAAGAAAGTTCAGTCCTAGTCAGTCTTTGTCAATTCAAAAAGGCCTATACTAACAAAACCTAATGCCTGCCCAATCTCTTATGCAAAAAGTGTGTAAAGGGGAATGTATATGCAAAGGAAAGTCTGTGTTCTAACATAAAAGATGAAGGTGGCTGAGTCAGCTCTCCTCCCCACGTTGGACAGCACAGAGTAAGGTGACACACTTGGGCTCAGCTTATTAAAAAAAAGCAGTATCAACAAAGTTCAAAGAGATCTTTTTTCTTAAAGCAATCACCTTTTAACTTCCCCTTTCAATGGGATTAATCTTGATCATTGCACATTTCATAGTTTGTTCACTTACCGCTTTATAACAAGACATCAAAACATTTTGTGGAGACTTTTGAATGGGCTACTTCTATTCAACGGACCACTCTGATACTCAGTATCACTGGCTTCACAGTTATCAGTAACTTTAGCGTTTCTTTCGCGGCCCATCAGCATGCGCGCAACCTTCAATTACGAGATACACTGTTGGGGCTTCAATCTTTCCTTGACACACACCAGGCTTTCATGTCTTTCGCTAACTCATTGGGTGTGTGCATTCCTTTCTTGTCTCTATGGCTTTGATTCATTTTTATTTTTTTTATTTTTTATTTTTAAATGTTTTTATTGGCATTTATAACGTACATATGGCAATTCGTTGTGCAATTTTGAACACAATCATGTATGTACTTAGAACGGATTGATATCAACAAATACATTTATATTTGCATGTTCATAAAAAGCACTTATTTCCTCTTGCGAGTATATTTCAACTCTTATGGTGTCCATTGGGGGCTGCTCTGTTTTAAGGTCTGGTTGGTACCCCGACACTGCCGCTCCCAAGGTAGGCTAGTTCGCTCACGGCGGTTTATCATCCGATGGGTGAAACACATATCAGGTCAGCGCTTTCCAGACCTCGTAGGCAGGGATTACATCCCCACCCTCTTTAGTTATTCCATCCCCCCATACCCTGGTTTCAGCCCTGTCCAGTGTTCCAGGTCTCTGTGCCATTTGATGTTTTGGGGGCCCTTGGCAGATTTCCATGCCATTGCAATGGACCTCTTCACCAGTACACATACCATGTCCATACATTTAATTATATGTCTGATTTTGCTTATTCTTGGGTAGGCCCCCAGGAGGCCCTCCTTTGGTGTCCATTCATACCTTGTTAGCCCCCGCCTTTCTGCAAGCTTGCTCTATCTGGGACCAGAAACGTTGCATTTTAGGGCACCCCCAGAACATGTGTATCATACCTGCCTCTTCCGACCCACAGCAGGGACATAGCGGTTTCACTTTGCTATTGAATTTGGCCATTCTGCTGGGTGTCATGTAGGTCCTATAGAGGACATTTAATTGGAGCAGTCGGAATCTGGCATTTCTTGACACTTCCCGAGGGTATCCCAGGACCCTCTCCCATTCCTTCTCTGTTAAGCTGATCCCCAGCTCCGCCTCCCACCACTGTTTCAGTAGATTAATCTTAGGGTTGGGTCTATCTGCGAGTTGGCTATAAAGTCTGGACATTGGTCTCCACCCATCCCCCAGACTGTAGAGCAGGGTTAGGACTGGGTCCGCTTCAGATTCTTTTGGCCATCCCCTCCATTTTACTTTAGCCACATCTCTGACCTTTCAGTACCATAGAAATTGCCCTTTTGGTAGCCCTTCTTTTTCAACCATGGTTTCAAATTCCCTCATATGTGTCCCCCCAGGTGTAGATGCCGTGTCTTTCCCATTGTCTTGACCTAGCCAGATCTGTCTTGCCTTTACAGACATTTGCCGCAACCGGGATCTCAGGGGAGTAGGGATGTTCATGCCCTTGCAGTTTTAGGGCCCGGACCCAAATTTGTCTACCCAGCTGCACAAACATTGGGACTTCCCGAAGCATCACAGTGGTACCCACAGCGCTTCCTTCAAGGAGCACCGGCGCTGTGAGTTGTTTCAACAACACATTTTCCGAGGTGGTCTTGTCCATGAGCCACTTGGCCACAAAGCTGGGTTGTGCTGCCAGAAAGTATTTTTCGAGGTCTGGTAGTTGAACCCCTCCCACTCTATATGGAAACATAAGTACATTGAGTGCCAGTCTGTGTCTGGCTGGGCCCCACAACAGTTGCCTCAGTAGTTTTTCCAGTAATCGGAAAAATGAGGCCGGTATGTAGTAGTGAACATTTTGAAAGAAATATAGGCACCTCGGCAGGACTATCATCTTGACGATGGAAACCCTTCCCATGACCGACAGCGGCAATTTAGACCAAAACTTCATGGACTTCCTGAGCCCTTGCACCGCTACCAGGGTGTTGCTCCGTGCATCTGTTCAGGTTTGTGCCAAATATTCACCCCTAGATATCGGAACGTGTGTGCTCCATCTAAGCCCTACCTTCGGTAGGTCCTCTTCCCTGCCAGCCCTGCTAGTGGGAATATACACAATTTCTCTGTACTAAAAGATATCCCTGATACTCGTGCAAAATGTCCCAGCACCTCCAGGATAACTGGTACGTTAATGTGTGGGTCCTGTAGGTACAACAAGACATTGGGCCTCATTACACGGTAGGCGGTAACCATGGCGCTGTTAGCGCCATGGTTGCTGCCGGTATTTTACCGTGTCCGCCTTGGTGGATGGCGGAATTACCGCCCTACTCCAAGTTGAGCGGGAGTGGTAATTCCCCATTCACCAAGGCACTTCCCCATTCCCATTTTTGCCCCCATAGGGCTCAATGGGAATGGGGAAGGAGGTAATTACGGTACCGCAAATTGTGGTACTGTAATTAGCACCAAGGTCCCTTTGCAGGCCCGTTCCATACCAGCTGGTAAAACCAGCCGTTAAGGTCGGGTCCCGCAAAGGGACCTCGTAGTAAGGCGGTAAGGGTTTACCGGTACCGGTAAACCCTTACTGCCTACCGTGTAATGAGGCCCATTGTCTGCATATAGGGAGACTACGTGGTATGCTCTTTCCACCCTTATGCCTGTGTCAAAGAATTGCTTCCTAATGTATATGGCTATCGGCTCCAGCCCCAGCACATAAAGCATTGGCGACAGCGGGCAGCCTTGTCTGGTGCCCCTTTGTATATCCCACAGCGATGACAACACTCTGCCTGTCTTCACTCTGGCAACCGGTGCCTCGTACAGAATCTTAATCCATCTAATACAGTAATCCCCCAGTCTGAAGTGTTCCAGCACTGAAACTAGCTATTCCCAATATATGGAGTCCAATGCTTTAATGGCGTTGAAGGCTAGCACAGCATACAACTCATGTGAGTCTGATGTTTGTGCAATGATATGTTGCAGATGGCGCAGGTTTGCTGCCGTACTGCGACCCGGTATGAACCCATTTTGGTCCCCATGTACTATGCCCCCTATAACTTTCGACAGTCGCTTGGCCAGTATGGTTGTTAGGATCTTAACGTCATAGTTTAACATCGCCAAATGGCCTGTACGAACCACACTCGCTTGTAGGCTTCCCGGTTTTAGGTATCGGCACTACTAGTGTCTTCCTCATACTCTTCGGCAACACTCCCATTTCGTATGATTACTTGAATACTTTGTGGAGGGTCAGAGCCAGTTCCAAATTGTACATCTTATAGAACTCTGGGGGCAGTCCATCACTCCCCAGGGTCTTGCTGATGGCTAGTGATTTTATTGCCTCACTGATGTCCTCAATCGTTAACACCCCGTTTAATATTTCCCGTTGGGCATCATCCAGTAAAGGGAGTCCTAGGTCCTCTAACATGTCCAATATGTCGCCTTGGGGGGTCAATGTGTCGTGGTGGTACAATTGGGAATAAAAGTTTTTAAATGTGTCATTGATCGCCGTTTGCGACGTGTGCACCACACCTGCTTCGTCTCTAATTTCCGTGATCAGGTGTTCGGGTTTTCTCTTTTGCACAGCCACGACAATAGCCTTCCTGGTTTGTCTCCCTCAGAGTGTGCCCTGGTAGATTTTGCAATGTAATCAAACTTGGCTAGCCTATCCCAAGCACTTTGGCATTCTTCTCTGAGTGTCGTTAGTTCCTTTTCGGTCTCCCTGGTTTTCTGGGGGCAGGCCTCCATCTGTCTAATCTTTCCCTCATTTACCTCCAGGTTATTTTTTAGTGACTTTCTGATGCCCCCAGCGCTGGCGATGACTTACCCTCTAACCACCACTTTCAGTGCCTCACAAATTGTATCCCAGCCTTTTACAATCCCCACATTATGCTCCATATACTCCTTTATTCTGCCTCGCAGCCCCTCCATGAAAGCATTGTCCGTCTGAGTGTCTGTCGGCATACGCCATAGTAGTATGGGTGGCCGAGGGCCTCTCATCCTCCATTCCATAAGCAATGGTGAGTGGTCCGATATTGTTCTACTCAGGTAAGATGCCGATTCTACCTGGGGCAAGTGTGTCTTGTCTATTAGTAGGTAGTCTATTCTAGTATAGAGCCCATGGGGGGGCGAGAAGTAGGAGAATTCCTTGCACTCTGGATGTAGCTCCCTCCACACCTCGGCCAGGCCCAGGTTTCCTATTACTTCATTCAGAGCTGAGCGGCTTGGCCCTGCCTGCTGTCTCAATGGGTTAGATATATACAGGTTGTGGTCCCGAAAACAGTTAAAATCTACGGCTTTGATTCATGAGTCAAGGTTGATACCAAAGGCTTGCCCTCGCCTCCCAAACTCTGTCGTTCACCCGGGAGGGTTGCTGGCATCCTTGACACACAATTCAGGCTTCTTCTTGTCTGTGATTTGGCTTTCCTGCGTATGAGTCACAGTTTCCCAGCGGCAATGACCTCCTGCAGGGACCTTCAGGGTTTCCCCACCCTTCACTCTGGTGCCTTAATTGATCGTCCTGCTCCAGTGAGTTCACCTTCACCCCGGAAGACTTGCTCTTTCTCATGTCTCAACTTGCTTGGAATGTGTCTCTATGTTCTGCCTTTTATTCGTGAGGGGGGATCTAATGGGTATCAGATGTATGTGATTAACGTCAAGTGCCTGACTTTGCCAGACCTGATTAACGGGACATGTCCAATGAGATTTGTAAGTGTTAGCCCACATCTCTGTTGCCTTCTTCCTTGGCCCGGTGTTTGTGTAGAAAAGGGTGGTGTTAGGGCGTTGGAAAATCCCCAAAAATAGGATGGGGTATGGGCACGGGAAAGGGGGGGGATACCGTGTCTTACCATTGGTTGTCTCACCCCCACTCCCTGAAGTTCCCGCACCCAGGTTATCCTCCAACACTGGTCCACCCCCAAGGTCTGGATCCAAAGGTGATGGCCGTACCCTGGCCACCTGAGAGAGATCCCTTTGGTTTCTCACATACCCTTCCCCATGCAATGTAGCCATATCTGTTTTGCAGAGAAACTGGGAAAGGAAATCGACGTTCCCCTGTTCTTTACCTTTTCTGTGTTCCACAATGAAGCAGTAGGGTTGCAGGTCTAAGAACCATTGCATGACTCCAGGATTAGAGTCCTTTCGTTGACATATCCATATCACAGTTGGGGGTGTTAAGTGATGAGTGTGAGTTTTCTCCCTAGAAGGTAGTATCTAAGATGGAGAATTGCCCATTTGATGGCAAGGGCTTCCGGTTCCAAGACAGAGTAATTATTTTCTCAGGTGAAGGGTTTGCGACTAGTGATTAGGATGTATTGTTCTAATCCGTTGTGTATTTCAGATAATATTGCTCCTAACCCTGTAAGGGAGACATTGATCTATAACACGAATTCCTTTGAGAAGTCTACTACTTTTAATATGGGATTCTGGCATATGATTTGCATCAGGTTATTGTAAGAAGCATCGTCCTCATCCGTCCAACAAATGCTCTGGTGTTACGCATTTCTTAATTTGTCTGTCAGTCTTGCTGTTCTATCTGAAAAATTTGGCAAAAACCTAAGATAATATACAATCAAACCTAGGAATGTCCAAAGATCTCTTTTGGTCCTGGGCGTGGGGGCACCTAGGATGACTTTGACCTTTTCTTGCTGGGGATGTACACTGCCATTCCCTACAAAGAAGCCATGGTATTTCACTGCTGATTGAGCCAGCTTACATTTTGTTGGGTTGGCAGTTAAGCCGGCCTCTCTGAGGTTTCTCATAATAGAGGAAAGATGGAAAATATGTTCTTCCCAAGTTTTACTATACATGACTGTCATTAATATAGGCCCAACAGAAATCAGAATAAGGCTGTAATATGCTGTCAATGAATCATTGGAAAGTCTCTGGGGCCCCATGCTACCCAAAAGGATGAACTTTGAATTGGAATAGCCCTATTGGCGTTGGGAATGCTGTTTTTTGCTCATCAGGTCCGTGCACAGGGACCTGCCAATATACTTTGGTCAAACCTAGGGTTGACAATAATGTGGCATTTCCTAGTCTATCTATCAAATCATTGATACGTGGCATAGGATAGGCATCGAAGGCGGAAATGGTGATGACTTGTCTAAATTCTATGCAAAACCTCCAAGAAAAATCGGGTTTAGTCACCAACACAATAGGGCAGAACCATGGGTTTGAAGAGGGTTCGATGATATTTGCCTTTAACGCTTTTTGTTACGCTCACCTGGCTCCCACAGGGGCGTCGGTCGGACCCAGGCAGCTGCGGTCTCCACCCACGTGATGCGTAGTGCAGCGATGACTGAGTGGATCTGCCCTCCTAATCTTGTCTGCTTAACCCGTAGAAATATTCTCCTTATATTCTTGAAAAATGAGCTCTCCATCCTGCATGGATCTGCAGGGGCGTGTCGATTCCAGTTACTTCACTGGTTTGAAGGCTCGGGAGAGTTCCGGAGAGTATTGACTCTGAGGTTCCTTGTGAGGACCAGTAAGTATTAAGTTCATAGAGTTCAATATCTCCGATGTTCACTCTTGTTCCCCCCTTCCTTTCTTGTCTTGCAGCTGGCTTGTGAAAAGATGCACTTGTGGCAGCTGGTGGCGCTCAGGTAAGAGTCTGTATTACCCGGCGCTGTCCGGTAAATGTTGCATGTGGAAAACGTGTTGTATTGTCTCTCTTTACAGATGCGGCACGTGAAAATATGGAGAGTCACAAAAGGATGCCTCCGGTGGTAAATCAGGTAAGTCTATGGGGGTAAACATTTTTGTTGGTTCGCTCGGCTCACCTTGTGGTTTTCTTTGTCTCCTAGGTGCCGAAGTTCGGCAAAGAAATGATGGAGGCAGCGCCGACCCAAAGGATGCTGTGAAGACTGGCGAGTATGGCGCGGCGCTGCAGCTGGAGGTGCGGCGCGTGCAGAAATGATGATCTTTACAGGTCCGGAGACAAGATGGATCCGGAATCAGGTGTGGAAAAGAAATAAGTTTGTTTTCTAACCTTGTCCCTTTCTTTCCTCTTTGTTTTAGGAGGTCCGGATTCGAGGCGGGCGTGGCAGAAGACTGGATGCAGGCTGCAGGCATGGTGAGCGTTACGCTGCTGGAAGCAGAATAACGCGAAGCGTGTGTTGCTGGTCGGGCGTGGTTTAAATAGCCTCAAAAGCAGTCCCAGGTACAAAGACCCTAGAACCACACCCGAGTAAAAAATAGTCCCTGTAGAAAAATAGTCCCTTTCAGGCTTTATGTTGGATTGGAGTCATTTGCAGCATAGTCTGCCTGAGGTAAGTAATGACTATGAGCCTGGCGCCTTAGGCGCCAGGACTGATTTCTACTATGAGCCTGGCGCCTAAGGCGCCAGGACTGAACCCAGATAGCCCCTAGCCGGGTATGCTGAGGTTTTACTAAATGTCTAGGTGCCTGCTCCCGGGGCTGATGGGCTTGGTCTGGATGCCTGGGGGTAGGCATCATGACATTTTTTAACCTCATCCATCACTACCTGCTTCATGCTTCTGGGAGTCTGTAAGGTTTCGAATGGGCCACTCCCCTTTGGATTTCTGGTATCGTGGTAAGTACCATGTACTCTCCCTGGTTTCTCACAAAGTACATCGGGGTATGCAGTAATACGGTCGTTCAAATCTCTTTGCTTATCTTTAGGTAGTTCTTGGGGAATAAGTTCTAAGTTGTCAATCTCCGCAGGTACCAAACAGGATACTCTAGACGAGGTAGTGGTGGAAGGATTTTCTATCCACTCTTGCAGGAGATTTATTTGGTAGAGGTGGGTCTTTTGCCTTCTATCGGTTTGGGCTATTTTAGGTACAGTTTCCTGTTTTCTCTAGTACCTCCTAGGGCCTGTACCACTTTGAAACAAGTTTATTTTCAGAGGTAGGCACTTTCTAACCTACTGAAAATGACCTTAAATGTCATAGGTACCTGTACCTTCTTGTCATAGGTACGTTTTTATTGGGCTTGAGCTTTCTCCATATGAGTGTGGACTAGATTAAGTTTGAGTTTCATGTGTTCACTCAATCGGGTAGCTGTCTGTGAGAGGGGTATTGGCACCTCTTCTCTTTCTTTCCAGGTCTCCCTGAGCATGTCAAGGACATCTCTTGGTTCTCTACGGTAGAGTAACCCAAAAGCGGACAAATGGGTCTTTCTCACTGGAGTTTCAGAGTTCGTTCACTTACTGCTTTTTAACAAGACATCAACACATTTTGCTGAGACTTTTGCGTGGGCTACTTCCTCTGCTACTCTGAATCACTGGCTTCACAGTTATCAGTAACTTTAGAGTTTCCTTCGCATCTCATCAGCATGCGGGCAACCTTCAATTGTGAGATACACTGATGCAGCTTCAATCTTTCTTTGATACAAAGCGGTCTTTCATGTCTTTCGCTAACTCACTAGGTGTGTGCATTCCTTTCTTGTCTCTACAGCCTCGATTCATGAGTCAAGGTTGATACCAGAGGCTTAGCCTCCCCTCCCCAATTCTGTCGTTCACCCGGCAGGGTCGCTGGTGTCCTTGAAACACAATGCAGGCTTCTTCTTCTCTGGGATTTGGCTTCCTCCCTGTATCCTTCATGGTTTCCCGGAGGCAACAACCTCCTGCAGGGACCTTCAAGGTTTCCTCACCCTTCGCTCTGGTCCCTCGATCGATCCTCCTGCTCCAGTGGGTTCGCCTTCACCACAGAAGATCTGTTCCTTCTCGTGTCTTACCTTGCTCAGAGTGTGTCTCTATGTTATGCCTTTTATCCGTGTGGGGGAGCTAATGTGTATCAGATGTATGTGATTAAGGTCAAGTGCCTGACTCTGCCTGGCCTGATTAATGGGACATGTCCAATGAGATATGTAAGTGTTAGCCTCTTTACTCTGTCGCCTTCTTCCTTGGCCCAGTGTTTGTGTAGAAAGGAGGGGGGAAGTTGGGACGTTGGAGAACCAAAACTATAGGATATGGTATGGGCACGGGAAAGGGGAGATACCGTGTCTCACCATCGGTTGTCTCACCCCCACTCCCTGAAGATCCCTCACCCAGGTGATCCTCCCGGACTGGTCCAGCCCAAGGGTCTGGATCCAAAGGTGATGGCCATGCCCTGGCCACCTGAGAGAGAGAGATCCCCGGGGACTAGCAAGAGAGATACCCTTTGGTTTCTCACAGTGCAGAGTTGGGAACAAAACAACTTCTGACCATGGCTTTTACTTGTGGTTCGAGCCTGAGCTACTATATATTGTGATTCCGAAGTTCTTTACTGTAGAGGATGGTACTGGGCATCGGCCCATCCTGCTTAGGCAAATAGATTCAGGCAGTGTCAGAAGGAGCCGCACTGCGAAGCATGATTTATTTTTTGGTTGGGACGAGCTCTAGTCTGTTTGCTTTGTTGCTATCTATATATCTGCGTGTGCAACGCATGTCTTTAGGTCTGCTGAGTTTGTTAAAGGTTGTTTATCAGTTTGTAGATTGTGTGTCTGCGTATTTGTAGTAGTCAAGGCCAGACAAACTGATGAGGTTTAGTAGGGATGTCATGTAAATGTTGAAAAGAAGAGGCAACATTACAGATCTCATGGGTGAACATCATGGCTGGAATCAGTGAGGTGTGGGGGATGGTTGTTTGGGATCTACCTCATTTGGTTAAAACCTATCTGGAAGAAATTAACTACTTTTATCTCTTGTCCCCTCCCAGCTTCTCTCCTTTTCAAGGATTAAACTTGCACATTGTGCAATTCTTCTCCATCAGGCTCTGCTCCCACTGGCTCTCAGGTTCTATCTCCCACTCGTCACCAGATATGTCTCCCTCAGTCACTCATGAAAAGTCTGTAGCCGGCTAAATCTATGTATTCCTCACAGTTGTCTACCTTCAAATCCATTATTTTTCCTTTATTCAGAATCAGCCATGTTTGTTTCAGTCAGCGTGACCCTCTGCTCTCTCAAGGTCATTATCCATCCACAATGAGGCTCTTATTTCTTGTCCATCTTGGTGTTTGTTTCCTTACCTCACTCAATATCTGTCATCCTCTGTCTTCAGCTCTCTTTTTCCTTTGACTCTTAGCCTCTCTCTACTGCCTTCACTGAAGCTCTGTTATCTCCCCAGCAGTCTCTACATTCTTCCCCTTCAGGATGTGTCCCCCTCAGGTTCTGTGTCCCTCTCCCGTTCTACTGCACAGACTTTGCCGCTACTTTGTTTCTGTAAATGCACCCTGAATCCCTGTCCCTCTTAACCTCTGTGTCTCTTTTTCAGTCAGTTACCATTTCTCTTTTTTTCAGGCTTTCCCACCCTCAAATCTTTTCTGATATTTTCAAAGTGTGTTGTGGCTAATTTGTTGTGTTATATGTCCACTGTAACGAATCCGGAGATTTTGTCACTTCACCCCTAGGGGGAGCCCCTTTGCATGAGGCAGAGAGGTGAGGCCTCTACCCGATAGCTCCCCTGGGGATGGTACTCTGCGGGAGGATCTCATGGGAAGAGACATCCCCTCTGGGAATCGGGCAGGACATCTCGGGAGTATGCGGTATAACACCCTTCATCCTCTACCCACTTCTTTTACCTCGACTCAGTCCATGATGCCTACCTTATCTTCCCTCACTTCCATATCACACACTTACATGTATATATGTCAGACTGAATACGTTACAGTTACTGAGACGAGGGAGAGTTGGGATCACTTAATGAAAATCTCCTTGACAGGTACATAGATGAGGAGGAAGTGCGGAACAATTAAGAGTCCTTCCAAGAACTTGAATGAACATTCTGTCATCGCTCATTCAACCTAAAAAGGAAGGAAGGACCTGGCGTGGTGTAAGATCCACCCAGGACGATGCTCGAGTCTGGAGGATGTCCAGAGTGGAAGAGAGAGGCTGCTGCTAACAGGGATGCGTGCAATGGAGCTGAGGCGTCCCTATCTGGTCTGTCGTGCCTCGACAGACCAACAAACTGGAAGAGCAGAGGTCTGGGTGGAAGCAATAACCAGACTGCACGATTGTGGCAAGATGCGCAACCTGCCCAGAAAGAAGCGATGCAGAGCCGCTGCAGATGCTGCGTAAGCACACAAGGACACAAGAAGCCATACAAGATGTCTGAGTAGCATGAGACTGACTGAGAAGAACCATCAATCTTCGAAGGTACATGGGCTGTCGGGATGAAGAAAAGGACAAGAGAAACATCAATCTCAGGTCTGGGACTCAGATATACCCAAAGAGAATATTTGAAGCAATTGGCCATATGAAAGTACTTGGCAAGAGACTGAACCAGGTATATCGGGAACAAAATACAGAGTAGAAAACAGGGTTGGGGATCTGCAACCTGAGGAAGAGATCCTCACTACCCATCTTCTTCATGGCAGTACCTGGCAGGCAAGTTAACCAGGTCTGCCCAGATGAAGAAACCAGGGTCTCTGACCCGCACCAAAATGTGTATATATGCGAATGGCCAGGGGAAGGGAGGCATTTCCCCTAGCATTGTGAACTGTGATAAAGAGCCTGAGAAAGACCAGGGAAAGGGAGACCTTCCCCCTGGTGTTGTGTACTGTGAAACTAAAGCCAAGAAAGAACAGGGGAAAGGAGACATTCCCCCAGGTGTTGTGAACCCTGAAAGTAAAAGCCAGGAGATTGTGAGAAGAAGGGAGTCAGTCTCCTGGAGAGAAGAAATAATTAACTTTTGATGGAAAGCTAGCAGTCTTTTGTTTTGAAGTACTGAGGTCGGGGGAAGGGAGTAATTCCTCCCTGGCGAAGGACTTGCAAACAGAATTGTGCTACCCAGTCCAGGAAGAGGGAGTAATTCTCCTGGAACAAGAACATTGGTACAACTTTAGTTTAGTTATAAGTGTAACGGACAGAGGTAGGACGTTTGACACAGGATGGTGGACTAATTTTAGTTGCAACGACATCCTGACAGACCCATTAGCAGGGACTTAATTTCACCAAAATGCCAGGAGTAGCGGAAGTGACATCACATGACCCTTGACCTCTGATGACATCTCAGGAAGTGATATCATTTGACACCACCACACAGTGACATCACGGAAAGCGATGGGACACAACTGTTCACCCCTTGACAAAACAGGAAGTGCCATCACATAGCATTGTTCCTAAGTACACTACAAATAATATGGTTACGATATAACTATAATGTGATAAACATTTCATACAGGAATGGATCACCATATGCATCGTTAATATCAGTGTGTATCAGCCCATATTACTGTGAATGCAAGGCCAAATGATGTGTTATTATATAGCACTTACGCCTAAGTGCTTTATATAGAACAAATATACACCCATACGGTGTTGGTTCTAATTTATCGACCTCAGAATGATAAGAGGCTGAGTTGAGGTGTTTAAGAGCAGACTAAATCAGTGGCTCACCCCCTGAAGGTTGCCCGAAATAAACCTTTCATGAGTCTAGCATTTATTGTATAGTATTCCAGAAAGACAATTATTTTGTTATTCCTATTCTTTCTTATTTCGGGTCACTACTCAAAGTGTTACACTTTTGGTACCCCCTGTTTTTTTTTAAGAGGTCTGAACAAGAAAGCCAGCCACTCCAGAAACAAAGAGCCACATGGCACTGGCCAGAGCCCAGGAGTTTACATCTAAATAAAAAAAAAAGAAAAAACGTTATTTTATTTTTTTGGGGTAGCAAGGGAGACGACAGGGGTAGCAAGGGAGACCTCAGGGGTCGTATCTGCGACCCCTGCCGTCCCCCAAATGACGTCTCTGCCCATTAGCACTTTTAGTTGAGGAAGAGAAACCCCTCATACATATAGGGAAAGGCAGGTTTGTCTTTATTCTGATCTTAAATAAAAGTCTATAGCAATCGCTACGCCACCTGTGTCTTGGGCTCCTCCTTCTGCACCCTTACACCACATATCTAATTTTTCGTTCAGCAAAGCAAAGCTTTTTTTTCAGGAGCCCATTGGCTCCAACATGTTCATTCCTATTTGGTCCAAAAATGTAAGACATGTGTCAATACATTCATGAATGATGCAGTAGGTATGTTTGGTGAGTCCTGCTAACCGAATCCTCACAAGATACTGGCTTGAAGAGGTAGATTTACTCAAAATCCGAAAATGGGAAATGTGAATTTCTTTCTGAAGACGGGGTGGATAGTCACTATGAGGGTGTTCATGAGCTGTGCAAAATTTAACAGTTCACATTTCATAGTATCATAAAATGATGCCCAAATGTTTACCAATTTTATGAAAGGAACAGATTTCTGTTCTAATAAATTAAAAGATAAATTAAAGGGGTGACGCGAAACGCAAGAAAGCGCCTTTTAAGATATCACTATGGTGCATAGAAAACTATATTAAAGTGTTTTTAAAATATATGCAAAGACATACAAATTTCAAGTTGCAAGCCACTAAGCAGGCATAAAAAGTCACTAGCCGCTCATTGCTCCACATCCACGCAGCACACCGGTTCTTACCAAGAATCAATTATCACTCGACAATAGCTAGTGGCAAGTGGACATTTTGAAGCAGTTAAAAAGTTAATTATGTCAGAATTAACATGCACCAATTATTCCCTACAAAACCCATGAAATATGGAGGTGTGGGGGAAAGCTGGGAATCTTCACTCGGGGTCCACCCCATAGATGTGACCAGTCATGTGATTTTTGAGCTTGATGTTCTTCCCTGCTGTGATCACACATATGCGCTCATGGGCTGAGTAACAGGGTAGACTCTGATAGATTTTCTCAACTTCCCACGCTGCCGAATTCCATGGGGTTTGCGTGGATAAATTGGTAAATCTTAATTCTGTCTTAACTAAAGATTTTTTCACTGAATTACAAGGGTTTTGGTATTATATATCCTATCCAGATCCACCAGCCATGGCTTTAGGGCATGTCCACTGTCCACCTTGCAACAATTAGGATAAAAGGCTTTGGCCCACTGGCCATGGCCCAAGTCCACCATCTAAATCGACCTCACTAGTAACGAACCAGGTCCCACCAGCCATGGCTTTTGCCACGACCACTGTCAAAGTTTCACTAATTATGCCTAAAGACTATGGGCCTCGTTACAAGTCTGCCTGTCCGGAATTAAGGGTGCCGGTAGCAACGTACCGGCACCCATTCTGGACCGGCAGACTACAACTGTGCCTGCCGGGACCTCTGCACCCAGCAGGTCTGACCCACAGTTGTCACTGATACACTGGCACCGTTAGCAACGGTACCAGTGCTTCCTTGTCCCCACTCCCATAGAGTCTTTTAGGACTCTATGGGAATGAGGAACAACATTTTCCACCGCCTGAGATCCCGGGTCGCCGGGACTTGTAATGTCCCAGTGGCATCGGGATCTCAGGCAGCGAAAACGGTGTTACAGGGTTGGCGGCAACCTGCCGGTGGCACTGGCGGTTTACTGCCAACCTCGTAATGAGGCCCTATAACTCACATCCCCTCACTAGTAAATATTCAGATCACACAGGCATTGGTTTTTTGCCGTGGCCACTGTACATGTTGCAAAAATTAGGATAAAAGACGATGGCCCATATCGTCCTTACTAGTAACTAACCAGGTCACACTGGCCATGTCCTCACTAAAGTGCCTGACTAACCTTTCGCAGCTCGTTCACCCTCCCCACGCCTACCCTGATGTGAGACATCCCTTTCACACCTCCAAATATAATTTTGAGCACTTTCTGATTTCAATTAGCAACAAAAAGAAGTTCCGTCACTTTAGAAATAAGCGTCATCTTTTTCTTCTCCAATGAATAACAACAATTGTCTATTGTCCAATTTAAACGTTTTTAAGATTTTAGAATTTCACCACAGGAATATTTGAAAAATACTGTCATATTTTTTTACAATTTTATGAAGTGAAAAAGCAGAGAATGTCTCTGGTTTTTGCCCGCAGATTTTAAATGTGGTTGCTCTGTTCGCAGGGCATGTGTTTGATGGTGAGGCTCTGTGCACTGCATATTAACTGTCTCCTATTGAGCCGTAGCATATGCTGTGCACGTGCAGAACTCATTGCCTGGACACAAGAAAGATGCTTTCAGGACTGTTATGTTTGCCATTTAGTTCTATTTTGGGACTCTGTTAAACAGTGTGCAAATTAATTTGCTTTAACAATTGGACAGACTGTGTCCCACTGCTGATAGTCTCATTGTGGCATTTTGGACCACTTGGAGGGGACATTTAATGTTTTGGCAGGCAGGCCAAAGTAAAGGGATTTTGTGTAGTCAATGCAGCATTTGATTGCAATACTTACTATAATCGGTACCCTTTACGAGTTTGGATGGTTACATTACATCAGGGTAGGCGAAGGCAGTGGTGTGATGTCCAGTCCACTGATATGAACTAGGGATGCTCTTAGTGTGATATTGATATCTACCTCTATGACTTTGGCAATGTTGCTAGGGTGTTAGTTTGACCTTGCTTGCTTTTGGCTGCTCGTGCATTTAGTAAAAAACTAGAAAATGTTTACAGTCAGGGAAATGGCCATATGTGGTATACTAAAACAAAAATCGAGTCAAACAGATGAAAATGGCCGGACCTATGATAAACGGTATGAGGGAGGAACTGAGCTCTTCTGAAGGTACTTTTTCTCATTAGGAACGAATGCAAAAGAGTATCGCACCAGCATTGGATCTTTAATAAATTCACACTGACTGTTCTCCATGGACAGGCTTGGACTGATGGGCACATTTACAAAACGTTTGTACATATACATAACAAAATCCTGCATTCATTTCAGGGATGCATCCACAACATTTTGGGCCTTTGACCACCCTGACCAATGACATGGGTAGCCTTAAGCACAACCTATGGATGCTATCTTCAGTTTCTTATGTGAGTGTGGGAGTACTTGGAGTTGCTGCCCTCTTCATTTGATGTTTTCAAGAAGAAAAGTTGAATCAAAATAACCTTTAAACTCAAAACCAGCTAGACACAAATAAGAACAGTCGTATTTGGGACGTTTCTTCTTTCAGTGAAGGAAAACCCCTATCAGGAATACTTCACACTGGTAACATCTTCCCTTTCTTTCTCACATTTGGTCACATCTGTTTATTTAGAGAGGTTTACACATCTACAAATCTTATGTAGATATTAGTGCCTGCGATGTAAATGACTCATGGCAGAGGACTACCGTGGGGGTGTCGGACCTGCTTTTCCTTCCTCCTCATGTTGTTTCTTTTCATTTTATCAAAGGGTTTATGAATCTGATGGCTAAAAGCATGACTTGTGAAACCTCGACGGAGATGCAAGATTATAAGCGGGAAAAAAGTGTGAAACAGTGATTGAGTGACCATGACCCACCCCTTCAGAGACCACAATCGACCCATCTCAATCTATCATGAGAGATAACGAAAAAGGGGATCAAAGGGAGAACGGCAACAGCTTAATCTGGGCTAGGTAATGGCCCAGTCTTGAGCCCTCTCCATCTAGTGAGCAAGCATCCAAAGGATTTTTAATTGCTAACCAACAGTACACACGGTGACGCTAAAGACAGTCGCTGTGATCTTTGTACCTTGAACTTCTGTCAGTGATTGTCCTCATCAGTAAGTAGATTTCGAAGGGATTGTGTCCTCCGACGTATTCCTTATCTTAGATATCTCCTTCCATCTCTGCTGGCCTCGGAAAATTTTTCTCTAGAGGGCGCTGCGCATCGACGTCCTCCGAGTCGATGTCCCTCGACAGCTGCCGTATCGACGTCATCCTGCCTATAAAGGCCGCGCGCAGCGTCCGTTGCTCAGTTCCGTTTTTCCACGCTTACTCAGTGCCTCGGAATACCGTTGCTCAGTTTTGTCAGGTTAATCCTATTTACCTCAAGTTATTCGATCCGTACTCGATGGCTTCTTCGCCGCAACCGACAACTCCTCGGTCCGGCTTCAAAAAATGCAGAGATTGTGGGAAAAAGATGTCGCTGACTGATCCTCACAGAGTTTGTCTGTGGTGTTTGGGAGCTGAACACCATTGTTCGAAGTGCGAGGACTGTATGTCCATGACAGCTAAGAACCTGAAGGAGTGTAGGGGGAAGCTGGAGAGAACTAAGACTTTTAAAGCTTCTTCTTCCTCGACGAAGTCGAGACATTCGTCTCCTCGTCACCATTCGGGCTCCAGGTCTCAGAGTGGGTCCCATCACTCCTCGAGATCGAAGCACTCGAAGAGGAAACGTCGAAGATCCCCTTCTCTGTCTTCCTCTTCCTCTGTTTCTCCAAAGAGAATCCCTTGCCCCACGAAACATAGTTCCCGGGCTGAATGGGAGGAATTCCGCAAAAATATGATGTGCGTCTTCGAGAAAGCAGCCTCGACCCCCTCGAAGACTGCTGAGAGCGATGCTCTGGTGGAAAGACCCAAAGGTCAAAAACGCCGCGAGTCGCAGTACCCGGCGAAAGAAGCTTCTCCAGTGCGTCACGCACTCTCGAGTAAAGCTTTGACCTCGAAACCTTCTTCGAAGGTTCCGTCGACGCCGTTGACGCCGGTGTCTTCGACGCCGTTGTCGAAGGGACCTTCGACACACAGGTCTGTCGACTCGACGCCATCTTCGACACTGGCGTCGACGCCAAGAAAAGTTACAGTTACGACACACCCAGTGGCTATCCCCAGGTCCTCGATGGCGTCGAGATTGTCGAGCAGAATCCCAATTCTGTCGAGGTCATCGAGGCCTCCGCCTTTGTTTTCGACGCCACGCTCAAAGCCTTCGACGTCGGCGTCGACGACATCGACGTTTTCGAGGCCGATTATGACAAGTTTGGCACCCTCTGCCTTGGAGATGGGGTTTACACCCTTTATGAGTTCAGAACAATTGAGAACTATGTTCTAAATTATGGAAGAGGGTGAATTGTCTGAACAGGAAGACTCATTTGAATTGCAGAGACCTGTAACCCCAATTAGAGAGGAGTTTTCCCCTGAAGAACGCAGGTTAAAGGATCTTCATGATTCCTTACATGAGGCAAGTGGGTTAGACACTTCCCCTGAGGTGGAGTTTGCTAGGCCATACCCGGGGGAGCATGCTGAAACCCCCCATAGAGCCTTAATGGCCAGGATCACAGAGTTTATGGGGTGGTCTGCACCTTCACAGTCTTTCTAACAAGATGACCTCACGGATATTCTTGACAAAGGCCCACAGGAGGATCCTGTAGTGCCGTTTCATAAAGCTCTTCAGAGGAAGATTATGACGAACTGGGAAACCCCAGATGTTGTCCCGGCAGTAAATAAAAAACTGTCTACAAAATACAGGGTATCTTCTACAGACCCAGAGTTTTTGTCAAAATACCCATCCCCAGAAAGTCTGGTGGTACAGGCAGCATCTTCTACTGATGTCAAGACTGCTTACCCTACCGTCCCACAGGACAGGGACGATAAAAAATATGATGCTATGGCAAAGAAAGTTTTTTCCGCATGTAGCATGGCGTTAAAATCTGTTAATGCTACTTGCACCCTTGCTAGATTCAGCCATACACTTTGGGAGTGTGCTTCTACAGCGGCTGACTGCATCCCGGAGGGAGAAGAAAGGAAGGCGTTCCTGAATATCATACAGGACGGTAAAGACGCTCTGTGCGAATCCCTCCAGACGGGCATTGATTCGGCTGACAGTATCAGCAGAGCAATGGCGGCAAGTACAACAACCAGGAGATTCGCTTGGTTGAGAAAGTCTGGTTTTGCCCCAGATGTGCAAGCCAGGCTCTTGAACATGCCATTCGATGGCTCTTCTTTGTTCGGGAAAAAGGCGGATGACAGTTTAGAGAAACTGCAAACTTCAAAAGCAGCAGCAAAATCCCTAGGCGCTGCAATCCGTCAGACACCTTTTCGTCCCACAGGAACCTCTGCGAGGGGCAAGTCCTTTCACTTCTACTCCGCATTCGGAAGAGGTAGAGGACGACTGGCTCAAAGGGGACAAAGAAGAACTACCCGAGGTGGACGGGGTAGATATTCAAAAGCCGCAGCAACAGCAGGTGCCTCTTTACCATCGGCATCTGCATCAGCCGCCCCAAAGCCACTCTAAGGACTTCCCTCACAGGACACCTGTAGGAGGCAGGTTGACTCAACATCTGGCGGAATGGCAGGCTATCACGTCAGATGCTTGGGCATTGGAAACAGTTGCCCGAGGTTACTGCCTGCCTTTCCTACGCATACCTCAGAGTCATCCATCGGGGATCAGCTCTCAGAAAGCTCCAGATCCGCTCCTCTTGCAGGAAATTGTGGACCTGCTAGAGAAAGGTGCCATAGAAACGGTACCTGTAGCGGAGAGGAACAAGGGCTGGTACTCCCCTTACTTTCTCATTCCAAAGAAAGACGGAGGATTGAGACCCATCTTGGACTTGCGAGAATTGAACAAATTCCTCAGGAAAGACAAATTCAAGATGGTCACTCTTTCTCAGATCCTCCAGGCCCTTCAGTTCCAGGACTGGTCTGGACCTTCAGGACGCTTATTTCCATGTGCCTATACATCTCAAACACAGGAAATACCTGAGGTTCGCAATAAGCAACTCTCATTATCAATTTCGAGTGCTGCCATTTGGGCTGACCTCCGCCCCGAGGGTCTTCACCAAGTTAATGTCGGTAGTGGCTGCAAGTCTAAGGAGGCAAGGGATTCACGTCTACCCCTACCTGGACGATTGGTTGATCAGGGCTGTATCTTCGGAACAAGCTCAGATCCAGCTAAATCACGTGTGCCACTCCCTTCACAAACTGGGCTTCTCCCTCAATTTAAAGAAGTCACAAATGATACCATCGCAGAGACTCCAGTTCATAGGAGCGATCCTGGACACTTCCCTGGGAAAAGCCTCGCCACCAGAGGTGAGGGCTCAAGATATTCTAAGATGGTTACCAAGTTCCAAGATGCCCAACGTCTCCCAGCCTTCGACTTTTTGAGGTTGCTAGGCCTCATGGCATCCTGCATTTTTCTAGTGCCAGAGGCTCGCCTGAGAATGAGATCCCTCCAGTGGACACTGAGGACTCAGTGGTCACAATTCTCAGGGAGAATGACAGATCTTCTTCAGGTTCCCGACAGGGTGGCTCGAGACCTTCAGTGGTGGGCCTGTCAGGAGAACATTCTGAAAGGAGAACAGTTTTGGCAACCCTGGCCAGAGATAACAGTAGTCACGTATGCCTCACTCACGGGGTGGGGAGCCCACGCCAACGACTTCACCATCAGCAGTCGTTGGTCTCCATCGGAGTCCAGACTACATATCAACCTGTTAGAGCTGAGAGCCATGAGACTTGCGCTGAAGGCGTTCCTGCCAGCTGTACAAGGGAAAAATGTCCTGATAATGACGGACAACACGGTGGCCATGCATTACCTCAACAAAAGAGGAGGCGTAGGATCGCTACCCCTGTGCAGAGAGGCGATGCAGCTCTGGTTTTGGGCAATCCAAGAAGGAATCTCTCTATCGGCAGTTCACCTAGCCGGAGAGAAGAACTTGACAGCGGACGCTCTGAGCAGGCAGAGCACAGTCTCCCACGAGTGGGAACTAGCTCAGGAAGTCCTTCAAGAGATCTTCGCCCTTTGGGGAACCCCTCAGGTGGATCTGTTCGCCACCAGCGTCAACAGGAAATGCGATCTGTTCTGCTCAAGGGAATTTCCCCCGAGAGGAGCTCTGGGAGACGCGTTCATAGTGAACTGGGAGTTTCCGCTTCTGTACGCGTTCCCACCGGTCCCTGTCATTCCTCAAATGATCAGGAGGTTGAGAAGATTCCGGAGAACCATGATCCTAATTGCCCCGGATTGGGCCAGGAGAATGTGGTACCCGGACCTTCTAGACTTGTCCATCTGCCCTCCAATTCGACTTCCAATCAGAGAGAACCTACTCTCACAGAAGGGAGGTCAGGGTCTCCATCCAGACATCAAAACCCTCAACCTTCACGCTTGGCTTCTGAAAGGCTGAGGTACAAGGATTGGGACCTCCCTGATGATGTTATGGAGGTGTTGCTTTCGGCAAGGAGGCCAGCAACAAAGTCTCTATACCGCTGCCGTTGGAACAGATTTTGCAGCTGGTGTAGAGAGCAGAATATCAACCCCATTTCATGTGGTACACCAATGGTTTTGTCCTTCCTACTCTATTTGGCGAATTCAGGCCTTCAAGTTGGCACCATTAAGGGCTATCTCGCAGCGCTATCCATCTTTAAGCGCACTGCGGAAGAACCATCCTATTTCAAGTTACCCTTGGTAATACAGTTTCTAAAGGGGTTAACCAATGTTTATCCCCCAAGACCATTCCAAGTTCCCCTATGGGATTTAAACTTAGTCCTACATTTCCTGATGGGCACACCTTTGGAACCACTCCATTCTTGTTCGTTAAGATTCCTTACCCTTAAAACTGTTTTCTTAATAGCGCTTACATCTGCTAGAAGGGTGAGCAAATTACAAGCTCTTTCTTGTAAACCCCCTCATACAATCTTTCACAAAGACAAAGTTGTCCTGCAAGTGAAGCCTAATTTCCTCCCAAAGGTGGTTTCTGAATTCCATATCACTCAGAAGATTACCCTACCATCTTTCTATCCTCCTCCTCATCCGGGGAAAGAGGAAGAGAGGTTACACAGGCTGGACCCTAGAAGGGCTTTTACGTTTTTACATCAGTAGACTAGCCAGGATAAGACAGGCAGACCAGCTGTTTGTAGGCTACGCAGGCCACAAGCTGGGGTTACCAATAACCAAGCAGACCATTTCCAGATGGATCATTCTAGCCATTTTGGAATGTTATAAACTGGCAGGGAAAGAGCCCCCTCAAAACCTTAGGCCTCATTCTACCAGAGGTATTGCAGCTTCATCGGCCCTCAAAAGAGGTGTGCCGGTTAAAGACATCTGTGCGGCCGCTACATGGTCGTCTGTCCATACCTTTACACGATTTTACAACTTGGATTCCTCCTCCAGTCAAGAGACTAGGTTTGGAAGGGCTGTACTGCACTCTATTCGTCAATAGAAGACAGCGTGAAGTCAGTACTCCCTCCTCCAATAATAGAATACTGCTATGGGAGCCTATCTAAGATAAGGAATACGTCGGAGGACACAATCCCTTCGAAGAACAAGTTACTTCTTACCTTGTAACGTTCTTTCGACGGGATGTTCCTCCGACATATTCCTTATCGACCCTCCCATCCATCCCCGCAGTTCTACTTCCCTTGTTGCAGCTTACGCTCCTTCAGGGTGATTAGTCTAGTCCAGACAGAAATATTGTGGGCTACAAAACGGAAGTGAGCAACAGACGCTGCCCGCGGCCTTTATAGGCAGGATGACGTCGACGTCGATACGGCAGCTGTCGAGGGACATCGACTCGGAGGACGTCGACGTGCAGCGCCCTCTAGAGAAAGATTTTCCGAGGCCAGCAGAGCTGGAAGGAGATATCTAAGATAAGGAATACGTCAGAGGAACATCCCGTCGAAAGAACGTTACAAGGTAAGAAGTAACTTGTTCTTCTAGTCAATGAGCGGAGTAGCTTGGTCAACAAGAGCCTTGTCACTTACACCCCTCCTCAATGAGTAGACTCCTGGTCAGTGACAAAGACAACATGAGTGAAAAACCTCCGCAGCAAGCCTCTTCCATCAGAGTCCTCAAAGGCGATATTTCTGGTCTACAAGAGGCCTCATCTACGATGGGCCCAATCTAAGAGCAGCTTTGTTTGAGTTAGGTGTCATCCATGATGGGCCTCATCTGTGCTGGGCCTTGTCTACAAGATACCTCATCTACGAGCTGTCTCATCCGTAGGAGGTCTCCTTTTGCCAGATTCAGTCTATGGGAGGTCTCATCTAAGAGAGGCCTTGTCTATGGCAGGGCTAATCTCAACGGAGCCTATTTTATGACACAGCCTCATCTGTAGGAGGATTTGTCTACATTAAAAGCCTCATCCAGTGTGGTCTCATCCAGAACAAAGCCTTGCCTACAAGAGAGCTTAGTGTTCAATTAGGGTAAAACTAGGAAAGAGCTTAGGCTACGAGAAGCCTTAGTCTACGAGAGATATTTGTCTAAAATGAAGCCTTGCCTATAACAGGCTGACAAAATGCGTATAGTACAATTTTACCTAACCCCAAAAGTTCGACCCCCAATTTCCTGCACATATATATATGTGGGGGGGTAAAGTATATAAAAAATGTATAGGGGTAAGTTGGGGGTGGCTGGGGGTCTCCCCCCACAAATATATTTGTGGGAAATTAAAAATAAATCGAACTTTTAGGAAGTCGAACCTTTGGGTTCGGTAAAATCACTTAGAACCGAGAAAAGGCTATTGCATCGAAGAAAGCGAGTAGTAAGTGACGGCGCTTCTACATATTTATCTGAACAGGATGAATGTGTGGTGCTGAAGGGTGTACAATACCAGCAAAACAACCATCTAGGCATTCCTCGCCGGATGTTTGCAGCTTTCCATAATAGGAGGCACAGAGCTTTAAAACTCAAATGAATGTCGCTGCAATGAGGAAAATGGCACAGGCCTGGCACGGACAACCTGCCATGGGTTCTGCTGTCAAACAAGGGATCGCCCATGGTATTCGCAGTAGTTGCCACAACGGCAGAAGCAACAAACTCACTAGCCATCTCTATGTGCGAAATGCATTGGTGAGTGTATCAACATTAAAATCCTTCCTTTGGTGACATGTGGCCCTACGTGTCTTTGGTTACTGAGTACAGTCTTGCATGCATGCTGTGGCACACGTCCCCAGCAGTACTCTTCCATTCTGTGACACAATAAAGATTTGATGCAATTCAGACCCACTACTGACATTCTTGCAAGATGACAAGAGAATTGAGACCCAATTCATTCCAACAGAGAGAGAGAGCACTAGAGAGGCTTCTTTCAACAGTGTGGTCACCATTGCGGTGGCAGAGCCAGGCGGTTGGGGCTGGGGGGAGGCCACCCTCTGGATTTCCCCCTCGTGCCTAGTGCAGCCCCCAGCCTCCTGCTGGCACCCTATTGCTGTCACCCTGCCCCCAGCACCAAAAGCTGCCTCCGCTACTGCACCATTGTCAGGGAGGTAGCCAATCTGGATTTACACAAGTAGCTGACTGGGCAGTCATTTAATGCCAAGGATGCCTTACGAACATATGATGTTCCAGGAGTGCATTAAAGAAGCGAAGAGAGTACAATTCCGTGTCTGTCTCCCATGGCACTTCCACAAATAGCCAAAGGCCCTCCCAGCTTGCCAGTCTCATGGACACAGGTATTCATGACAAAACTACTGAAGCTTAACACAGCGTTGCTGCTAGCTTAACACAGCGTTGCTGCCCTCACAGTAGAAGTGATAAAGCAGGCCAAAGCAAGGAGCTAAAGGCCACAGAGCTCTGCTGACCCACCTTAAAATCATAGCATTAACGTTCACAGAAAGAGCACCACAGTCCACAGTAAGCCAAGATTTCGTGTCTGAAAGAAATGGGGTGATTGAAGACCAGTTCTAGAGTTCCATTACTCTGAGCAAGTGCCTTCAAAAGTAAACCTTCCAAATGGGGACGTGACAAAAGATCTTCTCCCAACTAGAGAAAGGTGTGTTTTCTGACCTCTATGGATCTGGGGAGGCTTACTTGATCCGCATTCATCCGAACCACATGACGTTAATTCACATCCGGGGTGGACTGGTCTATCGGGAACTCTGGAGATTTCCCAGTAGGCCTCTACACCGTGGGCTTCTTTTGTGTTGTTTTTCCAAATGTGTTCAAAGGTTTGGGATTGCTGAAAATGTGTAATATGGGGCCTCTTTCGGTTTCCAGTCCACCCGTGTTCCCACAGTGGTTCAAGGGTCACTGTTTCAATGTGTACTTCTTCCATTCAGCCTTAAATTAGCACCAGAATCTTTACAAAGTGGCTCCCCTCAGTGACGGCCCATTAGGAAGGAAGGGACAACATCTATACCATACTTGGATGATTGGCTGGTTAATATGCCTTCCATGCACCATTCCTGCTTTTGCCTGAAAGAGAGTACCAGCACTGTGTCCTCAATTAACTATGAAAAGTAATCTCTGGCGATTAACAAGGCTTTTTATTCATAACGACCCTTTCCGATGCAAACTGCAAACAGAGACATTACCATGACAGGGTTCGCGCCACCATATCCAGGGTGGCTTTGTCAAGCAAACCCGCAACATCAGTCTGCACTTTCAAAATGATCCTGATTCAGAACTACACATTGCACATGAGATTTCAGCAGTTCCTGGATAGCAGGTGGAAACGGGATTCAGCACCAGAAGATCCTCTGCAATAGGAATTACGTGAGGCTTTCTCATGGTGGAGAATAAAATGCCCCCCCCAACCCCCACCTGGGGTATTTACATGCAGTAGTTAGTTGGGACTGCACCTCTGCATCTGTGCTCTAGATCAAAGGGCTGTTCACTGGGCCCTAAAGTTCTTGCAACTGCAGTTGCATAGTCAAGCGGTCGTGATATGCACAGGCCACAGAAGCACAATGTTTGTATTTGGAATCCAGGAGGCTCCAGGTTAGGGGTACAGTTGGGAGAAACCCAGGCCCTCTGGTGTTGGGCAGAGAGACAGAACCATTCCACCTCCCAGCAGTTCTGAATACAACAGCAGACATGACGAGCAGGGACCTACTGGCTGCCACAAGTGCGAGCAGAAGCTCGACCATCTGGGTTTCAGTAGGAAATGTGTCCTGTTGGCGTGCTTGCCACCTGTTTGCCAGGAAATATGGTCGCCCACCGAATCTCAGGGAAGTGTTCTCCTGCCCTTCTAATGCAATGTTCACCTTTACATTCCCCCATTGAGATGTGGAATAGATTAATCGATGAGCTTATTGCCAAAGTCATTTCATATGTGTATGTGCCACCACGATCGTTTTCAGATGGACATGTTTTCTGCACTTATCAATAGGCACACACTCTCAATCTGCACTATGGCATCACCCCATTATTTCTTGTGCGAAAATCTTGCGACCGAAAACATTTCCATTTCAACGCATTTAGAGGTGGGTTAGGGTAATAAATATTGTAACGGCAGTAGGGGGTGGTAAGTGCGTTGAAATGTGCGAAAACAAACCAAAAAAGGATTTTTCTTCTCGAAAAAAATCACATAGATCCATGAACTATACATATGAGAAATTCAATGAGAGCTGTGCAGAAGTGTTGCTCAACATATGTAGCGGTGCCCTTTGATCTTTGTCGGGGCTGTAATAATGCTATTGCTACTGTTGTTCAGCAATATTTTATTTATAAAACCTACACCCCTTCAGGGCTGCTGCAGACGATCCACAGACTGGAGGGGCCTGTGCACACCGCTCTCTGTTGGAGACGTAGGGTTTGTTACTGGCCTCAGTGCCCGGCCTGGGGAGTTGCAGGCGAGAAACGAGCAGTGTACTCGAGGAGATCAACACATGAAGCAAAAGGACGCTCCATTCAAACGCATGGCTGCCATTGCTGCCAGGAACTGTGCGACAGACAGTATAACACCAAGTGCCCTCTCCTTAACGGACAGCTACTACAAGGGTTTACTGTGCACACCCTCCCCCCTACAAGAACATGTGGCAAGTTATGAAAGATTACAATATAACGCAGTTACTTGTGCTCCGTTTAATTATATGTAGGATGGCTGCAGACTGATTAGTAATTCCAAAGAAGAGGATTAGTTCAAAAAATAAATGATAATTAGTAAATACTTAAAATATACGTTATGTTACATGTCGCTTTTAGAGCATTCTGTCATTGGTATGGCCTCGTAGCTCTTGGTAGTGGCAGGGAAGCCGTGGGCGAGGGCTTACCCGAGCCAGGAACAGCTGCAGCATCGCCTGATCGAAGCAGAGAAGGGCACATAAAGTACCCGGTGAGTCAAGTGAGGCTGAGTGACTCCAAGGTGCTCTGCTGCGGGCCGCGTGGTGAAGAAAGGTCGGTGAGCTCGCAAATGAGTGAGTGACAGCAGGGAAAATGGGCCTCATTATGAGTCCGGCGGTAACCGTGCCGGAAAAACCGGCAGGTAGCCGCCGGACCTGCAAACAGTTACCGCCTCCGGACCACCTGGTAACACCGGGGTATTACAACCCTGGGTGCCGGTAATTCCGGTGGCGGTAACTGTGTTGTTCCCCATTCCCATAGAGTCCCATAGGATTCTATGGGAATGGGGACCATGGTAACTCCAGTTTCGTCTGATGGAGCCGGTGTTTCCATTTCTGCCTGCAGGTGGGTGGCGTTACTCCTGCCAGGTCACACCTGGCAGGAGTGACACCACCCGCCTGCAGAACTCGTAATCTGCCGGTCCGGAAACAACGGTGAAGGCGGGTTTACCACCGCCGTTGTTTCCAGACCAGCATAATGAGGCCTAATGTGATTGCTAGTACAGAAAATAAATGTGAAACACTGATGTTTAACAGCTACGAGAATGTGATGAAAGGAATGGTTTGTCAATACCGAACCCTAGCAAAATTGGGAAGGCTGTGTAGAGGACCAGAAAAGCAGTAAACTTGAAAACTTGAAAATGAATGAGAAGCCAGTGAGAGGGTGCAAATTCCCATCAGGAGAGTGAACTGGGAATTTGCAATTACGTTGTTTTGGATATGGATGAGATGTCATTTTGAATACCGAACCGAAGGAAAGTAATAACGAGTGAATGACGCAAAAGTGGAAAGTGGAGAAAAGCATTCCCTGATACAAGGAAACTATAAATTATGGAAGAAAGAAAGCATTGGTAATAAGGAACTGTAAATTGTACAAGTTGAAAGAAAGCAAGCATTGGCAAGAGCCATAAGGAATAGTGGAACTGTACAAGTTGAAACTGAGGCAACAATATGAGAAAGTCTAATAATCTAAGATGGGGAATGGTGGCAAAACAAGTGTTGAAAAGAACTGTGAGGAGTCCAATATATATATATATATATACCAAAATACCAAAGTCCATGCACCCAAGAGCAAAGTTTTAAGCACTGCAATTATAAGGCACCATGGGTTTCATATAGTGCAGTGGTTGTGGGCAGGAAATAGAGTCTTGGGTGCATGGCTGCAGGCCGTAGGCCATACACCCAAGACTCTAGGCCCTGCCCACAACCACTGCAGCATATCACATTCATACATCACACCCTCACAATCGAATATCTATCTGGTAGGTGTGGACAGGGCCTAGAGTCGTGGGTGCAAATTGAGTATATGCTGCAGTTAAAATGTTTCATTCTATGGGTGTGCTAATGATTTATAAGCCACCATGGGTGTGATATGCTGCGGTGGTTTTGGCCAGGGTCTACAGTCTTGGGTGCATGGCTGTAGGCCATACTCCCAAGACTCTAGGCCCTGGTCACAACAACCGCAGCATATCACAGCAATAGATACACCTGTAGTATAGCTTATCAATAAGGGGGTTGTGGGGAGGGCCTACAGTCTTGGGTGCATGGCCAAAGGCCATGCACCCAAGCCCAAATTTATATGTAGTCAATTTACAAGCCACAATGGGTGTGATATGCTGTGGTGGTTGTGGCCAGGACCTAGAGTCTTGGGTGCATGGCCAAAGGCCATGCACCCAAGAACAAAGTTATAAGCGCTGAAGTTATAAGCCAACATGGATTTCATATACTGCACGCCTATAGATTCTATTATCTATGGCCATACACCCAAGACTCTAGGCCCTGGCTACTTCCACCGCAGCATATCACGGCTATAGATACACCCGTGGCATCGAACATCAATCAGGTAGTTGTGGGTTGGGCCCAGAGTCTTGGATGCATGGCCGAAGGACATGCACCCAAGACCAAAGTTATAAGCAGTGAAGTTATAAGCCACCATGGTTTTCATATGCTGCGAAGGTTGTGGGTAGGACCTACAGTCTTGGTTGCATGGCCAACGGGTGTAGGTTGTAGGTTATACATCCAAGACTCTAGGCCCTGCCTAGAGCCACTGCACCATATTACTGTCATAGATCAGACGTATAGATTCAAATATGGATGCAATGTGTGAAATTATGCTTACTGTTTACTTCGTTGAGATTAAATATATTTCTTACATGACTTTAGTACTTGGAGGAAATATCTTTTTTCTATTTCTGTGATAAAAGAAAAGATCATGTTAGAGTTTATATTTTATAAAGACTTATTACATTGTATAATAGACATTTTAGCTTTTTTTTTTTACCCTCATATTTACTTTACAAACCAGCGTAATGTGCATTTTGCTGAGTTTCTGTGTTTGTTATTGAAATCATTGGGTCTGGGGGAAATAAAATCCTTGTAGGATTAAAAAAAACTTTCTTTGCTATGCTAAAATCGATTTCTTTGTTTCCTTTGAGTGTTCACTTGTTGTTTCTGATTAATGTTATGTATGTTGGCTTGTTGCAGATTTTTTAAACAGTTAGATACCTGTTGGTGTATTCTAACTGTGCATTTTATGTTACGAATCTGTGATATTCATTTATCTGTGGTGTTGTTATACAATCTTGGACAGTTAGATACCTGTTGACATATTGTAACTGTTTATACTCTCTTACTTGTATTTTTGTTAATATTGAAGTACACATTAGTTATTCAATTTTGGCTTTCAAGAAGATTAAATACACGTTTGTAAGATTTGCTGTAATCTCTGCTTTAAAGTAATGCTACTATCATTACATTCAAACCATCCACATTTCTTTTTAATATATGCAGTGTAGTGACCTGAATTGGTTGTGGCTCCTGTGTGGTAGATTATACCTATTGTTGTGAAGGTTTTCTTACCAAGTGGCACATGACCGTGTGTGAATCCAGTCAGCTTGCAGTTGTTTTTTGTACAATCTGCATTGTAATGTAGAAGCATTACTATTACGTAGTTACTATGTGTTTGTATCAGTAAGGTGGAGCGATTATCTGAATTGCAAATAGTACATAATCTGCCATGGTTTGCATTTTGTACTAGTTGCTGAAATGGAATGGATTCACAATTAGGTATGGATACATACACAAATCACTCATTTGGGATTTGTTCCTGTGTCACATTGTTACAGAGAGTGCATGTATGTTGCCACATGTATGAAATCTGAATTTATAGGTATGTTTTTGTTTTCAAGTACTTGTAGTAAGTACATTAGACATTCTTGTGGATCTTCTAGTGAGTTTGTAGTGAATCTCACCATTTCAGCACAGTAGTCCAATTCTTCTCTTATTCCGTGAACACTATACGTGTTGTCAGGATTGTTTGTTGCGTTTCTATGAAGGACTAACATTTGCAAACATAATTGGTCTGTACTGTGTAAGTAAATGTTGTTAACAATTGGTGGCAATTGAAATAGAATATTCATTGCTACATTTGCGTAGCAACTTACACCAGTTTCATTTGAAAATTTGAATGGTCCAGATAGTTCTGTCTCCGAGTGATTTTTTCAGAGTTTCTGTTCCTTCTTTGAAGAAGTACCTGATTTACTTTGCCTAATAGGTTCTTCTTTGCTTGTGGTAATTGATGAAGTATTATCTTCTTTTGTTTTCTTTGAAGGATTTGCAGTCAGATTCTGTTGCATTTCTGTTTGAATTCGTTTTCTTTTACAATGTTTTCCTTTTTCTGGAAAAGTATATGATTTCAGATGGGGGTGTACGGTGATCGCAGTCTATTGTATTCTGAAATGCACTTTACTTGCATCAAAGTTGATTAGAAATAGACTGTCAAGTGTACGTAAGCGTGATAGTGCTACTTAGCTCAATGCCTTCTTTAAAGACTGTGTTTCCTATATCCATCAATGCTTTGTCTAGGGTAAGACCTTGGGATTTATGAATGGTGACTGCATATGCAAGAGTTAGAGAAAATTGTTCTCTACGTACATACATGTCTTTGAAGAGAAGGAATTGAGCTGTTGAGCGCCCTATCCTTGAAAGTTTGTCAAAGCGAATATTGACAAACTGAATGTTGTTGTCAAGTGGGCATGTTTGAAAGCCAACAACTGTACCCAGTGCCCCATTAACTAGCCCTTGCTTCACGTCAAGGTTTTGTTTAAGCATTACTCTACAATTTAAGGATAATTTTAATATTTTTTCCAACCCAGCTGTGTTGGAGATTGAATTTTCTAAAGGTATTTAATCTTGTTGTGGCTTGTTGACACATGGGTAGTGCCATACCATGTACGTCCAGTTTGTCTGTGGAGCAAATTTCAATTATTGGTTGCATTTCTTTTTTTTAACATTGTTTCATTGAATTTGAAACAGCTTGCAAGAGTTGGCATTCAGGCCATACAATTGACATTTTTGTGTTTTGTTCCATAACATCAGTAGCACATGTGTTATCACCATAAAGTGTATGAATGTGCCAGTTTTTCAATATTGCTTGTGCTTCTTGAGATAGTACACCAGTTCTAATACTTTTTAAAATGTTGGTGTAAGTGAGGTCTGCAGATTGATGCATGTTTTCTGTTATTTCTCTGTATTGGACATGTTGCGAAAGGTTGACATTTCCTATGCTGCCAACAGTTTTACGGCAGAGTTTGTATCCTAAGGTTTTAAAAATAGGTTCACCTTTCACTGGTGTCAATTGTAGAAGATCTCCGAAAACGATAATGTGTTTCCCTGCAAAGAGTTCTTCGTAGTTTGTTTTAAGTACTTCTTGCAATCTGAGGTGAATCAAAGCCAACATTAGGTTGGAGACCATGCTCACTTCATCTATTAGTAGCATTTTCATTTGTTTTAATACTCTGCGTAGTTCCATTGCAGCTTCAGGAGAAAGTTTGTAATAGTATAATTTGTTTTGGTGTTCTACTGGAAGGAGTAGTAATCGGTGTAAAGTGACACCACCTATGCTGTAGGCAGCTAAACCTTTGGGGGCAGTTACAACAGCTGACAATTTGTTGTTTGTCAATTGTTGAAGGAACTTATTGATGATTTTGATTAAGAATGTTTTCCCTGAACCAGCTTCACCACTTAACGTACAACAGTATAGGTTTGTAATTTTGGCAGGTACATTCTTTATTTTCGTGTTGTACACCATGTGCAATTTCTTTTGTTACTTCATCAAAAATGGTGCGCTGATCTTTAAGTTTTGATTGTAGTACAGTTAAGTCTTCTATATCTTCTTCATAGTGACACATGGTGTTTTCCACTTCTGTCATAGCTAATTCTGCCTTATTTGCTATTAGTGGCTGTCCTAGTGGTTCTTGACTTTCTGTTACAGAAGGTTGACTACTGTCAGAAGTGTCCTTATCTAGTTGGGCCTGGAGTTCTTCTTCGTGTTGCCGTTCATTGTGCAACATTGTTTTGTACTGCGTAAAGTTCACATCAGTGATAGCGCTTTCATTTGCTTTGAAAGTGTCTTCATAGCAATCATAGTTATCTAGTATCTCTTCCTCTTTTCTCCATGGTTTAAAAAGTTGTAGCAGGGACATGTAATATAGTTCTTTCTGTTGAGGAGTTTTTAATGACAATTTCACATGATTAATTAAGCTTTGTTTGGTAATTTTCACAAAGCTGCCTTCACAATCTGTCACTCTATATCTACCTTTGCTTTCATCGGGTTTTATATTATTTTTGTATGCAAAGCTTTGGGCTATGTGGTATAGACACATGGTTTCCAAAGTGGTACTCCTGTTCCGGTAGTATGTGTCTAGTAAATTGTTTTTTAAAATGTCTTGCCTGTTGGGATCATTTTTGGCAATTGTTTCTATTTCCTCATATGATTTGAGAACTATTTTTCTAGATGTAGCAGGACCAAGACTTAGCCATACTATATTGTCAGATTTTCCATAAAAAGTAGTACATGTTAAATGATCTGCAACTTCATAGGCACCATATTCTCTATGGGAGAGCCTTTTTATGCCTAGGCTGTACAATTTTTGAGATAGTGTTTTGTCTGATGATAGGTCATTCCAGAGGTCTTGAAGCTCCGTTTTTCCTGCATTTTTTAAGCAGGCTGTAACATATCGTGCAACTGCAGTGGAATTGTCTGCAATGTACTGCACATCTATGTTTGCATTCCATAAGAGGGCAATGATTGCATTGTAATCATTGATATATTTTGATTCTTCTGTTCTTTTTATGTAATACGTGTTCTTAGGTGATTTACCTTTAACACTATGTTGAACTGAAGACATGAAGTTGTTCACTTCACCAGTTTCTGTAACTGGTCCAGGGAAACCAAAGCGGCATTTGGTGTAGTATTTACCTTTGCTTTTGTATTTGCGACGATAATATTTGCCACATCTGTGTCTTTGAAATTGTACAATCTGTCCATGAAGGTCACTATGTGTCCTTTGTGAAGGGATTTCACAAATAACATATTCTTGGACGAAGTGCAAAACAGTGGCATCACTGTCCCCACCAAATTTAGGTGCACCTTTGATCCACAAAAGCATATATATTTGTGGTACTCATTTGGCTTGGTATTCTTTTCTCCAAAAGAAGTGTTGCACTTCTCCGAGGGGAGGAACAGTTTTATTACAAATAAAGTGTAGCATAGCAATGAAACGATGTTGGAAAAACCTTGAAACATTAACAGGATCTAGAGAGCAAAGTTCTCCAGGTGTTAGTATATCTATGTTGGTTTTGTTGTTGTTTGATATGCATAGGGAATCATGTAAATCTTCCCATGCATATTCTGCAGAACTTAATGTAACAAACCAAGTGAGTGGTCCAAAGTTTCTGATCATATAACGTACATCTCTGTGCCGTCGGAACCAGTATTCTTTCGTACCACGCATGTTTGCAAACAGATTTATTATACTTGATTGTAAAACCTAATCTTTTTCTTGCACATTTTGTATTAATTGCGTAGCTGACATATTTTGAAAGTGGGTTCCAGATTTTAATATGTGTGCAACGCCGTAACATAGGGTTGCTAGTTCACTTTCAAAGAGTAGGTGGAATATGTATTCCACATTTTGTCTAAATCTGGGATCTTCAGAATACATTCGTAATGAGCGGTATTCCGATGCTGTTATCTGAGTGGGTCTATCATCGTCTCTTCCTCCTTTGCCAGTAGGAAATAGCAATGGAAAAGCATGTGCTTCTATACTTTCTTCCCATATGCTCATTGGTGACCCTTTGGTTTGTCACATTTGGTAAGTTTCTAGTGCATCATCTATGCTCTAATTAGAGTGCAATGGATGAATTGTGTAATGGTCCAAAAGAGTGGATGCTGCAGCAGGATCCAGGAGTTCAAATTGACCAGTTTCTGATGACTCTTGAATTATTTCAGTTGTTTCCCTTAAGCTTTCTTCAATATTTATTTCTTTGTAGTATTCATTATTGTCTTTCAGATATTGCAAGGCTTGTATAAATTTATGTAAGTCCACGAGTTGTTGCCAAATGTTGTTGTCTTTTGTTGGTATACCATTTACTAAGACAATTAAATAATGCTCTATTGGACATTACACTCCTAGAGTGTGCGCATTTTCTGTCAGATCTAATGGCAAATAAACTACTTTGCCACGAATGCCTTTCACCAATTCAGAGGGAGGTAATTTTGCTGTTTTTGTTTGAAGGCGTATTATTGCTTGAAATGGGTGAACTGTTTGAATTATGATGCTCTCGTACGTACAAATTGAGTTGTTGCAGGGGTTTTGGTAGTGGGAATAATTCCAAATTATTTGTGATAGCACGTGACGGAGTTTGGTTGTTGTCCAGTTTTGTAGTGCAGTAACTGCAACATATTAGGGGTTCACTTATTTGGTATTTGTTTTCTGCTAAAAGGTATAGAGTTAATTCAAACCATTTAAAATCTTCATTGTCTTCTATTTTGTATGTTACGTCTATAGTTTTTGTGTTCCTTTTGTAAAATGTTCTGTGGCAACACACACACACGGTTTGGTACTTCAGCCAATGTACTTTTAAATGTTAGTATTTCTTTTTTGTATGTGTGTAATAGAAGGTTGCTATGTGCAGAATTGTTGCTAGTCTGTTCTAAAACTATTGCATTTTGTAAGTGGCTTTCTCTTCCAAAATATTTTCTCTGGATACGTTTGATTACTTCTTGTAGGTATTTGGGTGTACCATGCAGAATAGTGTTATTTAAATTGGCTAATTCTAAAGCTGGACTTTTAGCATAGTACAGTTTATACACTAGATTTCTTACATTTGAATGATGTGTTGATATCCTTTTTGATATCATGGAAGGTGCTTTTGCAAATAGGTCCTGAAATGCAGGCTAATGAATGACCTTGTAGTCCTGTGTATTTGCGCACTGGACAGTTATCCATATTTTGCAGCACATTTTGATTTTGTCTTTACCTTTCACATACTGATTGAGGAACTGATGTAAAGATTTGAAAGATTTGTTAGACATGTTACACATTGACGTGCACAGCCATTTGTATACTGGACGGTCTGGTTCAGTCGAATGGAGAGGTAATTCTGAGTTTTCGGGGGATACTTTTGTAAGCAGTGTTTCTTGTTCTATAATGGTATTATTGATTTTATCATACCCTCGTCCACTGCTATGGATGGAAATTGTGTTTGTTTGATTTTGTTTGTATGCTTCTTCATTAAAATATGGTTCTGTGGTCGTTGTGTGACTCCATTCACCTCCACAAATATTTAAGAAGTTATTTTTGTTGACATTCCGTTTATTGAGAAGTTTCTTTTGTAGTTTAGTACTTAGTTTTGTTAGTGGTTTCATCCTATTTATCACTAAAATAAATAACCTTCCTTTTTAGAAAGATTGTACCGTCTACGAGAGCTTGTAGGATTAATTTTCTACAGAAGGTTTTAAGGGTTGAGGATGATTTCACTCCTCTTCTTATTAGATTCTGAAGGTCTCTGTGGCGGAACATTTTTGCTAAAATACGTTTTTACTATGGGTTCTTGCTAGTATATCAAGATTTATAGGAGCATTGTTAGCAGTACTGGTAGCCGAATTCTTGTAAAGCATTTTCTGTTTCGTGCCACATTTTGATAGAGGAGCCAAAGTTTCTGTGGTTGAAGCTTCCTTTGTTTCCCTAAATGACTGTATTAGATGTTTTGTTTCAACATTCTGTACAAACTCTGCTTGAGATGGATGCTTACTTTGGACACTTTTATTTTCATTTGTTATATTTCTGCGTTTCTTTCTACGGACTTGGTTTTTGGTAGGCATTCTTTGGGGTTTGTTGGAAAAAAAAAGGCATGGTTTGGTCTGTTTTACAATATATGTGTGCTGTGTGCATGCGTGCATGAGTTTGATGGGAAAGCTGTTTGTGGTGGTGTCTGAATGTGCATTGGGCAGTTACAATGAGTTGGGAAGTGTATTTTTCTGTTTGTGTATTACTACACTGTGCTTCAGAGCATTAATAGTAAACGTAACAGTATAAAATTAAAACAGCTATTTGTTTTGTAGTACTAACATTCTAAGGCTTCTGTATGTTATTTGTGTTCCTGAAAACACAGGGATTTGTGTGCAATTCTGCCTATTATTCCTTGTTTTAATAAATGGGGATTTGTGGGCAGAATGGTTCAGAAATCAATGTTTTTTTTGGTGTGCCAATTACATAAAAAGGCACACAGTCTCTTTGAGGAACAGTAAGAATATAAAGGTAGTACGGTACTTACTTTTTTTGTGGAATGACCAGGTTTCTTCGAATATGTTGTTTGCAGTGTGGATGCTGTTGATTTTCAGGAGAGTAGTCTTCACTGCAAGTGTAAAAGGAAGACGTTAGTAACTTTGTGTGTTTAAAGCAGTGATTTTAATGTACACGTTCATTTTGCATCTTTCGTCGGAGTATTCTCGTTTGATATCTCAACACAGTGTATGTGTGCATTTGATTTCACTATGTGCAGCATTTATATGTTATTTGTAGTATGTCTCAAATGAGTACAATTTTCAGTTCATGAAATTCCCTTGTTTTTTTTAAGCTGTGTTGTCCATAGAAGAGGGGTTTGGAAGTGATAGGTCAATATAGTAGATGGGAAAAATTTGAATACTTTCATATTATAAGTAGGAATGCAAAAAATCGGGAGCACCTCAGACGGAGATGTCACCACAGCAATCGGTAACGTTTATTTTTCTCATACGATCGCATTGGAAGTAGCATTAATTTAGGAGGAAGACAGTAAAAAAAAAATGTGACATTTTCTAATGGAAAATCGAGTTTCGTGCTTAAATCAGGAGGGTTGGTACGTATCTATGTTATGCGGGAGACAGTAAGAAGTAGTGTGATTTCTCAATGAAAAATCGGAAGTCTGGCACTTAAAGCGGGAGTGTTGGTATGTATTGGCTATGTAGATTTAGTGGCATTAATTTGTTTATATGGAATCATAAGAGTTCTTTATCTTTTTTGGGAAATGCCATGTTCTTTTGAAATGTAAGGCTTGCTTTGGAGAAGGTTCTATGATGATTGTAGGAGTAAAGTAAGAATAAAAAAAAATAAAAAAAATACACAATAACAGATGGCTGTCAGGCATCTACAAAATAACTTTAAAAAACGCTCTTTTCAGAGCCCACCTTAAAGGGGAAAAGGGGAATACTATTTAAATGTACAGTCGTCATGCTCAGATCCTCTACGTGTCCGTGGACATGGCGGTAGTCTGCACGCAGCACGTATTTCCGACAGGGATTCCGGGGAGGAGACGCATGGGAATGAGTGAAGGTAGGGATTGATCAGTAAAGTTCAGTGTTCTGAACGGAGAGATTTAGAGAGAACGTCTTTTTCCTGAGAGGAGACCGGATAGCTATGGCTCTGTGTGCTCGAAAACAGATTATCTGGATTTTGGGAGACTCATTGATACATTGGTTGAAGTTGCATGCAGAACGTTGCGGTATATCTGCAGATCTTGGATTTTCTTATGTGGAAGTGCACTGGCATGCAGTGCGTGGAATGAAGTGGCTGGACTTGGTACCTCTCTGTGCTACTTTACAGACAGAGCGACATTCTGATATAATTATCATTCATTGTGGAGGAAACAGTTTAGGGCATGTCTCTGGAATTTCTTTGCAATTTGCAATGAAGGAAGGACTTGCGAAGGTCATGGACATGTTTCCAAATTGCCAAGTAATTTTTTCCCGTATTGCACAAAGACAAATGTGGCTGCGTTCTTCATTTGGTCCACAAATGGAGAAAGCGAGGCACAATGTCAATAAAGCTGTTTTTGCCTTTCTAAGAGATGTTGGCATGTCCTCTTTCCACAATGAAAACATTTTGTTTCGCAGCACATTAATTGTTTGCAGAGATGGAGTCCATCTCACATATGTTGGCAATAAGATTTTTCTTCGAAATGTACAAAATGCATTGCAACCTTTTTTGGATTCATAGTCACCTATTTTGCATTACATTTTTTCAAATCCACAGTTTTTCAAACACACACAACACCACCGAAAGGCTCTTTTCAGAGCCACCACTTACTCCCAGCGAAAAGTGCATTGGTTTTGCTACGTTTGCACCCTCCATTTTTGTGCATCCAACGACTGTCCGCAGACTTTTAGAAAAATGTGCGTGGGCCTAGACCGGTCACTTGATAGTTCCATTGTTAAACTGAGAAAGCCAGCTCTGAAAAGTGCCTTTTTTTAAATGTTTGTTTTATATTTTTTTTGATTTTTTTTACACATGACACACTAGGAGAGGAGGGTAAAGGAGGGTAAGGAAGGGACACCAACCACGGGGATAAGAAAGGGCAGTTGGAGAGAGAAAGATGTAGGGTGGGCCTTACTTGGGTAGCTAGCAGTTCTTCTGGTGCTCCGTGACCGTAGTCTTGAAAGCACTTCGAAGACTCTCCCCCTGCAGAGTACTGCATCGCAGTACATACACAATATTGTGACACTCGAAAGGTAAGGGTCAACAACATTGCAAATGGCCTGTGAGGCAGCTGGAGGGATGTGCTCTCCCACAGGAGTGCCTCTTGTGGTGAGAGGATTGGACACGGAGGATGCTGTGGAGGAACTCGACCTACTACGTTCATCACATGGTACCACCTTGCGAATGTCCACACTGTGGAACAAAGTTAGGTGTCGCTTCATGGTTGTCGTACCAAAGCTGTACGCACCAGGTCTCCCACAATTTGCACTGGTTACACATGACCTGGTTTGCACGTGCTTTTGGTACGTTTCCAAAAACAGTAAACAACTGCCACACCCACGACTCCCGGCGAGTGCTAGTATGGAGTTCCTCCACCTCATTCTCTTCATCCTCTTCTTCCTCGCTCTCTACATCCTCATGCGTATTTCCCTCTGCAGGCCCTTGGTGAGGTGGTGGCGGTGGAGGGTTTGGGGGTGGTGCTGAGGCTGATGAAGGAACAGCAGCCATGGATGCCATTAGGGTTGGTCAGATATTCTTTGCTATAGCAGTAAAGGCAGCAAAACTCAATCTGCTATAGCCAGAAGTACAATGAAGATGAGCTCAGGAGTGTGGCCTTTTATAGTGGTGGAGGGGTGCGCCTCGTGATCATATTGATCACTCAAAAGCATTGAAAAAGTTCTAAACAATATGTAGAAAGCTAGGGCCATTGTATGGGACATGTGAAATGGTGATTTTGTATTGTAAAATCATTTGTAATGTCTACATAAGATCTTTTGAAATGTTGCGGAAGCGGACAAAGTGCGCAAATTAGGATACACGCTCAGCATGGGTGCGGTCACATGATGACGTCGTGAATACATCTGCGAAGGAAATGAGTGCCCACAGGACACCAAATGCAGAGTAACAGTCTTGCACATGCGAGCGGGTGTTCCACGGACAGTGTTCGGTTCCTGAAACTAATTAAATGTGTGACACAAGTGAGACGGACAGTTGCGGACAGGCACGCTGTTCGCAAGACTTACGGGTATGGTGCGCATGTGCGTAGATGTTCTGCTGACTGTAAGGCCAGGTACAGTGTCCTTAGGTCACCTCCATTTTGTTTGACTATGGACATGCTGGCCACCGCGCCTGTTCTACGCACAGTTCCATCTTTGCTGCGGACAGTACGGACAGGTATAGTGTCCTTAGGACACTCCCATTTTGTTCATTTTTACATCCCCGACACCTGGTGTGTTCTAAGAACAGTTTCATATTGGCTGTGAACAGTACGGACAGGTATTATGTTATTAGGACGCCCCCATACTGTTGATTTACGGACATCTTGGACAGCTGGTGTGTTCCAACAACAGTTCCATCTTGGTTGCGAATGGTACGGGTAGGTGCATTGTCCTTAGAATATCCATATTTAATTGATTATGGACAGGCAGAACAGGCGCGCTGTCCGTGGACATTTTAACTCTTTTTAAAAACAAATTAGATCCAAACCACTCCACGAAAAGTAACATAACATTTTTTTTATTAAACGCATAAACATCAATCAAGAGACAGAGAGGGGGAAGCAGACACTGAAACAAATATAGGGGATTTAGGGTTTTGCACAGGCTGGTTGTGAGGGGATGAAGGGATGGAAGTTTTGTCAAAATTTGATGTTCTTGAGAGTTTGGGGATAGTTCACTAGGAAATGGAGAAGGGGGACAGGTACAGGTGGGACAGTGATATCTGATTTTTCCTTTCACGAATTCCTCCACAAACTGCCTTAGCCCATTAAAATTCTCCTTTAGCATGTCCACTTTGCCTTCTATTAGTTTCAGGGTGTCTTCCACTGTGTCCTTTGGTGGACTTTCTTTGTTTTTTAAATGGTCTATTAAAAATACATATATATATATATATTTCTGAGGCTTGTGGAATCTGCTTAGATCACATGCTGTGCATAGGCCGACATCTAGTGGAAGCTGCGGAGTATTACAGTTTGTTTTTCGAAAGTCGAAAATGGGCGTCGACACAGGCGTGCCAGTAATACTATCCCTAGTGTGACGTCCACTGTACCCAAGATCCCTCACGCGTGTAGGATCCTCAGATTGTTTTTTTCCGCCATACTGGTCGGAAGCATCTTGCGGAGTTCCCTGGCCTTAGCCATACTTTTGCTGTTATTATAATTTTAATTCTTATTCATTCCCTTCCCCACCCCAACGTCGACCCTCAACCTCGACGACGGCTGGAGAAGTCATCGACCGTCGACTGCTGCACGACGGATCTGGGCCTCGGTAGGCCGCTGGCCTCGGCCCGGGCCTAGTAGGCCGCTGGCCTCGGCCCTTACAAGTAGGGAGAGTGGGGGGTGGTACATACTCTTCACTCTTGATATATAGTTACATTTATATATATTCCTACACTTAGCAGCCCGCTGCCTTAAGGTGCGTATGGAGGGTACCCCTTTTCAATTCTGCCCCAAGTGCAATCGCAAATACCCTTGGGTCGACAGGCACGCCACGTGCAATCTCTGCTTGCCGAGGGATCACCCCGAAGCGAACTGCAGAGCGTGTAGTAGGTTTAAACCTAAGACACTTAAGGACCGTTCGACAAAGCGTTGGGCCCACCACGCCAGGCAGGAGGCCATGGCAGCGGAGGGCGCCTTCAGCGATGGCAGCGACGCCGTACTTTCGGACGGCGAGGGCATTACGGCGTCGAAAGACAGCCGACGAGCGCAGGTCCCCGACCTCGGAAGGTCGTCCGGCAAGGCGGCTATGGGGAAGACCCCCGGCGACGCAAGCGCTACACACCTAACACACACTAAACACACTAAGACCAACCGGACCTCGACGACGTCGACTTCCCGGAAAGAGGCACAAAAAGAACGGTCCGACTCGGTGTCCTCTGGGCGCTCTCGATCGAGATCGCCTCACGACGCAAGGCAATCATCCACTCTTGCCAAGAGTGCCTCGCTACACACACTAACGGAAGTTCGATCGTCGGGAGACGAAGACGACTTCCACCCCCAGGCCGCGCTCCAAGATACCGAGACCGCGGTTAACATCAGTGAGGCCCCACGCCCGAAGCACACAGATACCTCTCCAGACCCTCGACGCCAGGCGTCGAAAGTCTCTGGGGCCCCCAAGGGACAGGGAAAACATTTTTCCACGCACGGAGAAGGGGGGAAACAGCGGAAAGCACAGCCTTCCACCCCTGTAAAGCCTAAGCAGACAAGCAAACACAAGTCTACCCTTGAAAATAAATCACCTGCTAAAGTAATACCCTGTTCCAGGGAATGGTCCAGTGAAGACATAGACAGGGTTATGTCTAGGATGTCTTCCTTGGCTGATTTTTATGATAAGAACCCAGAACACTTTCTTTCATATAACCCTCAAGGGGCCACACCCTCAGGCTCCTCCGATCCTATCCCGCTAAGTAAAGAGCCCCGGGTCGAAAGACCTGAACCCTTCAAGGTTCAGCCTTACTCCACTCCATATTCTACTCCACTCCCCAGTTATCAGGGACAAGTTTTCCCTGAAGAGGACCAGGAGTTTGCATTTATGGAAGAACAAACCGGGACAGATTACTATGCAGAGGATGAGGACCTGGAGGAGGGAGAAGATGAGCAGGAAATTTACAGAGTAGATTCCCCAGTACAAAGCGAAGCCCCAGTTACTGACTCTCCAGTTGATAACCAGCCCCTCCTTAACGAGGTTCTCGCTCGAGCAGCGGAACACTTCCACATCGACACCCACGGTGTACAGGAGGAAAGGGACTTCGCGGAGGAGTTTGTAGGAGAGAGAAGACCGGTCGCTCAGACCATCCCTATCCTCAAATCCATCCAACGAAGAATAGATCCTTCCCTGGTGAATCCTAACCTCACCAGAGCTGTCAACCCCAGAATTGAAAAGATTTTCCGGGCAGCCCAGTCTGACCCTCTGTATATAAAGGGACATCTTAAACCAGATTCCCTAGTGGTGACCAACACTAGAAAGAGGGCTGGCACGCCCTTATCTTCATCAGAAGCTCCTCCCGACAAGGAGAGCAAAAAACTTTACGGGTTTGGCAGAAAGGTAGCCTCAACGTCCGCCTACCAAGCAAGGATTGCGAATTCCACCACCCTGTTGGCTAGTTACAATTGCCATCAATGGGAAGAAGTCGCGGCGCTCATTGCCTCTGCTCCAGAACCGTTAAAGGGCCAGCTGGCTCGGATCTCGGCAGAGGGGAGAGCCGTGTCTGGTTGCATTTTAAAAGCAACTTTCGACGCCGCTGACAACGCAGGGAGATTGATAGCAGAAGGTACTGTTATCAAGAGACATGCGTGGTTACGGCAGTCGGGATTCAAGACAGAAACCCAGGCTTCTTTAATAGACAAGCCAGTGGAACCCGACCTATTGTTTGGGAAAGCGGTCGAAGACGCACTTAAAAATGCCAAAGATGAATATGAGACTCTCAAATCCCTTGGCCAGCTTACCAACAAACCCCCTAACCAGAGGGGGAACAATAATTTTCGTCGCCCACGCGGCCAAAATTCACAAAGAGGCAACTATGCCCAGGGACAAGGTACACAATGGAATAACAACCAGCAGTCTACCCAGAGTTACGGCAGGGGTAACAAGAGAGGTCGTGGAAGAGGCAGAGGCAGCCCCAACAAGGGCGGGGGCACGCCTCCACCAAAACAGTGACGCTCAGTTCAGGGTCCCTTGCCACGCAACCCCAGTAGGGGGACGCATTTCCACCTTCACCCAGGCTTGGGAAGGGATCACCTCAGACAGATGGGTGCTGTCAACAGTATCCGCAGGATATTGTATAGAACTACTGCAGCGTCCCCGGAATCATCCTCCACGACAAAGAGTGCACTCCCTAGAGCATCAAAGGATCCTTCTCGAGGAGATCGCCATTCTGCTAGAAAAGGACGCGATAGAACTCGTCCCAGGACACCAGGTAAACAAGGGTATCTATTCAACTTACTTCCTTGTGCCAAAGAAAGATTTGACAATGCGCCCAGTATTGGACTTACGGCCTGCCAACAAATATGTCAAGCCCCAAAAATTCCGTATGACCACGCTACAAGAGGTAATCCCCCTCCTAAAAAAGGGGGATTACATGGCAACCTTGGATATGAAAGATGCTTATTTTCATATTTCCATGCTCCCAGCGCACAAAAAGTACTTGCGCTTCAAGGTGGACAGTCGCCACTACCAATTCAAGGTACTGCCCTTCGGGATAGCTTCAGCACCAAGGGTATTCACCAAGGTACTGGCGGTGGCGGCTGCACACCTACGCAGGGAAGCAATCCCGGTGTACCCTTATCTGGACGACTGGCTCATAACGGGGGAAACCCCAGGAATTTGCAGGTCAAACATTCAGAGGACTATCGACCTCCTCCACGAATTAGGCTTCTCCATCAACGAGAAAAAGTCAAGTCTGGTGCCAAGCACCTCAAAACAGTTTCTAGGAGCTATCCTAGATACTCAGAAAGGATTGACCTTCCCTTCGGAAGAGAGAATTCGGAATATACTTCTGCAAATTCCGCATTATCAGTCAGGTCAACAGATAACAGTACGCAAAGCTATGCGGTTACTGGGCATGATGGCGTCATGCATTTACCTGGTCCCCCACGCGCGTCTGCGCATGCGTCCCATGCAGGAATGGTTGGCGAAACAGTGGTCTCAGGCAAGTGGTCATTGGGACGATCTAGTGGTCGTTTCGCCAACACTCGTACAGAGCCTACACTGGTGGACAAGAGAGAATCTCGCAAAGGGGAAACCCTTTTACGATCCCGAAGTACAAGCCGTGGTGACTACAGATGCATGCCTGACTGGGTGGGGAGCTCACCATCTCCACCACACAGCTCAGGGTCTCTGGTCTCACTCAGTAGCCAAGAACCACATCAATCTGCTAGAGCTTCTGGCAGTATTCCGAGCGCTAAGGGCGTTCGAGCCCCATCTACTGAACTTGTCGGTGCAGATCAGGACGGACAGCACGACAGCCATGTTCTATCTGAACAAGCAAGGGGGGACTCGTTCGCCAAATCTGTCCAAGCTTGCCCAGAAAATATGGATATGGGCACTCAGACGGAACATCTTCCTGTCATCGCAACATGTTCCAGGGGAGCTCAATTCCCTAGCGGATGCTCTAAGCAGAAACTCCCTCCCGGAAGAACACGAATGGGTCCTTCACAGAGACGTAGTAGAAGATCTCTTCTCTCAGTGGGGTTTCCCCACTATAGACCTATTCGCCACAAGCGAAAACAAACAATGCCCAGGATTTGCATCCAGGTTCCCCCAGCCGGACTCCCAAGGGAATGCCCTGTGGATGAACTGGTCAGGGATGTTTGCGTACGCTTTTCCACCAACTCCTCTCATCAGGAAGGTGGTGTTCAAGATGAACAAGGAATCTATGACGCTCATCCTAGTTGCTCCCATGTGGGCGAGACAACCATGGTTTCCACACCTACGCAGGATGGCGGTGTGCGAACCCATCAGACTCCCAGCCTGGTACAACCTACTGTCCCAGCAACAGGGTCAAACAGTGCATCAGGAACCCAACTCTATGAACCTAGCAGCATGGCTCCTGAAGTCATAGAGTTTGGACATCTCAAATTACCACAGAGGTGTATGGACATTCTAAAGGAGTCCAGGAAACCAAATACAAGGCACTGTTACTTTGATAAGTGGAAAAGATTCGTTATCTGGTGCCAGAATAAACAAATCAACCCGGTTGATTGCACTCCTTCCAACGTTGTGACATACATGCTCCACCTGCTGGATGCAGGGTTGGTTTTTAACTCGCTGAAAGTACACCTGGCAGCCCTCTCGGCTTACACCACATCCCATAACAAGGTCTCGTGGTGGAAAGTACCAGTGGTTAAAGCCTTCATGGAAGGAGTAAAGAGACTTCACCCTCCTATTTCGAACCCACCGCCAGGATGGGACCTCAACGTGGTGCTAGCTAAGCTCATGGGACCCCCATTCGAACCCATGCATAAAAGTAGTCTCAAACACCTGACTTATAAAACGGCCTTCTTAGTAGCCATTACCTCCATAAGAAGGGTCAGTGAAATTCAGGCTCTGTCAGTGCAGGATCCTTTCTTTACTATCCACAAGGACAAACTGGTTTTACGCACACACCCTAGGTTCTCACCTAAATTCATATCCAAGTTCCATGTAAACCAGTCCATCGAGCTTCCGGCTTTCTTCCAGAACCCGCAAAGCTCGGCTGAGGTGAAACTACACACCCTAGATGTGCGTAGGGCGGTCCTATACTATGTAAATAAAACCAGACCGCTAAGGAAAACAGATCAACTGTTTGTCTCCGTAGCTACAGGCAGAGAGGGGGATCGCGTCTCTAAGGGCGCTATCTCGAAGTGGATTATCAACTGTATACAGCTGTGTTACTCTCTTTCTGACAAGACTCTGCCTTTTACGCCAAGGGCCCACTCTACTAGAGGCATTGGTGCCACTCTGGCTTTCATTGCAAATGTTCCCCTCGACACCATTTGCAAAGCGGCTACTTGGAGCTCTATTCACACTTTTACTCAGCATTACTGCATTGACACTCATTCCAAGACAGATACACAAGTGGGACAAGCGGTTCTAAGACACCTGTTTGCTCATGACCCTTCTCACATCCCACCTCCTTCTTCTGGTACTGCTCGCTAATCTATGCACAGCATGTGATCTAAGCAGATTCCACAAGCCTCAGAAGGGATACATTACTCACCGTAATCGTATTTCTGATGCTTGTATCTGCTTAGATTCACATGCGACCCACCCTTCCTCCCCTCCGAGAGAAGGCGCATGATTGCTTGTAGTCTTACCTTTTCTGTCTATCTGCTTGGATTATCTGTACTCACGCTACTCCTTCATGCTTCCTCATGTCAGAAAAAATACAATCTGAGGATCCTACACGCGTGAGGGATCTTGGGTACAGTGGACGTCACACTAGGGATAGTATTACTGGCACGCCTGTGTCGACGCCCATTTTCGACTTTCGAAAAACAAACTGTAATACTCCGCAGCTTCCACTAGATGTCGGCCTATGCACAGCATGTGAATCTAAGCAGATACAAGCATCAGAAATACGATTACGGTGAGTAATGTATCCCATATATATATATATATGTTAAATGCCCATAACATACTGACTATTAATTTGCTTATGCAGAGAAGTGTGTACCATTATTATCGTTACCTTCCGACATTTCGCCATGCTGAAAATTCTCCTCCAGCCACTCCAAAGTACTGCACATTTCTGTGTCAAAACAACCGAAATACATTATTTGTTCTGCGGCTCACACAAAAAGTATACACATATAAGAAAAATGAAGTTCACTTACTCCTTTCTTGTAATTTGTCTTCGTTGTGTAATGATCGTCTACTGTCGCTCCTAGCTGCACAGTTTCTTTGAGGTAATTACGTTGGAGGAAATATCTTTTTTTGTTATGGTATAATCCATTTTATTCTACATGGTAATTAAATGAATGGGTAACGTGTGAGACGTGTAGGTTCTAATGGTTACTTATTACTACTTATAATGTGTTTATGTGGTCCTTTTTAAACTTGTGCATTTCTCATATGGCATAATAGAACAATTTCAGATACCCCCTGACTGTTTGGGTAGTGTTGATCTCGTCCGCAGACAGGCGCTCAGTCCGTGCCCTTCAAATATTATTAGCGAGGGGGTTCAGTATGTTCTATGTTACATGTATATAAAGTAAGGGAATTATAGTACATATCTCCCAAATTCACATGCTGAAAGTGTATGTTCAATAAAAGAACTTTGTTAAAGGGATGTTATGATTAAGTTGCCCTACTAAAAAACTATGAAATTCACTAAAAAAACTTTGTTAAAGGGACGTTATGGTAAAGTTGCACTACTAAAAATCTGTGAAATTCATTACAAAAAACTTTATAAACGGGACATTATAGTTCGAAGTAAAACCGAAAAACTCCTGAAATTCGCCAGTTATGGTAGGCTAAGTAACAAAAACTCCCCCCACCACAGTGCACTGCTAACACAAACACCCAGGACATCAAAGATGACATCACAAATATCATTGATGATATCACTGATGACATCACATGTGCATTTAGTTTTCATGCACAGCCTCCACAAGGGATTGTCATTATAATGTTGGCAGAAAGGTATCAGAGATCATTGAAGAACTATCATATGCCGAATTGTTCATTAAGCAATGCATTTCTATAAATACCATTGCATTACTAACTTGTTTCAGTAAATGAACGAACTCATGAAGAAACGTAGACATTGTCTGCAGCATGCGCCATAGAGGTCCAATATTCAAAATCTTCCCATGTTGGATAGTAAAATGATGAATGCTTTATTTCGAAATGTTGCATATGTGAAACATAAGTACCTACCAATGCTTCACCTACTGCATAATTGTACTACTACACACAAAACATAAGAGACCACAATGCATAGAAATCAAAGCATCTGCAGGTAAAGTAAAGTAAGCAAAAAAACTGCAGTATTACAATCAGTGTTCATAACCTAATTAACTTCATGCTCAGAGACGATTCTTGTATTTCAGGATTCCTTCTTCTCCTATGTATATGCATCATATGATGTGATTGTACCCTAAGGAGAGTAGTCTAACAACATATAAGCATATGAGAAGGGTAAGGTCTTCACATATAGTACTTTTTACTTTTTTAATTCGTGTCTGACAATGAAGAAAGCCACCTGGCCTCGATATGTCAGTGAACAAAAAAAGAGGGAGCTAGACATGTGATGTAATCAGTGATGTCATCAATGACATTTGTGATGTCATCTTCGATGTCCTGGGTGTTAGTGTTAGCAGTGCACAGTGGTGGGGGGAGTTATGGTTGCTTAGCCTACTATAACTGGTGAATTTCAAGGGGGTTTTCGGTTTTACTTCGAACCATAATGTCCCGTTTATAATGTTTTTTTGTGTGAATTTCACATGTTTTTAGTAGTGTGTATGTATATATATATATATATATATATATATATATATATATATATAATATTTTTCTAGAATTGAAGCTCCTGGGCTCTTTGTTTCTGGAGTGGCTGGCTTTCTTGCTCAGGCCTCTTTAAAAAAAAAAAACTGAGGGTTTCACAAGTGTAACACTTTGCGCAGTGACTTTTAGCAGTGACCCTAAATAATAAAGAATAGGAATAACAAATGATTTGTCTTTCTGGAAATGTATAAAATAATTGCTAGACTCATTAAAGGTTTATTTCAGCCAGACTTCAGGGGCTGAGTCATTGATTTAGTCTCTTCTTAAACACCTCAAATTCACAATGCAGACAAAAACGTCCAAAAAGCATTTAGCGTACAATAAGCATACATTTCGGTCACTTGACAAAATCCTTGTGCATAAAAGTTTATGTACAGTTTAGAAATGTTTGACGATAGCACACAAAGTGGTCCTTGATTTCATTATGCCACATTTAATGCTTTGCTGTAATGGGTGAATATTTCCCTATCTCCGTGGCATGCTGTGCAGGATGTTTGTTTGCATGTATGAGGTAACGAGTGCCCAGACTATGGGATGCTGTGTGAGTGCGCGGCTTTCCCTGCACTACTGTAAATTCTTTAATACACAGTTATGAACCCTCCCAATGGTGTGTATTTTGCCAACCTCTGAAACTTGATTAGTAGATCCACGCACGCTTGACATGTGGCAAACCTTTTTTTTTCTCCAACTTTGCACCAGACCTGCAGATGAACTGGCCTGCTGGTAAATCTCAGTTACCAGTTCAATGGGATCCACTACAGAGTGTAATTTGCTTTCTGACTTTGAGAACATTCAGACATGTAATTGCTCATTTACTATAGCTGGTAAGATAGCTATAGCCGGTAAGAAAGCTCAGTGGATTGAGTGCGCACTGCTGCGATGTGTTTGTGATTTGCAGGTTCGAATCCCGGCCAGGCCAGCTCAGCCTTTCAACCTTCTGAGGTTAATAAATGAGTTCCAACACAGGTTAGGTGATATTGTATGTATATTTGTTCTATATAAAGCACTTAAGCGTAAGTGCTATATAAGACATCATTATCATTTGGCCTTGGACGTCTGCTTGCATTCACAGTAATTTGGTAATTTGTGCCTGTACACACGGATATTAATGATACATATGGTGATCCATTCTTGCATGAAATGTATTTCACATTACAGTGATATCGTAACTATATTTTTCGTGTACTTAGGAACAATGCTATGTGATGCTACTTCCTGTTTTGTCAACGGGTGAAAGGATGTGTTCCATCGCTTCTCGTGATGTCACTTTGGGTTGGGGTCAAATGACTTCACTTCGTGTGATGCCATCAGAGGTCAAGGGTTGTGTGATGTCACTTCCGCTACCCCTAGCATTTTGGTGGCCCTGAGCAGTGGTGGTGCAATTGTGGAAAAGAAGCCCATCATGTGTGTTGGTTGCATGACTGGTAATGGGTGGACCGTGTCGTCCGACAAATGCCCCTAGACCGAGCACGCCCCACTAAAGAGAGGCCACTCGACTCAGCTATAGGTTTATGGTTGAATATCCAGAGAAGCTTTCATACTATGAACTGAAGGAGTTGAACTTTATGATATTGATGAAAGAGCCAAAAAGACTGAGAGCTGGGAAAAATTCCAAGGAAGTGAAAACAGAGAGAGACTTGAAAGTTTGGGGAAAGGGAACCCCCTTGTGATTGAAAGTGAACTATTTGGAATCTTGGGGAAGGGAGAACCCCTTTCCGACCAAGAGTTGGAAGAAGCTCTGAACTTGTGTTTGTACACTTTTTATTTGATGCTGACATCCCTACACAGTTTAATCAAATAGATGTGAGGGCGAGCATAGGTTCTGTACACAGACGGACGTTTACTTTGGAGTTCCTAACACAGACTATCATTAGTTTTAGGTAGGTAGGGAAATCCCAATTTAGCATAGGGCAAGGTAGGCATTACCCCAACCTCTTTGTGATTTTATATAAAAGTTGTCAGCCTAAACGTACTTGCTTGCCTGTGTCTACTTCATGATGGCTTCACAAGGTATAACATAAGTAGAAACAGGGGGGTGGGAGGCTGAGGGGTGGCGCAGGGATCACTTACCTTACATCCGGCAGTGGAAGATGTTGGCCTCCCACTCCGAGGAGGCTTCCAGTGGGATTTTTGCTGTCTGGTAAAGCCCCCATGCTGAGCCTCCTCATTGGCTGGGAGGACTAAGCCACACCCCCGCTAGGTACTAATAAACATTTGGCACCTAAGTGCTTTGATAGTATGAGCATTGATTCAAAATAATATTGTATGCAGAATGGCATAACAAATGAACAGACCTAGTGGGATATCCCTTGCCTGTACCTGGCAGCATGGTAATGCTGCAGTTCTAGTGTGCATGGTTGTGGTGTGTGTTTGGCAATGACAGTTGCTAGTGCATGGGTCATGTCCAGCAGCATAGCATTGTGACTCATTTAAGGCTGAGTGGCGCCACAGTGCAGAATGCCAATGAAACCTCAATAGGGAGGAGACGGGCACTTGATTACCAGCGGGAGCTCCTAAATTGCAATGTGTAATAATTATTTATTCTGCACCAGTTACCACTGTATTGGTCTCCCAGCATGAGGCATGCCAGTAGAAGTATCTACCGTGCCCTTAGAAGTGTCTACTGTGTTCAGGCAAAGGTGCCGGGCGAACTGGAGACAAGCAACAAAAGGACGGAGGTTCGGAAGGACAGAAGTAGTGCTTGAAAGCATGCAATCTCGGGCTTCCTGGTTTTTAGTGAGTCAGTGTAGAAGTAGAACTGAAGTGCAGTTAGTTGTACATTTGTTCTTTTACCAGTTAGTGCTTTGTACTAATAGTGCTTTTAGAAGGGTGTCTGGTTGTATGATGGGCTCAAGATGTGCTCAAGCCAACCTGTGAAGCAGAGATGCATGCCTTTACTGGGAATGCTTTTGCCTCTCAATCTAAGCCTTGGTTGATGGACAGTTTGTGAGTATTTTTTTTTCATGCACCCATTGTGAAGACATCAGGAAGGTAGACACAGACTGGGTTGGGTCCCAAACGAAGTTTGGAAAAAGACCTAACTGGCCCCATGCTAAGGTGGGATTTTCCTACCTAACTTAAACTAATTATAGTCTATGACAGGAAGTCCGAAGCAAATGTCTTTCGGTGTCCAAAACCTATACTTGCCCTCACAACTACTTGAATATAAAGTGTAGGGATGTCAGCATCAAAATAAGAAGTTTTCAAAAAGAAATTCAGAGCTTCTTCACGCTCTTGGTTGGAAAAGGAGTTTCCCCTTCCCCAAGATTCAGAATAGTTCACTTTGTCAAAAAGATGGGTTTGCTTCCCCACGCTTTCAAGTCTCTCAATGTTCCAAAAACAACACAATTAATTGGGATACTTCTCAGCTTTTATAGCAGGGTTGCCTTTCATAAATTTCACCAATATCACAAATGTTCAATTAATGAATAACCGATCATCCAGCTTCTCCTTGACAGTCAAACACAAGCTTATGGGTGAGTTAAGTGGCTTTTCCTTTAGGTGGGTGTATTCGGTCTAGGCACAATTGTCGGACCACATAGTCCACCCATCACAGGCCACGCAACCGACACACCTTACTTGCTTCTTCTTCACCATTATACTACCACTGTTCCAGCTTCACAGTGGTATTGGTTTTATCCTCTTGGAGCTTTCTCAATACTTGTTTTGCCGCCATTCACTTGTTAAACTTTCAAATATTCTCAAAAGCTTTGCTACTGCTTATTCTTTCAGTTTGCACAGCTTCTTATATTCTTTTGGCACTTGCCAATGCTTATTTTCTTCAGTTTGCACAATTCACAGTTCCTTATATCAGGAACTATCATCACTTGCTTTCAATTCAAGTGGTATTCAATCACAATTGCTTTCTTTGGGTTCGGTATTCAAAACATAAGGCTTCATTTCGTTCTATTTGAGCACATTACATACATTGCCATCAAATTCCCGGTTTACTCTCCTGCTGGGAATTGGCACCCTGCTCACTGGCGTTTTCACCATTTCAAATACTTCAGTTTCCCTGGCCCTTTTTCTTGGCCTTAGCAATTTCATCTTGCTCACAATTCGGTATTCACAAACTCTTTTATATTATATTTTTTCAGCCATCAGGTTATCGTAATGTCAAAAGTCTTTCTTTTAAACTGGAGCAGCATTGACAGTGCCTAACAGTTCCTTGCTTACTCGCGAGCGATCCGACCAGCCAAAACCACACAGTTCGCCCCACAACATCCCAGAGTCATTCAGATGCCTTTGACTAATCGGGTACGCTGTATCCGGGTGCTGCTTTCCGCGTTGGCAGACTTTCTGTGGCTGTCGCTGCTCCCAGCTTGGTGCGCCTCAGTTCCAGGATCTCCACTGCCTCAGTTGTACGCACAAGGAGTCCTCCTGGAAGTCTGCAAATCAGCTCTGCCACCGGAGACCTTTCCCGCTTCCGCGACTCTGCAGCTCCTCGGTACTTCGGACACTCTTCTCACTGGTCTCACCTCCGGCTTCTCCTGCAAGTGTTCCACAGGTGATCTCCTTAGCCTCACCTGAGCGGCCATTTATACCACCCCCCCACGCCCTGGTGCAGGCAATGTTCCTTCACTGCATAATAGTCATGGTACTCAGCATCCCTCTTCCTCGTCCCAGTACCAGAGTGGTGTTTGTGTATGTCAGAATTAATAAAGAGAGGATGTATGACTCTGGGCTACCTCTTCCTCATCTCAGTACCTGACTGGTGTGTATTGTGAGAGTGTATTCTGGAATAATAGAGAAGAGATTGGTGATACCCTTTAAAGGCTTTAAAGCCTTGGGGGATATTTGACTCCTTATAAAAGGGAAACAGGGGATACCGTATCTCATCCGAGGGTGCCTCATCCCCACTCCCCAAGTCTCCTCCACCTGGTGATCCTCCTTTGCAAATCCAACCCCATAGTCAGAATCCGAAAGCGACGGCCTTTCCCAGGCCACCTGGGAGGAGGATATATTGGAGAAAGAAGTGAGGACGCCCTCAAATTCCTCAAACCATTCACTGCCCATGGCCATTCCCTCCCACTATCTGCCCACACCTGCCGAAAACCCATCCTCCTATTATCTCTTTGAGCTACCTCGAGCAAGCAGTAACATCCAACTTTGTGCTCTAAAGGCCTGCAAATGCTATTTCTAATTGGTCTTCTAAGAGTTAATGGCTTAGTTGCAGCTGCAACTTCTGGTGTAATGAAAGTTGTGCAACCAATTTTGCCTTCAGCCTCTTCATTTATAAGACGTGAAGTTCTACAAGCATTAACAGAGCCAACTTTTTTTCGTTTGTGTATTTGATAGGCATTTTCCAGGGTCTGCTGTCAAATGCCCAGGTACTCAAGTAATGTATCAGCGTTTACCATTTTGTGGCCAGGTATCACTATTATGGTAGTGCCTGGCCGATTGCTACCCCATGTCTACACAAGCCATAACTGGCGAGTATCAGCATTGCTGATCTAAATACTGTAGACGGTCAGGCGGTTCTACTAGGGGGCTCACAGAGATCTGCCATCTAAGGCTGTTGTAGCTGCTAGCACTGCATAAAAGCTTAGTTATTATCTTCCCTTTCCCCATTAAAATGGAAGACTACAGCTGTAATTTCAATTAACTATGACTGCTTAACAGTGCAGATAAACAAGCAGTTTATCTGCACTGTTACAGAGACCCTTCACAAACTCAGTAGCATAGATAGTTTGGCACTTCTGCCAGGACGTTAGCCAATGTACTGCCATCCTCGGTTATTGTAGTTATGTTATCTTGTATTTGTATAGCACCTACTGTCATACTTCATGGCGTCTAAGCACTTTTGCCTTTCAGAGAGACAAAAGAGGAGTGTGATAGAACATTCAGCAGTAGTATGGAGGAGCAAAGTCGGGTAGATAGTTGTGGTGAGTGCGAGGATATATAAGTTGCTCAGGAAGGCATGAGAAAGAAAAGGTGGATGAGCTACGTGTACAATTGGACCACATTTATCATGGGACTCAGCTGTTTTCTATGGGGCTCAGCGCAGAAAGCAGTGATATCTGGAGAAGAGGTGTTCGTTGCACCAGAGGGTATGTCTGGAATTTACTCACTGCATGGTGAGGTGGTGCATGCTGAATCCATGCCAAATATTGTTGGGGCTTGGAAAAGCATGACAGAAATACGAATTTGCTTATTTGTGCAACCGCTCCCTGAAAAGCGATCAAACGGATCTCACATTTCTTTTGGTTTCTTCATTTATTTAGGTCATGGTTGCCAAAACTCTAGGCTTGTGCGCAAATAAGTTATAAAGTTATAGACCAATTTGCCTTATAAATACAGATAGCAAAATGTTGGCAAAAGCTATGGCAAGGCCTTTGGAAGATATCCTGTGTCATTTAGTACACCAGAACCAAACAGGTTTTCTGAAGGGCAGACACGCAGCAAGAAATATGAGAAGACTGTTTAAAACCATGTATGAAGTCCAAAGATTGAAGGAGAGGGCTGTGGTTTTATTGCTGGATGCTGAGAAGGCATTCCATCGGATTGAGTGGAACTATTTCTTTGAGGTCCAGAAGAAGATTCCCTTTGTGTAAGGTTTCTCAGGTTACATTAAACTCTTGTATTCTGAACCAACTGCAGCTGTTTATACAAATGGTTTGTGTTCGCAATCTTCTAATTTGTAGAAAGGGATGCACCAAAGTTGTCCCTTGTCTCCTCTTTGTTTTCAGCGATGGAGCCACTGGCCTCTATATTAAGGGAGGATCACAAGACTAGTAGGAGTGAATTTTAGAGGTGCGTGTCATAAGGTTTGGTTATATGCAGATGACTTGCTGTTGGTTTTTAGGGACCTAGACAGCTCCCTTTGAGCTTTGATAGAACATATCAATTTCTTCAAGAATGTCTCTGTTTATAAAGTCAACTGGACTAAATCTGAGGCCATGCCGGCTTCAAAACATTGTTTAAGGGCAGATCTTCTTCAGTACGACTTTCACTGGTGTAACCAGCATTTCAACTATTTAGGTATCTGGCTCTTCAGTGATGTGGACAAAATCATGGGAGAGAATATGAGTCTGTGTTGGACAATCTGAGGGTTGACCTGGAAAGGTAGGGTCATCTTCATGTGTCCTTCTGGGGGAAGGTTAATGCCCTTAAAATGATAAGCATGCCTAGAATAAATTTACATCTGGAGTATGATCCCCTTATTTCCCTGGAGAGGAGTGTGGGCTGAGGTGAACAGACTGATACAGGGGTTTATTTGGGATAATAAGCCTCCATGTATAAACGGTGGAAGGTTCTATTGCCACAATCCAGAGGGGGGTCTAATGTGCCTGATTTTGCAGTTTACCACCCAGTAATGCCGCTAGACATGTTGTCCTAATTCTGGAGGAGACTGTGGATGAATGGTGCCTTGCCAAATCTAGTAAGATTGGTCAGTTGGAACTCAGGGTGTTATCGTCTACCAGGTCAATAAGGAATTCTGCATCCAGCCCCCTGACAAAATATATGTGGGAAGCCTGGAGAAAGATCGCAGCTGCCCTTGGTCATGATCCTTACCGCAAGATGGACTCATCTGTCTGGTACAATCCTGGGATTAAAAACAGGAATAAAATACTGTTTTAGTCAGAGTGTTTTCTTGGAGAGATCAAGGTGATTGGTGATCTGCTTGTTAATGGTAACTGGATTAGCTTTCAACAGTTTAAGATGGAAAAGGCACTGCTCGGATGCTCCTTGGGAGATTATTGCATACTCAAGAGAGCTGTTGACCCTGAGAAGGGAATTGAGAGCTATCTGGGGGAATTCATTAAGAAAGCTGCAATGGAGGGTCATTTGATATCTAAGATGTATACGCTTATTGTTGTTGCCAAAGAAGGGAATGAAGAGGGAGACCTAAATGTGGTCCTTGTTACACCCATGCCACGATCAGCCTGGTGACAGAGAAACAAGAGATGTACATCACTTATGGGCCCTTACTCCCCATCACTGATGTATGGCTGGTGTGGCAAGCGTTACTCTCTCAGACAACCTTTCAGACCATACCCAGATAACAGTATTGAAGAGATGCAGCTGCCATTGATCGATCAAGTTGACTGACTGCGACCTCGAAGAACATTGTTAATGTCGCGACTGACATCACGACATAGATGTGTTAGACATGAAGCACATAGACATCCCTGCACAAAGTTACGCAGACACTTAGGCCGTATTTCTCTTAGACACAAAGAATATTCTTATGACTCACATAGAGGACTAACAGAAGAGATAGGACATCTTCAGGGAACATAAGCCAAAAATCCTCTTAATTCCAAGCAAGAGAGCTCCATTTTGTGGTACCCACACACATGATCTGGACCTACAAGACAGAGCCTATTCATTTGAGCCAGACTAAGATGTCTGTTCCCATCGAACCGAAGGCATGAAGATGCAAAAGTAATACAGTTCAAAGCAGAATGTTCGGTTCCAAGGCCTAGGAGATCAGGGATGGTAACTTATTGGGAGCATGCAGCACCTTCTGGGTCATTTCCACTACCTTCAATAATTGCACTTGGCCTGGTAAGTGTCCAAAACTCCAAGGCTGAGAAGATCATTTCTGTCCAATCCTTAACCACCTTCCATGCTAAGCTTACACTATGTTGCATTGGCCAATCACCTTATGCTAACCTGTAACTTCGCAACACATACAGGTGGTCTCAGGAGGAGCCACCAGATATGGTTTATTCAATAATCACACTAAGCCCTTATAGAATGTAATGTAGTTCACCTCATTAACCAATCCCTTCCCCTGGTAGGTTTTTGGGATGTAACCTCAGTTTTGTGACGTCGTGGGTTGACATAACTGAACGACAGACATCTGGAGTGCGAGAGCGCTTAGAGAATGTTGCATTCTTCATGCTGCAATCCCTGTCATTGAATTTTTAATAAAGACTGTGAACTTTGTCCTATGGCTGGGTCTTCCATTCTTGGGGCAGGGGATTTTCAGGGTCCAGTTCCTCTTGCATGTAACCAGGGAGAATGATAATAGTTCCCTTACCACTATTAGAGGAACACACCATTACTGGAGAGTTGGTCTATGTGGTTGAGTGAGTAGATGACCAACGTGCGGTGGATGAAGATCTGTGGTAATGTGGGTCTCTCTTCTCTTAATCTGAGCGAAAGGTCCAGACAGATTAAAATACTGCATAGGGTGCATTGGACACCTGAACGTCTGTATAAACGTGGCCTCACTGACAACGACCCCTGCTGGGGTTGCACACACTTAACTGGTAAGTTGGAACACGTGCTATGGGAGTGCATTAGAGTGAGGTTCTTTGGAGTGATTTATTTGTGATTTTTTAACAAAGTCCTGCAGATGACGTTGAATTTTGATTTTGAGACTCTAATATTGGGGGCAGACTCTTTGTTGGGGGATCTTTCCAGGGCTCAGATGTGATGGTTGTTCCAAGCCACTAAGAAGCTAATGCTTAGGGGCTGGAAGTCTACAACTCGGCCTTCAGTTGCAGAATGGGTACAGGAAGTGCACAGGATGTCGTTGATGGAGAGTCTACTCTGTAGGAGGTGGAAGAAGTTTAAACTGTTTGAAGGCAGCTAGGGTAGATTCCTAGCACTGTATTAATGAAAAGTGATTGTCTACTCAGGTAGGGAAGATGACAGGGTGGGGGCGGTGGATCAGGCTTGTTGGGGGGGGGGGTTGGTTTCTTTTGTTGGTTTCATAGTTGATGTTGGTGTTCGTATTTAAATGTTTTTGTGACGTAAATAATTTTTTATTTTTTTATTTTTTTATGTTCGTGTGTAATTTTACAAAAGTGATGCTGGTCATCTTACAAGAGCCACACGATGAAATAAAAGATACAACAGTCAGACAGTTGAAGCTCTGACGGGGGACTGTTTCTCCCTGGCCGTCCAATCTCCCCTGTTAAAGTCCATGCTCCACATCAGGGACCTCATGGTCGGTCATCATCGAAGTTTTTGAGGAAATTAATTCAAATGCACTTTCCAAGATTTTTACAGTTGCTATAGTTCATTTGGTTTTCTCCCCTGACATCAGCCTGTTCCACCACGTTATATCTGCATCTTCTAATATTCCCGAACGATCTAAAAAATGAAAAAAAGCTGGCCATGTTCTAATACCGCAGGCGAGTATTTGGCGCGCTCTTGCATTCAATGCTGAAGAGAAGGTTTGATGGGACTGTGTTGTTCTTGGGGCGACCAGATTCTGAGTTCAAAGCGTCTATTAAGCAGCATGGGGTGCATCAGCCCGTCTGCAACCTTAGAGGAAACAGCTTTCTTTACACTTTCAGCAAGTTGGGATATATTATAGTGATTGATGGCAGCCTCTCGGGCCAACGTTTCCTACCTTTTTATCCTGCCCACACTAGCACATGTTTGTTGTGAAACAGTTAAGGGCACTGTCTCCTGCTAAAGGAAACACATCAGAATCGTTTCACAGAAAACAACACAACACATGTTAAACATAAGATACTTATTGGATAAGTAAGTGCCTAGACTTCTTCTGAACAATAGAAGAAGGTACCCGCAGAGGCAAATATATAAGAATTATTATTTCTACAATGTCGCATTTTCCTATTTTACAAAGTCTGCCCAGAGTTGGGCTGCTTTTCTAAGAGGATTCCTAATGTCTTGTTCTGTGCTTTCAAAGAACACTGAATGCCTCGAAAGGTCACCTCTGGGCGCTTTGCAGGCTTGCATATTGGAAGGCCGGGAAGATTACAGACTGAAAGTGACTCGGACGCCCATTGCCAGAGCTAACGGTTTTGGATTTTGTGTAGGCCTGGGATAGGCTTTTCCTATGCACTGCCATAATGCCATAACTACTGGGCCCTAAGAGAGCAACACATGAAAAATGGTGAATTGCCCATATAACAGCAGTGCTTGGCAAATGCCTAACTAATACTTATACACAAGACAACACTGTTGGCTTTGTCAATGCTTCTTTTTTTTTTACAAGACGTCAGTGCAAGGAATACATGTGAATCAAGTGGCTGCATACAATGCTAAGAGTCGCTATAGGAGAAAACTCATGGATGAGTGGACGCCTGAAGAGTGGTTATGACATTTTATATTATACAACAGTAGCACATTTAAACTTGCAATTGAGACATAAACTCTCAGACGACTGCTTAGAAATAACACTGGTATGCCATAGTTAAAAAGTGCTACTTGATAAAGCTAGAGCAAAGATAACCAACTAGGATGTGTTTTGGGTGGGGAGGAGCAGGTAGTGGGGTGGGAATGGCAATATGGATCAGCATGGCCATGGCCATGAGAGGCAGTGGGTAGGTACATAACCAAACAACACCCACAATATTGTGTCCATCCTCGCATATCATCTTCCTCCTAGCTGTCCTCGGGCGCAGTAGTTTTAGCTTTTAGTTGGCGCTACCTAGTAGTCAAAACTAAAAATGGAGCTTGCTCGGACCGCCCTGTTGTGTTGTCTGTCTGGAAAGAACTGTTTCCATTAATCTCCCTGATGCGAGGGTGGTCTGATCGAGCCCCCAGTTTAAGGGCAGGGTGTTTATAAACATTGCAAATGCCTTTGGCCCGGTGCCTTTCTTCAAAGAGTCTGACCATAGCCAGGACTATGTTTTCAAATAATTTGCAAAAATAAATGATACACAGTAAAATACAAAGCCACTTAAGAAAGCGATGCATTTCAATTCTAAAGTCCTGTTCATTGAGTCTGAAAAGATAGAGCTAGTGTCTCGATTGTCTTTCCCCTCGGTATACTCAACAAGTGCAATATGTTGTGTGCTAGTAATTGCTTTCACACAGGGCTCAATTAATATGTTGCCATGGGTGTAATTCCAAAGAAATAGTTGAATGTTCTGTTGCTACATTTTCGTGTACCAGCAATTGAGAACATGCTTAACTAAACCAGGCACACACTACCCTCTTTTCCAGATTCCTCCAGGCATACGTCAACAGTGACACTTTGTCTTCCAGTGGAATTCTTAGATTTCACATTTGTTAGAACTAACAAGAGTGTAAGACCCGTTAAAGCCATACTAATGTCTGTGTGCTATGGACTGTGTAGAGAGAGATGTACAGACTGTCAAGCAGTCTATCACCACCCATTGCCAAAAGCTGCTTGCAGAGAGCAGCAAGGGAGAAGGTATACATTGTGGACTTCACGCGCCCTTACTGCGCTGCCCCGTACTGCCTATCTTTCTTTGTGCCCTCTGCCCGCCCTGCGTGTATGTCGTTCCCCTCTGTCTACAGACCTCTTTGCCTCATTCTCCCGCTCTTCCCTGCACAGCAGAGCGTTCTCCTGCTACTCCCAGCCAAGCCCAAAGGTGTTCCACCCATAAGCCTGGGGATTTCTCACTCCTGCATAAGCTTGGAGATTGGCTTACTTTCATATTTCAAGCCTGTGCTTCTGATTTGCAGAATGGTACATTACAGATGTACAGGAAGGATGAAATTGGGGAACTATCATTTTTTTAAATATTTATTTATGGGGGATTTATAATGCACCTATACACAATGGGGGTCATTACGACCCAGGCGGTAACCATGGCGCTAGTTGCGCCATGGTTGCCGCCGGTATTTTACCAATTCCGTCAATGGTAAATGGGGAATTACCGCCCCATTCCAAGGTTGGCGGGGCGGTAATTCCCCATTTACCGTTGGCCCTTCCCCATTCCCATTTTTTCCCAATAGGGCTCAATGGGAATGGGGAAGGCGGCAATTACGATACCGCAAATTGCGGTACCATAATTACCTTCAAGGTCCCTTTGCGGGTCCCGACCTTAACGGCTGGTACCTCGCAAAGGGACCTCGTAATAAGGCGTTAAGGGGTTAACGGCGCTGCAACCTTTTACCGCACCGTTAACCCCTTAACGCCTGGGTCGTAATGAGGCCCAATGCGTTTCAAGGCGCAACAAGGCAAGGGGGGCAGGGCAGACAAGACAAAAAACGGTGCTACTAGGCCTTGTGCATTTCGATCGTGCATGTGCAGTAACAAGAAGTGCAGGAGAGAGGGGAGGCGGGGAAGGGCTGGCCAGGGTGGAAGGGCCAGTGGTATAAGTGCGAGTGCCAGTGGAGGTCAGGTGGACAGAGCCAGAGGAATGCAGAGTGGGCATGAGAAAGGAGGTCCACGAGCTAAGTGTGAGGAGCCGGACTGGAAGAGCTCAAGGGGTGCAGACCCAGCCAGGCTAGTGTAGGGGAGGGGGGCCGGAAGGGCAAGTGCAGTTTGGAGGGGAGTTTGTGGGGGGACCAAGTGCAGGGCTGGAATGGCTGAGGAGGGCCTATGGCCCCATAAGAATCTGAAGGAACCAGGCAGCCAGTCAAGAAGCAGAGGGGGAACATTAGCAGGGGAGGGGGAAAGGGAAGGAGGAAGAAAAAGGAGGGTCTTGAGAATCTTGCAGAATTTAAGGAGATCCAGCTCAAGTCTGAGAAGGGCAGGGAGGCCATTCCATAGGGAGGCACCTGCAGAGGAGTGAGATCTGCCCCCCACTCTCTGCTTGGAAAAGCGTATGATCTGCAGAGAGTTGGAACTAGAAGACCGAAGGTATCTAGCAGGGAGGTATTTAAGGATGTAGCGGGGTCCCAGGCCCCAGAAAGCCTTGTGGATGATGCAGGGGGTCTTGAACTTGATCCTCGCAGTAAATCTTGAAAAGGTCAGCTGTGCAGTTAGTGACCCCATAGATGAGGACTTATATATAGGTCCTCTTCTTTGAGCAGGTGAAAAGTCTGTATTGCCTTAGGGGCAGGCGGCAGGGCAGGCCAGTTTGCTAGAGAACGTGCTCAAAGCCTGCCACTTGTGCTCAGCAGCTGTGCACTTGCGTTTCAGAGAGGCCAGGTCAGAATCAAACCAGGTGTTGCGCTTGGAGGCTGGCTTCATGCAGATCCTCATGCCAGGGCAAGGAAGTACAGATTGTTGGAGATGGAGAGTTGAAGGTTAGTAAGGGCTGTGCCAGAGTGAGAGTCAGTGGCAGGAGTATGAGGGGGAATAAAGGTGGTGGCAAAAGTAGCAGCTGACATTTGCTTCATAGGTTGAAAGATGGAGAAGGAGACTGGCAATGTGGGTGGGGGCTTACCCGGAGGACACAGGAGATCCAGGTGAGAGGACAGGAGAGCATGATCCAACCAGGAGAGAGGCGTAGTGAGAAAGTTGGAGATGGAGATGTCTGCAGAGATGAGAGCCTCCAAGGTGTGTCCGGCTGAGTGCGTCGGACCGGAGGGAAGAATGGAGAGGGAAAAAGTGTAACAGAGGTTGTGGAAGAGTCCAGAGGCTGCATCAGGAGAGTCAAGGTGAATATTGTAGTCTTCGAGGAGGAGAAACGTGGAGGTGGAGGCCAGGAGAGAAAAGGTGATGTCAGACCACTCTGAGAGGGAGAGGGAGATGTTGGCGAGAAGATAGGCGAGATGTCAAGACTGCAGATAAGGCATTCAAAGGAGGAGTCGGTCTGAGAGGGTATGATAGTAGCAGTGTCTCATTCAGGGAAGACCAAGGCCATTCTGCCCCCAGACCGGTTAGGCCTGCACTTAGAGAGGATCTTTTAGCCCTCTGGGAGGAGAGTGTCAAAACCTGTGACCCAGCTAGTCGTGCACCATGTCTTGGTGAGAGCTAGGACATGGAGGTTGAGGTCTTCAAGGAGCTGACAAATGTCTGAGGAGTGTTTGATGGCAGAGCAAGAGTTGAGGGTAGCGAAGTGAAGCTGGTTGCCACTTTTGAAGGTCTTCCGAGGAGGGGTACAGGAATGTAGTACACCTGTAGGTGGTGGCAGAGGGGCCAGAGCGGTGGCAGAAGGAGGAGTGGCAGGAGAAGAGAGGAAGTTGATGATAGATGGAAGAGGCTCATCAAGAAGGAGGAGGTAGGGCTGAGAGCCCTGGACCATGACAGTCCCATACCGGTAGACATTAATGATGGCCCTAAATGAAAGGAACAGTGCCAAGAGTACTTCCCAATGGGTGCTGCTATTATTGGGAGAGGAAGAGAAAGGTGAGAGCTCTGAGACCATATGGGGGAATCCAAAGGTCCAGAGAGGAAACAACAAAGAGAATGTCTGTAACAGTCTGCCTGGAAGAAGCGTTTCGCGCCTTGAAACACTTGTGTATAGGCGTTTTATAAATGCCATATCATATCATATCATATTGGTGTCAGCGATGGGCAGGCCTGGGTTCGAGACCAGGAGATCCTCCTTGAACTTTTTCCTTCCACGCTTCGAAAGAGAGCTGGGATAAGTGATAGAATAGCAGTTAGAGAAGATGGGATGAGATTGAAAGTGCCATGGAAGGAGAGTGCGGAGAGGAGGGGGAGTGAGAGGGGGAGAACTGTAGTGCACAACACCAAACTACAACACACAGCAATGCAACAGTCTAAGATCAGGTGTCCAGGATAGAGGGAAAAAAAGGCCAAGGTTACAGCGTACAGTAGAAAGCAAGACACATAGGAGCGAGATATCTGGATAGAGGTAAACAATCGTAGATAGAGGTAAAAGCCTAATTGTCAGACACAACAGCAAATGCAAAAGCACACAGATTCAACTTTTCTAAATAGAGGGGAGAAGCCCCAATTGCTAACTATGGCAATTCACCTAATGCCAGGTATGGATAACATACAGCTGCCACTTGCAGCAGACTTTAAAATTAGCTACTGGGAGTAATAAGAGAGGAGGGACAGTTAAATAGGGAGGAGTAATGGCTGTTCCCCCTGCCCACACCTTTCTTACCTTGCTTCCAGGGTGAACACAGGCAAACGCTGACTGGTGCTACTGCTGTAGGAGATGCCCTTTGCCTCGGGACCCTTAGCCAAGGGGACTGCATGGGCAGTGGGGCTGCCCTGGAGGGTCCACTTAGGTAGAGCAGCAGTTCCAATCAGGAGGCGGAATGAGAGTAGGGAGGAAAACACGGGGGTAGAATCCCCGGGCTCACAAGCCACGATGCAGTGAGCACAAGAGTAAAAGGAATTAAATGATCAGTGAGAGCTAATTCAACTTAGACACAAGATGTTATCAGGCACTGATGCCAGAACTTTCAATGTGGGCTAACACAATGCTGCACACAATGTTATCAGGCAAGAGAAGTTAACTTTCAATGGGGGCTAATTCAATGATGCACACAATGTTATCAGGCAAGAGAAGTTAACTTTCAATGGGGGCTAATTCAATGATGCACACAATGTTATCAGGCAAGAGAAGTTGACTCTCAGTGCAGGCTATTTCAAAACGGCACAAGATGTAAAATAGGCGCACCTGTTACTCACCGCAAACCGCACACAAAATGTGTTAAAATGTCAATTAAATGTGTGTATAGATTCTAATGTGAAAAGGAATCTGTGTTTAAATGAAAACATACACATATTTACCCAACATACAAATATTTACTCAAGAAAAAATGTGCATGGTCAGGTGTGAGAAACGGGAGGGTATTCTCACTCTTACTCCCCCTGGATCCTCTTCTCAGGTGGCCTGGGAAATGCCATTGCATTTGGATCCTGACCAAATGGGGGTGGAGAAGCGAGGGATAATTACCTGGGCAGAGGATCCTTGGGGATTGGGAAGAGGGTATCCAAAAGCGAGACATGATATTCCCCTTTCCCGTTATGAGACCCAACCTAACCCCCCTGCCCTCCCGCCTTTATGTTGCATTGTAAAACGTCCACCCTCATTTTCCCTCACTTAACCTACTGAAGTACTGGGAAAACATCTCCCCTCATTCAACCTAATACATTACTGGGAGGAGGAAGAGGCGACTAGGAGTAGTGAACACTAGTAAGTAATTTCACCACTCTAGTACTGAGATGAGGAAGAAGCCTATATAGTATTGTAAAGGTCAGGCATGTCCCAAGTTGTACTCTAATTGCAGTCAGGCAATTTCAATTGGTAACTCACACCTGCAATCTGTCAAGTGGTTGCAGGTGTATAAGAAGGGAGGAGACCAGCAGCAAGGAGACCAGAAGGGGATCCTGTTTGCGAGGAGCCAGCCGTGGTGGGTTTTGCATGAGAGCCAGGATGCCGGCAGACTATCCCAAGGAACTGCTTTGCCCAGGACCAGGTTGCCTGTAAGAAATCCACAGGTGTGGGAGCCTCCATGGTTGGAGAAATACAGCCAAAGCCGGGGGCAAAGAAGAGGAAACAAAGTAACCACCAGCATCCGCCAAAGAGAAGTAGTGCTGCCGGTTGGAACAGAGGAGCATTCAAAGTACAAGCAGGGATAGCAGTGGATGGAAAGCCAGCAGGCGAAGCAGAAAAGGAGCACTGTAGCTGCCTGGAGGGAACGCCAGGGACCGGTGAGTGAAGGGGAAGGTTGCTCGAAACCGGGGTGCTGCTGGGGGGGCTGTGTGGAAGCGAAGCAAATGCAGAATGCACATAAGAAATAATGCACACAATGAAACAAACCCGAAGCCACGGGTTGGGAGAAAAGTGAAGCAGCAAAATTAAATGATCACTAATATTGAATACCGAAACGAATGAACACTTATGGGCAGAGCTACGACCTGATGAAATTGCCCATTTGAAAGCAACATATGAAATAAGAGAGCAAGTGTGAAAGAGCCCAAAAAGCATGACAGAAAGGTGGGGAAGAAATAAAACCACTGTGAAGTGAACTTTATGCATGAATACAGTGTGGCAAGGCCAAAGGTCTCACAAGGAGTAGCCTAGTGAGGGTGAAGCCCTCACGTAAAGCCAAGAGGCTAACAAGGAGAAGCCAAGTGAGTGTCAACATTCACGCAGGGGTAGATACAGAAGAACCTGTGTGGACTAAAGAACCCAGGGTTACTGGTTGCGCCACCTGTAATTGGTGGACCGTGTGGTGTAACAACTGCGCCTAGACAAGGGAACCTCAATTGTGAAAGGCAAAGCAAATCAAGATTGAGTAATTTGATTGAACTGTTAATCCAATCCAGAAGGAGTGTCAAGTTGATCTGGAGTTGTTTTGAACATTGAGAGACTGAGACTAGGGCCTCATCACGAGTTGTGCTGTAGCCGTTAAATGCAGTGGTGACGCTGATACCGCTGCTTTTAAGGGTCTGCCCAATCTCGATATGGGCAGAAAGTTGGAGTTTCACCTCCAGCTTGTTGCTTGGGGTAAAAATCCAGCTTTCCGCCCGTGTTTGGCCATTTTAGGCACTATCCCTATAGCGCAAATTGCACCAGAACGAGTAGCAGTAACACTATTTGTGTTTGCGGTATCCCGGCGGAATTACCGCCAGAATACTGCCATGGTCGGGATGAGGCCTTAAGTATAAATTGTTAAGATGAAGTCTTGGGGAAGGGAAAGCTGAGACTTACTGAACTTTTATTGTTGTCTTGAGGACGGGAACCACAAGACCCCTTTTCTTTGGAACTGTATACATTTTTAATTTGGGGAAGGGAACCCCGAGGATTTGTGGAATTGGCATGACCGTGGGAAAGGTAATACCAAGGCTTCTGTGGAACTTCGTTGAACTTGGGGAAAGGGAGTCAAAAAGCAAGCTAGGAGCTGGAAAAAGCACAGAACTTAATTAAATTGTCATTTCTTTCATTGCTGGCATCCCTTCACATTGTTTAGCTTTAGTTGTGAGGCCAAGGGTAGGTTGTGGACACAAGACAGATGTTTAAGTTAAATTTCTGGCTCAGACTTTCCTTCGTTTCATTCAGGTTTAGGGCAAGTTAGGCCTTCATCCATCCTGACATTTGTGCTAATAAAGCAATTCGGTTTGAACTTTAATCTGTTGTCTGCGTCTTACTTCATGATGCCCTCTCACAGGGCATGGGCCAGAGCGGTCTGTTTACAGCAAAGGATGGCCTGAGTGCAGTTAAGGGTTATATGTTGGGCATGACTGAAGTAATGCAGTGTTAGTGAATGTGTTGTTACGGGTTGTTTTCAGACTGACTGTCAATAAGGGTGAGCAGAGAGTGAGTGGGAAAATTGTGTCAGAACTTGAACCCACTTTTATTGACACCATAATATTCTGGGGTCCTAAATGTTGTTGTAGACTACTAGAAATGCATGTGCCAAGAACCGTGTAGTCCACTAGAACCCATGTCTGCATTTCTAATATTACAGTGTGAAGGTTTGTAGCCTGTGCCCCAACAGCTCGACATGATGGTCTTTTTATTCTTAGAATCTGCATGGATCACTTTCAATCACATACTTCATGATGGTCTCCTTCTACTGCTCCTGATTTTATATAGATTCCACCTTGTCACACCACTACATTTCAATAGAACTATATTTTTCAACAACCACTTTCTTTGCGCCTTCTATTAACACATCTATTTTTAAGTCTTTTAATTCTTTAAACATTTCTGATTTTTGATATCTGTATTACTCACGCGGCATGAAGTAATCTTGTGCTATCTCTAGTTCCCCACACTATTCACAATTTCCATCACTATCACACCTATCTTGTATAAAGTGCTAGCGTGCTGGGTGTGTGCTGATCATACTCTTCAACAGGGTATCACGCCCCCCTGGTTAATTTGTTGGTATAAACATTGTCTAACCTTATTAGAAGTGTCAATCGAAAGTAAGTTACATATTTTATTAGAAAGCACTTTCATGCTCTCGACCATAGCTTCAAGGCACTTCTTCAAAAAAAGACAAATCTGTTTCCTCTGCAGCCTTGTGTTCAACAAAGTTCCACTGCCTGGTAAAGAAACGTGATGTTTTAATAAAAAACAAAAACAAAAACAAGTTAACATACGTATCATCCCTGTTCTCTGTATTATGCGACAGGGTACCAGATATGTCTTTTTAAAAAGAATGCCCTCTGATTTGCCCTTTGGGATGTTTTATGAGCTCCCATACTGCCATCGAGGGTCCCTCATTTTAGGAGCATCACTACCTTTGTCCCAAAATCTGCAAAGTGACAAACTCTTGGACTAACCTGATGTTAGCACTGCTGGTCATGTACACATTGTACAGATGATTGAATGCACATGAATCTGCAAGGCACTGACATTAAATGTTACAGCTTTGCACACTAGAAATTGCCTGACATAAACTAACACATGCTCCTTAAAAAGAAAGTATATAATATCCCAGACCCAAATAGAAAAACAGTATTCTTAACACTCATATCTGATGCCACGTCAGTTTTGGGGGCATTTACCAATGCATTTCACATAACTAGTGTAAAGATTATAAAGCAGCCTTGATGGCTTGCCTGCAAAGCCATACAGTGATTTTCTGCAAGTTTAGAGCCAGATCCTCTATTGTACCGTATTGTGCTCATACCTATGAGACTTTCAACCCCGCTGTGGCACCCGAGATGACCACTCCTCGGGTGTTGGGGGATAGGACAACGAGGATATTTTCAACTCACGCCACAACGGTGTGCTGTGGGAAGTTCAGACTGGTACTATCTCTGAGACGTGCAATGATGTCTTATTACGCACGGACTCTGCAACCAGGTACACCAGAGGCCTGTGCAAAAATAAGCAACAAGTATGAAACATACAACCTTATACCAATACACTCCATCTCATTAGACTCATAAATAAAACGAGAACATCAACTGCAGCAAATGTACTACAACTGAGGTAACTGTGAATTGGGAGGACCGGAGAGTGGTCTTACCAGAGTTACGAGGAGATCAGTTGTTGCATTGGTGAACTTCAATCATAAGGGCATTCCAGCAAAGAACTGCTGAGCCCAAAAAAGGCCTTAGCGAGGTCGAGGTCAGGCAGAAACCAAGGACCTCAAGGCGCAGCTCAAAGCAAATTTCTCCAGCGAAGACATCCCTGCACTCATCACCAACCAAGATGGCAATTTAGGGGTAGCATTAGTTAGGAGGGCACTTGATACAACTGGAGTGGCACCTTCAATTGCTTTTACTTAGCCCACTGCATGGTAGTCATTTTTGGTCACATACAATGTAGACTTGTCACGTACCGCAATCTAGATTTTACAGGCTCCAAAGTGTGACTGCACTATGAACACAATTTATTCCCTCCCAATCCCGGGTTTTATGCTATCAGATGTTGGATGGCACCTGAAAAAAAAGGAGTCAAAATGTGGGTGAATATTCCCCTTAGTGTTTAGAAATGAGGTTCAATTCCTGAACATGAGCGTGGACTCTCTTCCTGATCGCACATACACTGCTTCCTTTCAGCCTACTTTGGAGGCCTGTGGTAACGCAGTGGTTAAAAAGCATGTACCCCTGAGCCTCGCGCTCCCTCAAGGCAGCTAACGTGACACGTAGGGCAAGACAGCTGAGCTGCGACTACCACAGAAACTAATCCGGGTTTCCATCATGTCAGCCGCTGCCTTTATTCCATTACGCTTTGGTGCAGCCCCCAACGGATTCAGCTTCATAAAGTCAGAAAAAAAAGAGGAAAAGAAAGCAATTTATTTATGTGTTTGCTGGAGCTCAGAGCAGACATGAAATGTCTCTAAAAATGCAAATGGCGGTGCCCTGCAACTAAAGCTCTTAGTGGAAGGCCCTTTCCCAGGGCTAATGTTTTTATACCTAGTGATTGAAGAAATCGATGCATGTATCATAACATCTTCTTCTCTCGTTTTGTTTTTGATGTCGGAGAATCAGAGCCGAGGTGCCACAGCAGCCTCCCTTATCACCAAAGCAATTGATTGTGCTTGTTAATTTCACGATTAATCCGAGGTATATCAAAATACACAGCGGGAACATGTGTACAAGAAATCAATAGAGATCTGCCTGGTTTTAGACAGGTAAAAGTAGGATTTGTAAATAATTTAAGATTTAAACACTAACACACCAACTAAGCCCCTTACTTATGTCTTGTAAACCACAACTAAACTGTTCGATTGAAGCTGAAATTATGTGTTAGAATTGCATGAAAAATGTTCAGGCCTGGCCAATATGACAGATATTTTATGATACCATTAAGGTCTAAACCTACTTTACATTGTTATGTCAAAGGTGCTTTTTACACGCTAGATATTACATCACAAACTCACATCGAGCCTGAAACATGAGCGTTGGAGCTTGCATTATATTGGTGTTTCATTCCTAGTAAAGTGTACTATGGAACACGAATTTAGTAATTTATCGTTGTGATTCTAGCTTATCCAAAGGCCAATCTGTGCTAGGCAAATGGACCGCTCCTCAATTTCTTTTATAGTAGTAATGGTTAATTAGCAAAGAATCCTATTAAAGTTTAACACAAAAGAAAGTGGAAAAACTGGAACTATAGGAGAATGTGGTAAGAAGTGTGACATCTTTCAGATGGCGTCACTTCTCCCGAGGGGAGAACTCCTTTCCATGAGGCTAGGGAGGTGAGGCTGCTAACCAATATTCCCCAGGGGGACATGGGGACAGGGGTGGTGACATGTGGGAGGATCTCATGGGGAGGGACTCCTCTCCTCGGGTGAAGGACGCAATTGGGAGTTTCGGCCCCTGTAAAATCCCACCACCTGACAATAAAGCCCAAATCTTATCAATATAAGATCACCTCCGAAACTATGTGTTATTGTGAAACATCGAACCCACATGATGACCTAAGTACTGAAGCGAAGGAGAGCTAAAAATGCTACATTCACACGGGACAAAGGCTAGAGCAGCTGCTGTCAATTGGAAGGATATTCCGCTGGGGCACTCCCTGCTATTTAAACTGAACAGCAAAGACGGACTGTGTTCTTTGTCATTCTCTGACCCATCCGGCAATGGCGCGTGAAGTTCTGGCAAGCAGGAAGCTGTGATAAAACCAGAATGAGAACCAGGCGACTGAGGAGGCCGCATCGAAGCCTGGAAACTGGCACAGAGCTTCGGGAGATGGCAGTGAGGCTCATTTCCAAGGCTGAGAAGAGAAATAGCGGGACACCCAAGCAGTGTCTTGGGAGTCGGTTGGGAACCAGCAAGATAGACTTGCAGAGATGGTGGCATGACCTGTGGTGGGTGGACCGTTCGGTCCAACAATTGTGCTGGGACCACCTACCATAGCCTACAGCAGAACTGCGTAGGTGATTTTCTGGAGAGAGCGAGAGACCGCGGAGGAGGCGTAACCTGTGACAGCGGCACTGAGGGGTCCAACAGCTATGCTGAGGCGGTCCTCAATAACTTGAAGCAGAGAGAGGCGAGGCGTGGAGGACTACTAAAGGAAGAAGTTGAACTAAGAAGTGTGGATCTGCGACCCCTGGCAAAACCTGTGATGAGTTCCCCGGGAGAATGTAAAGGGAACATTCACAAGTCCAGGAGGGGGGTGGGAAGTTACTAGACTGTGAAACATAGAGAAACCCGTAAATCATTTTGTGATGCAGTTCACAGGCCAGTTCCACAACAGTGTGGGACTGGAGAGTCGAGAGGGACTCCAGGAACAGCTTCATTGTCCCAGTGGGGGGGGGGTTCAAGAAGTGTGCAAAACGTGGAGATTGTGAAAACCCCCATAAGGGAGCTACAACCCTTATGAAGAACTGTGAAAGACATTGGGGAGCCAGCTAGGAGAAGGGAGCCATTCTCCTAGCCCCAAAATAACTTTGTGATTGTTATTTTATTTTCTGTTGGGCTATGCAGAACCCTTATTTTTTATGGAAATTTTGCTTTGAACAAGAACAAACTGAGAGATGTTTGGACGCTTTACATCCAGGAGAAGGAAGTCATTCTCCTGGAGTACGAACAGTAGCTGCACTTTATGGTGTTTTATTGCAGTGACAGGGATATAGTATGAGCCATGTTTCTTTAGTTTAGGTGAGGAAATCTCCTTAGCGTTAGGGATAGATAGGTATGGTTTATCATTTAATAAAAGTATATAGCAACCACTATGGCACCACTTGGTCATTCTCTTCATTCCTTATCACCACAGAAGGTAGACAGGGGAGTAGAGAACTAACGAGAATCTCCTTAGAATGAGAGAAGTAAAACTACTGTTTGCCTGGTCATTGCATCCTCTACAAAACATGGTAGTGCAGAGTGGGGGTTGATTAAGAACTATGAAAGCAGTCCCAATGTAAAAAGAGAATTCCTGTAAGTAACATGAACCTGCACAAATAAAATCTCACTTTCAGAGGTGCTACACTCAGGCTCCTACAACGATCCCAGAGTGCTATTGTAGGGGGTCCTAATCTTCACGGAAATCCTACAGATCACATATCTTTAAAACATAGTGAAACAGAGTATAATTGTCAGAGGAGTATCCTTATAACTCTGACAAGATGAGAGCTATGTGAGAATGTCTTTTTCTATGTCCGCTTGTAAGGCTTTGATTCACAGTGACTGAACAGTTGCTGATGTGAGCTTGGTCCTACCCCCGCCCCACATCTTGCATACACTCAGCAGGAGATAGCAAGGTGTGTCAGAAAAGCTGATGGGTTGTGACAGTCTGGAGACTGCAGAAGCAGGCAACTCCCTTCGGGCCTGCAGTATGGAAACAAAAAGGGCTTGTGTAGCAGCACAGTGGGACTACAGCGGGCCTGGCAAGATAAACCAGTAATATTCTGAAGTGTGCTTGCTCAGAGTCCTGCAATCCACCAGGTGCTCAGTCTCTCTGCAGAACCCTAGGCTTTCAAAGAGTGGATGGCTGGCAGGTTAACCACACTGGGAAGAGGGAATTGCTGGAGACAACAGCCAGCAATTTGAGTAGAACGAGATGAGCATGGCTTGAGGCATCCGCATGAAAGGGACCGGCAGACAGAACATAGGCAGGAGTGATGCCTTTGGATATGATCAAAGCAGGCAGATAAGATGCCGATAACAAAGGATGTTGCAAGGCAAAGAACGTGGGCATAGATCCAGCTTTTGCAGACCAGTGCATACACCGGTGGGTTGAGTCTCGGCTGCTGGCGTGCACGTGTGGAGAAACTTAGAGAGGGTAAACCTAAGAGGTGCTTCCAGAGAGCACTAAGTCCAGCAGAGCCAGTGATCTGTGAGAAAACCTGAGCTGGTTCCCAACAGTACTACTCCCACCCAAGTACCAGGCTTTGCAGAGGGACAAGAATGGAACTGTCAGAAGATCTGATACATTTGCAGAGAGAGAACGGGAGAGGCAGAATCTCAGGAGGGTTCTTCAGGGCCTCAACATTTCAGTGAATCAGATATTTGAGCTTGTGCCCTCGCATGTGGGAATCAAGGAATTATAAGAGTAGCAAAATTGGAAACAGTAATGTCAGAGGAGATAGTGGGTTGATGAGTAGGATGAGCAGGCCTAAGGAGGCACAGGTGAAAGAGCGGATGTATACACAATACTGGGGAGTAAAAATTTGGCAGTTTCCAGGGAAACAAGTTTGAAGAGCCTAAAGTTGCCAACAAAGTGAGTCTTGCGGTTGCGATGGCATTGTAAAATGTGGATTTTCTTCACCAGTAGCCAAGCTAGACCTTGAGCTGCATAGGCAGGAGTCAGGCATCACTTACAATCATTCGGGTGACTTTAGCCTGTTGTAGTGTGTACCGAGCTGTGTGATGTTCGGAACCCATCTCCTTGTCAAAACGTATACTCTGGGGTGGGGCTGGTTCTGGGTAGTGGGACAGGGACTATGCAAGGTTGACCTGCTATGAAGTAGACAATTAACATGTCATTGTATATGTGATGATGATTGTTGTAGGCAAATTCAGCTAGCATCACAAGTTAATGCCAGTTATATTTGGCTGGTGAAACAGAGATACTGTTCTATCACCTGGTTAACCTGTTCTGTAGGGCATCGGTTTGTGGGTGGAAAGAGATGGGGTCATGAATCTGGAAACCCAGTTGTTAAGCCTTGGCCTGCCAATACATGGCCATCAATGGAGCTCCTCAGTTCATCACCCTGTCTGGCAAGCCATTGAGGTGGACAATGAGTTATGTAAAGAGATCAACCAAATGTTCTGCATAGGGGAACAATGTCCGTCGTCTACTGCCCACATAAGTGATTTTAGGTGATGGAGGCAATACACTGATAAACTTCTCATCTCCCAGGAACCTTTAATGGTTGTAAGAGGTTAGTGGGTGGTTGTTGTGTTTCGTATGAGGTGCAGATTGTTCATTCCATACACATAGGTTTCGATATCCTTTGCCATGTGAGGCAACCAGAACCAGTGTTAACAATTTCCTCATCCTTGTTTTGCCTGGGATGGCAACACAGTTTGGAATCCTGACACCACTTGAAGGTGTTCTTGATGAGTCTCTGGCAGGGGTACGAATAAACGATCTTGCAGGTGTAACATTCCTTCGAGGGTTTATAGTATCTCTCTGTTTTGCTTCACAAGTTTGATTACTTCAGAAACTTTCAATGCAACAGCAAGTTGCTTTTCCAACTATGAAAGAGATCCACTGGTGGTTGCTTGAATGGGCTGAAGAACAGGTAGCGGGTCCACTGGACTTATTGAGATGGTACTGTTGTGTGATAAAGTATCAGCATTCCCTTCTGTTGAACCAGACCGGCAAGACAACATGTAATTGAATTGGATTATAAATAGCATGCAGTAGGGATGCCATGGGCTCAGGAATTGGGCTTTTTTCAAGAATGTCAGGATTTTAGTGTCTGTTGATGATGCAATTGCGTGAAGCTGTCATTGATGGCTGGGAGTCTTGGTGGATTTGCACTGTGCTGCGTTGAGCATTTGTGAGTAATAGGCCACGTGATGTAGTAGCCCATCTTTACCTCTCTGGGACAGTGTGGCTCTGGCGACTGCGCCGGGAGCTCCTGCTTCTAGCATATATTGCTTGAAAGCATCAGGCATGATTAATGCATATGCAGAAAAGAAGTCATTTTTGAACCTTATGAAGGATTCCTATGTGTCTGCATCCCAAACAAAGGGAATCGACTTAGAACTGCAGTAATTTGTGGGGTTCATCAAGTTGTACTAATGATTTGTAAAATATCTCTCCAGGTTGGTGCAACCCAGTAACTTACTGACTTGTATCAGATTAGCAGGTTCGGTCCGCTCCAGGATGGCTTGAACCTTCATCTGATCCATTTTCTCCATGTTAGCGGTGAGATGGTTACACAGGAACACCATCTCCTTTGTATGGAACTGGCATTTCTCAACTTTATAGTTGGTGTTTTGCAACCGGTGTAGAACCTCGTTTACATAGCTGATGTGACCTTGCCCTTTGCAGGAGTATATGTTCAAGGCACACATCTATCTAAAACGCTCACAAATCATGGAAAATGGCTGTGCGAAAATGTTAAAAAGTGGCCAGGGCATTACAGTGTTTAAAAGACAATGATGTGTACTAGAAATGACCATACTTGGTCTTGAAAGCAGCCTTCATCTCATCTCCACATCAAGAGGCCGATTCATGGAATTAATGTGCGCTGAAAATTCCCGTGCAAGCGTGCAAAACCGTGCGAATTGCAGTGCAAGTGCGAAAATCGCAGCAAAACCCGCGCACATCGATTCATGGAAGTGCGTGCGCGAGTAAAATCTGGGATGTGCGCTGAAAATCTGCGTGGCGCACGCCGGCGCACAGGTCATATAACGGCGTGCGCTACGGCCACAGCAAAAGCGCACATAGCGCGGCGCACATAACAAAAGTAGGCGTAACACAGGGCGTGACATGCGGAATGGGGAACAACGTGTGAAAATGTGGGCGTCACGGGGGAAGTACAAGAGGCAAGAGCGCGGAACTGACACGCTCGCCTACAACAGGTATTCATGGAATCGAATAGGGCAAACCAGCGCACGGGCGAAGACACGCACAGGCCTAAACACGTCCGCCACACGAAGGCAGGCGGTAGCGTCCCTGCGCATGAAAAAAATGTGCGCCAAAATGTGCGCTAACAAAAAGCACGTATATACAGCTCTGATGATTGTCCCATACTGTGGCCCTCTAGGACAAATGACGTGCAAAGGGGTACGCGACAAACACGAACTCCTGCTGTGTCAAAAATAGCATGTGTGTGCATTTCAGTGGTGCGCAGGAAGTTTCACATGCGATTGGCCCTCTGCGAGTGGGGTGCGTGTATTCCTGGGGTTCGCGTGAAGTTGCACATGCGATTGGCCTGGGTACGTGTAAATCTGGGGCTCGCGTGAAGTCTCACAAGCGATAGGCCCTGTGTGAGTGCGGTGCATGTATTCCTGGGGTTCGTGTGAGGTTTCACACACGATTGGCCTGGGTACGTGTAAATCTGGGGTGCGTGGGAAGTTTCAGACGCGATTGGCCTTGGGCGAGCGGGGTACGTGTATTTCTGGGGTACGTGGGAAGTTTCACACGCGATTCCAGCAGGGTACGTGTATTTCTGGGGTTTGCGGGAAGTTTCACACGCGATAGGCCCTGTGCGAGTGGGGTATGTGTATTTCGGGGGTGCGTGGGAAGTTTCACATGCGACAGGCCCTGTGCGAGTGGGGTACGTGTATATCTGGGGTGCAGGGGAGCCCTACAAGTGAATTGGTAGTGTGGGTCCTCCCAGGTGTTCCCTCTACACCCTCCACGCCCCCTGCAGGCAGCCCACACCACAGGGGGCTACCCTGCACCCCTGGTCATGTCCCGCTGGCAGCCCATCCACCATGGGCATGCCCCCCAGGCAAGCCACATGTCAGCTTGCACTACTGATCACCAACGCATGACCCCCTGCACCCCCACCCCCCCAGCAGTGCGGGGCACCTGCCAGCAGGCCCCCACTCATGTCCCCTTGCACCCCCACCCCCCAGCAGTGCAGGGCACCTGCCAGCAGGCCCCCACTCATGTCCCATTGCACCCACACCCCCCAGCACTGAGGGGCACCTGCCAGCAGGCCCCCACTCATGTCCCACTCATGTCCCCTTGCACCCCCACCCCCCAGTACTGAGGGGCACCTGCCAGCAGGCCCCCACTCATGTCCCCTTGCACCCCCACCCCCCAGCAGTGCAGGGCACCTGCCAGCAGGCCCCCACTCATGTCCCATTGCACCCACACCCCCCAGCACTGAGGGGCACCTGCCAGCAGGCCCCCACTCATGTCCCACTCATGTCCCCTTGCACCCCCACCCCCCAGCACTGAGGGGCACCTGCCAGCAGGCCCCCACTCATGTCCCCTTGCACCCCCACCCCCCAGCAGTGCAGGGCACCTGCCAGCAGGCCCCACTCATGTCCCACTCATGTCCCCTTGCACCCCCACCCCCCCAGCAGTGCAGGGCACCTGCCGGCAGGCCCCCACTCATGTCCCCTTGCACCCCCAGCAGTGCAGGACACCTGCCAGCAGGCCCCCACTCATGTCCCCTTGCACCCCCACCCCCCAGCACTGAGGGGCACCCGCCAGCAGGCCCCCACTCATGTCCCACTCATGTTCCCTTGCACCCCCACCCCCCAGCAGGGCACCTGCCAGCAGGCCCCCACTCATGTCCCACTCATGTCCCCTTGCACCCCCACCCCCCAGCAGTGCAGGGCACCTGCCAGCAGGCCCCCACTAATGTCCCCTTGCACACCCACCCCTCAGCACTGAGGGGCACCTGCCAGCAGGCCCCCACTCATGTCCCCTTGTACCCCCACCCCCCAGCAGTGAAATGGCGATCTCATGACACAAACCAAAAGTCAACTATGTACATCAACACATGTCCGCCACACTAAGGCAGGCGGTAGCGTCCCTGCGCATTACAAAAAAGTACGCTAACAAAAAGCCTGTATATACATCTCTGATGAATGTCCCATACTGTGGCCCTCTAGGACAAATGACGTGCAAAGGGGTACGTGACAAACACGGACACCCGCTGTGTCAAAAATAGCGTGTATTTCGGGGGTGCGCGGGACGTTTTACATGCGATTGCGCCTGGGCGAGCGGGGTACGTGTACTTCAGGGGCTCGCTGGAAGTTTTACACGCGATTGGGCCTGGGCGAGCAGGGTACGTGTATTACTGGGGGTGGGCAGGGAAGTACAGGAGGCAAATGCGCGGAACGCCCACACGCATGTGCCAAAAAAAGATGCGCTAATCCGGAAACACATACGCCAGCAGGAAGCAGGTGTACGTGGACCCTCGCAGCATAAAATTGCATGCAAACAACAAGCAAGCTCAGACGCCAGGATGAACATACCGTTCCTAGCAGCAGTGGTCGTGGGATACCGCAGGAGGAGGATAGTCAGGCCCAGAATTTTCACACCCAGAACCAGCCTTTTTGGCATGCCTGACCATATGTATGGGAGGCACAGGTTTCCACCTCACATAATACTCGACCTGGTCAGTGAGTGGGAGGATGACCTCACATCACCCACCCTCTGCTCCCAAGCACTCAGCCCCTTGGAGAAGGTCCTCAATGTACTGCACTTTTTGGCCACCGGATCATTTCAGCGGACAAGTGCCATAGTGGGGGGGGTGTTACAGGCCACGCAGTCACGCTGCCTACACCAGGTCTTGGACATCATGACTGCACGCCCATCAGTCCACAGGCACATATACCTGCCCAGAACACCTGCAGAAAGGCAGGCTGCCGTCCAGGATTTCTACGGGGTGGCACAATCCCCAAAGTCCTAGGTGCCATTGATTGCACCCATGTGGCTCTACGTTCCTCCAGGGCATCAGAGCACATCTATAGAAATCGCAAGCACTGGCATTCCATCAACGTGCAGGTAGTATGTGATGCCAAGGGAATCATCACCTCAGTATATGCCAACTATCCAGGGTCCACCCACGACAGTTTAATTTACAGAATGTCAACCCTAAACCGGGACCTAGAAGCTGGGCGGCATGGAGATGCCCCCACATCCCCAACCACATGCACGCCCGCTGCGCATGGGAGGGGAAAGGGCACGGGGTGAGGCAGCCCGAACGCAGCTGGTGGCTAATTACTTCACTTAGAATCACACCCCTGTGGGGAGTGCACACAGCCCTGCCACATACCAGCTGACAATCAATGATGATGACATAAGGGACAGTCAACTGTCACAACCATACCAGCCTGAGATTGGTCACCTGGAAGTGTCACAATGTGTGCATCTCTACCTACAGAAACACCACCAATGCTGTGTCATAAAAAGACACATATGCTGCCAAGTGCATTACCCCCTTGCAAAATACAACATGAGAACAGTGCCATGTCGCCCAACCCCTCCCCAGCACCGCCACCCAACACATCATGGCATGTCATGCTATGTGAGAGCAAAGCAATCCCGAAAACCTGACACAAGTGTCACAAAGTACAGTGTCCCTAATGGAAACTGGCCACACACAATATGCTCCCAGTAATGTTGAACTAACAACACACATGACCAAATACTTACCAACAATACAATGGAGCTACACAAGCTCAAACATAACTAAAACATGACAGTACTAAGTTAAAGTAGTCGTAGTCTTACAACCTGAACATGCCACCACATCGCCCCCTTCCAACTGTAGTCTTGCAGGCTTCAAAACTTGTCTGTGTACTGCATATAACATGAACTCCATCTCCAAAGTAGACATGCAGGAATTGCAGGTTCATTCCTTGTGAAGACATGAGGAATGAACCTGCAAATTCAGAGGGAGACATGGAAGCAGAAGCATACATAATTCCAACATGCAGTGTACAATACAACAACAATATACACAAGGAATGTCTACACAGTATTGACTGCCCACACAGCTCATGGGAGCCCAACATCACTGTGTACATCACTGTCACTTGGTCACACCCTTTGCAAGCCCATGGAAACGGGAAGCAGGAGGGGTGTGTGTCTCACGAACCCAAGCATCGAACCCAAACTCAGGACAAGCCTGCATGTGCCCATCCAGAATACAGTGGATGCCCACGGGAGCCACACAAGGCAACACACTGTCAAAAAATAATAAAAAATAAAAAATAAAAAAATCAAAAATGGCCATGTGGGGGCCAGGGGGGAGGCCACCCAGGAGGTCCGAGGACAGGGTGCGCACCAACAGCCGCCTGTGTGGATGTTAGGAAAAAAAACACCTCCATGGGCTCATGGCCTGAACGGCTATGCCGATGTGGGAGAACTGCTGCTGTCACTCTCATTACCCTCTGCTACTGCCACAGGAGGTGGTGGGGCTATGGGAGGCAGCCCACGCAAAGCCCTGGTATGGTCCTCCATGGCAGCAAGCATGCGGGTGTGGAAGGTCTCGTTCTGGGGGATTATAGTGCGGAGATCCCCATGCAGAACCTGACGTGATGCCCGGATCTCCTCCCGAGTTGCCTGCATTTCAGCTGAGAGCGAACGTGTGAGCCGCTCCAGCTGCTGTTCTGTCCTCAAGTTAGTGGAAGTCTCAAGGTCAACAAGTGGGTTGTGACTATTACAGAAAACCTCACTGGTAAATTAGAGGTAAATTAGAGGTCCATTGGGTTTTCTGGCAAAGGTCAGATGAAAAGGTTAGTTACCTCAATACAGTATTGAATGGTAGCAGGGTGCTTTGATTCCATGTTGGAACACAGTCATGTGACTGTCGTCGGACCAATGGAGTTCCAAAAGGTAGTTTTTGGAAGTGCGCTATATAAGCAAGAATTTCCATAGCACCCTGCTTCAGTGTCAGCATTTCCACTCCCTTGGATGGAACATCTAGTAAACATCTTTTTAAATAGGTGTTATGACAAGTATGACACTGACCTTCAAAACCTTTATTATCTTTTTGGAGTTTGGAGAAACTCCTATTCGAATGGATTGTGTCCTCCCACCTATTCCCCATCTTATGTTATTCGTATCCCAGCTGCTCTGCTGCTTGGGAATTTTTTTTTCACCAGATGGCGCTGTGTTCGAGTGCCGCGGAGTCGAAGTTCCTCGAGAGCCGGCGTCGAAGTCATCCGCTGTATAAAGGGCTCGAGCAGCGCCCGTTACCTCAGTTCCGTTTTTCGTGTTACGAACAGCGCATCAGATTTTTCCTCAACGATGTCCTCATCATCTACTCCCACCACACCCAAGACATGGTTAAGAAAATGTCAGAGGTGTGGTAGGAAAATGTCGATAAACGACCCCCATCGGAATTGCCTCTGGTGCCTCAGCCCAGACCATCAGGTTGACGAGTGCGGGTCCTGTCAGGCCATGTCCAACAAGGCTCTTAGGGAACGTAGAGGTAAACTGGCGGTGGGGGAGGAGAAGTATAAGTCTTCTAAAAGACAAAAGGATTCGGATGAATCCAGTCAAAAATCTCGTCATGAGCCGAGGAGGTCGAGACCAAAGAGTCGCTCGGGGAAAGTCAAATAAGCGACATCACAGGTCTTCTTTCTCCTCGTCCTCCTCTCAGAGGAGAGTAACTTATCCATCAAAGCACGATTCCCCAGAAAAATGGGAGGCCTTTAGGGCTTTGATGCTTAAAATGTTTGAGAAAGGGGACCAGACCCCCTCGAATTTGCCACGTGGTGATCATGGCTCTACCCATTCTGAAAGTGACAGAGGAAAATCAAGATTGCACATGCGATTGGCCTGGGTACGTATAAATCTGGGGTTCGCGTGAAGTCTCACAAGTGATAGGCCCTGTGTGAGTGGGGTGCATGTATTCCTGGGGTTCGTGTGAGGTTTCACACACGATTGGCCTGGGTACGTGTAAATCTGGGGTGCGTGGGAAGTTTCACACGTGATTGGCCTTGGGCGAGCGGGGTACGTGTATTTCTGGGGTACGTGGGAAGTTTCACACGCGATTCCAGCAGGGTACGTGTATTTCTGGGGTTCGCGGGAAGTTTCACACGCGATAGGCCCTGTGCGAGTGGGGTACGTGTATTCCGGGGGTGCGTGGGAAGTTTCACATGCAACCGGTCCTGTGCGAGTGGGGTACGTGTATATCTGGGGTGCAGGGGAGCCCTACAAGTGAATTGGTGGTGTGGGTCCTCCCAGGTGTTCCCTCTACACCCTCCACGCCCCCTGCAGGCAGCCCACACCACAGGGGGCTATCCTGCACCCCTGGTCATGTCCCGCGAGCAGCCCATCCACCATGGGCATGCCCCCCAGGCAAGCCACATGTCAGCTTGCACTACTGATCACCAACGCATGACCCCCTCCACCCCCACCCCCCAGCAGTGCAGGGCACCTGCCAGCAGGCCCCCACTCATGTCCCCTTGTACCCCCACCCCCCAGCAGTGCAGGGCACCTGCCAGCAGGCCCCCACTCATGTCCCATTGCACCCACACCCCCCAGCACTGAGGGGCACCTGCCAGCAGGCCCCCACTCATGTCCCACTCATGTCCCCTTGCACCCCCACCCCCAGGCAGTGCAGGGCACCTGCCAGCAGGCCCCACTCATGTCCCACTCATGTCCCCTTGCACCCCCACCCCCGCAGCAGTGCAGGGCACCTGCCGGCAGGCCCCCACTCATGTCCCCTTGCACCCCCAGCAGTGCAGGACACCTGCCAGCAGGCCCCCACTCATGTCCCCTTGCACCCCCACCCCCCAGCACTGAGGGACACCTGCCAGCAGGCCCCCACTCATGTCCCACTCATGTCCCACTCATGTCCCCTTGCACCCCCACCCCCCAGCAGTGCAGGGCACCTGCCAGCAGGCCCCCACTAATGTCCCCTTGCACACCCACCCCCCAGCACTGAGGGGCACCTGCCAGCAGGCCCCCACTCATGTCCCCTTGCACCCCCGCCCCCCAGCAGTGAAATGGCGATCTCATGACACAAACCAAAAGTCAACTATGTACATCAACACATGTCCGCCACACGAAGGCAGGCGGTAGCGTCCCTGCGCATTACAAAAAAGTGCGCTAACAAAAAGCCTGTATACACATCTCTGATGAATGTCCCATACTGTGGCCCTCTAGGACAAATGACGTGCATAGGGGTACATGACAAACACGGACACCCGCTGTGTCAAAAATAGCGTGTATTTCGGGAGTGCGCGGGAAGTTTCACATGCGATTGTGCCTGAGTGAGCGGGGTACGTGTACTTCAGGGGCTCGCGGGACGTTTTACATGCGATTGTGCCTGGGCGAGCGGGGTACGTATACTTCAGGGGCTCGCGGGAAGTTTTACACGCGATTGGGCCTGGGCGAGCAGGGTACGTGTATTACTGGGGGTGGGCGGGGAAGTACAGGAGGCAAATGCGCGGAACGCCCACACGCACGTGCCAAAAAAAGATACGCTAATCCGGAAACACATACGCCAGCAGGAAGCAGGTGTACGTGGACCCTCGTAGCATAAAATTGCACGCAAACAACAAGCAAGCTCAGACGCCAGGATGAACATACCGTTCCTAGCAGCAGTGGTCGTGGGATACCACAGGAGGAGGATAGTCAGGCCCAGAATTTTCACACCCAGAACCAGCCTTTTTGGCATGCCTGACCATGTGTATGGGAGGCACAGGTTTCCACCTCACATAATACTCGACCTGGTCAGTGAGTGGGAGGATGACCTCACATCACCCACCCTCTGCTCCCAAGCACTCATCCCCATGGGAAGGTCCTCAATGTACTGCACTTTTTGGCCACCGGATCATTTCAGCGGACAAGTGCCATAGTGGGGGGGTGTCACAGGCCACACAGTCATGCTGCTACACCAGGTCTTGGCCATCATGACTGCACGCCCATCAGTCCGCAGGCACATATACCTGCCCAGAACACCTGCAGAAAGGCAGGCTGCTGTCCAGGATTTCTACGGGGTGGCACAATTCCCCAAAGTCCTAGGTGCCATTGATTGCACCCATGTGGCTCTACGTTCCTCCAGGGCATCAGAGCACATCTATAGAAATCGCAAGCACTGGCATTCCATCAACGTGCAGGTAGTATGTGATGCCAAGGGAATCATCACCTCAGTATATGCCAACTATCCAGGGTCCACCCACGACAGTTTAATTTACAGAATGTCAACCCTAAACCGGGACCTAGAAGCTGGGCGGCATGGAGATACATGGCTGCTTGGTGAGTATAAATGCCACAGCACTTGCATGCATGCCAGATACTGAGTAATGTCACAACCCTACTAATGATACCCATCACCACCTCCCCAGGGGACAGTGCCTACCCTCTGAGCACCCACATGATGACGCCAATTCGGAACCCCACCACGCCACCTGAGGTAAGATACAACACAGCCCATATTGCAACCCGGGGCATAGTGGAGCGCACATTCGGAGTGCTCAAGTCACGCTTTCGCTCCCTTGACCGTTCTGGCAGGCAGATGTTATACGCTCCCCCAGTAGTGTGCAGGATCATAGTGGCAGCATGTGTCCTGCACAACATTGCAACACGCCGGGGCCTGCCGGTGGACATGGTGGTGCCCCCACATCCCCAACCACATGCACGCCCGCTGCGCATGGGAGGGGAAAGGGCACGGGGTGAGGCAGCCCGAACGCAGCTGGTGGCTAATTACTTCACTTCGAATCACACAACTGTGGAGTGCACACAGCCCTGCCACATACCAGCTGACAATCAATGATGATGACATAAGGGACAGTCAACTGTCACAACCATACCAGCCTGAGATTGGTCACCTGGAAGTGTCACAATGTGTGCATCCCTACCTACAGAAACACCACCAATGCTGTGTCATCAAAAGACACATATGCTGCCAAGTGCATTACCCCCTTGCAAAATACAACATGAGAACAGTGCCATGTCGCCCAACCCCTCCCCAGCACCACCACCCAACACATCATGGCATGTCATGCTATGTGAGAGCAAACAAAGCAATCCCGAAAACCTGACACAAGTGTCACAAAGTACAGTGTCCCTAATGGAAACTGGCCACACACAATATGCTCCCAGTAATGTTGAACTAACAACACACATGACCAAATATTTACCAACAATACAATGCAGCTACACAAGCTCAAACATAACTAAAACATGACAGTACTAAGTTAAAGTAGTCGTAGTCTTACAACCTGAACATGCCACCACATCGCCCCCTTCCAACTGTAGTCTTGCAGGCTTCAAAACTTGTCTGTGTACTGCATATAACATGAACTCCATCTCCAAAGTAGACATGCAGGAATTGCAGGTTCATTCCTTGTGAAGACATGAGGAATGAACCTGCAAATTCAGAGGGAGACATGGAAGCAGAAGCATACATAATTCCAACATGCAGTGTACAATACAACAACAATATACACAAGGAATGTCTACACAGTATTGACTACAGACTGCCCACACAGCTAATGGGAGCCCAACATCACTGTGTACATCACTGTCACTTGGTCACACCCTTTGCAAGCCCATGGAAACGGGAAGCAGGAGGGGTGTGTGTCTCACGAACCCAAGCATCGAACCCAAACTCAGGACAAGCCTGCACGTGCCCAGCCGGAATACAGTGGATGCCCACGGGAGCCACACAAGGCAACACACTGTCAAAAAATAATAAAAAATAAAAAAATCAAAAATGGCCATGTGGGGTTCAGGGGGGAGGCCACCCAGGAGGTCCGAGGACAGGGTGCGCACCAACAGCCGCCTGTGTGGATGTTGGGAAAAAAAACACCTCCATGGGCTCATGGCCTGAACGGCTATGCCGATGTGGGAGAACTGCTGCTGTCACTCTCATTACCCTCTGCTACTGCCACAGGAGGTGGTGGTGCTATGGGAGGCAGCCCACGCAAAGCCCTGGTATGGTCCTCCATGGCAGCAAGCATGCGGGTGTGGAAGGTCTCGTTCTGGGGGATTATAGTGCGGAGATCCCCATGCAGAACCTGACGTGATGCCCGGATCTCCTCCCGAGTTGCCTGCATTTCAGCTGAGAGCGAACGTGTGAGCCGCTCCAGCTGCTGTACTGTCCTCAAGTTAGTGGAAGTCTCAAGGTCAACAAGTGGGTTGTGACTATTACAGAAAACCTCACTGGTAAATTAGAGGTAAATTAGAGGTCCATTGGGTTTTCTGGCAAAGGTCAGATGAAAAGGTTAGTTACCTCAATACAGTATTGAATGGTAGCAGGGTGCTTTGATTCCATGTTGGAACACAGTCATGTGACTGTCGTCGGACCAATGGAGTTCCAAAAGGTAGTTTTTGGAAGTGCGCTATATAAGCAAGAATTTCCATAGCACCCTGCTTCAGTGTCAGCATTTCCACTCCCTTGGATGGAACATCTAGTAAACATCTTTTTAAATAGGTGTTATGACAAGTATGACACTGACCTTCAAAATCTTTATTATCTTTTTGGAGTTTGGAGAAACTCCTATTCGAATGGATTGTGTCCTCCCACCTATTCCCCATCTTATGATATTCGTATCCCAGCTGCTCTGCTGCTTGGGAATTTTTTTTTCACCAGATGGCGCTGTGTTCGAGTGCCGCGGAGTCGAAGTCCCTTGAGAGCCGGCGTCGAAGTCATCCGCTGTATAAAGGGCTCGAGCAGCGCCCGTTACCTCAGTTCCGTTTTTCGTGTTACGAACAGCGCATCAGATTTTTCCTCGACGATGTCCTCATAATCTACTCCCACCACACCCAAGACATGGTTAAGAAAATGTCAGAGGTGTGGTAGGAAAATGTCGATAAACGACCCCCATCGGAATTGCCTCTGGTGCCTCAGCCCAGACCATCAGGTTGACGAGTGCGGGTCCTGTCAGGCCATGTCCAACAAGGCTCTTAGGGAACGTAGAGGTAAACTGGCGGTGGGGGAGGAGAAGTATAAGTCTTCTAAAAGACAAAAGGATTCGGATGAATCCAGTCAAAAATCTCGTCATGAGTCGAGGAGGTCGAGACCAAAGAGTCGCTCGGGGAAAGTCAAATAAGCGACATCACAGGTCTTCTTTCTCCTCGTCCTCCTCTTAGAGGAGAGTAACTTATCCATCAAAGCACGATTCCCCAGAAAAATGGGAGGCCTTTAGGGCTTTGATGCTTAAAATGTTTGAGAAATGGTCCAGACCCCCTCTTAGTTGCCGCGTGGTGATCATGACTCTACCCATTCTGAAAGTGACAGAGGAAAATCAAGATCTAAACACGCGAGAGTTGAAAAGGAGTCGATAGTGTCTTCAATGGAAAGTTCCCTGACGCCTCGTACTATGTCAAAGTCTCTGGTGAATAAATCGGGGTTAGCCGAATCGAAGTCAAAGCCAAAACTCGACTCAACACACTCAATGACCATAGCATCGGAACCGCTGACGAAAATGACGTCTACACCTTTGGCTGTATCGAAGCCTTCTTCGACAGCATTAAAGCCTCCTTCGACACTGCCAAAGCCAGCGTCTTCTCTATAGACACCTTTGACGCCTTTATCGAGCCCTTCTTTGATTCCAAGACCCAAGTCGACGCCATTGTCCATACCTAGGTCGATTCCATCTTCTTTACCTGAAAAGACTTTCCATCCTCAACCTAGACAGGAATTTATCAGATCCATGTCATCCATATATGAAGGACATTCCTCTGAAGAGGATGTCACTTCAGCTGGAGTTAGGTTTGGAGCCAGAGAGGTCCCTGAAGAGCTAGTGAAGAGCTAGTGGACCCACAGTCTAAAATAACCAATCTTTATGACTGTCTCCAAAATGCCAGTGGCTTAGACACTTCACCTGAAGTGGATTTTGAAAGACCAGACCCTACAGATAATGCATATCCTAGTTATAGGAATCTTATGGGAAGGGTCATTGATTTTATCATGGGTTTTTTTGGGTTGGAAGGCATCTTCCCCTGATTTCAACCAGGATGACATGACTGACATCCTGAGTGAAGATCCTTTAAAACATCTTGTTCTTCCATTCCATGAAGCAATGCAAAAAAGGGCGATGGTAAATTGGAATACTCATGATTCTATATCAGCAGTAAATAAGAAACTTTTACCAAAATATAGGCCTTCTTTATCAGATCCAGAATATTTATCTAAACATCCCTCCCCTGAAAGTCTAGTGGTTCAAGCTGCAACCTCCACTAGACAATCAGCTTACCCATCAATACCACCAGACAGGGATGATAAAAAAGTTGATGCTTGGGCCCGGAAAGTTTTTTCTTCTGGTAGTATGGCCCTTAAATCTACTAATGTCACTTGCACATTAGCTAGATTTACATATACCCTGTGGGAATGCATGTCATCAGCGGCTGAACGCATCCCGAAAGCTGAGGACGGAATGGTTTCCTGGCTATAGTAAAAGATGGTAAAGAGGCTTTGGAGGAATGCCTTCAGTCAGGACTGGACACTGCGGAGAGTGTAAGCAGGTCCATGGCATCTAGCACGGTCCTACGCAGGTTTGCATGGCTAAGAAAGTCTGGCTTTGCACCTGATGTGCAATCTAGATTACTTAATATGATCTTTGACAGCTTGAGGTTGTTTGGCAGCAAGGCGGACGAAAGCTTGGAGAAGCTGCAGACCTCAAAAGCGGCAGCAAAATCACTTAGTGCCGCTATAAGGCAACCTCAAAAACACTCTTATGCAGGCTCATCTTACTGGAAGAGTCGCCTTTTTACTTATATTCCTTTTTTGGAAAAGGGAGGGGGCAGGCCAGTCAGAGAGGCCAACAGAGAAAATCCTTTCGTGGTGGAAAAGGGAGAGGTGATAGATCAGCCACAGCAGCGGCTAATACCTCCTCAGCCACCGCTGAAAAGCCACTTTGAGGTCTTCACCCACAAGACACCAGTGGGAGGCAGAATCACTCGGTATCTGGACGAATGGCAGGGCATTACGTCAGATGCCTGGGCACTAGAGATAGTGACCCATGGTTACTGTCTTCCTTTTCATCAAAGACCTCAAGATCATTCACCGGGAGCCAACTCTGTAAACATTCCAGACCTGCTCCTTGTGCAGGGGATTTTAATCCTGCTAGAGAAAGGTGCAATAGAACATGTACCTGCAGCGGAGAGGAAGAAGGGCTGGTACTCCCCCCCCCCCCCTATTTTCTCATCCCCAAAAAGGACGGAGGATTGAGACCCATCTTGGATTTAAGAAACTTGAACAAGTTCCTCAGGAAGGACAAGTTCAAGATGGTGACCCTTTCTCAGATCCTTCAGGCTCTTCAGCTTCAGGACCGGCTGGTTTCATTGGGCCTTCAGGATGCTTACTTTCATGTGCCATTCCATCTCAAGCACAGAAAGTACCTGAGGATCGCAATTGGTGGTTCTCATTATCAGTTTCGGGTTCTACCATTTGGGCTGACCTGCACCAGAGGGTTTTCACCAAGCTGATGGCGGTGGTGGCAGCGAGCATCAGAAGAAGTGGGATTCACGTCTACCCTTACCTGGACGATTGGCTAATCAGGGAAAGTTCACTCGAACAAGCCCAGGAACATCTGGCCTTGACCTGCCACTTCCTACAGAGTTTGGGCTTCTCCCTCAATTACAAGAAGCCACAAATGATTCCAAGCCAAAAACTCCAATTCATAAGAGCAATCCTGGACACTTCCTCAGGGAAAGCCTTGCCTCCCGAGGAGAGAGCTCACTACATTCTGCAGATGGTAATGAAGTTTCAAAATGCCCAACATCTACCGGCATTCAACTTTCTAAGGTTGTTAGGCCTCATGGCATCCTGCATTTTTCTGGTGCCAGAGGCCAGATTGAGGATGAGATCCCTCCAATGGGCCCTCAGGACTCCATGGTCCCACTTTTCGGGGGAGATGTCAGATCTTCTGCAATTTTCGACCAAAGTGACTCAAGATCTCCTATGGTGGGCTTGCAAGGAGAATATCCTCAAGGGGGAATCTTTTTGGCAACCATGGCCGGAAATAACAGTAGTGACGGACGCCTCACTCATGGGGTGGGGAGCCCAGACCAAGGATCTGGCAATCAGTGGTCGTTGGTCTCCATCGGAGTCCAAACTACACATCAACCTTTTGGAGCTGAGGGCAATCAGACTAGCGTTGAAGGCTTTTCTGCCCTCTGTACAGGGAAAGAGAAAGAATGTCCTGATAATGATGGACAACACGGTGGCCATGTACTACCTCAACAAAAGAGGAGGCGTAGGATCACTTCCACTGTGCAGAGAGGCAATGCAGCTCTGGTTCTGGACAATGCAAGAAGGAATCTCTCTATCAGCAGTTGACCTAGCCGGAGAGCTGAACACGGCGGCAGACGCTCTGAGCAGACAGAGTACAGTATACCACGAATGGGAACTAGCTCAGGAAGTTCTTCAAGAGCTCTTCACCCTTTGGGGAACCCCTCAAGTGCCAACCGGAAGTGCGAACTGTACTGCTCAAGGGAATTTCCCCCAAGAGGAGCTCTAGGGGACGCGTTCGTAGTGGACTGGGTATTTCCACTCCTTAAGAAAGATATATAGAACCTAGAGGCACATCTGTTTATGATATTTATCTCATCAAATTAAATTAGAGAAAGTAAGGAGGTTGAAGATAAATTTGAGGTGCGGGGGGAGAAAGGCTCAACCTTGGCATCTAGGTTGGACAAAATAGATCAAGTGTGGTTGTTCCCAAAGAAACTTTGGGAACTCCCGTCCCCTGCACACTATTGAATATCTGAAAACAATCAGAAAAATAACTCAAGAGAGTTTCTGGATTTTGTTTACACCTAATATTTTAGGTAATATTTAGAAAAACAGAAATTTTGACAAACACTTTTCATGATACATAAATCATTTTCCTTAAACAGGTAAGAAAATATTTTGTGAAAACAAAGATTTTGGTGAAAGTATCCTTTTGTTTATTGTACAAAGCATATGGTGGTGCCCAACGCGTTTCGAGTACAACTCTTCTTCAGGGGCAATGGCACAATTTTTTCATTTTTCTACAAAGTGAAGAGATGACATGAGTCAAATGATCTTAGCCCATTATAGACAGTACATATAATTTATCTCTGTTTTTAGCTCAGTTTAACCCAAATGGCGTAAAGGTCATCCGTTAAACATAAAGTGACAAATTTAAACAAGTATTCGCAATTTGGGGAAAGTTGGCAAACATACATTGATTCAAAACCCCATTCCTGGAAACCATATAGTAGTGTACTTATTTTACACAAAATAAAGAAGAAAAAATGCTGCTTATATTCAGCTAGATAAGTCTGCTTATGATCCAATCATACATTCTTGAACAAAAATTATGTAGTTATATTTGTACATGGAACTATTTACCAGAAAAGGTAAGAACAAAAACGTTTTACAAAGTGGAAACAAGGCTATCTATATAGTAATTTCTAAGTGAAAGTAAATGGAGTGAAAACTTACATGTCTTTAGAAAAAGATCGATAAAATTAAGTGAATGCAAAGTGCATCTAGTGGCTGTCATCCAGCATGGACAAATTGTAGCAAAAGGTTCAAAGTCTGCAAACTACTATTTAACTGACGGAGAAAGACGAAGATAAGTATCTCAAATAGACTACATCTAATTTAGAAAGAAACCTGATGGCTACAAGTACTTACATGGAATTTTTTGGTAGAAGGTGCTACAAGGATGGTCGCATCTGCCGGTCTGGAGATGCGTCCACCCTGTGCAGCGTCTCCTTATATACTAACGGTGATGCTCTTTGTTAGCAAAATGACATGCGCGGTGAGTAGCGGAAGTGCGCATGTGTAGATAAAGCTCGTCATGTCTACTGACTTATTCAAGAGAAAGAAGAGTTGCACATGTGTAGAACAGAACTCGTCATGTTTACTGACGTATCCAGAATCAAGTGGTTGCGTGATGTACGTCAGCCGCGTGACGTACCATCCACGCCTTTCATAGAAAAGGAAACAAAATAATGAAACTTAGGGAAGGCGAGTCAAAGAGTGCTCGGAAAAGACTCAATGCGAAATTATGTATACCTGGTGTTTAAAAGGTTATAAAAACAGCAGTAACATCGGGAAAACGTACTCTGATGTTGATTTAAATACAGGCAGAAATGTTTACCAAAGATGGTATGGTATTCTGTACACTGGCCGCATGGGAAGTGTAATGTGGAGATAGATACTACAAACAATAAGAAGATGGTTCAGGTACATGTGACAATAAGGAAACATCTGTATTGAATGCATAATGATATGTACAAACAAAAACATTGATCCAATCATAAAAAGATTCCATATTAGTGTACAAACTAATCAGTCTGCGCAACATCAACCGACGGTTGGTATCAAATCACATTTATTTCTGCTCCTAATGGATGCACATTCTAATTCTGGAGACTGTAGCATGGTACCTGGGTTTTTGTAAAATTGGCATAATTTTTTTTAAAAAAAATAGAGAGAGAATATAACAACAATGTATCAGAGAATGCTAAATTATAAGTAAGGACCTAGGTAATACTCTTCGTTCATCCCTAATATGGTAAGAGAATCAAGGCAGTGTATCCAATATAATTCTCTTTGTGACAAGATTTTTTGTAGATCACCACCTCTTGGAAGAGGGTGCACAACTTCGAGAATCACAACTCTCATTTGGGCCACAGTATGTTTGTGGTCTCTAAAGTGTCTATATACTGGGGATTTGAATCAATGTATGTTTGCCAACTTTCCCCAAATTGCGAATACTTGTTTAAATTTGTCACTTTATGTTTAAGGATGACTTTTACGCCATTTGGGTTAAACTGAGCTAAAAACAGAGATCAATTATATGTACTGTCTATAATGGGCTAAGATAATTTGACTCATGTCATCTCTTCACTTTGTAGAAAAATGAAAAAATTGTGCCATTGCCCCTGAAGAAGAGTTGTACTCGAAACGCGTTGGGCACCACCATATGCTTTGTACAATAAAGAAAAGGATACTTTCACCAAAATCTTTGTTTTCACAAAATATTTTCTTACCTGTTTAAGGAAAATGATGTATGTATCATGAAAAGTGTTTGTCAACATTTCTGTTTTTCTAAATATTACCTAAAATATTAGGTGTAAACAAAATCCAGAAACTCTCTTGAGTTATTTTTCTGATTGTTTTCAGATATTCGATAGTGTGCAGGGGACGGGAATTCCCAAAGTTTCTTTGGAAACAACCACACTTTGTCTATTTCCACTCCTTTACACATTTCCCCCTGTCCCCGTGACTCAAGTAATCAGGAGGTTAAGAAAGTTCAGGAAAACCATGATCCTAATTGCCCCAGGAGAACGTGGTACCCGGACCTTCTGGACATGTCCATCTGCCCTCCAATACGTCTTCCACAAAGAGAGGATCTTCCCTCGCAAGATGAAGGTCGGGTTCTCCATCCAGAGGTCAAAACACTCAGCCTTCATGCATGGTTTCTGAGAGGCTAAAATATAAGGATTGGGACCTCCCAGATGACGTAATGGAGATTTTGTTTTCGGCCAGAAGGCCAGCAACAAAATCCCTGCATCGGTGTTGTTGGAACAAGTTCAGTAACTGGTGCAGGGATAAGAATGTGGATCAATTTCTTTGTATTACTCCAACAGTACTTTCTTTTCTCTTACATTAAGACAATTTGGGGCTCCAAGTTGGTACTATAAAAGGATATTTGGTGGCGCTATCTATTTTTAAGCGCTCCTCAGAAGAGGAATCCTATTTTAAAATGCCTTTAGGCATTCAATTCTTGAAAGGGCTGACAAATGTACACCCTCCAACACCTTTTCAGGTGCCCATCTGGGATTTAAATCTAGTCTTAAAATTTCTCATGTGTGCCCCTTTCGAACCTTTACATTCTTGCCCATTAACACTTCTCACTCTTAAAACAATTCTGTTAGTGGCTATAACATCAGCCTGCAGGGTAAGGGAGTTGCAGGCACTCCTCACACCATTTTCCATAGGGACAAGGTTATTCTAAAAGTCAAACCATCTTTCTTGCCTAAAATAGTTTCTGATTTTCATCTGTCACAAAATATTGTCTTACCTTCCTTTTATCCTCCGCCTCACGCTAGTAAGGAAGAGGAAAGATTGCATAGATTGGTCCCAAAAAGGGCTCTCAGTTTCTACACTTCTAGATTGGCAAATTTTCGACAATGTGACCAACTATTTGTTGGGTGTACTGGGCACAAATTGGGCCTTGCAGTGGCTAAACAAACTCTACCCAGATGGATAATTCTAGCAATCTCTGAATGCTACAAATTAGCTGGGAAAGAGCCTCCAGATGGATTAAGGGCTCATTCAACCAGAGGCATGGCAACATCCACGGCTCTTCAGAAGGGTGTCCCGGTGCAGGATATTTGTGCTGCGGCCACCTGGTCGTCAATGCACACCTTTGTAAAGCATTACTGCTTGGACTCTACTTCATATCAAGGAGGTCTATTTGCAAAAGCTGTCCTTCATTCAGTCCATAATAAAAATTCTAGTACTCCCACCTCCGAAATTACCACTGCTATGGGAGTCTATCATAAAATGAGGAATACGTGGGAGGACACAATCCATTCGAAGAACAAGTTACTTACCAACTTTAACGTTCTTTTGATTGGATGTTCCTCCCACGTATTCCTCATCACCCTCCCAACCTACCCCTCCGTACAGTTTACGCCAGTTGCACTCTAACTTCCTTATGAACCTGAGGACTTAAAACATGATCAGCTGATGCAACCATAAACACTGTAAAAACAGAACTTGGGTAACCGGCGCTGCTCAAGCCTTTTATACAGCGAATGACGTTGACGCCCGACGATGGCTCTCGAGGGACTTTGACTCTGTGGCCTCGAGCACAGCGCCCTCTGGTGGAAAAAAAAAATTCTGAAGCAGCAGAGCAGTTGGGATACAAATATCATAAGATGAGGAATACGTCATATGAGGAATATGTGGGAGGAACATCCAATCGAAAGAATGTTACAGTTGGTAAGTAACTTGTTCTTCTGCACTATAGCTAAAATGGGAGTAGTCTCTACCATCAAATAATAAAGAAAATACAGTCCTACTCGGTCTATGTCAAATCAAAATAGCCTACCCTATCTCTTATACAAAAAGTGTGTAAAGGGGAATATGTTTGCAAAGGAAAGTCAGTGTTATAACATAAAGAATCAATTTGTATGAGTCAGATCTCCTTCCCACATTGGACAGCACGGAGTAAGGCGGTCCCTGTAAACAGGATGACACACTCTGGCTCAGTTTCTCAAAACAAGGCACTTCAAAACGTGGATCGAGGCCCGCTTGGCCGTCCACGTTACACTTATTCCAGCTTTCAAATATTCTTTCTCCGTTTAAGAAACGTTCACGCAGGTCTCCCTCGGTCTCGAACCTTTCAACCAAAAAGTACCAGATTAAATGTAGATCTCCCTCAGCCGCGCTCAGACCTCGCAATCACAGCCCTTGCAGGGGTTCCCTTCCCCAAGCTTTATTCACATTTGTTAGCAGTTCCCTTACCCTAACTTATCACACTTCCGGTCTCCCTCAGTTGGGCTCAGACCTTTCACTATTGTCGAAGACTTTCGAATGTGCAAGGCTTTTACTATAGAGCTCCACAAGACCATTTGATTTTCTCTTCAGCTCATACTCTTGTGTTATTTGCCCCAGTGTCTCTTGTTAGTTCAGTACCATTCCTCATTCTCCTTGATCTATCCTCTGCTTTTGAGGCGGCCAACCATGCCATACTGCTCAATCGCCTCCGTGACAACCTTGGTATTACTGATCAGGCCCTGGCCTGGTTAACCTCCTTTCTCACCAACTGACCCCCTCAGGCACAACTGGGTCTTTCCTCTCTTCTATCCCTCTCTCTACTTGTGGTGTTCCCCAGGGGTCTAAACTCTTTCCCCGGCTCTTCAACCACTACCTGGCACCTCTTGCACACTGCATCGCTACTGTCTGATCCAATTTTCAATGTTATGCAGATGACACTCAGCTCTCGTTCAGGCTTCCCTCAGCCATCTTTGTTTCTTCTCTCATACCAGACTGTCTGGCCGCAAATCAGGAATGGTGTGCCGCCAATGATCTCTGCCTTAACGCCACTAACACTGAGATCCTCCTCATTGGGACACCCACTCCCTCCTTTCCTCTCTCTCTCTGGCCGCCCACTCTGGGCCCACTTCCTGTGAGGCTAGGAACCTTGGTGTCATATTCAAATCTACCCTCTCCTTCTCTCCTCACATCTCGGACGTCTCTAAGAAGTCAAACTATCAGCTGCACCTCCTCAGAGGTATGCTTCCTTTTCTCACTCCCCCAGAAGCTTACTGTCTCCAGAGCTCTGGTCCTCTCTAGGCTGGACTATTGCAACAGCCACTTTCTAAATTTTCCTGTGTCTACTGTTCAAGCTTTACAACTTATCCAGATCAGAGCTGCGAGACTTGTCCTTGGCCTCAAGCCCAGGGATCGTATCTTTCCAGCTCTGAAATCTCTTCACTGGCTCCCCGTGGCTGCAAGGATCTAGTTCAAAACCCTCTGCATCGTCCACAAGGCTTTCTGGGGCCTGGCACCGCTCCACCTCCAACTTTCTCTACCAAAACCTCTTCCTTCTCGAGCTCTCTGCTCATCCACCTCCAACTCTCTCAGGGTCAGACGCTTCTCCGATCAGAGAGTTGGGGGCAGATCTATCTCCTCTGCTGAGGCCACCCTGCCTCCCTTAAATTTGAGCAGAACCACCTCCGGTTCCTGAAGCAACTCAAGATCTTCCTTTTCGCTTCCGCTCTCTCTCTTTCTCTGCCCTGCTTATGCAACGGACTGCTCTGCGCTCTGGTCACCTGGTCACCCTCTGAACTCGGCCCCAGGCTCCTGCATGTCCAGTTGCCCTTGCACTGCCTCTGGGCTCCCCAGCACTTAAGGGTCTGTATCTGAAACTCTACAGTCCCTTCCCTCTGCACTTATGAGCCACCTGCTGGCTGCACTTGTGCGTTAACTGCACTTACCCTTTCCCTTCCCACTTCCTTTCCCCCATCACTTCTCCCCTTCCCTATTCCCTGCACAATCTGAATGACACAAGGCCTATTAAGATCGCTATTTTGTCCTCACTTGCTTCCCCCTCCTTGTCTTGTCATGCCTAGAAACACTTGTGTACAGGCGTGTTATAAATGCCACGTCATATCATATAAGCACAAATGTTCATAGCAATCTTTCTCTTAAAGTAGTTAAATCACTTTGCTGCTTTATAACAAGGTACCACATATTTCTCTGAGGCTTTTGAGTGGGCTATTTCCTGTCGCCAGACCACTCCACTACTCTGTATCACTGGCTTTACAGTTATCGTTAATTTAAAGTTCACCATGTCTGCCTTCCTTCACGTCTCATCAGCACGCGTGCAGCCTTCGATCGTGAGATATACCATTGCAACTTCAATCTTTCCTTAACACACACCGGCCTTTCATGTCATTTGCTAACTCACCTGCTGTGTGCATTCCTTTCTTGTCTTGTTTGGCTTTAATTCATGAGTCAAAGTTAATACCACAGGTTTGGCCTCGCCTCCTCAACTCTGTCGTTCACCCCGTAGGGTCACCAGCATCCATGAAACGCAATGCAGTCTCCTTGTCTGGGATTTGGCCTTCTCTGCGTATCTTTCACAGCTCTTCGGAGGCAACAACCTCCTACAAGGATCTCCTGGGTTTCCCTACCCTTTTCTCTCATCCCTCGATCAGTCGTTCTGCTCCAGTGAGTTCGCCTTCACCCAGAAGATCTGCTCCTTCTCGTGTTCCATCGTGCTCAGAGTGTGTCTCTATGTTCCGCCTTTTATCCGTGTGGGGAGAACTCATGGGTATCACATGTATTTGATTAAAGTCAAGTGCCTGACTTTGCCTGACCTGATTAGCGGGACATGTCCAATGAGATATGTAAGGATTAGCTTCTTTACTCTGTCGCCCTCTTCCTCGACCCAGTGTTTGTGCAGACAGGGGTGTGGGGGAGTTGGGAAATTGGAGAATCCTATAAAATATGATGGGGCATGGTACGGAAAAGGGGGGAATAAAGTGTCTCACCATCAGTTGCCTCACCCACACTCCCCAAAGACCCCCCACCCAGGTGATCTCCCACACTGGTCCACGCCCAGGGTCTGGATCCAAAGGCTATGATGTGCCCTTGCCACCTGAGAGAGAGAGATCCCCGGGGACTAGCAGGTGATACACCCTTTGGTTTCCCACACAGGGCCCTGCAAGCAATTATGGAACCAAATTTTATTTCCACAGAATAAACAAAGAGCATTGTGATGGTTTCCATATAGAACGAGAGAGGTATTGTACAAAGAAGTATGCTTTGTGTTGGAATGCACATTTTGCTTGCAGCCATGATGAAAAGCGCGCCCAAGAAACAGTTCAAATGTGGAACCAGAGATTGCCCTGTCAATGCTTAGGATAAGCAGAAAAATGCAAAGGAAAATTCACTTTTATATTGTAAACCTGTCATGTGTTTTAAATGATTGTATTTTGCAGGTTTCATTTCAACTAAAATAATGTAAAGGCTTCTACTGAAAAAGTATCATTTTAGGCCCCCTTTGTATTCTGCATTGCATATGTTTCACTTCAAATTACACAATATATACTATTTAACTCGAATGAACAGACCCGGCCATGTTCCATTTGTTGCTTGATGGTAATGTAAGGAACTCATGGTGGCAACAGTAAAGACAGACACAAATTATCACAGTTCAAGGGTGTTTATTAAACAGTGTAGTCATGTTGGAAAAATGCCTAATCTAAACCTAAATCTAAGATGGGAGCAAGCTACAACCATCAAATAATAATTAGGCAGTCCTGGTGGAGTCTTGTCAAATACAAAGGGCCTATACTAAGAAAAACCTATTGCCAATCCTTATGATATTACAAACAAAGCGTGTGGGATAGGATTCACAGGAAAGAAAGTCAGGATGCAGTAGTCTGGTCTCCCTTCCCTATGTTTTGAGCACAGGACAAGGTAGGTCTCTGGAGCACAGAACACGCTCAAGCTTTCCCAGTACAAGCTAACAGTGCCGCTTTCAGCTTATCAGGGCCTTCGGTGGTTAAGTCTCTTTTCTACAAAAAGTCTCTTCTCTTCGAGGACCTGATGTCTTCAACAAAAATAATAAACAAAAAGTTCCTTTCTGCTTGTATGTTGGGTGATGCCTTTTCACCCCTGGATCCACCTCTTTTGGGCTCAGATCCTCAAGAAATGTTTAGTAGTTTCAGGCCCTTCGGTATTCAAGCTTCTCACTTCCGAAGGTCTGCAGAGCTCTCAAAATATTAAACAAAATGTCAATAAAATTCCCAAGTTCTTCTGTGATCGTCTGTTTTTAGATGATAGCTCTTCACCCTGGGTCCCCCTCTTCCGGGTTCAGACCCTTCTCGATTGTTAGCCTCCCTCCACCGGGTTCACTATGGCTTTCAACACAATCTTCTATGTGACATCTATTTGATTCATGAATCTTGATGTCTTTTTGAACAGTTCACTGTGGACATCACTCTGCCGAGTTCACTCTTGTCAACACACTATTCATTGGGACTTCAGACTTTGCCCCCTTTTTTATCAGCATCCCTCAGTCAGGAGTCACTCTTGCCAACTTTACAATGCAGTACTCGCTTCCCTTAGCTTCTCAATCATCTGTCAGTCAAAGGCTTTCGACTGTACAGAGGATTTTACTAGACCCCTGTATGACCACTTTGACCCCCTTCTCGCCCTTTTCCCAAGGCCTTCTGCTTAAGTACTTCAACAACAGGGTAATCGCCTAGAGTTTCCTGAGTGAACACCCACGTGGTGCTTTACTCTTCTATTCTGGCTTTCCCCTTGCGTATCAACAGTTCTTTGTACTTTCTTTAATCATCTGCTTGGTACTTTCCTTCAACACAATTCGGTTTCTTATCGGCTCTCCCCTCGACTCACCGACTGTGATGAACCGCTTGGCTTTTCTTGTCTCTGGAGTCAAGGCCGGTACCATGGTGCCAAGCGTCTCTCCTCGGCTTGGTTGTCTGCCGAGGTGGACCCAGTGTACCATTGGCATCTGCTGCAACACATGCTGGCTATTGTTCACGGTCTTATGATTCTTTCTGTGGCGGTTTCACAGGCCTGGCTCGGAAAGGTCAAGGTTGTTTCTTTCCTTGTCACCCTCTCGGTTTGTGCCATCTTTCTCCTCCTCTTGAACCTGCCATTCTGAGTTCTCTTATCGCGCGGTCTGCCTTGCTCGTATTGTGCTCTCGTGCTCCACCTTTTATCCCTGTAGAAAGGGAAAGGGCCGTCAGGTGGGTGTTATTCTGGTCAATTGCTTGACTTTGCTTGACCCTTGTGGTGGGACATGTACGGTAGACAGCTCTGGTGTTTGTCCATCATCTTTTGTGGTGTGCAAAAGTGTTTGTGTCAGAAAAGGGGGAGGGGGTAGAGTGTTAAATATCCTATGGGGTAGGATGGGGAAAAGGTGTTATCATAAGGGGGATACTGTGTTTTACCCATCAGTGTCCCACTTCCACTCCCTGAGGACCCCCCATCCAGGTGATGCTGCATCACTGTTCCACCCCTAGGAACAGGATCCAATAGCGATGGCCATGTCCTGGCCACCTGGATGACAGATACCCGGGGACAAATAAGGGAGACACCTTCAGGTTTCTCACAGTAGCTTGAAACTGTTTAGATCAATAGCTCTGTGTTGCCTCATAACGTGTGACTGCATTCTTGAACTGGTGTTTCTATGTCTTAGAAATGTCAATTTCTAATGTGCTGAAACTGTTTGCAGAGGAGATAGTCCAACAAACTACTGCCAGATGCCCAGCTTAATGGACATGGGCCCTGAGCTTCAAAGAGACTTGTCACAATTCATCAAATGCAGGCTTTATAAAAAAAACATTAGCTCTGGTCACAAGAGGCTCAGCATTTCTGTGCACAGGAACGAAACCTTGTATTAACATACATTAAATATCTTTAAGGAGAGTATGCAGGGGATGAATCAGCAGTGCCATCTATAAGCCAAAGTTAGCATTTCTCTTTTGCGAAGCTGATAAGGGAAGCAAATGGATAGAATTTTAATAAAATATTTCATTATTAAAGAAATTGTATGTCTTTGATGCAATGTCCGATCGACACAAAACAAATTGTATTTTCTTGGTAGAAATGATATCATCCAAACCATTTCAAAATGTGTATAGGGTGTCATTGAAACATAAGGAAATATTTAGGAAAAACACTTATCTCCTGCAGTATTTAATTCATCGTAATCATCTGGGGTCGTATGCACTGATCTAAAGAATCTGACAATACTTGTTTTATCAATCTCAAACATTCAAAGCTGTGTCCTAAACATGAAATTGTAAATGTTCATTGAGAGTGAGCTGTCCCTTCCTTTCTGTATCTTGGGACTGGTAGACTGGTAGATACCACATCTCTGTCACAAATCTGGAAGGGGATACATAATATATAATATATAAGCATCCTCATAGTTAGATTATTGATTGAATATGGGGAGATTAACATAGAAGTTTGTCTGGATGTAACTGGAGAGAGGTGGTGTGGTAGGTCAGAAGAAGGATACAGAGTAGTTTTGTCATATGCACCAAGCAGTTTATTAAAATAATAAAAAAGGGCCTGTCTATCCCTATTGGGTTTCCCTACCTAACTAAACTAACTAGTGTGCTCATCGTCAGTAGTAAAGTCCAAAAAGTAAATGCAATGTCTTCCGTCTCAAAACAAATCTGTTCTGGCCCTATCACTAAGAAAAAATAACTTCCTTATCATGGATAGGCTGTTTGGCCATGATAGGTGATTCTCAAATAGTTCTTTCTATGTCTTGGATTTACTACTTTAGTTCTTCTCTGTGACCTTTACACCCTCCTGGCATCCCCTTTCCTTTTGGAGATGAACGTTTTCTCCTCACTGTATTTTGGCATTCACCCCTTTGGATTGTGTCTTCTTGAAGTGTCTCTGTAAGGCTCCTTTTCCCCAATACATTTGAGGAACCCAAATTTCCCTTCTATGGGTCTTGATTCTCTGTAGTATCCTTATCTCCTCATAAACAACATGCTTCACACAAATCTTCTCTTGGACTTCTAACCTGATGTTTGCTTTGGACTGAATCAGGTATTCCAAACCTTTGTGAGGGTTTCGTTCCTCAATTTCTGTCTTGCAATGCGTAGTGAGACAGATTCCAGGATAACTGTCTTTTGCTTCATGTTATTTTTATTTTTATTGGGGTATTTATTGAGCACGGACATAGCTTTGAGAAGCAACAGTGGGCTTTACAATGTTATTGGGAAGAACATGGTGAGGGAAGCAGAGAAACAAGGCAACGGGAAGCTAACAGGGGATGGGAGGGGACAAGCAGTTTGGTAGCAAGAGATCTAGGGGAGAAAACATTGGGGATCACCCAGCCTCAGGTAGGGTAGGGAGTGAAGGGTGTATGAAGCCAGGTATTAAGGAACAGCCATTCATTGAAGATGCATCTTGAGTACCTTGCAGAACTGTAGAAGCAATGGGGCAAGTCTGATATTGATGGAGCGGTGGTTCCAGAGTATTGTGGTGTATACAGAGAAGGCCTGTCTTCTGTGTCTTTCCTTCCTGCACCAGCAGAGTTCAAGGCTGCACATGTCCTAACCTTTGCTGGCATATAGGCTTCCGGAGATGCTGAGTTTCTCACTGAGGTAGCTTGGGGATTTCAGAGTGACAGCCTTCGAGATGATGCATCAGGATTTGAAGATAATATTTGCTTGTATCGGGAGCCAGTGCAGTTTGATGATGGTCAGTGTCAAGTGGTCCAATTTACTGAGTCCTTTGAGATGTTCTGCAGCATGCAGGACACATCGCAGGGGTGCCAGGGTAGTCACTGGACAGCCTTGCAAAAGGGCATTGCCACCATCCAGGTGGGAGAGGACTAAGGCTTGGCCAGCAGATCTGAAGTTGTTTTCTGGAATTAAGAGCTTGATTTTCCACAGGAGAGAAAGTGGATACCAAGCCATTTCTTTCTATGTGCGGTTTGAAGGACAGGTGTCTTTCGATGTCGAACCCAAAGGACTTGGTGCAGGTGGCCTGCTGGGGTGTGAAGACCTTGAGGTTCAAAAGAGAGAGTCGGGTCTGAATGTTAGGTTGTTTGGTGTTGTTGGTCAGAGGTAGGAATTTAGTCTTGGATGCGTTGAACTTCAGGTAAGCACTGGACATTCACGACTAGATCAATGTGAGCAGGCCTTGACCCTGTGGATGTCTTCGATGGGGGATATCTTGAGGTAGAGCTGCATGTCATCTGCGTATTGTGTCTGTGGATGTTGTGTCCGCAAGAAGGGTACGAGCAATTACATGTAAAGATTGAAGAACACAGGGAGAGGATGGATTCTTGCTGAACTCCACAGGTGATGTGTAGAATTTGAGATCTTCAGGTTTCCATTTTTACTAACTGGTGGCGATTAGCAAGGTATGATTTGAACCAGCTGAGGACGAGCTTGCTGATCCCCATGCAGCATTGTAGATTGTCGGTTAGTGTCTGGTGGTCTTCACTGTGTAATACTGCTGAGAGGTCAAGGGGGTCACCTTGATGGTAGACGTTTATGTGCTACATCTGGGCCTGATGCCAGATTGATAAGACTTAAGGAGGCTTTTGGCTTCAATGTTTTGGAGGAGTTGTGTGCCTACTGCTTACTCAAGGATCTTAACTAGAAAGGGAATATGGTTGATGTGGCCGTAGTTGCTGAAGTCATCATGGGCCCGTTTTTTTTTTGTTTTAGTTTTTAGATGTGGCAGGATTTGTCTGGTCTTGAGGGACGAGAGGAAGGTGCCTTGAGTTAGTGAACTGTTGATGATTGTCAGATAAGGCAGGACTGCTTCAGTCAGAAGGGTCTGGAGTGTGAAGTCGGGGAGGATGTCATCTGTGTATGATGTGGCCTTGGGCGATGCTAGGGTGGCAGTGAGATCTTCCATAACGAGTGTCTTGAAAGTTGTCATGGTAGTTGTGGTTTTGCGAGATAGGAGGTGTAATTTGCTATTAGTTGTGGTGTTGATGTCTATGTGTTGGAGGATCATGCTAATCTTGTTGAAAAGATAGAGTTGGAGACTGGCCACCAGGGGGCACACGGATGGTATCGCTCTCTGGGTAGGCTCCGCACAAGGGTCCTGAAAAGTGGGTTGAGCCCCCACCACGAGACTCCCATCTCCTACTTCATCGATGAAAACCAGCATCGGAAGTGTCCAGGCACCACCTGGAGAAAATCTGAAGCGCAGCCTTTTTCGCTGAGAAAACTCCCCCTGCGCCACACGCAGCACGAAGGCTGGGGGGGCATGCGTGCCTCTTCCATACGCGGAGCCGTGATACGCGCGGAAACGGGGAGAGTGCTCCAATCCACATTGCTGCTGGGGCCCACTCTAAAGTACACGCTTATCTCCTCCCGCAGGGCCATCCAGCTGTCCCGCGGCCTCCAGGTTTGTGAATTTGAGGCCCGGACGAGGGCCGTCTGGTCGCCGGATCCCATGCAGCGTTGGCTCTGGCCCGTGAAACGCCCCTGCCCTACGGTGACGCGGCATCACCTCTCTTCACCCAGCTTGCTTGAGCTGCTCCTGTTGCTCGCCGTGTGCGCCGAGCCCCCTTCTGCATTCGAACTCGGCTAATGAATCGATTGGTGAGTGAGGCCTGGGGCTCTTGAGGTGCCCTCCCCCCCCAGTGGCATAGGTGGAAAGAACCGCAGTGCTCTGAGTACTGGAGATACGGTATGTATAGGCATGTAGGCTTCCGGAGATGCTGAGTTTCTCACTGAGGTAGCTTGGGGATTTCAGAGTGACAGCCTTCGAGATGATGCATCAGGATTTGAAGATAATATTTGCTTGTATCGGGAGCCAGTGCAGTTTGATGATGGTCAGTGTCATGTGGTCCAGTTTACTGAGTCCTTTGAGATGTTCTGCAGCATGCAGGACACATCGCAGGGGTGCCAGGGTAGTCACTGGACTGCCTTGCAAAAGGGCATTGCCACCATCCAGGTGGGAGAGGACTAAGGCTTGGCCAGCAGATCTGAAGTTGTTTTCTGGAATTAAGAGCTTAATTTTCCACAGGAGAGAAAGTGGATACCAACCCATTTCTTTCTATGTGCGGTTTGAAGGACAGGTGTCTTTCGATGTTGAACCCAAAGGACTTGGTGCAGGTGGCCTGCTGGGGTGTGAAGACCTTGAGGTTCAAAAGAGAGAGTCGGGTCTGAATGTTAGGTTGTTTGGTGTTGTTGGTCAGAGGTAGGAATTTAGTCTTGGATGCGTTGAACTTCAGGTAAGCACTGGACATTCACGACTAGATTAATGTGAGCAGGCCTTGACCCTGTGGATGTCTTCGATGGGGGATATCTTGAGGTAGAGCTGCATGTCATCTGCGTATTGTGTCTGTGGATGTTGTGTCCTGCAAGAAGGGTCCGAGCAATTCCATGTAAAGATTGAAGAACACAGGGAGAGGATGGATTCTTGCTGAACGCCACAGGTGATGTGTAGAATTTGAGATCTTCAGGTTTCCATTTTTACTAACTGGTGGCGATTAGCAAGGTATGATTTGAACCAGCTGAGGACGAGCTTGCTGATCCCCATGCAGCATTGTAGATTGTCGGTTAGTGTCTGGTGGTCTTCACTGTGTAATACTGCTGAGAGGTCAAGGGGGTCACCTTGATGGTAGCCGTTTATGTGCTACATCTGGGCCTGATGCCAGATTGATAAGACTTAAGGAGGCTGTTGGCTTCAATGTTTTGGAGGAGTTGTGTGCCTACTGCTTACTCAAGGATCTTACCTAGAAAGGGAATATGGTTGATGTGGCCGTAGTTGCTGAAGTCATCATGGTCCCGTTTTTTTTTTTTTTAGATGTGGCAGGATTTGTCTGGTCTTGAGGGACGAGAGGAAGGTGCCTTGAGTTAGTGAACTGTTGATGATTGTCAGATAAGGCAGGAGTACTTCAGTCAGAAGGGTCTGGAGTGTGAAGTCGGGGAGGATGTCATCTGTGTATGATGTGGCCTTGGGCGATGCTAGGGTGGCAGTGAGATCTTCCATAACGAGTGTCTTGAAAGTTGTCATGGTAGTTGTGGTTTTGCGAGATAGGAGGTGTAATTTGCTATTGGTTGTGGTGTTGATGTCTATGTGTTGGAGGATCATGCTAATCTTGTTGAAAAGATAGAGTTGGAGACTGGCCACCAGGGGGCGCACGGATGGTATCTCTCTCTGGGTAGGCTCCACGCAAGGGTCCTGAAAAGTGGGTTGAGCCCCCACCACGAGACTCCCATCTCCTACTTCATCGATGAAAACCAGCATCGGAAGTGTCCAGGCACCACCCGGAGAAAATCTGAAGCGGAGCCTTTTTCGCTGAGAAAACTCCCCCTGCGCCACACGCAGCACGAAGGCTGGAGGGGCATGCGTGCCTCTTCCATACGCGGAGCCGTGATACGCGCGGCAATGGGGAGAGCGCTCCAATCCACATCGCTGCTGGGGCCCACTCTAAAGCGCACGCTTATCTCCTCCTGCAGGGCCATCCAGCTGTCCCGCGGCCTCCAGGTTCGTGAATTTGAGGCCCGGACGAGGGCCGTCTGGTCGCCGGATCCCATGCGACTTTGGCTCTGGCCCGTGAAACGCCCCTGCCCTACGGTGACGCGGCATCACCTCTCTTCACCCAGCTTGCTTGAGCTGCTCCTGTTGCTCGCCGTGTGCGCCGAGCCCCCTTCTGCATTCCAACTCGGCTGATGAATCGATTGGTGAGTGAGGCCTGGGGCTCTTGAGGTGCCCTCCCCCCCAGTGGCATAGGTGGAAAGAACCGCAGTGCTCTGAGTACCGGAGATACGTGAGGAGGCCCTGGGCAGGCTTCTCCAGGCAGCAGAGGGCTGAGGGTTGGGCCCCTGTTTCTCAGGCCCCCCACTTGAATCCTGAGGCTTACCGAAACGAAGTACACTGAGCATTGGGCCTGGGCTAGGCTGCGCGCATGAGGGTGGCCTGAAGAGGCTGTGCGTGGACTCCTCTCCTTGGGGGACTGCCCAGGACCCGAATTGAAGGTCAATACACCGAGCGAACGAGAACATTGGATATTGGATTGTCACACAACATCCTGCTTTCACACATAAGCTCATACCTTTCAAGCGCCCACTCTGGCGGGGCTGACCTCTGGCGCATTGTTGAGACCTACCCACTTCATCGACGGGGTCCCGCCGCCCATGAACCATAAGGACAGATTGGCAAAATGCAAGTTCACACCAACCCACGAAACTCTGAAGTCCCCCATTGACCTTAAGATGTCGACTGTTGGGTCTGAGGCCGCGGCAATCAAGGCGGATGATCTACTCGCGGAGATGCGAAGCATGAGGGCAGACATAGGCAGCAAAATCGACAAAATTACACAGAGAATGGACAAAATGGAGGACAGGCTGGAGCAGGTCGAACACAATCAAACCTCGTTGAATACGTTGGAATCCCAAATGGACCACTGCATTGCGGAAGTAGAACACAAGGAAGAGGCATTATGCCTAAAGGTTGATGATCTTGAAAACAGGGAACGCCGTAATAACATACCTGTCTTCGGCATCCCCGGAAAAGGAAGGAGAATCTGATTCAGACCTGAAACAGACCCTGCACGCCATCCTGAAGCTCCTTTTTAAGGATGAGACAGTGGATGAACCCAAACTTGATCGCATCCATAGAGCCGGAGGCAGGCCAGGAGGTCCACGTTTGGTCCTGGCTAGATTTCACAACTATGCGGACAGAGACAGGATTTTAGATAAAGCCAGACACGCTTCGTTGCTTACTCTCGGTGATGCTACCATCTCGCTTTACCAAGACCTATCATCGCTCACGCTCGCAATCAGGAAGAAATGCTCCCTGATTACGAAAATGCTGAAGGATAAAGGCACCAGGTATCGGTGGGGTTATCCGTTCTCACTCACCTTTGAGTGCGAGAGTTCAAAAGTGAAACTGGTTTCGGAAAAGGACATTGCAGACTGCATATTTGACATGTTGGGTACCCAGGAGGAGGGCCCCTCCATGGAGAGTCAGGGGGGAGGAAGGTGAATGGCACACTAAGGGCCCGCGGCACAGACGGATCCAAGGCTCCAGGAAATTTCAGAGAATTAACAATTCACAGGACATGGAACACTAATCTGGCCACCAGACTGGCATGCTAGTCCGCTGGGGGCAAACAAATTCTGTGGTGATTGATCCGGTTGAAGCTGGTCGATTGGGCGCTCAGAGAGAAGCGATGAGGGTGCATCAGACTGAAGGGTTCATGTATAACATACACCAATGATGTGCCCGATTCTTTGGTCGCACCGTTAGACTCCAATGTGTTACTCGTTTCGTGCGAATGGTGAACTTGACCATGTATGTTTAGGATGCCCAGAAAGAGATATGAGGTAACACTTATGCTGGAACGATGCCTTTGGGGGGTCGGAGTTCTTGTTCTTGTTTTTGGTTTGTTGATAAGTTACGAGCACATGGTTGGGGGCTCACTGTTATTGATGCCTATATTAAGATAGGACCGCTTGTTTCGCGGTCTCCACTGGTGGTCCGAGACCGACTGGGTGATGTTAACCCGGACGGGTCGGGCACCAAACGTAGGGGGGGAAAGGAGGGAAAGGGAGGGTGGGGCGGATGGGTGGGAAACACATATTTTGTCACAACACAGACCTGAGGGGCACGAAAACACAATCTGGATACATAAAGGGGCATTATATGTACTGGATGGGTCAGTTTTTGTCCTCCGAAGGACTAACTGAGACCCATTCCGAAGAATACGAACCACACACTGCAACATCAAACATGACACGGGCCATGAAGCAGACAAACTGGCTGCTTACACACTTACCCAAAGCTCAAGATGGCACCTTATAAGGACACGTTACGTATTTGCACACTCAATGTCAAGGGTTTGAACTCCCCCACAAAGAGATCCATTGTCGCCAGGGAATTTAGGAGATCAAATATAGATATTCTATTCCTCCAAGAAACGCGATATCAAAAGGGTGAGGAGAGAGTGATCCCAGCACGGGAGATCGGACCCTCCTTCTGGAGCTCAGGTATCTCGAAAAAAGCGGGAGTGGGGATCCTAATCCGCAAAGGCCTCCGGATGACAATTCTTGAGACATGGATGGACAGGGAGGGGCGGGCTCTCATAGTCGTGGGAAACATACGGGGCACAACAGTTACCCTTGCTACGCTTTATGCGCCTAACCAAGGGCAAAATAGGTTCCTTCACAAAATCAGTGAGAAGGTTTTCGGCATGGCCAGGGGACACGTAGTTCTTGGTGGGGATTTTAACACGTGGATGGACAGTTCAAAGGATAGACAAACTAGAGCTGACGTGGCAGATCCACCCAACACGCGGAACGAGGCGGACATTAAACTAACCCTTAACCTTTATGGTCTCGTGGACATTTGGCGCCATTTGCACCCGACGGACAGAGGCTTCACCTTCCGCTCCCTCCCCCACGACACGCTCACGCGTATCGATTACATCTTCCTCTCAGATGGCCTCTTGCGCACATTGCAAGCGGCAACTATATACCCCTCTGCTTGGATGGATCATGAAATGGTTATGGTGGATATACTTTGGAACGTCCTGGCCCCCCGGAATACCAAATGGAGATTTAATGACTCCTTATGGGCTGACTCGGTCTTCAAGGAAGCTTTGGAAACCGAGCTCGAGCAGTTCTTTGCTTCTAATGACACAGGGGAGGTAGGGAAGACATATGTACGGGAGGCAGCCAAGGCAACTTGGAGGGGGGTGCTTATAAGGGAAGGGGCCCAAAAAAAACGAGAACGTGCCTTGATAGAGAAGGGCATTAGGGAAAGGCTCTGTAAGTCCCAGAGCCTGGCACAGTCCTCCCCATCTGAAAGACCCAAGTATATTGCAGAAGCTAAACTACTCAGAGAGGAGTTGAAAATACTTATCGCGGGCAAAACTACCCAGACCCTACAATACCTCAAACAAAAATATTATGAGAAGGGCGACAAGGTGGATGCCCTCTTGGCGGCTCGTCTCCGTGTACAGAAGGCGGAGAGATCGGTTGAACTTATCGAAAGGACAAATGGCACCCTCATGGACACGACAGTGACTTCCCCCGTGGACGTACAAGAAGCATTTGCCTTCTTCTATGAAGATCTATATGTAAGTGACCCCCCTCCTCCCGTGGGAAGCATGGACACGTACCTCAAGGAGGTGCGTATCCCCTCACTCGCACTCACGGAGGCCGATTCTCTAGACATGTCAGTCACAGAGGAGGAAGTTGTAGAAGCCAAAAAGCGCTTGAAGACAGGTAAAGCCCCAGGAGATGATGGTTTCACGCCCGGTTTCTACAAGACATTCTCCACTCTCATTGCCCCCTTTCTTGCATCCCTGTTCAACCACATCTTCGACACAGGTCACGCTCCTTCATCCTTCTCTCAGGCCCTCCTTGCAGTGATTCCGAAGGAGGGTAGAGATCCTAAATACTGCAACTCCTATCGTCCCATTTCTCTCCTCAACATCGACGCTAAGATTTATGCCAGGGTCATCGCGGCCCAGTTTGAAACGCACCTCCCTAGTTTAATACATTCTGACCAAGTTGGCTTCGTTCTTGGGAGACAGGGCGCAGACACTATCAGAAAAACACTCCACTTACTCCACGAGGCACATGGTATGGGAGAGGACCCATCACTTTTGTCGTTAGATGCCGAGAAGGCCTTTGATAGGGTGTCATGGGATTTTCTGGAACAGGTATTGGTCTCGAACGGGTTAGGGCCAAAACTCTGCCGCGCCATCAAAACGCTGTACACCTCCCCCACAACTTCAGTAATGGTGAATTGAGGTTATTCACAATGGTTTCCACTGGAAAGGGGGACGAGGCAGGGCTGCCCACTGTCAGCGATATTATTTGTAATGTCCCTTGAGCCGTTAGCTCAAAAATTGAGACACAATAGTAGAGTCAAAGTTATCACAGTAGGTGATCGAGAATAAAAACTGGGCCTATATGCCGATGATATCTTATTACACTTAACTGATCCCTTAGATTCGGTCCCGGCCGCGCTCGAAATAATAGAAGAATATGGTCAGTTGGCCGGCCTGAAAATTAACACTGCAAAATCTGTCCTCCTCCCAATTGACAAAAGTAGAGACTCTGTAGTAGGTTGAACGCTTTGCCCCCCTAGGAGTAAAAGTCAGTCTCACCACGCTCCGATACTTGGGTATTAATGTTACTCAGGACCTAGGATCCCTATATGAAGCCAATTTCCCACCATTGTCACTTGCCCTTCAAATAGATATTCAAAGATGGTCCAAGCTCACCATCTCTTGGCTGGGCCGTTTAAATGCCATAAAAATGGTGATCCTCCCTAAGATACCATATTTGTTCCAAATGCTTCCCATCAAAATGCCCCCAGAATACTTCACGAAACATTAGAAAATTGCTAGTAGCCTTCTTGTGGCACGGCCAAAAGCCTAGAATTCCGAGATCCTTGCTCCAGCTTTGAAAAGATAATGAAGGGGTAAGCCTACCGGACATCAAAACATATTATAGGGCGGCCCAACTCCGAGTCCTCCTTCCACATGTCAGGCAGCAGTCAGAATCACAGTGTATAGCCCTGGATAACTATCCCCTCCGTCCCTTTATTTTGGGTGAATGGCTATGGGTGCCTGGGTCCCAAATACGTAATAGCATCAAATCTCATCCCATTATAGGTACAATATGGGCAATATGGAAACCAGGCAAGAAAATGGTTGGAGTTACAACATGGCCCTCTCCTCTGGGTCACCTATGGTCCCTGGGGATCCGAGATGTAATCCCAGAACCAGGAAGCTTTGAGACCTGGTACCAGGCGGGCCTAGAAAGGGCAGGTCAACTATGGAGAAATGGCTCTTTTATAACCATTCAGGAACTTCAGGGGGCGCTTGGCATAGGCCCACTCTTGGTTTTCCTGTACATGAGACTCAAGGGGGTATTGACAAGGCCGATATGGAAAGAACAATTGCAGAGGGACGTTACCCCATTCGAGAGAATTCTTGACACATGCATGGGCTCCAGAGGTTTGATAAGTACAATGTACCTGGCATTGATTGAGGTTGATATTACACCCTCCCTGACACTCAAAGGCAGGTGGGAATCGGATATGGGTAGGCAAATTTCACAGACGTTATGGCTTCAAATATGTAGACGGACGGCAAAATCATCTATATCTTGTCAGTATAAACTACATGCTATCAAGTTAATGTATAGATGACAATATGACCCAACCTGGATGCCAAAATGTATCAAGGAGTAAGCCCATACTGCTGGAGGGGCTGCGCGAAGCGAGCTGATTATTGGCATATGTGGTGGCGATGTGCAGTGGTCCAAGCCTATTGGTCAGAGGTTCTTAGCTGAATTAGGGACCTAGATGATATCGAAAGAGAGAAACAACCACTGCTAATTTTGTTCGGCTTGATTGAAACGGAGGACACGATCATGAAAGCACCCAAAATGGTGTTAGGTCTGATGATGGCTGCACAAGCCTGTCTAACCATGGTATGGAAAAGAGCCACACTCCCTAGCAAGACTGAGTGGCTGGGTGTTGCTCTGAGTATTTACAGAATGGAAAACCTGACTGCAGCCTTACATGGAGATCGTACCAATGTTGAGAACGCATGGTCAGAATTTCGTGCTACCTAATTCACGTGTAAAGAATGTGTGCAAAACACTGCCGAATTTTGTGTCATTTTAGTCAAGTACTGTTAATACAATTTTGATAAGTCTTTGTCTGCTTGGGTTGCATTTGACATATAGGACATTTAATGTAAACTCCCGGATGTGAGTAACCTATCTGGTCCCAGGCTAAGCCTCTGTCATTGTCTATTGCTGGTTTTGCAATGTAATGTAAAATGTCTTTATATAGTAAATCTCTGCTTGCAGGCTAGAAGTAGCTGAGTCTGTGGTACCAGTGTGATTCTTAATGGTTAGTGTTTGATACTTGATAGATCCTGAGGGAGAGCCCAGGATCTATGAAGGCAGCCTTGTGTGTACCTGGTTAGCCACTTGTGTCTGTGTGTGTGAGAGAGCCAGAGAAGTAAGCAGTGGCATTGCTACGTTAAGATGGTTAATATTTACCGTGTATCATAGGACACTGCAGATAAATCAGTGTTATTAGATCTGCAGTAGCAGTTAGTAGCTCAGTATATAGCTGCAAAGAAGCTAAAATACAATGTAATGGATGTGCAAACTGTGTTTTCACCACTGTTGTTTGGTCACTCTCAAGCCTAAGATATATCGCAGCTCATGTTGTGTTTCCCCTTTTCTGTCTGAAAGCATGAGACTGTTTTCACAATTGAAGAGTTTCTATTGACCAAGAAGATGGAGAATAAATAGGTTCTCTCTGTAGCAAACAGCATTAGCAGTTCGAAGTAGTAGATTGGAGCTTTGCGAGCCTTGCAGTGAGTTCCATAGAACATTTTGGAAACAGTGTTTGGTGGTGTTTGATAAACATTACAAATGTAATGACAACACTATATTCCAAGGAGTCATTGGATCATGAAAGATATGGCCAGAGAACTGAACCAGTTCAAATTGAAAATATCAAAAGCATTTATTTATTTATTTATTTTAGCATTTATTTACAGCGCACACAACCCCCAGGCATGTAGGCGCTAGTTACAGTAAGTGCCTGATACAAGAATATGCAGAATATACATACTGGTAAAGCCTCTCCTCATGTTACGGGGAGATACATCAGGCATGCATACATAGGACATAGTTGGTGCAAATATACGTACTGGTAAAGTATAGGGTGGGTAGATCTATATTGGTAGATTATAGGGGTAACCAATCTCATAACAATATGTGCGTCTCGGTTCTCTTTTTCGGTGAATGCCTTCCTATTACTTCTGTAGGCATGTTAAACTGGCCAGCCTCGGGGCAATTCGACAGTGAGACATCTTCATTGTTGCAGTGCAAATTAGTTTATCAATTGCTGTCCTTAGCGACGGGACACAGCAACTTGTCCTGAAAAGGTCAACCTGTGCACTAGGCTTACAGAATGTTCCCTCATCTGCATTTGTCTAGAACCTGCTTTTTGATTTGGTAACTTCTAGTCACAGAAACTCAGGCTTTATTCCAACCCCCTCTACTCCCTTGTTAAATGAAAATAAAGAGTTACTCCAGAATGAAAGGAGTGTTTTGTTTTAGCTCATTCAATTTGGGTGTTTTCTTAATTGTGTAAATGTTGGGGGGGGCGTTTTAGACGTGCACTGTAAATGTATTTTCAGGTTATTTTACTGACAGTTACTATTAATCCAACTTGGTATGTGTGACCATTTTTACATTAAATATTCCCTTCATTTTATTGCAGTATTTGCCTGATTTAGTAAATTATGGTCTACTGCCTATTGTGTTTGGACTAGCGTTGTGTTGGATGTGAATTATTCAGTAATGTCTAGTGGTATGGACAAGAGTGAATTCTGTGGTAAACGTAGGTCTTCCCCTGATCATTAAGAGATTGGTTGAGGTTATATTCTTTTAGCACACATGTGTAGATATCTGGAAATAAGGTGAACATTACATAGAGTTATGCTGAACAGGAAAATACTGGGAGCTCTATAAGGTTTGCAGGAAAGGTTCTGAAGGGCTTTCTGCAATAGGAGAGCCGAGCCACTCCCTAATAAAGGGGTACTTTATTTATGTTCTTGTTTTAATCTGGCTGTAACCAATTTTAGCTTACTGTTTTAACAATATGAATATAATATTAGGTCATTGCGATTCATTTTTGCGGTCAGAGCTTTTTTGTAAAGCCCAGACTTCATGGCAGCTTTCTTGTGTCAGTCTATTTTCCCAATTTCCGAGGTCAGTTTTCTATTTTCATCTTCAGCTGCCTTGAGATGTCACAAACTGGGCAGTCCCAGCCCCATTCGAGGACCAATATCTTACCTGGCAGATGTCATGGCCATGGCACGATGGTGCTCGTCCCAGCTGAAGATATTTAATGCATATCAATATTTGAATTCAGCTTTAACTACCGTACCTCACATTTCTTGCACGTTTTAAGATGATCAGTGAACATTGTAACACATGTGATTGATTTAAAAGCCATGCTCCAGAGGAAACTCTCTATGTTGGTCTCTTTTTTACCTACTTTTTAGGTCTGTCTTCTACTTTCATTAGAAAAACAGGTTTGTTGCTCCCGGCTATCTTGCTTGTAGTTTGTGAAATGATTATTTCTGACACCTTGGTTAATATGAATTAATTCGTTTATTGTTCGTTGTTTTTCTGGGTGATTTTTTCTTTTAAATACATGTTTATGAAAAACACTCTTTGGAACTTGACGAGCAAGTTAGGTCAGTCGACACGTGTTTCGACCTTACGGTCGTTCTCAAGGCTGAACAATATTCAATTAGTGACAAGGTAGTGACATATTACATTATTTTCAGCAGTGGTGTTTAAGGTGATGTGCAAACATAGTGATAGGTAGTGACATAACAAAAACACATTGATGTGTCGATATAAAGAAAGTTTAAAAATGGGAGAAAAGGAGGGAGGAAGAGACGAGAGAAGTAAGTAGCTGGTTAAAAATTGTGCTAAAGGTAAAATGGATTGAGGTAATTGCCTCTTACCCAGTTGCGGTTTGCTGTGTGCCCAAAGTGGGGTTCTGTAATATAAACTGTCCTTTACGGCAGTCCTGGCTCCTGTTGGGCCCTGGGATGAGAAAAAATATATGTATTGGGGGGAAGGGTTAGTGGGAACTTGCAAAATGATCCCCCCAAAGGTGCGTCAATGGTCCCATTCGTCACGTTAAGAATGTTGGCTGTGGTCATTGCACATGAACACGGTGGAAAACATCAAGGGCTTTTCTTGAATAGCCCTTGTGTGTTCCCACCTTGTGGGCGTGTTGCCAGCGGTACTAGCAATATCATCAAGATATGTAACTGTCCAAAGGTTGGCCCCAGGCAATGATTTGGCTGGGGTTGTTGAAATAGATGGTCCGGGATGTACATCAGGGGCTCTTTTGGGAAGTGCCCCTGTGTTTACCCAGCCATATAGAGCATTGGAATGCATAACCTTAGTGTTGAAAAGTGAAAAAGGAGAATTATGAAGATAAGCACTTAATGCTATCTATTGCCCATGTGTGGGCAAGGAAGCTTTGTGTCCCTGGGGTGGGCTGGGCGGCTTACCTCTATGTTCTGTCTGGCGTCCTAGGCGGTGCTCCGCTGCTTCTGCACACCGCGCTGGGTGCCGCCATTAAGAGCTGTTGGTTTCCTGTTGACTCCCGTCAGTCTCGGGTCGCGCATGCGCAGGGTATAGTGTCTTCGCGCTAGTCCTGCTAGAAACGAACAGCTCTTAATGGCGGCACCCAGCGCGGTGTGCAGAAGCAGCGGAGCACCGCCTAGGACGCCAGACAGAACATAGAGGTAAGCCGCCCAGCCCACCCCAGGGACACAAAGCTTCCTTGCCCACACATGGGCAATAGATAGCATTAAGTGCTTATCTTTATAATTCTCCTTTTTCACTTTTCAACACTAAGGTTATGCATTCCAATGCTCTATATGGCTGGGTAAACACAGGGGCACTTCCCAAAAAGAGCCCCTGATGTACATCCCGGACCATCTATTTCAACAACCCCAGCCAAATCATTGCCTGGGGCCAACCTTTGGACAGTTACATATCTTGATGATATTGCTAGTACCGCCGGCAACACGCCCACAAGGTGGGAACACACAAGGGCTATTCAAGAAAAGCCCTTGATGTTTTCCACCGTGTTCATGTGCAATGACCACAGCCAACATTCTTAACGTGACGAATGGGACCATTGACGCACCTTTGGGGGGATCATTTTGCAAGTTCCCACTAACCCTTCCCCCCAATACATATATTTTTTTCTCATCCCAGGGCCCAACAGGAGCCAGGACTGCCGTAAAGGACAGTTTATATTACAGAACCCCACTTTGGGCACACAGCAAACCGCAACTGGGTAAGAGGCAATTACCTCAATCCATTTTACCTTTAGCACAATTTTTAACCAGCTACTTACTTCTCTCGTCTCTTCCTCCCTCCTTTTCTCCCATTTTTAAACTTTCTTTATATCGACACATCAATGTGTTTTTGTTATGTCACTACCTATCACTATGTTTGCACATCACCTTAAACACCACTGCTGAAAATAATGTAATATGTCACTACCTTGTCACTAATTGAATATTGTTCAGCCTTGAGAACGACCGTAAGGTCGAAACACGTCTCGGTTGACCTAACTTGCTCGTCAAGTTCCAAAGAGTGTTTTTCATAAACATGTATTTAAAAGAAAAAATCACCCAGAAAAACAACGAACAATAAACTAATTAATTCATATTAACCAAGGTGTCAGAAATAATCATTTCACAAACTACAAGCAAGATAGCCGGGAGCAACAAACCTGTTTTTCTAATTTACCAAACTGGGGCTTAGGCTAAACCCCAAAACCGCTCCTGTGATCTTGCCTAAAATCGTAATCACAACATAATTGGAGCTTAGCACTGGCAGGTTCCATTCCTAGAGCCTAAAACTCACCTCATCTTCTACTTTCATTGTTGATACAATTAGGAGTGTGATGGAACTGGGCATTCGAAGCATCCATCGGGGACCATACCTTAAAGACAGATGCAGTGGCAGAGCATCAGGAGCATGCTGCAGGCGCCCTTGTGGCATGGCAAATGCAAGCCTGTGTGTTATGTATTTATTTATTTATTGCATTTGTTACCGCCGCTGAACCCTTGGGTATCTGAGCGCTCGTTACATTGATAGATCAGGAGAAAGAACAGCAGAAGAGCGGATGGAAGAGATGTTGGGGGTACGTGGAAGGTCAAGTATAATAGTTAAAGTACACAGAGATGAAAATGGTGGATGATTGAGTCTAGGAGTGTGATGATTTAAATGAACAGCCAGGTCTTTAGGTTTTTTCTGAATGTCCAGTATGAGGGCTCCTTTCTCAAGTCAATGAGGAGGTTGTTCCATATTTTGGCGGCCACGGCAGGGAAGCTCGAGCCTCCAGCAGATTTGCGTCTGCAGCTGGCAGTTTGCAGATCTAAGGGGGTACATGGGGGTGTATCTTTCTGCCCGTTGAGAGAGGTAAAGTGGGGCAGTGTTGGAGAGGCATCTGTGCATGATGGATAAGGTTTTGAATATAATCCTCTCACGGATCGGAAGCCAGTGAGCACCTCTTCTAGCTTAGGTGATGTGGCCATGCTTGGATCGACCTGTGGCAGCCCTTAGGGCATTGTTTTGGATAATCTGTAATTTGCTTAGATTACATTCAGAAGTTCCTGCAAATAGCCCATTGCAGTAATCCAGCTTGACTCCTGTGATTTCTTTTGCTATCGTAAGACGGTCTGGGGTGGAGAAGCAGGGCTTGCTGGCGTTGAGCAGTTTGGCAGTATATTCAACGGATGAGGCAATGTAGTTTACTTGGTGAGAGAGGCCAAGAGTCGAGTCAAGGTACACGCCCAGTGTTTAAGCTGCAGATAAATTGGAGGACCAGGTTACCATCAATGTTTAACTTCTTATATGCTGGGTCAATGTTTTGGAGCGTAGAGTGGAAGTCAACAATGAGGATTTCAGTTTTGTCATCATTAAGTCATAGCGGGTGGGTTGCCATTCAATTTGGATGGTTTTGTAGACTGCGTTGGTTGCTGGAGCATCTTGGGTATAAGAGCCTGATGGGGGGATAAGGTGTTTGGTACCGTCAGCGTCGTTTGTGTAGGATATGCCGAGGTGGTCAAGATGATCGAAAAGGGGTCTTGTATAAATGTTATATAGTGTCTGGGAAAGGCAGGAGCCTTGAGGGACTACACATGTTACTGGCGTTGGTGAGGTGGCATGATCATCAATGAAGACTCGGGAGGATCTGTCAGCCAGGAAGTATCTGATCCACTCTGTGGCTGATTGTGAGAAGTTTGCTGTTGATGAGAGGTGGTTACAAAGTGTCTGGTGGTTGACAAGATCAAATGCTGCGGAGAGGTCCAGCATCATCAGTAGGTCGAGTTTGCCGGCATCCTTAATGACATCAAGTTGATTTTTCAACTGGAGCAAGGCAGATTAGGTTCTGTCTGGGGTGGAATCCCACAATATGATTGTTCTCAAGGTATTGTTGTACCTGGATGTAGGCGGCTCAGTCAATGATCTTGGCGATGAAGGAGAAATTGATTATGGCTCTGATGATTGGGGTGAGTGTCTCGGAGCAGTTTTTGATGATTGGCACTGGGCAGGAGTCTCCTATGCAGTGTGATGGCGTTAGAATTCTGATTATGTTGTCAACCTCAGGTTCTGAGACCATTTGGAAGTCAAATGGAGGGTATGGGGGATGCTGGGTATGATGGGAGAGGGCTGAGGTGCGGTGGTTTGGAGCGCATGGCTAGTTGTTTGAGGTGGATTTTTTCCTTGAGGAAGCTGATTTTTCCAATGAGGGTGTTTTGAATTTTGGAGCACCAGGTGTTGTCTATAGTCGGTTGGAGAGAGGGACAGTGGGTGACTCAAGCTCTTGTAGGATTGAGAAGAGCTCATTAGAGCTGAATTGGGCATTGTTAATTCTCTCATTGTAGCTGTTTGCTTTGGCAGTGAAGATCTCTTTTTTGTGTGCTTTGGCAAGGGTGCTGAATTGAGCTTTGGTAGTGGTGGAGCGGTTCTTTCTCCAGGCTGATTCTGCAGTGTGTTTTTTGGTGCAGGTGGTGAGGAGCTCAGGGGTGAACAGAAGGTTTTTTTATGGTCTTTTTGGCTTTGCACAGTTTGAGGGGTGCAAGTGTGTTAACCGCCTGGGCGATGGTGTTGTAGAGGTTGACTAGGGCTGCAGGGTTGGTTGCTGTGGCTGGTGGTTTCTGGAGAACAGAGAGGAGCAAGGCCAGCGAGCCAGGCCATTGGGTTTCGTGGGGTGCAAGGGGCCGGTCCGTTTGCGAATGGGGATGTCGAAGGAAAAGGTGTGGTGGTCGGACCACAGGCAGTGTGTGTAGTGGAGTTATATTGCAGTTGAGATCATGAAGCAATGAAGCTGAGCTGGAGGCGTGGGAGTCTGTGGGGTCATTGAGGCCTAGGTCGAGGTCTCCTAGGATTATTTTGTTGGCATTGGGCTTGATGGAGGGGTTGATGCTGTGCAGGAGTTCTTCCTCGAAGGAGTTGGGGGTCGGTGAATGAGGTGGAGGGAGATGGTGCTGGTGGGGGAATGGGGTGTTTGGCAATGATGGAATCGCAGCAGGGAATTGTGCTGGTGCAAATGGTTCTGATGGTGAGTGTGTTTTTGAAGATAAATGCAACACCGCCACCTTTGATGGGGGTTCTGTCGCTTCTTAGGATTGCATTGCTTAAGGGGATGGCAATGGAAAGAGCGGGGCCAGCCACTGGGTGGAACAATGTTTCTGTAATGGCTAGTAGGTCTAGGTCATTGGATGTCCAGAAGTCATGAATTTCAGTGGCATGAGCTGGGATTGATCTGGCGTTGATCAGTGCGCATTTGATGTTTTTGTTGGCTGGGTGCATCAGGGCGGGTGTCATGATGCCTACCTCCAAGGAGCCAGGTCCGACCCAGCAACCCCAGAGGCAGGCATCATTTCCCCCAGGGAAGTGCCAGCGGGCCCAAGCTGGGGCCCTTTGGACACAGTCCTGGCGCCTTAGGCGCCAGGCTCATGTTGGACCCCTGTCCTGGCGCCTTAGGCGCCAGGCTCATAAAGCTAGACATGTGTTCAAGTGTTTTAAGGTGCACTTACCTGATGCAGACCATGCTGCTACATCCAGGCCCTCTTGAGGCCTGAATGGAACTACTTTACCTGTGGACCTACTTTCCCCTGGGTGTGGTCGGGGAAGGATACATACCTGATCGGTGGAAAGATACATACCTGGAACTTCTTCCAAAGCTATTTAAACCACGCCCGATCAGCAACTCACGCTTCGCGTTGTTCTGCTCCTCGCAGCTGGACGCTCACTGTGTCAGCTCCTGCATCTGGACTTCAGCCACGCCTGTCAGCATCCTGGGTCACCTGCTAAGAGAGAATTTTAGAGAAAGAAGACCTTACCTGCTAAAGCTGCATCATGGAGACTTCTCACCGACGATCCTGAAAGGGAAGACATCAATTTAAAAGCATTTTGCTTTGATCGCTGCAGCGCTGCATTTCACTCACCTTTCCTGGGCACCTCCATCTTCAGCAGCGATCATCCGGATCCGCAGCCACTTCCCAGAGCCTAGAGAGAAAAAGACAAGAACACAAGGTGAGAGAAGGAAGGGAATAGGAAAAGCTCAGTTTCCTTCTAAGACTTACCTGTTGGGTCATTCCCATTTCATTTCGGGTCCTGCCGCTTCCTGGCATTCCGGACCCCGGCCCCTATGGGGAAAAAAGACAGACATTGAATGAGCGAATGCAAAGACATTACCCAAACGCTCATCCAGAACTTACCTGTCATTTACTGAAACTGCACGTTTCACTTCGGGTCGGCGCCATATCTCCGGCATTCCGAACCCCGGCCCCTAAGGGGAAAAAAGACATAAGCGATTAGCGCTTGCTGCAATAAGACAATGAACATTATTATAAGGCTTGAACTTTTGAACTTGCTACAGAACTCTTACAGCGCCTTACCTGAATAGTCAAGCTTATTTGAACTCCCATCAAACCTCAATCCAGTGAAGTAACTGGGTTTCAACGCGCCCCTGCATCAGAAGCAGGATGGAGAACTCATCCTTCCAGACCCTAAGGTGAATATTCCTGCGAACCAGTGAGTCCATCTTCAGAGTCCTGCGCTTCACCATAGAAGAAGCATCAGCACCCGAAGCCAGACCTGCGCCTCCGTGGGAATCAGGTGAGCGTGACAGCGGGGCAATTTTGCCTGTTTTGTGTGAAGCCGTGGAGTGGGCGGAGTTCACCAGGTGTGTAGTGTGAGGAACTTGATTCTGGTGTGTAGAGGAGGCAGGGCAGTGGGGGCGACGCAGGGTGCATAGGATCTCCTAGTGTGATGCTGGAAACCAGTGTTTATGTGTTGATGTGAGGGGGCAAGCTAATGGGGGTGCATGAGTCAGGGCCATGGGAAGTTGGTGGGGGGTGAGATTGCATGGTGGGAGGGTGGTAGAGGAGGATGCGCTGTTGCACTTTACCTGGGTGCCAAGAGTAGCGGGCGTCCGCGGATGCAGTGTCAGGATTGAATCGAGTGGTGGAGAGCATAGATTCTGCCTTGTGAGTCACCATTGTGCAGTGCCTAACACCTGCGACACACAAAACCATGCCTTTGGCCAGCACGGCCTTTGCCACAGAGGGTTTGGCAAGCAGGTTGTAAAGCGAAGCGTAGTCTGACATCGATGCGATACGAGCAGCGTGCTCTGTGGACCTGTGGAACACACCACCACGCCCTTGGCCTGCGTTGGCTTTGCTGCAGATGGTTCGGCAAGCAGGTATTCGGACGTCGATACCATGCGTACAACTAAGCGGACATGGATCGAGCAGCATGCTGTGCGGATCTGCGGCCCACAACACCGCCATCTTAGCCTGTGTGAGCTTTGCCACAGTGGGTTCGCAAGCAGGTTTTAAAGCAAAGCCCAATATACACTGTGTCCCACCTATACAATACATTGTTACCTGGTGATAGAATTGCTTATTCTAGAAATGAGATCTGAAGTTGGGTATCCCAACCATATCTCCTCACTGGGAATGTAGCTGGCAGACTGGAGAAAGAATCACTATTGTAAGAAATTGCCAATTTCCTCATCAATCATTATATAAACATGATGTGCAAACATATAAGGATATATAATTCATTCTATATCAGCTGTAAAAACCATATTTGCTATCCCAGGACCTTACCACATACTTAGGTTTGAATGTATCTGTTTTACTGAGACTAGGCTGAATGTAAATTTGATGAACTTAGACAAAATGTTACCCACACACTATAAGGCCCAAAAATCAGGGGGTGCTATAGTGATTCTCAACAGAGAGGCGTTGGCTATGCATATCCTACACAATCCTATGTATATGACTATTGACTTATTTCACATTAAACACCTTATTTTTTTCTGACATGTCATTGGACGTGATAATTCTGTATCACCCCTTGTGTCTGACCCTTGCTTCATGGATGTTCTAACTGATTAGGCTCCCTGCTCTGTTATGATGTTTTCCCACATCTGCACTGGAAAACCTTAAATCACAGTTAATCTATTTATTTATTAGATATACATCTAGCCAAAGGCTTTGTATAACATGAACATTGTGGGATGTCTCAACCCACTAGTCCTGGCCCTGCAACATTACTGTGCATTGCTTGCAGCAGAAACATCATAATGGCCGCCGGAAAGCATTCTGCTCACTAAAAATCACCAGAAAGTGCGCAGTAAAAATCTGGAAAATAGGCCGCCATCCACTTTTGCCTATCTCAGTGAAGACAGGAGACCACTGCCAAAACCCACCATTGGGCTACCCACAAAGTAGCATGAATTCACTTGAAAAAACAATGCTGATTGCCAAAAAGAAACACAGAGCTGTTTGGAAATCCGTTTTCTTGATTGTCAAAAATGTGCAAAAATCATGGCTCACAAACCCCCTAAAAGATCCAACCTCCTTGTTGGGTGTTCTACATTATTCTACTGCAAGAATCCACATAACTACAATGTCATCAGGAATCATAGGTTATCAGAACAAAATCCACTTTTAAAGATATTTGATGGAAAGAAAGCTGTCATAAATGGGTGTAGTACCGTTACTCGCCTCTGTCAGAAGCCAGTGATTTAAAACTTATCATGTGTAAAGTTGTACATTGAACTCAAACTATGCCAAAGAAGAGAATTCCATCAAAATGCCATATAAGAGTACCACACATTGATTTCATGTTGAAAAGGACCGTAATTAAAGAATATGTTTGCTTGTTTTAAATTTATAAATGTATTTTTTCACAAGGCACTATGTTACAATTGACCAGAAGGTAATCTGATTCAGTTAAAACTTCCAAGAGGCCTTCTTCCCCTGAGAAACTCGCACCTTGTTCCTTCCCACCAAAAGGAGAGCATTTCGCATTGGCATGTTAATCAGAAGGGGAGGAGATTTCCTCTGCTGCCTTGAGCTAGAAACAATGGGTTCCTTGAACTGAATAGAAAATGCTAATTCGGGTGCAACTCACAACAACAGCTCTGGCAGGAAGGCAAGCCATGTCACCCTCTGACTCAGCCCAGAAGTAAATGTATGTTTTAGAAAAATGCTTATAGCAAAGTGTACTGAACTGACAAAAATATGAAACTTAGAGATTGTTAAAATGGAAAATTCACTCACAGTTTAAGACTAAGCTGGAATCTGTGCGATGTTCTGAGACTGAACCCCGGAAATTGTTCACATTGTGGCCATGGTGTTTATGTTAGGAACATGAAAAATTACAGGAATGTGACCAGATGGGATGTGCATGCATGTATAAAAATTGGTGCAGAACTAACATTGAGAAACCCACCAAAAGCGCAAAAAAGTTGTCATTTCTGAACAGCCTGGCTGAGCTGTTTTGCTATTCTAGCTATGAACCCTGTGCTAGAACCAAGATCCAGACCCATAGAGCAGAGCTGTATCCAGAACCCGTCAGATCCAGTCCAAGAGGCTGTGCAGACCAGAGTGCCGTGCTGAGAGCAGAACCCAGTGCCTGAGACCTGTCCGGTGGCGAGTGAAGTCCAAACCTATGACCAGATCTTTGACGGGCCCATTCCATTCCAAAGCCATAGTTGTAAGTATTTAGTGTAGAACTGTCCATAGTCATCTCGTAGTTTAAAGTAATCATATTCTATCCATTTCAACCTGTCCAAAACTGCATTATAGAATCTTGTGTCCATCCTGAATTCTTCTCATTCTATAGTCTGTGATAATGTAGCGATAATCATCTGTGCGCTGATATTTGCTGAAGAAAGTCAAGTGTCCTGGCGCGCAACAATCGGAGTGGAAGGCGCCCTGTTCTGGTGGTTGTCCCGTTGGATATCTTGTACTTTCATGGCCCCTTAGTATAAATCCATATTGGTTCCGAATCTTTAAAGCGCAATCTTTCATTTTGAAATCTTGACTCTGTTTAAGAAAAATCTACCTTCACAAAAACCTCTGCAACTTTAGAAATGCACGTCCTAGAAACGAAATGTAAATGTCATCTTGAAGCCAACATCCTCAGCTTTCTAACAAACCCAATACGAGATTCCAATTCCTTATAGTTTTTCTGCAATCGCGTTTCCGCATACGGAAAAGTTGCCGCGATTTGCAATTTGGCTCAATTTCATTCTATGTAAAATAGCTATTTCTTGATTTCAACTTCTGAATTTCGTTTTCAATCTGCTAATCATTCTATAATCATTGCTAGTGTTGACCTGAACCTATCCCAAGCCGCTCTCACTAGTGCAGAATCTCCTTTAGCGAATTAAAATCATTTTAAGCATTTTTCCCATTCAATTCAAACCACATTAAAAGCAATTGACCTGTTTTAAACTCAAACCTGTTCTCCCTAAGTTTGCTGGGGGAACTGGGATTGAACTGCATTATTGATTGTATTCCTGAAACCTGTGTGTCTTCTTCCGCCTCTTCATATTGCATACTGGGAGGAGTGAGTAATAACAGGGGGAAAAAGTGATTATATTATCTTTTGATTGAAATCGTATCAATTCTTATTTCTGTGCTGCATTCTTTCCTATTATTGCATTTCCTAGAACCATACAAAGTATTCTCTGCTACGTTATTTTTCCATTCCGTAATGAAAAGATTGTTGATATTGTAATATTACCCATTGCTGATCATTGTTCATATTCATAAGTGTGATATTCAGATATTATTCATATTCATAAAAGTGTAATCTATATATTGTTCAATTCTTCAAATAAATCTTTTAATTTGCAAAACAAACCTATTTCTTGGTTCAGTGAGACCGGGGGAATTCAAAGAGAGGGGCGTTATATAAGGGTACATCATCCAGAATTAAACAAACTTTTGACATAAAATATATAAATAAGGGTTTCCATTGGGCATCCCATATTAGGCATTGACTTAGTTGGAGTGCTGGATTGAAATCACTTACAACATACAACATTTACATGGTGATCAATGCAAAAACTAAAATTGATTTACACTTCTAAAATATGACATCCAATATACTTTAAAATACATCATTCAATACATTTTGAAATCGCCACAATCTTTACATAAAAAATGACAAAGTCGTAAATTAGGTTAATGTCATTTCCTCTCATAAAAAACATCCACAATTCTGTTGTATTCATCATGTCAATTGCATTAAAAGATTTAAAAGATTTGGTTCTAATCTCAGTTAGACTTTCACAATTCATAATAAGGTGGAAAAGTGACTCAGAGACATTATTGCCACATAGACGGCATTTCCTCATTTCATGTGGGATTCCAATTATATCACCTTTTGTCTCCAATGCTTCCGTCATGTTAAATTTCATCAAGAGGTAAATGCAAAAAGTGCTAGTGCTAGGATAGGCTACAATATACTTAGGGGGCATAGTTGGATTTAAATACTCTTTGAGGTATGGACCACTATTTGCTTTTGAGGCGACGTTAGTCACATTTTTCTCATGCCAAAGGTCATACTTTCTTTTTTAAACCCCTTTTTAGGACCATAATCGTTGACATTCCAGGGGCACTCCCAGGCAACCATTTTCTATGTGATCTTTGTAAGGTGCCTATAGTACCAACCAACACGTTGCCTTCTAAGCTAAGATCCGCTTTCAGGCATGGCACAATAATTGTGTCATTGGATAAAGTGACCACCTTTTCATAGGACAGAACACATTGGCATGTATAGGCATAGCAGAAACCTTTAATAGCAAATCTAAAAACAAATATTCCACACTAAGATTATGTGATAGCCGCAATAACTTCCTCAAAAGTTTAGCTTCAAATAGCACCATGCGTTTAACAAAAGAATATCCCCATATCTCTACAGCATAGAGTAACATTGACCTAATTTTTGCCAGATAGATATTTACGACTGCGGTGACTGAGTAGCCGCTGCTTCAACCAATGAAGGCACTCAGAGCATTCGCGGACACTAGACACCGATTCTTAAGTGCAGACCATTGGATTTCCTAGTTTAGCTTCTCATCGATGATGATACCAATATATTTGTATGAATTAACTTGTTCCACTTTTTTAAAGGCCAATTTCCATGAATATTTCTTTGGTCTACGTTTTTTTGAGAAGACCATAATTTTACTTTTGTCAATATTAATAGTCAATCCGTTATCAATAGAATAAGCAACTAAGGAGTCAAGCATATGCTGCAGACCAACTGGGGTGTAATCCAGTATCAGCAGGTCATCGGCATAGGCAAGCCATCCGACAATCACACCATTGACTTTCATAGGGTTTGATGTAGGTAAATTGAAAGCCTTCATCATATCCGACAAATAAAGGTTAAAAAGGATCGCAGCAATCATACATTCTTGTTTCACTCCGCAACAAGTTGCCATATGTTTAGATAGTCTACTTGCATCATTTAATCCTATTCTTACGGAGGTATCTGTATGACGCAACATCAACATCTGTAAGAGGCCCTGAGGAATTCCCCAGGAATTAAGTTTTTGCCACAATCTATTGCGGAGGATAGTATCAAATGCGTCTGAGGAGTCTATGTATGCACAGTAAACATCTAAATTCTGTTTAGCCCAAGCATCCTCAATTGCAGATGTTAGTATCAATAGGTTGTAGGTTGTACTAGATTTATCGCGAAAACCTATTTGATTCAATTGTAGGATGTTAGAGTCAGCGATCCATGCATTCAATTCCTGAATCAAAACCTTAGTTAACATTTTGGAGGAAACATCAAGCATTGCTAACATTCTAAAATTTGACGGGTTATCCCATGACGCTTTCTTATGTACGGTTAATATGTGGCTGGTTTGCCATGAAGGAGGAATCGCACCCAACCTACCAATTTGTTTGAATAACAATAGTAATGCAGCACCCCATAAAGCTGGTTGTTTTTTAATCACTAAATTGCAGACACCATCAGGGCCTGCGGCACAAGAATTTTTCAATGATCAGGGCCATATTGCGTCCAGGATTGGGAGTATATTTACGGACAATTCAATTTTACCCAATGTATCTTGGAAATATAGGGCCCACGTTTCCTCAGAAATACAATTAATGGACAGATCTCATTTTTTATGTTTTCTAAGGAGATGCCATATACCTTGATTATTATTTGATAGGGCCATCATCATGATTTTTTTCTATCGATTAATCTTGCTTTCCCTTTTATGTAGTTTAAGCCACTATTTGTAGTTCTTTTTGAGTGTTTTGATGTGGCATGGGACTGCCTGCACAGATAATGATAGGTCCTTTTTTCTTTACTACCATTCGGATTGCATTTCGATGGTTCTTTTTTGCTTCTCTAATCATTTTATCGTTGCCCGGCCTGCGAGGTAACACAATATTAGTCCGTTCACCAACAGATTTATAGCTTCTTCGTTCACCCATATGTTTTTGAATGTTCTGCATAAACTGGCTGAAGTTTGACAAAATTAGGGTCTCAGAATTCTTTCCCGAAACCCCGTCCTTGATAAACTCGGGTAACAGGGCAGATACCACTTGGGTAACATTCTCTATGTTACGGCTATGTCAAACTATTCTATTTTTACCCTCATTACTATGAACCATCCCATTTTCATCATAGTCGGAGCCTTCATCACATTGGCCGGGAAGTGCAAACAAAAGGCAAAGTGGAAGATGATCACTTTCCTCTCTTTCCACAATACCCATATCCCTAATAGAATGTAAGCTCATATTGTTGATAAAAAATATAGTCCAGGATGGCAGCTGATCTACCTTCAATCCTAGTGTATTTCATAAGTCCATCACCTGGAGTCAAATCATTTAATTTCACTAAACCATGAGTATTAATTAGATTAGCCCATTTTTGCCCTTTCCTGTTAGGCACTGGATTATTTCCTGATCTCATAAACCCACTGATCCACTCTATATTTTGGCTATGGTCACCGATTTTGGCATTGAAGTCACCATTTTGGATGGCGGTGATTATACAGCTTTAGGACAGTATCAACAGTCCGCACATTTTCAAGTGTATTGACCAAATTAGGAGGATCATAAATATTAATGACTTTTATCACTTCCAAAAGCCAGGTTAATTTTGTAACCAATACGTGCTGAATAGACAGAGATAACTTCAATATCTTCCACAGTGATTGAACAGATACCAACAACCCCCCATTCGGACGGCTGATAGGGCCCTTGCTAGCCACCTGATGTACACTGCTTCTATCATCCAATTGTATCTCAGAGGTCACCCAAGTTTCTTGGAGTGCTACAATTTTGAATATTGCCAGATGTTCAATAAAACCCTCCTCCTCAAAAAAATGTGAGTACCCTCTAGTATTCCACAAATACATCAACTGTAGGGAGTGCAGTCAGTTGCAGGACTCTGCAAAATGACATTTGAAGGTCAATGGCAACCATTGCCAATAACCTTCAGGAATGTCGTCAATACTGCCTTTGACCATATTCAAAGCTAGTGAATTTGTTACAAGGGGATCAGATACAATAGGCTGCTGCTGTACTGGCCCTTTCCCAGAATTCACCATAGTCTGACATTCCAGATTAAGTGGATTAGTTACAAGGGAATCCAGTGAAATAGGCTTCTACTGTTCTGGGCCTTTACGAGATTTCACTCGTATCTAGTATCATCACTGTATGTACAGCATAGCCCATACAAAGTAAATCAACCTCATAACACAAGACGTAATTGAGCGTTCCCTCAGCTTCAAAGCATACATTTGAAATGTATGTGTTAGTGAGTTCCAGCTGATCAACCAGACAAATACCTTTTGAGGTAATAACCCTCAGGGGCACAATAGATTTAAAAATACTCAGGACCATTGCACGATTCAGCGGAGGTGGAGATTTATCCATAAGGACCTGGGTAATTTGCAGTGCCGGCAACATACCAACATTGGATTCCACCTTTGCACTACTACTAGAACTTCCATTAACTATATTTCTCAACACCCATGCATCTGGTAATGTCATTTGCAGCGAGGCAATTGCAGCACCATTATTTAGGGCAGTCCCTGCAGCACTTGATTGCTTCAATACTGGTAGGGTAGCCTTACAGGAGGCACAACAGTTTCTTCCAACACACATACAGAATCGGATACAACATTAGTATTTCTTATGGACCGCACCCTATGCTCGGTATTTTCGTCCGCTTGTCCCTGATCATTATCAACTTCAATAATTGTGGCGGACACCACCCCAGAGGCGCAGGTATCATTCAATGGCACTGCATTATGACCAACTTGTGTTTGCTTTTTCCTTTTCACAATTCTCTTACTATACATAAAAGCTTGATTCACACATGGGGGTTTCCTTTTAGCAGAGATCGGCTTCTTCCCTGCATTCCCACCCAAACACGTTTTTTTTTCTTCAGATTTGCTTCTACAGGAATTGTAACGTCTTGCATATTATGCTTACTTAAGCACTCTTTACAACGATGCTCTTTCAGTCTAGAATGGATTAACAGGGATTGCACATCAATTTTTGTTTCTGAGTGAGAACACTTCTCAAGCAACATGGAAAGCAGATTTTCTAAGGCTTTGAACATTTCATCAGAGTTCATACTGGTATCTACATCATTTTCACATGACCCTTCCCCATGATCGGTAATCACATTCCGAGGTGAACATACAGTCTTTCCTAGCTTTGCGTTAGAATTAAAACTGGAAACAGGGGGTATATTAGAATTGTACCGAGATGCACACTTTGAAACAAACTCAGTGTTAATGACTTCTTTATCATCAAGGACAGAAAACAATGCCATCTTCGAAGGAGGGGGTAAAGTACATTGGGGTTGCAACTACCTCAGCTAAGGACATTTCAGGGTCAATACCCATATACTCAATGTCAAATTCTTCAAGCTCAGAGTTAGATATATCAATGACACTCGTTGTGGTACTATTGAATTCCCTTTGTATTACAACAGCAGTACAACCATTTCCCTGTGATCCACTGTCGCATACCATGTTGCACAATTCAACATTAGTAAGCGGCATTTGCACCACACCAGGCAGAAAATCAACAGCTTTTGGGTCGAGAATACTAGGGATAGTGTTGGTGACGGCTTTAATGTTGTGAGAGTTACCATCTACACCAACATTCTTTGTATTCGGGGGGCCACATAGTACATCGCACAGAAGTTTGGCACTTACACACGCCAAATCACTAGTCAGTTCTGAAGCCAAATCAGCAGATGCTATGTTGAGGGATTCACTGTCAACAATCTCAGATAGTGTAGCTACAGGGGGCATTTTCCCAAAGTAGTCCTTAATTGAGTTTCCCTGTAACATGCCCATTTTGAGACGTGATATAATCGTAGGGACACAAATTCATCTATTACGCAGATTTGTATGCATAGTTATTTCCTTATCATAATCGTCCATATCGACCTACAGATAAAAAATATAACGATACGTTTGTAAGGTTAATATGGTTTGCAGTACTAGGCTTGTCAGGGTGTTTATTACTGTTGTGGTCTAGATGTCTAGAAGAAAATGAAAAGCCACATACAGATCAAGGTGTATACTCAGGAAGACTTTGACAAATAGCTATTTTGCCAGTTTTTGCACCCGTGAGATACGACCAAAATACAACGCAAGACAGGGCACAGGGCACAGGGCACCTAGGAGCAGTGCTGCTAAAAGATGCTTACTAAATGAAGAATAACATTTATAAGACAAAGAAACATTAACCACCAGGCTAATCACGGTTCACTAAAGGAACTAGAGGAACAGGTGATAGTTTCTAGATAGAGCCAAATGAACGGACGAACAACAAGTCTGCTTACCTAGAATGGTAGATAAACATAGACGCGGAGTGGAGCGGCTTTAAAAACTGACTTCCTATTGCCGCATGACGCGTCCTTGCACAGATGATAGCGCATAGTAACGCCACGAGTGGGCACCCCCACTCCTGCTCTTACTCCGACTGCAGGGACTTGCAGGGACACCAGGAAGAAAAAGTGGGGCTAGTAATGGCACCGCTGCTCGCTTGCCGAGCAGCAGAACAGCAAAACAGCCACTTCCGAGCCATTTCTCAGAGCGCGCGCGCGCAGCATAGCGCGGGTGGCCTCTTTTGATGACAAATTGGGGGCGTGACTACAATTTTCCTAAAAATAATGCAGAAAAGGAAATTATAATACTACAATTGTACTACAACATATATAAATATATTAGAGAGTTAATAGTAGTTCAGGAGGTCCATAAAGGTTGCTGCAGGGTAGTAATACCGTGTCAGTCAATCCTCAGTCCACAGTTGAATAGAGTGTCCCAGTAAAATAGCCACTTCCGAACCACTTCTCGGAGCGCGCGCAGGAGCGCGCGGGTGTCACCTTTTGATGATAAATTGGGGGCGTGGCTACAATTTTCCGTGTCAGTCAACCCTCAGTCCACAGTTGAATAGAGTGTCCCAGCAAAATAGCCACTTCCGAGCCACTTCTCAGTTAATATTACAGTCCTAATCCTCTATAGAGCTCCAGCAACAAATAGGTCCCACAATCTAGCGAAGCAACGCCTAGATGACATTTTCTCTTTGAATCACTCAGTCACAGATGACCTTTGGCTACAATCTTTTGGAGACACCACTTTGGGATTCCCCCGTCATTTTTACCTACCAATCCCTAGTTCTCCATGAACATTAGAGCCGAAAGTGTAACGATTTTACAATGGTGCAATATCACTCTAGAGGCCTCTACGCAAGATCTCAACAATTGTCCAATTGTACTAATGCTAGGGCCACAAATTCAGCTTCAAGGCAAATATCAATTCAGAAATACATGCCCTGAAATCTTACACCTAAAACTAAACAGTCAGCGTTGGTACTCCAAGGAATTGGCAACAGAAAGAATGTGATTATGACAGAAGGAAAATTGACAATTTCAAAATGGCCGGAGATAAAAAGCATTACAACTAACTGCAAGAATTTAGTAAAAATAAACTTTTTAAAAATGACTTCACTAATAAAATGTTCTCATCTAACAACTTTAAAAAATAACTTTTAAGATGGTAATTGACCTATGACCAACTAAAGACATCTCTGATCCAATAGTTGTGCGTTGCAATGCGTCTGTGACAGCTGTACAAGTGAGGACCCAGAAGTCTTTTTTTGTATGTGCATGAGCATGTGACATAGCCTGAACCCTCGGTGGCCAGGAGGGGCCAGTTGAAGAGGATAGGGGAAAATGGAACCAGTGACAAATTGAGAAAATAAAGGAGTTCCTAGCAGAGCTATTCTACAGAAGACTTGGAGAAAGCTGTGGAGCATCCAACAAGGCCATATGTATATGAGCGAGACAGTGGACACAGAGCCAATATAAAGTAGGAAAGATGAGATGAGGAGCAGCCCCATGAAGCAGGAGCATGGAACAGCTCGCGAGGGGAGAGAGAAAAACGCAGAGGTGCAACAGAAGATGATGTACCCATGTGGAGGCACCAGAAGGCCCTCCTGGTGGGAGGGGAGAGGGGGTAGGGGTCAGCATGAGGGAATGGCTCAGGATAATGTGAAACTGAGGTAAGTGAAACCCAGACCAGAGAGAGGTTCCCAGACCCCAATAGTGTATAGGAGAAGAGTGGAGGGGAACCAACAGGACCGTGAAGAGATGTCGAAGGCAAACCATAGCAATGATATTGAAGCAAGTGATTGGCAGGAGAGAGGCTGCTGACAGGAACTTGAAGGAAAAGTTCCTAGAGCCATGGAAGAAACGGGATGTTGTGAGGAGAGAGGCTCCGTTATGGAACTTGGGGGGGGCAGGTTCCAATCGCCACCGAGAAACAGAGCGTAAAGAGCACTGCTGCATTTTGATGGATACGTTTTGAAAGCCACTAAGAAACAAAGTATCATTAAAATCATTGTATGTTAAGATTTCAAGACAACGTCCCTGAAGACATTGAGAAACGTTGTCCAGGCTGTGTCTTGAAGGCAAAGTTACTAGATAGAACAATTGTGAAAACTGTGGATCCAGAAATACACTGCATGCTGGAACTTAAAGACAAAAATGCTGACGATTTTCTATTGGTCTCAGTGAAATCTATTGTGTAAAAAGACATGTAGTGTTAAACGGTATATTATATCGTGCCTCCTTTATTGTATATATTGGCCTAAGCCAAGTCGCTCTGCAAAGAAATCCGCGTTTCAAAGTTACGTTCTTAGATCGATTTAGCCGCCATTTTAGGTTCATCCGCCATTTTGATTCTCATTCCAAAGTCATCCTGTGTTCTAAAATGGTGGGCAGTGTTCTTCTGTTTATAACTTGGCCGTCCTGACCTCTATGTAAGTTAATGTCTAAACTGCCCACAGGCCAAATGTTAGGGTCATGTAATGAGACCTTGTCCTTATCTTTAGATCAAGGATTACCTGTGCCAACGAAACTGATCCGCGAGCATATATTAAGCACAATGCTGTTTAAATACTGAATGTGAACACTTGTTGAACTACATTGTATGAAACATGTACGAAGGCTTAATGTTAAATCCAAAGATACACTGTTTCCATTGTGACTTATTTGTGTATAAACTAGGAATAATCCATATGCATATTGGTGAATAAATTAGAAGTGAACTCGGCACGAACCCCTAGCCCGAGTAATGATTAACCTGTAGATGGGCTGGACATCATGTTAGAAAGCGTTGGTATTCGCTGTGATGTACTGAGGGCCAGATAGCTATCTGATACTTTGTTCCTTTGAAAACTGTTCAGTTGTAGAATAAAGATCTGTGTATCTTTGTAAGCCCGTGTTTGGTGTATTTCCTTTTGGGGTATTCAGCCTCGATATTCTCTTTTTGCTTTTACAGTAGTGCTGTGGGTATGTGTGTGCGGGGTCGTTCTCGGCAAGTTGTATTTTGGTACTTCATATGTTTCTACACATGTTTTCGTAACACAGTACATTTTGAATAAACTCTTTTTATTCAGGAATTCGGCACTGTGCCCTTAGGAACCACAGTGCAGTGTTCATGTAATTCAAAAGGTGTTTTTAGCAACAAATAAGTAAAAGAGTTAAATGTTGAGGAAAAAGCTCGTATGTCAAGGGCAGCCAAGGACATTGTGAAGAAACGGCTTTTGTTGTGGTTTTTCCCACATTCGCTTTCCTGAGCAGATGTTCATTATGTAGATGGGACAATAGTGCAATTACATGCAATTGTTGATGAAGTAAAAATGCATTTTCCGGGTCTACTCTTTCATGTGTGAATGACTGGAACAAACTTCGCCAGACTTTCGGTGCAGGAAGGCCGTGGACCAGCAAACCAAAAAAATCCATTGTCAAAAGCAAACCAATTGCCAGAAAATGTGGCATACCTGAACTTTGGTCAAGAGCTTTTCTGCCTGCAAGATGTGTATAGTTGTCCAAGAAATTGTTAACATTTGGTTGTTTCTTTAAATTACTGTCTTTCAAACTACAACACACGTCAACAACTGTACATTGATGAAGTAATCATGACGTGAATGTGTGCTCGACATTATGATCATCTGAAGTGTTACACAATGCAATCATTTCTTTGGTCATAAATAGTGCAGCCAGAAGTTCAGTTAGTGGTGAAGTTTCTCTTAAAAGGCCTAATATCAATGGGATGAAGGACCCCTAACGGGTGTTATAAGGATATTGAAAGTAGCTAAGGCGTTCTGAGCATTTACGGCATGTAGGTATGGTGTGCATTGCTTGTTTCATATAAAATATCTAGACACATGCTGTAGGTATACTCTGGGTTTTATTGCGCTATTTCAAATTCAGTGCGCTCCGTTCAGTTGGTACCGACTCAGGTGGTCGCCATGGACACGACTTCACTTTGCCAAGCATAAGTGTTAAAGCACTGTTGAGTGGCAATCCATGGGCCAAAACAGCATTTTCTATTGACTATTGTATACTGCACACATGAAACAATGCACTACTCTTATGTACTATACTGACTAAGCATGCGTTATTGTTTCTTTCATGAATTAATATTTCTATCCACTAACAAACTGCACTTTAAGTTTTTTTTTTCATAGAAAATGCGCCAGTCCCACAAAAATTTGCACTGTTGTAGATCACAGGAGTTTGTGCGGGCCCTGTGAGCTTTGTGCAGTGATTCCTTTGTTGTGTTGGTTGAAACTGTAGTGTTATCAGAACACTCCGGCAAATCTGTAACAGTATCGGGACACTCGCTAGGAACATGGAGTGTAGAGACAATACATCTTTCTTTTTCTGTGCTGGAGGTCTGGGTCTGCTCAGGGATAGCTTCAGCTCTCTGTTGGGAAGGTGTCATCAGCATTGTCCTGCAAGGTCTCAAAGCGGGGTTGAGCAAGGTCAGAGCTTTTACAGTGCGCCTGCCCTACTGGGCTACTAGGGTGTGGGAGGTCTGGACCTCTCAGAGCAGACTTTGGTGTGGCATTGTGATTGTTCCCTGCCATGTGACAGGAACGAAGGCGAGGTGACATGAAGGATCCTCTCCATACCCCTCCCCAGCCCAGCATCCAGTGGATTGGGGTGCTACCCGACCCCTGAGTCATCACCATTTGCCAGTCCCCAGAACCAGGCAGGGGACTCAATCACAAGGTCACTTAAGCCAGACAAAACCCCAGATCAGAGGCAGAGAATAAACCCCTACCAACCAAATCCAAGATACTGTGCCAAGGGGACAAATCCTTTGCTGTTATGGCACCAAACAACTGTATAAAGGCTTACGAATTTAAAAACAAGTCATTTTCGTTCAAGAAAGCATTCCCAGACATATATTCGAATGAGAACATGGGCCCTCAACCTCAGACCACCCAAAAATGAAGGAACCATAACTATGAAGATGATCAGGTCTATGGCTATTGGACTCTGGTGCGAATGACCTTCAATTGGAATCTGTAGTGATGACTTATCTGGCACAAGGCTCCTCGTGTATTTCCATAATGTATGTATGATTTGCATCCAGGAGGGTACATTGTCTGTGCAGTGAATGTTTGCCGCACTTCCTCCAATCCCCCAATCCCTCCTACTTTCCTTGTTAGCGCTTTGCTACAAAGGCCGCATAAGAAACACACAATGCCAATCCACTAATAGCAGCCCAGTGCTATCGACATCGAATGTACATTATTTCCTGTGATGTGGCAGAACGGAGTTTCGGGGATCTATTTTACCAGCCTCTGTTTTGGAGTCGCTCTGCTTAGGATAAGGGAAAGTCCTGCTTCGCAATATCCTATTATCCACGTTTTGTGTCCGTCCGTGCCCATGGGATAATAGCCCGCGGCAGCCAGTTAAATGATATACGAATGTAATTAACTTCCACAATGACTATGCCACGGGAATCCCCTTAGCATTTGGCTAACATGCCTTTCAGGAAGTCAAATCCTTAGGAAGCAATTCTCCGCGGAGTTCACCGACACAGCGGCGCCTTCATATCCCCACCGTAGCCGTGCTGCTTATAGTGCCTTTTACATTTAAGGTAATGGCTACTGTATATTCATACGAACAAAGAACAGCGCGTGTGATTTGTTGGCAAAATGTGGCATTAACTGCCCAGGGTCCTATTCTGTAAACATTGACACAGGCATAATGTGCCCTGCTATACTGTACTTCAGAGAGAGAAACACGATGTATTCTGGCTGAAATATATTCCCACTTCAGAAGTATTTACATATATTAATCATGTCGATTGCAGAACGCCAAAACTATTGATCACATTTTAAAAAAAAAAATCTGTTTTACTTTGAATTCACGGTGGCCACTGGAATCTGTGTATTGATGGCAGTACCGTGGGATTTTCCCAGACATCAGTATTAAGCTAATATTCTGTTAGTGCGGTGCTTCAGGCATCTGAGGTTGCAAGCTTTTGCTTCTTATGGCCTCATTAGGAGCATGGTGATAATGGAAAAACATATTTTAAATACCACTTGTCTAAAATACCACATAATTATGAGTTGGGACCGCATGGGATACTGACTGAATGGGATACATTGAAAGTACTAGATGGGCTAAATAGCCCATATTTACCCCGTACAATATTTTCTAGGTAGCCCAAGTGGCCATAGCCTAAGTACCCCATCCTTTGCAATCTCAACTGATAATCAAGTAGTATACTTTTATCTTTAAAAATACACGTTTTTTTTAAATTGCACTTGGTTTTTTTAGTTACAGCCATATTCCTATTGAGGCACCTAACAAGAAGTAGGCACCACAGCAGAAGTAGAAATTTGGTTGGATTTACATTGTGTGGACTTAGACACCTGAGCCAATATTTATGCGAATCCTGCAGGGGTGAGTGCACGTGTTGAATAATGTCTGGAAAGTGCTGTGCACACTCTCACAATCATTGCTAGAAGTGCACCACAGAGAGCATGACAGAACTGGCGTGGGGCACTGGCCAGTAAGGTCCAACTCCTGAAATGATGAAAATATGTGAATATTCCTAATTATATATACATTTGGAATACATGTGCCACACATGAGTGTCACCTGCCATTTATTATTTCACTTCTCAGTAGTGAGAGGTTTGTTGTATCCAAGCAGTAGTTGTAAGGGTCCAAATTCAGCACTGTTAATGGGGCCGCACTTACCAGTTGCGCAAGTAACATGGTGATGTAAAACATGACGTGGTAGGTGACATAACTGCACAGGGTGTAGGCAGTCCAGAGATAGTTTAAGACACAAGAGCTGGTACGGTGCAGGAAGACAAACGGGGGAGCAGGAAGGTGTGTGTGTAACTTGTTTAGGGGTAGGGTAGCTGGTATAGGGTGAGCCTAACGGGCATAGGGTTGGGAGTGTATGGTGCCTTAGGGGCTAACGTTCTAGGGGGCTTTTGGGCAATACATGAATAGTGAAGAAACCATTTTCTGTAGCCCAAAGTTAGGAAAGCACATTTGTAGACAGCTCCTAAGAGGCTGCAAGCTTTTTCGACAGCAGTGTTTAGTTTTTAAATATCAACAGAAACAATGCACAGTAAATGTTGAAAAGACTGAAGTTTCCCAGGAGAGCGCTGTTCCCTCAAAGTCACTCAAGAAGATACTTTAGAGGCCGCTGAGCTAAACGCATTGGTGGCCAAGAAGAATTATCAGAGGAATAGAAATCAAGTACAGTTAATTAAAATCCAGCCACGGTGTGGTACAGTTTTTCAGAGTAAACTTGGCAGCAAGGCGTGAGAAGGGAGCTGAGGGGCCTAGAGCAAAGGGTAGGGGTTTTGGGACATGCGACAGGGAGCCAATCAGTGGAGAGGAGTTTCCGTGTTACTAGGTTGCAACATTGTAAAGTGTTCTCACTGTTGTCCGTGGGGCACTTCATTGGTCAGACTCGGTGAGAATGTCACGCCCAGTGCCATCTCAAAATGCCATGTCCAATCAGTATAGAGCTGGTTATCCATTTGTATAGTGGGCAGTGGCAACCAATGGCAAACAAGTATTTTGTGACTGTTCAGCGCAATCACATAATTGCGGGGTAGTGTGGGAAGGTTCATGACATCATATTAATGTGATTTTTTCCAATAAATGTTTTATCCAATAAAGGTCAAGTATTGTATAGCTTACTATAGAGGTCTGATGTAGTTCACCACCTTTGACCTGCCCTAAAAATGTAACTAAAATGTTGGATGGTCGTTTTGTAATTTGTGTACAAAAAGTCCAACCGCAGTGGGTGTCGTCGAGAGCTAATTTCATTCAGTTTAGTTCAACGGGACTGTCTGAACTGTGTCTCCAAGCTGTTTGGTCCAATAAACCTGTGGTACTTCTTGCATTGTGTGCGCACCTTGTTGGATTACTTTTCCTTTCCTGGGATTACCTTTGACAGAGGTCCCCTGGTACACCGTGCTCTCATGACGAAGCCAAAAGAGAGAGTTGTTCATTATATAAGTGACATATATTGTTTTGGTTTTTATCATCATTATTATTTCAATGTAAAATAGGTTTGTGTGGCTATAATCTTGTATGTATGGGATTTATAGGGGGTGAAACCAGCTGGGAAGAAGGGGGTTACAAGTAGTGCAAACCTTCAGAATTCTTTTTTGTTTGCACGATTAATATACTTTCTTATACCGTTTATAACATAGAGGTGGCTAACTATGTTTCACTCAAATTACAAAAAGCAATCAAGTACTATTGAGCAAAATGCATTTCTGTTATGTCTGATGCCATGCCGATTTACTCTTGATCAATCCTTTTTTTGTGTGGCAATGAGGCATGCCTAAAATGGGAGGTGTGCTGACCCGGCTTACCCTGGACCACCTGACCCCCCACCAAAATCAGTTGTTGTTTAAACCTGTTTATGATGCCCAGGCCTCCCAATCTACGTGCTCTGAGGGTGGCCCAGTGTGAATTTAGGGCCAGCCTCATTGAGTGGCTGCAAAAACCTTTCTGTGCTGCCCTTGCAATTTGACTATCAAGTCAGCTTTGGCAAACCTCTGAGTGAATGTATTAACAGTTGAAAACCCAGTGCATTCCTCAGATATTAATTTGATATCCTGGGAGACTGCTGCACAAGATTGCTGCTACTGAGGACCCCGATGTAGCCATACTGTCTGACCCCAGCTCCTTTGCCTTTGCACCCCGCAATTTCTGTGCTGGTGGAATCTCATCATTGGTTCTTCCTTAGCTTCCCACTGTTGTCCTAACTGACGGAACTGGCTGTCCCTTCGTGGGGTATTTTTCCTGACTTCTGCTGATCTGCTTCCCTGGTAAATCCTGTGGGATTTAATGGCAGCCCCAGGAAGATTTAGAAGAAAAAAAAAAGAAAAAAGGAAATTGCATTGACCCACGTTGGATGCAGAGCTTGGAAAACACAAACACTGCATTTGGCTGACAAAGGCCTAAAAGTGTAGTAGAAAACCTACTGTGAGCTGACAGACAAAAGGGGCAACGTTCCATTTAAACTGCCACATACAAAAATGCTGTTTCCAGAGAACTAAGAACCAAAGGCCTATCCCATTGATTACCTTATGAGGAAAAATGAAAAGCAGCATGTATTTGCATGTGCCACCTAACAGAACGGTGTGTTTAAATAAGGTGAAATCTATGGACTGATTGGGCCTTGCATGGGAGTGTCAGAACAAAAAACTCAAGAGATACTTTTGATTAAAAGTGACTGATGAGAAGTGGTGCATTGTCAGACTGCTGGGAGATAGATACATATTATGATGGACAAATGAGCACTGGTAGCAAGGCGCAATTCGAAAATAATATTGAAAGGACTCATGTATGATCCAAGTGTTATTTAAAATGTGAGGTTTTCATGCAGGGAACAGTGCCTAGCTCCAAAGACACTTTGAATGGAGATTTGAAGACATTCTACCTTCCCCCTCACCAGATGCAAAGTTGATACTCTGCACTTGTCTTTTGAAGCTCCCAGATGCCGGTTTTTATGAGGTGAATAAGTGACCCCGTAGATAAACAGAAGGTCCATTAATGGGAGTAGAGTTTTAAGAATACAAGGGTTAGAAAAAAGACAAATGGCAAGTTACAGGATTGCCTCTTGATGTGGAGAGGGCAAAAAGGTGATCCACTTGGTCTGACCGATAAGATGTTTTCAGCATTCTTCAACCCTGGGGAGGTTGGAGGGAGAGGGGTTGACTTCACAAGAGTGATTGATCATTTTATTGAAGGCTAAATCAACATTGAGATCAGAGACTGGAGCACACAGGGTTTCAAGGAAATGGAGACTGAACCTTAAAGGAAATTGTGATATAAAAGTCAAGATTTGCATATCTGTTTGCACATTTCCATTAGTTTGAATGGACTATCATAATTGGTCATTTTCTCAGCACTGATAATTTACACTGAGTTCATTCCGGCATCATTGTACAGCTGGTGACGAGCAAGTTATGTTGATGTCATTTGTATCTGAATGCGATTTTAGATTACCCTGGGACAACCTAGAAGGTGTTTCTAGCTGCACCAAAAATGATGATAATCTGAAAGTTGGGGAGCTAATGGCTTATTAAATTAGATATCCGATTAGGAAATGTCACATTCTTAACTATGACAATTTTTGCACAAGAGAGAAAAACTATAGCTCATAAATGGAATCCCTGCCAAAACAAAAGTAGATCCCACAAATAAGTCATGATTAGGGGAACATTAATATATGTATATTATGGCATTTAGTGATGAATTACTACATTTTGCCATGTTGAGACTTTTTGGGTGCAAAAGCGGTCATGTGAAAAAACTGTAAATGACAGAAGGTGTATATCTCTTCACTTCACTTCAATCATAGAAATCCAAGGGCCTACCAGCAGAGAGGAGTTGAACCTTGGGGGGTAGGATGGAACTGCAGAGGTTGAATAAAAATGTGCGGTTGATAAATTGACATCTTCTGATCTTAATATATTGTCGAAGGAACTTGGGCATTAAAAAACACTTGCTCTATGGAGAAGGGAGGAAAGCGAGACACAGAATAATCCTACCTAAACTGAACCACCTTGGATGGAGAGCCGCTAAGAACCTTTAAGGAGACACGCCTATAATCCATCTGGGTGAATCCGGAGACAGCTGCCTGACCTTAGTTGGGTGTAGAGGCCATAACATTGCATGGGAGACTGAAACTGAGAAAGTCAAAAGATGAATTGGCCCTATTATTAAGGAGAGCCAGATGAGGGATGCATACAGGTGACTATCTTTGACAAAAGCCTTTGACCTGTGGTGTTCCGCAAAGAGGAGATTTGCTGTCTTTCCCCGAGTCCCCCAAAACAGAGGTTTCCAATGTAAGCAGATTTATCCAAATGACAAGTTTGTGGGGGATATGCCTGCTTTAATATTTTCCATTCATCGTGGGTGGGGGTGCAAGTTGTGTTGACCCTTAGCTTATTTGACTGAATATTAATGTAACTAATTCCCAAATAGCTTAACGCAGTGAGGAGCTTAAAGTAGTTCAAAACCTCTGCCCTCTTTCCTAGCGGGAAGTTAAGGTATTTTCATTAAAGTAATTGTGTGCATTTATTTTTCCTGTCAACCTCAGACTTCTCTAAAGAACAGGGGTGTACTTGTCCACAAATGACATTTCCAACGGTCACCACGCCTTAAACCTTGCCTTTAAAGAGAGGGGTGACCTTGGCCCAAAACTAAATTCCCCCCACTCCTTAGAACTGGCCTTTAAACAGAGAGGTGCTGCATATAACTGATGCCTGGGTTTGTGGTGTTTGGGGAGGCAAGTGCTTTGCAAAAGTGAAACCCAGTGTAATTCTCCATTGAAAAATATACACTCTTTCCTGAGAGTGAGTAAGGGACCCCAACAGCAGAACGATTTTGCATTGCCTTTGGGGTCAAGAAAGAAGGATTCTATCCATCAAAAGGTATCCTCAAAGTCTGTGTGATTGCAAACTGCTAGCCTTTTCAAGTGTGCAGGTAAACGCCATGTATCAAGCACTGCGTGTGTAATTTCTATTTTTGTAAAAAACAAAACTGTGCTTTGTTTTCAATCTAAATTTGATCATAGTACACAAAGGAAGAAGTGATTTTTGAATCAAAGCTTTGCTTTGTGCCACAGAGAAGGTGGCGTGTCTAACCCTTAAAGGTGATTATTAATTGAACATATACCTTAAATAAATATATATTCTCTCTATACCCCGGCATGGTTCTTGGCTCATTGATTTCATTGATGACCATACAAGACAGGCATCACCTATAAAAGAGAATGAGGTTGGGACCATGCATGCGCTCAAGCTCCCTACACTTGTTTGGATGATGCTTTCAACATGTCTACAATTACTTCAGTGGCCCCAATTGTACACACTCCATTTGTTTTCCTAAATGTGAGGCTGCATGACAAGAATCTATGTAAAAAACAAGGCCACATGAACATGTCAATACAAAGTGCACAGTCAGACACAGCAGTACCTTTTACCAGGGCTGTAGAATGATCCAATCAAAGTAGGCCATGTCGACCCCATGGTCCCCTCATCACCCTTGCCAACAACTATATTACAAACACATACTGCCTGTATAATACACACATCCACCTACCTTGCCACTTATACACATACACCGTATATGCATATACACCACTAATTCTTATACGCCTCACGCCCACTGATGATGCAGACTTTGAGGTGTATATTTTGATGCAAGATACACATGAACACCACAATCCTCAATATATTTTTCCCACAGGGAAAAGCTATTATGCACGTCTATGCAAAAAGGACGAGCATACTCGTCCTTGGAGCTTGCGGGGTTAAATGTCACTTTGCTCATTCTGTGTATGTATGACTGTTTACATTTGTGCTTGACAAAGATCCTACCCTTTGTGACGGGCTAGTAGAACCCTTGTGTGTCGCCATGCTCCCAGAACTGAGCCTCGGACACCAAAGTATACTTCAAAGATTTGTACTGCCCTTTTTATACAAACGAAAATGTAACGTGTCAGGTTGATCAACCAATAAGATGTCAGGGTGGTGGATACAGTACTAAAATGAAATGTCAATGTAATAGCTGCCAGTGTCCTGGTCGAATATACATTCAACCTCCCTTATGAGGATGCAGGGCATGCGAACCATGTTTTTTTTTTTTGAGTAGATAGATGTTTCCTGCAGTCTCTGGTTCAAGGCTTTCTAGGTTTTCTTTTTCTGGGCAGTATTTGTGCGGGCAGGCAAGGGCTTTCTGCCAGGCTGGGCACTAGGGTGTGCTTATGGGTTAGTCAGGTGCACTTGGGAAGCATAATCCTACTCTCACCTCCCCACTCCATCTTCTCATGATGTTTTCTCCCGGGACCTTCTCTTTCCCAACTAGCCCTAATCTGTCCTCCCTATTTCCCGGATTAACAGTGCTGTCTCAAACCTCCTCCACCTCTGTTCTCCCCCAGACAAATGTTGCCTTCCGTAAGCTCCCTGTTCTTTTTCCATAAGGGTATCATCTTTCCTCCCTCCTTCGAATGATGGTCCGGCTCCACCCCCATCTCTTGAGACTTATTATCTTTCCCACTCTCTACTGATGATGTTCATTTCCCATCTCCACCCAGCAATATTCTCTGCTTTGATAGGATCTATCTTTATAATACACCCTTGCCTCCAGATCTCACTCGATTTCATAATAGTATTCTCCTTCCAAATCATGCCATCATTGCTCTCTCTTCTCAGGTGCTAGCCCTCCTCCTCATTCAAAACTCCTCTACTTCCAATGTTTACTTCTCTCCAATAATTTCAACACAGCTCTCCTCTCCCAGGTGGCATCTCCTTGTCCTTCCCCCTCCCCTCCTTCCTCTCGGGGCTACTCTCCCCTTCCTCCAATCCTTCAAAAGCCTCCACCATTTCCTTCCAGATAATCTCCATCTCCTGCACAATATTCCTTTTGTACTTTTTTATGGTGCCCCTTTATTTCATTTCCAAGGTGATACCCCTCTGCCCCCCATAATCTCACCCCCTGTGTCTGGGCTGCTTTGGCTGGCCTGTGATAGGCCCATGTGCTAGTGGCCATGTTGTTTGGAAAGGGGCTGGCCGAAGCTTACATTAAGTTCATTTTGTTTTTTAAACTTGGCGCGCGCACGCGTGTCTGTGTGTCACCGTAGCCCTCCGTCCCCTCACCCAAAAGAGGTGCTTCCATTGCCTTGCTTCATTATTTGTTTACTTGCCTTCCCAGCCTGTAAATTTAGAGTCAAGAAACCGCCTGTTAACCTGTGAACCTATTTGCTTCTTCATTGTAGGAAAATTGAAACTTTATATTTTCTGCTATGTTCATCGGAGGGTGTGAATGGGCTGTGTTGATTTCTTTCTCACATGTTCAACTCTAGTTAGTTTTCTAATGTTTGGAAGCAACATTGTATTTGCGGGGCTCCTGTGACTCATAATGGGAAATGTTCTTTCAACATCAGTGCCAATGAAAGAAATGTATTTCCTAAACTCATCTGATACTTTGATGTGTTGCGACTATGTTTCTTTAAAGGGGAAGGTTTCTTTCCCTACACTGATCGATTGGGTCTGGCTGGAGAGTTTTAGGCTGCCCACATATTAATGGTGGCCCTGGGGCTCTTTCTTGGAGACCCCACAGTGGTTCAAAGAGGGTCCGTAGGGCCACCCTGTGACTGTCCCTTGTTCTTCGTCACATTTGCTAAAGGCCATTCTATGTACTGAATGTTCAAATGATGGCATCAGGAATGCAACATTTTGGGTCATGCTGTGAACTATCCACCTTGTTTGACCCACCCTCATCCGATCCAACATTCACCCTCTATGTCCCTCGTGCTGCACGCCACCACAGCCCACCCTTTTCCTCTCTATGCTCTGTGACAGATTGTTTCTCTCAGCGCACACTAAAAAACATTTAGATAAATAGAATACAATAGCATGTATACAGAGAAGCCAAGGGAACAAGTGCCAATTTTGTTCTAGGAGGAATGTTTGGCAAAGCGTAATTGTAATGGTAATGGGTTATTTATAACGCGCCTAATACCCAGAGAATTCTAAGCGTGGACCGAACCTGTGTTGCTTTGCGTCGTCTTGCTTCCAAGACGAGCGTGTTGCCCCTGAGCTATCCTCCCGTGACTGGCTTAAGATCTTTATGGAAAATGCTGTTCCTTTAAGATATTATCATGGTGCAAATGTAGCAAAGTGCTTCATTTAAAACAACATGTTTTGCTTTGTTGCTACCTATAGTTGTAGCTATGTCATTTTTTTGTTTTGTTATACCAATAGCTACAATTTATGAGAAATGACAATTCACATTTTGACTATGAACATTGAATCAAGAGTAATGCTACTGTTTCACGTACCTGATGGTAAAAACCTGTTATGGCAAATCAGAAGGAGGAGTCAGACGCAAATTGGACTTTTGCATGTTCTTTTATTAAACAAAGGGATGCAATGCCTAGCTTGCGATTTTCCATATCTGCTCGTCAGTCATCAGGAGTCAAAACAACAGCGTATTCCATCCAAAACTCTAAACCTATCTGGCCCCACCACTTAGAAATAATAACTAAATGCAGTATCTTCCCTTTAGCCGGGCCTCTCAGCTTTCTCTTAGGGTCTCAACACTGTATTATCCAGTCTCTTTCTTATATATCCGCACGTGGCCCCTTTCCCAGAGGAGCTTCTGGATTTCGTGATAGATGTTTATACATTGGTTATCTGGGAGCTTCTGAGCCCCTTTAGAATCTGTCAAGTTTCTGTTATGGGTTGTGGTGGTAGTCTCTTACCTGGCTGCTCAAAAATGTATGTCCTTCTGACTTTTGGGTGTTCCTCTCTGCACGTTTGGACTGTCTTCCACTCTTTGCCTTTTTATGATAGTCTCCCTCCTGGGGACAGTCCTCAGATTTGACATGTAAGTATCTTATAGTTTTGTAACTGGGGTTTGAACTTAACTTCACGTCTTTGTCAAAGTCCTTCATCAAGGATTGCCAGTATTCATTGCACGTTATTTTAGTTTCTTTGTATGTGGCTTCCTCTCTTCTTAAACCTTCACTCTGAATATTAAAGTTCCTTGTGTATAGTTTGTACAGTTCCTGTTGCCTCCCCCCCCATTTAGAATCACCCAGGTACCTTCAGTTAGCATGGGCTGATTCTGTGTGCTCGGCGCTGGGATGTATCGGCTTTCCTTGTTGTCTGCCTCATATTTCTAGCTTCTCACAGAAGCTCAGCCGTTCTGGATCTGTTAGTCCTTGGTCTTCAGCACAGCTTTGCCGGTGGGATGTTTTGTGCCTCCCACTGATTTCTGTATCAGCATTGTTGTCTGGGCCTCCATGCCACCACGACGTGTTCATGGTCACACCACCTCTCGAACGGTCTCCTTGTGCTCTGCCCATGCAGCGGTTTTCCCACTGCTTACAATGCTGGGCCCTCGGCGTCCTAGTTTGGCGTTCTCCTCCTCGCAGGCTCTCGCTGACTCTGCACAGTTCCACCCCTCCAATGCGGATCTACATCAGAGTGCTTCCCATGAGTACATGTCTCTCTCCTCTACCAGGATTCGCTCATTCCTTTTATGGGCTGATTAGCATTCCACACGCTGCTACGTTTCTCTTCAGATGTTGTAGACAGTCCAGAATTACCTGAAGCCAATAGAAGGGAAACCATTTTTCCTTTTTCTTTTTTTTATTGCTTAATTAGTTTAATGCAAAAACTTCTAGCAAAACCTAAAAGAGAACCCTCCTCAACAATTCGTACATCAGGTTAAAATATTCTTTGTGTTTTATCATCTAATTCTAATTAATATTTAAAGCCGATTCCTCAAACCAAAGGACGGAGGCAGTCTTTTATAAATGTTACTGATGCGATGGTCGGCACGATTTTTTCTCCTCTCAATAGTATTGCCCACCTGTCCTCAGCTGAGAGAGAGGGGGCACGTTCCACGAATTTTGCAAAGTCACATGTTCTTTTTTCAGTTAGTGCTGGACATCGAAGTGAAGGGATGTGGGAGATTTTCCTGGACTTCCAGGCCTTTACAGAATCTACAAGATGGTGTTTTTGAGTTCTGTCCCCCTCTTACCAAGATAATCTCCATTGTGGTGTAGATGTTGAATCTGATCCTCATGAACTGGGTTCTGTAGTAAGGGTCTTGGAGTTTGTTTAGACTGGAGTGTCTCTGTGTGCTCTTACCTCATTTGCAAGGTGCCAGAACAGTTTGTATTTGTTTGCCTCCTCACAAGTCACAATCCAGTCTTTTTCCCACAGCTTCTTCTTGACTTTGCATGGGTTTACCGGCAGTTCTTCGCAAGATGTTCCCAGTTCTTCCAACAAAGATCTACATGCCCGATGCTGCGAGGTCCCCATCACACTTGACCCAGAATTTACCTCTGGTTTTATGATTGTAAAATTAATTTCCACTCCACCGTTCCCTTCAAGGAAATTACGGCCGAGCTTTCTCCTGATGATTTAGATTGGCGTAGATTTAGGTAGGGTGAGCACGTTTTTTCTCCAAAAAAGGCCTTCTAGAATTGGCCAATGTTTTTTTGAGATGGCTATCAGGGCATCAGCATCTTAAGACAATGTTAGAACTGCTTTAGCTCTGTAAATGGTTATTAGTGGTTGTATAAAAAATAACACAAAATCTGCACTTCAAGATTAAAGCTTGGTTGGCCAGGGCACTCAGTTTCTTTTTCCGCACTGAGTATTTTTTGTTTGCATTGAGTTCTTACAAATTTGGACTCCCAAATATTTGAAGGAATCAACCAACTCAATTTTGGTCTTGTTCCGTTTCCCTCTACTTTTCTGCAGCTTGATAATCTTAGTTTTTTCTATGTTTATCTGCAAATCCTTTTGGGCAGTGTATTCTTCCAGTTGCTTCAGTTGTCTCTGTAGGCCTATGGGGGTGGTATCAAGTAACACTAGATCATCAGTGTATTGAAGACGACTGACTTTTACACCCCTCATTTTTGGACCGAAGCATCTAGCTTCCTCCATGAAGTTTGCCAAGTCTGAAATATAACAATTGAAAAGGACTGGTGCTAAGGGGTATCCTTGTTTCATGCCTCGGCCTATCTGGATCTTTTCTCTCAGGAGACAGGATGCATTTAGCCGTACTCTGCAAGAAGCGTCTGTGTGCAATGCCTTTATCTGAGCCAACCAGTCAACAGTACTGTTGCACAACAGTAGTTTTTTCCAAAGGCGCTGCCTATTTATGCCATCAAAGGCTTTAGGTAAGTTGACAAAGGCGATGTATGTTTTCTGGTCCATTCTTTGGACTTTTTTCATCAGCAGGGAGAGCAGAAAGATCGGTGGCGAAGTCCCCAGACCTTTTACAAAACTTAACTGGAAGGGATCCTGATGTCCCTCAGTTGATGACCATTCCCCCAATCTTTGCAATAGCAATGTTGTGTAGAGTTTCCCCATTACGTCTAACAAACCGATTGGGGGGATATTTGCCCCGGCCGTCCCTGTCACCGCTGGTCAATATCGGCACAACATTGGCTTCCTTCCTCCTAGAGGCTGGGAGAGTTCATGCTGCTAGGACATTTTTCAGAATTAGGTCGAAGACCATCACCCACTGTTCTGGGTTTTCTTTGAGGATCATATTTGAGAGGCCATCTGGTCCTGGAGCTCAAGAAGATTTAGAATGTTTTATCAGCTTAAGCAGGTCAGCCAAGAAGGTGGATTAAAAATGGTCTCCTCCAATACATGACGCTAAGCAAACGAAGCCCTGAAGAACCTAGCCAAGTCACTTTCAGAGACTCTGTTTGTTAGCGGCAGTTTCCAACAGGCTTCAGTTGAATTGATGATAGCCCAGGTTTCAGATATATTTGTTTTGCTCCAAGGCTCTCAAAGTCCTCTCTGTGTCTTTTTATATAATGTCTTTCCTGTGGCCACTAAGCCAGTCCTTATAGTTTTTTTTTAATCTCTCAGAATCTGTGGATATAGATAAGGGGGTTGGGACCATTTTAACAGGTCCAAAGCTGGTCTTAGGGCCATTTTTTTAAGAGGTACCTCTTTTTATAGTCAAGTTAGTGCCCCGCTGCAGTTCCGTATTAAGTGTGCAGCCAGCCGCGGGACATAGTGTAGCGCACAGTGTTGAAATTGGGAATTTGTTACCATAGCATTTGTCAGAAGGGTAGGTCCTAGTTTCTACACGTCTTGCTTGGAACTTTATTTACAGGTTCTACAAAGGTGGATGCCATGTGGACAGGTCTAGCTTGTCCCCCTAACCAAAACATTTTAAGCAAGTTATGGTGACTTTAGTTGCCATTACTACGAAGGACGTAATGAGCGCAATCAAATCTCTTGACACGAAGACTAAATAAATCAGAGGTTTGCAGCCCCCATTTCCATGTGGGGTGGCAATGTTTTTGCTTTTCAAATTGGCCATTTATAAGGTGGCGGTCCAGAGACTTCATAAGTAAGTTCAATTTATTGCCTCTCTGTATCTGCTGGAAACGTGCAGTGGAGATCTTTCTTGACTTCTCGTCCTTTCCCATCCCACATAGTGAGTTTAGGTTGCCACATAACATGATTGAGGGGTTCTCTAAGCTATAGGCTTTGTCAATGGTCTCTGCAATACTGTGAATCATCTTTTTTACTCCAATCTTCAAAGGATTCCAATAGATGGTAATTAACAATAGATGTTTGTTGCTGGCAGTCAGTGTCTTCTCTTTATGCTGACTCCACCAAAGGGTCGTTTGCTGGATAACCATTCCACAGTTAATGTACCTGACTACCTCAAAGTTGGTTCTCGACTTTACCAAGGCCAACAGGCCTGCAGTTGGCTGTCCTACACTGGCTAGTATTGTCAGGTTTAGGTAAACTGCAAAACCATCCATTGCCGGTTTGGTAGTTAACCATAAATCTTGGAGGCATATAAAGTCTGCATCAGCCCAACTTGTCTCCCCTTTTGTCATCAAGTGGGAGAAACTTTGTGTGTTCCAGGGGCAAGGGACAATAGAATCCTTTCTGGACTATCTCTTTTCAGCTATTCAGAGTCATACTTCATTAATGCCGCTGCAAGCCAGGATCAAGAAACGTCCTCAGGTAGTTTTGATTGATTTGGTACCTTGAGTTCGACCTTTCTTCCTAAGGCTGATTTGCCCAGTTGAGTTATTCTCAAAGTTATATCTGGCTTTTCCAGTGGAACCAGACTCTCGCTGGGCTGAAACTTACCGCCCATTTCAAAGCCCCTTTTATTGCTCCTTTGTCCAGCAACCTACTTTCTTCAAGCAGAGCGTCGCATTTCTCTGGCATCATGATCTTTTCTGTGTGGATTGGTCAAGCTAGTTTGGTTAAGGCTGAATTAGTTAGTTCATCCACCACTGGCCCTCTCGTCAGTTAGGTCAAAACCCAATAACAGCAAGCTCGTTGCTGGGGCTAGTAGGAGTTTTTTCACCACAGTTCATCGAAGTGGAGGTACACCAGGTCAGTGTGATCTTCTTTCAGGAACTTATTATTGCAAAGGTGGAATACATTGACAGAGTTTTAGGACATTGTGACTGTTTAAAATATACTCCTCTCCTTGATCCACCGCTGTCTCCAACCTAAGGCATCGGGTATGGTATCTACCCTGAGGTTTACACACGTTGTGTGGTTCCAAGCACTGTGTAATTTCTTGTTTGTTCAACAGTGTGCCAGCTTTTTTTTTGTTGTTTAAACAATCGTCCGACTATTCCTTTTGGCCCTTTGATTTTAAGAAGTATGCCGACCTCAGTTGGAGGTTGTCAAAGTCCCTGTCCCTCTCTTCTTGCATGGGCCGAGGTGTCTGCAGAAGGGAAACCACTTTACGTTTGTTTACATGCAGTCACATACAAGAAGACATTTTGGTTTGCCTATCGAGTTCCTGGTTGGAACAGCAGTCCTTGTACCCTAAAGTGAGAATCACTTCCAGTGAGGTCCCACTTTACCAGACCCATAGGGAGGGTCTTGCTAAGTGGGCTCACCTCCCTAGCCTCACAGGGTGTGGCTCCCTCTGTAAAGAAGGGACGAATACCATCAATTTGTCACAATGTCTATTCTGTAAGCATGTCATCTTTTCACTAAACACTGATAGAACAGGAGTCATGCTGGGAACACAGTTAAGCAACAAAAAAGACAAACTTATTAAGTATCAGTTCTGTTACATCCCCCAGCTGAGTCAACTTCTAACAGTTCTGTAGTCTATTATTGAGACATAAATTAAGTTAACAAGACAGCTCAGTTAAACAAGCTAAATTCCAAAAACAGAGCAGTCTTCAGGAGACTGCACTTCGTAAATATGAATGACAGCATAAAATAGCCAATGTCTTGTCCTGTTGTGATGTGGCACACCAATGCCTGCACAGCAATTGGTGTGAAAAGGATGGAAATATAAACAATGCACTGGCATAGATGTATCCATCCGCGAATGCCATCATTCACTTTTGTTCCTCATAGCATGTTTTTATCTACACTACTAATGTACTTTGCTCCTGTTTTGTCAACCATCATGATTTGCATAAGCATGGCTCCCAACCCACGTTTAGCGCCCATTTGCATTGCTTGCCTGTGCTCCACCCCATTTGCCAACCCCATTTTCCTTATTTATATTGAAGTTGTAAGGGTTTCGGCCCATCCCCCCACCCCCAAATCTGTACATCTAGTTGTGTATGTCTGCATTTTCAAATTGAACACATGCATTGCACTGTGCACAGTTACACTGCAAAGAGGTGCATTTCATGTATTCTCATGTAAGAACTAAGCTTGTTTTGCTCAGGCACAGTTAGCATGGTTCAGAGCTTCGAAATTACTTGGCACACACAAATTCCTGAATTGGCTCAAAGTGTGTTTTACCTTCAACACCTAAAAAGTGGTTGTATGTGACATAATCGCTAGAAATAACATCGAGGGTGACTCAATATTTTTATAAGGCCCTAAACACCCTTCCCAACATATTTTAGGACTGTAACAATTATATAAACAAACTCCATTACATACATGTCCCGGGAAAGTGTTAGATAGTGCCTTTAAAAAAAACCTCTGTTATTTCCAGAGATTATATCACTGGATACCAAGTTATATAAAGAATGACTTATGTCAAGTCGTTTCTGGTGTCTGCACTTACTATTCCAATGCCAGTATTCAATCTAAATTGACATGTTTGGATGGTTTTCAAGACAATAGTAAAATTACCCAGCAGGTAATTCCCCTTTTGCTTTTGCGATATGAAGTCCTAATAGAAAGGTTTTCTCAGCTGCTATAGTCTTTTGGTATTCTTCCATTTCGGCGTGGTAATAGTTAACAGGGTGTTTGTCTCTGCTTAGCTGGACCTTGGTATTGCCTCTGACCCTTCTTTGCCTTTGCAGATGGAGCAGACTCCTCCCACACCAGTGAAGAGATCATGTCCTTGGAAGATGAAAGCATTCCTCTGGAAGAACCGCCACAGGATATTCCAAACAGTGAAGCGGAGGCAACAGTCGAACAACTCCTGTGATAACCACGTGCCTTTCCTATGCTTGCTTGTCTTGTTTCTGGAACAATTAAATGAACAATACACAAGCAGGATTTCTTTCACAGTGCCAAACACTTTATATTTGTTCCTGTTTACCACTTTGCAAAGTGTCATGTTTTTGTACATCTATATGACAATTGATACACGTCATAGGAAAACAAATCATTCATTATTTGATTTCTTACACTACTTGCCAAATTTTAAACTAATAAAAACGATATCTTTAAAGCTTTGCAATTACTATAGTTGAACCGTTGATGAATGCAATGGACCCTGGTAATGGGATCAAATAGAGTTGAAGTCACACATATTTAGTTTTGCAATGAATATTAGAAACGTGTTGCATGTTATCTGGTTGGAATTGACATCATCTCCCCATGTTTAGGTTCATTGCTGCTACTAAGTCAGATGAGTAGCAAATACGAGATATTTTGATGCACAATGGAAATGAGGATTACCTATTTCGGTAGGGAAGCACCAGAAGAGGTCAAGAGGAAGATTTGACCGTGGGAGTGTGGTGGATAGAGGAAGTTGGGCGAATTGTTGATTCTAAAAGGACCTTGCGTCCTGAGCCCAGTTATTTTCAACTTCTTGTTCTATCCACTCTTAGAAAAAGTAATTCAAAACACTCAGTCTCAAGGGGTTTTATTTACCACAGCACTCTTGGTCATTGTGTCTGCCTTTCTCTTTGCCGCCCGACTCTCTCATCAGGTCGTCTCTGTGATGGAGTGGAGGCCTTTATTTGTATTCATTTGAAGAACGGTGATGCCAATTTTGATAAAAAATGACTCACAATAACAAATTAACAGATGGCAAAGGCATTCGCCAGAAGGGTCCCTGTACAATGGCACAAGGATGTTATTAAGTTGTGTGCCAGTTTGCGAGGGTCTGATGTATAAAAGAAACAAGTGACTTACAAATGTATTGGCTGTAAACTGCTACTTGGAAAAATGTACACAGCACCTCAATGTGAGTACTGTGAACAATACTTGTTAGCACACTCCTATCACCAAAAACTCGACCACAGTCAGCACCCTTCCTCTAATGGCCACAGGTAATACTCGGACCCAGTTTTTTAGATAAATATAGATATGTAATAAGGATTATACAAAGTAAACTCAGTACACAAAAAAACAATTACAAATGGTCTCCTCAGACTCTATCTCTGGGTGTTTCTGAGAAGGATTATCCCCATTCACCACCACCCCCACCTGGATTCTCAAGATTTAGTTGGGCTGGTTGCCCTGCCACTGCCAGCAGAATTTGGGCAAGAGTGTCCATCTGCTTGCTCTTGGGCTTCTGCCAAACTTTGAGTTCAGGTCCCTAGTAGGCTACTGATTCTATCCTTTCCCTTCAACCTGTGATCATGTTCTCTTTCTTATTAACTAGTTCACCTATTTGGTTTGTCCAAAGCAGGTTCAGTCTCTTTGATTCTCCTTCTTGTTCTCCTCCTCTCTGAAACACAACTTTCAACCAGATAACCAGTTGTATATGTCCGGGGCTTATGCCTCCTTTAAAACAGGTGTTGTTCGACTGATTGTCCCAATGAGTGTTCTGGTTGGTGGGACCCATTGTCCCCTCTACTGACTTTGTTCGTGGTAGGCCTTTCCCTAATGGTTCCACTGAAATGTGCGCAGCCTTAATCTCTTTTGCTTTGATGGAAAGTAAAGGTGGTTACCCTCTGTTATTGTTAACAAATATTGAGATGGGTTCCTGGATCCACTGCTGTTTCTTTTACTTTACTTTTACATTATAACATTTATATAGGGTGGCCATGGACCCAAGGGCGTGAGGGCGCTACAAGGCAAGAACAACTCGAAAAACAGATAAAAATCAGTAATCAGAGAATGAGTTAAAAACCAGTCGAAGGATTAAAAAGAGATTAATTAAAAAGGTGATGCAGCGACCAGCAGAATCATCTCCCGTTGGTGATTATGTGCTATTTCTCTGATTCAATAGCCCTGAAATGTGGTTGTTGGCCTGGGTTATCAATGATTGTCCTTTTTGAAAGAGGTGTTTTTGGTAGTTTTTCTATGACAATGACAGGTCTGATCCAGGTTTGCTCGATACAATGTTTTCAATGTAGGTTAGGGTTATGGAGTTGCCAATGCAGCTTTTGTGTTGCACAGTGCATATTTTATTTTGAACCTTTCAATCGTTTGTCCAATATCACATCAGAAGCGGCTGTAACTTTGGGAGAGCGTGAGACACAGAGCTCAATGCGGCTTGACGTGTACGGTATCAGGTGCTTTCCTCTAACTCCTGTAGGAGGATCTGCTGTAGGTGGATCTGTTGGACGTGCTGTGCTTTGGTGCCACCGAGGATGGTATTGCTTCCTCGAGCCCTGCCCTCCGGAGCCTGGGACTGGGTAGGCGAAACCCCCCTCCCTGTTAGGCGGTAAGCAGGCTTTTAGCATCCCACAGTGTGGCCATATTTCTGAACTCGCCAGCAACTAGTCGTCGTCATACCACCTCATATCTCATATCTCCCGCTCCTCACCCCCACCCCAACCCCACTGACACCTACTGTCCTAACGTGGTGGGTGCAGGCCACACCCCGCTACAGGCACAGTAAAAGTGGTAGAAGTGGATTGAAGCAGATGGTGTGTAAAACTTCAGTGGTTGTGCAGAGTCAGTACGCTGAGTGTTTGGCAAGGGATACAGCAGTATACTGAGTTGTTTCCCCCACCTGGATTTGGATTTTTGTTGTCACTGGAACCACATTTGCTGGCCCTTTAACAAACACATATGCTTTAAAACTCCCATAAGGCAGCACCAAGCGTATTGCGCGGAGTGAGTAAGCAGATTGTTTGGTGCTCGATGTGCGGGGCATTGGCTTTTTGTTTATTCCTGTTTGCTCTTTTAAATACGTACAGTGATACCACGAGGGTCTGGATACCGCAGAGCTCCCTTTTTTAGCAACGAGGTCCTATTGCCACTATTGCTCCACCTGTGCTCTGTGATAACCATCTTTCTGCACTTGATGCAACCAATCCAGAAGCTCAATTAATTAATCTATCACATTGCTGGATTCTGTAATTTGTTGTTAACTATGAGAACTACAAAACCAAGTAGAATTGGCCTTCGCAGTGCTATGGCAAAGATGTGAAAACAACAGCGAAGCCCTATTAACTGCGTCCATTCCTCTACTGAAGCTCCTTCCATAAAGATGGACAAAAAAGATTACAAAGCAAAGGTAGTGGAGGATATTATTCCCCCCCCCTCCTCCAAAACAACCCAGCCCACGATTATGGGCTATTTTCCTAGCACTCGTGTAAAGCCAGCTCAAATGACAGAGTCACAGTCGGCCGAGCAAGATAGGGCTGAGTTATTGAGCCCCCACTTAGTCTCGGCCGTGAGTCCTGTGGCCCTACAACTCACTCCTTTCACACAAGTCTCCCCCGTGGCATGTACAGAAGTTTTTAATGACCATATATAAAGCCCCACACAGTCAATAGACAACAATGGGTCACTATTAAACATGTTTAGTATACCGAAACAAAACTCCCTCAGCCCCCATGAAGAGTGTTATGATGTTATTTGGGGTAATTTATCCAACAGCCCAAATCGGGAACACTTGGCTTCAAACTTGGGTACCTCTACAGATGAAAGCTACTGTAAAGAGACGCTGCCTTATTCCACCAGAAAGTACTTATGGCTCAGCACAAAATCCTTGCACTCCCAGATTAACACTATTCTTTCCAAAGTTGAAGTTTTATTCACCCTCTGCACAGATATGGCTGCAGTACAACACCATTTAAAGTCAAATTGAACTAAAGCAGTTGAAACCCTCCAGGCCATCCGTTCAAAACCTACCATGCAAACGAAAAGTGACCTCAAAGGGATACAGTTCCTTGAGGGGCTTAATCCCGCCATGGCCAGTATCCCTTTGATTTTACCTGGAAGTACATCACAGACAGGCCTGCACAAGGCAACACAGGATCAACAGACGGAGAACCCATTTTCCACTTGGTCTTCCATAATTATGTAGAGGAAGAGCCAAGTACCCCCACTCCACCTGCCCCGCCTACATTACCCTAGAAGTGTGAAACAAAGTATGTGACGTATACTACATCAATGAGAAAGCAAGAAGAAGAGCAATGACTCTGTGCAGTACCCATCAGAATACCTATACCTAAGAGAATATGGGAAGTAAAGTACCCATTGAGGAAACCGTACCTATACCCAAGACAATATGATGGCCATTTGAACGTGATTCCTGATGAAACAAAGAAACGGAATGAACAGGATGAATGGTGACGTCATACAAAACTGAATCAACACCATATAGAAGATAACCAGACCAGAGAGGCAGACAATTTATGAAGAACAAAGATATACTAAGGATAAGTGACATATTGGGATCAAGATGAAGAGACTTATGCTATAAGCATGACAAAAATACTTAATTTAAACGTGTACAGATGCAATGAAACGCAAGCAGCAAAGCAATCATGAAGCTAGCCACATGTTTCTAATAGTGAATAGATCGCGTCAAGTACCAACATATACAAATATACCTCATAGATACATATGGATTGAATAAAGAATGAATGTTCCACTACGCATATAGCAGTCTTGAACAACGAGGAAGGCCTCAATTCAGTGTCATAGTTACAAAAGCAATTGAAATAAATAGAATATATTTCAGCTAAGGAGTTGGATGAGCCACGAAAGCCAAGGTTTTATCAGAACTAGAATTGGCTGACATTGGATACAATTAACGTGAAAGAACAGAAGCTCCTGTTCATTAAGGTCAATTGAAAACAAAAGATGTCAGAGGACTATTGGAGAATAAAATCAAATAGACGAAAAGGCTCAAATCGTGGTGTCCAATAACGTGATGGAAGGAAGTAGGACACATGAGGAGATCACACCTACGCATGAAAGTCAGACAGTGCCCATACTCCTTAAAAAGTCCTAGAGAACAGTACAGACTGAAGGCCAACTTCAAACACTAATTGACACTGAACCATTGAGGTGATGATGGAGTGTATTTTTAATTGGTGGGAACTGGTATCGAAACAAGCTCACCCGCACCTGGTTGTTTGGTCTGCATGCTGATCACGTAGGTGGAAAGTTATTGACGGGGGTTAGGAGCCAACCAATTGTAGGGGACCACTCAGTTGGGGGTCCTATAGTTTGTGTAGCCAGTGAGACATTGTACATTTAGTGACGTTCATAGTAGCCATTTTAAAGGGAGGGCTTAGTTGACCCACTTGATAAGTATCCAATCATTTCTCTTTGATGCTCTATACAGATATAACACCTATGCTTAGTTATTCACTTAGAACAAATCCCGTTTGCCGATAGGTTTTAGAAGTTTGCCACGTAGGATGACGTAGGTCAGCACGTCAGCTATGACCAATTTTGGGTTTAAGAACCCAGCTTTTTTGTGAAATGATTAAGTGTTGAATATTGAGCGATTGCTGATGTTCATTGCACTCCCTGTTTTAGTTGCTTGCATTAATACAGACAAACTTTTGCCAAGCTATTTGTGTCATCTGAATTATTGATGTTTGATTAAAATCTGCATCCCCATCTCCAAGGTATTGCTACTCATCATAAAGGGCTGGAAGTCTCCCGTTCACTTGGTAGCAGAGATTGATGGTTAGATAAGATACCATTGGCTGTTGACGTAAGTAACTTTAGGGTCTCGGCAATATCACACGACCTTTGCCATTCGGCTGACAGGACGTGAAGCTCCCCGTAGATCGTGGCTGGAATAGTGTGCAAGGGTGTGACGGAACACCTATTTTAATATAAAGATATACAATAAATATAGATAGATATAGATAGATATAGATAAAGATGTAATATAAAGATGAGGTTAGGAAAACCGAGGAAGCTAAATTAGTCTACAAGAAATTGTCAAAAGACTCCATAGAAGGGGCGGTATTGACAGGCAGAGAAGGCTTGAGAATGCAGCAAACAATGGGTGCATAGCAGCCAAATAATCAACGCACAAAGGTCCAAGGAGGGAGTGGGTTTATGCCATGTGGCAGAGGTATAGGATATAGAGGAAGAGGTGGCTTTCAAAACAACCAAGGTGGGTTTCAGAATGCACAAAATGAGAATCAGAACGTGCATGGAGGATTTAATCAAGGGGGTCTAGTTAGGTTGTGGGATGATGGGGCACATTGCGCACCTAACTGGGAGCCAAGGGAATGTATAGAATGGACAATTCACAAGAGGGGGGACAGCTTATCCTCCACCATATAGCACACAGCCTAGGGAAGGGTTTGCCCAAGATCACACAGTGTATTAGATGCAAGTTTTGCGAATGCAACAGACGCCACAACCAGAGCAAGTACAAATTAATCCACCACAAGGGCAATCGCAACACACCCCCATGCAGACACAGCAGTATGCAAACACAGGACAATTATTGACACCTAGAATAGGAGGTGTCACTGTGGTGGGAGGGCATCCTTTCACAGGTACAGGGGTATGCATATATCCACAATAGGACAGCTCACAGGGTGACTTTGTATTAGGAACACTCTGTGACACCAGACCTCCAAGAGGAACCAAGGGTCAATGTGACAATAGAAGGCAAATCGTTTTTCTTTCTTAGTAGACACTGGAGCCACTCGTTTGTGTATACGAGAGGGAAATATCCAATGTCAGGAATTGCATGAATGATCAAGGGTTCTCTGTAACTACAAGTCGAGTTCCTTTTGATGATAAATTACCAGTCTCTATAGGAGAGTGTGACATGTCTGTTGCATTGTTGTATTCACGACAGACACCAGTTTTGGGAAGAAATTTGATGACAAAACTTAATATGACAATTTCATTTACTGATGAAGGGATAGTGTGTTCCACTCCTGGAATACACTATTTAAGTGTGGGCAAATTTATACTGGCGTTCACAGGGCAAGCGGTCCAGTTGAGCCAGAGGTTTTTCTTTATGTGGTGAGCATTTTATTAACACAACTACCTGGCTTAGTGGGGAAGACTGTGAGAATTCCTGATGAATTCTTCTTTAGACCACAGATACCTATGGATGAAGAGGGGGACATACTATCCCTATCAAGCTAGAAGCAGCTATAGTACGAAGGGAAATGGCAATGCTGGAAGGAATGCATGATGAGGGCAGACCATGGAGGACAGTGATAAATCTCGAAGAAGGGTACAGGTTAACTGATATTACTGACGATGACATGTTTAGAGATGACCCAACAGACGATTTTGTAGTGTTCTTTGTGAGCATTACATGCTGGATAAGAATAATCAAAATGGAAGTCCCACAGTGAATGGCAATAATGCAGCTGCGTCCAGCATTTTTTGAAGAAGACCTGGAAAAGGTGCTTTGTGGGAGTGAGGGGCCAGTATTCCCCCACGTCCCTCCTTTCCTTAGTACAAACTTGGACCATGTGCCTCCAAAGGTGGGGAGTGCCCCCATTGCCCTTATGCGATGTCAGCATTGGTTAGCACTCGCGTATATGGGGCCGTCGCGCAGGACACAGGGCATCCATTTGCGTACCCCTTGACTCCATCTTGGTATCTAGCCCTCACTGCGATAATACGAAAAGGCTTCTCTCCCCTTTGCAGCGCCGCACACACAGCACACATGGTCCCCACCCTTTTCCTTCACCATGTCTGGAAAACTCTGCAGCCCCATTCTCACGCTGAATCTGGAGGTAATTGCAACAAAGAACAAATGTAACATCTCGCTCTTCCTCTGAGATCACTGCCCTGCGTGTGAACCGGCCTGAGCCAAGCGCTGTAGCTCTTCCATCTCCACAAATCTGTCCATGCCCCCTCGCCCTCGCCATTGGAAAATGACTGCCAGTGTAACCCTGTGCCCTGCAAGGTATTCTCTTGATGTACCAGATATGCAACCTCACCATGATGCCAACCAAGCAGGCCTCCAACTAACATTAGACCTCTGTTGAAGTATATTGTCTCCCACTAATAACAAATGCCAATGTGCCTTAGATTCTTTATGAGTCCAGACCCTCTCTTCAATCAATGTTATCATGATGGTCAAAAACCCTTAACCTGATGCTCTATGTAAGCCACTGTTATTAACGATGTAAACGCATGTATGAAGGTTATATAATGATTTGTTCAAAAGAGTTGCAATGATCATTATTTAGTGCATGCTTCACAAAGATGTATTATGTTAGCTTAGTTAGTGGCCACCCCTCTTCACAGCAACCTGACCTTCACATCTCCTGGACACTGACAACGGGATCACTTGAAGTCCACCCTCCCGGCAAAGCAGCGATCAATCCGGATGGAACAGTGACATCACCGCCATATAGTACTGTGATGACTGTCCAATCCTGTAGCAACTTAATACCCTATATTAATTGCGTCATCTATGATTTTTTCCTTTATAATGTGATGTAATAGTGATATTTGTCAGAGCACTCTCAGGCAGCAGAGTTCTTTGGATACCAATTAGAAAAACTATTTTTTGAACACTCGCAACCTGTCCTCTTAGCCTTATTCCCCATCTGGGGTGTGTCTCATTTATTTTTATTGCACGTAGTAAGACGGGGAGGGTGCCTACAGTGCCAAGCATCCTTTGGACCACAGGCCCCTATGACGTAGGTTTGTTAAAAGGGATAGGAGAAGTCAAAATAAAGATGAAGGCAGGGGCAATTTTAACTCAAGCAAAACATGCCTAGAGAGGCCGATGAGGGTATATTCAAGACCATTTCAGCACTGATGAAACAAGGGATTCTGGTACCATCAGAATCATTGTGTAATACCTCAGTGTATCCTGTGACAAAATCAAAGGGAGGGTAATGGAGATTCATACAGGACATGAGACAGATTAACCAGATTGTAGATGCAGAGTTTCCTTTAGTTCCTAACCCGGCGACGATACTATGAAGTATCCCAGTGGATGATCGATATTTCACAGTGATTGATTTAAAAAATGCATTTTCCTCAATCCTGTTGCACAAGGACTAACAAGACTTGACATCATTTACGTTCTCCCACACACTTCTGAAATATACTAGGCTGCCCCAAGGGTACTGTGAGTCTCCATCGATCTTTAACGGAGTCCTCCAGATGGACCTGGCAATATTGATTTGAAAAGCACGGTGATACAGTACGTGGATGACATTTAAATTTGTAGCACTACAGAAGATGAGTGCAGACAAGACTCAATTCAGTTGATGACTATCCTAGCAGACAAGGAATACAAAGTGAACAAGGAAAAATTACAGCATTGCAAAGAATAGGTGTTATACATAGGACAGTTGATCTAACATGAGGAAAAGGTGGTGACACCTGAAAAGGCTGAGGCAATTATGAAAACTGCAAAACCGCGCACAGTAAAACAGATTCAACAGTTTTGGGACTATGTAATTATGTTAGAGCATGGGTGTTTGATTACAGTTCAGACATATTACCCCTTTTGCAGGCTTTAAAAAAGGCACAAGTGGACAAAGTTACAACAAATTGATTGACGAGATGGAGGAGGGATTAGAAGAGTTGAATGGACAGTCATGACTGCAGTGCTTACACAGAGGGCCACATTGGGGTATAAGCCTTTAGCGTATTACAGTCAGATTTTAGACCCAGTCATTGGCAGCCGCCTTGTTCTCAAATAAGTCTACAAGCATTGTGATGGGCTGCTCTATGATGCTTTTTTTGGACCATGCTTCGTTTGCCATTTTAGAGAAACCCAAGGGCACATTGACATCTCAGAGAGCTTCTGTCTCTGAACTAATAATTTCGAACCCAATAATCAAAATTGTCAGTTGTAAAATTGTGAATCCTGCCATGTTTATAGCTGAGCCAGTGACCGAGGGTGACCATGTAGATGACTGTGCAAATTAGGTTGAATTTAATGATGATATACCTTGCGTAAAAGAGAATTGATTGCCAGGCAAAAGTCTCTTTATTGATGGGTCTTTGAAAATTGATCAAACTAGTGGATAAAAGGCATTCCGGCGCAGCTGTAATGAGGCATAGAGCGAATGGGGAATTTGAAGTGGTAGCAAGTGCAAGACTACCATCTCACTTTTCAGTGCAAGCAGCAGAATTGGTAGCGCTCATAGTGAAGCTTGAGAAACACGAAGGGCCAGAAGTGACGGTGCACAGTGACTCTGCCTACTTGACGTCAACCGTACACGCAGGGTTAGCGCATTGGAAAGGAGGGGCTGCCTCCAAGCGGACGGCTCTCCAGTACAGCACATATCCTTATTGGACAGGCTTATTAAGGCACTACAAATTCCAGTAGCCATAACAGTTGTTAAATGTGCCGTTTACACTAAGCGAACAGACTTTATTTCTTGCGGGAACAAAGCCGCAGATGTAGAAGCCCAGAGGGTTGCATTTTCTCCAGATATTTCAAGTTTTGATACACCAAATGTCAAAGAAAAGGTAGTCACAGCTATGGTGATGCAGGAAGGGTTTAATACATTACTGATGACCCAAATAATGGAGATTTGAGGAAGTGCACCACAGTAAGAACAGGAATTATGGAAGCAAAGAGGGTGTTCCTTGTCCCCCACAGAAGAATTATGGTGACAGGATAGCACTGCAAAGCCGGTGATGCCAGTAGCATTATTAAAGGTTGCGCTTGAACAGCTGCATTACCCTGCACATGTAACTATGGAAAGTCTTGCTGCAACAATTGCAGAAGACTGGCTTAGTCCAAAACTGTTCAAACACATTGCATTTTATGTAGTAAACTGCATTGTAAGTCAAAAGTTTACCGCTGGGCATACACTGAGAACAATTAGAGTAGTAATTCCTCAACTGAATGATGCTTTTCAGCATTTACATATTGACTATGTTGATATGCTGCAGGTGTGTAGTGGATACAGGTATCTGATAGTGGTGGTGTATCCCTCCTCCAGGTGGATCGAGGCAGGTCGGTGTACACACCCTGGTGCCACTTGTGCAGCAATGTTTTTAGTACCAGCATTATTTCCAAGATGGGGTGTGTGTGAAGTGGTGAGATCCAACAATCAGCCATATTTGGTCAATGAAGTATTTGAACATATAGGGCTTCTTTTAAACATTAATATGTATTCTTCTGTTTATCGCCGGCAAGCAAATGGATATGTGAGAGACTCAACAGCCTCCTTTAAAGAAAGGATTGCCAAGATCAAGCTACCTCTGAAGACGGATGGCTATATTGCCTGCCCTTAGCTTTATATGCCCTACGGAATCAGCCTGGTTCGGACCATAACCTCACCCCCCATGAACTAGTAACAGGGAGGCAAATGAGAACGCCTCTTACACCTCCATCGAGGAGTAAAAGTGATACCCAGAATACAGCAAAAATGTTAGAAAATTAATTGAATGAATAGTTGACATGTATGACGTCTAGCATCTCTCTCATTTCAGATCAACTCAAGCGCCAGGGCGGTCGGTCTCAGAACACAGATGAAAGCCATTCAGCAACTGGATCAACTGAATTACTATCAGCACCTAAACTGTTTATTGTATTGGAGATGCCGTGCTAATTAGACATTTTACCAGAAAGTGGCACGAGCCACGGGTTCATGGCCCCTTTATTGTTGAAAGCATAACCCAATCAGCAGTAAAATTTCAAGGCAGGAGAGCTTGGCTTGATTTAAGTGACACTAAACTGTACAGAGGCAAGACCGTACCACCCCCAGCTGCCAATTTAAAAGCAAGACAAGAAGAATTTCAGTGTGTGCAGACTCGATCGATGACAAAGAAGAAGGACGATAAAGCTATTAGCTGATAAATGCAGATTTGCATTTGAACTGTGACTCCCCTTGGACAAACCTTATAAATATAAAGCAGGAGTGTAGTTCTTTGCCAAAAGTCATAGAAATTCTGAAAATGAACATTAGAAAAGTATTGATATATTACTATTATGCCTAAACGACAACACCCGATTAAGAATTGGAAACATGAACAATACCCTGACTCGTTTCTCACTGAGTATCTATTTGGCTAGCTCTATGCTCCTCACATACTGTGCTGTACATAGTCTTGTGCTTGATGTTTTTGTGTTTATTCTTCAAGCTTATCCTGCTCTTGTCAGAAGAGACGTTGATGTTCACACTTTTATACAGGATCGTAAAAAAGGGCCTCTGATTAGTAGACAGCTAATCGCAATTATTGAACAAATCTTACAATTTTAGGGGTAAAGTGTTTCCCTTTTCTTTAAACGATCACAGTAGAGATGAGGAATAATGAGGAGAACATGATTTTTGGAGAATGAGCAAGCCCAAGAAATTCCAGAATGGCACAAGTGGTGGGGATACATATGTTGGTTTGTTATATACATATGTACAATTATGCTTTGTGTCTTTCTGTTTCTCCGGATTCACCGTTTCTATATCATCGATTCAAGCAAAGCAGATATCCATTTCATCCTCCCCACCCCAGGAACTATTGTTGATTTACCCATTACCGATGAGCCAAAGCCCCTTGTATTGTCTTCCCATAGTAAATCTGCTTTCGAGGTTTTGTTTCCATGAGCTGCAACCATTCTGTTAGGGAGACATAGGAGAAGCATGGAGGATGATAATTAGGGATAGATACATACTTGGATAAAGCAGCACATCTGGGTAATAACATGTGGTATCAGCACATGAAAAGGTGGGAGAGAGGACAACTAAGGAGGGTTGCTACATGTGTTCCCTCATACCTTTTCATACTTTAGAAACCTTCAAAATATTCATAGCCACAGAAGTATCAGTGAAAAAAGCCCATTGCCTGACACATCTTGCACTTTGCTTGACATGAGGACAGTTCCAAGGCAGAACATCTATAGTGTGAATGAATAAAGCGACATCTTAAAGAGAAGACAATTATGTGCAAGATTTAAAGACAAGAGAGAAGCCAGAAACAAGGTATCAAATAATAAAATATGAGCTGCATGGAATGGATGGAGCTGGAATCAAGGTTGATGAAAATAAATTGCTAATTTGCAAAATTGCCAAAGCAAGAATGAAGACGAAATACAGAGATGTTGGGAAAGAGGACAACTACACATTAAAGGAAAAGTATTGACTCACGAAGGATGGGTTGATGGACTAGTTGTGTGCAAAGCAGCAGCATTGACTGGACAGTGGGTTGACGACCAAGGAGGACCATTGCAGATACTACCCCAGAATGATGCATCCTTATGTTTCAGAAATAATGGTATGAAGAAAGTTTGAGAGAATGGCCAGTGTGGCCGGATTTTTGATGTGCCAGATATGAAGGACGGGACAGCCATCTTAATGGATGATTATTGGGCTTGTGGGACCAAAGCCTACATGAAGCTTCCCATGGACTAGGGAGGGACGTGCTTCTTGGTGCTTGTTCATGTTCCAGCATTAGTAATTCCTCAGAGTGACCTGAACATTGGTGAATTTCCAAAAGCAAATGCCCATTTGAGAAGAAGATCACTTGAATTTCTCAATCGTACAAGAAGGGAGATCTATTTCTCAGCAAATCAATAGAAGCCTTTGATGCCACCCTCTTTGTGCACAGGTTGTTCAGCAAGACTGCTTCAGTATTTACAGTTATGTTTATGCTGGGGATCTAGACGATGGCTATTGTGAAGTGGTTAAAAAGCACTCACTGGGTGCTTCTGCAGATGATCAACACCACTATAACGGGATTCAATTCTATCAAGGAAGTATTACTAACAGATATGTCCTGGATGTGATCACACTGATGGAAGGAGGAGTTTGCACTAAAATCAGGCCATCATGTTGCACATTCATACCTTCTCACGATGACGAGAATGGGACCTTGACAGTGGCCATAAGGTTGCTGACAAACCTGCCTAACAAGAGTTAAGACGTAACAGAGGTTGTTGCAGATGACAGCTGGTTCGCATTGATCTTCTCGTGGGTCCCGCAGTGGATGGCGAACATCTTCAAGCTTTTTGGAGCAATATTGGTGATGGTGATGTTTGGATTCTGTGTGATCAGGATATTTGCACTGTGCAAGAAGACAGCCAAGAAAGCAGTGGGAATGAGAATCATGATTGATTTTGTAAGGATTTGAACCTAAGGAATTGACTGATGAAGAAATCAGACAATACATAAAGGTTAGCATTGTAGCACTTGAGGGAATGAAGTTCCTGTATCAGAAGAACCACAAGAAGTATGTGGGACGATGGGTCTATTGTAATCCAAATGGACAGTGCAGTTACATTACCTGGAGTGTGGACGAACATGGTAAATCAGCTGGTTCCCTGAAGGGAGTGAAGATCTGGACTCCAAAGAAGCACTGCCTCAAGAAAGAGTATCAAGATGTGGAAATCAATGAAGGTGTGGTTGATGACTCAACCAGATGGGGGAGTGTAGAGGAGCAGCCAAAAGCCTCTACAGGAAGTCCCACACCCCCCTTACGGCCTGTAGGTTGGAAGCCTGAAATTGCACCATGCTTGTCGCCAGTAGTTGTGACCATACCGTGACGAGTGTTTGAGAAAAGGTATCCATTAAGAAAGCCATACCAGACATATGGCCAAAGGGATGACAGTCTCTTGGAAGAAGTACCTGAAGGAATGTGAAAATAAGAGAAAGAGAAGCTGGTGACATCACAAGAAGTGAGAGTGACGCACTAAGAAGATAAGACAATGATGTATGGACCTTATAGAAACTGATTACAATATAAGTAATTGCGTGAACAACCTTATGAATAAAGGAGGACTGCATATGTGCATGACACACTGCACCAAATGCAAGTCATTCAATGAATGTACAAACGCAGCAATGCAAGTAGACCAAGTGATAATAGAAGCTGGCTATACATAGTGAATAGACTGCAGGCAAAGCCTCCATTGTACAGTGTCTAGACATTGGTGCCACAAATTTTAGTAAGTTCAAACCCACCGAGAAAGAAGGATTGAGAGCTGTGTGTGTCGCAGCAAAGAATTAGCTGGCGATCACAGGGTTGCAGCGGGAAGGGCTGTCCGGCCTGGTGTCAAGACTGAAGGCAGCCAAAAACCTGGTTATCTATCCATGAATAACAGTGAACTGAGAACCTGAATTATCCCTAGTTAAGGTGCAAGGGAGGAACATCATGAGTGCCAAGTGTATTATTTCAAGACTTTTAAATGCTATAAAACAGGCCGAATCGCGGTCTCCTGTCACATGAGCCAAGGATGGAAATAGGAGTTGGGTATGCAGACTAGAACTGTGAAAAGCATGTACCCATGCTCCCTTTTATTCCCAAGAGAAGAGAATCTACTGCAAGGCCAAGTTCAAAGACAGTATGCATGGCCGAAGTCATGGCCGATGAGAGATGAGTGACTAATTGGGTGGGAAGCAAAGTCATGTCCACCTCCCGGCACCTAGGTATGAGTTTACATGCTGCTAAGGAGCCAAATGTTCCAGACACGACACGAGAGGGCCATATAACAAAGAGCCTTATAGTTTAAGAACCAATAGTATTCTGTGTACTTAATAAGTGTTGAGGATGACTTGCACTAGAGGCAGGCTTAAGTTGTCCAGCTGACAGTAGATGTCCTATCGCAACATGCCCCAGTATAGAAAGTATACTTAGATGTTGCCCTTAGCCCAATCCCGATCCCCCGTAGGTTTTTCCTACTTGCCACGTAGTATGTCGTCATGTATGACGAAGTTTAGCTATATAAGTGTATTTTCAAGTGATTTGCACTGAGAGCACGATTGAACCTCCGTTAATGTCTGTTGTAATTCCCTGTTTTAGACAATTGATACTAAAACAGTCGGATGAGACTTTGCCAACTTCCGGAGTCAGTCTGATCATTTGATGTAAGAGTTATTCTGCATCCCATCCTTTGCCTGACATGTTACTGATTAAGCACCTTATGTTCAAACCATTGTCATGAAAACCACCATTTACTATATTTTTCAAGGAGAAGGTAGTTCTAAGGGTTGTTTACGAATTGTTCGTATTACAACTGTCCGAATGATAATTGACCTTTTCACAATTGACCGAATTGTGAAGGTCAATTGTAACATATATGCAGGGGGAAACCTCCCACCCAACCCAAACCTGCCCAAAACCATATATATATATATATATATATATATATATATATATATATATATATATATATATATATATATATATATAGAAAAACAAGGAAAGGTGCGCACTCCAATTCTCTGCATGACCTTCCAGGCCACTGGTGTACTCCTCCGACCGGTTTCTGTGCCAATACACGTCATCAGGGAGGCTGGATGGACTTGCAGCTCACCGCAGGTGGAGGTGATAAGAATCTGCTGCAAGGGCTACTGGTAGATGTAATCATCTGGTCAGCAGAGAAAACGCTCACGCCCAATCCCACAGTGGAGAAAGGGGGGGGTGTAGCCTCAAGTGAGGCTACATCTACCAGTAGCCCTTGCAGCAGATTTTATCACCTGCACCTGCGGTGAGCTGCAAGTCCACCCAGCCTCCGTGATAACATGTATTGGCACAGAAACCGGTCGGAGGAGTACACCAGTGGCCTGGAAGGTCATGCAGAGAATTGGAGTGCGCACCTTTCCTTATTTTTCCATTTTTCGCAGGACTTGAGGGGTGGAATCCTCAAGACCTGCCAAGGTGCCGCACCAGGGTTATATATGCCCGGCTTTGGAGTGCCTCACTTGAGGCTACACTCCCCCCATTTCTCCACTGTGGGATTGGGCGTGAGCGTTTTCTCTGCTGACCAGATGACTACATCTACCAGTAGCCCTTGCAGCAGATTTTATCACCTGCACCTGCAGTGAGCTGCAAGTCCACCCAGCCTCCCTGATGACGTGTATTGGCACAGAAACCGGTCAGAGGAGTACACCAGTGGCATGGAAGGTCATGCAGAGAATTGGAGTGCGCACCTTTCCTTATTTTTCCATTTTTCGCAGGACTTGAGGGGTGGAATCCTCAAGACCTGCCAAGGTGCTGCACCAGGGTTATATATGCCCGGCTTTGGAGTGCCTCACTTGAGGCTACACTCCCCCCCTTTCTCCACTGTGGGATTGGGCGTGAGCGTTTTCTCTGCTGGCCAGATGACTACATCTACCAGTAGCCCTTGCAGCAGATTTTACCACCTGCACCTGCAGTGAGCTGCAAGTCCACCCAGCCTCCCTGATGACGTGTATTGGCACAGAAACCGGTCGGAGGAGTACACCAGTGGCCTGGAAGGTCATGCAGAGAATTGGAGTGCGCACCTTTCCTTGTTTTTCCATATATATTGTGACCCTTTAAATTCGGTCAATTGTTCATTCGAACAATTGTAAACAAATAATTTGGGTAATACCAGTTCTAAGGGTTCGCCCCTCCTTCCGTCCTTCCCACGGTGGGAAGGACGGAAGGAGGGGGAAGGATCCACCCCCTTGTCCTTCTAAGAGAGTTTGCACAGGTCTTTGGCTCCTACATTTTTATAGTGGCAAATGTCAGACAAGATTACCAACTATTTATTGGTTATACTGGCCACAAGTTAGGCCAAGCCGTCACCAACCAAATTGTCACATTGGATCATACGGTCCCTGAAAATCTAAAAGTTCATTCCACCTGGGGAGTGACAACCACTTAGGCTCTCCAAAGAGTTGTACCAGTGCATGACATTTGCAACGCTGCAACTTGGTCCTCATTCCATACTTTCTCAAAGAATTACTGCTTAGACACACTGTCGGTCCAGGATGCTAGCTTTGGAAGAGCGGTTCTTTACAAAATTACGTGCTAATAAAAACTGTACAACAAATCACTCCTCCCATATCAATCAACAAAACTGGAGTCTATCCAAGATGAGGAATCTGTGTGAGGACATAATCCATTAGAAGAACAAATTGCTTACTTCTGATAATGTTCTTTCCTCCCACAGATTCCTTATCGTCCTCTCACCCTACCCCTCTGACTGTGGGTGATTTTTTTTCTATTACTTCACGCCCATGCGGGTTATCATTTCCTCAAGACAGATGAGCAGAAAGGGGAAGAAACTAGGAACATAGACAACGGGCATGGTGCATGCTGTTCATACTATCATCATCCCCACCACCTACCCGAGGAGCAGGAGCTCCTGGCCATGTCCCTGCAGGAGCAGAGGACCCTCGGAGCCATCCACTAACCCAGCTGCATCATTACCGAAAAACGGTAAGCGCCGAAGCACCCGCGCTAAATCTATATTTAAATGCGCTTTACATCCTGCATTTTGCTGCGTGTGTGCAGTCACTGATTCCAGCTAGTGATGTGCATTTCCACTCAGGCTGCATTTAAAAAAGCCTTTTGAGAGCCCTTGCCGCCATTCGTTTCCACGAGGCACTCAGCCATTCCAAGATGGCCTCCCTTTCTTGCCTGCAGCCCCATATGCCTATCTAGGCTACCAGCAGCCTCCCGATTGGCTACTGGGCCTATCTCCTCACCCATTGGCTACCGGCAGGCGAAGCCGGCACACTCCCTCCAAGGACCACGGGAGTCAAGGACTTCACCTGTTTCTGTGCCTGTTTATGCCTGAGTCTGCCGTCTGCCATACCCCATGCCCGTCTCACTCCAGGTAACTTTTGACCAACACTAATGCACTACTCCCAGCTACCCCATTGCCTCCACCACCATGTGTGTCTGTGACACCCCAGGAAATAGTATCTAAAAGTGCAAAATCCGTGTGCACCACTGGACTGTTATGTTAAAACTGCCGCCTAAATGCTAACGGACCAAAATGCTTTTCAGTTCGCTGCAAATGTCCGGATTAATGCATATTAGTGACCTGCACACCAGATTCAGCCTGAATGCCCAAAATACAAGCCTGTTTGATTCTGCCTGAATGCGCTCACTACTGCCAGCATCCCAGACTTGGCTCACTAAAACTAGGTGCCTTCTGCTGCACCCATTTCAATCACATTCAATTTATTAAATTGCCCCCTTAGCCAATGCATTCCAATATGTTTAGCTATCTTCGGCGCGGCGCCCTGTGTCCCAGTCTAATTGACATATCCTGAGCTTAGGTGCTACCCCACTGCATTCTTCCCACTGCATTTTTTGCCAAACTATGCTATTTTGAACTTAGGTGCTACCCCACTGCATATTTGCCAAATTGTGCTATTTTTAACTTAGGTGCTACCCCACTGCATATTTGCCAAATTGTGCTATTTTGAATTTAGGTGCTACCCCACTGCATATTTGCCAAATTGTGCTATTTTGAACTAAGGTGCTACCCCACTGCATATTTGCCAAATTGTGCTATTTTGAACTTAGGTGCTACCCCACTGCATATTTGCCCAATTGTGCTATTTTGAACTTAGGTGCTACCCCACTGCATTTTTGCCAAACTGTGCCATTTTGAACTTAGGTGCTACCCCACTGCATCCTTGCCAAATTGTGCTATTTTGAACCTAGGTGCTACCCCACTGCATATTTTCCAAATTGTGCTATTTTGAACTTAGGTGCTACCCCACTGCATATTTGCCAAATTGTGCTATTTTGAACTTAGGTGATACCCCACTGCATCCTTGCCAAATTGTGCTATTTTGAACTTAGGTGGTACCCTTCTGTGCTGTGCCTGCTGACCTGTGCTATGCCTTACGGTCGTCAATAGGTGAAACCAGCTACTTCATGTATCCCAAGGTGGACTCTTGCATTTAGGTGATACACTGCCATAGTTAGCTTATCTTTACTTGCCTTGTCTGCCACTACCTGTACATGTACCGCCTATGATAGCTACATTTAGCCTGCCCACTGAATGCTGAACTTAGCCTACCTATGATAATATGCTGTATTCAGCCCGCCTATGTTAGCTACATTTAGCCTGCCTATTGAAAGATGTACTTGTCAACTGTACTGCCGATTGTACTCTAGTCAATTGCCACCATCCCAAACTTAGTCGCCATCTACTATACCTGAGTTAACTGCCTCATCCGCACAGACCCTAACCCTGACTAGGCCGGACTACACAGCCTACTCTAGTTCAATCTGCCACCCTCCACGGTGACGTCACAAGATGCAAACCTTACAAGCCACATTAGCCCTTCTCACATTAACAACATTCCTAGTCCACATACCCAGACTCACTCCCACCATTGAATACCACCCCCCCACGCTCAGCTCACTCCCCTGTCATGACACAGACTCTACCTCAACCATCATTAAGTCGGAATGACCAAACTGAAGAACCTCAACAACATAGAACCTTCGAATCTAAACCATGCAATACCATATCTAGAAATGCTAGACTCCGAGCCAGACTTGCAAAACTATATGAACCACGCGCCGGAACACTGACCACATCTAACCGTAGCAAACCCTCACATAATAGGGGCATAGAAAAACCACACAGCCTACACCCAAAGACACAAAATGCATGTATGCACACTCCTGCCACAACCCAGGAAAAGACATGCACACCCCCATCCACCAGCCCACTTCTAAAAGGTGCACTAGTTAATGCTAGGTCCTTGATTGCTCATGCCATTGAGATTGCTGATCTTATCCAGACCGAAAATGTTGACTTCCTGGCCATCACGGGATCCTGGCTACATGCCGCCGCAGGACCAGCCATTATGCTAGCAACCCCCAACGACTACACCATCCTAAGAGCAGATAGAAGCGAAGCCCGCGGAGGGGGCATAGCCCTTATTATTAAATCTAACCTATCCATCAAGCTAGTGCCCTCGGACAACACTAACTCATGCGAAAGCCTAACAGCTAAACTAGCTATTAACAACTCCCAAACCCTCACTATCCACCTTATCTATAGACCTCCAGGCCCTATTGGAACCTTTGAGGAGGACATTTCTACCATCCTATCGGACAACCTAAAACAATCATCACAAGTCATCCTGCTAGGGGATCTTAACCTAGGCTTCAATGACCAAAATGACCCACAGGCAACTCGAATAGCCAACCTACTCTCTGAACTAGGCTTCTCACAAAAAGTACTTCACCCCACCCACAACAAGGGTAGAATACTCGATTGGGTGGCAGACCACAACTGCAATGCCTCCATCCTATCGATCTCCCCACTAATTTGGACAGACCATCTCCTTATAACTTTTGCTCTAGAAACGATCAGACCCACTACCGCCTCAGTCCAGCCAGCACCATCCATACCAACCAGAAATAAGAAAAACATCACCCCGGACAACCTACTCCCACTCACCCTCCCCATACTTAATTCACTACCAGACAACCTGGACCCTGAAACACTAGTGTACGAGTACAACAAAGTCATGTCCTCTGCCTTGGACATAATTGGACCACTCAAAGTGAGACGCAGCAAACCTAAAGCCCAACTCAACTCCTGGTACACCCCCATCTAAAAACTCTTCTTACCAAAAAAAGACAATGCGAGGTCGCATGGAAATTACAACCATCGGAAGAAAATAAAAGCACCCTGAGTGATATATCTACCCTCTACAAAAAGGAAATAATAGCAGCCAAACGGGAAACCTACAACAATAGAATAGCCCAAGCCAACTCTAGTATGAAAGAACTCTACATTATCTTAAAGGAAATATAATCCCCCATCCCAGTGTCTGACAAGTGTGTCAAAGATAAAACATGGTGCACCAACATTCAGCAAGCCCTAGCTAATAAAGTAACATCTCTCCAATCTAAAATTGCCATGAAAAAATCCTCGCTCAGTCTCGACACTAAGCCCAAAACAGATATCACCCCTCCTAAAAATAGCACCAACTACCCTCGCTTCAAATTCTCAAAAGTATCTACTATTGAGACAGAAAAAATCATACTGTCACTCAAACCATCTAATTGCCAGGGGGATCAATGTCCACCTCAACTGATAAAGGACGCAGCTAGAGACCTGGTTCCCTTTATCTCAAAACTCATTAACGCCTCATTAGCTACAGGGTCCATACCAAGCAACCTAAAAGAATCTTGGGTACTCCCTTTGCGCAAAAAACAGACACTAGACCCGGCCATACCCACAAACTACCGCCCAACCACCACTGTGCCATTCCTCTTAAAAATCATAGACAAAGTGGCGTACTCACAAATACAGAAACACCTTGAAAACAACAATTTATTAGGAGTACAGCAGTCTGGCTTCCGTCCCCATCATGGAACCGAAACTGCCCTCTTAGACCTAAAGGCGCAAATTGACGAGCTAAGGGATCAAGGCAAACCAGCCTTACTCCTCCTCCTGGATTTATCAGCCGCATTTGACCTTGTTGACCACAAGGTCCTCTGCAGGCACCTGGATACAGCCGCGCACTTCTCAGAAGAAGCCACAAAATGGATCCAATCCTTCCTCAATAACAGGACAATGAGAGTCTTCTCCACCACTGCGGCAGCAGACTCCATCCCCATTACATGTGGTGTGCCCCAAGGATCCTGTGTTTCGCCTACACTCTATAACATCTTCACTAAGCCCCTTTTCGATAATCTGGACCTTCTTGGTATCACCTACACTAATTATGCAGATGATGCCCAGATTCTCCTACCACTTACCGGTGATTACGACAAGGATTTGGCCTTGGTGAACAGAGTGTATCTCATCATCCTGGCATGGATGGCCACACACGGTCTATGCCTGAATGACGACAAAACTGAAATCATCATCCTGGGCACACCACCCAGCCTCAAAAAACTGGGCCCCAACTACTCCTCCTTCAATATTGACAACAACCAAATCACAACCGCCCACGCGGTTAAAACTCTGGGTTTCTACCTGGACTCCACCCTTTCTTTCAACAAGCAGATCAATGCGATGGCTTCAGCAACGCCTACACCTGCAAACTGATAAAAGCAGGCAAACACTTCCTATCAAACGATAGCTGCATCACACTCGCTAGAGCGCTCGCGTTATCAAAACTGGACTACTGCAATTCGCTCTATATTGGGGCTAACAAGGAAGTCATCAAAAGAATTCAAATTCTGCAAAACAACGCGCTTAGAGCAGCACTTTGCATTCCCAGGAGAGCCCACATCACCGCACGCAGACGAGCTAACAACTGCCTCTCTACTCAGGAGAAAATCCAACTAAAAGTTGCCTCTTTGGTCCACAAATGCCTTAACAATGCCGCACCGCAGTACCTCTCTGCCAGATTCACCAAACTAAAACCAACACGACTTACTAGATCTGCTAACTCAAATAACCTATCCATACCTAGAGTCAAACTGACCAAAGTCGGCGGCTGCAGCTTTCAGGTGAAAGCAGCTCAACTCTGGAACGCCCTACCATCCACCTTGAAGACTGACCAACCCTACCCCACCTTCCGACACAACCTTATAACGTGGATCAAAAATGCAGATACACTTTAGATCATCTACTGCCTGGACATATTCAAGCCTAGGAATCTCTGCCTAGGACCGTAAACACATGCTTTTACACTCCACATGCTGTATATTCCTGTATATTTTGTGTATACTCCTGTATATTTTGTTGTATATTATTCTTGTTGCTCTAGTTTTGCTATTTTGCCATGTGATCTTGTAACAAAGTTTTGAGGTGTCGTATAAAATGCGCCCGGTTACCCTTGGGTCTGGTGCGCAATATAAGTAATAAAACAAACAAACAAACGTCACGTCCAGATGCGGGAATGGTAACCATCGAGGGACATCGACTCGATGCCACACAGTGCCCCCTGCTGTCAAAATATTTATGAGACTGCAAAGTAGAATACAAATATATGTAAGATGTGAAGTCCAGGGGTGCAACATCCAACAGAAAGAACATCGCCAGGGGTATGTAATTTGTTCTTTTCAGCAAGGAAAAGGGTGCATCAGCATAATAAATTATATCATGGTTATGTAATTGTACATCAAGGATATCTTTCTGGGGCTGTGAAAGCTAATCAGCAATAGCTAAAAAGCTGTTAGGCTTCCTAAACATGCAGAATTTTACATAGGGCAGAGTGACGTGGGAAGAGTTCAAATGCAGCATCTCGTATTTTGTTAAGCAGGAAAGTAATAGGGGTTGTTTCGTTTTCAAAATTAGCACAGTGATAGCATTTAAGACTGCAACCTCAAATGGGGATCCTAAGTCAGTAGATTTGCTCTGTTGCACTTCTATTTCAACCACAGCAACAGGATTTTGGAAAATGAGGAAACCCTCCAGCTGTTGGATCAAATGTTGTACTATAGTATGCAAGTGAATGGTATTACTTCCCATGCTTCTTTGTAAGGACTGCTAATAAAAACCCATTCCTTCATCGTAAAATTTAATTAATTTCTTCTTGTAATTGAGCAACTTTCTGGCAGGTGTATTGGATAGTACATGTATCACTGCCCTAAAATCTGCTCAGCATCCATCCTCCATTTACTGCTCTCCCTGCCCTAGACCCCTCATCTTCCCTCCTGCAGCCCTGTTTGCTTCCCGGCTTCCCTGTTCCCTTAGTCCCGCCCATCCGCCCCCTGATTGGCCCAGTGTTCGTGTGTGTGTGTGTGTGTATCCCTAACCACCTGCACCTCGAGTGAATCGCCCATTACAACTGCGCCCTACTGGTGAGTGTATTTTTATTCTTCCCATGCAACGTCCATTTACTGTTCTCCCTGCCCTAGACCTCATCTTCCCTGGTTGCATTTAGAAAGTGTGGCTAATAGCATACCTGTGGTGTAGTCTACCTTTAGAAAGTGCCCCTGTTAGCTTATCTGTGGTATAATTGCATTCAGAAAGTCCACCTTATGGCATATTGGTTGTGTAGTCTACCCCTAGAAAGCGCCCCTGATAGCATATCTGTGGTATAATTGCATTTAGAAAGTCCGCCCAATAGCATATCTGTGGTGTAATTGCATTTAGAGAGTCAACCTAATAGCATATCTGTGGTATAATTGCATCTAGAAAGTCCGCCTAATAGCATATCTGTGGTATAATTGCATTTAAAAAGTCCACCTAATAGCATATCTGTGGTAAAATTGCATTTTCAAAGTCCACCTAATAGCTTATCTGTGGTATAATTGCATTTAGAAAGTCCACCTAATAGCATATCTGTGGTAAAATTGCATTTTCAAAGTCCGCCTAATATCTTATCTGTGGTATAATTGCATTTAGAAAGTCCACCTAATAGCATATCTGTGGTATAATTGCATTTAGAAAGTCCACCTAATAGCATATCTGTGGTATAACTGCGTTTAGAAAGTCCACCTAATAGCATATCTGTGGTAAAATTGTATTTAGAAAGTCTGCCTGATATCATATCTGTGGTGTAGTCTACATTTAGAAAGTGCCCCCGTTAGCTTATCTGTGGTATAGTTGCATTTAAAAAATCCACCCACTAGCATATCTGTGGTATTATTGCATTTAGAAGGTCCACCTAATAGCATATCTGTGGTATAATGGCATTTAGAAAGTCCGCCTAATATCATATCTGTGGTGTAGACTACATTTAGAAAGTGCCCCTGTTAGCTTATCTGTGGTATAATTGCATTCAGAAAGTCCACCTAATAGCATATCGGTTGTGTAGTCTACCCCTAGAAAGCGCCCCTGATAGCATATCTGTGGTATAATTGCATTCAGAAAATCCACCCTATAGCATATCTGGTGTAGCATACACTTAGAAAGTGTCCCTAATAAGCATTCTGTGGTATAATTGCATTTAGGGAGTCCACCTAATAGCATATCTGTGGTATAATTGCATTTAGAAAGTCCGCCCAATAGCATATCTGGTGTAGCATAGAAAGTGTCCCTAATAAGCATTCTGTGGTATAATTGCATTTGGAAAGTCCGCCCAATAGCATATCTGTGGTATAATAGCATTTAGAAAGGCTGTCTATAACATATTTGTGGTATAATTGCATTTAGAAAGGCTGTCTATAGCATATCTGTGGTATACCTGCACTTAGAAAGTCTGCCTAATAGCATATCTGTGATGTGGTTGCCTTTAAAAACTGTCCCTAAACAGTATATCTGTGGTATAATTACACTTAGAAAGTCTGGCTAAGAGCATATCTGTGCTGTAATTGCATCCAGAAAGTCCGCCTAATAGCATATCGGTTGTGCAGTCTATACCTAGAAAGTGTCCCTGGTAGCTTATCTGTGGTATAATAGCATTTAGAAAGGCTGTCTATAGCATATCTGTGGTATAATTGCATTCAGAAAGTCCGCCCAATAGCATATCTGTGGTGTAGCCTACACTTAGCAAGTGTCCCTAAATAAGCATTCTGTGGTATAATTGCATTTAGAAAGTCTGCTTTATAGCATATCTGTGGAGTGGTTGCATTTAGAAAGTCCATCTAATTGCATATCTGTAGTGTAGTCTACATTTAGAAAGTGTCCCTGATAGTATATCTGCGGTATAATTACATTTAGAAAGTCTGTCTATAGCTTATCTGTGGTATACTTGCATTTAGAAGGGCTGTCTATAGCATATCTGTAGTCTAGTTGCATTCAGAAAGTCTACTAATAACATAGCGGTGGTTTAGGTACACTCAGAAGATCTGCTTATTACCATAGCCGTGATTTAGTTTCACCTAGAAAGTCCGCCTAATAGCAGATCCACGGTGTAATTGCATTTAGAAGTCAGCCTGTTAGCATATCTGTGGTCAGTTTGCATTCTGAGAATCTAAATAGAAACTGTGATATAGTTGTATGTAGAAGCAGCAAATGATCCCACCCTACGGTATAGTAGTACCTAGAAACTGTGAATAATATAACCCTGTGATATAGTTGAACTTAGAAACTGTGAATAAGATCACCCTATGGCATAGTTGAATTAACCCTATGATAACGGATGGAATGGGTGTAGTTTGGGGATGGAACGGGTGTAGTATGGGGATGGAACGGGTGTAGTATGGGGATGGAACGGGTGAAGTATGGGGATGGAACGGGTGAAGTATGTGGATGGAACGGGTGAAGTATGTGGATGGTACAGATGAACTGATGTAAAATGGGTGAAGTGGGTGGAACGGGTGAAATGATAGAACGGATGAAGCAGGTGAATGAACAGATGATGTGTTTGGAACGGGTGAAGTGGATGGAACGTGTGAAGATGACGTATGTGGATAGATGATGCATGGATAAAGGATAACGTGGGTAGGACGTACGAATGGAGCAGTGCATAAAATGGTTGCAGTGCATGGAACGGATTGGAGTGCATGGAACGGATTGGAGTGCATGGAACGGATTGGAGTACACAGAATGGCGTGACGTACATGGAATGGTTTGGAGGGCATAGAACGTCTGAAAGAGCACTGAAAGGAATGGTCTGAGTGCTTGAAACAGTCATAATGCACGGAACAGTAGGAGTACATGGAACGGATGGAGTACATGGAACTATTGGAGGGGGCTCAATCTCAAGCACCTACAGTAAACCACCACATTCACATCTCCATGCTTACTCTCTTCTTTACACCCCCACTCAAATAGAACACAGCGATACTATGACACCATTCGGTATAGCTGTTCTCATACCATCATCTGCCTCATGCTCCCCATCACCGTATCTAAACACTGCTGGTTACACACCCTCCAGCCTAGGCGTTCTCCTCAGGCCTAACGCAGACAGAATCGGTCTGGATTACAACCTGCCAGAATGAACACATACTCCTGATCTCCCAACCAACACACCTACCGCTAAAAAACAGCTATCACATGAATGCCACACCAGCTGCACACATATCCGGTGCTCACGCACCTTTTGACTCTCTCTACTGTAGTCTACATTTAGAAAGTGCCCCTGTTAGCTTATCTGTGGTATAGTTGCATTTACAAAATCCACCCACTAGCATATCTGTGGTATTATTGCATTTAGAAGGTCCACCTAATAGCATATCTGTGGTATAATGGCATTTAGAAAGTCCGCCTAATATCATATCTGTGGTGTAGACTACATTTAGAAAGTGCCCCTGTTAGCTTATCTGTGGTATAATTGCATTCAGAAAGTCCACCTAATAGCATATCGGTTGTGTAGTCTATCCTTAGAAAGCGCCCCTGAAAGCATATCTGTGGTATAATTGCATTCAGAAAATCCACCCTATAGCATATCTGTGGTGTAGTCTGCATTTAGAAAGTCCACCCAATAGCATATCTGGTGTAGCATACACTTAGAAAGTGTCCCTAATAAGCATTCTGTGGTATAATTGCATTTAGGGAGTCCACCTAATAGCATATCTGTGGTATAATAGCATTACGAAAGGCTGTCTATAGCATATTTGTGGTATAATTGCATTTAGAGAGTCCACCTAATAGCATATCAGTGGTATAATTGCATTTAGAAAGTGCTCCTAATAGCATATCTGTGGTATAATTGCATCTAGAAAGTCCGCCCAATAGCATATCTGGTGTAGCATACACTTAGAAAGTGTCCCTAATAAGCATTCTGTGGTATAATTGCATTTGGAAAGTCCGCCCAATAGCATATCTGTGGTATAATAGCATTTAGAAAGGCTGTCTATAACATATTTGTGGTATAATTGCATTTAGAAAGGCACTGGGAAGTCACTGTGGTACCAACCTTGACTCCAAAGAGGAAGAAAGCCAAGCGGTTCATCATAGCCGTTGAGTCAGGGGGAGAGTCGATAAGAAACCGAACTGTGTTGAACGAAAAGGAGCAAGCACCTTAATTAAACTTTGAAAGTCTAAAGAGCTAATGATGTTAAAAGAGGGAAAACCAGCAACAGAGGAGTCCGGCACCAGGTGTGTGCTCACTCAGGAAACTCTGGGCAATTACCCGATTGTTGAAACTACCATAACCAGAAGGCCTTGGGAAAGGCAAAAAGAGGGTCAAAGTAGTCATACAGGGGTCTTGTAAAATCCTCTGTACAATTGAAAGTCTTTGGCCGACAGATGATTGTGAAGCTAAGGGAAATAAAGCCTGCATCGTAAGAGCTGAATGAGAAAGGCACGATTGACAAGATTGGGAAGAGTGAACACGAAAGAGGGATGCTGATAAAAGGGGGTGAAGTCTAAAGTCCCAAAATAAAGTGTGTTGACAAGAGTGAACCCGGCCGAGGGATGTCCACAGTTCACTGTTTAAAAAGACATTAAGATTCGTGAATGACACAAAGAAGATTGTATTGACAGCCATAGTGAACCTGGCGGAGGGGGGCTAACAGTCGAGTTGGATCTGCGCCCGGAAGAGGGGGATCCAAGGGTGAGAAACCAACTCCCACCGACCCTTGAATGCAACAAAGCAAAGTATAAAAGAAAAGAGCTCAGAAGAGGGGGGAAAACCAGGGGGAAGAACTGTCACTCAAATAAAACCCAAAAAGAACTCTAGAACCTTTTTGTTGAATGTTTTACTTTGAACTTGTCAGGCCCACGAAAGCAAGAAAACATAGCTAACAGAGGTCCTGATATCATTAAGGACATTTCTAGGGATCTGTGCCCGGAAGAGGGGGATCCAAGGGTGAAAGGCATCACCCAATGTGCAAGCAGAAAAGAACCTTTGTTTATCATTTTGATACCTCAGGTCTGCAGAGTCAAGAGACTTTTTTGTAGAAAAGAGACTTCACCACCGAAGGCCATGATTGCTGAAAGCGGAACTGTTCGCTCGTGCTGGGAAAGCTTGAGTGTGTGGTATGCTCCCATGCTCAAAACGTGGGGAAGGGAGACTCCTGATTTATTATTTAAGAACACTTTCTTCTTTCTTATGAACATTATGCCACACTTCTTTTTGTATTTAGCATAAAAATTGCCAATAGGTTTTTTAAATATTTTTCTGATTGTGTTATAGTTATTGTGTCAAAGAAATTTCGACTTTTCACAACAATTCTTTTTCAAGAACCATACATTATGTACAAATCTTTGTAGACTTTATGCCCTGAAGTCCCATGTCGCTGGGCATGCAATTAGTAGATGTGACAGGGCTGAAAAACAGTCCCAAGAACATATATGGCAGATAGTAGTTGAGTCTCTACATCGCCGCTTATGTGTTAATAGGCTTTTATAGCATAGGCCCTTTTATTTTGACAAGATGCCAATTGGACTGCCTTATTTTCATTTTGATGGTCAAAACTTGCTCCCATCTTAGATTTAGGTTAAGATTAGGTGTTTTTCTGACCTCCCTATCCTGTGGCAATAAGCCACAAGACGGCGGGTCAATACCACCCTGGGGGCATTACCGTAGGCGTCGAGGGGTTTATAGCCATTAGTACCCCAGGCCGTTTCGGAACAGAAACAAAAAACAAATAAAATGGCCGCCGGGAAAGGGAAAATGGAGTCCGTTTTCCCTTTCCATGGCGGCCATTGGGAGCAGACGCGCTGGGAACAGAAGTGTTCCCAGCGCGTTAGCTCCCGAGAAAAGAAGAAAAAAGAAGGTAAGTGGGGTTGGGATGGGATAGTTTGAAGGGGAGGGGAGGCGGAGGGAGGAAGAAAAAAAACTTACCTGAGTCCCCGGAGGGGGACGAAGGCAGCCTCCAGCCTTGGGAGGCTCGGAGCGGGGATTGCCTCATTTCGAGCCTCTTCATTGGCTAAGGCTGTCACGCCCCCCTCTGCGAACAAACGCAGGCACATAGGTGCGTCCACGGGATTACACCATGGTATGGCTTGGAAACGAGCCAATCACGTTACGTGTATCCCGTGGACACACCCACGCTAGGTACTAATGTTTAATAAATACCCTTGAACTGTGATCACTTGTGTCAGTCTTTACTCTTGCCACCATGAGTTCCTTACGTTGCTCAATGAAGTTCTTCTGCTTGTGTACCTGATTGAGTTCTAGATATCTAACGTGGCTGGGGCCCATGACTTGACAGATGATGTGGTCCAGCTGATGAGGTACATATTTTCAGCCATGCGTGACGCACCACGTATAGTTGGAGCTAAAAGCAACATTGAGTACCCGCTGGCTTTCCAAAGATCCCAGGTTTCTATGTAAATGTAGCTGCTTCCCAAGAATATTCCCCTCTCTTCCCTCTTGCAACCCAGTTTATTAGGTAGGATTGGTGCTTGATGACACATCGATTACTGCCATTGTGGCCTACAGAACTATGTATCGCACAGTACCTAGCATTGCATCTGTGTATGTGTGTGTGTGTGGACGCCACTACTGAACACCCAAGATTAGTCTGCAGTCGACATTCCTCAATAAGTTACTGTAAAATAAGTTAATAAGCTGCTTGCTGCCTCAGCATTTCCTAGAAGTGCACTGTGTGCTTCATTTCCTCCCAGTTTACTGACCTCTGGACCGCTTTCTGGATCGATTCTGCCTTGCTTTCAGTGTTTTCTGCCTACCTCATCCTACTTTGGAACATTGTTTAGACCATCTTTGTTCTTTCCCTAATGATTGTATATTGCCTGCCTCCTCCTAACTTTTGGACGTTTTTGGACCGTCTTTGACTATCCCTACTGCTTAGATACTGTCAGGCCCAAGCTGACCTCGGAACGTTGTGGACTGACTTCAGTGTCCTCTACTGTGGCAATAAGCCACGAGACGGTGGGCCAATACCGCACCAGGAAATGCCCCCGGGGGCGTAGTTACAAGCTCAAGCATAGCGAGGGCCTTAACAAAGCCCCGGGGACATTACCGTGGGCGGTATTGGCCCACCGTCGAGGGGTTTATAGCCATTAGTACCCCGGCCTGTTAGACCCAGGGTACTAATAGCATTTTTTTTTGTTCCGTAACTCTGCTGCATTTTGGAACAGAAAACAAAAAAAAAGTCAAATATAATTGTCGCAGAGAAAGGGAAAACGTAGTCTGTTTTCCCTTTCCATGGCGGCCATCAGGAGCGGATGTGCTGGGAACAGAAGTGTTCCCAGTGCGTTCGCTCCCAAGAAAAGAAGAAAAAAGAAGGTAAGTGGGGTTGGGGGGGTGGTGAGGGTATAGTTTGGAGGGGACGTGGTGGAGGAAAAAAATTACTTACCTGAGTCCCCGGCAGGGGACGAAGGCAGCCTCCAGCCTTGGGGAGGCTCGGAGCGGGGATTGCCCCGTTTCGAGCCTCTTCATTGGCTAAGGCTGCCACGCCCTTCCACCCCCCGCCAGGGAACAAACGTAGGTGTATCCACAGGATTACACCATGGTATGGCTCGGAAATGAGCCAATCACGTTACGTGTAACCCGTGGACACACCCACGCCAGGTACTAATGTTTGCTACTGCTGCTTCCCCCGGTTTTCTGTGGAACTTCCTTGGACTCCCATTCAGATTACTTTATCTGGCCTTTATTTGTTTGAGCGCTACCATCCTCGTGCCATCAGGCCTACCTCCCCACCAGGTTCACTGCCTTGCATCCTCCCATTCTCCATTTAATTACCCGACTCTCCTGCTTGTCTTTCCAGTTCCTCCACAGCCCAGAGGTAGTTCCACCTCCTAAATTTACTGTATTCTGCATTATTGTGTTTAATGTCTCATCTGTATTGTTATTTCTTTTCCATCTGGGGGGGGGGTCTCTTGGCCACCTCCCTACCTTTCTCCTCCCGCTTGGTTTTTCCACTTCAAGTCTGTGGGCACTTGGGTAGTTGCAAGGGAACTGTGCTTGTTAGCTGTAACACAAGTTTGGCCTGACAGCCACTGTGTAAATGTGCAAATGCTTTGCTTAAATGCTTGTGCTTGCAACATCCAAGAAAGCACCAGGGAGAATGTCATGCAGCCCACATTTTGCCAACTGCATTGATAAAGTCACACTCAAGATTGAATGCATCAATGGGAAGCACATCACTGACGCTTGTTGAAAACGTTTTGAGCAGTGCGGGTGAAGCCTAAAGGGAGGGGGCAGAGGCTGTGGGAGACCCTCCTCAGTGAATATAAAATTGTGAATGCTGACTGGACATCAACAGTAACAGACAACTGAACACAGGTTCACAGATGTTAAATGCCGATCTAGTGGACAACCTGTGGGATGGGGTGATGACCCAGAACAGCACTAGTACAGAAATCAATCTGTCTGACCAGTGGCACTAGCACAAATTTGCTAATGAATTGATAACCTGCCTCATCCCAGAAGTGTGCAACCCAAGAGATTTTATAGTGCAGGCAACTCCTTTGTCTCTAACCATGGTAGAAGTCTCTCAGTTCTGCATGTTAAATAATTGACACTTAGAAAAAGGAACAGTCACGTCTATGGGACAACATCTACCTACATCCACCCCACCAGCTGAATTATGACAATGACTTGTTACCGGATACATGTCAGTCAATGAAAAGTGGAGATGGGCTCATATGTAGGGTTTGTGGTTGGGTAACGGATAGCTGTAGTAGTTACAGAGAGGCCTGATCAGTTAGTAACTTGCTGATAGCATGTAATTGCTGTTTGGGCCCCTATTGGTTTTGATCCGTCTTATTGTCACAATCCTAACTGCCACCTGTGATATGTTCTTGGGTTCTCCTACAGAGTGCAGCTGCTTCCTAACATGCACAGGCTATTGCACAGAGTGCATTGTCACTATGTTCCCTGGGTGGCCTTCAAGGTGTGTGTCGGGCAATCTAGGGGGCTGGCCCCACCACCCACTATGCAATGTTAAGTCCGGTCGCAGTATGTGAAGGATCACCTGGTCTCCCATACAACACTGGGGGCCCAGGACAGCGGACTGCCACAAGGCTTATGCTGCTGCTACTGCTCCTTTATCATATCAGACTCAGCAAATTCTATTGACATTGACACGCTCTGTAAGCCAGGACCCGTGGTGCTTGGTACATTGTAATACTCCTGTTGAGAGGTAGCATCCTGGGCTACCTCTGCATGTCTGCTCTGCAATCAGAAAATGTCGCCCCCTTATTGATGGATTTCTAATGCTCGATGGCAAAAACTTGTCGGCAAAGAAAAACGAACTGAGGGCTTTGCTGCGGCCAGGAGCGCTGCTGAACCGCAAGGACAGGACTGGACGTTGCGTGGGTGCTCCACAGTGGGGGTTCCCCCGATGGACAAGATGAGAGAACCTTGCATGTTGGCAGAGATTCATGCAAAGAAGTCATCTCTGGCAGGAGGGTGAATAATTTTGTTTGTCACCAGTTCACTGCCTGCCCTTACCATAGACAATCTTGCCAAAGCCGCTAGAAAGGGTTCTCTATTAAATACATAAGCAAAAACATAAATATCTATGTAATAACTAATAACTATATTGGAGAGGCTAAAAAAGAGACCAAGAACTTCACTGATGAATGTAGCAAACACCCTGCTTAGGGGATGTACAGTGCCGGTAACGGCCTGCCATCCTTAGCCCAGGTAGGCCTTGAGCGAAGCAAGGTCCTCGGTGAGGGGGTCCTGTATGCTCTCCTAAGCAGGAATGATTGCTATTCGCTCCCTGAGGTTTATTCAGTGTGCAAATAGTTTTAGTTTGTTTTTCCAGGAGAATGATTCTGAGCCCAATCTTCCGGTTAAAAATAAAAGATGGCCACCGCCATAGTAAATAAGAAAGGAACTACATATTAAATAGAAAAGAGACATGGTCTCGTTTCTACTTCTATTGTGGCAGTGGGAGGGACAGATTGCCGGACCGAAGCACAAAGCTCCTGTCCAGCAGGCTAGTGGGGAGGGGGTGAAGTGGGTTGGGGGATGTCTTGAAGGGGTGAGTGTGTGTGGAGGGCTCCCTGTAGCCCTCCACACATTCAATATGGCAGCACCCAGAGAAGGGGCTTGGGTAGCAGGAAAATGCGGGTGGTACACTCGTTCAGAGTTTGTCAGTGCGGGGACAAAAGTGGAGGTAGTTCTATTACCTAAATTTTTCCTGCACCACCAAACTACAAGTTTGCCGGTATTACCTCTGGTGGAATTATTGGGTGGTAATCCACCCCGATTTTTTGGCGGTAAAGTGGAGGAGCTTCCTCCAGCTTCATTGCAGATTTACCGCCAGAATACAGCGTAACTTATAATGAAGCCCAATGTGTTGTCACCTGCATTCCCAGCCAGCTGAATGGCTGAGCGCCCTTCCCTGGTGCGAGTGCAGTTAGAAATTCAACAGATATTAAAATACAAGTTTAAACTTGTAATGCATTTAGGAGCAAATATCACAATAATTGGGTAAAAGCATTCATTAGTATTGAGAACCAGGAAAAATAGTTGGATATGTTACATGTCATAAAACCGCATTATGGACTGAAATTGTTTATTTGTAAATAGTGTTAAAGCATATTTGGGAAGCTGTTTTGCAGCCAGCTTGCTTGTACCTGTATACAAAACGGGTAAGTGCTCAGAACCCAAAAATTATAGACTACTGGCTGTGCTGGGCGTTCCTGAAAAATGCTAGCACACATACTGTTGGATGTGCTTAATGCATGGAGTGTATGTAAAAATGTACTGCCAATTACCCAACCAGGCTTTTGAGAGAAGCATTGCAATATCTCGATTGTTATTGGGTTGTCCATAATAGTGGAAAAGGCAAAAGATGTGGCGTTTTGCACCCGATCCACGGGCAGTACTGGTGGGTAACAGCCCAACGGCACGAGTGAAGCGAGGGCGGTTAACGGAGGTCCCGGGCAGTTACTCCCCGGTGTTGCCCATGGAACTGGTGCATAATGCCATTAGCAACCCAGGTTACCAAAGCCATAACCCGGGGTGCTAAAAAAAAGAAAATAATTCTGTTCAATTAATCAAAAACCTTTGCAAAGGTGGCCGCCCCAGTTGTGGAAGGTGGGGCTCCATGCGGAGACCTTCTTCCATTTCCATGGCAGTTGCAGAGCCCTTCTTCCATTTCCATGGCAGTTGGCAAGGCGAATAGGAATGAAGCTGCTGCTGTGACTGCGCCCGCTGCCGCCGCAATAATCAGATAAGTGGGGCAGAGGAACAGAGCTTGGGGATAGTGAAAAAAAAACAAAAAAATGAAATGGGAGGGTGGGGGGAAGATGGCGCTGCAGGGTGGAGTAGGCAGCCGGCAGTGTCTGTGGAACACGGGCTGAGATCAGAGGTTTCAGTCTGCAGTCCGTGGAACCTGACTGACTGCGCCCCTGACCCGTGTGCTAACATACATGACAGTGGATGCTGCTTTTATTGATTATTCTGTTGCCTTTGACTGTGTTGTATGAGCCAAACTGTGGGCTAGGTTGGAAAAATGGGGCATATCCCCAGGCTTCTTTAAAAACAATTAGAACACCTTAGAGGGTGTTTGAGGGTTGTGATTGGTCAATCTGCGAGCTATACGAACTGGTATAGCCTGCAGATTGAATACAGCCTGCAATTACTAGTTTAATTGCTTACCTGTTCCTGCTGCCGCAATTTAGGAACGGAAAGAGTTAACTTTCCTTTCCGAATTACACTTGCAAGACCAACGTGTGCAACACACCCCCACTGACTGATTGCAAGTACTGGGCGTTATGGTCCTTCATACCTCGTTAACTTGGTCTTCAGGGCCCATAACGCCCAATATGGCCCTCGCTGTAGGTCTATAAAGCTATATTACAGCATTATACACAAGTGCTTGTTGACAATGTAGGCACATTAATTCAAAGCATAGCCACGCGTATGGGGCCTGAAACATGGATGTGTAATTGCTCCAATATTATTCAGTCTTTATCTAGCCGATCTTTCAGAGATCATTTAGCTTAAATAGCTATTCGCATTATCTGGCTACAAAAGCAATGGAACAGCTGAGATAAGCCGATGATATAGCTTTAATTGAATTTACACCTATAGGATTACAACAGAAATTGAATAATCTTGCAGATTATTCAATTGATCATGGATTGCGATTTAATAAGAAACAAACCAAAGATCATGATATTCAAGAAAAGGCGAGACTGATGCACACCTGCGCAGCTCACTTAATTGGAATAGCCACCTACAAATTGCACTTACAAAGGATTTGACTAATGCAGGCACCAACCCGATTTAATTTTGTATATGGTGGTCATAGTTTAAAACCACCTATGGCTATGTTTAAGCTGAAGTTACAAGCTTCGATACTGTGTGGTGTAGAGCTATGGACATTTGGAGGGGATAAATGGCAGTGAAAAATTAAAGGCAAATGCAGGACTATTATCTTATGTCTACCGCAGTGTATGCTGGTGGAATACACATGGCTGACTTGTTCTCTGGCATCACTAGAAACTTTTATTTATGAATTATGACTTCTTCAAAAAATACTCTTAATGCATGCATAAAGGAAAACTCCTAATGTTGATGCAAATGGGATGATTGCATATGCAATATTAATTTTAAAAGAATTCGAAGGATTTAATGCAATCATATGGCATACTTCATTAATAAAACCCGAACAAGTGAAGGGTGAACTTTTTCTTACCTGGCTGTTTGGCTGTTTGCTGCTTTGATGTGTCTCAGACCCTGAGACCCCCAGTGACTTTGACAACAACGAAGACAAAGGAAGTCTTCCATCACTGACTTTTGCTGTGGGAGGACCCACTTAATCCTCATCTGGACCACGGGGCTGTCGTTGAGACAGAGACAGACATGGTCAGATCAATAGAAAGAATCATTCCCCGGACCCGGAAAAAGATCGGCGCCACCTGAGAAGCCACAACTCGTTATTAGAGAAGAAATCGCCCACATGGAGAGGTCAGACTCAGTCTGCTTCTGGTCGTAACATGGTCAACACAGGTAACTTTCCCTTGTTTACAGCTGCGCTCTCGCGGCTACGTACGTATGACTCTACGAAGGGCAATTCTGAAGCTGACCTAGAGCCAGGAGACGTTTTCCAGGAATTGGATTCAACTATGAAACAGAAGGTCCTCAATGTGCCTGCCTCTGCGAAAGCGGATCGGCCTACTGCCAAACTGGGACCTTTAGAGAAGAGCACGGATTTGACTACTCCCGTTCCCTCAACGGGGCTCTGGTGGCGGCAGCAGTACCGCCCGAACCACTCACCCAGGTGATTCCTGAGGCAGACCCAGTTTCCCCCGCCGTAGCCAAACTGAGACGATAGAAGGATGGTCTCCGCCAGCGCCTCCGTCGTCGGTGGGGGAGGACGTGGGCCACAGGGCTCTGAGCGGCTTGGTGGAAGTTCCTGTCAATGGACGGAAATACTTCGCACTTGGTGCTCAGGAATACCAAGAACGGATTCTGGTAGAGGGCCCCAGATCGGAACAGACTCCCCAGCCTTGCCTATCTCTGAGTCAATCTTTGTGGGAATCTACACCTACACCAGGCAGTGCTGTAGGGAGCACTTTGGGACCCGTTTGAGCCGTGCAGAGCATAGAGACTTTAGTCCGAGCCGACGCAGGAACTGGCAGGAAATGAGCAACGCTTCTGAAAGGAATTTGGCAAGTCGCCAAAATCAGGCAATTCAGCTGTCGAATTAGATCAATCGGTCCTGGACTTGGACACACAGAGCAATAGCTTACCAAGGAATGCCTTAAACAAAAAAATTCCAAACTTAATTACTTCAGACTTGTCTACTTTTAAAGGCAGGAAAACTCCAGTAAAGGATTTCAACACATTGAAAGCCCAGAGCAAAAGACAGGCTAAGCCAAACAGAAAAAAACAAAGTGGTGAAGAAATCGCTCCCTAAAGCATTGATTTCTAATGCCCTAAAAGCCTTTTTCAAGAAGCAGTACAAGCGAAAACTAGACGCATCTCTGGAATATTCTAACGCTGAAATATTGGAGGCAATCCCAGAAACGCCACCAGTAAATAAATCACGGAAAACAGAAGACTGGGGGTAAAGAGAGCCGATCGGACCTCGCCAACTTTCTCCCAAAATGTAACACCGAAAAGTACCCAACCCGACCATCAAATCTTGAAATACACAGCAGTGCCAAGTACGACAAAAAGGAATGTAAAAGCACCGAAAGAGCCTACATCTCTACAAACTCCAAGTACTAAGGCCCCAAGTAACCCTACTGCCCATTGGGACACCCACCAGTCGCCCTGTGTGGTGGTGGACCATCCTAAAACTCCAATAACAGTTGAAGATTTTATGGCGGATAATTCACTGATGGACATCACCCAACATCTGGACCTCATAGAGGGGCCTTTGGTCCAGTCAGAAGTGGTCCTGGCAGCTGAACAAATACCAGAAAGCAGCGAGATTTCAGCATCAACTCCGGACTCAAAATGCAAAACATCGACCTCTCTAGACGGACGACCCTCCTCAGATAAGAAGCTCATAGATTTGCAAGTAAGGGTTTCAATAGAGAAGAAAAGCGGCCCGTTGTCACTACGCCAAACAAGTAAAAGTCGCAAAGTTCGCCCAAGACCGAATGCGCCATCTGAAGTGCCCCACGGGGCGAAACAACAAAGACACGACGTACAGGTCGACAGCCTTCAATTGCATGCTCGCAAACAAATGGGGGCTATACGAATTTGCAAACTGGAGCAATTATCGAGTAAAGACAGGTACATGGTTCTAAACAGGAAAACAGTACTCAAACTGCTTAGCAAAGTTCACAATCTTCGATCACTACATACAGAAGATTTTACAATGATCGAGCCCTACCACAGAGACCAGAAAGCAAAAGCGTACCTACACATAAGGCCTCTTCAGTGCAAGACCTGACTCAGGAAGTTTACATCGAACTTGAACGTATGGGCCTTCGCCTTGCAGAATTACAGGAGTCAAACATACAGAATCGAGGACACGTAAGAGGGAATGAAATAGCCCCAAAAAAGTACTGATATACATCAAGAACAGAAAAGCTTTACAAATATAAGAGATGGGACACTAAACTGAGACCTCCGGAAGATGCACGATATCGAACACACAGGGTACAATCCGACAGGTCGGCAACAAATCGTGATTACGGGCACTATTGGAATGAAAAGAGAGGAAGGGAAAGACAGAAATCTGAAAGGGACAACGTACGTCTGAAAATTGTAAGCACCCACAAAGCAAACAGACCAGCGTCAATTCATGCTGTGGCCAACAAAAAAAGCCGGAACGTATCATGTACTCAGGACACATTGCCAAGTGATCCAGTGAATAAATCGAACAATGAAAGGCCATAGAGGGGTCCTTGGAAGTGGCTGCAATTGGTGGTTAACAACAAGGCCAAGAGATAGCAACGTCAATCTATAGAAAGATCTCAGCATGACCACCGACAACAAGAACACGTCATCTTGCCACCCAAAACTTTGAGTATGGGGTCGTGGAACACAAGAGGCCATTCGCATCTGACAAAACCAGAGAGCCAAGACCTTGGGGTTTTCAACATCCTGTGCTTCCGAGAGACCTGCTGGTGGAGAAGCCAACTCTTGATGGGTTCTCCATTGAGATCTCCCTCGCTGTCCAAGGTGCGTTAGGCCGCCCATCTTCTGGTCTTCTAATGGTGGTCCGGATTAGCGCAGGGATTACCATCAGAAAAAAAAACTGGTGGAGTCTTATGACCTATTGGCGGTCCTATTATCATGGCAACACTTTGAATCGGGCTCAAATTCTCAGACCTCAACACGGCTGGCTATCATCAACCTCTATTGGAATCCGCAAAGAACTTCATCTGAAAACATTTGTGCTTCTGTGGCGGACGCCGTTTTTAATATCTACATGGAGTATGAGACATTTCATATAATCATATGCGGCGACTTAAACGCCAAATGTACCAACTCGAGTGAAAGCGCAAATAAACAGACGACCATCTCTTTAGCCGAAAAGCGGGGAGAGGTCTGGTTGAATTTAATGACATCACAGAATTTTCAATATGTGACATGGCTGCAAGACGACCAGTCCCTTCTTCCTACTTGGGAAAGTGCCAACTCTAAGGCAACCTTGGATTATATATTTGTTGCCCACGCCCTGCTCCCCCTCATCTCAACTTTTGAAGTAATAAGAACTAAAGAAAGGGACCACAACTTGTTGTCCATGGCCTGAATCTCCATCTATCCCCCCAAAAAAAAGAACATATAAAAAGAACCTGGAAGTGAATAAACAGTAAACACGCCTTCGTTTGACGCATCTGACAGAACAGACCTAATGGAAAAATACAAAACCCTTACGGATGGGAATACTATCTCAGACGTGACATCCAGATTAAACTACGTGCCCCTACTATTGACTTACAAAGTGGGGAGAACTGGTCGAAATAAAGAAAACAAAACCAACAAATATGAATATAATAAGACCTTGGTCAACAAACGGAGAATTCTAAGGAAAATGAAAAGCCTGGTCAAAATTAACAACACTGAGGAAAATCGAACCGCCCTTTATCTAGAGGCGCAAAAGTACAAATCATGGCTGAAAAACCATAGGGCAACAATCTACCAGAACGGCGCTGAAGAAATGTTAAAGACCTTAAGTAGCAAGAAATCACGAGACTTCTGGGCCCTAATAAAAAAAACAGATCTTCAAACCAACGGCCAACTATCAAACTCAGTGCCCGAAGCAACCTTGGTGAGTCACTTTACAAACCTGTTTGAACTCCCCTCATTTCGGGCCTCGGAGCGACCATCTGAGGCCCTGTGGATTGACATAACCGATGAGGATGAAATTAAAAGATCAATTCTGAAACTGAAATCATCAAGAGCGCCAGGTCCCGATGGCCTGACCAACATCGACTTAAAACAACACCTGGAGGAATGGTCAATCCTCATCAGTAAGATTTTCGGCCAGTGTGTGAAAGCAAAAGAAATTCCAAGCTCTTGGTCCCACGCAGTGGTGGTCCCGATCTTCAAAAAGTGCAACAGAGAAGATCCTGCGAGTTATCGCCCAATTGCCCTTTTAGACATTATTGGAAAGATCTTTGCGACCCTACTGCTTACCAAATTCTAGAAATGGGCAAGAGCTTCACCCAGTAATGACCCATTTCAAATGGGCTTCCAGAAAAGTGTGGGAACATCGGTCAACATCCTGCTATTAAACATCATTAAAAGTAACATCAGAACTGGTGCCCCAAAAGTGTTCTCAGCATTTGTCGACTTGACTCAGGCATTCGATAAAGTAGGCAGACAAAGACTCTGTTCCAAGTTGCAAACCTGGAATTGTCCTCCTTCGATCTTGGCTTTACATACGAACACTAAATTATGAGTGCGTCTGAAACTGCAAGGCCTCTTGTCTGAAGAAACAGTCCTTTAGCTCTGCCCTGTTTATTGCCTTTTTGGGAGACTACAAAGAGACAGAAACCAAGATTCGAACATTTCCGCCAAAAATAGGCAAACGTGCTATCTCCCCCATCCTCCACGCTTATGACCTGATACTGCGGGACCAAACCCAGATTGGTCTTCAGCGACAGCTGGATAACCTCTCTCAACATATAGAGGACAATAACCTGGAAATAAACAAATCAAACACTAAAATCCTTATTCTGGAAAGATACCTGAAGAAGAAAAACAAGATCCCTTAATGGTGCTTAGATAACATTAAAATCGAGATGGTTACCGATTTTAAATACCTGGGAGTCATGCTTGATAGTTCCACAATGGAAGCTAAAATGCAGCAAGCACTGTGGGACAAAACCAGATACCTAACAGCACAAACCAGAACGATTGATAAAAAATATGGAAAGTTCTCATTACTGCCAGCAATCCAATTTTACAAGGCAAAAGTGGTCCCATCACTAGTGTACGGACGCGACTCTAAACATACCTGTCTCACTATGGCCAACATTGGAAGGCTACCTGTGGAAAGCAGTTCTTGGTTTACAGATTTCTACCTCGATTACAGCAATCAGACGTGAACTTGGTCTACGGTATATGGCGGCAATAGTCAAACTAAGTAGCATTCAGCTCTTTGGGAAAACCCTGATGCCCGACAGCCTCCCAGTATACCAGATGATTGCTGAGGAAATTGAAAGCACTCATTGAGCCGTTCTAAACTCATGGGTGGCAGCTCTGAAAAGTAAGCTGAATGACATAGCCTACACCGAGGAAGACTTGATCCGTAACCCACAAAGAGTGAAAGTAAAACCGGAATATCTGGATTGGATCAAAACCAACAAAGGTGCAACATCTAACAAACTGCTAAAACACTTACCGACGACAAGTAACAAACTGAAAGTCCCCCTGGCATATTGTGCCAAATTTCCAGATAAATCTCTGAGAAAGACTTTTATGAGAGCTAGCTTAAACCTTCTGCCAATGCATGACATTTTGGCTATCAGATCAACCTCCAGTTTGAACAATTGTAGACTATGCGCGGAACAGAACCAACCTGAAACTCTAAGACATTTGCTGTTGACCTGTCCGGAAATGAGACAGGCGAGAACAGGCTATCTGACATCGCTCTTCGAGGATTCAAATCTCCTCGAAGAAGAGGTCTGGTGGGCCCGCCTGATCTCTCGGGAAAAAACAAGATGGATCATAGCCATGGTAAAGATCATGGAAGGCGCCATTGAAAAGATCAAAGACCGCAGAAAAAGGGCAGAAGACACCCCCTGAACTGACTGACTTTCTTGGGAACTCCTTGTCTGCCTTACATACAATCTGTGAAAACTTTGTAACTTTGAAACCCTGAAAACTTTGGAAATGGGTTTTTACATTTTACAGATCTTGTAAAAATCTAATTTGCGTATACACAAGTAACAATAAAAAATGTAAAAAGAAAGCAATGCAATACCGTATCCAAAATTATAAATGGAAATTAATTAAAAGATACTATGAAAATAATGCTAGATAGGTGAAGGGAAAAAGCATGCCAAGGAACACGTTTTGTATGATCTGGCCTTTGCAGGTTGTCATGAATAAAAGGACAGATTTCCACATCCCTATTACAGAAGAGGCTCAAGCATTATCTACTGCCCACCTTGGAAGTCATGCAAGCATGGAGTAAGATACCCTGAGGACAAAAGATATGTAGGTTTTGCCAAAACCTGAATCAAATAGAAACTACTAAACCTCTATTGATGATTAGAGATTAGAGATTAGAGATGATTACATTGGAGTGTATTTTCAATATTTATGGTCCGGCTTGAGGTTGTACTTAATCATGGAAATGGTTTGGGATGAGTTTATGTCTGGTAAAAATGGTAGTATTGTTCTACAATATGGGATATTTTTTAAAGTAAAATCAACGTATTAATATAATGTTAGTAGGATGTTAGTTTCTGTGTATTTTAAATATAAAAATGATGTATTTTATTGACTGTATTATGTATATATTTTGAAACTGTATAAAGGTTTAAAAAACTAAATATATAATTTAAAAAACGGATAATATCTGACATAATCATTGTGAAAGGTACGTACTTTTAGCACAGATGCTAGCTCCGATTTGCTGTCGTCCTACGCATCTGGACGGCTGTAAATTAAAGTGGGGCATTAAAGGAAAGCATATACTGCTTTTATGCTTTCCTTGTATGATTCACTTCATTTGGAAATGAACCCCTCTGTGTTGCTACTTTCCCTGGTAGCCATAGCCCTTCTGCAAAGAGAAGTTGGAATTTTGAACGCAAACCTAATATTCTGCCGCTGATGACCGGGGGCTTTGCCTTGGAATCAGCGAGAGATGTCTTTTTTCCTTTTGTGGATTTTTGACTCGTGAGCTTGCCAGAGCTGAAACAAGGCTACATCCGAAGAAAGCTAAAAATGTATGATATTTATATTTTGGCAACATTTACTATAAGTCACAGTATTTTAACTTAATTGTTTTATTAACTATGTTCCATCAGGCTTGGTGCTATGATATTTAAAACACCATGGGCAAAAGTAAAGCAGTTAGCTGTCACCCTTCCCCCATAACCACCCAAAGAAATCTGCAGTTATGTTGGCCCCCATTGCGGAAGCCAACAAGCTTATTAACAAAGGTAAATAATTCCTGGGGGAATTGTGAGGAAATGAAGATGGCATATCCTCAAACCTGCTGTGTGCTTCCCAAAAGGGGGCTCTGACAAATACGAGAAAGAAGCCCCACCTGTTCATTTTATTTATTTATTTAATTGTCAAGCGCCAACAGCCGATCGCTACATAAATCGAAAACCGGAACACTGAAACAGACATAAGAGGCATAGGTCAATGGCAACCCTTCCATGCCAATACGTGCGTGTTAATGCACCTGGTGAATGATCCAGCAGGGGTGCTCCCAAAGATCAAGACTGGGGATAAGAACTATCTAGATAAGGACCCCTTGGTCCAATATGATATTCCTAAAGTTTTTATATAAGAAGGTTGATGGAATTACATAACCACTGTAGATATATGTCCATGCCACACAATCGTCTTTGGTTTCTTCCAATATAAACTGATATGTAGATGTGTTTTACCATACCTACAAAAGGTAATTTTATAAATTAGATTTGCACCACTGGAACTTTTGTATGAAGCTGGGACAATTGTTGGTTTTTAATGATGTAGAGATATTGCTAGTGACCAATCTTATCAACCCTTCTCTTTGCCACTTGTATTGCCCTCCACATCTTACACAAATGTAGTAAACATGTCTAGTGTAACGGCTCCTCTGGGTCTTGCACAGGGGCAGCACAAGTCCTGCCTCCCCGTGCGGCCTTGGCACCTGCACTGTAATAGTACACAGGCCTCTGTAACCCATTGGAGAAAGAGGGTTAGGGTCCACTGGGTTGGATAGGAACAGGGAAGTGCAATCACTGGTATGAGGGTTAGGGAGAGGTTATGGATAGGTGGAGGCAAGTAGGGTAACTACTCCTCGACTCCTGCTGCTTCTCCTACAATGTTTTCTTTTGTCCTCTGTGCAGGTGAGGCTAAGAACTTCATACAGTCAACTCATTCCTTTGCATTAATAACTTTCAAACCCATACTATTTTTTTTATTTTTTATGAATGTTTTACATTTAAACCTTTAACATTATTGTCATGATTCCTGCCCCTCATGTCCCCAGCCCTCCACGATTTCAGGCTGGAGCCAGGCCACGATCACCTACATGGCCCTCAAGGGCCTCTCCATCCCTCCAAAGACCCACTTGGAGTTAGACTTGGCGCTTGTGGCACCAGACTCACTCACTCCCATAGGATAACATTGGGGATTGGACTGGACTTGTAGTGCATTGATGGGGACAAGATGGATGCCCCCACATATTTTGGTTCCCAGAACTGCATGTGCGGTCTAGTCTTTTGGGTGTGGTTCAGCCCAGAGACACCTGGGAGACACCTGGGATACCCAGAGACTATTTAAGCCACACCCAGGCTGAGAAACATGCTTTGCGTTTTCTGCACCTGCAGCGTGACACTCACCGTGTTCGGATCGGTCTCCAGTAGGCCGGCATCTTTCTTCTGCGCTCAGCTCCTGCAAGAACAAGACAACCGTTAGGAACAGCCTTACCTTGCGGCGCTTCTGCCCATCATTCATCGCTCCTTCTGTTCTGCGGGCATCTTCGGCAGTGTCATTCCCATCCCGGCAAGGATAAGGGAAAAGAACAGAAAAAAGGCATTAGTAAGCATTCTGCAAATCTTCGCTTATTTTTAAATACTGTACGAGCTTCAAACGCTTACCTGAATCCCAGCCGCTGTGGGGGAACTCTGTCTCCGGAACTTCTCATCCATCTGCAAGAGGGAACAGACACTCCAGGTTAGTGTGGAAACATCTAGAGGCGCTGCATACCGCGCTTACCCACCGCATTTGTTCTTTATAACCGGCATCCACGCTGAAAACGCTGCAGCACCTAAAAGACACAGAAAAAGAACTCAGTTCAATGCAAATACGAAAGGGGTGCATCGCGCATCGCGCTCTCACTCACCTTCAGCGCTACTCATCTCAGCAGCACGCCACCATCCCCGGACGGTGGCCATCATCTAAGGAAGGAAAGGAACGAAGTTAGAGAACTGTTCAAAAGACTCATTATACTTACCTGTCGGACTCTTGCCAGTGAAGTAACTAGGCAGCAATGAGCCTGCATCAATCAACGCGCCCTTGCTCTGAAAGCGGGACAGAGAGCACACTATCCAAGAAAACAAGGTGAGCTGTGGATCAAAGGGAAGGGTTGGACCCCGGGGAAGAAGGGGTGCAAGCACACAAGGACAATAGGGAGTTACACTCTACCAATCCTGTGTTTCAGGCCCAGTCTCCAGTTGAATAGCCTCCAGGGAAGGGTTTGAGGTCGTAAGAGGTCAGAACATGCTGAGTGACATTCCCGCGGATACCAGGTGAGCATTTCAATTATTCCATCTCATTCTTAAAAGTACATTTCATCCTTGAATATTTCCAATTCCAAGCTACATCTCCTCCTTCTTATTCTTTAATCATAAGTGCTTCTTCCATTACTTTCAAGACCGCAATTGTTATACCAATTTTCTCTGCTGTCATTAGCCCCTCCCACCACATTTCATCTGATATTGGTGAATGGAGCGCTAGTAGTCTCCCAGCAGTTTTTCTCGTTGCTCATTCAGTGCACGGCATGATGTTTTATAGTCTCCAAATTTCCGTGAAGACCACAATGGTGACAGCTTGAGTCTTTCAGTTCGGTCTGTTTTCTCATGAGTCTGACCTCTCCTGTGGGAAGAATATTCAGTCTACATCTTTTAAGCAGGTCTTAATAGTGGGCCGAAAGGAATTTCTTTTGATATTTCAGTGGCATATTTAGTTTCTTTATTTGCTAGTTGATGTTATTGCACAATTTATAATTGTGCCTTTGCTCTGAAGTATCTAGTCAATCTTTTTCCTGGAGCTTTTCTTTTTCTTTGAGAGGATTGAACTTTAGGGTCTCTGCTTCAATGCTATTTTCTTCCATAAACTCATTACATCGTTTTTTCCAATGGTTCAAGTATTTATCATTGTTGATATCTTGATTATTCAAGATGATAAAAGGCCCCGGTGGGGAATCCATTATACATGTCCAGTAAAGGGAAATAGTTTTCCACATGGTTATCAATAGCAGTGATTGGAGTCTCAGCTCGAATCTAATCATGTGTCCCGGGAGGGAATCGGGGAGTCTCAAAACCTTTCTCCAAAGGTATCCTTCACAGATACCCCATACCTTCCAGGATAGATTTAGAAGTGCCTCTGCTCCATAAAATGGGACTGCCACCACCTTTTGTTTATAGATCGTTAGGATGGGGATCATGGAGTAGTTGCCATAGCGGTTGTGGATTGCTCTTCCTTGATTGATCAGCTTTACTATAGCTTATCTTTGATCAGCTGATAGTGGCCAGACTCATTTAAGTTTTTATTTATCTTTACTCCCAGGTCCATGATTGAATTTACTATTTCCAACTTTTGGTTATTAAGAAACCAATTACAAGGTTCTTCCTTCTTCTTATTGCCACAAGCAGACCTCATGATCAGAATCTTAGATTTTGTAACATTTGCTTTCATATGATTTTCTTCTAGGAAGCTTTGGAAAGAATTCAGCCGTCTTTGCAGACCAATGGCTGGCTGGTCAATAAAGACCAGATCGTCAACATAAAATATCCACGGGATGGATCCTTAATTTATTTTCAACGGGAAAGCTTGTGTTTGCTTTTGGGACTCATCCATGTCTATCATATAGAGGACAAACAGCAGTGGGGCTAGAGCACACCCTTGTTTTATTCCTCTATCTGTGTATATCTTTCTTGAAAGGGAGCCGTCTTTGGTTAGTCGGATCTGAATAGAGGTGCCCGTATCCAAGGCTTGCATTGCCTCTATTAAATCCTTGGGAGAGCCCCATTTACCAAATTTCTTCCATAGGTGGTCACGGCACACAGTATCAAAAGACTGCTCGAGGTCGATAAATCCGAGGTAGATTTTAGTCTTGGCGTCAATTGCCTGCTGTTTAAGCAAGTTTAGAATAAATATATTTAGTCATGTTCCCACTCCCATGAGAAATGCTTTTTGTCTTGGGTCTAATATACCAGCCGAGCTTGCCCACCGTTTAAGATCTCTCAGCAGCAGTGAGGCAAATAGTTTGCCAATTGAATCCAGCAGGGAATTGGCCAGTAATTACAGGGATCCCCGTGATTACCTTTTTTGAAAATTGGGATGATTATCCCTTCTTTCCAAGAAAGTGGGATTGACTTGTTTCGCAATATTTGCATATTTGCATAAACAGCAAGTAGATCAATTCTCCCCAGTTTTCCTTGTTTGATTTGAGTTCCAGGTTAGAGATACCGTCCGGGCTGGCCGCTCTAGACGTACTAAGTTTTTGAATCATCATTGCTATATCCATACGATCGAATTTGATGTTCCATGCCTCCAAATCACTACTCCCATTTCCATCGATGATTTCCATGTTCTCTTTCCTTTTGAATAGTTCTGTATAATGGTCATCCCACCTGGCTTCTGATACCTTATTTGCAGTAAAAGCCACTTGGAAGTCATCGCCCTAGTTGATTATTTCCCATAAACTCTGGGCATTATTAGTAGTCACCGTGGCCATCATCCTTTCTGCGTCAGATTGTGCTCATTTTGCCCAGGTCGCGTTGATCCAATTTGTATATATCTCTTGTTTATCATCTCCTTCCCCTTTTTGAAGTCTTCTAATCTCTGATCTGTACTTTTTTATTTTGTTTTTCACCTCCTTGTCGTAAGTATGTTTCCTCACGACATTTGTTTTAGTTGTCAATTTTTTGCTCATTTCGAATTCTTTTAATAGCCACCTATATTCCACAGCTAAAGGGTTTTCACACACGTAGGTTGCATACCGCTTTCATCATGTTTTATTCTCAGTTTATTTAGTCCCCAAGCAATTTCAACTGCCCTAGTCATCTGCTTTTCCTTACTGAAAAGTGGTATAGATGTTTCTATTTTCAATAGATCGTGGTCACTTGCTTTTTACTTTTTTACTACAAACCCTTCAATCCAATCCATTATTTTTCCAGACACAAAACAATAGTCCAGGCACGCGCAGCTTTTCCCCCGACCTCATGTAGCAGAGCCATGAAGGTCACCATTTATTTGGCCATTTAACATTCTCATATCTTGTATTGCCATTTCATTTACCCAGCGTTGTGCTCTGCCCTTTAGCTGGGATTCTGTAATTGGCTGCCCATTTTTCATTAATAATTTGATATTTAAGTCCTCACAGATCAGGATTAATTGATTTTTTCCCCTTTAGCATGGATTGATCTATTTCTTTCATTATATCATTTAGATATGTCTCTAATGAGGAAATTCTTTCACTGAAATAAGTGTTACTTATTAACAGTTTAAGGATCTGTCCTTCTAGGTGTTTTTTTAATTTTAAATACCTGCACGTATGGATTTGGGTTACTGAAATCCGTTACCTTTAGGTCGCAATTTATTTTTATTAAGGTTAGCAAACCTCCATATGGTCGCCCCCATCTTCCTTTCCTTGCTGGATTAATTAAAACTTCATAATTCTCGCATAGCGGTTCTTTCCTTACCCAAATTTCTTGTAAGCACAGGATTTCGTATTGATTGAGGGAGCCATCCTCTTCTGAGAACAGGTGTGCAAAACCACAGGTATTCCAGGAGGCACAGGTAAGTTTTCTCCCTTCCTCTTTTGTCTCAATCTAATGTTTCTTCTTTCCTGTTAGGGCTTCCGCCATCCAGGACCAGTCATCAGGCCCTGCACCATCTTGTTGTTTTGTTTTCATGAGTTTAAGATGTTTCCTCGAATTATCGGTGGTGAATTGCAGATTTTTCCTCAGATCTTTTCCATCTTTTGAGTGTGGCACCTTTCCTCCATTGGTTTCCTCAAAGAGCAATGTTGATCCTTTTTCCACGGATGATCTTGGATCCTTATCAATCTTCTTTGATGTTATCCCTAGGTCTCGTCAACTTCCCCTATCCAATTTGTTGCCATCAGAGTCTCCATAGTTTTCATGGCTTCTTTTTGTACATTTGTTTCCATTCTCTTTAATGGTATTTTGTCAAATTTCTTTCAATTTTTCCCAATTATTAGCATCACTCAAGGTATATCTTAACAGTGCTATTTTTTCCTGAGCTTCCATAAGTGACTCTTTGATCACCAGATACTTCAAGTGGAGCGTAACCCAATCCATTCTTCTTTCATTTACAAATTCCACTATCCGTATGTCTTCCGACAGTATGAATCTGGTTTCTGGAATTTGTTGAAAGACTTTCATCACTTGTTCCCTATTTAAAATGTGTCATTTAGGCACCTGTGTTGTTCTAGATTAATTTTGACCTTCATTCCATCATTTCTTTTTATTTGTTTTTTTTCCTCTCTTCTTTCTTTGGTGTGATACTGACTTTCCTTCATTCTATTCTACTTTCAACTATCACGTGGATCATAATTCCCTATTTTTATACCTTGCTTTTTTTATTTTTCTCTGGTGATTTATTTGGCCTCCTAAGGGTCTTCCTTTTCTCCTACATTGTTTTAAATTGGTCCTGCTTTTCGGCCCTTGTATCTATAGCCTTTTTTTCCCCACAAGCTTTACTGCTTTGTCTCGAGTTGAGCTCTTTTTTTTCCTCTCTTGTTTCTCAATTGGGGGCAATTTTCCTGGTCTTTATTCGTTAGGTTTTGCACCTTTTTTTTATTTCCTCCCATTCCGAGTTACTGAGATTACCCCATTCTTCCTCATCATTGTTCTCTTCTATAATTTGGATGAGATCACTCCGGTCCGCATCAGACTCATCTGAACCAGGATCCCCTTCAGCTCGATCTTTATCTAATTAAACTAGATCGGCCAGCTCTTGTGATTCTTCACATTCTTTCGGTATAGTAATTTCTCTGTGCGCTTTCTTCGCACATTGTTTTAACTCCGATCTCGACGCGGTCCTTATGTTTCTTAGAAAAGACCTGGAGCCTTTTAATTTCCTTTTTGCTGGTTGTTTCATATTTTTCAAATTTCTTTTTTCAATTTTTTTTTTGGTTTAATTTGTTTTTTCCAGAACTAAAGGACTTACTTCCTTTTCAGAAGGTTTTAATACTTCGGTCTTTTCTGGGCCTTGGAAAATTGAGAAGTTTGTAGGTCTCCAGTTACCCTTTCCTCTTAGGTTTGTAGGTCCTTATCTTTTAAATTCCAAGCTTATTTTTGGTAGCGCAATTGTTGATGTTTCCAAGCTCACAGCCGGGTTTGTGTCCTTTACGTTCAATAACTCTTTCTCCAGCTGAGGATGTCCTATAGTTTCCTTCTCTCGATGCAATGTCGGAGCTTGATTTATTTCCGCCTTTTTAAATTGATGTTTCATCCACTTATAGTCTTCTAAGAATGCTTTAACGAGGACGGCCTTATCATTCGATTCACTTCTAGCCAGATCGCATAGGCGGTTTTGCCATGAGTTTGTAAATTCAGCTTCTTTATCCACTGGCAGGCCATATATGTATTCCTTTCTCAATGGTGCTATTTGGCCAGAGTCTTGTGGTCGAGAAATAGTGAAGTTTCCTGCAGCTGTCCATCTCTTATTTTATCCACTCTCATTGGGGATGACGTTAGAATTTTGCAGTCCAGTGCTGCAATGTTATCCTTTATAAATGAAAGGCTGTGCTGTTTTTCCCTGGCTATTTTCCCATTCAATGCAGTTATGTCCTGCATTCGTTTTTCCGCCAGCATTGAATTTGTTGCATTTCCCAGTAGTTGTACACTGGACTGTTTTGGTACTGTTGTATCTTCTTTTCTTGGTCCGTTTTCAGGTCCCTCATCTGGTCCATCCATCGTATGGTTTTGTGATTGTAGTATGGCCGAACTTCTTTCTTCAGTTCTTATCACTGCTGAGACAAGGCACAGGTCTATGTGTCTTATGGGGCAATCTCTCCCCTCGCCGACTCTTACTTCTTCTGTCTCATTTAAATCTTCCCATATCAGATTTCCTGTATCACTAATATTCAAAACTGTGGTCCATGGCTCTGGACAAGTTATCACTCTGGCTAATTTCCATGCATCTTTATTTCTTAGCTGGTGATTTGCTTGAAGATCTTGTAGGTTTAGCCCACTACCGCCTATACTGGACGCCTCGGCCAGATTGTTTTCTATCTCCTCCTTTCCTGGTTCCAGGTCTCTAATTTCACTTGGGGCCGCAGGGGGGGAGGGTAGTATCGGGGATAAGTAAGCCTTCTTTCTGCCCTTCTTTCGTCCCCAAATCTTCCAATCTCCTTTTGCCGTACTTCATAAACTCCCCTTACCAGGTCTTCTTTCATAGGACTTAACTTGGGGGGGGGGGGGTTGATTTTGAGTTTGTGTATCCTTTCCCCTTCATTCCAGCGTTTGATCTCCTGGATCGTTCATTTTGCCAAGAGTGGACTGTGCTGGGAATAGCGGGGATAAAGGGGCCTCGTAGCCTTCTGGCACATCAGTGGCTACCAAGAGAGACTTTTTGGCATTCGCCCGATTTTTCTTTGGGTGTTGTTTTTAGTTGCCCCAATTCTGCACTTTTCAGTGCTAGGTTTCGCACTCTCTCATTTCCCAGTTGTTCTTGCATCAAATCTTGCTCGTTGTTACTGAGTGTTATTTTTTCTCCTATCACAGGCTCAGTCAGCTTAGGCATTATAACCTCATCCGTCCCCCATTCTTGGGTATTCAGCGACTCTAGATGTGTATCCCCTCATTGTTTATTTAGTTGCGGCTCTAACGCTGTCTAGCCTGGAGGTTTCTGATGGTTTGGCTCTCCAGTGAGAAGGCGCTCACGGGTCACAAACAGCAGGTGTGATTGTGTCAGCAGCTTGTTTCCTGCAAGGAGAGCTGACGGGGTCACAAGCGAGTTCAATCTCTGTCTTACCTGGTTTCTCATTCCAGTCCCTGACATCTCTTTCATCAGCTCCCCTGCTGCCGTGCTTACTTCCACCATCTCGGTCTTCGTCGGCGTGCAGCTCCTCTAATGAATAAACTCCCACAAACTCACTCCAGGGAACACCAGTGAACACCACTTACGCACCACTTCTGCTCTGCTGCTGGGGGGGAAGGTGCTTATGAAGTGGAAATGGCACGGCCTAGCAGCTCCACCTCTGGGTTAAAGGGCCAGTAGCTTCTCTTCAGCAACTTCCATAGTTTACAGCCACCAGTACCAGTGAACACCACTTACGCACCACTTCCACTCCGCTGCTGCAGGGAAAGGTGCTTATGAAGTGGAAATGACACAGCCCAGCAGTCACATGGCCCAGCAGCTCCACCTCTGGGTTAAAGGGCCAGTAGCTTCTCTCCAGCAACATCCGTAGTTTACAGCCACCAGCACCAGTAAACACCACTTGCGCACCATTTCCGCTCCGCTGCTGCGGGGGAAGGTGCTTATGGAGTGGAAATGACACGGCCCAACAGTTACACCGTCCAGCACCTCCACCTCTGGGTTAAAGGGCCAGTAGCTTCTCTCCAGCAACGTCCGTAGTTTACAGCCACCAGCACCAGTGAACACCACTTACGCTATGGTGAGTTTCTGTATCTTGCATTACCCCATGCAAGTTACATTGTGCGTGCGGAACCTTGCATTTCTTCATGCAGGGTAAATTGTGCATAGAGAACCTTGCATTACTTAGCACTATGACATTGGGTTTTGAGACACCTGCAGCCTTGCATTACTTGATGCAATTACATTGGCATAGTCAACAATGGCATTGGCAGACAACATCATTCTGTTTGATCGATTGCCATATGGGCTACAAACCAAATTGAATGTGTTCTCTGAATATGCCAAAATAAACAATCTTACCATCAATCCAAGTAAAATCGAATATAATAGTATTCGCAAACATAAAAAAAGCTTGCAGATTTACTTGGAAAATGAATGAAGTGGTAATTCACTGTGTACTGGCAACTAGGGACTTGGGATATAACCTGTGTGATTCCAATTCCTTAGCTATGTGGAGCAGTATGCTAAACAGAAAAGTAATACATCTCATTTCCCAAATGAAAATGATTTACCACAAGTACTCAAAATTCTCTTACCTACTATTGAGTTTTACACGCTAAAGGTTGAACCAATCATTCTGTTCGGACTTGACTTATGCATACTTGATTTAACTAAGGTATTAAACAAGCTTCAAGGAAAAATCTGGAAAGCTGTGTTGGGTGTCCCAAAATCATTGCAAACTCATTGACTATCCATGAACTTGGTCTGTATTCTCTAGCGGCTACATTTTTGTGGAGCATGTTGATGAATTATGGGAAAATGTTGCACCCCCCCCAAATTCGTTTTATGAGAACTTTTGTAGAATGATGTTGAAGGAATATCCGATGTTGATCAAAAGTTATGTTCAGAAGATGCAAATGATAAATTCAGCTAATAGCCATGGAGCAAGAAGAATGATATGAACGGCCAGGTGTGGTAAAAAAAGAAAATTCTTCCAAATGGACTGGGCTAATACAATTGATCTAAATGTTAAGTATAAATCATATGGAGATCAAGCAAGTTTTTCTCATAAACAACATCCACGCCTACATTACTTGGTAACTTGTCCATGTCCAAAAGCAAGGAGCGTGTATTTGAGATTTAATCTAAATTTATTCCACACCAAAGAAAGGACGAAGTACTTGGCCAAGAATCAAAAAGATTATGCAGAGATACTGAAAGTCATGAGTCACTAAAACACTTGGTGATATACTGCTGTCATTTTGAAAATTTGCGCAGAGTACACCTGGGTAAGTTTTATGATGTTGATCCGCTATTATCTAGAGATTTCTTGTGGTCCCAATGTATGTAGGGTAACAGACAGACGTTGATACTGGCACTAACACAATTTCTAACATTTATTCAGGAACATCGCATTGAAATCGATATCCATGTTCCCGAGTAGGTCTAAGGAGTCCTGACATACACGAAATTCCTGAAAAGAGAACATGACTGAGTTATGTTATGAAAAATGTTCCCAAATGAATTAATTAGTTATAGGGGGAATCTTATGAAAATGAACAGTAATTGTTATCATGTATGAGTTCATTTTTATTAGTTTTTAAATTCGATGTACATTTTAGGTGTATTGTGATAACATGAAATGTAAATGTGAATAAGTTTGTTTATATATGTTGTTTTATATATTCGTCTAATTGATGTTCTAAATATTTTTAAAGGTGCATTGTGCCAAATAAAAATTAAAAAATAAAAATAATTAAAAAAAATATTCAACAATGGTTCCTCACTTTTCAAGCAAGGTAAACGTTCACTGCGGGAAATCCCACGCACACTTATGCAAGATTCAAGTGGTTAACAAAATTTGTTCAAAGATACATTAACCTAAAAAAACTATGAAATAGTCCTTACATCACGCAATAGATAGCAAACTGTCCGTGTGCGTATGAACAGTAACAAATAAAGCAGCAAGGCTACTTAGCTCGGGGTAGTAGAGTGCATCATCTATGCTGGTGTAACACGCTCGGTGCGCATCTTCTACTGCACGGCATTACTGCGTCCTGTAAACCACTGCCACGGATTGCAAAATACTGAGAGAAACAAAAGCTCAGTCGATGTGGTCCTACAATTTGCACCAGAGTTATATCGGAGGTGATTCACACAACAGGACTCGCAGTAATCAAACGAGATTTCAAGACCAGAGGTTGGCCCAATAGTTATACATGTTCCGAATGCCCGAACTTCAATCACACACATAAAATGATGGTGCGTAAGGACTGCTGTACTTATCTGTACTGTGTGCGGTGTTAAGCGACTTCAATTCAGTACTCCAACTAAGTCAGTGCCTAGTCTGGGATGCCCAATGAAAGCCCTTATTTATATATTTTTATGACAAGTTCATAGATCTAGATGATAAACGCTTGCATAACGCCCCTCTCTTTGAATCCCCCTGACCTCACTGAGCCAAGAAGTAGGTTTGTTTTGCAAATTCAAAGATTTATTTTACAAATTAAACAATATATATCACACTTTTATAAATAAATTAATATTTTATAGCACACTTATGAATATGACAGTGATCAACAATGGATAGTATCATACTAGGACACTGTTTTAATTACTTAAGAGTTGGTATAGAGAGGATAAAGTAGCTGAGAATGCTTTTATGGGTTCAAGGAAATGCAATGATGGAAAAGAATGCAGCACAGAAATAACTGAGATGGTTTCCACAAGAGATAATATGATCACGTTTTCTTTTGACAATTCACTCCGCCCCTATGCAATAGAAGGAGATGGAAGGAAAGCACACAATTTTCAGGAATACCATCAAATGCAATACCAATTCAGTTCCCCCCTAACAAGCTTAGAGCAACAGGGATGTTTTTAAAACACAGGCAAAAATATTTTAAATGTGATTTGCAAAGAAGTGAAAATATGCTAAAAATGATTTTAATTCCCTATAGGAGATTCAGGGTAGGTGATAGGTACTTAAGATTGGTTCAGGTCAACACTATCAGTGATTCATGAGGGATTATCAGGTTGAAAACGGATTTCAGCAATGCAAGCAAGAGGCAGCTATTTTTTTAACGTGTGGTGAGATTGAGCTAGTTTTCAATTCACTGCACTTTTTGTGTAAAGCGCGATTATGGAAAAACTATAAGGAGTAGAAGGTTTTAGGCTTGTTGCAATGCTGAGGATCCTAGCTTTAAAATGAAGGTTAGATCTCGTTCCTAGCACACGCGGTTCAAAAGATACGGACGATTTTATGGAGGTAGATTTTCAGAAATAAAGTAAGATTCAAATGGCAAATGACACTTTCACAGGTTTGAAATCACAGAATGGACACACGATTTCTATGCAGTTCTAAATAGGTGGAAATGGTTTGAATTAGATTATTTTGAAACTAAGAGATTGGTTTGCACAGCTCTGGCTGGATACTCGCTCCTAATTTTGGAAGGAATGGGCCTCGTCACAGATCTGGCCAACAGGTTTAGTTGCGGTTCTCTCTGCTCTGCTGGTCTGGATCTCTGGTTCTGGCAAAAGTTCTGGCACTGCACAGCGGTCTGGTCTGGGTCTGGTCTTCTATTGGCACTGCACGGTGGTCTGGATACAGCTCTGCTTTCTGGGTTCTGGCACAGGGTTCTAGCCAGAATCAAACAGCTCGCTGAAACAGCTTGTTGAATAGTTTGGTTAGGTTGCTGGATTCTGAGGCCTCTGAAGGATTCAGCTTGTGGACTAGGCCTCTCTACTACAAGTTCTGAAGTCTGGATTCTAAGTTCTGGTTCTGGAGTCTGGTTTTCTAAGTTCTGGTCTCTGAATATTGTCTGGATTTGAAGTTGTCCGGCAAAGTGCTTCTCAAGAAAGTGGAAAGAGCAGTGCCTACCTGGGTTTCAGTGGGTCTTTTTATGTCTTTTGAAAGTGGGTGGGAAGGCTGACTTTCTATGCCCAACCCTCTGAGGATCCTGATAGGCTATAGGATTCTCTGTCGCCTGACTGGGGAACAGAGTTTTGAGTCATTCAGTGCTGCCAATTTACAATCTATTGAATAAACGCCCCTTTGCTTTTACTTAGACAATGAATTTTTATTTTTCATAATCAAACATGTTTCCCAGATACACAAGTGGTTCATAATACATGTACACATGATAGATGAATTAAGACAGGTCTCTGATCAACCCTAGTCTTTCTAAGCGCTTGGGTTCAGAAATGACATTTTTTGCTTTTTAGTAGGTTTCGCCATATTGGTTTTTCATCAAATCTTACAAAAATGTGCGCAAGGAATATGGGCATCAGATGATGAAGTGTCAGATTTTTAACATACAGACATTTGGAGTAATACCCAATTTTCCACTACTACCCCCCAGAACATACCACAGAGTCCTAACACCTCTTAAAATGTGCACAGAAAAATCACAGGAATAATGATATTCATTATATAATTTTGACAATTTCGTACTATGAATTAACCATCTTTTTAAAATTATGCTCTGGCTCAGAGGGGTGTGGTTTCCCAAAGCACATGGGGGAATTTCTGGTTTGTCCACTTCCTCCAAGCTCAGCTGGCTCACAGAGGCAGTGCCCCTCCCATTTCCTTCTGGGATGAAGCAATTTACGACCCCCTGATTTAGCATATCCCTGAGCCAAGGAAAGTTCATTGTTCTGTTTCCTGCAGTCTCAGGTACCCCTCCCCTAATTCAATCAGAGAGGTGTAATCTCCTTTTGGTGGGGGCAGGAGAAGACAGGCCAGGCCTGTGAATGCAGTTGCTGGGCAAGTTTCAACTCCTGTCGGGGGTAGTTGCCGGGCAGAATTCAATCCCTTTTAGCCAGGCTTCAGCCAAATGTCACTGTTGTTCCCATTTTTCTTCATTCAAATCAAACTTACAATTTTGACACATGCAGCTAGAACACTGAATGTAAGTTCAAAACTATGACATTTAAACAGTTGCAACCTATGTGACACTCAAAAGTAGGTCACTCATTTATTTTAAACATTTCAATTTTAGTGGCTTTAAATCCCATTTCACTTAAGCTGCTGACATCCACAGCTCAGCCAGTTTTGTTCTGAACATTATTTTAGGCTCTTCATCCTTCCAGATTTGGTATGCACACAAGACTTCATTCTACCAGACATCTGCTGGTGTTCAGTAAGATTTTTGAATATCTTGCAATGTTTGAAATAGGCATTTTGAGCTTGCATTTCAGGGAAACAAATGTGATTTCAAAGCGCTTTTTGAGCTAACAGGCACTGCTGTTTTTCCTTTGGCACCACGTTTCACTCATGGCGCTTCTGGCCCATCACGCTCGCACTGGTGGGTGGCAGGTAAGGCGACCATTTTGGTGTGCGCAAAAACTGTGCGGTTTTCCTGTATTGTGGCGAAAATGTGGGCTTTTCGGCCATCTTGGATTTTCTAAGCCCACAGCACCAAATGTTGCAGCATAATAACTTGAATGTGGGTCGATACACCTGACAAGACACCCGCCCGACTGCACTTTGATTTCGAGTCGAGGGGTAGTTGGGTGCAAAGGATGTTTTGACCCACGCGCTGGGATGTCCGCATCATCTTCTTCCAATTCCGCAGATGGCACAGTTCAGCATCTTTTTCTCCATCGGGGTGGATCGATCGGTTCTCCTCGCCGGTCCTGATGGGAGTTTTGAGCGGTACCCCGGGCCCCTCGGATCTTTGCTCCCGGTCCCTGGGTCGTCCTTCTTGGGCAGTATCCATGGTATATCTCTCTCTCTTCTCACCTAGGTTGACAAAGCAAAGCGGCAGAAACATATTCGTAGACATTTCCCCACCACTATTAATGGTGGGGCGAACATATACATTTTATACATCAGGAGACATTTGCATTCCAGAAACATAGAATTTTATAGGCTATATGTGGAATATTTTAGGGTTGGACTTTTATTACTCTGGAGCGGCCCCCTCTGGGATTGCAGAGGGCTCCTCCAGTTGCTGCAGAGTGTGCCTGGCATGGCAACACTTTAGCTGATTTATATGGACACACTTGTCTTCCCCTTCTGCCAAACTACCCTTGGGGATGCGGATCTTGTAGGCGACTGGGGAGATCTTGTCTACAATTTCAAAAGGTCCCTTCCATGTAGGCAGAAATTTCCGCTGTTTGGCCTGGTTCCTTTGGAAATTGTATAGATAAACCCGGTCCCCTACATTGTATTCTTTCCTAGTAGTCTTCAAATCATAGTGAGTCTTCATGCTATCGGCTGATCTTTCTAGGTTTCGCTGAGCATAGACAAAAGCATGTTGGAGGCGTTTCCTTAAATTTTCAACATACTCATGCATTGTGGAGGCATTGATCAAGGTTTGCTCTTGGGTCCTGTAAAGCAAATGCTGGGGAAGCACCATCTTGCGTCCAGTCATCAGCTCTAACGGTGACATTTTATTTGCAGATGAAGGGGTAGATCTGATGGCCATTAGGACAAGAGGTAATCCGATATCCCAACTTGGCCCAGAATCTTCCACAAACTTTTTTAAGCTGCTCACAATGGTTCGGTTGTAACGTTCCACTGCACCAGAAGAGGCTTGCCGGTAAGCAATGTGTAGCTTCCTTTTAACCCCCAGTATCTCCCACATCTTTGTCATTACTTTGCTGGTGAAATGGCTGCCTCTGTCTGACTCAATCGTTTGGGGTAGACCAAAATGGGAAAAGATGTGGTTGATCATCAGGGCAGCCGCTGTTTCTGCCTTGCAGTTTGGGGCCGGGAGACATTCCACCCATTTAGTAAATAAGCATGTCACCGTCAACATGTACTATTCCCCCTAGAGGAGCGAATCACGGGCCCTATGTAGTCGACTTGCAAATCTGACCATGGCAGTGTCATCCCCCTCTTTTGGAGAGGCGCACGGTGTGTGAGGGATGTTGGCTGAAATTGTGCACACACAAGACACCCCTTCAAGTATTGGTCGAGGTCCTGCCCCATGTATGGCCATTATGCAACCTCTCTTAAGATCTCAAGTGTTGTATGAAACCCCCTATGACCGGCTGTGGCCGCATCATGGGCATGACTTAACATCAGGCTTCGGAATGAGGTAGGGACCACCCACTGATCATGGCCAGCTTGGGATTTCCTTAACAACAATCCGTCTTGGATTCGGAACATTTTTGGACATTTCATCAACACTCTAAGGTCCTCTTTCCCAATGTAATCGGTATCCGTCAGGGGAAAGTTCTCAGGGTCCTCAATGTGTTGGCAAAACTTACCAATTATTGGATCCCCCTTCTGAGCCGTAATAAAATCAGCATCTGGGGTCTCCGTACTCAATTGTGCAGTTGAAAGATCATTGTGAGCATTTGTCTGGGACCTAGTGATAGCAGTGACCTGGGTTTCCCCCAACAGGGACAATCTCTATTAGATCCCCTTCGATGGCCCCGGTTTTGGCTAGCTGATCAGCTAAGTCATTTCCAGTTTTGTCTGGTCCCTCTACTTTGGAATGACCCTTGATCTTCTTCCAATAGATGGTCATCCCATTCACGGTGACCAGATCATCAATGTTTTGAATTAACTTCCCATGTTTCAAGGGTTTGTTATTAGCACATAACATGCCTCTGGTTTTCCAATTAACCAGGTGCTCCACGAAGCCGTTCCGTACATAATCTGAATCTGTGATTATGACCAGATTGTGGAGTTGATGTTGGACAGCAGTGAGGATGGCTTGATACACAGCCATCAACTCTGCCATCTGACTACTTCGGGGACCAATCTTGTATCCAGCGGAGGGTTCTGGGGAGTCATTCACCCATGCATTCCCTATGCCGGCCACAAGTTCTTTTTCCCCGTTGTTGTGAACATGGTAAGAGCATCCATCCACATAGACAGTGGGCATTCCCTCACACTTGTCTTCTTCAAAGACTTTATGGGGGAATTAAGGTATGCCTCCATGTAGTCCTTGATTTTTAGACGTTCCTCCTCGAGACAGTTTTCTCTGGCACAATCATGCAAGTCAGCCAGACCTTGCGCGAGGGGACTCTTCTTGTTTTGGCCATATCTGACCTCCACAGGAAAGCCTTGCATTGACAGAATCCAGGAAGTAATTCGGGAATTACTCACATTTCCGGCCCAGATTCTGTCACTTTGGAGATATTGCAGAGGCTGGTGTGGAGTCTCCACTATGATGTGTTCCCCCTGGATAAACGGGCGGTAATTTTTCAATGAACTTTCTGCTGTAATTAGTCAGTCCGAGGAGGCTCCTTAGTTCCTGCGGAGTGGTGGGGTCTTCTGGAGTGCTTCCACTTTCTTTTCCTGCGGACAGAGACCCTGAGGAGTAATCTCATGCCCCAAGAAATTAACACGGGTTCTACACCACTGTGCTTTCTGAAAGGAAAGTTTTGCTCCAGCGGCCCTCAACTGTGTCAGAACATAAAAGATCTCTGCTATGTGTTCCTCCACAGATGAACTTTTGATGAGGACATTATCTACATAAGCCAGGTTACCCCTCGCACCCAGGTCGGGCATGGCCTTATGCAGGAAAATGTTGAATTCATTGCCGGAGTTGAGGTATCCGAAGGGAGTTCGGGCAATGTGTACTGCTGGCCCCCAAAGGTAAAAGCCAGTTTGTATTGGTCCTCCCTACTGACAGGCACGGTCCAGTATCCATTGGTCAGGTCTATTGCAGTGAATACCTGTGACCCCTGGATCTGGGCCAGCCCTTGGTCAATGTAGGGAGGAGGCCATTGGGAAGTATGGACCCGTTTGTTGAGCTCCCTAAGGTCGGCGCAGAGATTCCACTGGCTGTTTGGTTTCAATATTCCCAGCACCGGATTATTGAAGGTGCTGTGAACTGGACGGATTATCCCCCGGGACTCAAGGTTCTTAATTATTTCAGTAAGGGACTCCATGGATGCGAGAGGCAAGCCATCCATGGATGCGAGAAGCAAGCGATATTGCTTCACAAACACTGGAGTCATGTCAGGGTCCGTGGGAATTGTTGTTGTGTGGATGTTGGTGTGACCACAGTCATATGAGTACACCGCAAAGAGATCTTGAAAATCCAAGAAAACTTGTTTCAACTTTTGTTTCTGTTCCAGAGTCACACAGGTATCAGCTAGGTTGACTCTCTCTTCAACCATCTGCCTGAAGCCTGGGAAGACTTCTGGTTTTGCTATCTCCGCGGCCTCCTCCAGCTGGGTGGAGAAGTCCCTGGTCAGAGTGCTGATTTGGACTGGAGGTTTCAGGTGGGAAAGGCAGCCATCATGGACCTGGAAAATCACCTCATCCCTTCTGAAGTCACAAGTCACATCTTCCTTACCATAAGGGCAGGAAGTGTACACCAGGAAGTTCCCCCCATGCCAGGTAAAGATCCTATCTGGTGTTGTATTGTCATCACTGTCACTGTCAAAACAGTCCTCAGGGATTGGTCCTAACAGTTCATTTCCTAAATCAATGGAGAAATGTCGGTCATCAACCGCCATTCCAATAATGGTGCCTGCGGCTAGAGTAATACTCTTTAAGTCGCTGTTATTCACATCTATTGGAATGGTGTCATGTTCTATGTTGACTAACGGTGTTGGGTTACCACCAACCCTTGCTGTTGGAGAGAAGCATTTAGATGAATATAAGCATCAGGGTGTTTCAATTTTTTGTCCTCTTTTAACTTTCACTTCCAGGGAGAATTGTCGGGTCCTTTCTGGGATGGTGACTTCCTCTTTAATCTGAATTTCAACTGCATAAGGTAGCAATTGAGCTGACCTAAATGCTTTTTCTGGATCATCAAAGCCCATGGGATTATCCGCTAATCGGGATCGAGCTTTGAAGTTCATTAGGTCCAAACTAATGGCAAAGTGATTGAGAATATCACTGCCTAAGTAAAAGGCGGCAGTGACGTCTCGCACGACCCAACAATTATGGACTATGCTCTTGTTGCCAATGGAGATTTTGAGCATACACCTGCTTGGCAGGAGATGTTTGGAATTGGGTGTTTCCAGATCCATTTCCCATTTGTCTATCAGTTTGAATGTGGGAATGGCTGGATCTTTTCGGAGTTGGCGGAACATGGCTTCGCTGATGAAGCTCTTACCGTTGTTCACACACACTCGGGCGAGAACAGAGTCCTTCCCATCATTTAACTGAACAGGGATGAACAACTGCTCTCCAATTTGCTGAATATCAGCCATGCTCTGAGCTGATTTCACATCTTTCTGGACTATTGGAGTGGGAATGTCTGATTGTGGATTAGTAAAGAATTTCAGAGTGTTTCCTTCCAGTGTGGAATACCACCTTAAACTGGAAGGAAGATTGATTTTCAGAAATAGAGAGGACCCCCCATCACCAGTCTGTCTACTGCTATTACTGTCGCGTCTGGAATTTGGTTGTTCTGGAAGTGAAATTCTACTTGGTCAGATTTTTGTTCAACCATGTGGCATGTGTCGTTTAAACTAACATGGTTGACACTCTGTTTTACTTTTATTGGTCAGCTAGTCTGGGTCCAGAGGACCTTGTTTACGCAATCTATTAGGGATGACAACCTTCTCAGGAGGTCATTCCCATGTAATCAAGGGGTGCCCTCTGGAGTCACTACTATGACCGGGTGTTTCACCTTGTGTCGCCCAATTTTAATGTCCAAATCCGCAATCCTCTCGACGGGAATTTCCTTCCTGTCAAAGTTCTGAAGTTGTCCAGGAAGAGAGGTGAGAAGAATACGGTAATTCACCCCCTTCCTGCATTTAGTTCATCAAAGGCCCTCCTGGACAGAAGAGTAGCTTGGGATCCAGTGTCCACCAGTGCCAAAATTGTACCCTGCCCTTGCACTTGAACCGGGGCATAGTATCTTCCCTCCTTCTCCTCAAGGGGGCACAGATAATGCACATTTTTGGACAACTGGTGGGCTAATTTTTTAGTTTTGGACATTGCGAGAGAAGAGATTTGGGCAGAATTCTGTGGAGAGTCATGGGAATCTGCAAGAAAAAGTTGGCAACTGGAAATCAGAGCCATTGTTGGTTCCCCTGGTTCCAGTTCTGGGCCTCCCCCCCCTTTTTGGAGGCAGTCACCAGGATGGGTTTGAACCAGGGGATTTTGATGCGGTTGGTTCTGGGATGAGATGATGGCCGGCGCTAGCTCAGTCCCCACATCTCCCCAGTCGGGATATGAATCCCTTGGGACCCATCTTTCTTTGGGAGGAGTTCCCCCATCTCTGAAGGAAAATATCCTTTTCCCAGGATCCTCTGGGGATCCCTCTCCCTCAAATTGGAAGATCTGTACCTCCTCCACAAACTGGGTCTGTTTGGGTCCTTTGTTTCTCCTACCTCCTCTCTGCTCCTTGGGTGGCAGACTTTCAGGGGTAGGAGATTTTGTTTCCGGTTCCTGGGTTTCGGGGAGCTGTTTACAAGTGGGGAAGGAAGCTTCCTCCAAGACTTTACACCCCCCTTCCCCTTGTGCCTCCTCCCTGGGAACCGGTGGGTTATCGGGGTGCTGCCCCTGTCATTGTTCTGGAGCACCAGGCCCAGAGTTTGGGGCATTCTGCGCCGGCATGCTCATCTGAGGGTTCTGTTGAGCCCTCCGCATGTGACCCAGATCCGGTGCCATATTTTGGACCTGGCGCTCTAACTGTGAAACCCGCTCAGGCTGATACGGGGTTCTATTGTCTCCCCTGGGCTGATCCCGGGAAGGGTAGCTATCCCTTCTCTGGTAGTACCCCGGGTTGGGAAGATTTGGGTACCCCTCCACCCTTGGCCTCCCCTCTCCCGGATTAGGTTGTCTGGGCTCAGGGAATTGGGAAAAGAAGGATGGATGATTTTGGGGCTGGAAGTTGGGTGTATACCTGGGGAAAAAGTTCTGCCCAGGGTTTGGTGAATTTCTGCCCTCCTGTGAGAAGTTAGGAGGGAAGTTCCCTGGGTTAGGTGCCTGGTTGGATCCCCCCGCTTGGGCTGGAGGAGTCCACACATACCCCAGGATCGGTCGGTTTCCCTTGTAGCGGGGACTTACATAGTCAGGGGAGCGAGGGACCCCATTTGTGGGACTACCTCCTTGACTCCCTGTCTGTGACTGGCCCGAGGGCCTTCTGGGCTGAGAATTATTCGGTGCAGGCAGGTTTTTAGGCCCCCCCATCTCCAAATCTAAAATGGGGGCAACCTTTACCTCTGCCACCTTGGCAGCAGCAGGGGTGCTGGTCGATTTGGGGCTTTTCTGAGTGTTATTTTTATTTTCTATGGGCTTCTGCACCTCATAGATCTGGGTAGCCTGTTCAATGACCCAGTCTAGTGACTTTTTCTCATGAAAATCTCTCACTAGCTGGGTCATTATGTATTTGGGTAAGGCATGGAGAAACGTATTTACAAACTCTTTACTGTCCGTGCGCACCCTTTTGGTAGTCTGCGCAAAGGCACGCTTCAATTCCTGCACAAATTCTTGTGGGGCCTGATCCTCCCCACATTGCAAATTGTAGGCTGCCTTGCGAGCCTCTTGGGGATTTCTGTGAACAGAAAAATGTTTCAAGATGGCCGCCCTATATGTGGACCATCTTGAATGGTTTTGGTCCTCGAGCCCCGCAAAGAAACTGGAGTATTCTGGGGAGAATGTCCATTTGACATACTGAATGCAGCTACTGCTGTCCTTCAAATGGAAAGTCTCCATCATTTGCTCATAAAGCTCCAAGTGTTCCCAAACAGAATACTTGGCATTCTTGTGATAAGGGGTGATGATACTCCTTATTGCCTTAATCTGTTTTAAGGGGTCCTTAAGCAAGGCCCTTTTTGCTGTATTGGCCTTTTTGGTTCGGGTAACCCTGGTCCATTCATCCTCTGACTCAGAAGCACTGCTCCCAGAGGTGCCCGTCTGACCTTCCAGGTTTTCCCGGATTCTGCGAGCCTGGGAATGGCTGGCAGAATGTGGGGACCTGGTCTCCTGTATCCTGTGACGCTCAGAGGAGTCTTCAGATTCCTCCTTGCTGTCAGGATTTGATGAGTACCCAGCCCACTGACCTAACTGGGCAGAGGTTTTCAGGATGCCCTTAGTGGGCCTACTCTCCTGGAGTTCCCCACTAAATTGCACTGTACTTAGGTGCCCATACCCGGATGCCCGCCCATCCATTCCTGGGAGGTACTGGCCTATGAGCCCCATACTTTTGGCTGGATAGTAATCTGCCATCCCCGTGGCCCTGGGCTCATGTACGCCATGGGACATGGGGGTGGCAGAGTCCAAGGACTGGGAGAGATGAAGGCCTCTGGTACTAGGGCTCCTGAGGTTATGCTCAGGTGTTTCCCTTTCCCAGCGAACCTCATCTCTATCAGCCCCTGCTCCCTGTTGCCATGCAAGAGCCTGTGCTTTCAGTTCCTCAGTTAAGGCCTTACTAGACTCTATCAGTCTCTCCTGCATGGCTACCTGTTGCTGGAGCCTATCATTGTGCTGACAGAGAGCCTCATGTTCTCTCTGTGCCTCCTGGTTGGTCCTGGAGTACTGGGCCAGTCTTTTCTGCAGGAGGGTTACCTCCTGAGTCCCATCCCTACTGGCCTGCTCCTTTCTTGCCAGAGCATCTTTCACCCTCCTGGTGTGCTCTAACAAGTTCTGATGCACTTTTTGGAAGTCACTCAGTCCCTGGAGGGCCACGTGATTTTCTTCAATTTTTTCTTTTAATCGGCAGACTTCCTGGCCTAAGGTGTCCCTTTCCTGACTAAGAGCCTGTATCTGTGCCACCAGGTCGTCCCTCTGCCTTTGAAAGGCACCAGCTTTCTGGCAGGTCTTTCAGAATCAGTTTGTTGCTCTCTGCCTTCACTCTATCTAGATGACTTTGCAGGGTGGGTACCTGCTCTGTGCATGCCTTGTTGAAGTCTAGTTGTTGCTCCAGCTTTTTCTGGCTTTGCAGTAGGGAGTCCAAACCTTCTTGGTACTCCTTCTGCAACGCCAGAAATCTGGTATCCTGGTCAGACTTTTCCTGTTGCAGGATACCCATATCCTCTTTTATTTTAATGATATACTGCCTACTATCATTTTCGGACTCCCGGCTCCTCTGCAGCCTCTGCTCGGAAGAAACCAGGTCAGATTGGGCCTTCTCAAATGCCATCAGTTGCCTATTTGCCAGATCTTGGCCTTCAGCACATTTTTCCTGTATGGCTCCCATATATAAATATATATATGCTGCTACCGTGGCAATCTTGTTGTGCTCATCCTTGGCCTTAGGGGCTATATATAGTTCACTCAGGGCCACATGAGGGACCCTGATCTCTTCATGTATCTGACCCAGTTACAGTGACCTGTTGCGCAATTGCCTGCAACCACACATTCTGGTCCTGTTCCGTCCATCCGCCTCTCACAAATAGCTTATGTAAGAGGTGCTCTCTGGCTATTTTGATATCTACCAAGGTTGTCATTCTGGAAATTGATTTCCTTCCTGACTTGCAGAAGTTTGTATTTTATTTTGCAAAACAGACCGTCTCCTTAGAGCGTCCTTCTTTTGAGGGGCGATTTTACAGTGTAACATGGCGTGGTGATCCAACAGGATTTATGTATCCTGTCAGTTAGCCCACTGTATTGAGCTGCACAAGTGGTAGGTCTAATCCAGACTTCCCGGCTCGAGCCCCCACTCTGTTAAGCGACTTCAATTCAGTACCCCAACTAAGTCAGTGCCTAGTCTGGGATGCCCGATGAAAGCCCTTATTTATATATTTTTATGACAAGTTCATAGATCTGGATGATAAACCCTTGTATAACGCCCCTCTCTTTGAATCCCCCTGACCTCACTGAGCCAAGAAGTAGGTTTGTTTTGCAAATTAAAAGATTTATTTTACAAATTAAACAATATATATATCACACTTTTATAAATAAATTAATATTTGATAGCACACTTATGAATATGACAGTGATCGACAATGGATAGTATTATACTGGCACACTGTTTTAATTACTTAAGAGTTGGTATAGAGAGGATAAAGTAGCTGAGAATTCTTTTATGGGTTCAGGGAAATGCAATGATGGAAAAGAATGCAGCAAAGCAGCAAAGAAATAACTGAGATGGTTTCCACAAGAGATAATTTGATCACTTTTTCTTTTGCCAATTCACTCCCCCCCTATGCAATATAAGGCGATGGAAGGAGAGCACACAATTTTTAGGAATACCATCAAATGCAATACCAATTCAGTTCCCCCCTAGCAATCTTAGAGCAACAGGGATGATTTTAAAATACAGGCAAAAATACTTTAAATGTGATTTGCAAAGAAGTGAAAATATGCTAAAAATGATTTTAATTCCCTATAGGAGATTCAGGGTAGGTGATAGCTACTTAAGATTGGTTCAGGTCAACACTATCAGTGATTCATGAGGGATTATCAGGTTGTAAACGGATTTCAGCAATGCAAGCAAGAGGCAGCTATTTTTTTAATGTGTGGTGAGATTGAACTAGTTTTCAATTCGCTGCACTTTTGCCGATTACGGAAAAACTATAAGGAGTAGAAAGTTGGAAAGCTAAGGATCCTAGCCTTAAAATGAAAGTCAAATCCTGTTCCTAGCACACGCGGTTCAAAAGATACAGACTATTTTGTGGAGGTAGATTTTCAGAAATAAAGTAAGATTCAAATGGCAAATGACACAGGTTTGAAATCACAGAATGGACACATGATTTCTATGCAGTTCTAAATAGGTGGAAATGGTTTGAATTAGATTATTTTTAAACTAAGAGATTTGTTTTCACAGCTCTGGCTGGATACTCGCTCCTAATTTTGGAAGGAATGGGCCTCGTCACAGATCTGGTCAACAGGTTTAGCTGCGGTTCTCTCTGTTCTGCTGGTCTGGATCTCTGGTTCTGGCAAAAGGTCTGGCACTGCACAGCGGTCTGGTCTGGGTCTGGTCTTCTATCGGCACTGCACGGCGTCTGGATACAGCTCTGCTTTCTGGGTTCTGGCACAGGGTTCTAGCCAGAATCCAACAGCTTGCCCGGCTGTTGAATAGTTTGGTTAGGTTGCTGGATTCTGAGGCCTCTGAAGGATTCAGCTTGTGGACTAGGTCTCTCTGCTACAAGTTCTGAAGTCTGGATTCTAAGTTCTGGTTCTGGAGTCTAGTTTTCTAAGTTCTGTTCTCTGAATATTGTCTGGATTTGAAGTCGTCCGGCAAAGTGCTTCGCAAGAAAGTGGAAAGAGCAGTCCCTACCTGGGTTTCAGTGGGTCTTTTTATGTCTTTTGAAAGTGGGTGGGAAGGCTGACTTTCTATGCCCAACCCTCTGAGGATCCTGATAGGCTATAGCATTCTGTTGCCTGACTGCCGAACAGAGTTGTGAGTCATCCAGGGCTTCCATTTACAATCTATTGAAGAAGCGCCCCTTTGCTTTTACTTAGACAATGAATTTTTCATAATCAAACATGTTTCCCAGATACACAAGTGGTTCATAATACATGTACACATGATAGATGAATTAAGACAGGTCTCTGATCAACCCTAGTCTTTCTAAGAGCTTGGGTTCAGAAATGACATTTTTTGCTTTTTAGTAGGTTTCGCCATATTGGTTTTTCATCAAATCTTACAAAAATGTATGCAAGGAATATGGGCATCGGATGATGAAGTGTCAGATTTTTAACATACAGACATTTGGAGTAATACCCAATTTTCCACTACTACCCCCCCCCAGAACATACCACAGAGTCCTAACACCTCTTAAAATGTGCACAGATAAATCACAGGAATAATGATATTAATTATATAATTTTGACAATTTTGTACTATGAATTAACCATCTTTTTAAAATTATGCTCTGGCTCAGAGGGGTGTGGTTTCCCAAAGCACATGGGTGAATTTCTAGTTTGTCCACTTCCTCCAAGCTCAGCTGGCTCACAGAGGCAGTGCCCCTCCCATTTCCTTCCGGGAGGAAGCCATTTACGACCCCCTGATTTAGCATTTGCCGGAGCCAAGGAAAGTTCATTGTTCTGTTTCCTGCAGTCTCAGGTACCCCTCCCCAATTCAATCAGAGAGGTGTAATCTCCTTTTGGTGGGGGCAGGAGAAGACAGGCCAGGCCTGTGAATGCAGTTGCTGGGCAAGTTTCAACTCCTGTCGGGGGTAGTTGCCGGGCAGAATTCAATCCCTTTTAGCCAGGCTTCAGCCAAATGTCACTTTTGTTCCCATTTTTCCTCATTCAAATCAAACTTACAATTTTGACACATGCAGCTAGAACGCTGATTCTAAGTTCAAAACTATGACATTTAAACAGTTGCAACCTATGTGACACTCAAAAGTAGGTCACTCATTTATTTTAAACATTTCGATTTTAGTGGCTTTAAATCCCATTTCACTTAAGCTGCTGACATCCACAGCTCAGCCAGTTTTGTTCTGAACATTATTTTAGGCTCTTCATCCTTCCAGATTTGGTATGCACACAAGACTTCATTCTACCAGACGTCTGCTGGTGTTCAGTAAGATTTTTGAATATCTTGCAATGTTTGAAATAGGCATTTTGAGCTTGCGTTTCAGAGAAACAAATGTGATTTCAAAGCACTTTTTGAGCTAACAGGCACTGCTGTTTTTCCTTTGGCACAACGGTTCACTCATGGCGCTTCTGGCCCATCACGCTCGCACTGGTGGGTGGCAGGTCAGGCGACCATTTTGGTGTGTGCAAAAACTGTGTGGTTTTCCTGGATTCTGGCACAAATGTGTGCTTTTCGGCCATCTTGGATTTTCTAAGCCCTCAGCACAGTAACTTGAACTTGCAGCATAATAACTTGAACGTGGGTCGATACACCTGACGGCGGTGCCTGGAGATCTCAAGCATGGGGTTGGCCCCACGTACGTCTTGCCTGCCAGGAGCTCACGGGAGGTACGTCTGCTCTGGGTGAAGTCTGTAGCACGAGCAAGGGTTTCTCGCCATTGCGTGCATATTTGTGTTGAGTCGGGTGTGTCCAAGCCTATTACAGGAGCACATGCCCTGCCTCCTGAAATGCTGGGTAGTGTAGTTAGTGCTCCCCAAATGATTAGAACACTTGCACTAAAAGCATACATGACATCTGCTACAACGTGTTTGTCTGGAAGGTCTTAGTTTTATATACAACACATTTTACACCAGGTTTCATATGTTTTGCACTACTTTCCCTACTGGTTACTGCCACTGTACCAGATTTAGTCTTGACAGTAGTCCCCCTCCCACTCACAGACCCAGGTTTACTGGGGTAATTGGTGTGAAACACACGGAGGAGCCGAGGAGCATGTACACTAGTTGTAGCTTCCCAATAGTGGTCTTCTCGGCCAAATCCCACCCAATCTATAAGGTACCAGAGTTGGCCTTCATGTATGTGGGAATTTAGTATGGCTATAACTTCATATTTTGTGAAGCCCTTCACTGGCACTGGAGATGGTCTGGTGAAATGTGCTGGAGCTGGTTTAAGTTGGGCTATGTGGAACACTGGGTGTACTCCCACAGAGGGGAGTGTTCAGTGCATTGTTACTCAGTTGACTACCGCTTCTACTGGGAATGGCCCGATGTACCGGGGCTGAAACTTGCGCCGTCCTGAAAAATGTAAGTTGCAAATTGTCAACCACACTTGGTCGCCTACTTTATACTCAAGGGCTTGGTCGTCTTTTCTTTTATCTGCATAGCGTTTATAGGTATCTGCTGCAGTATCTAAATTGATGCGGATGTTGCACCACATTTCTTCTAATTGTTATTTGAGAATACAACCGCGGGTAGCTGTGGGTCATCAGTACATGAGGCACGTTGCATATGTGAATAATAGTGCTCTAAAAGGGTGTATGTTTAGTGGAAGCATGCATGACATTATTATAGGCTAACTCCGCTAACCAGATGGAGTCAACCCAGGCTGCTTAATTACCTTATGTCACACAAAGCAGATATTGTTTGACCATATGATTGACTCGTTCTGTTTGACAATAGGTTTCTGGATGGATGCTGGTTGATAGATGCAAATTTATGCCCACATATTTACAAAAGGTCTGCCAGAAACGTGATGTAAACTGCGGCCCTCAATCTGAGATGATGTAATGATGGACACTGTGTAAATGAACCACATGTTGTAAGAAGAGGTCGACCAGAGTATTGGTACTCCTTTACAAGGTCTGAAGTGCCCTAGCTTTGTGAGTGAATCTACTACAACTAAGAGGGATGGGAAACGTTGGTTGGTTGTCAGGCAAATTGACTATCGGACCTAGTGAGATGGTGTGCTATGGTGTGGGAGGAGTAGGTAACTCCTGTAATTGTCCTGTGGGTCTTTGGTGATCTGACTTGTTTCTTGAACATGTTTCACATGCCTGCACATGTTGGTGTTTTTGTTGGGACATATCTGGCCACCAGAAATAGCATTTTACCAACTCTAACATTTTTGTAACACCCGCGTGCCCTGCAAATGGAGAGTCATGGCACCAATCTAGAGCTTGTCTTCTAAGTGCAGTTGGTAGGTACAGTGCCAAGCTATGGAAAGGTATGCCGTCTTTTACTACTTGTTGCTTTTTCGCTGGTTATTCCAATGGACCAGATCTTGTGCACTGATAGTATTGCTTATCTGATTGAACATATAATCTACGGTGACACAAGCAATGATGCAGGCAGACAGAATTATAGGTCCTGGTTGGATGACATCTTGTATTGTTGGTGTAGCTGGTTCCGGGTGTCTTGAGAGAATGTCCACTTTTTTATTTTAAGGTCCTGGGCGGTACATGACCACAAAGTCAAAATCAGCTAAGTACATTGTCCAATAGAGTTGTCTGGGGTTAAGGGCTCTTGCTGATTTTAATAACTGGAGGTTTCTGTGGTCAGTTACTACGGTTATGGTGTGCCAGGCTCCCATCAGGTAGTGGCGCAATTTGCAAAAGGCTACCTTGCTAGCCAATAATTCTCCATCCGCTATTACAAAGTTTTGTTCTGCAGGTAAAGGCATCTGTGAATGATACGGTATGGAGTGGAGCAGTCCAGAACAATTGCGTTGTGATAGAACCGCACTAATTGCATAGCTTGACACATCTGTTTCTACCACAAATGGTTGTGCTGAATCAGGATGAAGTGGTACTGGTGCTGTTGTGAATGCTCGTTTGAGGGATTCAAAACTGTTTTTCGGCTGCTTTGTCTCAGTGAAACAGAACTCCGTTCTTTAATAGTCTGGTGATTGGCAACACTAGCTTGGCTAACCAATCGATGAAGCGTCTAAAGTAATTGGCAAAACCCAACACGGCCTGCGCATCATTAACTGATGTTGGTGCTGGCCAATCTAGAATGGATTGTATTTTCTTTGAGTCCATGGTTACTCCCTCAGGCAACAGGATGGATCCTAGAAATTCCCTGCTAGACCAATGAAATTCACATTTCTCCAATTTGGCACATAATTTATGCTAACTTAGATGTTTGCGGACCGCTTTGACATGAACATGATATTCTTGTGGACTTTGGGAATAGATAAAAATGTTGTCTATCTAAACTACCATGAAGACGTCCAAGTATCCATATAAGACCTCATCTAGGAAGTGCTGAAAGGCAGCGAGTGTGTTATAGAGTCCGAATGGCATGACTTGGTATTCACATAATATGAATTTTGTCCAGAATGTCATCTTCTATTCATCTAATTCACGCACCCGCACTAGGTGGTAGGCAGCTCGCAGGTCCCGTTTGGTATGAATGGTAGAGCCTTGTGCTTGATCCAACAATACTGGAATCAGTGCTAACGGGTAACGGTTCTTGACTGTGATCCAGTGTACAGCATGATAGTCGATACAAGTCCTTAAATCGCCTGTCTTCTTTGGCACAAAGGACAAGGGGGATGAGACGGGCGAAGAGGAAGGTTGTATGAATCCACTTTTTAGATTGATCTCAATGTATTCTTTTAGATGAGCATTCTCGGCCTCAATCAGTGCGTGGACGCAGCTGCAGGGCAATGCTGTTCCTGGTTCTAAATCGATTCTACAATCAAATGACCATTGGAGTGGGAGAGTTTCTGCTGTAACTTTACTAAAGACTTCTCGGTACTCCTCACACACTGGTGGGAGTTCCATGGTACACTTCCAATAGTATTATCAAGTCCATGCGAACTAGGCTTTTCTGATAAGGGCACTGATGACAAACAATGTTGTTGGCAGTGCTCCGATACCCATGTTACTGTACACTGAGTCCAATCTACCAGCAGGTTATTTTGGCTCAATCATGGTAACCCCAATATAATGCTGAATTGTGGGGCTGCGATTCGATCAAAACTCAATAACTCTTTGACCTTGAATAGTCTCCAGCAACAACTCTCCTGTTTGTTGTGCAATAGGTCCCGAGATTAAGGGAGAGCCATCCACTGATTTGACTTCTTCTTTACGCTCTTTGTCTATGATAGGTAGTCCCAATCGGAATGCATAACTGACGTCAATAAAATTGCCGGTGGCCCCGGAGTCCAACATTAAAGATACTGGTGTCTTCTTTTCTAGGTAATGCAAAAACCCCTGTATGGTAACATGTGGTGTGTCTGATTGTTGCGTATTGGCTAAGAGTTTCTGGGTGTTCACAAATGTTGGGCTTGACAGGGCCACCCTGTCTACTGACTAGCATTGGCGTTTCTCAAATTGTCTACTTTTGGCTTGCTAGGGCATTCACGAACAAAGTGCCCTGCCTTTCTTCGGTATAGACATAGTTTCTCGCATCTTCTTTTATCCTTCTCTTCTTTGGAAGGTGGGCTGCAAACTGCCCAATCTGCATAGGCTCTTAGTGATTTTTGTCTGTTCCTTGTGTTGATTTTTGTTGGTCTAATCTGATAATTGGTTTAGGATCCCATTTTCTCCAATCCTGTTTCCTCTCACACTGTTGCAGGTCTAGCCAGAGAGCTAAATCGATAATACTGGAACAGTCTGTTGGTTGGGGGTCAGCTTGCACAATTAGATCTTTCAGATCATCCTGTAAACCCTAACAGAATAATGCCATTCATTTATTGTGAGGCCAATCCGTCGCTACCGCTGAGCGATTGAAAGTTGTGACATATGATTCCAAGTCCTAACTCCCTTGGTGCAGCAACAAGAGTTTATGATCCTTCAACTAATGATGCAGCTCTCGATTAGAGATTTTACCAAATTCTTCCAGAAAAGAATCCCAACTTTATACTGTAGCATCATCTTTGTGCACTAACAGTGTGGCCCAGGCAGTGGCATCACCACCCAAGTATGAAATCAAGAATGATGTCTGCACCTGAGTGGTGTGGAATGCTGCTGTCTTTGTTAGGAAATGTAGTTGGCATTGCATAATAAACATGTTATATTTTTGAGGGTACCCATGGTACCGTTCTGGGGGGGGCAGTGGAATTGGTGGCTCTGTGGTGACCTGTACTTGCACTGGGGGTGAAGGAACAGGCCCCTGTGGGGATAAAGGCATGGCTTGGGCTGTGAGAGTTTTTACCAGATTTTTAATGTAACGTAATCCTGCCTTGTGGCTGTGAGCTCTGTTTTGAGCTCCTGTAGACCTCTTATAATGTCCTCCATGATTGGAACTTATGGTGAGCTTCTGCTTCTGTCACGGCTCCTCTGGTTTTTTGCACATGGGCAACACAAATATCTGCCTCTCTGTGGGGTCTTGGTGCCCACACTCTAATAGTAAATAGGCCTCCATAACCCATTCGGGAAAGAGGGCTAGGGTCCATCGGGTTGGATAGGAATGGGGAAGTAACCTCACCGGAAAGAGGGCTAGGGAGAGGTTATGGACAGGTAGGGGGAAGGAGGATAAATAATCCTCGACTCTTGCTGCTTCTCCAATGTTTGCGGTCGGCCTCTGTACAGGTGAGGCTAAGAACTTTGTACAGCACACTCATTCCTTTTGCATTAATACCATTCATGACCTATGCTTTGGGATCTTGCATTACCCCATGCAAGTTACATTGTGCGTGGAGAACCTTGCATTACTTCACGCAGGGTACATTGTGAGTAAAGAACCTTACATTACCACGCACTGTGACAGTGGGTATGGAAACACCTGCCAGCATTGCATTACTTCATGCAATTACATTGGTGTATTCAACAATGGTTCCTCACTTTTCAAGCAAGGTAAGCGTTCACTGCGAGAAATCCAACACACACTTATGCAAGATTCAAGTGGTTTACAAGGTTTGTTCAAAGATACATTAACCTAAATAAATTATTAAATAGTCTTTGCATTGCATCACGCAATAGATATCAAACTGTCCATGTGAGTATAAATGATAACAAACAGAGCACTCTGTTTAGTAGAGTGCCTTGTCTGTGCTGATGTAAGACGCTCGGTGCGCAGCTTCTACTGCATGGCAATACTGCGTCCTGTATACCGCTGCGCGGATTGCAAAATACTGAGAGAAACTAAAGCTCAGTCAATGCAGGCTTTCAATGTGCCCCTGCGTTATTTTAGAGATGATTGACACAGCAGGACTCGCAGTACTCGAATGAGATCTCAAGACATGAACTTGTCCCAATAGTTATACAATTTCCAAATGCTGGAACTTCACATAAAATCATGGCACAGGAGGACTGCTGTACTTATCTTTACTGTTCGCGGTGCCTCGAGATCTTAGGTATGGGCTTGGTCCTGCATAAGCCTTGCCTGCTAGGAGCTCATGGGAGGTATGTCTGCTCTCTGGGAAGTCTGTAGCACGGGCGAGGGTTTCTTGCCATTGCATGCCCATGTCGGGTGTGTCCTGGGTGTGTCCCAGCCTATTACGGGAGCTCTTGTCTAGCCTCCTGGAATGCTGGGTAGTGTAGTTTGTTCTCCCCAAATGATTAGAAAGCCTGCAATGAAAGAAGATATGACATCTGCTACAACATGTTTGTCTGGAAGGTCTTAGTTGTATATACTTTACACATTTTACACCAGGTTTCATGTGTTTTGCACTGTTTACCCTACCTGTTACTGCCACTGTGCCAGGTTTAGTCTTGACATCTAGAAAGCATGTGAATATGGTCAACACTGAAGAAGAGTCAACTGTTTTGGACAAATCACCAAAAATCATTGAAACCGAGTGCTGATGTCCGAAGTAATCACCTAGCTGTGAGAGACTAGTGACTACACGGAAACTGTGAAAAGAGTGGGGTGTCTGAATTGCTAGAAGAGTTACTGACAGGGTGATGTTTGCTAGATTTACCATTCTATCCCAGTTGTTGATTTAAAGAGTCCAAATGTTTGCTTCTTTACATCCACGGGGACGCAAAGCAATCTTTACAACCTTTTCTCACCCCTCATGCTGCATTACTTGCAGGAACAGATAAACAAGCTATCTATTAAATCAACTTCCTGAGTGGAATAACTGGTGATTATGGATACCAATTTCAATGCCAATTGAACTCAACTAGAGAATGAACCCTGGCTGCAGTTCACAAGAAAGAAGGAAACAAACCTTCGTCCAGGCCCTTTTAGAGCATATCCTAGAATTGAGAGCTCAAATACTACTCACAATATGAACCCTAAAGTAGTATACTTGCTGATATGACCAAAACTAAGGAGAGGGGTTTTGAGAGAAAATAATCTCTTAGTAAAATATGAGAGGTTACTACCGACTAAGGGAGACTTGCTTCTTAACACCAACAGGAGTGAGCCCTCTAGTGTGCTCCAGATCATGAGCACTTAGTGGCACTGATAACACTTGTATCAATATTGTTTTTTGAAACCTAGTGGGATTAGCTAATAAAATGCCCAATTAGGACTGGCCAGATTATATAGGCACAAATCAGGTGATTTACCTCCAGAAGAGCTGGTGCTAACGCCTGTGAACAGACGAGGATCAAATGCTCAATGTATCATAATGACCGTACTAGAGATCTAATCCAGTTAACGTTAATAGTGGAATTTTTAGTAGAGGGTTTACTCTCCGCTGATTACACAGTTTATTCACCTAGAGATTCTGATATTCAACTAAAGAAGTTACTTCTGAGTATGGGAGACTTGGTTTTGAATACTAACAGGACTGAGCTCTTAATTGTGCCCCAGAGCAAACCTAGCATAACAAATAAGCGTAGGCAACCAGTAGGTGGAGCCACAGAGGGTTTAATTTACCTTGTAGATTGACTTATTAGCCCCTTCTCTGTTCAAAATCTTGAGCACTTAGTGGCTCTTAAAACATCTGTATCAATTATTTTGAGTGTCGCCCGAGTAGTGGCCTAACAGTTTAGGTGGATAACCCATTGAATTCCTCTGTTAAGCTCTGGAATGTAGGGTTCCAATAGTGCTACTCAAAACCCCCAAACTATATAGCTTAATATGTGTTCTAGCTCTTTTGTTGAATTTCATGGAACCAGCTTCTTGGAAAAACTTGAACACACCATATTAAAGGCCACTCCTTATTTGAAAAATACACAAATATTGCCCCCTCAATGATTTAAATGTTCAGTTACAATCCTTCTATCGTATGTCGAATATATTAAACGTTCAGTTACAATCCTTCTATCGTATGTCGAATATATTAAACGTTCAGTTACAATCCTTCCATCGTATGTCGAATATATTAAACGTTCAGTTACAATCCTTCTATCGTATGTCAAATATATTAAACGTTCAGTTACAATCCTTCTATCGTATGTCAAATATATTAAACGTTCAGTTACAATCCTTCCATCGTATGTCAAATATATTAAACGTTCAGTTACAATCCTTCCATCGTATGTCGAATATATTAAACTAGGTGGAACATGCAAGGGGAATTTGTGCATTGGACATTCCTCATTCGTGGTGACAATATTGAGATGCAACAAAAATGATTTCAGTGTTCTATGGGGGGTTTTAGTGCTTGTAATGGTCTTCTCAGAGATGATATACCAGCTCCCAGACATTTAGAAAATCTTTGTCTAGTTGGAATGGGTGAATTCTGCTGAAGAACTTATCGTCTGACCAACCCTCCCCCCACCGCCGCCCTCTGAGAGGCCGTGATCTAGTAAGATTTACCATGAGAATTAATACCTTTACATCTAAAATGACTTTCACTGGCCAGAATAATTCTGTTGTTTTAAAAATAAGATAAGATGGACTAGTGTGCTTTGTAACGAAAATATTCCAAAGATCTGTTCATTGTTCCTCCCTATTATTGAGTCAGTTTTGTATAATGATTTAGCCAACATCATCAATCCAGAGGCTGTTTCAAAATCCTGTGTGAGACTATTTCTCCATTTGTCCCTGCCCCGCCCTTAGCTATCAACTAAATGGTTAGGTCTATTTATTGTTCATTTTATTTATTGTGCCCTTGTTAGGCACTTATACAGGAAGTAAATACTGTTTCAAAGCGCCCACAGGACAACAGGGAGGGGACAGGGGATGATAGACAATAATATTAATACAAAAATACACGCATAGACAAACAATGGAAAGGGGAAGACAAACCTACTGTGCCTTGTGAGTGGTCAGAACGTGCAAGTGCAGAGCTAGGAATGGATGGTTTGACAAGGAATTTTGCAAAGCCATACAGCATCTTTTGGGGGCTGTAAAAAGACCAAATAGGGATGACCATTAGATGATAGGTAGTTTAAAAACTACTAATCTCCATGAAGAAAAAAGCACTTGAAGTTAGCAATTGGGAGTCACTACAGGAGGCTTGCCACTTTAAACATCAGCAAACCTTACCTTCTGGAGGGTAGTTCCAGCACCTCATAGTCTTTCTAGCCTTCTCTAATTTGAAAAACACATACCACCTAGGACCTGGCTTTTGCATTTCTGTGAGCTACAGAAATCTGGATCTGGGTTGTTAGTTCATGCTTGTTTTGTTCACGGGTGAACTGCCCGCAGTGTAATTGCTCGCCCCCCCCTCCCCCGTTTTGACCGCCCATTGTTTTTTTTTATCCCCCACCATCAATGGTAAGGAAGCTGGGGTCATCCCTGCACCCACAAAATCCCCAAATACCAAACATGAGGAGCGGCAGACAAATCTACAGCCCCCGGTCCTCATGTTCGGTATTTTTTGATTCGAACAAAACGGTAACACCCAATTTGATCAAAACGACCATACAGGCAGTGATTTTTAAATCAAATTTGGTAGTTACCAGACATCTTAAGATGTGCATGTTTTGAGTCTTTATTTGTACATTGTACATGCGCTGTTTCAGATGTTTCACCTGAACAGCTTCTGCATTTAAGGAATCTAAACTAGAAATTGCACTACAGTCTTAAAAGGTGGGCAAGGTCCCATGTTTGGGTAAACCGTGTATCATTATTTTCTAAAGGGGAACCCCTGGTGTAGGTTCCATTTTCTTTACAAAACCTTTAGCACTATTGCCTCATCTAAACATGAACCTATTAGTTGGAGGGGGTGTACATTTTCTCAATCCACTAAAAGGCCATTAAAAGCACCCCCAAAAAATGTTGTCCAATTTCTCTGATTAATGTTGTAGCAATGGTCTTTAGCAAGGTTCTGCTCCAGTGATGAGAGAATTGTGTCTCTGATAACACGCCATGATACTTTCGGGTGTCGCACGCTTTACAAGCTTGATTAACATAACATAACTTTTATATTTTTGCATATAGTTTTTCTGGATTTACGACTGGATTTCAACCATTGACCAAGCTTTCAGCTTGTATTTGAACATTCTAAAATTCTGCCTCCTTAAGAAAGAACCTCTCTGTGTTCTTTTTTTAGACTTGGAGACACCATTTGTTAGCATTCACCACATTGTTCTTTGAGAGACTTTACACTTTGAACTTTTGTTCAATAAGATTCTTTATTGTAACAATGTGTCTTCTTTTAGATGGGAGGAGGTTTCCCCTTCACCCCCATTGTGAATACATTTCACCAAGGATGTGTGTTGGCCCCTTTTTTATTTTTTGTCATACATCAGTGGGAAGCTCATTGTCTAGCAAACATCAATGATGATGCCCTGAAACGAAATGAAAAGGAAAGAGGCACATATGTTTTTATTTGCATTTGATGCAGCTTTTTTCTCAGACTCCCAGGGGTTTTGTGTAAGAATGAATGGTACTTAAGTATAAATGTGGCCAAAATGATTGCTATGGCATTCAATCTAGACAAGAATCCTCAGCTTTCTCTATATCTTTGTGACAACATGATTAATTAAGTTGAATTGTTTGTTTACTCAGGTATGAGATTTTCAAGAAAAGGCACTTGGTTAGCCTACATATAATGCTTTTGGCAGCTAAAGGCAAACCCAAGCTTCTGTTCTTTGTGATTAGCCACATATAAACGTATTTATACTTTTACAGGCTTCATGGTCATGGAGTTGATAGTGTAGTGGTTTGAACGCTTACCTCTGAAACGAAAGCAGCCAGGGATCTGGCTTTAATCTCGCCCCCTCCATTGATGTTTATTTAATTGGCCTAAAGGAGGCTACCAAGGCAAATGTATTCTTTTATTTTATTTTTCCACCTGTAAAGAGTAGAATCCATCACTGGCTAAGTGTGATACTGATTGAGTGAAACGTCTGCTATGGTAAAACAAAACAGACATATACAGCAATGGATTGATTATGTATTGGTGCTAAAAAGGGGGCGGAGAAGTGACCACCAATGGTATAATGGCCTACTATTAACCCTGGGGCCATGCTCAACCCACTCTGCCAACCCCCTTATAATAAAAATAATATATTATTATTGCTGCTGCTTATGTTGCATGAGGCTAGGAAAAGTCGGGCATGATTGGTCGGTGTCAAAGTTCTCAGGGCTCGGTGTTCCTGCAGTGATGTCTTTCTCACATGCTATTTTACTATTTACTTGGGCACCTGAATGATATGAAGTAATATGTTAAGCTCTGGGACTTCTCTGAGGTCTGTTGTCCTCTTTTGTCTCTTGCAAAATGTAGATCCACAGTCCATGATCTTCCTCTACCCCGGATCCAAAGGCCAACTAATCCTGCTTATTAAGGCAATACGTTGATGTAGCTGTGTTTGCAAAGCAACTTGTGAGGACAAGAGACCCTTCATACCAAATAAATACAGTAAAACAACTCAACTCCTTGCAAAGCACAACACTGTGCAGACACGGCAGGAGCGAGATGGACAGTGCAATGGCTGGGAGAGGGCTCAGAAGAAAGTGACAATTCTATTGACTGCCTTCATTCTGCAGAGTGCAACCAACTCCCCTACCTGGCTCTTGAGGTGAAGAATGGAGTGATTATCCAATACACACAGTGCACGTCCACAGTAAGGAAGGAGTATCAAAGAATGAGTTTCAAGTGTTAAAGTTAATAATTAGAAAGGACTTGAGGTGCAGGGGATGATAGAGGTCCTGGCACATGGACCCAAAGTAACAAAGAAACAGTTCCCAAAGATAAGGGAACTCCCGTACCCTGCACTCTATCACAGGCGCACCGAAAGGGCCAAAAAGTCATGGATGTCATGCATAATACATTAGTGTTGTAAGTACAAATGTCAAATATCAACGTAAAAAATAAATTATTACAACATCTCCCACCCACGTTCAACAAACCAAAAGGTACCAATGAAATACGTGAGCAAATTCCCGGACAAGAAAAAAAGATATTTGTTTATGAAAGCAAGACTAAATTTACTACAAACCAAACAAATACTCGCTATTCGAAACATGGTGGGAAACCAAGTATGTCGACTATGTAAAATCTCAGACACTGTGGAAACGATTAGACATTTAATTCTAAACTGTCCCTGCACGAAACAAAATAGAATCACCTACCTATCACCGCTGATCACGAATCATTGGATGATTCAAGAAGAAACTTTGTGGAACAGACTCATCGCCGGCGAAGCCACTCGGTGGACAATGGCCATGACAAATCTACTCGAAATGGCTTTCAAACAGATAAACGAGGCCCAGCCCACTGAACCTACTGCAGCAGAGTAAGGCAAGTGGGCCTATAGTCAGACGACCTCGGAAGTCTCCTACAAGCACTCTAACAAGTTGGATATGTGGAAAGCCATTCTCGATGAAACCATTTTCGATGAAACCAAGAGGAACAAACTGCAGGACAACACTGTGCCACACTCTTTGACAAAATTACAGGTTTTTTTTTCCTGAATATAAGTCAAATAAATAAATAAAATAAAAAATGTCAAATATCAACGTAGACCAGTGTCTTTCAGCCAGTCCACAAGGCTTTACACAATGTTTTTCACTTCACAAGCTTTTATTTCATCAGCAATAGGGTGACCCAATGAGTTTCGAGACAATGACTATTCATCAGGGGTCTTCAAATCAACATCAATCTAAAAAAATCATCAATTGAATACATTAATAACTAAATAAGGGAACATAATTCTCAACTTTGAAAAGCATATCCTGCCAACGCACTCAATTATAGCTAAATGTACGTAAGTAAAAACACAGGTCATACACATCATCCTACAATCCACTCTACCTTCACTATAGTGGTCCTGCTAAGTCAACGTTGAAGAGCACATCTGTCTTCATAGTTCAGTAAAATTACAGTACATGTTTATCAATGCAAATCACCAATATATTATAGACATAGAGTGTTACAAAATAAAAAGTAAAAATGGGTCGGTATAGTACCTCAACGTATGTCCAGCATCAGATAAATGGAGGCTTGTCAGTGAAAAGGCAAACAAAACACTGCTAATACAAAAATGATAAACAGTACATGATCTAATGCTAAGTCTACCTGGAATTGCTAAAATGCTAAGTAACTAGTTTCAAATAAAAATATAAATATCACTCACCTCACAGAGGTGGACAATGGTAGTCAAATGCGGGTACTGTCAGCAAATGGTGCCTTAGTATAGATAGAAATGTAACTTATGTGGGTAGCTGAAAAAGGAAAAAGGAAAAAGGCAAACGCTCTAATGCTGCCTGGGCTGAAAAGTAATGCTCAATTTAAATGTTCAAGAATTGGAATAAGAAAATCATGTTTTACAGCTCCTTACCCCCAGGATCAGCTTGGGTCTGAGAGTGAAGTTTTAAAAAAAAAAATCAAACTGTCACCCACACCGGCGCTCCTAAGGAAATGAGCGAGTGTCAGTATGCGTAAAATGACCAAAAAGTGACAGCAAATAGGAAGAGTCTAATTCCCCCACAGCTTACCTTAAGGATGTACTTCCAACAACAGTCACAGTCACCGCGCAAAGAGAGCAATGCAGTGCTGGCCATCATGGAAAGCAGCCGAATTGCGGCAACGTGATGAAGTCACGCTGTGATGACGGCCGTGACGTCACACTTGTAAACAAAGGGCCGCCAACAGTGTACGTCGTAAAAAAAAGGGTAACGTGTAAAAAAAAAACACTATTTCAATGCGTAAAAGATGGTAATATGAACTGCAAGGAATTATGTCCTACAAGTTCTGGTTATAAGCAAGCAATGTATATTAAGCATAGTCTAGCTGGATAACCTACATGCAAATTACACGTCATCAAGCAGCAGATGAGTGAATTCAGGAAAGAAGGAGGAGATGTACATTAGGTATATATTAGCTGGATATCACATATGCAAAGTGCACGTCATCCAGCACCCGATGCGAGGATTCAGGAAAAGGTGTAAGAGAATGATAATGTAAACAATAATCTGAAACATGACAGTGAATAGTTTTCTCTGCAGTGCATACCTATCTAATCAGACCATATCAGCCAGAAGTTCAAAAGGGGCCCAACCAGTGCCCATGAGCACCAGCTGGGAACCCACATATTCCATGAACACAAAAAATGGCATGTTAAATGGGAATACTGCAATGTCATAATGACAGTTTCAATTTCTATGCCCTGGGTCTCACCCTATGGGGACTTTCTGAAGGGGGCAGAGCCTATGTAAGAGCATACCACTATATTCAATATCATGGGATGAATAAGTAAATACAACCTGTCCCTGGAAATACACAGAACTTTTGTGGAACGGGGAACCAATCCCCATCCTTTACACATCTAGCAACAAGCAAGCCTGACTCGAGATACGCTAATTTCCTAATAAATAGTTGTTAGTGTTAATGTATACCACATATGATATGCTGCTCTTTCCAAAGAGTGCACAATCTCATTTTATTGATACATTATTCGGGTAGGAGAAAAAGACCTTCAATGATCTGAAAATGGTGTTAGAGGGAAACATCCCTAAATATACACTGACTCCAAAGAGTGCACATTCTGAACTATGTTGTATCTATAACAGGATGAATCCTAAATAACCAAGGACCAAGATGGTCATTGTGTTCTTCATTGTGTCACTATATTGGAGATATATTTCTATAATGTATAAGGAATGAGTCCCAAATGGGATGTTGGGGTATTGGCGTGTCAGAAATTGCATGCCCCAAATGGGTGCACAATCTTACCCCTTATGTATCACAGAGTAAGTAATTTACAGAGACTTGGTGGACGAAAAGTGCATCTCCAATCGGATAGTCAGAGGACGGGACATAAGTAGAAGTCTTCATATAACCTTAAGGGAGCCATTGCATCTAAATGATAGATCCAATGGAGTTCTCTTTGTGCTAGTCTGTTATTTATATCCCCCCTCTGGGTAGGGGGTGCACTATTTCTAGGATGACCCATCTCAGTTGTGCAATGTTATGTTGGTTATCCCGAAAATGTCTGTATATAGGTGATTTTTCGTTGGTTCGATTTATGTTCTGTCCAACTTTCCTTCGCTTTTCTCTTTGTCTGTCCCACGTAATATTTCCCGCAGGGACACCTTAGCGCATAAATGATGTTTTTACTGTCGCCGGTGGCAAAGTATCTAAGTTTAAACTTTATACCTGAGTTCAGGTGTCAGATATTATCTCCCTTGATATCACTTGAACAGTGCTGGCAATTCAAGCACGGAAATGTCCCAGGTTTTTGCGTTTGTAGGACTCTTTGGATAGAGTGTTTAGAGCGTTCAGCTTTGACCAATGAGTCCTTCAAGTTCCTACCTCTACTGTTTACCATCATGGGTGGTTCAGGGAATAGTCGATTAAGTTTAGGATCAAGGCTTATTAGATTCCAATTTTTTTTGATGATTTTTGCTATTTCATGGCTTTGTGTGGAATATTTCAATGTGTGTATAAGCCTGTTCCCCTTGTCCTTTTCTCTTGGTGCAAGGGCAGTTTGCCTGCTGTGTAGTTCAGTCCGTGTGAAGGCTTTCTCGAGTATGTGCGGTGGGTAGTCCCTGTCCTTAAACCTGTCAGACATGATGTTGTATTCTCTCTGTAGCATCTCCGTATTCAAGATGAGCCTCTTCAGTCTTAAAAATGGACTATACAGTAGACTCTCTTTTAGGTGCTTGGGATGAAAACTTTTAAAGTGTAATGTATTGTTTACATCTGTAGGTTTTCTATGTCACCAATTCCCCTCCATAGTAGTTACCTGCAACGTGCAGAAAGTGAATATTAGGTTCCCCAATTTCAAGAGTGAATTTGATGTGATCAGGACATTAATTTAGGTATACAAAAAACGCTTCCAACTCAACCCTCATGCCTTTCCATATTAAAAACATTTCATCAATATATGTTTTCCACAGTGATATTTTAGATGCCCAACTCGTATTCCCCAAAATGTGTTTTTTTTCAAAGTAGAACATAAATATATTAGCATATGTTGGGGCCACTGAGGACCCCATGGAAGTGCCCGAAATTTGATGGTAAAATGTACCATCTAATCTAAAATAGTTGTTATAGAATTAGATTAATCAATTAGATGGCAAATGCTTTGTGAATCTCAATGTCCTCATGTTTCAATAGGAACCATTCTAGGGCTTCCATACCCTCCCCATGAGGGATGGAGGTAAATAGGCTGCTGACGTCCAACGAGAAAAGAATAAGAAGGATGGAGTGGCCATGAGCCATGATCAGCACACCGGACCTATGTTTGGGGAGGATGGTGGGCCCGGGGCAGTATGCAGAGGATCTCCTGGCTCAGGCCATCCCATCCCGGTCGTATGACGGGGGCTTGTTACCAAGAGGTGACATCTTGTACAGAGGTCTACTCCTAAATGAACCACCCTTCCTCACAAATCAGGCCAGAAATAGCAGGAATGGAAAAAGAAGATGAGACTTAAACTTTTGGGAAAGGCAGGAGGGTATTTTGGGCACTCTGTGGTATTTAAAAACCAGAGAGCAATGAAGGAGAGTGAGAACAAACATGTTTGAGCCTCCACATTCAGAGATCCTTTGAATAACTGGATGTTACTTGGGAGCGAAGAGTGCGAGGGAGTGACACAGAGTGTTTCGCCCCACTGCAGCCATCCTTTCTTATGAGTTAGGGGTTATAAAGTGATGGGCAGGCTTCATAACGCCTTCATCATTGGAACAGAGGAAGGCATGGGTGGGGCCTCTGTGGCAGTGGAAAAGTTGCATGCACTAGCAAGCTCAAGATCAAATACTGCATGTCCTGAAAATATGTTAATGGAGCAGTCCCTGAGGCTGATTCAGGCCCTTATATTAGAAGTCAGAAATGTCAGAGGGGTTTGAGAGTCCTGTGAGAGTGGAGATGCAATGCGAGAGTGTTGGAAGTAGAAGGAGCCTGGGGAGGAGCAGGTATCAGTCAGAAAAGTTGGAGAGTGAAAGAGGCGAAGAAGGTTGAATGGATAGGAAGATAGGAGTATGGAGAGAAGGAGGGATTATTCAAGAGGGTGTGGTGATTCAGGAGGGGAGAGAGTGTGTCTGGTGGGGGGTGATTCAAAGGAAGGTAACCATTTAGGAGGAGATGAAGGCAAGTCAGAAGATGGAGGAGAAGTTTAGGGAGGGGAGGGAAGATCAAGATGAGGAGATGAATCAGTGGGTGGGAAAGAACCTGAAAGGAGGGGTGGATAAAGTGAAGTAGGTGGAGGGTGACTTCAGCGAAAGGGTGGAGGAAGGAGAAACTTCAACAGAGAGGAAGGAGGCAATGGGAGGCAACCAGGAATGGCTTAGGAAACATAGAGAGGACCATAAGCCACAACATTCCTGATGGGAAGGAGTGGAGTGGGGAGGGGTATGATTTGGGCTCCGCAGACAGGAAGGAAAGTGCTATAATTCACCCAGCATAGCTGACCCAGCTCTTGGTAGAAACACTTGGGCCTACTTTGGTAGCCTACTCTTGCTGCTTTCTAGCCCTAGTTCATGGAGAAAAAAAGCCCCGAGATCCAGGAACAAGGATCTACTGAGAACCAAAGTAGAAACCAAGAGGAGAAACCAGTGCAAAGATGTCAGGCAACAAAGGAAGGAAAAGAGATAGTTCGCTGTAGATTCAGATATGTCATCGAGTGCCACCCTTGACCACGCTGGTTTCCCATGTCAAGCCATTACCAGTGACATTGTCACCACTGGAGAGGTCCCTGAATCTGCAATTACTTATATGACATTGGAGACTGAGAGACAGAAAGTTCTTGGACTACTAGTGCATTCCAAGCTGAATCCGACACCTCCCAAGCAAACTCAGGAGTTAACGAGATGTATCTGAAAGGTGAGTGGGCCGGGAATGCGTGGACAGGACAAGAGCGGAAATCTTACCCCAGCCAAAGGCAGGAAGCCTGACACAAATAATTGTAGAGTGGGACACAAGTGGTGCTGCAAGATAGGTGAAGTGTAATCGGGTCCTGCCCAATGGCTTCCCCACTGCCTAGTTCAAGGATCTGCACCCTTTGGCTCTTGAGATGTTTTTGATTACAGCTTCCATCAGCCCTAGTCATCACAGTTAATGAGGGATCATGGGAGTAGTAGTCCAAAACATCTGGAGGGCTGCAGGTTGCAGGGACTTTGTTGCTCACCACGGTATCAATAAATGGAGCTGTGTGAGTTATATTGCCAGAGATAGTTTTGCGTAGTCATTGTTGCAAAAGTAAATTAGTTGTATACAGTGACAACATGGCTGCAGCCTGCAGCAAGGATCAGTTCAGTGAAGGATGTGTTTTGTTTTAATACACTTTTTTTTGCAAAGCATCATAAGCAAAGGGGATTCCACAAGCCTCATCTAGCAGTTTGTATATGGAAAGAGGAGTACCACTTTTAGAGACTAGGGTCTGAAGATTTGCTGCAGACAATCTACAATTTACCAGTAGGGGCGAATGGATTCAGGGCATTGTCAGAGGCCAAAACACTACAATTCAACTCTAAGAAGTATATGTTAGGTTCTTTGCATTTTCTTACTCAAAAGAAGGATATGTAACACATGAACCTGTTAAAATAATGGGCCCAGTGGAAATTCCGGTCCAAGGAATAAAGCATATCGACTGAATGGCTCTACAGATTCATACAGGGCTTGAGAATTTGTCCCTTGTAGGAAGGATGGATTCTGGTAATTTTTTCATGGACAATTATTTTCTTTCCACTGTAGGAAGAAGGGGTCTTGGGGGAGTACTCATGGACAAAGAGCCTGTCAACTGTAGGAAGGGTTTCACCATAACCAAAATAACCTTCTACCTGTAGAAAGAATGGGCTCTGGGGATGAGTTGGAATAGTTTGTTCTGGTGATTAGCAAGAGTTGGTGAGCCAGCCATGTATAAGAAGAATTGGTTTTGGAGAGAGGTAATAGGAAAATAAGCATGTTATGGATGGGAGGGATAGGTCTTGGGGATTCACAACAGACGGATACATTGGCAAGTTGCAATAGGAATGGCTTCTGTGGGGCTTAGACTGGATAGCATAAACTGGGAGAGTGGATGTAACTGTAAGCCATTCTCCCAGTTTGCTCCTGTGAGGTACCAACTGGGAGAGTGGCTATAAACTAAATGAATCATACTGAGATTCTACAACACCCTATTCCACCGGAGACAGGCAAAAGTACCCCTAGCTTACACATGGCTAGCATAGACCAAGATACAGACCTCTGCCAGATGTGCCGGTGGATTAATGATCCACAATTACAATGGAATTATGAAATTAAAAAAACAATGTATTAATGTGATGAACAGAGTGAAAACATGCTGTCACCTATAGGACAGATGGATTCTGGGATTCACTCACCCAGTGTGACAGGGTCAGGGGCCTTACCCTGCCAGGGGAAAGTGGAACCTGTCCCATTCTGGTGTAGGAGGCCTACCAGGGTGCAAGCCAGTGCCAGTCCTATCCCTGAGGTCGGGTGAGGGAGTTGCGAGGGCCCCTGTCCCTCAACCCCCTGAATGTGCTTTGACTGCTAAGCCTGGTGCCACTTTCAATCACCCAATGCCATGCACCCTCAATTCTGGTCTGAGTTCTCTTTCTTTATTTCAGAACTACCTGGCCATTCATACACTGCCACAGCAGACAGCAGGGGGATATCGGTAAACCCCATACAGATTATGACATTCCAGCACCTGTCATAGAAGAGAAGCATTACTCACCACCTCTTAACTGGAGCGTAATACCGACCCAACATCCGGTCAAAGAAAAGCCAGAGACTATTAAAGAAAATACATGCCAATACAATAGATTGGCCCATGTTGTCAGCTAAAACTTGGGACCAATGGAGTAGAGGAGGAAGGACAGAAGAAGGGAATCATGGGTATAAAAGACCTGGAGCAATGAAACAGAGTGAACAGTGTTTGTGTGAGGTCAGGAGATGCAAAGGTAGACCTCCAAAGACCAGAAGTAGGATGGAAGGTAGAGTGGTGAAGAACCTGTGGAGGAGTTGGATGGGAGTGCAGGTGAGGTACTATGTGAGAGAAAGAGTGGTACCTAGTTGAAAGAGCGAAGTTGTGATTAGCAGAGTGTATGGTGATAGAATGGGATGTAAGAGGCAGAGGGAGGGTATAGAGGGTAAAGGAGAGAGTAGAGCGAGTGTGAGGGATGGGTGAACTGTAATGACACAGTAGTGGTGAAGGGTAGACAAAAGGCATAGACAGGAATTGAGGGAAAGGTTGGAGGACGGAGAGCGAGTAGTTGGTGGAGGAGGGAAGTAGACAGAAGGCATAGACAGGAATTGAGGGAAAGGTTGGAGGACGGAGAGCGAGTAGTTGGTGGAGGAAGGAAGTAATAGTAATATATGGTAGTAGGATGTGATAATAGAAGGTGGGAGAGTTGGAGGGTGAAGACCAGAGGGTGTAGGAAGGGAGCAGATAAGGTGGACGATTAGACAGGAGGAAGATAAGATAGGAACAAGGTTAGAAAGAAGGCAAAAGATTACCGGTGAACCCTCTAAAGGACTTGAGTTTCCTAAGGCCATCTGTGGTGCCCAAGATATATAATATGTCGCTCATAGAAACAACTTCCTCTGTGTCTTAAACCAAGGACAGACAACATGCCATTTGTAGTAAGGACAAGTTCTGGGGGGTCACCGAGGGATACAAAATGGGTAAACTATAGCAAAGGGGGTTTGTCAGCCCTAGAAAGGATGGGTTAATGCAGAGATGGAGAGTCAAAATGAATCTCTATATTCTCTCTAGAGATTGGGAAGTTTGCCTGTAGGATGGATGGGCATCTGATGATTCACTCAGGGAATAGAATTGGTCACATGCAGAAAAGATGGTTTCTGGTTATTAAGTCTAGAAGATAGCTTGGTTAGTTAGGAACTCACCTCAGAAATTTGTATTTAGCCTACAGACAAGCCCAACTCAGGCCCTCACCGGTATGTGGTCTATATATTGACTACTATTACAATGGCTGATAACAACACTCGTTATCACAGGACTTAGAGGTGGCAGGAAACCAGCATACATGCAATACATGGTACACAAACACAGAGTTTTTAATCTAGTAGCAGAGAACCTTTCAAAATAGTGTAGCCCTTTGGAATTAGCACATGGTACATAGCCTCCCATCTCTCACACTGGAAGACCAACAGCACTGTCACTGGGATATAAATACTCCCCCATCACGCCCCCAGACAGGATGCAAAGAAGTGGTGAGCTCAAAGGTGCTGGGCCTTTCACCTGAAGTTCAGGATGGGCTCAGTGGATCAGAGACGGTATAAAAAGTACTTCTACTTCCCATCACTGTTCCCCCATACCTATGGGAGTCCGTCCTTTGGGGACAGGACCAGAACACTTTGCACAGCACAAAGGTACATTTCCCTTTAAGAAATGTAGGTTGCATGGCAGGCACCCGTTAGTTCTTTTTTCAGCAGTGAGAGGACTGGACACTTGCAATGTGCACACTTGTTTCCCTTTACCAGTTTTTCTTTTTCAATTTCTGTAATCTTGCCTTCCAGCAACACCAGTCAGCTTTTATGATGGGTGTTACCGGCTTTACGACCAGCGCTTCTTGCAGCAGACATTTCACTGTGGCGCATACTCACACATGCTATCTGGAGTGATTAGGCCTCGGCCCCCTGCAGGTGTCCTGTTCCTTGTGTAATGTGATATCGCCCAAGACTCTTTACAGGAGGCTTACATGCTGGAGAGAGGTTTTCTATGCTTCGCTTCCTGGTCATGTCAACGAGTTTGTTTCATCACAATCTTCGAAGCAGATAAGTCACGTACCCTGCATAAGTGGGATGCACACTAGTCCTCTAGTGGTTAGCCACTGCTTCACCAGGATCTGCTTTGAGGCCGTCTTGGCTCCTACAGGTTTAAATATTGAGGTCCTCTTGTTGATTGTGACTGGAGCGGTCACCAACACTGAGGGCCCTTTGGGGTCGAATACCAGGTCATCGTCAACCGCAATCTTCTCTGTTGGCATCCGCTACCATGTTTGAAAAGACAACTTAGACTATGGACCTCATTACGAGTATGCCGGTCCGGTATCAACTGTGCTACCGGCACCGTTGTTATCGGACCGGCATACTCTGAGTTCTGCGTGCAGGTGCCTTCCCGCCTGCCAGGTTTGACCTGACGGTAGCACCGGCACCATTATGAATGGTGCTGGGGCTTCTGTCCTCCCCATTCCCATTGAGTCCAATGGGACTCGAATAGGAATGGGGAGTAATCTTTTCCGGCGCCCGGCAATGGGGAATTACCGGGACCGCCGGGGCTGTAATGCCCCAGTAAGTCCCCATTGCTGGGAAAAATGACTCCGGCGGGAGCAGTGCCATGTTTAACGGCACGGCTACCGCCAGGGTCCTACTGGGGCCCTCTGTCATTTGGCACATAAAGCTCCAATCCTCTTTCTGAAGAAGATCACGTGTTGAAGTTCTACAGCAAAAAGGTATGCGCTAATGCGTCCCTTCATTTAAGACAGCCAAATTCAAATGCACTCCTGGCAGTTGCTAACCATCGGTTATGGCTGGGGATAGCTGATTTTAGACAATACTGTAGAGAAGCAGCTTTATACGTCATTAGACTGTACTCCCTCACCTACATCATATTGAAAGAACAAGAAGACACTATGCCTGACTCCGGGTACCATTCAAATACCACATTGAAGATATGAGAGACATTATGCACTCAGGCAACTGTAGAGGAGGAGCCAAATCCCTCTACCGGAAGTCCCGCCCTCATGCTTCCTATATGTTGAAAACTGGAAATTGCGACATGCATGACGCCAATAATGGTCCCTATACCGCGAAGAATTCTCCAAACAAGGTATCCATTGAGAAAACCCTATATGATGTACTCGCAAAGAAATTACAGTCTTTTAGCAAAGGTTCTGGAATAAGTGTGAAGATAAATGAAAGAGAAGACTGGTGACCTCACATGAAGCAGAAATGATGCACCCAGAAGAGATGTCAATGAAGAGAGTATATGGACCTTCTAGAATCTAATGGCGAAGTAAAGAATTGAGCAACAGTTCATGAGAGAAATGAAGATTGCATGGGTGGAGAGCACTGAAGAAAATACAAGCCGTTTTATAATTTTACAGATGCTGAAACGCAAGTAGACTAAGTAATCATGAAGGCTGGCTATGGGCAATGAATAGACTGCAGGTGATGCTGCCATTATATATGTATATGTATAGAATCTGGATGTTCCACGTCATATTTTTAGCAAACCAGGACCCTATCAACAGAAGGGCTGAAAGTGTGATGCAGTAGAAGAAAACAGCTGATGATAAGGGAAGATTCGAGGTTGTCTGGCCCAGTGTCAAAGAGTTGGGGCAGCTAAGAAACTGGTTATCTACTCGAGAAGATACAATGAACGTGAGAAGCAAGGTGAGCTTCTGTTGAGGTGTAATAGAAAAACACTAGAAGTGCCAGGTTTTATTGATTTAATAGTGTTAAATGCTAAGAAGGAGCTCAAAACACAGTCTCCCGTCACATGGTCAAGATGAAAAAATACTTTGGTCGGGCTACACCGAGACTTGAAGATAAGACCATGCTCACACTCCTTCCTATTCTCAGGTGCAGTGATACTTTGCGATGCCGAGTTCAAAGACTAATTCTAATGGCAGACAGCAGGAGTGATGATGGATGATGGGCTAATTGGGTGGGGAGGCATGGTCAAGTCCAACCCTCCAGCACCTGGGGTACTAGCTTGCATGCTGCTGGCGAGTGGAATATTCCAGAAGGGAACAAGCGTGCAAACCAATCATAGATGGCCACATAGTAAAGAGCCCTAAAGTTTGAAAGCCAGTGAAACATTGTGCATTTCATGGTGGTGAAGATGACTTGGACTAAGGGTGGGCATAGCTGTCCACCTGACCTTAGAGACCTAATCACAATCCTGTCCCTATAGAAAGTATACCTAGATGTTCCCCTTAAGCCTATCACAACCCCAAGTAGGTTTTCTTATTTTGCCATGTAGTATGACGTCACGTATGACGAATTTTTACTACATAAATGACATTTTTAATGAAATGCTTTGAGAGGTCACGAGAGAGAATTGAGTGAATGTCCATTGATGTCTGTTATACTCCCTGTTTTAGACACTTGCAAATAAAACAGTTATATTTTTGCAAACTTCCTGAGTTGGTCTTATTATTGGTGCAAGAGTAAAATCTGCATCCCCATCCATCCCAGATAGTGCTACCTCACTTAAAGGGCCTAGTTGCAGAGGGAGGATGGTTCAGACCGATTAGTAGGTCTCAAAATGTTCAGACACCCTCTGCCATGTAGCTGGAAGAATCGCAAAGTTTCCTGTGGAAATCGGCCGATATAGAATTCTTGCAAGAAAATCAATACAGGTGGGACAGGTCCCTCTTTGACGAAATCCCTCCTGGTTTCCACAGGTGCTGAGTGGACTGAAGGCGACGCTGGTCGCTTGGACGAGGGGAGACGATATCGAGGGCCTTGAGCTGAAGAACGAATGGTGAGTAGATTGAGGGGACTGGCAAAATAAGAAGATGGGATTGTGGTAACAGAAAAATGTAACAGGCGGTTGTCTAGTATAAATGAGGAGAGTTTAAACGAGGAGCATTCTATAGAGCCCGGTTTCCTGCCTCAAAGCAGGTCTTGTAGGAGTCATTTCAAAAGGGTGTAAATAGGTGGTACATAAACAAGTTTATGATGGGGAATGACTCGAACTCCAATTGGGGTATTTTAGGGGCTAGGAGAAAAGGAGTACCATGGTGTATATGTGTAAAGTCAACTAGTTTTTCTGTTTGTGTATTTTGTAAATTGAAAAGAGGCATTGAAAAGCAACAAGAGTAAACTGTGAGGTTATGGAAGAGATAAAAAGTTATCTATTTTTTAATCTTTGTTGGTGCTAACTGAAAAGATAGATTGAGATAATTGAGAAGTAGAGGCTTTGAGCAGCGAGTGTTGGAGCACGCTCATATTTGTCATTTTTCTGAAACGTATTCTGTGCAATTAATGGTAAGTGTTGATAGTCAATTGAGACTTGTCACAGTGGGGGATGTTACTCCACTGATGCATTTGTGCAAGATGCTGCCAAAACATGCGGCTAAACTGAGACAGTATAGTGCGGAGTGGGTAAAGGGCACAGAACACAAAATGTTCATGCCATGGCCACAAAGGGGATCGCTGTCAAAGGCAGTTTTGCAACACATGACCACATACTTGCACGCTGCGTACACAAGGGAGAAATTGGAAAAGATGTTAGCTATTTTAGAGCTCTGGAAAATGTAACCGGAGGAGCAGGAGGATTCGTATCCAGAGGATTAGATGCTTAATCAGTGTAGGGAGGAAGGTGTTGAGCCTTCTGCTCCCCTTAACTCACCCGAAGTAAACGGGGATAGTATAGAAGATGGAGGATTGTATCCATTAAAGGAACTAAAAGCGGCAACAGGATATAGTAATCTGATATATGAACCGCTAGCCTATAGCAGTGACGATAGTCCAGAAGAGACTAAGTGAAAGGAGGAGGTCTTTAAGATCTTGCAAGATAAAGAGGTGAAAAGTAAATGACCGAATATATCAACAGAGATAGAATGAGAGATTAAGAGATGGAAAGGAGAAAAGGATAAAGCTGATGAGGTAACGCTCGTACAGAACAAATGGATGGATCGACAGATATTGATCAAGCTCAATGGGAAAAGTATTGAGTAAGTTAGGCAAAGGAAAGATCAAGATGAACAGGATAGAAAAGATAGGGAACGAGAGAAAAGATTGAAAGAAGTGAGCACAAGAGAAAGAATAGGCAGAAACGAGAACAGATGCATCAGGAAGAACAGCAAAAGAAGGGAGAAAGGACAGAGGGGCAAGGGAAGTATGACATCAGGCAGAGAGCAATCGAAGAAAGAGATAGGCAAGAAAAGAAGAGGGAAGAGGAGTAAGCACAGAAATTAAAGAATTAAAGAATACAAATTAGAAAGGGAAGAAGAAGAGCGTAGAGCGAATGAAAGAAGGGAAGAGGAAAGACAAGAACAGGAAAGGGTTGGACAGGAAGCAAAAAACAAAGGGAATTAGACAAAGAAAGGGAGCGAAAAAGAAGACAAAAGGAACGCGATAGTTATCGCATTCAGAAAGAGTTAATGGAACCAAGTCAGTCCAGTAATATCATGGGGCCACATAGAGGAGTTCCTCCCGTCGCAGGGAGCAACGTCGGGACCATCTACGATAAACATAGAGAAGAATGTTGACATAGGGAGCATCAGGGAGAGGATCGATAAAGCCTATCAAGATTTAAGAGAAAGCAGTAATTTCGGAAGCCAAGGGAATATAGAACAATCCCTGGTCCTCCAATCATGAAGCAAGGAAAGAGACCTGTTTAGTTTCGAGCATAGAGCATTGTCCTCAGACAGGCTGACTTTAAATAAGAGTGATGGTGATGAAAACCATACTAGTTGGGGACTAGAAATGTTAGACGAGAGAGAGAAACTTTCTGTGGGGAGGAGGGAGGAAGTGCATGCAGACCCGAGGGATGTCTGCAGACAGACAAGAAAGTGAAATGGTCTGATCTAGAGCAGCCTACGGATAGGACACCAGATCCAATAGCGTGTCCATAGAGATAAAAAGGACAATCCCATAGCGAGAAGGGAGAGTATTCGCCATATGTGAGCAGGCTGAGGTCATTGCCAGGCAGAAGGCGATCAGGAACCATTGTCCCCACCATGGATAGGCAGACAATGGGAGCCGATTGCAGATTTGGTTCACGCAGGATAATTTAAGTTGCAAACTTCCCAGTTTAACGGCGGGTGCAGGGAAATGGATTTATGAGCTAGAAAATATGACAGGGTGAAATACTCTGGCAATAGGGGACATTAAGGGTCTCCTAGCAGCCATTCTTGGGGAAAGGGCTGATGACATTTGGACGAGATCAGGTTACTCAAGTGTCACAGTACAGAACACAGTACATGATGGAGCACCATTTAATAATTGTAGAGCAGATGTCTGGAGAGCACTCAGGGTACAGTATCCTGATACGTCAGATATGGGTGCAATTATGGCACATAAGATGAAAGATGTTGAAGATCCAATTGCTTACATTCAAAGTATTCAGGAACAGTGGACTCTTGAAACAAGGGAGCCGTGGGGCAAATCAGTGACAGTATTTTACCACATTTTATGTCAGGGATTACCGGAGCAAGTACAGAGACAGCTCAAGAAATTAGTGGAAATGGAAGCGAAGCCAAGGGCAGAAATACAGTTGACTATAGCGCATCACTGCCGGCTGTTACAAGAGAAAAATAAGAAGGAAGATGCTAGAAAACTTGAGGAAGCGAAGTTAGTTCAGAAGAAATTATCAAAGTACGCCATAGAAGGGGTGGTACTGACAAGCAGAAAAGGATTGGGAATGCATCAAGCAGTGGGTACATCGCAGGCGAATAATCAATGCCAAATGGATCAAGGAGAAAATGGGTTTATGCAACGAGGCAGAGGAATGGCCTACGGGGGAAGGGTCTGTTTTCAAAATATGCAGAATGATAATCAGAATGTGCAAGGGTGATTCACCCAGGGGGGGAAATTAGAAGAGCACCTCCTATATGTTGGACTTGTGGAATGACAGGGCACCCTGACACAGCCCTCTCCATGCTCCACTCTGCTATATCTGTTACTCTTGATATCCTTGCCCCCGTCATGAAAATCCGCCTGAAGCCCAAAGCCAAATGTAACTCCTGGTATGACTCGGATCTCGTCACCCTAAAACGCAAGTGCAGGGTTGCAGAGAGGAAATGGCGTGCTTCATGTTCATCCTCTGACAAACTGGCCTGCCGCCTGCTCCAAAGGCAGTACCGGCTCTCCGTTCTCACCAAGAAGAGAGCCCTTATCCAAGCCCGCATCTCTGCGGCATCAAACAACTCCGCCGAACTCTTTAAAATCTGCAAGGAGCTGGCCAACCCTGGTGCAGTCTCTACCTCTCCTGTCCCCTCCCAGGCCCTCTGCACTGCACTGGCCTCTCACTTCATCTCTAAAACTCAGGACATCCTGTCCTCGCTCTCCTCCTTTCACCTCCCTCCCTCCCTACCCGGCCCTTCCTCTGGCCCTTCTGCGGTCACCCCTCCTCCCTCTTTCTCTGCCTTTCCACCTTTCTCTGCTGACGAGGTTTCCAGACAAGTCCGATCAATGAAAGTCTCGTCTAAACAGGTTCACCCCTGTTCCTCCAAAACTATCAAGGACCACATTGACTCCCTGGCTCCTGCCCTGGCTGACTTTTGCAACCACTCCTTCGCCTCTGGAGTCTTCCCTTCCCCCCTCAAGCACTCCCTTGTGCACCCTCTTATCAAGAAACCCTCTTCCGACCCCTCCTGCCCGGCTAACTATTGCCCTATCTCCATCACTCCCTTCCTGGGCAAGCTCCTGGAGAAACTGGCCATCTCCCAGCTTAACCTCCATGCTGAATCTGTTGGTAGTCTTCATGACCATCAATCTGGCTTCAGAGCTGCCAGAAGCACGGAAACTGCTCTCCTGAACATCCGTGAAGACCTGCTCTTGAACCTCGATTCCAACACTCCGTGTGTTCTCATTCTGCTCGATCTCTCCTCTGCCTTTGACACTGTCAACCATGCCATCCTGCTCAACCGTCTCCGGGAAAACCTGGGTATCACTGGTCAGGCTCTGGCGTGGCTGACCTCTTTCCTTTCAAATCGACCCTCCCAGGTCCAACTGGGGTCCTTCCTCTCCGACATCTTTTTCTCCACCTGTGGTGTCCCCCAGGGATCTAATCTCTCTCCCTGGCTGTTCAACCAGTATCTGGCACTCCTTGCCCACCGCATCGCCGCTCTCTGCCCTAATTTCCAGTGCTATGCGGACGATACCCAGCTCATTTTCAGGCTACCCTCAGCCTCCCCCTCTCCTTCCCTCATCTCTGACTGTCTGTCTGCTATCCAAGAATGGTGTGCCGCCAATGACCTCTGCCTTAATGCCAGTAAGACTGAGATTCTACTCATCGGTACTCCCACTCCCTCCTTCCCTGCAGCTCTCTGGCCTGCCTCCCTTGGCCCCCTCCCTGCTCCTACCTGCAGGGCAAAAAACCTTGGGGTCATCTTCGACTCCACACTCTCCTTCTCTCCTCATATTTCTGACGTTGCCAAGAGGTCACACTACCAGCTGCACCTCCTCAGAGGTATTCTTCCCTTCCTCTCCTTCCCCCAGAAGCTCACTGTCTCCCGAGCCCTGGTTCTCTCGAAGCTGGACTACTGTAACAGCCTCTATCTTAATCTGCCTGCCTCCACTCTCCGCCCTCTGCAACTCATCCAGAACAGAACTGCGAGACTTGTCCTTGGCCTCAAGCCCAGGGACCGTATCTCTCCAGGACTGAAATCTCTACACTGGCTCCCAGTGGCTGCGAGGATAAAGTTCAAAACCCTCTGCATTGTCCACAAGGCCTTCTGGGGCCGGGGTCCTAAATACCTTCAACTCTCTCTTCCCAAATATCTTCCTTCCCGAGCCCTTCGCTCATCCGCCTCCAACTCCCTCAGGGTTAGCCGTTTCTCGAAGCAACGAGCTGGGGGTAGATCTCTCTCCGCGGCAGGGGCCTCCCTCTGGAACAGCCTTCCTGCCCCCCTGAAACTTGAGGAGAACCATCTCCGGTTCTGGAAGCACCTCAAAACCTTCCTCTTTGCTTCTGCTTTCTCTCTCCCTCTCCCCTGCTGAACAGCTAATTAATTCTTCACTGAAACTGCACTGATCCTGCAACTGGACCACTCTAAACGGCCTCGATCCTGGGCCCAGCCACTCTCCACTTGCACTGATGCCCTGAAACCCCTCTGCACTGCGGGACTGTCTCTGTATCCCTACAGCCCCCCCCCTTCCCCAGCACTTGTTTCTGCACTTATCTTGCACTTGCCACCAGCTGGCCCTATTTATTTATTACTTTACGCCACTTACCTTGTACTGCACTTCCCCCCCCCCCTTCCCCTTGCACTTTTCCCCCTCCCCCACCCCTGCACTTGCGCGATCTGAATGACACCTGGCCTAGTAGGATCGTTGTCTGTCTCCCCTTGTTCCTCCCCTCCCTGCCTCGTCGCGCCTTGAAACACCTGTGTAGAGGCGCGTTACAAATACCATATCATATCATCGTGCGAACATGTGCAAGCCAAGGGTATGTACAGAATGGGCAAATCTCAAGAGGGGGGACAGCTTATCCTCCAGCATATAGCTCACAAGTTATGGATGGGTTTTCCCAAGATCAGACAGTGTATCAAGCACAAGTGCCACAAATGCAAAAGGCATTGAAGCCAGAGCAAGCACCATTGAATCCGCTGCAAGGGCAGTCACGGCACGCACCCATGCAGATACAGCAGAATGCAAGCACGGGACAGTTACTGACACCTAGAGTAGGGTGGTGTCACTGTTGTAGGAGGAAGTCCTTTTACAGGTACAGGGATAAGCATGTACCCACAATAGGACAGCTCACAGGGCGACTTGATGTGTTCAGTACTCTCAGTAACACCAGACCCCCAAGAGGAACCCAAGGTTCATGTAAAAATAGGAGGCAAATCTTTTTCTTTTTTAGTAGACACTGGGGCTACTCGTTCATGTATACGAGAGGGAAAATATCCAATTTCGGGGAAATGCCATGAATGCGCAAGGTTTCTCTGGGGCTACGAGTCGAGTTCCTTTTACTGATGAAATATCAGTCTCCATAGGAGAATGTGACATGTCTGTTCCATTACTGTACTCAAGGCAGACACTGGTTTACATTCTAGGATGAGATTTAATGACAAAGCTTAATAAGACGATTTCTTTTACTGATTAAGGTATAGTGTGTTTTACTCCAGAGATATATTATATGAATGTGGGTGAATTTATATTGGCATTTACAGGGCAAATGGCTCTGCGAGGAATGCCATTAGAGCCAGAGGTTTTTCTTTATGGGGTACGCATTTTGTGGACATGGGTACCCGGCTTAGTGGGAAAGATTATGAGAATACCTGATGAGTTTTTGTTCAGGCCACAAATACCTATAGTCGAAGAGGAGGGACAGACTATTCCCCTAGAGTTAAATGCTGCCAAAGTGCGAGGAGAATTGGCCATGCTCGAAGGAACAGATGACGAGGGCAGGCTATGGAGAACAGTGATGGCCATTGGGGATGGGTATAAATTGACTGACGTCACTGACGAGGATATGTTTAGAGATGATCCATCAGATGATGAAGTAATATTCAAGGTGAGTATTACATATTGGATCAGAATAGAGAAAAGAGAAATCCCAGAGTGAATGGTGATAGTCCAGCAGTGGCTTGCATTTTTTGATGAAGATTTGGAAAAAGTGCCAAATTCTTTATGGACTACAGGCCCCTATGACGTAGGCCTATTGAAAGAGATAGGGGAGGTTAAAATTAAGCTGAAGCCAGGAGCAATTTTAACTCGGGCAAGGCAGTACTCAATATCTCGAGAGGCGAATTAGGATATTTTTAAAACTATATCAGCCTTGATGGAACAAGGTATTTTAGTGACGTGAGAGTCACCGTGTAATACCGCAGTGTATCGATTAAAAAATCCATACACTGCGGTATAAAAGGGAGGGTTGTGGAGATTTATTCAAGATATGAGAACAATTAACCAGAGCTTCCTTCATTTCCAAATCTGGCGATGATACTATGTAGTATTACAGCAAAGGCACGATGTTTCACGGTGATTGACTTGAAAAATACATTTTTCTCAATCCTGTTACATAAGGACTCCCAATACCTTACATCGTTTATGTTTTGCCAAACTAAGCTGAAGAGCACTCGTTTACCCCAAGGGTACTCTGAGTCTCCATCCATCTTTAATAGGGTCCTGCAGATGGACCTTGGCAATATTGATTTGAAAAGTGTTGTGCTGCAGTACGTAGATGACATTTTGGTTTGTAGCATGGCAAGATTCAATTCAGTTAATGACTATTCTAGCAGCCAAGGGATATAAAGTGGACAAGGAGAAGGTGGAATATTGTCAAAAAGAGGTATTGTATATAGGTCAATTAATCTCACATGAGGGGAAGAGAGTCTCACCAGAAAGAGCCGAGGCGATTATGAAAACAGTAAAAACGCACATGATAAAACAAATGCAGCAGTTTTTGGGCTTATGCAACTATGTTAGAGTGTGGGTATTTGATTATAGTTCATATACAAGACCCTTTTTGCAGGCTCTGAAGAAAGCACAAGTGACTAAGGAAAGAATAGAATGGACTGAGGAAATGGAGGAAGGGTTTGACGAATTGAAGAAAGCAATTTGTACAGTTCCAGTTTTAGGAATTCCCAACTATGATGTGGAATTATTTTTGTTCTCACATACGAATGGGACAGTTATAACAGCGGCGCTTACACAGAGGCAATTTGTACAGTTCCAGTTTTAGGAATTCCCAACTATGATGAGGAATTATTTTTGTTCTCACATAAGAATGGGACAGTTATAACAGCGGCGCTTACACAGAGGACTACATTGGGGTACAAACACCTGGCATATTACAGTGGTATTTTAAATCCAGTTATGAGAGGACACTTTCCTTGTGAACAATCGCTGGCAACAGCCGCGTTCACCATCAAGAAGTCAGTTTAGGACGATTTCCCCCCCAAATAATGGTTGCAACGAACAAAAGTTCTAAAAATGCTACTTTATGGTAAAAAAAGAAAGAAACAAGGGCTGTGGGGGTGTCCCCCGCATCACCCCGCTCACTATACTTAATGGCATAGTGAGTGGGGGCTGTGGGGGACACCCCCACAGCTTTTCATTAAAAAAAAAACAAAAGAAATGAAAAGGACCCTGCAGCGCCGGTTCCCGATCACGGAAGTGGGAACTAAGCCGCAGATGAAGAGGCCAAAAGGGTTGCATATTCACCAGATATTTCAAGTTTTGATACTCCAGGTGTAAAGGAAAACATAGTCACAATTATGATTGTAAATGAAGGGTTTCATCATTCATCAAGAACACAGCTGATTGAGGTTCAAGTCAGTGCACCACAGGAAGAGCAAGAATTGTGGAAATGAAGGGGGTGTTCTTTATCCCCCTCTGAAGCATTGTGGTGACAGGACAGCACTGGAAAGCCGGTGATGTCTGTAGCCTTGTTAAGGGTAGCGCTTAAACAGCTGCACTACCCTGCGCTTATAACTAGGGAAAGCCTTGCAGCAACTATTGCAGAGGACTGGTTCATACCAAACCTGTTAGAACATATTGCATTTTATGTAGTAAATTACATTGTATGTCAAACGTTTACTGCTGGGCATACCCTACGAATGATCAGAGGAGTGCTTCCTCAACCGAACGGTCCTTTTCAGCATTTACATATTGACTATGTTGATATGCTGCCAGTATGTAGTGGATACAGGTATATGATAGTGGTGGTGTGTCCCTTTTCTAGATGGATCGAAGCATGTCCTTGTACACACTCTGTTGCCACTTGCGCAGTGAAGTTTTCAGTCCAAGAAGTCTCTCCCAGATGGGGGAGTATGTGAGGTGGTGAGATCCGACAATGGGCCCCATTTTGTTAATGAAGTATTTGAACAGATTAGCCTATTGCTTAGTATAACACACATGTTTTCTTCTGCTTATCATATGCAAGCAAACGGGATATGTGAGACCCTCAACAGTCTCCTTAAACAGATAATCACAAAATTGAAATTGACATTAAAGAAGGGATGGCTGTATTGCCTGCCCCTTGCTTCATATGTATTAAGGAATCAGCCTGGGTCAGACCACCACCTCACACCCCACGAGCTAGTGACAGGGAGGCAGATGAAAATGCCTTTGTCTCCTCCATCGAGGCGCAGAAGTGATGCCCAGAAAACTGCAGAAATGTTAGGAAATGAGTTACATGCTAATTTGTAGTATCTCTGTCATTTCAAATCAACTCAAGCGTGAGGAGGGTCGGTCTCAGGACACAGATGAAGACCATTCAGCAACCAGACTTCAAGAACTACTTCCTGCACCTAATTTATTTATTGGAGATTCAGTCCTAGTACGTAACTTCACAAGGAAGTGGCATGAGCCCCGTTTTAGTGGTCCCTTTACTGTGGCAAACATTACTCCCTCAGCAGTAAAGGTCCAAGAGAGACATGCATGGATCCAGTTAAGTGATGTAAAGCCTTGTGCTGGTGAGACCGACACACCCCCAACCGTTGATTCGGAAGCAAAACAAGAAGAAGTTCAGCAGGTGCAGACTCAATCAATGACAAGGAAGAAAACGCTAAGATTTCTGATTAAATAAATGCAAGTGTGCATTTGGACTGTGGCTCATCCCTGACACTCTTTATAGATATTATAGCAGGAGTGCAAAGCAAAGTTCTTGAGCCACAGGAATCTTTGAATTGGACTTTAGAAAGTGTTGATGTGATAAATATGCCAAATCTGGAGTTCGAGTTCCATGACTGGAAACGTGAGCAGTTTCCAGATTCATTCCTCACTGAGTTTCTCTTTGGTTAATCCCATTGTCCTATCAGATGCAGATGCCCATAGACTACTTCTTGTTGTCTTTATTTACATATTTCAAGCTTATCCTGCTCTTGTTGGCCGTAGTACTAATATACGTGTTTTTCTGCAAGATCCTAAAAATGGCCATGCTATTAGGAGGCTACTTGTGGCGATAGTTGAACAGATCTTGCAGTTACCTGATCATTTAACAAGGTTGCCTGATTAAAAAATGTTTTCCTTCCTTAAAGCAGTACACAGGCACAATAAGGAATGTTCAGAGTGGTACAGTTTAGGAAAGTGAGCAAACTCAACGACGTTTGGAGAATCGTAAATGGTGGGGATTAATGTATTGGTGCATAATATATGCGTGCTCAACATTCATTATTGTTTTTCTGATTTTTCTAATCCATACTGTCTACTTCATTGGCCCAAGTAAAGTAGAAGTCCCTTTGATTCTTCCCACTCCAGTGATTTATGCAGAATTATCTGTTACAGGGACACCAAGGCCATTTGTGATTATCCCTACAACAGTGACATGTTTAAGATCACCTGTTTCTTTCACAAGTATTCCTATGATTCCCCCTGTAAGAAGGACCCTTACTGATATACTTCATGAGCATTATGCACGCACCCTCCTTGCAAGAGGGAGACACAGGAGAAGAACAAGGGAAGATGACTGAGTTAAATAATTATCTAGACAGTGCAGCACATTTGGGGAATAACATGTGGTATCAGCACATGAAAGAGGTGAGAAAAAGGACATACAAGGAGAGTTGCTATGTTTGTGCTAGCCTACCTTATGCTATGGGAAATTCCAAGATATTCAAATCTATAGAAGTAGCAGACCAGAAAGCTCACTGATTGACATACCTTGCACTCTGCCATACGAGAGGTAAGTTCCAGGGTCGAACCGCCTCCTTGGTATGGGTAACCGAGTGGACAGCTCCAGAAGAAGATGAGTATGTGCAAGATTTAAAGGCAAGAGCGAGAGCACACACCAGAAATCATGTGATAAGATATGAACACCCCAGAATGAAGGGAGCAGGGATAAGATGGAAAATAAACAAAAAACTCAATTGTCAAGGAAAGAACTTTTAAGAAATACGAAGATGCAAGGAGAGAGGTCAGCTGCAAATCAAGGGAACGGTACTATCTCCAGATGGATGGGTGGAAGGCCTGATGGTGTGTAAGGCACCAGCGCTTACAGGATACTATGAGCCAGTTATAAAGACTACAGAGAAAGAATGCAAACATCAGTGGCCTAAGATTACGAAATTGCTGACATGGGTTGATGATAAAGAAGGCCTGCTACAGATAGTGCCTCTTGCCAGTGCAGAACTATGTTTCAGAAATAATGGCACAAGAAAGGTTAGACTGAATCAGCAGTGCGGTCAAATCTTTTATTTAGCAGGAATGGAGGATGGAACAGTAGTGATAATGGACTACTACTGGGCCTGTAGATCCAGGGCATATATGAAGTTGCCCAAGTACTGGGGAGAGCTGTGTTCTAAAGTGATAGTCCATGTTCCAGTGCTGATGATTCCAAAGAGTGAATTGAACATTGGAGAATTTCCAAAAGCAGATGATCACCTGAGAAAGATATGATCAGTGGAATTTCTAAATCGAACAAAGAGGGAGAGCTACTTTTCAGCAAATCGATAGAAGCCTTTGATTCTATTCTGTATGAACACAGGTTATTCAGTCAGACTTTGTCAGTATTCAGGACAATCTTCATGCCAGGGATCCAGACAATGGCTAATGCCAAATGGTTACAGATTACCAGATGGAAGCTCCTGCAGATGATCACTACCATAAAGGGATTCAATGCTATCAAGGAAGAATTGAGAGCCATAAGACTGATGACCGTGCAGAATAGATATGTCCTGCACATGATTACAGCTATGGATAGAGGCGTTTGTGCCAGAATCGGAGAATCATGTTGCACATTCATACCTTCTCACAATTAAGAGAATGGGACCTTGACAGAGGCCATAACGATGCTGACGAATTTACACATCAAGATGGAAGACGAAGTAGAAGAGATTGCAGATGACAGCTGGTTTGCATTAATCTTTTCATGGATTCAACAATGGATGGCGAATATCTTCAAATTCCTCAGAACATTGTGATTTATCACAGAAACTAATTTGACGTTGAATTTGTATCAGGAGTCTCTATCGACTCCCAGTGGAGCATGAAATATCTTCCCGAACCCCAATTTTGCTGTTTATATATTTCAAACTCTGTGGGAAGTTTGAGGGAAGGGTATTACTCGCTGCCACCTTCTTCTAGTGATCTTGTTAGTTTGAAGATATAACACGAGAGTGGAAACTAGCGCACACCCAATAGAACGATCCCACAACTTGAATCAATCCAGAAAAAAGGCTTATTGATAAAGCCCCAGACGAAGATAGCAATGTACCTTAACTCCCTTTAACGTTCCAGAGAAGAGAACATCCAGCAAGGTCAACTACAAGGAAGAACTGAGGGCCTAACTGATGAGAGATGGTAGGCTAATTGGCCAAGTGGGCAGTTGTCTGACATTGTTTTCTGCAAATGGGTTTAATTTTGCTTACATGCTGCTAACAAGCCAAATGTCCAAGGTTGGGAGAGAATGCCAACCAATCATTAGGGCCTGCGCAATGCTACCATACATTGTTGTAAGGGCCCATACGCTACTGTTATTCTGCTATTCTTTGTAGCTAAAGGGAAGTTCAAAGAGTGCCTAAAAGATAAGGGATAGCCAATAATGTTATTAACACCTAAATAAGCGATTGGTAGATTTGCTACGTAAGATGATGTCATAGCTGACATATATCGAGGTATAAAGCCTTTGTGTAATCAAAATGTATCTGAGAGTGTGTGAGCTACAATCTGTTGTTTGATGGGTTTCCCTACTTTATTGAGCTGATAATAAAGTAGTATTTTGCCATATTCTTTGAGTCTGTCCAGTTATTTGGGTATGATATCATTTAATATGGTAATTCCATTCTGCATTTAGAACATCCAAGGTGCTACTGCACATTTTGGTAGTGGTGCGGATGGTTCAGGTCCAGACCCTCGGATTCCTGATATATTTCACCATAAACAGGAAGACAGCTGAGTTTCCTGTGGAGAGTGGTAGCAAAACACGTGGCACCAGAGAAGGTGGGCAGGTGCCTCTTTGAAGAAATTCCTGTCCGGTCCCCGCCTGCAGCCCGTAGACTGAAGGCGAAGTGGTTGATTGAGGAAGAGTCGATACCGAGGGCTCGGACAGAATACAGATGTAAGTAGAAACATCAAAAGTGGCAAACAAAGGGGAAGGACCGTATTGCGTGCATATATATATATATATAGTGTGGGAATGTAACAGGATTTATTTAGGGAGAAGAAGATACCTCAATACCTGTCCTCCAGGAGGGAGAAGGAATTGCACCAAACTCCGGGATAGAGTATTATTTAAGGGATTCTTGCAGCTAGGCCAAAAACGGTGCGTGACACACTCCACGGTGCGTGACACACTCCAAAATGGGGTAAAATAGAGATGAGATACTTTTACTAAGAGATAGTGAAGATGATCGTAGAAGAAGTTTGCACATTTGCCTGGGGCTTTGAAAAATATCAGTGTAAAAAGTTGATGCATTTTGTATTAATTGTGATAATCTAGGTAGGCTGAAAATGATAGAACAATAATAATAATTCGATTAGCTACCAAATCTTAAAAACAAGCAGTTGCCGCCAATCAAATCATAGGAGGGTAGCAATTGAGAAAAAAAAGAATTTACATTCTTAAAGTGTCAATAATAAAAGCAGGATAGTAAGAATCAATAGAACGATAAACATAGAAATAAAATGGATACTGTTGTATAGGATTGAAAATTGTTTGAAGAATTGTTTTGCAGAAATGGGCAGTGATTGATGATGCTTGCCCAAATTGATTGTTGTAGTGTGACTAATTAAAGTAATAGTAGAATAAAACAACTGTTAAGTATTGACAGTTAAAAAAATAAAATAAAGACTTGTCACATTGGGGGACACACCCCTTTTACACCTGTGCAAAACACTACCACGATACGCACCCAAGATTAAGAGATACCATGCTGAGTGGGTAATAGGCATGGCTGACAAGATGTTCATGCTTTGGCCTTAAAACAGATCCCTATCAAGAACAGTATTGCAACACATGACAACATAGTAACATGCTGCATACTCAGGGGGAAAAAGCTACAGAAGAGGTTAGACATTTTAGAGCTATGGAAAATATCGGAGCGAGAGAGAGGAGCCGCCCAAGAAAGAGTGGATGCTTAAGCAGCATAAGGAGGCGGGCGTAACACCCTCAGCTCCTCTTGCTCCTCCCAAAAACGATAGTACAACTGAGGACAAACATAGAATCCATCCTCTAATAGAGTTAAAGGCAGCGGCGGGGTATGGTAACCCAACATACGCACCCACTGCTTATAGTAGCAAGGACAACATGGAAGAAAACAAGAGTAAAGAACGTAAATATATATCCACATGCAATGAACATAAGGAGCATGATGAGAGAATGGACAGGCCGACAGAGATAAAAGAGAAAGCCAAGAGACAAAAATGAGAGAAAGACAGAGCAAGTGGAATGACAAAAGTACGGAACAAATGGATGGGAGGACCGGTACTACTTAAATTAGATGGAATGGGTATTGACGATATTAGAGAGAAGAGAGAGAGGAACGAGAAAAGAACAAGGAACAAGTAATGGTATACAAGGAAGAGAAGGAAAAAAGAGAGGAAGCAAAAGGAAGAATTAAGAAGATTTGAAGACCAGAAGAAAGAGAGAGAAGAGAAAAAACATGAAGAAATAGAAGCACAAAGACTGAAAGAACATAGGTTGCAAAGAAGGCGAGAGGAAGAAGAGAAAAGGGAGATGAAGAAATTAGAAGGAGTAGGGCACAAAGAGATGATGAAATAGATCACATTGTTAATAGATGTAAAATACCCATTAGAACCCGGGCGGGGGTAGCCAGCCAATCAGATGGCTAGGAATGTAGGCTTGAACCACTGGTACAAGCCCACGTTCCAAGCTGCCTGATGGCTGGCTTCCCCAATGCCATCTTCCCCCTACCCTCCATTACTCTATTTTTTCTCCCCCGGCCCCTCTACTTAGCTTGTTTTGGGGGTGGCGGGTGCCGCCGCCGCACCCGCTCCTTCCCCTCATCTCCCGCTGGCTGCCATTGAATGGAAAGAGGGGTTCCGCCTTCAATTTCCACGGTGGCCCTCTTGGAAAAGGATTTTCCTTCCTACAACGGGACAACACGCGCATCCTGTTGTAGGAAGGAAAAACCTTTTTTTAGCACCCCGTATTACCACTTTGGCAACCTGGTGTGCTAATGGTACTCACCCCGACGGGGGATGAATGCCGCATTGAAGCACGAGAGTGATGGGAAGAAAGCGAGGATCACAACAGCCCCGCAGAGAGCTGCAAGGGATACCGAGAATCCAGAAATGGGCTGACGAGCATGAGGCAGAAGGCATAGGGAAAAGGATTGGGGGAAGTATACAGACCTATAAGAGAGAAAGGTGGTTATGAGACCATGGGGAGCAGCGCAGGATCTCCTCTGAAAGAAACAGGAGCCCGATCTGATGACACACTGACGAACAAGCATAGAACGCTGTCCCTAAGCAGACTAGATCTTAATGACAAGGAAAGGAATGATAGCCACGCCAGTTGGGGTTTAATGATGTCAGAGGAAGAAAGGGAAGAAAATGAGAGAGCACAAAGAGAAGGCAAATGTGTTTTTTTCGATAGATCGAACATAGAGAGAGGGGTGAAGTGGTCAGACTTAGAAGACCCAGAAGAAAAGACGCCAGAACCTATACCATATTATGAATGAGCACAAGCATGGTCGCGAAGTGCAGGGGATATCTCCCCGCCTTATGTAAGCAGATTGAGACCATTGCCAGGATGAAGACGAACAGGTGAAACTATCCCCACCTGGAAGACAAGGAGCGTAGGTGTATACGATTGTAGATCAAGATTTACATGGCAGAGAAGGAGGAGGACAACCACAATATATTCCATGGCCACAAAAGGATAAAGACGTTTTGAAGTTTAAATTACATAGTTTGCACTGCAGGTGCGGGAAAATGGATTTATGATTTAGAAAGAATGACAGTGGGAATTATGTTAGCAGTGGGTGACGTAACAGGCCTACTAGCAGCTATTCTAGGAGAGAGCTGACGACATTTGGAGACAAGCAGGATATGTGAGTGTGACAGCAGAAAACACTACGCATGACAGAGTGCCATTTAATAATTGCAGGGCAGACATATGCATTGATCTTAGAGTACAGTATCCTGACACATCAGATATGGATTTGATTATGGGGAAAATGGGAGAGGGCCAAGATCCTGTTGTTTTTATTCAGGAGATTCAAGAACGTTGGCGCCTTGAGACGAGGGAACCGTGGGATAAAACAGTGCATTATTTTATCATATTTTATGCCAGGGACTTGCCGAGGCCGTGCAACAGCAGAGCAAAAAACAGGTAGGGATGGAAGCGAAGCCATGGGCAGATATACAGTTAACTATGGTACATCATTGTCGATTGTTACAAGATAAAAATAAGAAGAAAGCTGAGAATAAAAAGCAGGAGGAAGCAAAGTTAGTTCTGAATAAATTGATGAAGTTTGCTATAGAAAGAGAAGTATTGACGAGTGGTGAAGGTGTGGCCACACAAGAAGTACAGCCAGCGCAGCAAAGCAATGCAGGGTACCCTATAGATCAAAGTGGATACAACATTTGGCCATGGGGTAGGGGGAATGGACCTAGAGGACGAGGTGGATTTCAAAACCCTCAAGGGGAGGAGAATTTAACAGAGGACTGCCAGAGCAATGCTGGAATTGTGGGATGATAGGACACATAGCCCACACATGTAGAAGTAGAGGAGGCATGCAACAGAACTGGCAAGCTCCAAGAGGGGGGATGGGCTATTCTCCACAGTATAATACATAACCACAGGAGTATTATGCCCAAGATCACATGCAGTATCAGACAAGCGTGCCACAAACCAAGCAAACACAGCAGACCCTGCTGCAAACATAGGGCAACCACGGCAAGCACCCATGCAGACACAACAAGTACAGACACAACCACAGTATGCTCTGATGCAACAAGTAATGGTGCCACAATGGAAGGCGAATACAGGAGCCCCACAAGCACCCACACCCAGGACAGGGAGTGTGACAGTAGTGGGAGGGCATCCTTTTACGGGTACAAAGATGAATCTATATCCATAATAGGAGAGCCCACAGAGCGACTTTATGTGTTCAGTACTATCTGTGACACCAGACTCACAAGAGGATCCAAGTGTCATGGTAACGATAGGAGGCAAGACATTTTCGTTCCTTGTGATCACAGGAACAACTCGTTCCTGTGTTCGAGAGGGAAAGTACCCAATGTCTGGGATCACCATGAATGCACAGAGAGTCTCTGTCATGATGCCTACCTCCAAGGTGCCAGACAAGACCCATCTACCCCAGAGGCAGACATCATGTCTTCAAGGGAAGTCACAACAGCCTCAAGTAGGGGCTCTTTGGACTCAGTCCTGGCGCCTTTGGCGCCAGGCTCATATCGGGCCACAGTCCTGGCACCATAGGCGCCAGGCTCATAAAAGGGGACTTTGTGTTAAAGGTGCTTAGTGTTAACTTACCTGATGCAGACCATGCTGCAACATCCAGGCCTTCTGAGGCCAGAATGGGACTACTTTATCTTTGGAACTACTTAACCACTTGGGTGTGGTCAGGGGAGGAATACATACCTGAGAGGAAGGATACATACCTGGAACTACTTTGAAGGCTGTTTAAGCCACGCCCAAGCAGCAACTCACGCTTCGCGTTGTTCTGCATCTAGCAGCTGGACGCTCACCGTGTTTGCTCCTGCATTCTGTCTTCTGCCACTCCTGCCAGCATCCTGGAACACCTGCAAAGAGAGAAGAGAAGAGAAAAGGGTAAAGAAGAGTCCTTACCTGCTAAATCCGCATTCCGGAGACATCTCGCCGACGGTCCTGAAAAGGAAGACCTCCATTTAAAAGCACATTGCATCGATCGCTGCAGCGCCGCATCTCACTCACCTGTACAAGGTACCACCACGTTCTACGGCGACATCTGGACTCGCAGCCACATCACCGCGCCTAGGGAGAAAAAGACAAGAATAAAGGTGAGAGGGGAAAGAAAACAAGGAAACCTTAATTTCCATTACAAAGCTTACCTGTTGGGTTATTCCAACTTCTTTTCGGGTCGGTGCCGCATCCTGGCATTTCCGGACCCCAGACCCTAAGGGGAAAAAGAGACATCAGCGTTAGTGGGCGCATGAAAAGACGTTACCCAATGCCCATTAAAGACTTACCTGATTTCTTCTGGATTGATCTTTGTTTCGGGTCGGTGCCGCATCCAGGCATTTCCGGACCCCAGCCCCTATGGGGAAAAAAGACATCAGCGTTAGTGGGCGCGTGAAAAGACATTGCCCAAACGCCCATTAAAGACTTACCTGATTTCTTCTGGATTGAGCTTCGTTTCGGGTCGGTGCCGCATCCAGGCATTTCCGGACCCCGGCCCCTATGGGGAAAAAAGACATCAGCGTTAGTGAGCGCATTGATAAAAGGACACTGAGAGAACTCTCATCAAGCTCACCAGAGTCTCATTCTTCGGTTCCACAGCTCTTCTCGGAATAGTTTCCGCACCTGAAAAAGAGACAATGAACAATTATTATTGCAGAATCATACTCATTAACAGAATCCTTACGGTACTATACCGGGAAAACAAAACTTGAACCCTCTACAATCAAAATCCCAGTGAAGTAACTGGATACAACGCGCCCCTGCATGAGAAGCAAGATGGAGAGCTCAACCTTTCAAACCCTAAGGTGAGACTTCACGTGGGGGTCGCAGGAGGGTTTCGTAGAGGGGTGAGAAGGGAGCGGGAGGCTTATACTTTCTCCCGCAGATTGTTAATACTCCCTTTTCACATACAGAAAGATATTCCTGCGAGCCAGACAAGCCAGATTCGAAGGTCCGGTCCAGTCCATCTTCCGGGTCCTGCGCTTCACCATAGAAGAAGCAACAACACTCCAAACCAGACCTGCGCCTCCGTGGGAGTCAGGTGAGCGTTACAGAACGCGAAGCCTACCTAAAATTTCCCACCCGGGCGCTATGGAAACTTCCGAGACAGACCAGCTGGCTCAGCTTTTGGGGGAATTAAGGGCAGAAGTACACTCCACCCGCCAGGAAACTAATGCTCTCAAAAGAGAATTAATCTTATCCAAGGAAAGAACTGATGACCTGGCCAAACGATTGTTGCATGGTCAAGCAGGACAAACTCCTTTACCTAGTTCTGGGGGTAATGCCTCGTCAATGGTTTCGAATAACTCGGTACAAATCAATCTACCTGGAAACATGCCTTTGGCCCGGCCTGAACGTTTTGCGGGGGACCCCAAGAAATATGCCGTTTTTATGAACCAATGTCGCCTACACTTTCTATGCAGACCTGGGGCCTTCCCTAATGATCAAACCAAGGTAGCCATTGTATTATCTTATCTCAGTGGCTGTCCTGCCGATTGGTCTGTTCCGTTGGTAGGTCAGGATGACCCAATTCTCCAGGATTTTGAAAGCTTCCAGGCGAGCATGGAAAGATTATTCGCTCGATACTCTCAGGGACAGGCCCTTGACAACGAACTACTATCCTTACGACAAGGTAACCAAGATCTCTTATCTTATATTGTCACCTTTAATAGGCTGGTTGTAGAAACGGGGTGGCCCGAAAATAAAAGGATCACACTATTTCATCGAGGCCTGCGCGGAGAACTTAAGGATGTTCTAGCTCAAATAGTAAATCCACCTCAAGCCTGCGCAGAATACATAGACTTAGTGGTCCAACTTGACCACAGACTGCAAACTAGAAAAGCAGATCGGTCCAAGTTCGAAACTCGAGTGCTGATCAAAACTCACGCTAACCCTAAGAGTACCGACGTTTCAGAACCTATGCAGATCGGCGGTGTTAAAGGACCATTGACGCAGAAGGAACGAGAGAGAAGACGGCAAAAGCAACTATGTCTCTTTTGCGGGGCTTCTGGTCACTTTCTACGAAACTGCCCGGTAAAGCCACCTAAGAAGGTGGTTGGAGCCACAGACAACAATTTAATAGAACCTGATTTGGGAAACGGTCAAGCCCGACAAGCGTAGAGGTCCGCTTGCCGAGCTTGAAAACAGACTCTTTGACCTCGCATTTTGTCTTGCCAATGGTTCTCGTGGACCCGAAACAGCCTCAGCGGTTGCATGCTATAAAAGCATACATCGACAGTGGAGCTATTGGAAACTACGTAGATCGTGAATTGGCCTCCAGGATTAATATTCCTCTCCGTCCGAAAGTTAACAAGGATGTCATTACTACAGTAGATGGAACCGAAGTAGCCTCTGGGCCGGTAACACATTCCACTACAGAAATGACACTAGTGGGACAGGATGGACACCCGGAAGCAATTGTGTTCGATGTAATCAAGGCCCCACAAACTCAAGTAATTCTAGGAATCGCTTGGTTAGAAACACATAATCCTCGAATTGACTGGCGAGCAAAGAGAATAACCTTTCCTGATTGTGAACTGACTTGTTATCCAAGAAATCCAGATATGGGTCTGGCCACAGTAACTTCCACCACGATACAACTACCGGTTGAATACCAAGAGTTCCAAGACGTTTTTCAAAAAGAACAGGTGAACACGTTACCTCCCCACCAGTCGTACGATTGTCAAATCGACCTGGTACCCAATGCTCAACCGCCCTGTAGTAGGATTTATGCTCTTACTGAACCTGAGAACGTTCATTTGCGTCAGTATTTAGATCAGTATCTTGCCAACGGTTTTATTCGCCCGTCAAAGTCTCCTGTTTCCTCAGCTCTGTTCTTCGTGCCGAAAAAAGAAGGCGACCTTAGAACATGTATTGACTACCGCGCCCTAAATCAAATAACGATTAAGAATCGTTATCCTCTGCCTCTGATCCCTGAACTTCTTGACCAGGTAAAAGATGCTTGTATATACACCAAGTTAGATCTCTGAGGAGCTTATCACCTGGTACGTATAAAAGAAGGCGACGAATGGAAGACTGCATTCCGCACCAAATATGGGCTCTTTGAATATCAGGTGATGCCCTTCGGATTATGCAACGCACCTGCCGCCTTTCAATACTTTATGAATGATGTTCTTCGGGAACTTATCGATGTTTGTGTCATCGTATATATCGATGACATACTGGTATAGTCCTCCTCGGAATCCGAACACAGAAAACATGTCAGGGCAGTTCTTGAGAAATTGCGCCAGCACAACCTGTTTGCGAAACTCGAAAAATGTGTTTTTCATACCGCAGAGGTCGTGTTACTCGGATTCATCCTGACACCTAAAGGAGTCCGAATGGACTCGCGAAAGGTGGACGCCATCCTCAAATGGCCATCTCCTAACTCTGTTAAGGGGGTTCAGAGTATGCTTGGCTTTGCCAATTTCTATCGAAGATTCATCCCGGAATTTTTTCGAGTGGTTCAACCCATAACAGCCCTCTTACGGAAGAATAAACGTTTCGAATGGACTCCTGAGGCAGAACAGGCCTTTCAAGACCTAAAGACCAAATTCACCTCCGCCCCTGTATTGAAGCATCCATGCCCAGATCTCCCTTACATTGTTGAAACCGACGCTTCCAGTTTGGCCATGGGTGCTGTCTTGTCTTAAAGGGATCCAGAAACTAACCAGATGCACCCTGCAGCCTTTTGGTCCAGGAAATTCACGGCTCCTGAAATCAATTACGCAATCACTGACAAAGAATTACTAGCTATTAAGTCCGCCTTCAAGGCTTGGCGTCATTACCTCCTCGGCGCAAGACACACCATTACGGTGATTACAGATCACAGGAATTTGCAATATCTAAAAACGGCCAAAGCCCAATCATCCCGCCAACTCCGATGGGCTTTATTCTTTGCAGAATTTGACTTCATATTCACCTACCGCCCTGGTTGCAAGAATGGCAAAGCGGACGCTTTATCCCGGATTGGAATGGATGAAACAAATTCAAACTTAGAACCAGTACCAATTATACCCGAACAAAGAATTTTAGGCTTGACCTCTTTACAAACTATAGAGGACGTTCAAACTCGAGTTAAACAACTTTTAAATTCCACAGCCTTGCAAGAATGGACTCAAAAGGGGTCACACTTTTCCGTTAATAACGATTTACCGTACTTCCAGGGGCGGTTATTTCTGCCCAACAAAGAACTGCAAGAATTGGTCATTGCTCACTATCATGATACATTAATGGAAGGACATCCTGGTATCGCAAAAACTGAGGAAAAGATCAAACGACAATTCTGGTGGCCATCCTGGAGAAAAGACATAAAATCTTTTGTGATGTCTTGTGGAGTTTGCGCTCAAAATAAAGGTCAAAAGAAGAGACCAGCCGGTCTCCTACAACCCTTGGATATTCCACCGGCCCCTTGGCACACCTTGTCAATGGACTTTATTACCGACCTGCCTCCTTGCTATGGATATAACATTATCTTGGTAATCGTGGATCTGTTCTCCAAGATGGCCCACTTTATCCCTTTAAAAGGGGTACCTTCAGCCTCCATCTTGGCCAAGGAATTTCTGGAAAACATAGTTCGTATGCATGGTTTTCCATCCATATTAATCTCAGACCGAGGAAGCCAATTTATTTCCCATTTTAGGAGGAAATGTTGCCAACTGGCACAAATTGATGTACGCTTATCCACTAGTCACCACCCCCAGACCGATGGTCAAACCGAGAGGACTAACCAAACCCTTGAACAATATCTTCGGTGCATGTTGCATCAATCTGAAAACAGCTGGAAAGATATTCTATGGATCGCAGAGTATGCATATAACAATTCTGTACATTCTGGAACAGGACAAACCCCTTTTTACACCTTGTATGGTCATCATCCTAGAACCTCAGACCTAGACCCTCCTCAAAACCTGGAAATGCCTGCAGTTGATCATTTGAATTCTACTATAACCCGAGCCTTCAAGGAAGCTACAACTCATTTGAAACAAGCCAAGAAAAAATACAAAGAAAATGCTGATCTACATCGGAGTGAAGCACCTTCGTACCAGATTGGAGACCAGGTGTGGCTGGCAACCAAGCATTTGCCTCTCAAAGGACCGCAGACTTTTAATCCCAGATACATTGGACCCTATCCCATCAAAGCTATAATTAACCCGGTGGCCTTTAAACTCGATCTACCAGCCAACATGCGAATTCATCCCGTTTTTCATGCATCACTGTTAAAACCTGTGCAGCCTGGAACCAGACTAAGCAAACCACCTGAACCGATTCAAATCGATGGGGAATTAGAATTTGAAGTTAAGGACATATTGGATTCCAAAATGTTAAAATCAAAACTCTTCTATCTAGTTGATTGGAAGGGGTACGGACCTCAGGAAAGATCTTGGGAACCAAGTGACCATGTACACGCCCCGCGATTAGTGCAAAGATTCCACCGAAAATTCCCAAGCAAGCCGAAACCCCCGGAAAGGACGACCTTGGGAGGGGGTACTGTCATGATGCCTACCTCCAAGGTGCCAGACATGACCCAGCTACCCCAGAGGCAGACATCATGTCTTCAAGGGAAGTCACAACAGCCTCAAGTAGGGGCTCTTTGGACTCAGTCCTGGCGCCATAGGCGCCAGGCTCATAAAAGGGGACTTTATGTTAAAGGTGCTTAGTGTTAACTTACCTGATGCAGACCATGCTGCAACATCCAGGCCTTCTGAGGCCTGAATGGGACTACTTTATCTTTGGAACTACTTAACCACACGGGTGTGGTCAGGGGAGAAATACATACCTGAGAGGAAGGATACATACCTGGAACTACTTGGAAGGCTATTTAAGCCACGCCCAAGCAGCAACTCATGCTTCGCGTTGTTCTGCATCTAGCAGCTGGACGCTCACCGTGTTTGCTCCTGCATTCTGTCTTCTGCCACTCCTGCCAGCATCCTGGAACACCTGCAAAGAGAGAAGAGAAGAGAAAAGGGTAAAGAAGAGTCCTTACCTGCTAAATCCGCATTCCGGAGACATCTCGCCGACGGTCCTGAAAAGGAAGACCTCCATTTAAAAGCACATTGCATCGATCGCTGCAGCGCCGCATCTCACTCACCTGTACAAGGTACCACCACGTTCTACGGCGACATCTGGACTCGCAGCCACATCACCGCGCCTAGGGAGAAAAAGACAAGAATAAAGGTGAGAGGGGAAAGAAAACAAGGAAACCTTAATTTCCATTACAAAACTTACCTGTTGGGTTATTCCAACTTCTTTTCGGGTCGGTGCCGCATCCTGGCATTTCCGGACCCCGGCCCCTAAGGGGAAAAAGAGACATCAGCGTTAGTGGGCGCATGAAAAGACAGTACCCAACGCCCATTAAAGACTTACCTGATTTCTTCTGGATTGATCTTTGTTTCGGGTCGGTGCCGCATCCAGGCATTTCCGGACCCCGGCCCCTATGGGGAAAAAAGACATCAGCGTTAGTGGGTGCATGAAAAGACATTGCCCAAACGCCCATTAAAGACTTACCTAATTTCTTCTGGATTGAGCATCGTTTCGGGTCGGTGCCGCATCCAGGCATTTCCGGACCCCGGCCCCTATGGGGAAAAAAGACATCAGCGTTAGTGAGCGCATTGATACAAGGACACTGAGAGAACTCTCATCAAGCTCACCAGAGTCTCATTCTTCGGTTCCACAGCTCTTCTCGGAATAGTTTCTGCACCTGAAAAAGAGACAACGAACAATTATTATTGCAGAATCATACTCATTAACAGAATCCTTACGGTACTATACCGGGAAAACAAAACTTGAACCCTCTACAATCAAAATCCCAGTGAACTAACTGGATACAACGCGCCCTTGCATGAGAAGCAGGATGGAGAGCTCAACCTTTCAAACCCTAAGGTGAGACTTCATGTGGGGGTCGCAGGAGGGTTTCGTAGAGGGGTGAGAAGGGAGCGGTAGGCTTATACTTTCTCCCGCAGATTGTTAATACTCCCTTTTCACATACAGAAAGATATTCCTGCGAGCCAGACAAGCCAGATTCGAAGGTCCGGTCCAGTCCATCTTCCGGGTCCTGCGCTTCACCATAGAAGAAGCAACAACACTCCAAACCAGACCTGCGCCTCCGTGGGAGTCAGGTGAGTGTAACAGTCTCTGGGGCCTCAAGGTTGGTTCCTTTTACTGATGAATTACCATGCTCTATAGGTGAACATGATGTGTCTATGCCACTATTGTATTCTTGGCAGACACCAGTTAACATATTAGGACGTGACTTGATGACAAAACTAAACAGGACGATGTCTTTCACTGCCAAAGGGATAGTGTGTTCAACTCCAGGGATACTCTACATAAATGTAACCAAATTTATATTAGCATTAACAGGCCAAAAGGCCTTTTGAGATGTCCCTTTGGACCCAAAAGTATTTTTGTATGCAGCTAACATGAGGGGTCCCTTTGGACCCAGAAGTATTTTTGTATGGAGCTAACATTTTATTGACATGGCTTCCTACACTGGCAGGTAAATTGTTGAGAATACCTGACGAATTTATGTTCAGGCCAGAAATACCTAGGAATGATGAGTAGGGACAGGTTATCCCCATAGAACTAGAGGCAGCAGTGGTAAGAGAGGAAAGGGTTGTTGTTCAGGGAACAGATGACGAGGGAAGAGCATGGAGAACAGTGATAGCTCTTAACAAAGGATACAAACTGACTTGACAGACGAGGAGTTGTTCAGAGATGATTATTCAGATAATGAATTAGCATTTTTCATAAGTCTCACTTATTGGATTAAAGTTGAAAATAGAGAAATTCCACAGAGAATGGCAATAGTAAACAAGAAGCATTAATTTTTCCAGGAAGATTTAGAAAAGGTACCAAGCATCGCATAGACCAGCAGTCCATATGAGGTGGGTCTAATGAGTGGAGCAGGAACAGTTAAAATAAAGCTTAAACCAGGAGCAATTTTGCCACAGGCAAAACAGTACACCATATCCAGAGAAGCAGATGAATGCATATTTGAGACCATTTCCCCTTTAATACAGCATGGAATATTAGTGCCAGCAGAATTCCCATGTAACAGGGCTGTGTACCCGGAGAGGAAATCAACAGGTAGGGTCGTGGAGATTTATTCAGGATCTCCACCCCTAAACAATATTGTTGAAGTAGAGTTTCCTCTAGTTCTGAATCCAGCAACAATATTAAGCCAAATATTTTAAAGCAATAGATTTAACAAATGCCTTTTTTTCACTGCCCTTTAATGAGGCCTCAAAAGATTTGACTTTGTTAAGATAACTTCAGGGGAACTGTGAGTCCCCATCAATCTTTAATAGAGTCCTTCAGATGGACCTAGGTAACGTACAGTTCGAGAGTACAATAATTCAGAACGTAGATGATATATTAGAGTACAGTGAGACAGAAGAAAGATGCTGAGAAGATTCAGTTCAACTAAGGACAATACTAGCAGAAAAAAGGATATAAAGTAGACAAAGGGAAGCTAAAATATTGTCCGGAAGAGGTCCTGTACATAGGACAGCTCATCTCTCAAGAGGGCAGAAAAGTGACACCTGAGAGAGCAGAAGCAATCATGAAAGCTCCAAAACCAGGGACATTGAGGGAAATTGAACTATTTTTAGGCCTACTTAATTATTGTAGCGCCTGGGTTTTTGATTACAGTACATATATTCAACCAATTTTAAAAGGACTCAAGGAAGCACAGATGGGTAAAAGTAAGGTAACATGGACATATGAGATGACTGAAAGATTCAAAGAATTAAAAAGAGCGATTTATACAGCCCTTGTGTTAGGGATACCAGATTATAACGAAGAGTTTACTTATACTCACATTCAAATGGAGAGGTGGTGGCAGCAGTACCCACACAGAAGATTACGTTAGGAAATGCACATAAACCATTTGCCTATTATAGTGAAATTCTAGATCCAGTATCGAAAAGGCATTACCCTTGCAAACAAGCATTAACTGCTACTGATTTCGCCATTCGCGATCCACAAAGCTTCACGTATTACTATTGGATGTTCAATGAAGTTATTCGTGGAGCATTCCTTATGTGCCATTTTGGAGAAACTCAAAAGTACATTGACTACACAAAGAGCATCACTGTATGAAGTGATCATTTCGAAACCAGCAATTAAAATGGTTAGATGTAGAGTAGTAAATCCAGCAGCATTCATAGCAGAACCAGTAGGAAAGCATGACTATGTACATGACTGCACAACGTATACTGAATTTTATGATGATCTTACCCACGTCAGAGAAAATGCTCTATTTATGGTTCTTCAAAAATTGACCAAACTACAGGAGAAAGACTTACTGGATCGGCAGAGACAGTGGTGTTCTTTATTCTCCGACTGAGGCTATATGGAGACAGGACAGTACTGGAAAGCCAGTTATGTCTCTAGCATTATTGAAAGCTTCACTGCCCCGTGCACACTACCAAAGAAAGTATTGCTGCTATGATCGCAGAAGACTGGTTCTCACCAAATTTGTTAGAACATGTTGCACAGTTTACTGTAAACTTCATTGTGTGCCAGAAATTCACAGAGGGACACACCTTGCGAACAGTGAGAGGATCAATCCCCAGACCCAAAGGTCCTTTTCAGCATCTACATATAGATGATGTGGATATGTTACAAGTATGTAATGGTTATAGGTACATGTTAGTAGTAGTATGTTCTTTGGACCAAGACAGGTCCATGCATGCACCTCGATGACACATATGCTGCCAAGTTTCTCGTGCGTGAGCTGTTTCCTAAATGGAGTGTGTGTGAAGTCCTGCCATCTGATAATGGCCCGCATTTTGTAAATGAATTGTTTGAACAGATAGTCCTTGAGTTATGCATAAAGCATATGTTTACATCTGCCTATCACCCACAGGCGATTGGTGTCTGTGAGAGGCTACTTCTCAAAGAAAGGATAGCCAAAATCAAAATAACTTTGAAGATGGGATGGCTACATTGCCTACCCCTTGCTTTGTTTGCGCTGAGAAACCAGCCTGGCTCAGATCACCACCTAACTCCTCATGAGTTGGTGACTGGACGCTGTATGAGAGTACCCCTCGCTCCTCCAACTGGAATAATAATGGATGCCCATGTTGTAGCAAAAATATTATGGGATGAGATACATGATTATCAAACAAATATTACTGCTAGTGTTTCTATTATTTCTCAACAGATCAAAAAACAGAGGGAAGGGTCGAAGAAGATTTATGAAGACAGCCCAACAACTGATCCTGTAGAATTGCTCAAACAACCTGGTTTGTATCCAGGGGACCAATTACCTGTGAAAATGTTTGTACGTGCTTGGAATAAGCCCTGTTTTGAGGGACCATACCTAGTAGATAGGGTAACTCCCACTTCTGTGAAACTCCAAGGGAGAAGAGCCTGGCTGCACTTGAATGTTCTGAAGCTCTACAAAGGAGAGACTGTGTCCCCTCCTGCACCCTCTGACAGTGAAGCAAGAGAAGAAGTTCTGCGAATGCTGACCAGATCAGGTACCAAGAGCCTAAATAAAGAACTGATGAACTAAAAACATTTTTGAACCATTGACTTTTCCTAAGTTTAATAGGAAACAAATGGACTTGCCACATTTCCAGAACTATTCCAGTTGAGCTAAAAAGAGACTATATTTTGAAAATAAAACACAAAGATTGCACACAACACTTTGTTGCCTGAAACATTGCACACATTTCTGCGTGCTGTTTTTGTATATATACTCCGATCATATCCAGCTCTAGTGAGATAACACGTTGATGTTGTCGCATTTTTTGAAATCCTAAAAACTGTCCTATTATTCGCAGAGTCATTGCAATAATACTCCGGTTCCTGTTTAAAAGTGTGGTTTATAAAAGAAAAAAAATGGAATAACCAAATTAAAGAAAATGGGAATTTTCCATTATGTGAGACACACATTGCTAGCAAGAAGACCACTCACTCCACAAGAAACAATGCAACACCCGAATGACATAGCAATACTTTTTGTAGCGACATTCTGTATGATGTGCTGTTTTTACTTCCTTATGCTTATAACATTTCGTGACATATTGTTTTACAATTCACCTGAAGTATCTGTCAATGAGACATCTCTTTTTATCTCTGACAAAAGCACAAGTGGTATTTTCTTTGATCAAGATAAAAGGGATACTGTGGAAGACAACAAACAGGATATAAACACATATCTTGATAACTAAGCCCATTTAACACATGAGTGAGGTGGGGAGAAAAACGTCAGATGAGAGCTGTTATGTATGCTCTCTCATCCCTTATGCCATGGATACAGCCAGATCATTCCTAGCAAGAGAAATACCCTCTCATGATGCGATGAGTGTCACTAATCTAGCAGCAAACATGAGAACATGAAAATGTGAAGGAAAATGGGCAACCCTGTGATGAATGTCAAAGAAAACGCTTCCATATGAAGATGCTTATATAAAGACACAAAAGATGGCAAAAGGTCCAGAGTGGAAGAGTAGGATGCTCTTATATTTATTTAGTGGTCTGACTGGGGGGCAGATAATGATCATCAAACAAAAGAGACTGAATTGTGCAGATGGATGGGAAACACCAGGATTGCCAGAATGCTGGGAGAGGCCTCAGCTATTGGTATATGGACAAGAGGCCACTAGTACAGGATGGGAAGCAGGAATGCTAGCATGCAATGCACACTTATTGATGACATCACTGGTGCACATAGTGCAAAATGTGAATGATGGATGTCTTAAAGAATGGGCCAAGTTTGTGAAGCTACTAACATGGGTCAAAGATGAAGGAGGACCTGTAGCTATATTACCAATGAATAATGCAACACTGTGTTTCAGAAACAAGGGCCTGACCAAAGTTGGAGAAAATAAAGGATGCCAGAAAATAGTTGATGTTCCTGGAATGACAGGAGGAACTGCAGTATTTATGGATCGCTATTGGGCCTGTGGATCCAAAGCTTATATGAAATGACCTTGCAGCTCGGAAGGAATATGTTCTCTTGTGATGATACATGTTCCTGCATTGGTGATCCCTCAAAGTGACCTCCATATAGATGGATTTCCAAAAAGGGATGCACACCAAGGGAAGAAGAGGTCGCTGAATCTTATCCAACAGAAGAGGCAGCATTACCTTTCAGCAAAATCAATAGAAGTTTATCACGACATCCCAGATGAGAATAAATTGTTCAATAGGATGGCAGTGATATTTACAGCCATGTTCCTGCCAGGACTTCAAACTGGAGCAAACCCTTTTGCTATTTCCCATTTTGTATCCGTAAGGACTCCACAGGAAATGCCTCTGTAGAGGAGGAGCCAAGTACCCCCACTCCACCTGTCCCATCTACATTACCTGAAGCGTATGACCCAAAATATGTGACATACTGAACAGGTGAACCAGCAAAGAGAAGATTGTGGGCTCTGTGCAGTACCCAAGAGAATACCCATACCTAAGAGAATATGGGAGGTAAAGTATCCATTGAGGAAACCATACTTGCATCCAAGACAATATGATGGCCATTTGAACAAGATTCCTGAAGAAACAAAGAAACTGAATGACCAGGATGAATGGTGACATCATACAAAGTTGAATCGACACCCATATAGAAAGATAACCAGACCAGAGAGGCAGATGATTTATAAAGAACAGAGAAATACCAAGGATAAGTGACATCCTGGGATCAAGATGAAGTAACTTATGCCACAAACCTGATGAAGAAACTTAGTTTAAACGTGCACAGATGCAATGTAATGCAAGCAGCAAAGTAATCATGAAGCTAGCAACCTGCTTTTAAAATAATTAGATTGCGGCAAGCGCCAACATATACATATGTACCTCATAGATACATATTGTTACGCTCACCTGGTATCCACAGGGATGCCACCCAGCCGGGTTACTCGCTGGTATGCTTCTCCAGCTTTGCCCTGATGTGGTCTGCGGGGAAGGTTCTGCCTGAAAATACAGGAGGACTGTGTTCAAGACTGACCGACTGGGGTAAGTATCCTCCCTCCACCCCTGTATGATTTCAGTCCCTCTGGCGCCCTCTCCTCACCTTGTGGTAGAATTAGGTGTGCTCTCCATCCTGCCTTCTTTGCAGGGGCGCGTTGTCTTTCATGGGCGAGTCCGGTCCAGTTGCTTCACTGACGCCGGCCCGTTTGATATTGTTCAGGTAGGTCTTATTGCTGTTCTTTAGTTTTTTGCTATCCTGCATGCCTTTCTTTGTTTAAAATGTCTCTTTTTTCTCCCTTAGGTTTGCGGAGCTTCAGCGCGGCGAACTGGCTTGGTTGAGCCCCGCTGGTAAATGATGGTGCATTAAGAGCGCTATGATGCGGTAAGTAAGCACTATGCGCAGCGCTGCAAAGTCTTGCCTTTGCTAATCTGTGTTTTCCTTCCTTGTAGGTCGCGGTGTTCTTCAGCGCGAGTGGAATGTCTGGAGTGGTGCCAGTCGAGAGGCGACCAGCCAGGTAAGACTTTTGAGCAGTTCGTAATTTGTAAATGTCTCTACTGCTTTCTTTAAAGTTGCCTCTATCTTCCTCTTTCAGGTCGTTCTGTCCGGTAGGCGTGCAGATTCGAGGAAGCTGTTCTCATTAGCTGCGAGTGTTTAAAGAAGAAGACTGCAGGTAAAATGCTGCTGCTAATGAAGTTCCTTTTGTCTCCTTGCAGGTTCTGCTTCTCCGAGGTTCGAGGGAATAGCTGGACACGGTGAGCGTCACGTTGCAAGCTGCAAAGTAACGCAAAGCGTGTTGTCTTGCTCGGGTGTGGTTTAAATAGCCCCAACAAAATAGTCCAGGTAAAGTAGTCCCTAGGCTACCACACCCAAAACACTAGAACGCATAGCTTGGTTCTTAGGAACCAAGCTATGTGGATGCCTCCATGTTGGCTGACAATACAATAAAGTAGTTCCCAAGCACATTGTTTTTCATGGTGTATGAGCCTGGCTCCATAGGCGCCAGGACTGGCCCCATGAGGGCTTTTCAACAGGATGCCAGGCTCTAGAGGCCCGAGTCCTGACTTCACCTTGCCAATGGGTTTTCCAGAGGGAGTTTTGGGCAAGGGTCGTGACACATATGGACAAGTAAAGGATGAATGTTTCCACTACGTATAAGCAGTACTGAACAATGAGGAAGGCCTCATTCCAGTGTCGCAGTTGAGAAAAGCCATTGAATTTAACAGAATAAAAGTACAGCTGAGGAGTTCACTGAGCCAAGAAGGCCAAGGTTTTATCAAGCTGGAGTTGGCTGACATTAGATACAATTAACGTGAAAGAACAGAAGCTCCTGTTCAAGAGAGGTCAAGCAAAAACAAAAGACATCAGAGAACTATTGAAGAATAAAATTAAATACACGAAAATGCTCAATTCATGGTGTCTAGTCACGTGATGGAAGAAAGTTGGACGAGCAAGATGATCACACCTACGGAAGTTGGATAGTGCCCATACTCCTTAAGTTTTCAGAGAAAAGTACAGACTCATGGCCAACTTCAAAGTACTAATTGACACTGGACCATTGAGGTGATGATGGATAACATTTTTAATTGGTGGGAAGCAAGGCAAGCTCACCCGCACCTGATTGTTTGGTCTGCTTGCTGCTCACCTAGGTGAAAAATTACTGACAGGGGTTAGTAGTCAACCAATTATAGGGGACCACGTACTTGTGGGTCCTATAGTTTGTGTAGCCAATGGGACGTCGTACATTTAGTGACGTTCATAGTGGCCATTTTTAAGGGAGGGCTTAGTTGCCCCACCTGATGTTAAATGTCCTATTACCTCTCTCCATTACTCCATACAGATATAGAACCTATATCTAGTTATTCACTTAGAACCAATCCCACTTCCCGATAGGTTTTAGTAGTTTGCCACATAGGATGACGTTGGTAATGACACAGGTCAGCATGTCACTTTTGGGTACAAAAGCCCAGCTTTTTTATGAAGTAGTTAGAGTCTCGAGCGAGAGTATCGAGCGATTGCTAATGTTCGTTGTACTCCCTGTTTTAAGATACTTGACAAAACAGATGAACTTTGCCTAACTATTTGTGTCATCTTGATTATTGATGTATGAATAAAATCTGCATCCCAATCTATCTACAGCATACCGCTCCTCATCTTAACGGGCTGGAAGCCTCCAGTGCACTTGGTAGCAGAGATTTGATGGTTCGATAAGATACCATTGGCCGTCGACATAAGTGACTTTAGAATTTCTGCAATATCGCACAACCTTTGCCATTCGGCTGTCAGGGTGTGAAGCTCCCCGTAGATAGTGGTTAGAATAGGTAAATCCTTGTAAGGAAAGGTTTGATGGGACCCCTATTTTAGGATAGAAACCAATCCCACTTTTACGAGAAGCAGATCAGAAAGCCGCTCGAAGAGGCAGTAACGAAGGCTGTGATCCCGAGGGTCGGAAGACAGAAAATATGCGAACGGTGAGTGAATAGACCTGAAGAGTGTGGCAAATGGATGCATGCGTAGTAACTAACGGAGAGTAACAGAGGGAAGCGGGATAAAATATAATGCAAGAGTAAGAGTGTAATATATGTATATGAGAAACAAGATATTTATTAACTTGCGTGTAACCAAGTAATATATGAGGAAAAATAGTCGTGAGTGTAGCCACACTATGAGGATACACCCTGTTCCTAGGCTTTAAAGAGCGCTAGCAGAAAGTTTAATTCAGAGCCCCTTTACGTGGGACATATTGACGACGAGATTGATTTAAGACAATCTTAAAGGAATTAGCTTAAGTTCCAAATCGGAGCAAATGTAGAGGGTAAGGCGAGTCTTGAGAAAAGATTGTGAGTAGTACGTACATGTGGCGGTCAAGTCTGTCTGTTTTGTTTTATGTGGTTGTAAGGTGTGATGATGTCGGAGTTGAACAGAAAAATGTTTTAAGTAATAGAAAAACGTGAAGTTGAGACATGAAAATTGATTGTTTTAAGATTAAACTTTGATGGTTGTTTTTTAGCAAGACTAAAGTAAATAAATTGTATTGTGACGAGGTTGGAGCTTGCAACGGTTGGTGCTCACTCATAAGTGTATTTTGATTGAGATGCAAATTGGAAACTGTAACTAAAGCAAAGCGAGCGGTAGCAAAGAGAAAAGTGAAAGTTAGAAATGGAAGAAGTTACACCATTAGTGGTTCATCTTTGCAAACAGCTACCAAAGCACGCGCTTAAACTTAAAAAATACAGTGCAGAATGGGTTAAAGGGACCGCAGACAAAATGTTCATGTCATGGCCAAAAGCGGGTCATTATCAAGAGCAGTTCTGCAGCACATGATGACATATATACTGCACTTCCCCTCTCCCTTTCCCCCTTGCACTTTTCCCCTCCCCTCTACCCTTGCACTTGCGCGATCTGAATGACACCTGGCCTAGTAGGATCGTTGTCTGTCTCCCCTTGTCCCCCCCCTGCCTCGTCACGCCTTGAAACACTTGTGTATAGGGGCGTTATAAATGCCATATCATATCATATCATATTTGCATGCTGCATACACAGGAAAAAAAAGTTAGAAAAGCGCCTGGCAAGTCTAGAGCTTTGGAAAATGTATGAACACGAAAAGGAGGGGGAGCCCTTTAGATTGGATACTCAATATATGCAAAGAGGGGGTGAAGAGCCTTCTGTTCCACCCGCCCGTCTGAAATGAAAGACGAGATTAAGAAAGAGGAAGAGTTATACCCATTAAGAGAACTTAAAGGTGCGATGGGATATAGCAATCCGTCCTATGAGTCACCTACGCAAAGTAGTGACGAGGGCCCAAAGAGAGACACCGAGAAAGATATAACCTCCAAAGTCCCAAGGGACAATGAGAGACGCGATGATGAAAGAAGCGATCGACCAAGCACATCTCTAGATATAAGGAGAGAAATAAAGTGATGGAAAGGAGACGAGGATAAAACTGATGAGATAGCGCTCTTACAGAACGAATGGTTGGGAGGTCCGATTTTACTTAAATTTGATGGAAAAAGTATTGAAGATGTAAGACAAAGAGGAGATCAAGACGAACAAGAAGAAAAAACAAAGAGAGGGAGGAATGATTGAAAGATGAAGGCGCAAAAAGAAAAGATAGACAAAGACGAGAACAGGTATATCAAGATGAGCAGGTTAAAAAACAAGAGAAAGCAGAGGAGCAAAGAAAATGTAACAATAAAAAGAGAACAGCCGATGAACAGGAAAGGCTAAGAGAAAAAAGAAAAGAAGATGATGAACAGGAAAGAAGAGAGAAAACAATCCAGAGGCGAAGGGATGAGGAAATACGAAGGGCATATGAATGAAGGGATATGAAAAAGAAAGGGGAAGATAGAGTAAGAGAAGAAGCGAGAAAGCGCAGAGAAGTCGATGATGACATGGAACATAAAAGAAGACAGAGAGCACACAATCTCGAATATTTGGAACGAGAAGTGAGAAATCCCAATCCACAGGTAGCATGGGAAGACATAGAGGAATTCTTTCTAGAGTCTGAGTCATTACCAGGAATGTTTAGAGCAAATCTAGAAGACAAGTTTGACTTGTAAAGCATTGTGGACACAATTGATAAGGTATACCATGAAATGCAAGCCCAGAAAGAATCACAAGGGAAGGGAAAAAATGATCGTCTCGAGAGCACTCAGTTGTATGACACGGAGGAAGCCTCCTGTAGTGCGAGACATAAGGAGCTGTCTTTAGACAGACTAACATTAAATAGAGATGATGATGAGAGAAGTTGCACGAGTTGGGCACAAGAACTATCAGATGAATAAAGGGAAACCTTCCAGAGGGAAGAGAGAAGTGATATATGTGGTCCAGAGATATGTTTGCCTATGCATAAAGGAGTAAGATGGTTGAATTTAAAAATACCTATGTCTAGGGCACCACAGCAACTGACACAGTCAGATCGACATAGGGGGCAACCCCATGATCAGAGGGGGAGTCCCCCCCCTTATGTAAGCAGGCTAAGATCATTGCCAGGCAGACGGCGATGTGGGAATATTACTCCAGTGGCAGATAGACAAATGATGAGAGATGAGAATGAGTTTGGAGCGTCACAATTCCCCTTGTTGGAAAAGGGAGGGTCCAGAACACAATATATACAATGGCCCCAGATGTACAGAGAAAATGTTAAATGTAAACTCCCTAATGTAACTTCCGGCACTGGAAAATGGATACATGAGTTAGAGAAAATCACGGGAGGGAACACATTAGCTATAGTGGATATAAAAGGTCTTCTAATCGCCATATTTGGTGAGAGAGCTGATGACGTATGGACACGGGCAGCTTACCCGGGTGTAACTAAAGTCCACACTGCGCACGATGGAGCACCATTTAACAATTGTGGAGCAGCAATTTGGAAAGTACTTCGAGTGCTATGTCCGATATAGGAGCTATAATGACGAGAAAAATGAAGGAAGGAGAGGACCCGTTGCTTTACATTCAAAGTTTTCAAGATGCTTGGGTGCTTGAAATGTGTGAGGCTTGGGGGAAGTCTATACCTGTATTTGATCATATATTAAGCCAAGGGCTGCCAGAGCAGGTACAGAAACAGCTCAAGAAATTAGTGGGGTTTGAAGCCAAATAGTGGTTGGAAATCCAGTTAACCATTGCATATTATTGCAGACTCCTGCAGGAAAAGAATCGAAAAAAAGGATGATGCACGAAAAGGTGAAGAAGGAAAATTAGTTGAGTAAAAACTATCCAAGTGTGCCATTGAAGGGGCAATGTTAACTAACGTAAGCGGATCAACTTCTCAGCAGGCAGTGAACATGCCACAAGTAAATAACCAAAGACAGTTTGATCAGACAAATAATGGATATGCTCCACGTTGAAGGGGATATCGAGGGAGAGGTTGGCAAGGCAATCAAGGGTATTGGCAGAATAATCAGGGAGGGTTCCAGAATATGCAAAATAATAATCAAAATATGCAATATGGGCAGATGGGGAGACAGCCGCTTGTATGTTGGACATGTGGAATGACAGGACACATAGATCATATGTCTTGAAACCAAGAGATGGTACAGAATGATCAATTTTCAAGACAGGGAATGCCAAATCCACCTGCATATTCGCAGCAGAACGGAAAGGGATTTGCGCACGATCAAACAGTGCAGCAGCAAGCGCCGAGAGTGCAGCAAGGCTTGCAATCACAGCAAGTAACAGGTAATCAAATGCAAGGACAATTGCAGCAAACTCCTATGCAACTTCAGCAGAACACGAACACAGAACCGTCAATGACACGTAGAATAGGAGGTGTTACTGTTGATGGAGGAAATTCATTCACTGGGAGACCTGATGTGTTCAGTCCTATCTATTACGTCGAATCCTCATGGGGCACCGAGGGTAGACGCAATTATAGGCGGCAAAGCTTTTTCCTTCTTAGTGAACACGGGTGCAAAGCACGCGTGTATACGTGAGTGCAAATTTTCAATGTCTACCAATGCGATGAATACTCAGGGCTTTACAGGAGCAACGAGTCATGTTCGTTTTTACAGAAGAATTACCAGTCTCCATAGGAGACTGCAATATGAATATGCCATTGCTTTATTCAAGGCAAATGCCTGTCAACATATTAGGATGAGATTTAATGACAAAAATGAATATGACCATTTCGTTTACAGATGATGACATAGTATGCTCAACACCTGGAATGCAAAATGTTCAGGGCATATGCAGGGCAAATAGCACCTAGAGAAATATTGTTGGAAGCTGAAGTGTTCCATTATGGGATATGAGTTTTGTTAACATGGCTGCCAGGTCTAGTAGGCAGAACCATGAGAATACCAGATGAGTTTCTATTTAGACATCAGATACCCATGGATGAAGAGGAGGGCCGAATTATCCCCTTAGACATAGAAGCAGCTATAGTTCGAGGAAACATGGCTTTGATTGATGCAACTGATGATAAAGGTAGACAATGGAGCACAATAATTGCCATTGAGGAAGTCTGCAGTGTGACTGACTTCACTGATGAGGACTTGTTTGGAGATGACATATCTGACGATTTTGTGATATTTGAAATGTGCATTACTTATTGGGTCAAGCCGATTAAGAGAGAAGTGCTGCCGAGAATGAGGCTAGCAAAGAAGCATCCTGAATATTTTAATGAAGATATGAGGAAAGTGCCAACTTCATTTTGGACTACTGGCCCCGATGACGTAAACTTACTGAAAGGAGTTGGGGAAGTGAAGATTAAATTGAAACCAGGAGAGATTTTACCTCGAGCACGACAATAGCCCATGTTTCGAGAGGCAGATGATGACATTTTTAAGACAATTTTTGCCATGATGGACCAAGGTATCTTAGTGATGTCAGGGTCACCATGTAATACGTCAATTTACCCAGTGAAAAAAGGGAAGGGGTGGTCTTGGAGACTAGTGCAAGACCTTCGCCCAATAAACCAAATTGTAGAGGTCGAGTTCCCTCTAGTCCCAAACCTGTCTACAATTCTATATAATATACCTATTGATGCACGATATTTCACGGTGATTGACTTGAAAAATGCATTTTTCTAAATCCCATTGCATAAAGACTCACAAGATTTGACATCATTTACTTTTAGACAAGTGCGATTAAAAAGCACAAGGCTGCCCCAGGGGTACTGTGAGTCCCCATCAATTTTCAACAGAGTCCTCCATATGAACTTGAACAATATTGCTTTAGAAAGCATTGTGCTGCAATACGTACATGACATTTTAGTTTACAGCACCACAGTGGAAGAGTGCAGGCGCGATTCTGTTCAGCTGATGATTATACTTGCTGCCAAAGGTTACAAAGTTGACAAGGAAAAGTTACAATATTGTCAACAAGAAGTGTTGTACATAGGCCAGTTGATTTCACATGAGGGAAAGAAGGTTACCCCTGAAAGAGCTGAGGCCATTTTAAAAACAGCTAAGCCACACACGATAAAACAGATGCAGAATTTTCTATGACTATGTAATTATGTCAGGACATGGGTCTTTGACTACAGCTCGTATACAAGGCCCCTTTTACAGGCCTTGAAAAAAGCACAGGCAACGAAAGATAAAATCGTGTGGACTGAGGCAATGGAAAAAGGGTTTGACTAATTGAAAAAAAGCTATCTGCACAGCCCCAGTTCTAGGGATCCCCAATTATGCAGAAATGTTTTTATTCTCGCATACAGATGGTACTCTTATGACAGCAGTACTCACACAGAGAACAACGTTGGGGTACAAGCCCTTTGCATATTATGGTGGAATTTTGGACCCAGTAATGAGGGGTCACTTTCCATGCAAACAAAGTTTGACAGCCGGCACTTTTGCCATAGAAAAGGCTACAAGCATAGTGATGGGATGCTCCATGACATTATTTGTTGAACACGCAATTATTTGCCATTTTAGAAAAACCAAAAGGCATGCTGACTACTAAAAGGGGTTCTGCCTATGAGGTAATTATATCAACTTCAGCGATTAAAATAGTTTGATGTAAAATAGTGAATCCAGCTATGTTCATAGCTGAGCCAGTCACTGAAGGAGAGCGTATACACGATTGTGCAGACTACGAAGAGTTCTGTGATGAGCTCCCTAGAGTAAAGGAGAATGCGCTTGCCGGGGGAGAGATTGTCTTCATTGAGGGGTCATCAAGGATTGATCAAAATGATGGGCAAAGATATACAGGTGCTGTGGTAGTGAAACATTTGGCAAATGGAGAATTTCAAGTGCTTGTGAGTACTCGATTGCCATCTCATTATTCAGCACAAGCTGCAGAGTTATTGGCATTGATACTCGCAATTGAGAATCACGCAGACCAGGAAGTAACAGTGTACAGTGACTCCGCCTATGTGATGTTGACAGTACACGCAGGATTACCACGCTGCAAAAGGAGGGGCTACCTCCCAGCGGACGGCACACCAGTGCAGCACGCAGCCTTATTGGACAGGTTCATTAAGGCACTACAACTTCCGGAGGGCATTGCAGTCATTAAATGCGCAGCTCACACGAAAGGGACAGATTTTATCTCATGTGGAAATCGAGCAGCAGACACTGAAGCCAACAGATAGAGGGATGATGAATATTGAAACCATTAATGTAAATGAAAGAATGACGGTGATGATGATTGTGGATGAGGGATATAATCATATGTCTAAAACACAGATAGTGGAGCTTCTAGGAGAGGCACCACAAGATTTTTTTTTAAATTTCTTTATTGGCATTTATCATAGGTACAACAGCAGTATGGCGCTGGTGGCCAACTGCGGCATAGCATGTTTTAAATGATGTATAACAAGGTAGAAAGAATAAGTTAACTTTAACAATAACAGTGGTTGTCTCTGTGTGATTTGAGGATCAGTCCAGAGTGGGAGGATTATAGAAGAGTAGAACAGGAGGGGTAAGGGAAGGGTAGGGCAAGGAGAGGGACGTGAAAGTGGGGCCAGGTTCCGATTCAGGCAGTTGCGTGCTTGGGTATCATTGGGGGTAGTGAGTTCAGGCAGCAAAGGAGTAAATTGTTCAAGGAGGTTTCTCATCATCCGAAGGGTGGAACATCGCCCACGTCAGGGCTTTCCAAGCATTCAGAGCCTGACTCGCTTCATCTGAGGATTTAGCAATGCTCTCTTCCCAAGCAGTAGTTTCTGCCCCACCCAGCGCTCAAACTCCCCATACCATGCTTGGAATTGTGGGCCAGCTGACCGTTTCCATGCCATTGCAATGGTTCTTTTAGTTAGAATGCACGCCATGTCCATGAGCTTCATAGGATATTTAATTTTAGCGAGTCTGGGGTAAGTTCCCAAGAGGCATTCACTGGGGGTCCATTCGTATCTGGACATGCCTGTCCTCCTGCAGGTTTGCTCCACCTTGACCCAGAGCTGCCGGACCCTGGTGCATTCCCAGAACATATGTGGGAGATCTGCCTTGTCTCTGCTGCACCAGGGGCAGTTATGGTGAGGTTGTTTATTGAACTTCGCCTGTCTATATGGAGTCAGGTAGGTGGGGTATAGCACGTTCAATTGGATTAGTCTAAACCTGGAATTTCTGGATACTTCCTTGGGAAACACCAGGGCTCTCTCCCATTCCTTGTCGCTCATTTCACACCCCAGATCCTTGTCCCACTTAGATTTCAGGTCAGAGCTGCGGGGATTAGGCCTGTCCATTAAATGGCTGTATATTTGGGACACCGGTTTCCAGCCCTCTCCCAGGTTATACAATAGTATTACAAAGGGGTTGGCCTTGGGTTCCTCGGGCCATGCATCCCATTTGGTTCGTGCCAGTTTGCGAATCCTCCGATACCACAGGAATTGGCCACTGGGTATGCCATCTTCAGATTGCAGGGAAAAGAACTCACGAAAGGAGCCCTCCTTGAATAAGTCTCCCCACGTGTAGACCCCTTTCCCTTCCCAGTGCCTGATGGTCGATAAGTCGACGCTTGTCTTAGATAGGTCTGAGATCAGCGGTACATCTGGGACGTATGTGTGTCCAAAGTGGAGGAGCAACTTTGCCCTGTGCCATATTTGCCTTCCCAGGGTGGCCAGTAGAGGTGTTTCACTCAGAAGGTGTTGGGGTGCCCAGATGAGTTCCTTCAGCTGCACTGGGGCGATTAGGTGTTGTAGTAATGCTGTTTTGGAAGTGGCTTCGTCAGCTAAGCATTTGGCTATAAAGCTGAGCTGGGCTGCCAAGAAGTATTTCTCTAGGTCAGGGAGTTGAATACCGCCCTGTCTGCACGGGAGAGTTAGTGTGGTTAGCGCCCTCTTGTGTCTGCCTGTACCCCATAAGAAGTCCCTGAATATTGTCTCGAGTAAGCAAAAGAAAGGGGCTTTAATATAGTAATGTACGTTTTGGAATCCCTAGAGGAACCTGGGGAGAACAATCATTTTAATGATGGACACCCTGCCGATCATAGACAGGGAGAGACTAGACCAGAAACCTATCGATTTGCATAGAGGGGGTAGCGTTGCCAGGGTATAATTCTCGTGCATTAGCTCAGGAGTGTGCATTATGTTGACTCCGAGGTAGTGGAATGTGGTCAGTTGCCATTGTACTCCTAACGGGGGTAGGTCTTCAATGTGTTTGTTTCTTATGTCCGCCAGTGGGAAGAGGCAGGATTTACGTCTGCTGAACCGCATTCCAGAGACTTTGGCAAAATTGTCCAGAACCTCTAGCATGGTCGGCATTTTCAGGTGTGGGTCTCTTACATATAGGAGGACATTGTCTGCGTATAAGGAGATTATGTGGTTTACCCCGCACAATTGTATGCCTGCATCGAAGAATTGTTTTCTGAAGTAGATGGCAACAGGTTCTAGCCCAAGTATATTGAACATGGGGGAGAGTGGGCAGCCCTGCCTAGTGCCCCTTTGTATGTCCCATGCTGTGGAAACGAGCCTCCCAGATTTTACTTGTGCTTTTGGCTTGGTGTAAAGGACCTCGACCCATCTAATAAATTTCACCCTGAAGCCGAAACCTCTGAGGACCGCTAGCAGCCATTCCCAGTAGATGGAATCAAATGCCTTAATAGCATCTAAGGATAGCAGCACGTAGAAACCCCTTTTGTGGTTGTCTTGGGACATAACGTGCTGGAGCCTGCAAAGGTTGGCAGTGGTGTTGCGGCCTGGCACGAAGCCGTTTTGGTCAGTGTGTACTATCCCTCCTATCAACCTGGAGAGCCTTCTGGCTAGGATCGTGGTCAGTATTTTAATGTCATAGTTGAGCATTGCGAGTGGACGATAGGAGTCACATTCGTCCGCAGGTTTGTTGGGTTTAAGCATCGGGACCACCAGTGTCTCGTGCATGCTTTCGGGCAGAATCCCCAAATCATGTGCCTCCTGAAAGATCTTGTGCAACAATGGGGTCAGAGTTGGTTCGTAGGGCTTGTAAAATTCCAAGGGTAGCCCGTCGCTGCCCGGGGCCTGAATGTGGCCAGGGATTTAATTGCCTCAGATATGTCTTCCATGGTGATGTCTGCATCTAGGGCTTCGCTATGTGCGGGTGTTAGCTTGGGCAGCCCTATCTCCTCCAGTGTGTCAGAGATCTCAGCAGGGGGGACCTGGGTGTTATGTGAGTATAATTGGGCATAAAATTGTTTAAAGGTGTCATTAATGCTTTGCTGGGTCTGGTGCAGTGCTCCATTCTCACTTTTCAGGGCCAAGGTTAGATGCCTGGGGTGTTCCTTTTTGCATAACCAGGCTAGGAGCCGGCTTGGTTTGTCTGCCTCGGTGTGTGCCCTATTGGTTCTAGTGGTGTAGTCGAACTTGGCTAGCCTGCCCCAGGCTTCTTTGCATTCAGTTCTGATTTGCTTGAGTTTATTTTCATCCCGCTGGGTGCCCTGGGTGTCAGATTCTAGCTTCTCAATCTCATTTTCCCGTTGTTCTAGTTCAGTTCGAAATTGTCACCTGATGCCACCAGCTTTTGCTATAATTTCTCCCCGTATTACCACTTTCAGGGCGTCCCATATCGTGCTCAGGTGGTCTACACTGCCCATGTTCTCTTTGATATAGTTCTCTAGGGAGTCCCTGAGGCCTTCTCTGGATACCGGGTCTTTCAATGCATCCATGGGAATTCTCCACATGGGTATTGGGGATCTGGGTCCTGTGATGTTCCACACTACCATTAGGGGTGAGTGGTCAGAGATGGTTCGACCCAGGTATCGTGCCGCATCTATCTGGGGTAGGTGTTCCCTGCCAGTGAAAACATAATCAATCCTGGTGTGGAGGCTATGTGGGGATGAATTGAAGGAGTAGCCTCTTTCGTCTGGGTGTAGTTCCCGCCAGACGTCCACTAGGTCTAGTCGGTTTAGCATGGTGTTCAGTGCTGTATTGGGCGCTGTTGGGCCGCTGAGGAGGGGTGTGGACCTGTCAAGTTTTAGGTTGCTCACACAATTAAAATCCCCCCCCAGATGAAAAACCCATTCCTGTATTGTGTGACCTTGGCGTACATCAGGTTTAGGTGGGCTGGTATGCTGTTGGTGGGGAGGTATGATTCACAATGCATACTTCGGTATGTTCAATATGGCCACATAGTATCACGTACCTTCCTTCCGGGTCCGACTCGGTCTTGGTTAGTTGGAAGGGGAGTTGGGGGTTGATCCACGTGAACACCCCTCTGGCATACTTGGAGTAGATGGCCCCAAACCCCTGCCCACCCCAGTGCTTCTGTAGTGTTGCAGTAGATTCCTTTGTAAGATGAGTTTCCTGTAATAGGGCTACTCCGATCTTCTTCCTATGCAGGTAGGATTTAATCCTATTTCTACGAAGATAGGTGCCCAGCTCCCTCACATTCCAGGTTAACACTTTGATGCATGTAGCCATGGTAGTCTCAGGAAGAGTTCCAGTGTTCCTTTCATATTGGCATTCTCGCCTTTTGTGGTGATCAGGGAGTGTGGTCGTCTCACCCCTGGGTCGCCTGGTTCCGAATTGCCCACTTCTCTCCTCTGTGTCCTCGCCGGAGGTGCTGCTTCGTATCTTGGAGAATTTTCGACTGTTTTAACTTTCATTCCAATGAATGAATTAACAAACTTTAACAACATTGAACTGCCCCCAGCAGTTACATTGAAGGGGCAACGCTCAAGGGCTCCCGCACCTCGTTGGCCTATTCAGGTCATTTGGCGCGGGTGTAGTGCTGGCAACAGGCCGGCACAAATTCCAGTGGGGTGGGTTGTAGCAATTCTCATGTGTGATCGCATGAGCCCCCGTCCATGGTGGCAAAATCTGTGGTTGTGGCGGTGGGCTGTCCTCCGAGTCCAGTGCCATGATGTTGTGTTTTACAGTTGCTTGGTCAATAGTCTGCACTCAACCCTTAAGTTCGTGGGACACGTACATCATCTGTGTGTCACGGTGTGGCATCGTCTTTTTCAGCCATGTTGTTGTGCTCTAACCACATAGTGGCTGCCGCTGGTGATTCCAGAACAATTGCCCTGCTTTATGAACTATTTTGAGCCTTGAGGGGTACATTAGCATGTATTTAATGTTCAATTGTCGCAGCTGAGCTTTCATTGGAACGAAAGAGTTCCTTGCCTTTTGTACTGTGGGTGTGTAGTCTGGGTATATGGCAATTCTGGCATTGTCCCTCTTGATTTCCCCTCCCTCCCGTGAATAGCGTAAAATAATTTCCCTGTCTTGAAAGTTCATGATTCGGGCAATCATTGGGCATGGGTGAGATCCTGGTGGTGTTTTTTTCTGCAGAGATCGGTGGACTCTTTCGACAGCAAATCCTTACGAAAAATGGGAGACTCCTATTTCCTGTTGTATGAGGGTCTCTATAAAGCAGGAGGGATTAGATACCTTCATTCCCTGCGGGATTCCGAGAAGACGCACATTATTGCATCTGGAACGCCCTTCAGCGTCTTCCGCCCTCTCCTCTAGGAACTTATTGCGCTTCTCAAGGTCTAGCACTCTGCTTTGCATGTCTTTTAGCACCTCGGTCGTCTCCTGCTGCGTTGATTCTGTAGTAGTTACTAGGTCTGTGAGGTTGCATAAGTCTTGGTGCATTAACATCACATCCGACTTTACTTCTTCAATTTTGGTGTTTATGAAGGAGCGCAGTCCGTTGATGGCCTCGAGTAATTGGTCGTCTCTGTTTGATTCTTCTGGTGCTGGTGACTCGGGGCTGGTCCCCTTGGGCTTTTGGCACGTTTCCCTGGGTTTGGCTGCAGAGAATGACTCCATTATTGTGGCCTTGGTTTTCCCTTTGGAGGCCGCCATAACTGCGTGCGGAGCGCTCACTGCCCAGTGCGACGGGGCCAAGCTGTGTGCCCTTTGGGCTCCGAGTGGGGTCCTTGTCTGCGATCGCGTGCCTTCTCCAGAGATATCTGGGGGCAGGTTTTATTAGTGCCAGGGGGTTGGCATTGGGCGTTAGCGGTGGCCAGAGTGAGATGTGTCAAGAGGACAGGAGTGGTCCAGACGCGTGTCTTCTGGCTGTGCGTGTGGCGCTGTTTGTTGCCGGGGTTCTCGAGGTGCAATGCCGTCCTCACCAGCTTCTCGGTGACAGGGGGCTGTATAAGGCTGCAGGGCCAGTCTGTGCTGGAGGGCTGACTTTCACGCTGCTGTGGGGCCCTTGTGGAAGTCAGGTGGGCTAACCAGTTAGAGGTGGCTCTGCTCCACCCTATGTGTTCACAAGTTGGCTGCTGGCCTAGGAGCTGAGGCTATGGTTACGCGGTTTAGTCTGCACGTGGTGGATCTGGGCGTGCTCTGTGCTCGACCCGCGTTAGTGGCTATTCCCATTGCTGAACTGCAAGTCCTGGTGCCCCCAGAGTATAATACGTGCCCCGAGCCACCAGGTTTGTACAGCCTTACTTGGTGTGGCTTCCCAGATGCCTTCCTTGGCTTGTGGATGGGCCGCTGATTAATGCTATCCTCTTCGGCTGCTTCTGGTCGTAGGGGGCTGGCCTTCCATGGGGGCAGCAGAATGCAGTTTGGGAGTCAGGAAGCCCCGCTGGTTGCGCTCGGTGTCCTCGGGAGCCGCACGTTTGTGGCGTGTCTCTTCTGGCGGTCTGATTGCACCCCCTTTGAGGGGGCGCTGGTGTGCTCTGATTAATTTGCCGTATGCGTGTGGGCCTCCGCAGCCGAGGCGTGTCATCAAAATCTACTCTACAGAGACCCTTCTGCCTGCACCCCACCACAAAGAAGCTACAATCATCGGGGAAGGACCACGGCACGTGCAGACGAGATCTATGATGAGGAAGTAGGATGCATAACCTGACAAGTGGAAAGCATGAAGAACTCTTTAGTTGGACGGCGGCTTGATTTTGGACACTCCTTTTTGAGCTATAAATAAAAGGGTAAAAGGACACATTCAAACACTCTGTGCATCATAGTTGCAGAGTAAAAGAAGATCTGCATTCTTAAAAAGCCACAGTATTTTATTGACTTTGGACTGAGGCATACTTTTTATCGTGGACACAGCAATTGGAAGAGGGTACAGTACCCTGATTCTCTTTACACAGAGTTCTTGTTTTGGTTCTACTCATGGTGTTACCCAGTGATGACCTTTCTAGGTTTATACTTACTTATCTCGAGTGGGTGTTTTGTTATTTTCCTATTTTTGTGGGGAGAACTTGTCGCATTCCAGTTTATATTCAAAAACCTGACAATGCTCATAATAAGATTGCTCATAATCATCACTGAAGAGTTTTTGAAGTTGCCTGAGTTCAGTGAGGAAAGCACAAATGCCCTTATCAACTGACATAGCACATAGACTGGTCAGTGTGGTGTCCTAATTGAAGAATGCCTGCATCTCGTTGGAAGACACACGGATGTGGTAACTTTCCTGAGAGATCCAAGAAACACTGCGAACTTGAATGTGATCCTGGAAGGAATAATCATCCAGGTGGCAATCTATTCTGAGAGAAATCACAAAGCTGTTAGAAAATTTCCTTCGAGGGACTGATTGAGGAATTGAATGAAGGACAAAACTCTTTGTTCATACTGACAGGGAAACAACATGTCATCTGGACTGAAGCAGATTCGAGGCATCAATTGAGAACTAATAAATGAATCAGATTTCATAGAGGCTCACCGAGGACATTTTTCTTCACGATAAAGGAACATTTACATCCCGATTGGTGAAAAAACTGGTTCCAGAGAGAAAGATAAAGTCACTTCTTAAGGCATGCAGAAAAGCAGATAATTGAGCGAGGACGAATGCTGAATGAAGACAACTGCCAGAAAGTAATTTAAAAATGCAGAGCTATTAAAGTTTGTTTTTGCTTCCTTAGCATTAAATGTTCGAGATGGGGAATCAAATTAGTAATATTGTGTTGCCCCATGAGGATAGACGTACACATTGTCCAAGAGGTAGATGCTGTCAACTAATTTACCACTGCATTATCTACACATGCATTATATTCATACTCATACTGCTTTCATTGACAGTGAGAACTGCATTTTATATAGGAGTATATGATGCTAAAACTCCTGTATATGTTTCTGAGCAGAAGGAAAAAGTGTGGCAACAACAAGGAAGAATAGAGCCTACATAGTTATTCCTGTCCCAAGAAAAACATTGGAAGATACCTGAGCTTTAAATGGATGTTGTTAGAAATAATTAACACACAGCACTTGGTTCAGAAACTGCTTTTAAACGCCGGAAACATGGTTGGTGAATCAGACAAAGTAAAGGGTTGACAAAGGTTAAGCCTACACAGATAATGCATGCAGACACACCTGGTCCAGTGACAAGAGGCCCAAGCACAAGTCCCACAAAGAAATTACATGCAGAGATTATAGCAGAATCTTTATGGACGTTTTTAGTTGCTGCTAGAAAAAGAGATGGAAAAAGAAAAATGTGCTGAACTTCCTGCTCTGAAGGGAACCCGGATGGATGTTCCTGCAACCCAACCAGCCAGAAGAAGCTATGGGGATGCATTTAAAGAAATAGTCATAGAAAACTACATGGAGACTTGGAGAACCAAAAGAAGCACTCAAGAAGATAATTGTGAACTGAATGATTATCTGGACAGCACAGCACACTTGGGAAACAGCAACATATGGTACCAACACATGAAAGATGTTGAAAGAAGGACGTCAGGTGAAGAATGCATTGTATGTACACTCCTACCATACTCCTACCATACAGCATGGGAAAGTCGAAGATCGTCATAGCTATTGAAATAGATGTCCTGACTGCACACTGCATAGTGCACCTAGCTTTATGTAGTACCAGAGGCCAGTTCATGGGTCAACCAGCCTCTCTCAAATGGGCAACTGAAGGAACAGCTCCGAATGAAGATGACTATGTTCAAGATATAAAGACAAGAAACAATGCTAAGACAAAAAAACATTGTGATAAGATACGAGAAACCTTGAATAAAAGGAACCGAAATAAGAAGAGAAATGAATAAAAAACAGAAAAATGCCAGGACACTCTACAGAAGATATTCGCAGATGGAAAAACAGAGGCCAGGTGCATATTTGGGGAACTGTCCTATCACCAGATGGCTGGGAAGAAGGAGTAGTGATCTGTAGAGACTGGTTAATAATGGGTCACTACCAACCAACAATCGAGAATGCACAAATGTTGCGTAAACCATTATGACCAAAACTTGCTTAACTACTGACATGGGTCGAAGACAGGGGAGGACCCCTACAGATAGTACCAATGGAAAGTTCTAAATTATGCTTCAGGAACAATGGTACAAGAAAAATGGGGGGGAATCAGAACTGTGGACGAATCTTCGATGCACCAGGAATGAACATCGGAACAGCAGTAATTATGGATAATTTTGGGCTTGTGGATCCAAGGCCTACATCAGACTGCCTAAAGATTTGGGAAGAATATGCACATTGGTGAATGTCCATGTTCCTGCATTAGTGATTCCTAAAGGTCACCTGAACATTGATAGCTTCCCCAAAGCAGATGCTCATTTAAGGAGGAAGAGATCTGTGAAATTGATAAATTGAATGAAGAAGGAGAACTTTATCATCAGACTTGACGCTATACCATATGAAAATAGACTGTTCAGCCAGACTTCTTCAGTGTTCACATTGATCTTAATGCCAAGGATCCAGGTTGGAGAAAATACCAAGTGGCTTCCGATCACCAGGTGGGAACTGCTACAGACAATTAATACCACCATAAAGGGATTCAATGTAATCAGAGAAGAGCTGAGAGCTGTAAGATTGATGACCCTCCAGAACAGATACGTCCTGGACATGATCACAGCGATGGATGGAGGTGTTTGTCCCAAAATTGGACATTATTGTTGCACATCTATACCTTCTCATGATGATGAGAATGGAACATTGACAGAGGCCATAGACATGATGACGAAGCTCCATGGCCAGATGCTAGAAGAGGTGGAAGACATTGCTGATGACAGCTGGTTTGGATCACTCTTCTCATGGGTTCCACAATGGATGGCAGAAATGTTCAAGTTTTCAGGAGCTTTGTTATTATTAGTGATGCTTGGATTCTGTGTGATCAAAATAATAATCTCACTATGCAAGAAGACAGCAAAGACAGCAAAGAAAGCCATAGGGATGAAAATCATGATTGATGTTGAACCAGGATGGAAGCCTAAATATCTGACTGATGAAGAAAGGGAGGTATCCATGCACCAGAGGGAACAAAGTTCCTGTATCCAAAGGACCATAAGGAATATGTGGGAATATGGATGTATTTCAGTCCAAGTGGACAGTGCATGACATGGAACTCATGACATGGAACCAGGACGAGCATGTGAAATCAGCTGGATGCTTGAAGGGAGTAATTCAAATTTGGATTCCCAAGAAGCATTTCTTCAGACCTGGATGTCCAGATACAGAAGATGATATGAGCATGGTCGATAAATCACCCAGAGGGGGGGAGTGTAGAGGAGGAGCCATGTACCCCCACTCCACCTGCCCCACCTATATTACCTGAAGCGTATGAACCAAAATATGTAATATCGGATGAGGTACTTCTTTTGTGTGCATGGAATTTTATCCACACAAATGCAAGTGTAAATTCAGAGTGTTGGCCATGAAACGTGTAGTTTGGTTTAGCATAAAACATGTTATATGGAAATACTGCATGGTTTACCCACACTGTCACACATTCCATATAGAGATGAGAAAATCAGGTAGTGCAGGAAATAGAAAAGGAATGTGCAAATGTCTATCCAGGGCAGATCAAAAGAAGTATGTACTATTGAAGGATTCAAAATATAAATAATTTCAAGAGTATGACCAGCAGTATGCGTGCAACCAGAGACCAATCGGGATAATCAAGAAGAACCGTAATGTTAAGAAGAATTTTTGCAGGAGATTTCTTCGGGTCGTTGTCCCTCAGATTAAACCCTCCCCAAAAGGACAGCGATATGAGAGTGCTAAGGGATAGCCAGGGTCAATAAAGGACTCCACAAAGGAAGCGTCGGAAGAAGGGTGAAGATAGACTGTTAAAAGAGAGAAACAAGGTCTATTCTTTGGTCCTGATCAAGAGTTGGGTGGTAGCCCTTAAATGCGGTGATAACGGTGTTACCGCCTGGAATACCGCTCTCCCCAATCACGACCCTGCCAAATTTGCACCGGACCCAAAAGGGATTGGCATTAATACAGCCGGCGGTGACACCGCCGACAATACAGCGCGTTATCACAACCCCATTTCCATCGGTATTATTGCCCGAAAACCGGCGATAATACTGCTGGAATTACCCCCAGCCTCCAACTGGAGGTAAATGAACACAGGTGCCAGGAATAAAGCAGCAGGTGCATACTACGCACACCAGAGGGCTACAAAAGACGCATCCAGGCCCTAAGCACACTTTTCAACACCATGACGGCATTCTCTGCTGGGAGTTTTGACATGCAGTTCTGCATGCTGCACCTGGAGCTACAGATGCTTGACAACCAGGGCAGAGCACATGGAGCACAGGGGAAGGGTGGAATGAGGAGGAGGAGGAGGAGGAGGAAGAGGAGGAGACCAGCCCCAGCAAGGCGTGCACCCATCACTAGGGTCAGGCTATCACCCTGGGCCCTCAGTGACACCTAGATAGTAACTGAGTACCGACTGGATCGGGCGACCATCACTGAGCTGCTGGTCATGATACAAAATGACAGTGGGAGCAGGATTTCCATCCACACAGCGGTGCCTCCACTGGTCAAGCTGGTGGCAGTCCTGCAGTTCCTGAGGCTGGGAACCTTCCAACACTCTGTGGCCATGAGGTATGGCATGGCCCAGTCAACATTCAGTGCAGTCCTGGGGCAGGTGCTAGATGCCCTGCTGCTCCATGTGATCCTGCACATGGCACTGCTCAGCACCCAGGCACAGATGAATGACCTCAAGCCACAGTTCTATGCCATCGCACAAGTGCCCAATGTCATTGCAGCCATCGACTGCACCCATGGGGCATTGGTTGCACCCCAGGCCCATGAGGCAGTCTTTCGAAACCGCAAGCACTAGCATCCATTAAATGTGCAGATGACCTGTGGGCCTGACCTAAACATCAGCCACTGCTGTGCCCGCTACTCTGGATCCACCTGTGATTCCATGGTGCTACGCAACAGCACAATGCCAGCCTACATGGAGAGGCACAGGGGACAACGGACCTGGATAGTGGGTGAGTACAAACCCTGATAAAAATGCGTGTGCAAGCTGAAAGAAAAAAGGAGGGATATCACTACAGGAAGCATGGGGGACATCCAAGAGTGCATGCACATGGCCACCACACCTGGAACTACACATGGTGATGGACACACATTGCTGCAAACACAGCGACACACCAGACCACAATGACTAGAAAGCACCCGGAATGTGCTGCAGTACAGATCCACACCCCATCACCCAACAGCCAGTCCACCCGGGGCCCCAGATAGGAGTACAAAGTGAGACGCTACCACTTCCTATTCCCTAAAGTACTGCGTTAAATTAATACTGAGAAGTAAACATATACATGAACATCACACAGAGTATCCCATTAGTGCATTAAAACACGTATTATCTGTTAAACTTAATTGTTCATCCAATGAACATTTACCATCATCCAGTGATACAGGCACATCAAAAAACAAAAGCCTACTTCCTCATATCCAGCAGTCAAAATAGTAGCACCATCCTCTAGGACTCCATGCATTACTGGCCCAACCATATCCAAGGAGCAGTGCAGGTGGAACCCGGGCTACACGGCTTCCAGTACCCCTTGCACGACAATGGAAGGGAATATTTGTACACCCTATTAAAGCTCCAAACTGTGAGTCCATGCCTATTCATGATGAATACAAGTGGCCCATGCACCCCTTACTTGTAGTGCCGTGTCCACCTGTACACAGCAGCCACCCCATATGCAGTCAACCGTCAACCACCACAGGATAGCCACCTCAACAACACAGGGTGCATGTACAGGACAAAAAATGAATGGCACGATATCGGAAGAACGGACACCCATCCCACATTGCATGGCCCTGCCGCACACAGTAATGGCCACAGTGCGTTATTTCTGAATGTTCTGAATCTGTAGACCCACACATGGTACAAATGCCTGATCTACTGCCTGGTGGGTGTAGCGCCTGGTGGGGCTATCCTGCCTGGGAAGGCTGCCAGATAATGAGGCATATAAGGGTGTGTCCACATCAGCCAGCAGGGTGTAGATGCGACAATGGCATGCCCGGCACTGTGGCCTTGGGTTGTGTATCTCCACACGTTCATGGCTCTCTGGTGGTGTGCCGATTTCCGGCACTTGCATGTGTTCAGGTGTGGGGGCCGCATCTGCCTGCTGGTTGTCGCTGCTTGCCCCTCCCTCCTCCTGTGTTGTTGCTATTGGGGCAGCTTCAACAGCCTCCTCTTGGGCGGGCCTGGTGGGTTGTGACCTAAGTGTTGGTGTGGTCCTGGAGGGTTGGGCCTTTGCTGTTGGTGTGGCCCTGGAGGGTTGGGCCATTGCTGTTGGTGTGGCCCTGGAGTGTTTGGCTCTTGGTGGTGGCGTGGCACTGCTGCAGTGTGGAGTGGTGGGGTGGGTCTTCTGCCTTGGTGTGTGCTCTGTCGGCCCCTTCATGGGGTGCTGGTGCACGTGGAGGCGTGGGTGGGCACTCGATGGGATGGCCCGCTACCTCATCCTCCCTGGATGCCTCAGGTGATGCCTGTATGGGACATAGGGGATGGCATCAGGTCAAATCACTCATGTGCTTTGGCATGCATTGCAGTACTCACGCTGGGAGTTGCACGTGGCTGTTAGACTCATGCGTGGGCCTGGCCTGCTTGCATTTTGCAGTGGGTTGGTATATATGGGGGTATGGTGTGGGAGGGGCAACACAGCTGGGAATGTGGCTTCCTGGTGGTTGCATGGCAGGGGTTGATTGATGGCGTGGGTATTTGTCTGATAAGCATCTGGTTTGTACAGCCAACTGCAATGGTGCACTGCTGTGCCTATGCCATTGGCTTTGTGTTGCATGACACTTGGATGTGTCCCTTGGCTGCCCTACCCACAGCTCTGGCTCGCAGGGGTGGCCTAGGTGCACTGGCACATGGGTGCTGCTGTGGGTGCCTGTGGTGGCTCCCACACACTGCACTCAGTCACAATGGCTGACTCATGGATATACACACTGGGGGATGGTGTGGTGGGATGTTCACCTTACATTTGGTATTGGGGGGTGTTCACTCACCTTCGGCCTCCTGGGTGGCAGCTCCTGCCTCCACTCCTCTGACTCCCTCTATCCCTGCCATGTCGATGATAAAGCTGCTGCATTGCTCCTACTGTGGTTGCCATGCTGTCAGTCTGCTGCTGGGCTAGGATGACCCGGACTTGGACTTTCTGCAGTCTTCCCCCTCCCTGGGGACACGGCCGACTTCAGACACCTTCTTGCTGATGTAGGCCCAGATGTTGTTGCAGCTCCTTGAGATTTTTTTTTTTTGGGCCCCATACAGCTCCATATAATGGGCTATCGTTAAATTTAGCTTTATGAATCCGATCCTGGGCTCACTTGCCCCTTGTACGCTCCTGTGACATATTTTTGGTTTAGTTGCTGTGGATGGCTACCAGGGGCTCTGATTTTTGATAGATTGTGATTTCCAAAATGGCCACTGCTGTGTTTCCCGTTCCAATGGTGACGCATTTCTTGCATGCTATTACGGTGCGGTGTTAACGCATGATGCCGGCGGCGCTAATGCTATTTCGGCTAGCATTTCGGGCGTTAGCATTATTTGTGTAGAGCAGTATTAGCGTTAACGCCAGGAACCTGTGCGTGTGTCCGTCAACTCGTAATACAGCGTTTTCTGTGTGACTAATCCCAACGTTAACGCTAATAACGCTCGATGATAATAACGCACAGATACCGCCCAACTCTTGATGAGGCCCTATGTAATGAATTTAAGTTGGAGAGAGTCTCTGTGAGCAGAAGTTGAAAAGGGGGTCACTGAGGCAGAGAGAGAGGAACTCATGTTCCAAGCACTGGCCTAACAGGGGCCCCTGCACCCCCTGTGGTGTGGGAGGCCCTGTCTATGTCATGGTAGGGGCCCCTCAGACTAAAAAAGATATTTTATTTTTATTAAAAAATATTTTTTTACCAAAAAATGTAAAGACAGAAAAAAAGAAAGTTTCTTTTTGAAGTTACTCTGCCTTCATAAAGAATTTATTTACAGAAATAATTTCTTTATGAAGGCAGAGTGATGAAAAAAAGATTCTCTTTCTTTAGGAAGTACGAGGGCTCCACCACCTCATGACGTGGAAGCCTAAAGGCCAGTGGGCCTCCAAGGCATGGGGCAGGAGCCCTAGGACTTCAAAAAGAAATAGGGCCTCATTACGAGGCCGCCGACAGCGTAACACTATTTCCGACATCTAGCTTCCCGGTGCTACCGGAACATTACAAGTCCTGGCGAACCGCGATGCTAGGTGCAGTAAAATGTTTGTCCCCATGGGTTCACGGAAGCACCGGCACCGTCACTAATGTTGCCGTTGCTTCTGTGATGAGTCTGCCTACTGGGGCTGCTGATTCTGCCAGGGTCAGACATGTCGGGTGCAGTGGTCCCAGCAGGCAGACTCTGAGTGTAGCAGTCCGGAAAGAAGGGTGCCGGTAAGCTTACCGACACCCTTTTTTCTGGAACGCCACACTCATAATGAGGCCCATAGTTTCTGTTTGAAGTCACTCTGCCGGTTTGGTACTTCAGTGGAAATAATTTCTTTATGAAGTCAGAGTGAAACCATTTATTTTTGAAGCAATGGGACTACCCTCCACCCCATGACACAGGGGCCTCCCAATCCTCTGCAGATGACTGGAACAAGCATCACTGGCTACTTCAGGGAGCCGGAGGTCTCGTTCCCTGGATCAATGGATTAAAGGTAAGAAAATGTATTTTCTTTAAATGTGTGCGTGCATGTAAGTTTGTGTATATGTATGTATATAATGTAATGTGCATTAATGAGTGAGTGCATGATGCAGCCTGGATATGCCTGTGTGAGTGTATGGTGATAGTGTGCACACTCAAATGTATGGGTGGCTGGGTGTGCGTGTGAGTGTATGGTAAAAAGGTTCACACTTAAATGTATGTATGGGTGGCTGCCTGGGTGTGCCTGTATGGGGTGAAAGGGTGCACACTTAAATGTACAGGTTGCTGCATGGGTGTGCCTGTATGGTGAAAGGGTACACACTCAAATGTATGGTGGCTTGGTGTGCGTGTATTTTGAAAGGATACTGTGGGATGCGTTGACCCACTTTTGCTCTGCTATGCTGCATCACTGTGTTATGATGGTGCCAGAAATAGCAAAACGGCCACAAAACCCTTGTGCATGCCAAAACCTTTGAAAATCGTGCTATGCAACGCACAACAAGATGGCTGCCCAATCTGCCATGCATGTTGTCAGTGGTGGAACAGAGCTCTCACTCCTGAAATATGTCAGTGGGCTCCACAACAATTGAAAATGGAGTACAGATGGAAAAAGCAGTGCTTTGCTAAAGGAAACCAAAAATCTTGCTTTAAATCCCTTTTTCTTTGTTGCTGAAACTGCAGAATGCCGGTACAGAACACTCTGAAACATCCAAAATTCTTGCTGGGTGCTACAATTCACTTAGTTTAAGAAATCATTGTGAATTTACAAAGTCCTGAAAAGCTGATAGAATAAAGACATTTCCACAGCAAAAGTGGCCTGTCTGTGGATATGTCCGAAATGTCTGGGTGCAGTACCCTGGGCTGCCTGAAAGACAGCTGTTAGGAGCCTGCCTGATTAAACTTTAACATGTATAAACTGAAATCAAAGGTTTGCAATTTGAGAGGCCTGTTACTGATAGTAACCCATATTGTAATTGTTTTGATCCTATGGTTTGAAATCTTGGATGATAATTTAGCTGTGATTTGATACAACAAGTTTGTTTTAAGCTAAGGAAAAATTCAACAGAGTTAACAATTAAAATGAAACCTGGCTGAGGCTACCAAACTGGAATAACAGGTTTTCTCACAGAAGGAAGGTCTTTCCCCCCCAGCAGGAAATCACTCAAAATCTACAATTATGGGGTTGGGAAAGAACCTGGTCTACAGAGGCATGAGGAACAATGACCACCTGCAACTAAGGAAATGCGAGGTGTGAAGACAGTCGTAAAAGGCCTCTGCCAGGAGCAAACAGGGAGGAGACTGCTACTGGACTGCAGGGAGACAAAAAGAGGCGGACCCAAACAACCATCTGTGGCTGAACATTAACAAAGAACACATTTTAAAAAGACGGATAACTTACTGTTTAAAATTGAGAAAAATATAAAAGTAACAGATTTGTGAATCTAAATTTTGGCTGCATGTTTCAAGAGGCGGCAAAATCGTGTGACATGTTCTGGAAAGAAACGGCAAGAAATGTGATTTTACGCAAAATGTATTTCCGCTAGAATTGTGAAACTTTATACACTTATGCCCATGTTAAACACGCACACTTGTAGAAATTTGCTTAAAAATTGGACATTGTGTTCCTGATGAAAAGGGCACAATTCTGTGAAAAGTGGAGACAAGATCCCACAGCTACATTGTTTTGAGGAGTAGCTGATATGTAAAATATGTAATCTGTATATGTGATTGTTATAGAGGTTGCACAGGTGTAAATATGTATTGTGCCAAAAGTAGATTTTGTGTTCCAGGGGCTAGGGGTGGATTCTCAGCCTCATAAAATCACACCATAAAGGGGACACTCTGTTTCCTCCTATCAAGGCAGAGAGTAGACGCTGACCCAATCACCTGTCAAAAGGGGCAAGCTTAGGCTAAACCGGCTCACACACACACCCTTTATGACATCTGTTCATAGCATAAATAGATACAGCTCACCACAAAAAGACAGACAGATTCACTCACTATCCTGATGCTGGCGGAGCACCCTGCTGCTGAACTCTACACCTTCCTTGCTCCAGACTCCAGAAACTTGGCAAAGCAGAAACCCATTGCAGAGCTGAACCATTTTCAGCTAGGCCTCAAATTCCAGAACCAGAACCCCACAAACCTAAGGGGAAGCATAAAAGGACAGCCGGGCTGCGCTGTACTGCTTGCCTGCTGAAAATAATTATCATCAGAACTAAGAAGGGCAGATCCAATCCAGTCCTGTGCCGTGCTGTGCCCAGAGCGCCTTGCCAACCCTGCCCAGTCTGATGATCCCAGCCGTCTGCCTTAAACCAGATCCAATCCCTGACCAGAATACTGACGGTTCCATTTAAAAACATATCCAGTGAGTATCTATAGGATGAATTGTGTCACTGGCATATGTATGTTGCATAGTCAATCCCTATCTTAAACCCATCCTATCTTGTATTCAGAACCTGTATTGATAGGCGTATTTTTGAATTGTCTGAACGCTCTATCCAAATCATCCTATCTTCCTCCTATACTAGTACTGTTAAAACTATCTTTGCACTGATCTTTTCTCATCTGAAGAAGGCGAGTTTCCTCTGCAGGCAGTCAGTCTGATCAAGTGGCTGTGTTCTTGTGTGGTCTTAGTTTTGTTCATAGTCATCTTCTAGTGTAAGAAACCCTGTTGTCATTTTAAAAGTGCATTCATGTTTTCCATTCTTGCGCCTATCTCGAAAAAACGACCTCTACTAAAACATCGACAACTCCCTCAATTTTCGTGCTAGAAATGAAATTCTGCTTGTAGCTGACATCGCCAGCTTTAAATCGCACCTAAAACCACATTCCAAATCCATACGGTTCACCCGTTATCGCGAATATCGCGCAGTGAAATGTTTTCTGCAAATTTTCATTTTGGGAAATTCTTACACATGTAAAACAGCTTTTGATTGCATTGCCTATTTAGGGGTTGAGGGGTGTCCAGGGGGAACCTTTAACCACAGTGCTATTCTATCTGAAAACACACATAAGTATTATTTTCTGTGCTGAATTGTTTTGCTCACTACTTACTCCTCGTGTATTAAAGACATTATTCAGTGTTACAGCACCCCATTGGTTATTGTTGTGTACCATTAAACATATTGGGGGTCATTACAAGTAGGGTGCAAAGGGATACCGGGCACCGGTAATGACACCGGTGCTGGTAATCCCTTTGCGCCCTACTACGAGTTCCCTTTGCGGGTCCTTCCTTAATGCCTGCTTTTAGCAGGCATTAAGGACGGGACCCGCAAAGGGACACTGGGGTCAATAACGGTACCGTAATTTAAAGTACCGTTATTGCCGCCTTCCCCTATCCCATTGATCCCTATGGGGGCTCAAATGGGAATGGGGATTGGCCCTGGTGAATGGGGAATTACCGGTCCCTCCGACCTGGGAATGGACTGCAAATTACTCCATTCACCAGGCCAGAGTCGAAACGATTTTAGAGGCAGCCATGCCGCAAATAGGAACGTGGTTACCTCCAAAGTCAGAATGCAGCCCATTGTGATAACATTTTAAATACTTAAATAAATATTTACTTTTGCAAACCAGCCTGATTCCTGGTTCATTGTGACCAGGGGGGTTCCAGGAGAAGGGCATGATATGAGTGGTATATTGTTCACAATAAAGAACTTTTAGACAAAAATAAATAAGGATTTCAGTTGTGCACTACATGCTAGGCGCTGGCTTGGGTGTATGCCAGATTGAAATCACTTACAGCTTGGGGGCTCGTCACGAGATCCTGATTTAGACATACCACTTGTGACAGTCTAACGCAGCGTGCTAACTGACGGGGTACATACACCCTGTTGGGCTACCATACTGTTCTACACTGTAAAAACACCCTTCAATAGAAATACTCAAAGGAATTGGGCCTGTTTTGCAAAAGTAGAGTAACCTTGAGATAAGTCAGAAGGAAATTAATATTTCCGGAATGGCGACCCCAGTGGAAATTAATATTGCAAAAGAACACCTACTGCACAAATTGTTTGTCAGGGATGAATGGGTAGAGCAGGATGAGAATGTCTGGATGCAGGAAATCAAACAACAAGTCACTGCCATATAATTAGATACATGGCAGGACCAGGGTCTATTACACCAGGCACTTAGTGAATTGTATATGGCCACAAAAGTAAAAGAAGAGCAATGTAAAATTGCCAAAATAGCGGCTTACCTATACCTCCACATTGGAGTAATACAGGAAAAATATGCCGAAAACCTAGATCTGGCAAAGAGGCAAGTACAATCCCTGGAGAAAACCCAAACTGATTTGGACTTTTCAGAGCAAAGGCTACAAAAGAGCCAAGAATCAGAGAGAGAAACCAGACATTACCTGACAAAAGTAAAGGAAGATCTGGATCTCCTGCAGCAAGAGAAGGTAGAGCAGGATACCAAATTAATGACACTGCAAAAAGAGTGCCAAAAAAGGTTGGATTCTCTACAACAGAGCCAACAAAAGCTAGAACAGCAATTAAATTATAATAGAGCCTGCGCAGGGCAGATAATCGCCCTGGAAAGAACCCTCAGATGAGCATGGCGGCTCAGAACTCCTCAAATCTAGGGTCTGGTGCTCCAGAACAATGACGGGGGAAGAAACCCGACAACCCACCGGTTCCCAGGGAGGAGGCACAAGGGGATGGGGGGTGTAAAGCCTTGGAGGAAGCTCCCTTCCCCACTTGCAGAAAGCCCCTGGAAACCCAGGAACCCAAACCAAAATCTCCTGCCCCCGAAAGTCTGCAACCCAAGGAGCAGAGGGTGGGGAGGAGAAATAAAGAGCCTAAAAAGGCCCATTTTGTGGACAAGGTGCAACTCTTCCAGTTGGAAGGAGAGGGGTAATCAGAGGATTCTGGGAAAAGGATCTTCTCCTTCAGGAATGGGGGAACTCCTCCCAAAGAGAAATGGGTCCCAAAGGATTCAAATCCAGACTGGGTAGATGTGGGGACCGAGTTAAAACCGCCCATCATCAAACCCCAGAATGACCACCACGAAAATCCCCTTGTTCAAACCCATTCTGGTGATTGCCTCCAAAAAGGGGTGGCAGCCCAGAATCAGAACCAGGGAGCCCAAAACTTCCCCCATATCTAGCTGTCACCTTTTTCTTACAGGTTCCCAAGATCCCAAACAAAATCCTGCTCAAATCACCTCTCTGTCGGTATCCAAAGCAAGGAAATTAACCCACCAGTTGGCCAAAAATGTGCATTATCTGTGCCCCCTTGAGGAAAAGAAGGGAAGATTTTATGCCCCGGTCCAAATACAGGGACAATGTAAAATGTTGGCACTGGTGGACACTGGATCCCAAGCCACCCTTCTGTCAAAAAGAGCCTTTGATCAGCTGAATTCGGGAAGGGGGGAGAAATACCAAATCCAAATCCCTCTCACCCCTCTTCCTGGACAACTTCAGAACTTCGAGGGGAAGGAAATTCCTGTAGAGAGGACTGCGGATTTAGACATTAAAATTGGGTGACACAAGGTGAAGCACCCGGTCATAGTTGTGACTCCAGAGGGCACACCATGTTTACTAGGGAATGACATCCTGCGTAGATTGTCTCCCCTCATAGATTGTGTAAACAAGGTCCTCTGGACCCAGACTAACCGACCAATAAAATTAAAACAGAGTGTCAACCATGCTAGTTTAAATGGCACATGCCACATGGTTGAACAAAAACCTGACCAAATCGAATTTCACTTCCGGAATAATCAAATCCCAGACGTGACAGTAATTGTAGGACAGCAAACTGGTGATGGGGAGTCCTCTCTATTTCTGAAAATCAACCTTCCCTCCAGTCTAAGGTGGCATTCCACACTGGAAGGAAACATTCTGAAATTCTATACAAATTCACAATCAGAAAATCCCATTCCTATAGTCCAAAAAGATGAGAAATAAGCTCAAAGCTTGGCTGATATTCAGAAAATTGGAGAGCAGTTGTTCATCCCTATTCAGTTAAATGAGGGGAAGGACTCTGTTCTCGCCCGAGTATATGTGAACAACGTTAAGAGCTTCATCAGCTCGGCCACGTTCCGCAAACTCCCGAAAGATCCAGCCATTCCCACATTTAAACTGCTAGACAAATGGGAAATGGACCTGGAAACACCCAATTCCAAACATCTACTGCCTAGCAGGTGTATGCTAAACATTTCCATAGGCAACAAGAGCATAGTCCATAATTGTTGGGTCGTGCGAGATGTCCCTGCTGCATTTTATTTAGGCAGTGACATTCTCAATTGCTTTGCCATTAGTTTGGACCTAATAAACTTCAAAGCTTGCTCCCGAATAGCGGGTAATCTCATGGACTTTGATGACCCAGAGAAAGCATTTCGGTCAGCTCAACTGCTGCCTTATGCAGTTGAAATTCAGATTGGAGAGGAAGTCACCATCCCAGAACGGACCCGACAATTCTCACTGGAAGTAAAAGTTAAAAGAGGACAGAAACTGAAAAGTCTTGACGCCTATGTCCATCTCAATGCTCATTTCCAACAGCAAGGGTTGGGGGTAAACCCCACACCATTAGTCAACATAGAACACAACACCATTCCAATAAAGGTGGATAAAAGTGACCTAAAGATTATCACTCTGGGTGCAGGCACCATTATTTGAATGGCGGTTGATGACCGACATTTTTCCCTAGATTTAGGTAACGAACTGTTAGGACCAATCCCCAAGGACTGTTTTGACAGTGATGGTGACGATGACACAACACCAGACGGGATCTTCACCCGGCATGGGGGGGATTCCCTGGTGTACTCTTCCTGCCCTTATGGTAAGGAAGATGTGACCTGTGACATCAGGAGGGATGAGGTGATCCTTCAATTCCACAAGGACTGCCTTCCCCACCTGAAGCCATTAGTCCAAATCAGCACTTTGACCAGGGACTTCTCCACCCAGCTGGAGGAGGCCGCTGAGATAGCCAAACCGGAAGTCTTTCCAGGCTTCAGGCAGATGGTTGAAGAGAGAGTCAACCTAGCTGATGCCTGCGAGACTCTGGAGCAAAAGCAAAAATTGAAACAAGTTTTCTTAGATTTTCAAGATCTCTTTGCTGTGGACTCATAAGACTCTGGGCGCACCGACATCCACACAACAACAATCCCCACAGACCCTGGCATGACTGCAGTGTTTGTGAAGCAATATCGCTTGCCTCTCGCATCAATGGAGTCCCTTACTGAAATAATTAAGAACCTTGAGTCCCGTGGGATAATTCGGCCAGTCCACAGCACCTTCAATAATCCGGTGCTGGGGATTTTGAAAACTAACGGCCATTGGAGACTCTGTGCTGACCTAAGGGAGCTCAGCAAATGGGTCCATACTTCCCGATGGCCTCTTCCCTACATTGACCAAGGGCTGGCCCAGATCCAGGGGTCGAAGGTATTCACTGCCATTGACCTGACCAATGGGTACTGGACTGTACCTGTCAGTAGGGAGGACCAATTCAAGCCGGGCTTTATCTTCGGGGGGCAGCAGTACACTTGGACCCGGACTCCCTTCGGATACATCAACTCCGGCAATGAATTTAACATCTTTCTACACAAGGCCATGCCCGACTTGGGTGAAAGGGGTAACCTCGCCTATGTAGATGATGTTCTAGTCAAAAGCTCAACTGTGGAGGAACACATAGCGGAGATCCGTTATGTCTTGACACAGTTGAGGGCTGCCAAAGCAAAACTCTCTTTCCAAAAGGCACAGTGGTGCAGAACCCATGTCCATTACTTGGGGCATGAGCTAACTCCTCAGGGTCTCTGTCCCCAGGAAAAGAAAGTAGAAGCCGTCCAGAAAACAAAAGACCCCACAACTCTGCGGGAACTAAGGAGCCTCCTTGAACTAACTAATTACAGCAAAAAGTTCATTGAGGACTATGCAGAGATCACAAGACCCCTGATCCATCTGTTGAAGGGGGGGGGGTCAAGTGGGAGTGGGGTCCAGAACAAGCCAAGGCAGTAAGACAGCTCAAAAGAAGCCTCTCACAAGCGCCTTGCCTAGCTTACCCTGTCAAAAACAAGGAGTTCTTCTTGGAGACAAGGTTCTGAAATACATGCTTGACTGCAGTATTATATCAAAAGCATGACAATGTCAATAAAGTAATCTCCTAGGTGAGTAAAACTTTATCCTCTGTGGAGGAAAAATTCAACGATTGTGAGAAAGCACTCCTGGCAATGGTGTAAGCACTGAAGAACTACCGCCCATTTATCCAGGGGGAACACATCATAGTGGAGACTCCACACCAACCTTTGCAATATCTTCAAAGTGACAGAATCCAGGCCGGAAATGTGAGTAATTCCCAAATTACTTCCTGGATTCTGTCAATGCAAGGCTTTCCTGTGGAGGTCAGATATGGCCAAAACAAGAGGAGTCCCCTCGCGCAAGGTCTGGCTGACTTGCATGATTGTGCAAGAGAACACTGTCTCAAGGACAAAAGTCTAAAAATCAAGTACAACATGGAGGCCTACCTTAATTCCCCCCACAAAAACTATGAAGAAGACCAGTGTTTGGGAATGCCCACTGTCTATGTGGATGGTTGCTCCTACCATGTTGACAACAACGGAGAAAAGGAACTTGTGGCCGGCGTAGGGAATGCATTGGTGAATGATGCCCCAGAACCGACTGCTGGGTACAAAATCGGACCCCGATGTAGTCAAGTGGCAGAGTTGATGGCTGTGCATCAAGCCATCCTCACTGCTGTCCAACACCAACTCCACGAACTGGTCATAATCACTGATTCAGATTATGTACGCAACGGGTTCGTGGAGCACCTAGTTAACTTGAAAACCAGAGGCATGCTATGTGCTAATAATAAACCTTGAAAACATGGGAAATGAATACAAAATATTGATGATCTGGTCACCTCGAATGGGATGACCATCTGCTGGAAAAAGATCAAGGGTCATCTTAAAGTAGATCGACCAGACAAAACTAGAAATTACCTAGCTGATCAGCTGGCCAAAACCAGAGCCATCCAAGGGGATCTACTTGAGATTGAGTCCCTGTTGGGGGAAATACAGGTCACTGCTTTCACTAGGTCCCAGACAAATGCTCACAATGAACTCTCAATTGCACAATGGAGTAAGGAGACCCCCAGATGCTGATTTCATTACGGCTCAAAAAGGGGATCCAATATTTGGTCATTTTCATCAACACATTGAGGACCCTGAGAACTTTCCCCTGATGGATACCAATTACATTGGGAAACAGGACCTCAGAGTGTTGAAGAAATGTCCAAAAATGTTCTGAATCCAAGATGGTTTGTTGGTGAGGAGATCATAGCTGGCCATGACCAGTGGGTGGTCCCTACGTCATTCCGAAGCCTGATGCTAAGTCACGCCCATGATGCGGCCACAGCCAGTCCTCAGCCGTTTCATACGACATTAGAAATCTTGCGAGAGTTGCATACTGGCCACACATGGGGCAGGACCTCGACCAATACTCGAAGGGGTGTCTTGTGTGTGCACAATTTCAGACAACGTCACTCACACACTGTGCTCCCCTCCAAAAGAGGGGGGTGACACTGTCTTGGTCAGATTTACAAGTCGATTTTATCAGGCTCGTGATTCGCTCCTCTAGGGGGAACAAGTACATGTTGACCGTAACATGATTGTTCACTAAATGGGTGGAATATCTCCCGGCCCCAAATTGCAAGGCAGAAACAGCAGCTGCCCTGATGATCAATCACATCTTCTTGCGTTTTGGACTACCCCAAAGGATTGAGTCAGACCGAGGTGATCACTTCACTAGCGAAGTGATGACAAAGATGTGGGAGATACTTGGAGTCAAAAGGAAACTACACATTGCCTACCGGCAGTCCTCTAGTGGTGTAGTTGAGAGATACAACAAGACTATTGTGAGCATATTAAAAAAGTTTGTGTCAGATTCTAGGCCAAGTTGGGACATTTTATTACCTCTTGTCCTGATGGCCATCAGATCTACCCCTTCTTCTGCAACAAAAATGTCTCAGTTTGAGCTGATGACTGGATGAAGGATGGTGGTACCGCAGCATCTGCTCTACAGAACTCAAGAGCAGAACTCATGAGTATGTTGAGAATCTGAGAAAACACCTTCAACATGCTTTTGCCTATGCTCAGCGGAATCTAGAAAGATCTGCAGACAGTATGAAGACCCACTATGATCGTAAGACCACTCAAAAAGAATATCAAGTAGGAGACCGGGTCTACTTATACAATTTCCAAAGGAACCAAGCCAAACAGTGCAAATTCCTGTCAACTTGGCGGGTCCTTTTGAAATTGTGGACAGAATCTCACCAGTCGCCTACAGAATCCGCATCCCCAAGGGCAGTTTGGCAGAAGGGGAAGATAAGTGGGTCCAGATAAACCAGCTGAAGAGTTGCCATCCCAGGCATACTTTGTGGCAAATAGAGGAGCCAACCAGAAACCCAGAGCGGGAAATTACAGATCCTTAAAAGAATCCACCTGTTAAAACCATTAGTAAATATAGGCAAGGAATATGGTAAATTGTATTCAATGTATGCATCTGCTCCACTACACGAGTAGTAGTGGGGAAATTTCCATAACCATGCTCTGTTCTGTATCCACAATGGAACCAAGAATGTCTAATTACCAAGGAGGACCACTCGGGGACCGGGAGGAAAGAACGAAGGAGCCCGGAGTATCGCTCCATACTCCCATCAAGAACCGGCGAGGAGAGCATGTCGATCCAGCACTAATGGGAGAAGCAGACGGCTTTTTCCACCTGGACCCAAGAAAGAAAGAACATCCCAATCTCCCGACTTCCCCTTGATGGGCGGTCAAACTCAAGTAGGGAAGGGGGCTCTGTGGGATGCATTGACCCACTTTTGCTCTGCTATGCTGCATCACTGTGTTATGATGGCGCCAAAAATAGCAAAATGGCAGCAAAAACCTTGTGCGCACCAAAACCTTTGAAAATCGTGTTTTGCAACACACAAAGAGATAGCTGCCCAATCTGCCACGCATGTTGTCAGTGGTGGAACAGAGCTCTCACTCCTGAAATATGTCACTGGGCTCCACAACAATTGAAAATGGAGTATAGAAGGAAAAAGCAGTGCTTTGCTAAAGGAAACCCAAAATATTGCTTTAAATCCCTTTTTCTTTGTTGCTGAAACTGCAGAATGCCGGTACAGAACACCCTCAAACATCCAAAATTCTTGCTGGGTGCTACAATTGACTTAGTTTGGGAAATCATTGTGAACTTACTAAGTCCTGAAAAGCTGAGAGCATAAAGAAATTTCCACAGCAAAAGTGGCCTGTCTGTGGATCTGTCAAAAATCTCTGGGTGCAGTACCCTGGGCCGCCTGAATGACAGCTGTCAGGAGCAGCCGGCTTGATTAAACTTTAACATGTATAAACTGAAATTAAATGTTTGCAATCTAAGAGGCCTGTTACTGATATTAACCCATATTGTAATTGTTTTCATCCCATGGTTTGAAATCTTGAATGACAATTTAGCTGTGATTTGATATAACAAGTTTGTTTTAAGCTAAGGAAAAATTCAACAGAGTTAACAATTAAAATTAAACCTGGCTGAGGCTACCAAACTGGAATAACAGGTTTTCTCACAGAAGGAAGGTCTTTCCCCCCAGCAGGAAATCACACAAAAGCTCTAATTATGGGGTTGGGAAAGAACCTGGTCTACAGGGGCATGAGGAACAATGACCAGCTGCAACTAAGGAAATGCCAGGTGTGAAGACAGTTGTAAATGGCCTCTGCCAGGAGCAAACAGGGAGGAGACTGCTACTGGACTGCAGGGAGACAAAAAGAGGCGGACCCAAACAACCATCTGTGGTTGAACATTAACAAAGAACACATTTTAAAAAGACAGATAACTCACTGTTTAAAATTGTGAAAAATATAAAAGTAACAGATTTGTGAATCTAAATTTTGGCTGCACGTTTCAAGAGGTGGCAAAATCGTGTGACATGTTCTGAAAGAAACAGCAAGAAATGTGATTTTACGCAAAGTGTATTTCCACTAGAATTGTGAAACTTTATACACTTATGCCCATGTTAAACATGCACACTTGTAGAAATGTGCTTACAAATTGGACATTGTGTTCCTGATGAAAAGGACAAAATCCTGTGTAAAGCAGAGACATGATCTCACAGCTACGGGGTTTTGAGGAGTAGCTGCTATGTAAAATATGTAATCTGTATATGTGATTGTTATAGAGGTTGCACAGGTGTAAATATGTATTGTGCCAAAAGTAGATTTTGTGTTCCAGGGGCTAGGGGTGGATTCTCAGCCTCATAAAATCACACCAATAAGGTGACACTCTGTTTCTCTCCTCCTATCAAGGCAGAGAGTAGACTCTGACCCAATCACCTGTCAAAAGGGGCAAGCTTAGGCTAAAGCGGCCCACACACACACCCTTTATGACATCTGTTCATAGCATAAATAGAGATAGCTCACCACAAAAAGACAGAAAGATTCACTCACTATCCTGATGCTGGCGGAGCACCCTGCTGCTGAACTCTACACCTTCCTTGCTCCAGACTCCAGAAATTTGGCAAAGCAGAAACACATTGCAGAGTTGAACCATTTTCAGCTAGGCCTCAGATTCCAGAACCCCACAAACCTAAGGGGAAGCATCAAAAGACAGCCTGGCTGCGCTGTACTGCTTGCCTGCTGAAAATAATTATCATCAGAACCAAGAAGGGCAGATCCAATCCAGTCCTGTGCCGTGCCATGACCAGAAGGCCTTGCAGATCCAGTCCAGTCCTGTGCCATGCTGTGACCAGAGCGCATTGCCAATCCTGCCCAGTCCGATGATCCCAGCCGTCTGTCTTAAACCAGATCCAATCCTCTGACCAGAATCCTGACGGTTCCATTTAAAAACTTATCCAGTGAGTATCTATAGGAGGAATTGTGTCACTGGCATATGTATTTTGCATAGTCAATCCCCATCTTAAACCCATCCTATATTGTATTCAGAACCTGTATTGTTAGTATTTTTGAATTGTCTGAACTCTCTATCCAAATCATCCTATCTTCCTCCTATACCAGTACTGTTAAAACTATCTTTGCACTGATATTTTCTCATCTGAAGAAAGCAATTTTCCTCCGCAGGCAGTCATTCTGATCAAGTGGCTGTGTTCCTGTGTGGTATTCATTTTGTTCATAGTCATCCTCTAGTGTAAGGAACCCTGTTGTCATTTTAAAAGTGCATTCCTGTTTTCCATTCTTGCGCCTATCTCGAAAAAACAAATTCTACTAAAACGTCCACAACTCCCTCAGTTTTTGTGCTCGAAACAAAATCGCACCTAAAACCGCATTCCAAATCCATACGGTTCTCCCGTTATCGTGAATATCGCACAGGGAAACGTTTGCCATACATTTTCGATTTGGGAAATTCTTACACATGTAAAACAGCTTTTGATTGCTTCCGACTTGAATTTTAAGGTTTCTAATTGTTTCTTTGTATTAAATCATTGCTTGTGTTTGTGTGCAACTATCCAAAGTGGCTCCCATAAGAATTTGTAAAAATCTCAGCAATTCTGACCACATTTAGTGTTTTTACCCAGTCCATTCTAAGATAACTTTAAAAACCATTCTGAGAGCTTGACGGTCAATTCCGTTTTCTCTTGTATTTGAAAGGGGGAAAGTGGGGCTGATATTCTATTTGAATTCTGCCATTCCTGAATACCTGCTCTCGCCTCCTATCTCTTTACATTGCCTATTGGGGGGTTGAGGGGTGTGCAGGGGAACCTGTAACCATAGTGCTATTCTATCTGAAACCACACACAAGTATTATTTTCTGTGCTGAATTGTTTCGCTCATTACTTACTCCTCGTGTATTAAAGACATTATTCAGTGTTACATCACCCCATTGGTGATTGCTGTGTACCATTAAACATATTGTGATAACATTTTAAATACATAAATAAATATTTACCTTTCCAAACCAGCCTCATTCCTGGTTCAGTGTGACCGGGGGGGTTCCAGGAGAAGGGCGTGATATGAGTGGTATATCGTTCAGAATAAAGAACTTTTAGACAAAAATAAATAAGGATTTCAGTTGTGCACTACATGCTAGGCGTTGACTTGGGTGTATGCCAGATTGAAATCACTTACAGCCATGGGGCTCGTCATGAGATCCTGAATTAGACATACCACTTGTGACAGTCTAACACAGCGTGCTAACTGACGGGGTACATACACCCTGTTGGGCTACCATACTGTGCTACACTGTAAAAACGCCCTTCAATAGAAATACTCAAGGGAATTGGGCCTGTTTTGCAAAAGTAGAGTAACCCTGAGATAAGTCAGAAGGAAATTAATATTTCCGGAATGGCGACCCCAGTTGAAAATTAATATTGCAAAAGAACACCTACTGCACAAATTGTTTGTCAGGGGTGAATGGGTAGAGCAGGATGAGAATGTCTGGATGCAGGAAATCAAACAACAAGTCACTGCCATATAATTAGATACATGGCAGGACCAGGGTCCATTATACCAGGCACTTAGTGATATGTATATGGCCCCAAAAATAAAAGAAGAGCAATGTAAAATTGCCAAAATAGCGGCTTACCTATACCTCCACATTGGAGTAATACAGGAAAAATATGCCGAAAACCTAGATCTGGCAAAGAGGCAAGTACAATCCCTGGAGAAAACCCAAACTGATTTGTTCTTTTCAGAGCAAAGGCTACAAAAGAGCCAAGAATCAGAGAAAGAAACCAGACAGTACCTGACGAAAGTAAAGGAAGATCTGGATCTCCTGCAGCAAGAGAAGGTAGAGCAGGATACCAAATTACTGACACTGCAGAAAGAGTGCCAAGAAAGGTTGGATTCTCTACAACAGAGCCAACAAAAGCTAGAACAGCAATTAAATTATAATAGAGCCTGCGCAGGGCAGATAATCGCCCTGGAAAGAACCCTCAGATGAGCATGGCGGCTCAGAACTCCTCAAATCTAGGGTCTGGTGCTCCAGAACAATGACGGGGGAAGAACCTCGACAACGCACTGGTTCCCAGGGAGGCACAAGGGGAAGGGGGTGTAAAGCCTTAGAGGAAGCTCCCTTCCCCACTTGCAGAAAGCCCCTGGAAACCCAGGAACCCGAACCAAAATCTCCTGCCTCCGAAAGTCTGCAACCCAAGGAGCAGAGGGTGGGGAGGAGAAATAAAGAGCCTAAAAAGGCCCATTTTGTGGACGGGGTGCAACTCTTCCAGTTGGAAGGAGAGGGGTAATCGGAGGATTCTGGGAAAAGGATCTTCTCCTTCAGGAATGGGGGAACTCCTCCCAAAGAAAAATGGGTCCCAAAGGATTCAAATCCAGACTGGGTAGATGTGGGGACCGAGTTAAAACCGCCCATCATCAAACCCCAGAAAGACCAGCACGAAAATCCCCTTGTTCAAACCCATTCTGGTGATTGCCTCCAAAAAGGGGTGGCAGCCCAGAATCAGAACCAGGGGAGCCCAAAACTTCCCCCATATCTAGCTGTCACCTTTTTCTTACAGGTTCCCAAGATCCCAAACAAAATCCTGCTCAAATCACCTCTCTGTCGGTATCCAAAGCAAGGAAATTAACCCACCAGTTGGCCAACAATGTGCATTATCTGTGCCCCCTTGAGGAAAAGAAGGGAAGATTGTATGCCCCGGTCCAAATACAGGGACAATGTAAAATGTTGGACACTGGATCCCAAGCCACCCTTCTGTCAAAAAGAGCCTTTGATCAGCTGAATTCGGGAAGGAGGGAGAAATACCAAATCCCTCTCACCCCTCTTCCTGGACAACTTCAGAACTTCGAGGGGAAGGAAATTCCTGTCGAGGGGACTGCAGATTTAGACATTAAATCTGGGTGACACAAGGTGAAGCACCCGGTCATAGTTGTGACTCCAGAGGGCACACCATGTTTACTAGGGAATGACATCCTGCGTAGATTGTCTCCCCTCATAGATTGTGTAAACAAGGTCCTCTGGACCCAGACTAACCGACCAATAAAATTAAAACAGAGTGTCAACCATGCTAGTTTAAATGGCACATGCCACATGGTTGAACAAAAACCTGACCAAATCGAATTTCACTTCCAGAATAATCAAATCCCAGACGTGACAGTAATTGTAGGACAGCAAACTGGTGATGGGGAGTCCTCTCTATTTCTGAAAATCAACCTTCCCTCCAGTCTAAGGCGGCATTCCACACTGGAAGGAAACATTCTGAAATTCTATACAAATTCACAATCAGAAATTCCCATTCCTATAGTCCAAGAAGATGAGAAATAAGCTCAAAGCTTGCCTGATATTCAGAAAATTGGAGAGCAGTTGTTCATCCCTATTCAGTTAAATGAGGGGAAGGACTCTGTTCTCGCCCGAGTATGTGTGAACAACGTTAAGAGCTTCCTCAGCGCGGCCACTTTCCGCAAACTCCCAAAAGATCCAGCCATTCCCACATTTAAACTGTTAGACAAATGGGAAATGGACCTGGAAACACCCAATTCCAAACATCTCCTGTCTAGCAGGTGTATGCTAAACATTTCCATAGGCAACAAGAGCATAGTCCATAATTGTTGGGTCGTGCGAGATGTCCCTGCTACATTTTATTTAGGCAGTGACATTCTCAATTGCTTTGCCATTAGTTTGGACCTAATAAACTTCAAAGCTTTCTCCCGAATAGCGGGTAATCTCATGGACTTTGATGACCCAGAGAAAGCATTTCGGTCAGCTCAACTGCTGCCTTATGTAGTTGAAATTCAGATTGGAGAAGAAGTCACCATCCCAGAACGGACCCGACAATTCTCACTGGAAGTAAAAGTTAAAAGAGAACAGAAACTGAAAAATCTTGACGCCTATGTCAATCTCAATGCTCATTTCCAACAGCAAGGGTTGGGGGTAAACCCAAAACCATTAGTCAACATAGAACACAACACCATTCCAATAGAGGTGGATAACAGCGACCTAAAGATCATCACTATGGGTGCAGGCACCATTATTTGAATGGCGGATGATGACCGACATTTTTCCCTAGATTTAGGTAACGAACTGTTAGGACCAATCCCCAAGGACTGTTTTGACAGTGATGGTTATGATGACACAACACCAGACGGGATCTTCACCCGGCATGGGGGGAATTCCCTGGTGTACTCTTCCTGCCCTTATGGTAAGGAAGATGTGACCTGTGACATCAGGAGGGATGAGGTGATCCTTCAATTCCACAAGGACTGCCTTCCCCACCTGAAGCCATTAGTCCAAATCAGCACTTTGACCAGGGACTTCTCCACCCAGCTGGAGGAGGCCGCTGAGATAGCCAAACCGGAAGTCTTTCCAGGCTTCAGGCAGATGGTTGAAGAGAGAGTCAACCTAGCTGATGCCTGCGAGACTCTGGAGCAAAAGCAAAAATTGAAACAAGTTTTCTTAGATTTTCAAGATCTCTTTGCTGTGGACTCATATGACTCTGGGCGCACCGACATCCACACAACAACAATTCCCACAGACCCTGGCATGACTGCAGTGTTTGTGAAGCAATATCGCTTGCCTCTCGCATCAATGGAGTCCCTTACTGAAATAATTAAGAACCTTGAGTCCCGTGGGATAATTCGCCCAGTCCACAGCACCTTCAATAATCCGGTGCTGGGGATTTTGAAATCTAACGGCCAGTGGAGACTCTGTGCTGACCTAAGGGAGCTCAGGAAATGGGTCCATACTTCCCGATGGCCTCTTCCCTACATTGACCAAGGGCTGGCCCAGATCCAGGGGTCGAAGGTATTCAATGCCATTGACCTGACCAATGGGTACTGGACTGTACCTGTCAGTAGGGAGGACCAATACAAGCCGGCCTTTATCTTCGGGGGGCAGCAGTACACTTGGACCCGGACTCCCTTCGGATACATCAACTCCGACAATGAATTTAACATCTTTCTACACAAGGCCATGCCCGACTTGGGTGAAAGGGGTAACCTGGCCTATGTAGATGATGTTCTAGTCAAAAGCTCAACTGTGGAGGAACACATAGCGGAGATCCGTTATGTCCTGACACAGTTGAGGGCTGCCAAAGCAAAACTCTCTTTCCAAAAGGCACAGTGGTGCAGAACCCATGTCAATTACTTGGTGCATGAGATAACTCCTCAGGGTCTCTGTCCCCAGGAAAAGAAAGTAGAAGCCGTCCAGAAAATAAAAGACCCCACAACTCTGCGGGAACTAAGGAGCCTCCTTAGACTAACTAATTACAGCAGAAAGTTCATTGAGGACTATGCAGAGATCACAAGACCCCTGATCCATCTGTTGAAGGGGGGTCAAGTGGGAGTGGGGTCCAGAACAAGCCGAGGCAGTAAGACAACTCAAAAGAAGCCTCTCACAAGCACCTTGCCTAGCTTACCCTGTCGAAAACAAGGAGTTCTTCTTGGAGACAAGGTTCTGAAATACATGCTTGACTGCAGTATTATATCAAAAGCATGACAATGTCAATAAAGTAATCTGCTAGGTGAGTAAAACTTTATCCTCTGTGGAGGAAAAATTCAACGATTGTGAGAAAGCACTCCTGGCAATGGTGTGGGCACTGAAGAACTAGCGCCCATTTATCCAGGGGGAACACATCATAGTGGAGACTCCACACCAACCTTTGCAATAATATCTTCAAAGTGACAGAATCCAGGCCGGAAATGTAAGTAATTCCCAAATTACTTCCTGGATTCTGTCAATGCAAGGCTTTCCTGTGGAGGTCAGATATGGCCAAAACAAGAAGAGTCCCCTCGCGCAAGGTCTGGCTGACTTGCATGATTGTGCCAGAGAACACTTTCTCAAGGACAAACGTCTAAAAATCAAGGACAACATGGAGGCCTACCTTAATTCCCCCCACAAAAACTATGAAGAAGACCAGTGTTAGGGAATGCCCACTGTCTATGTGGATGGTTGCTCCTACCATGTTGACAACAACGGGGAAAAGGAACTTGTGGCCGGCGTAGGGAATGCATTGGTGAATGATGCCCTAGAACCGACTGCTCGGTACAAAATCGGTCCCCTAAGTAGTCAAGTGGCAGAGTTGATGGCTGTGCATCAGGCCATCCTCACTGCTGTCCAACACCAACTCCACGAACTGGTCACAATCACTGATTCAGATTATGTACGGAACGGGTTCGTGGAGCACCTAGTTAACTTGAAAACCAGAGGCATGCTATGTGCTAATAATAAACCTTTAAAACATGGGAAATTAATACAAAATATTGATGATCTGGTCACCTTGAATGGGATGACCATCTACTGGAAAAAGATCAAGGGTCATCCTAAAGTAGGGGGACCAGACAAAACTAGAAATTACCTAGCTGATCAGCTGGCCAAAACCGGAGCCATCCAAGGGGATCTACTTGAGATTGAGTCCCTGTTGGGGGAAATACAGGTCACTGCTATCACTAGGTCCCAGACAAATGCTCACAATGAACTCTCAATTGCACAATGGAGTAAGGAGACCCCAGATGCTGATTTGATTACGGCTCAAAAAGGGGATCCAATATTTGGTCATTTTTATCAACACATTGAGGACCCTGAGATGGATACCGATTACATTGGGAAACAGGACCTCAGAGTGTTGAAGAAATGTCCAAAAAATGTTCTGAATCCAAGATGGTTTGTTGGTGAGGAGATCATAGCTGCCATGACCAGTGGGTGGTCCCTACCTCATTCCGAAGCCTGATGCTAAGTCACGCCCATGATGCAGCCACAGCCAGTCCTCAGGGGTTTCATACGACATTAGAAATCTTGCGAGAGTTGCATACTGGCCACACATGGGGCAGGACCTCGACCAATACTTGAAGGGGTGTCTTGTGTGTGCACAATTTCAGACAACGTCACTCACACACCGTGCTCCCCTCCAAAAGAGGGGGATGATACTGCCTTGGTCAGATTTACAAGTCAATTTTATCGGGCTGGTGATTCGCTCCTCTAGGGGGAACAAGTACATGTTGACCGTAACATGATTGTTCACTAAATGGGTGGAATGTCTCCCGGCCCCAAATTGCATGGCAGAAACAGCAGCTGCCCTGATGATCAATCACATCTTCTTGCGTTTTGGACTTACCCAAAGGATTGAGTCAGACCGAGGTGATCACTTCACTAGCGAAGTGATGACAAAGATGTGGGAGATACTTGGAGTCAAAAGGAAACTACACATTGCCTACTGGCTGTCCTCTAGTGGTGGAGTTGAGAGATACAACAAGACTATTGTGAGCATATTAAAAAAGTTTGTGCCAGATTCTAGGCCAGTTGGGACATTTTATCATTTCATTACCTCTTGTCCTGATGGCCATCAGATCTACCCCTTCTTCTGCAACAAAAATGTCTCCGTTTGAGCTGATGACTGGACGAAGGATGGTGGTACCGCAGCATCTGCTCTACAGAACTCAAGAGCAGAACTCATGAGTATGTTGAGAATCTGAGAAAACACCTTCAACATGCTTTTGCCTATGCTCAGCGGAATCTAGAAAGATCTGCAGACAGTATGAAGACCCACTATGATCGTAAGACCAATCAAAAAGAATATCAAGTAGGAGACCGGGTCTACTTGTACAATTTCCAAAGGAACCAAGCCAAACAGTGCAAATTCCTCCCAACTTGGCGGGTCCTTTTGAAATTGTGGACAGAATCTCACCAGTCGCCTACAGAATCCGCATCCCGAAGGGCAGTTTGGCAGAAGGGGAAGATAAGTGGGTCCACATAAACCAGCTGAAGAGTTGCCATCCCAGGCATACTTTGTGGCAAATAGAGGAGCCAACCAGAAACCCAGAGCGGGAAATTCCATATCCTTAAAAGAATCCGCCTGTTAAAACCATTAGTAAATATAGGCAAGGAATATGGTAAATTGTATTCAATGTATGCATCTGCCCCACTACACGAGTAGTAGTGGGGAAATTTCCATAACCATGCTCTGTTCTGTATTCACAATGGAACCAATAATGTCTAATTACCAAGGAGGACCACTTGGGGACCGGGAGGAAAGACCGAGGGAGCCTGGAGTATCGCTCCATACTCCCATCAAGAACCGGCGAGGAGAGCATGTCGATTCAGCACTGATGGGAGAAGCAGACGGCTTTTTCCACCTGGACCCAAGAAAGAAAGAACATCCCAATCTCCCGACTTCCCCTTGATGGGCGGTCAAACTCAAGTCGGGAGGGGGGGGGCTCTGTGGAATGCATTGACCCACTTTTGCTCTGCTATGCTGCATCACTGTGTTATGATGGTGCCAAAAATAGCAAAATGGCCGCAAAACCCTTGTGCGCACCAAAACCTTTGAAAATCGCATTTTGCAATGCACAAAAAGATGGCTCCCCAATCTGCCATGCATGTTGTCAGTGGTGGAACAGAGCTCTCACTCCTGAAATATGTCACAGGGCTCCACAACAATTGAAAATGGAGTATAGAAGGAAAAAGCAGTGCTTTCTAAAGGAAACCCAAAATCTTGCTTTAAATCCCTTTTTCTTTCTTGCTGAAACTACAGAATGCTGGTACAGAACACCCTCAAACATCCAAAATTCTTGCTGGTGCTACAATTCACTTAGTTTAGGAAATCATTGTGAACTTACAAAGTCCTGAAAAGCTGAGAGCATAAAGAAATGTCCACAGCAAAAGTGGCCTGTCTGTGGATCTGTTAAAAATCTCTGGGTGCAGTACCCTGGGCCGCCTGAATGACAGCTGTCAGGAGCAGCCTGCTTGATTAAACTTTAACATGTATAAACTGAAATTAAATGTTTGCAATCTAAGAGGCCTGTTACTGATATTAACCCATATTGTAATTGTTTTCATCCCATGGTTTGAAATCTTGAATGACAACTTAGCTGTGATTTGATATAAGAAGTTTGTTTTAAGCTAAGAAAAAATTCAATAGAGTTAACAATTAAAATTAAACCTGGCTGAGGCTACCAAACTGGAATAACAGGTTTTCTCACAGAAGGAAGGTCTTTCCCCCAGCAGGAAATCACACAAAAGCTCTAATTATGGGGTTGGGAAAGAACCTGGTCTACAGGGGCATGAGGAACAATGACCAGCTGCAACTAAGGAAATGCGAGGTGTGAAGACAGTTGTAAATGGCCTCTGCCAGGAGCAAACAGGGAGGAGACTGCTACTGGACTGCAGGGAGACAAAAAGAGCCAGACCCAAACAACCATCTGTGGTTGAACATTAACAAAGAACACATTTTAAAAAGACAGATAGCTCACTGTTTAAAATTGTGAAAAATATAAAAGTAACAGATTTGTGAATCTAAATTTTGGCTGCACGTTTCAAGAGGTGGCAAAATCGTGTGACATGTTCTGAAAGAAACAGCAATAAATGTGATTTTACGCAAAGTGTGTTTCCGCTAGAATTGTGAAACTTTATACACTTATGCCCATGTTAAACACGCACATTTGTAGAAATGTGCTTACAAATTGGACATTGTGTTCCTGATGAAAAGGACAAAATCCTGTGTAAAGCAGAGACAAGATCCCACAGCTACGGGGTTTTGAGGAGTAGCTGCTATGTAAAATATGTAATCTGTATATGTGATTGTTATAGAGGTTGCACAGGTGTAAATATGCATTGTGCCAAAAGTAGATTTTGTGTTCCAGGGGCGGATTCTCAGCCTCATAAAATCACACCATAAAGTTGACACTCTGTTTCTCTCCTCCTATCAAGGCAGAGAGTAGACTCTGACCCAATCACCTGTCAAAAGGGGCAAGCTTAGGCTAAAGTGGCCCACATACACCCCCTTTATGACATCTGTTCATAGCATAAATAGAGATAGCTCACCACAAAAAGACAGAAAGATTCACTCACTATCCTGATGCTGGCGGAGCACCCTGCTGCTGAACTCTACACCTTCCTTGCTCCAGACTCCAGAAATTTGGCAAAGCAGAAACACATTGCAGAGTTGAACCATTTTCAGCTAGGCCTCAGATTCCAGAACCCCACAAACCTAAGGGGAAGCATCAAAAGACAGCCGGGCTGCGCTGTACTGCTTGCCTGCTGAAAATAATTATCATCAGAACCAAGAAGGGCAGATCCAATCCAGTCCTGTGCCGTGCCATGACCAGAAGGCCTTGCAGATCCAGTCCAGTCCTGTGCCATGCTGTGACCAGAGCGCATTGCCAATCCTTCCCAGTCCGATGATCCCAGCCGTCTGTCTTAAACCAGATCCAATTCCCTGACCAGAATCCTGACGGTTCCAATTAAAAACATATCCAGTGAGTATCTATAGGAAGAATTGTGTCACTGGCGTATTTATTTTGCATAGTCAATCCCCATCTTAAACCCATCCTATATTGTATTCAGAACCTGTATTGTTAGTATTTTTGAATTGTCTGAACTCTCTATCCAAATCATCCTATCTTCCTCCTATACTAGTAGTGTTAAAATAATCTTTGCACTGATCTTTTCTCATCTGAAGAAAGCAAGTTTCCTCCGTAGACAGTCATTCTGATCAAGTGGCTGTGTTCCTGTGTGGTATTCATTTTGTTCATAGTCATCCTCTAGTGTAAGGAACCATGTTGTCATTTTAAAAGTGCATTCCTGTTTTCCATTCTTGCGCCTATCTCGAAAAAACGAATTCTACTAAAACGTCCACAACTCCCTCAGTTTTTGTGCTAGAAACAAAATCGCACCTAAAACCGCTTTCCAAATCCATACGGTTCTCCCGTTATCGTGAATATCGCACAGGGAAACGTTTGCCACAAATTTTCGATTTGGGAAATTCTTACACATGTAAAACAGCTTTTGATTGCTTCCGACTTGAATTTTAAGGTTTGTAATTGTTTCATGGTATTAAATTATTGCTTGGTTTGTGTGCAACTATCCAAAGTGGCTCCCATAAGAATTTGTAAAAATTTCAGCAATTTTGACCACATTTAGTGTTTTTACCCAGTCCATTCTAAGATAACTTTAAAAACCATTCTGACAGCTTGACGGTCAATTCCGTTTTCTCTTGTATTTGAAAGGGGGAAAGTGGAGCTGATATTCTATTTGAATTTTGCCATTCCTGAATACCTGCTCTCTCCTCCTATCTCTTTACTTTGCCTATTGGGGGGTTGAGGAGTGTGCAGGGGGAACCTGTAACCATAGTGCTATTCTATCTGAACCACACACAAGTATTATTTTCTGTGCTGAATTGTTTTGCTCACTACTTACTCCTCATGTATTAAAGACATTATTCAGTGTTACATCACCCCATTGGTGATTGCTGTGTACCATTAAACATATTGTGATAACATTTTAAATACATAAATAAATATTTACCTTTGCAAACCAGCCTGATTCCTGGTTCATTGTGACCAGGGGGGTTCCAGGAGAAGGGCGTGATATGAGTGGTATATCGTTCAGAATAAAGAACTTTTAGACAAAAATAAATAAGGATTTCAGTTGTGCACTACATGCTAGGCGTTGACTTGGGTGTATGCCAGATTGAGATCACTTACAGCCATGGGGCTCGTCACGAGATCCTGAATTAGACATACTACTTGTGACAGTCTAACACAGCGTGCTAACTGACGGGGTACATACACCCTGTTGGGCTACCATACTGTGCTACACTGTAAAAACGCCCTTCAATAGAAATACTCAAGGGAATTGGGCCTGTTTTGCAAAAGTAGAGTAACCCTGAGATAAGTCAGAAGGAAATTAATATTTCCGGAATGGCGACCCCAGTGGAAATTAATATTGCAAAAGAACACCTACTGCACAAATTGTTTGTCAGGGGTGAATGGGTAGAGCAGGATGAGAATGTCTGGATGCAGGAAATCAAACAACAAGTCACTGCCATATAATTAGATACATGGCAGGACCAGGGTCCATTACACCAGGCACTTAGTGATATGTATATGGCCCCAAAAGTAAAAGAAGAGCAATGTAAAATTGCCAAAATAGCGGCTTACCTATACCTCCACATTGGAGTAATACAGGAAAAATATGCCGAAAACCTAGATCTGGCAAAGAGGCAAGTACAATCCCTGGAGAAAACCCAAACTGATTTGGACTTTTCAGAGCAAAGGCTACAAAAGAGCCAAGAATCAGAGAGAGAAACCAGACAGTACCTGACGAAAGTAAAGGAAGATCTGGATCTCCTGCAGCAAGAGAAGGTAGAGCAGGATACCAAATTACTGACACTGCAGAAAGAGTGCCAAGAAAGGTTGGATTCTCTACAACAGAGCCAACAAAAGCTAGAACAGCAATTAAATTATAATAGAGCCTGCGCAGGGCAGATAATCGCCCTGGAAAGAACCCTCAGATGAGCATGGCGGCTCAGAACTTCTCAAATCTAGGGTCTGGTGCTCCAGAACAATGACGGGGGAAGAACCTCGACAACCCACTGGTTCCCAGGGAGGAGGCACAAGGGGAAGGGGGTGTAAAGCCTTAGAGGAAGCTCCCTTCCCCACTTGCAGAAAGCCCCTGGAAACCCAGGAACCCGAACCAAAATCTCCTGCCTCCGAAAGTCTGCAACCCAAGGAGCAGAGGGTGGGGAGGAGAAATAAAGAGCCTAAAAAGGCCCATTTTGTGGACGGGGTGCAACTCTTCCAGTTGGAAGGAGAGAGGTAATCGGAGGATTCTGGGAAAAGGATCTTCGTCCTTCCGGAATGGGGGAACTCCTCCCAAAGAAAAATGGGTCCCAAAGGATTCAAATCCAGACTGGGTAGATGTGGGGACCGAGTTAAAACCGCCCATCATCAAACCCCAGAAAGACCAGCACGAAAATCCCCTTGTTCAAACCATTCTGGTGATTGCCTCCAAAAAGGGGTGGCAGCCCAGAATCAGAACCAGGGGAGCCCAAAACTTCCCCCATATCTAGCTGTCACCTTTTTCTTACAGGTTCCCAAGATCCCAAACAAAATCCTGCTCAAATCACCTCTCTGTCGGTATCCAAAGCAAGGAAATTAACCCACTAGTTGGCCAACAATGTGCATTATCTGTGCCCCCTTGAGGAAAAGAAGGGAAGATTGTATGCCCCGGTCCAAATACAGGGACAATGTAAAATGTTGGACACTGGATCCCAAGCCACCCTTCTGTCAAAAAGAGCCTTTGATCAGCTGAATTCGGGAAGGGGGTAGAAATACCAAATCCCTCTCACCCCTCTTCCTGGACAACTTCAGAACTTCGAGGGGAAGGAAATTCCTGTCGAGGGGACTGCGGATTTAGACATTAAAATTGGGTGACACAAGGTGAAGCACCCGGTCATAGTTGTGACTCCAGAGGGCACACCATGTTTACTAGGGAATGACATCCTGCGTAGATTGTCTCCCCTCATAGATTGTGTAAACAAGGTCCTCTGGACTCAGACTAACCGACCAATAAAATTAAAACAGAGTGTCAACCATGCTAGTTTAAATGGCACATGCCACATGGTTGAACAAAAACGTGACCAAATCGAATTTCACTTCCAGAATAATCAAATCCCAGACGTGACAGTAATTGTAGGACAGCAAACTGGTGATGGGGAGTCCTCTCTATTTCTGAAAATCAACCTTCCCTCCAGTCTAAGGCGGCATTCCACACTGGAAGGAAACATTCTGAAATTCTATACAAATTCACAATCAGAAATTCCCATTCCTATAGTCCAAGAAGATGAGAAATAAGCTCAAAGCTTGCCTGATATTCAGAAAATTGGAGAGCAGTTGTTCATCCCTATTCAGTTAAATGAGGGGAAGGACTCTGTTCTCGCCCGAGTATGTGTGAACAACGTTAAAAGCTTCATCAGCGCGGCCACTTTCCGCAAACTCCCAAAAGATCCAGCCATTCCCACATTTAAACTGTTAGACAAATGGGAAATGGACCTGGAAACACCCAATTCCAAACATCTCCTGTCTAGCAGGTGTATGCTAAACATTTCCATAGGCAACAAGAGCATAGTCCATAATTGTTGGGTCGTGCGAGATGTCCCTGCTACATTTTATTTAGGCAGTGACATTCTCAATTGCTTTGCCATTAGTTTGGGCCTAATAAACTTCAAAGCTTTCTCCCGAATAGCGGGTAATCTCATGGACTTTGATGACCCAGAGAAAGCATTTCGGTCAGCTCAACTGCTGCCTTATGTAGTTGAAATTCAGATTGGAGAAGAAGTCACCATCCCAGAACGGACCCGACAATTCTCACTGGAAGTAAAAGTTAAAAGAGGACAGAAACTGAAAAATCTTGACGCCTATGTCCATCTCAATGCTCATTTCCAACAGCAAGGGTTGGGGGTAAACCCAACACCATTAGTCAACATAGAACACAACACCATTCCAATAGAGGTGGATAACAGCGACCTAAAGATTATCACTCTGGGTGCAGGCACCATTATTTGAATGGCGGTTGATGACCGACATTTTTCCCTAGATTTAGGTAACGAACTGTTAGGACCAATCCCCAAGGACTGTTTTGACAGTGATGGTTATGATGACACAACACCAGACGGGATCTTCACCCGGCATGGGGGGAATTCCCTGGTGTACTCTTCCTGCCCTTATGGTAAGGAAGATGTGACCTGTGACATCAGGAGGGATGAGGTGATCCTTCAATTCCACAAGGACTGCCTTCCCCACCTGAAGCCATTAGTCCAAATCAGCACTTTGACCAGGGACTTTTCCACACAGCTGGAGGAGGCTGCTGAGATAGCCAAACCGGAAGTCTTTACAGGCTTCAGGCAGATGGTTGAAGAGAGAGTCAATCTAGCTGATGCCTGCAAGACTCTGGAGCAAAAGCAAAAATTGAAACAAGTTTTCTTAGATTTTCAAGATCTCTTTGCTGTGGACTCATATGACTCTGGGCGCACCGACATCCACACAACAACAATTCCCACAGACCCTGGCATGACTGCAGTGTTTGTGAAGCAATATCGCTTGCCTCTCGCATCAATGGAGTCCCTTACTGAAATAATTAAGAACCTTGAGTCCCGTGGGATAATTCGCCCAGTCCACAGCACCTTCAATAATCCGGTGCTGGGGATTTTGAAAACTAACGGCCAGTGGAGACTCTGTGCTGACCTAAGGGAGCTCAGAAAATGGGTCCATACTTCCCGATGGCCTCTTCCTAACATTGACCAAGGGCTGGCCCAGATCCAGGGGTCGAAGGTATTCAATGCCATTGACCTGACCAATGGGTACTGGACTGTACCTGTCAGTAGGGAGGACCAATACAAGCCGGCCTTTATCTTCGGGGGGCAGCAGTACACTTGGACCCGGACTCCCTTCGGATACATCAACTCCGACAATGAATTTAACATCTTTCTACACAAGGCCATGTCCGACTTGGGTGAAAGGGGTAACCTGGCCTATGTAGATGATGTTCTAGTCAAAAGCTCAACTGTGGAGGAACACATAGCGGAGATCCGTTATGTCCTGACACAGTTGAGGGCTGCCAAAGCAAAACTCTCTTTCCAAAAGGCACAGTGGTGCAGAACCCATGTCAATTACTTGGTGCATGAGATAACTCCTCAGGGTCTCTGTCCCCAGGAAAAGAAAGTAGAAGCCGTCCAGAAAATAAAAGACCCCACAACTCTGCGGGAACTAAGGAGCCTCCTTAGACTAACTAATTACAGCAGAAAGTTCATTGAGGACTATGCAGAGATCACAAGACCCCTGATCCATCTGTTGAAGGGGGGTCAAGTGGGAGTGGGGTCCAGAACAAGCCGAGGCAGTAAGACAACTCAAAAGAAGCCTCTCACAAGCACCTTGCCTAGCTTACCCTGTCGAAAACAAGGAGTTCTTCTTGGAGACAAGGTTCTGAAATACATGCTTGACTGCAGTATTATATCAAAAGCATGACAATGTCAATAAAGTAATCTGCTAGGTGAGTAAAACTTTATCCTCTGTGGAGGAAAAATTCAACGATTGTGAGAAAGCACTCCTGGCAATGGTGTGGGCACTGAAGAACTACCGCCCATTTATCCAGGGGGAACACATCATAGTGGAGACTCCACACCAACCTTTGCAATAATATCTTCAAAGTGACAGAATCCAGGCCGGAAATGTAAGTAATTCCCAAATTACTTCCTGGATTCTGTCAATGCAAGGCTTTCCTGTGGAGGTCAGATATGGCCAAAACAAGAAGAGTCCCCTCGCGCAAGGTCTGGCTGACTTGCATGATTGTGCCAGAGAACACTTTCTCAAGGACAAAAGTCTAAAAATCAAGGACAACATGGAGGCCTACCTTAATTCCCCCCACAAAAACTATGAAGAAGACCAGTGTTAGGGAATGCCCACTGTCTATGTGGATGGTTGCTCCTACCATGTTGACAACAACGGGGAAAAGGAACTTGTGGCCGGCGTAGGGAATGCATTGGTGAATGATGCCCTAGAACCGACTGCTGGGTACAAAATCGGTCCCCTAAGTAGTCAAGTGGCAGAGTTGATGGCTGTGCATCAAGCCATCCTCACTGCTGTCCAACACCAACTCCACGAACTGGTCACAATCACTGATTCAGATTATGAACGGAAGGGTTTCGTGGAGCAGCTAGTTAACTTGAAAACCAGAGGCATGCTATGTGCTAATAATAATCCTTTAAAACATGGGAAATTAATACAAAATATTGATGATCTGGTCACCTTGAATGGGATGACCATCTACTGGAAAAAGATCAAGGGTCATCCTAAAGTAGGGGGACCAGACAAAACTAGAAATTACCTAGCTGATTAGCTGGCCAAAACCGGAGCCATCCAAGGGGATCTACTTGAGATTGAGTCCCTGTTGGGGGAAATACAGGTCACTGCTATCACTAGGTCCCAGACAAATGCTCACAATGAACTCTCAATTGCACAATGGAGTAAGGAGACCCCAGATGCTGATTTGATTACGGCTCAAAAAGGGGATACAATATTTGGTCATTTTTATCAACACATTGAGGACCCTGAGAACTTTCCCCTGATGGATACCGATTACATTGGGAAACAGGACCTCAGAGTGTTGAAGAAATGTCCAAAAATGTTCTGAATCCAACATGGTTTGTTGGTGAGGAGATCATAGCTGCCATGACCAGTGGGTGGTCCCTACCTCATTCCGAAGCCTGATGCTAAGTCACGCCCATGATGCAGCCACAGCCAGTCCTCAGGGGTTTCATACGACATTAGAAATCTTGCGAGAGTTGCATACTGGCCACACATGGGGCAGGACCTCGACCAATACTTGAAGGGGTGTCTTGTGTGTGCACAATTTCAGACAACGTCACTCACACACCATGCTCCCCTCCAAAAGAGGGGGATGACACTGCCTTGGTCAGATTTACAAGTCAATTTTATCGGGCTGGTGATTCGCTCCTCTAGGGGGAACAAGTACATGTTGACCGTAACATGAATGTTCACTAAATGGGTGGAATGTCTCCCGGCCCCAAATTGCATGGCAGAAACAGCAGCTGCCCTGATGATCAATCACATCTTCTTGCGTTTTGGACTTACCCAAAGGATTGAGTCAGACCGAGGTGATCACTTCACTAGCGAAGTGATGACAAAGATGTGGGAGATACTTGGAGTCAAAAGGAAACTACACATTGCCTACTGGCTGTCCTCTAGTGGTGGAGTTGAGAGATACAACAAGACTATTGTGAGCATATTAAAAAAGTTTGTGCCAGATTCTAGGCCAGTTGGGACATTTTATCATTTCATTACCTCTTGTCCTGATGGCCATCAGATCTACCCCTTCTTCTGCAACAAAAATGTCTCAGTTTGAGCTGATGACTGGACGAAGGATGGTGGTACCGCAGCATCTGCTCTACAGAACTCAAGAGCAGAACTCATGAGTATGTTGAGAATCTGAGAAAACACCTTCAACATGCTTTTGCCTATGCTCAGCGGAATCTAGAAAGATCTGCAGACAGTATGAAGACCCACTATGATTGTAAAACCAATCAAAAAGAATATCAAGTAGGAGACCGGGTCTACTTGTACAATTTCCAAAGGAACCAAGCCAAACAGTGCAAATTCCTCCCAACTTGGCGGGTCCTTTTGAAATTGTGGACAGAATCTCACCAGTCGCCTACAGAATCCGCATCCCGAAGGGCAGTTTGGCAGAAGGGGAAGATAAGTGGGTCCACATAAACCAGCTGAAGAGTTGCCATCCCAGGCATACTTTGTGGCAAATAGAGGAGCCAACCAGAAACCCAGAGCGGGAAATTCCATATCCTTAAAAGAATCGGCCTGTTAAAACCATTAGTAAATATAGGCAAGGAATATGGTAAATTGTATTCAATGTATGCATCTGCCCCACTACACGAGTAGTAGTGGGGAAATTTCCATAACCATGCTCTGTTCTGTATTCACAATGGAACCAATAATGTCTAATTACCAAGGAGGACCACTCGGGGACCGGGAGGAAAGACCGAGGGAGCCTGGAGTATCGCTCCATACTCCCATCAAGAACCGGCGAGGAGAGCATGTCGATTCAGCACTGATGGGAGAAGCAGACGGCTTTTTCCACCTGGACCCAAGAAAGAAAGAACATCCCAATCTCCCGACTTCCCCTTGATGGGCGGTCAAACTCAAGTCGGGAGGGGGGGGCTCTGTGGAATGCATTGACCCACTTTTGCTCTGCTATGCTGCATCACTGTGTTATGATGGTGCCAAAAATAGCAAAATGGCCGCAAAACCCTTGTGCGCACCAAAACCTTTGAAAATCGCATTTTGCAACGCACAAAAAGATGGATCCCCAATCTGCCATGCATGTTGTCAGTGGTGGAACAGAGCTCTCACTCCTGAAATATGTCACAGGGCTCCACAACAATTGAAAATGGAGTATAGAAGGAAAAAGCAGTGCTTTGCTAAAGGAAACCCAAAATCTTGCTTTAAATCCCTTTTTCTTTGTTGCTGAAACTACAGAATGCTGGTACAGAACACCCTCAAACATCCAAAATTCTTGCTGGGTGCTACAATTCACTTAGTTTAGGAAAAAATTGTGAACTTACAAAGTCCTGAAAAGCTGAGAGCATAAAGAAATGTCCACAGCAAAAGTGGCCTGTCTGTGGATCTGTTAAAAATCTCTGGGTGCAGTACCCTGGGCCACCTGAATGACAGCTGTCAGGAGCAGCCTGCTTGATTAAACTTTAACATGTATAAACTGAAATTAAATGTTTGCAATCTAAGAGGCCTGTTACTGATATTAACCCATATTGTAATTGTTTTCATCCCATGGTTTGAAATCTTGAATGACAATTTAGCTGTGATTTGATATAAGAAGTTTGTTTTAAGCTAAGAAAAAATTCAATAGAGTTAACAATTAAAATTAAACCTGGCTGAGGCTACCAAACTGGAATAACAGGTTTTCTCACAGAAGTAAGATCTTTCCCCCAGCAGGAAATCACACAAAAGCTCTAATTATGGGGTTGGGAAAGAACCTGGTCTACAGGGGCATGAGGAACAATGACCAGCTGCAACTAAGGAAATGCGAGGTGTGAAGACAGTTGTAAATGGCCTCTGCCAGGAGCAAACAGGGAGGAGACTGCTACTGGACTGCAGGGAGACAAAAAAAAGAGCCAGACCCAAACAACCATCTGTGGTTGAACATTAACAAAGAACACATTTTAAAAAGACAGATAACTCACTGTTTAAAATTGTGAAAAATATAAAAGTAACAGATTTGTGAATCTAAATTTTGGCTGCACGTTTCAAGAGGTGGCAAAATCGTGTGACATGTTCTGAAAGAAACAGCAATAAATGTGATTTTACGCAAAGTGTATTTCCGCTAGAATTGTGAAACTTTATACACTTATGCCCATGTTAAACACGCACATTTGTAGAAATGTGCTTACAAATTGGACATTGTGTTCCTGATGAAAAGGACAAAATCCTGTGTAAAGCAGAGACAAGATCCCACAGCTACGGGGTTTTGAGGAGTAGCTGCTATGTAAAATATGTAATCTGTATATGTGATTGTTATAGAGGTTGCACAGGTGTAAATATGCATTGTGCCAAAAGTAGATTTTGTGTTCCAGGGGCGGATTCTCAGCCTCATAAAATCACACCATAAAGTCCAGAATCCTGACGGTTCCAATTAAAAACATATCCAGTGAGTATCTATAGGAAGAATTGTGTCACTGGCGTATTTATTTTGCATAGTCAATCCCCATCTTAAACCCATCCTATATTGTATTCAGAACCTGTATTGTTAGTATTTTTGAATTGTCTGAACTCTCTATCCAAATCATCCTATCTTCCTCCTATACTAGTAGTGTTAAAATAATCTTTGCACTGATCTTTTCTCATCTGAAGAAAGCAAGTTTCCTCCGTAGACAGTCATTCTGATCAAGTGGCTGTGTTCCTGTGTGGTATTCATTTTGTTCATAGTCATCCTCTAGTGTAAGGAACCATGTTGTCATTTTAAAAGTGCATTCCTGTTTTCCATTCTTGCGCCTATCTCGAAAAAACGAATTCTACTAAAACGTCCACAACTCCCTCAGTTTTTGTGCTAGAAACAAAATCGCACCTAAAACCGCTTTCCAAATCCATACGGTTCTCCCGTTATCATGAATATCGCACAGGGAAACGTTTGCCACAAATTTTTGATTTGGGAAATTCTTACACATGTAAAACAGCTTTTGATTGCTTCCGACTTGAATTTTAAGGTTTGTAATTGTTTCATGGTATTAAATCATTGCTTGGTTTGTGTGCAACTATCCAAAGTGGCTCCCATAAGAATTTGTAAAAATGTCAGCAATTTTGACCACATTTAGTGTTTTTACCCAGTCCCTTCTAAGATAACTTTAAAAACCATTCTGACAGCTTGACGGTCAATTCCGTTTTCTCTTGTATTTGAAAGGGGGAAAGTGGAGCTGATATTCTATTTGAATTTTGCCATTCCTGAATACCTGCTCTCTCCTCCTATCTCTTTACTTTGCCTATTGGGGGGTTGAGGAGTGTGCAGGGGGAACCTGTAACCATAGTGCTATTCTATCTGAACCACACACAAGTATTATTTTCTGTGCTGAATTGTTTTGCTCACTACTTACTCCTCGTGTATTAAAGACATTATTCAGTGTTACATCACCCCATTGGTGATTGCTGTGTACCATTAAACATATTGTGATAACATTTTAAATACATAAATAAATATTTACCTTTCCAAACCAGCCTCATTCCTGGTTCAGTGTGACCGGGGGGTTCCAGGAGAAGGGCATGATATGAGTGGTATATCGTTCAGAATAAAGAACTTTTAGACAAAAATAAATAAGGATTTCAGTTGTTCACTACATGCTAGGTGTTAACTTGGGTGTATGCCAGATTGAAATCACCTACAGTACACACTCAAAAGTACACTGGGTGTGCGTGAATGGTGAAAGGGTACACACTCAAATGTATAGGTGGCTGGGTGTGCGTGTGTGTGTTTGTATATGCACGGTGAATGGTGTGTGTGAGTGTGTTCAGGGGCTCAGCAAAACCTAAATTTCGGGAGACCGCTAACCCTTCAAATGTTGGGAGAGGCGCTAACTTCACGAGTTGTGTGGGAGGGGCAAACATATTTGTGTGGGGGCATCTATCTTCTTTACGCATTCTAATGAGACTATTCTAGTGCAGCTTCAATGTTACAAGCAGTTAACTCTCTCCTTTAAGTCTGAAAGCATGCACTTATGGACAGCTGTGAGAATGAGCGGTCTCCTGTCCCCTCTCTACCCTTCCATTCACTCCCCTGGCATGCAAGTACTAAACCCACATCACGATATCAACTGCCTAAAAAGGAACAGTGAAATGCTTTACATTAGAATTTGCTGGACCTTAATGACAAAACACAGGTGCTGTTTAACATCTGTGTCCTGTTCTGTCTGGCAACGACTTTGTAGGTCAGCCAGGTCGAGTCAACATAGCCCAAAATTTCAGGGGTTGGGGGAGAGGACTGAAACCCAATAAGATCAATGGTGTTGTGCCACTGCTTGTGTTTAATGCCATGATTACCTATTGGTAATCTTCATTACTCGTATCCCTATTCTTCCTCATCCCAGTACTTGTGTATGAGGCACTTTGCCTCATACACAAGTACTGGGATGAGGTAGTGGGACATGGAGGTAATGCCTGGCTTAGTTACCTGTAATCTTCATTACTTCTAGCCCCACTCTTCCCCATCCTTGTACTTACCTATGAGGGAAGGTGCCTCATATGTCAGCACTGGGACAAGGAAGAGGGACGTGGAGGTAATGCTGGGCCGATGTGCTGATTTTGGGAGTTGGAGTAGGAGGTTGGAGAGGGGTTGTCATGTGGGGGCAGGAATTGTGGGATAAATCGCAATGACAATCCATGTCCAGGCTAAGCAGGCATGATATGTGGTATTAGTGGCTACAGAGGCATTTTGGTGCAGTCGTTCTAGTCATTTCTTAGTTTGGCTTGATTTTCTTTAACTGGGCATCTCTGATAAAGCAGTTCTGCTGAGTGTAATTACCTGGCTCGACTGGCATTTGGTCACTGCCAGTCTAGCCATTTCTTTTTGTGGCATTGTATATTTTTCAGGCCATCTTTGATCAAACAACCATAAGGGTTATTGCTTCGACTGCCATTTTGATACAACCAGTCCAGATATGTCTAAATGTGGCTTGGCATGCTTTACTGTAGTATGTTATTATGCGTCTGGACTGGTCTACATTGTACAGCCAGTTGGACATGTTTTCATTGTGGCATGGCATTTTTAATAGCAAAGTATTTAATTAATGAAAGCATTAATTCTCCTGTTCAATGATGATGCCTTGCATGTATCGGATTTTTGGATTGGTGTTATCCTACAAAACAATTGCAAACACTTTGGCATTCAATGTTACAAGCAGTTAACTCTCTCCTTTAAGTCTGAAAGCATGCACTTATGGACAGCTGTGAGAATGAGCGGTCTCCTGTCCCCTCTCTACCCTTCCATTCACTCCCCTGGCATGCAAGTACTAAACCCACATCACAATATCAACTGCCTAAAAAGGAACAGTGAAATGCTTTACATTAGAATTTGCTGGACCTTAATGACAAAACACAGGCGGTGTTTAACATCTGTGTCCTGTTCTGTCTGGCAACGGCTTTGTAGGTCAGCCAGGTCGAGTCAACATAGCCCAAAATTTCAGGGGTTGGGGGAGAGGACTGAAACCCAATAAGATCAATGGTGTTGTGCCACTGCTTGTGTTTAATGCCATGATTACCTATTGGTAATCTTTATTACTCGTATCCCTATTCTTCCTCATCCCAGTACTTGTGTATGAGGCACTTTGCCTCATACACAAGTACTGGGATGAGGTAGTGGGACATGGAGGTAATGCCTGGCTTAGTTACCTGTAATCTTCATTACTTCTAGCCCCACTCTTCCCCATCCTTGTACTTACCTATGAGGGAAGGTGCCTCATATGTCAGCACTGGGACAAGGAAGAGGGACGTGGAGGTAATGCTGGGCCGATGTGCTGATTTTGGGAGTTGGAGTAGGAGGTTGGAGAGGGGTTGTCATGTGGGGGCAGGAATTGTGGGATAAATCGCAATGACAATCCATGTCCAGGCTAAGCAGGCATGATATGTGGTATTAGTGGCTACAGAGGCATTTTGGTGCAGTCGTTCTAGTCATTTCTTAGTTTGGCTTGATTTTCTTTAACTGGGCATCTCTGATAAAGCAGTTCTGCTGAGTGTAATTACCTGGCTCGACTGGCATTTGGTCACTGCCAGTCTAGCCATTTCTTTTTGTGGCATTGTATATTTTTCAGGCCATCTTTGATCAAACAACCATAAGGGTTATTGCTTCGACTGCCATTTTGATACAACCAGTCCAGATCTGTCTAAATGTGGCTTGGCATGCTTTACTGTAGTATGTTATTATGCGTTTGGACTGGTCTACATTGTACAGCCAGTTGGACATGTTTTCATTGTGGCATGGCATTTTTAATAGCAAAGTATTTAATTAATGAAAGCATTAATTCTCCTGTTCACTGTTGATGCATTGCATGTATCGGATTTTTGGATTGGTGTTATCCTACAAAACAATTGCAAACACTTTGGCATTTTAGCCGATTTTTCTAAGAAAGTGCGCTGTATAATGCATTAAAACACACACACACACACACACATATATATATATATAATGCTCCTAGTACATTGTGCGGCCTACCCTTGAAACAGCACGCTTGGCATTAATACCAAGAAGAAAAAAGATGAAAACATCAGTAAGGAGTTAACCTTACTCAGAGACATAGAAAAACTCTGCAAAAAAGAAATATCCAAATGGTGGGAGGAGCATTCCTTACAAAATTACTTAGACATTGGTCGAGTACTCAGAGGTCTACGCATCATGACTACACCGGACATCTTTGATCAAACAACCATAAGGGTTATTGCTTCGACTGCCATTTTGATACAACCAGTCCAGATATGTCTAAATGTGGCTTGGCATGCTTTACTGTAGTATGTTATTATGCGTCTGGACTGGTCTACATTGTACAGCCAGTTGGACATGTTTTCATTGTGGCATGGCATTTTTAATAGCAAAGTATTTAATTAATGAAAGCATTAATTCTCCTGTTCACTGTTGATGCCTTGCATGTATCGGATTTTTGGATTGGTGTTATCCTACAAAACAATTGCAAACACTTTGGCATTTTAGCCAATTTTTCTAAGAAAGTGTGCTGTATAATGCATTCAAACACACACACACACACACACATATATATATATAATGCTCCTAGTACATTGTGCGGCCTACCCTTGAAACAGCACGCTTGGCATTAATACCAAGAAGAAAAAAGATGAAAACATCAGTAAGGAGTTAACCTTACTCAGAGACATAGAAAAACTCTGCAAAAAAGAAATATCCAAATGGTGGGAGGAGCATTCCTTACAAAATTACTTAGACATTGGTCGAGTACTCAGAGGTCTACGCATCATGACTACACCGTCATTTGAGGACCAGGATGCAGAAATGCTTGAGGAATCGTGTGGAGCTAGTAAGGACTGCTCAGCCCGTTTCCTCACCATTCTGGTCAAATATGCCAAAAAAGATTGGTTAATTGCATTACAATTGCTCGAAAAAACTGAAAACGAACTGAAAGAAATTCCAGTTACAGATGAGGGCAACAAACTACGTGCCAAGATTGATGAGTCATTGATTAATTATGAAGATGAGATCAAGCAACAAAAGCAAAGAAAATTCATCAGAGACAAGCTAGACTATGAATCTGGCAGAGTATTTACATTTGCCAAGCAATTTGACCCTTAATGTAAAATTACCAAATAGCAACCCTTAATGTCAGAGGCTTTGGAAGTTTGAGTCATTTCGTCTGAATCAGATGTTTCAAATTCAGAAAATGAGGAGCCTGCAATAAGGTTGAATTTTTTAGAAGAAATGCGAATCCTGTGTCAGGATGGCAAAAACCAAAAACGTGGCAGGGGTCGTGGAAGAGGCAAAGGCAGTGGAAGAGGTCACAAAAAACCAGAGGGAAGAAAACCTGCCGAGGCCAGCTTTGGAGATGGCTCAAAAATGGATCAACAGAGCAGATCAACACGCTCTGGAGCCAAACAATGAAACCCACCATGAATAACTGTCAGATTATAAATCTCTCTTCTCATATTCTTACCAACTCCCAAAAGGCACTCTTATATTTGGGTTTGAACTTTTGTCCTACCACCTCCTTTGATTATGTTTAATCATGACTTGATTTTGATAAATTTTACCACAAAATTAGATTAAAAACATTTTTTTTTCTATAAATCAAGCAAATGTCAGGCCACAGACTTAACGCGCAGGTCGTACTAATCTTTGCATTTCAGACATTCCTTCATTGATTGATCTGGCTTCCCTCGATAATGATTCTTTTGATCCTTCTAATTTTGATTTCTCTGACTTTGACATTGATCCGAACTGGGATATTCGAACTAAACTTAAAACAAAATCTAGATTTAATCCACCTATTCCAGATGGCGGTTACATTGAAGCCTTTCATGATTTGTGTGTCAGTGACCTTTGTAAACTACGCAGAAGTTCTACGTTTAATCATAAACAAAGTCTTACCCTGTCCCAGCGTAAAGCCATGTTTGAGTTGGAAAATGTATCCCACATAGTGATAAAACAAGCGGACAAGTGTTCTAGCGTTGTTCTTCAGGACTGTGTTAGCTATGTTGCAGAAGCAAACAGACAACTTCATGACCATTCGTGTTATCTTCCTCTACCTACCAATCCTTTCTCTGAAATTCAGTCGAAATTGACTTCATTATGTGCTAAGTGGTTGGAAAATGGTTTGTCCGATGAGGATCTTTGCAAATTTCTTGTTCCCTCTTATTTTACCATTCTCATGATTTATGTTCTTCCTAAAACACATAAATCATCAACACATCCACCTGGCAGACCCATTGTCACTTTATGTGGTTCACTGTTAGAACACTTGGCACAGTTTATAGATGAGACTCTGATTTTATTTGTTTCAGTTTTACCATCTTATTTACGTGATACCAAGGATTTTCTGCAACATATTAGTGACATTCCATGGGAAGAGGGTCTTATTCTGGCCACTTTGGATGTTGTTTTTTTATACACCTCTATTGATCATGACATTGGAATGAGGGCCTGCAAGCATTTTTTGGATTCACGATCTTTAAATTTATTGAGTCCCACCACCATGATTTTGGAAATGTTACTTTTCTATTTGACTAATAATGTTTTTTTATTTGAGGGCACTTTTTTCCGCCAGATGAGAGGCGCTGCGATGGGCAGTACATCAGCACCCTCATATGCCAATCTCATGATGGGATGGAGGGAGGCCACATCATTGTCTGATTTGATTTCTGTTCATTTTCCCACACAGATTATTTCTTGGTGGAGGTATATAGATGATGTTTTTGTTATTTGGAAGGGCACTGAAAAGGATTGGTTATCATTTGTTAAGCTTATCAACATCAATTGGGTGAATTTGATTTTTACAGAAGCACACAGTGTGACTGAAATTGTGTACCTGGATGTCAATGTCAATATTGACATCTCGGGTTTACATACCTCACTTTACAAAAAATCTTCGAATACTGGTCTACCTTTGCATGCTAGCAGCAGCCATCCACCGAGCTGCAAGAAAAGAATTCCGTATGGGGAATTCATTCGGTATGGTCGTAACTACAGTGATGTAGCACAATTTGATCATTTTTGTGCCTTAGCAGCCACAGACTTTTTAAGACAAGGGTATGCCAAAATAGTTATTGAGACTGCCTATAACAAGGCACGTGCCCTATCAAGGGATGAATTGTTACATGGCAACAGACCCATTAAGTCTGTCTCCAATGATGATCTTCGTTTTATCATCACCTATGACGTTTCATCTGGTCAAGTGAGAAAAATTATCCAAAAACATTGGCGTGTTTTAAGATTGGACAAGGATCTTCTTTCTTTATTGCCTGCGCGACCTACTCTCACATACAAAAGAGCGTCATCTCTTAAGGACAAACTTGTATCCAGTTTTTTATCAACCCTGCCAAGTACTTCCAAGACTCCTAGCTCGTTTGCTGCTCCCTCATGGGGTTTACAAAATGTTCTAAATGCAAAGTTTGTGTACATGCTATTATACAGAAATTCTTTATTCGCCCTGTGACTTCCATTCATCATGACATTAAGCCCCTTATGACCTGTGATACATAATTTGTGGTATATGTCCTATGCTGCCCTTGCCAGAAATGGTATGCGGGCAGCACCACCTGTAAATTAAAGCTGAGAGTGTTGTAACACTTAAGGGGCATAAAAAATTCGGACCCAGCCTACCCAATGGCCAAGCATTTTAAAGAGAAACATGATAATGACTTTCGGTTGCTCACTTTCTTTGCAGTGGCACACGTGACCAAGAACCCAAGAGGTGGCTGCCGTGTCTTAAAATTACAACAGCTCGAAACCAAATATATATTGGATTTTGACACCGAGACACCAAATGGTCACAATGTTGACCAGGAGTTATATACCTTTCTGGGAGTTTAAATTGTTTTTCATAGAGGGTTTTTCTGTGTATCAGGGCGTTTTCCTTTTTAGCGTCATTCTGTGGGCATCACACGTTTTTTTCTGAATTTACACACTGGTCATATATAGTTGTTGTCCAGTTGCAGTGTCTGCTTGAGTTATTTCTTTTGCTCATTTGACCGGCACTTGTATTAGATCTCCAATTGCCAGCATGAGGTTATTTATTTCTCATTTATAATCTTTGTTCTTATACATTGATTGGCTGTTTTGGTTTCTGTGTCAATGGGTGAGTTTTGGGATGGTTCATGGTCATCATTTATAGGTTTCTTTTGGTACATGTTGTGTTCCTTACTTTTTGGTCTGAATGTTTTGTTCATCTATCTTGTTTTGGCCTAACATCTTATTTGATGCTCAGTAACATCTGTAATCTTATGACAGTATCACATTTTTTCTTGCTGTTAATAAGTTTTCCATTTTTGACTTTGGACACTCCCGTCATTTCCTTTTGTATATCTTGTGCGGTTGCTGCAGTGCATTTGCAATTATGCTTTTGAATGTTTTAAATTTTGTATTGAAATTTGCACTGTTTGAGCCCACTGATCTTTTCATCATCCATCAATGTTGTCGACTACTATTTTGTATTTAAGCACTTGCGCTTTAACTGTTGTTTCATGTTGCTATTTTGAATGATGAATTTTTCCAGTCATTTATATGCACTTGCACTTTAATGCTATCTTTATGCTGCTATCAAAGCTTTGCACTTTGCTAATATCATGCTGCTATCCAGCACTTGCACTTTGCTAACATCATGCTGCCATTGAGCACTCGCACTTTGCTTTTGTCCTGTGCTGTTTATACTGTGATCGACACAATTGGTTGATGATTTTGGCTCATTCTAATATTTTTAATCATGTCATATTGAAGCTGTTGCAATCAGCAATTATTTTATTGCTACTCAGCCTTTGCACTGTTTGGTTTGATTTTGTGCTGCATGTTTTATAGCCTATGCAACTGTATGAAATGTTTGACTCTTTTACACATTTTAGCATGGGTAATTTTATTTATTTCATTACCCCTGCCTTTTTGTGATCGGGTTTTGTCCCAAAGTCATGCGTGAAACGCGTCCATACAGGACTGCTCTCTGCGTGTCCTGCCTCTGTTGTAGGGTCTATGGCGGTTTTTTTAAACATGATACAAAAGAGTGTATCTTTAATAAACTTGAAAGTAAATTGCTTCAAGTTTCTGGCTTATTCTTTTCACGAACGGGACCCTGCTGTTTATTTCCATGACTTGGAGTGCATATTGAACTGTCCATCTCCATGGCGGTTTTCCTCTCCTTTTTCTGTTTTATCCATCTATATATACATATATATATATATATATATATATATATATATATATATATATATATATATATATATATATATATATAAAATGCTCCTAGTACAGTGTGCGGCATACCCTTGAAACAGCATGCTTGTGCGTATTGCGCAAGCGTGGTAATGTAGGCCGGCCCGAGTGTAGCGCGACCCATGATTTGCTGCCGAACTGGGGGGGGGGGCCCTCAGCATGGCTCGCAGGGGGGGCCCCCAAATGTTGTGTTACGCCACTGGTTCCAAGTCATGGGAACACAATAAAAGATGCAAAGATAGGCGTAAAGGTTTTACACCTGACTTAATACTTTTTTTTGCAGATTTTTGTTTTTTGAAAGCAGAGGAGTCTGGGGGGCAAGGATGTTATGTTTCTGCTTTCATTTTTCCCTCAGTATACAAAAAACATTTGGTTTTACAGCAGCATGGTATTTTCAAGCTATGGAATGTGCTGGCTTTTTACATCAGTAATGCCAGGCGGAATACAATTAATTAACTCTATGAAGTTGAAAAAGAAGGCGTGATGGCGATTTCCGTCAGGGATGTCATTTGGGGGTCGCCAGAGGTCTTCCTTGCAACCTCTAAAAAAAAAAAAGGTGTTTTTTTTTTCTTGCAATGCATGCTCCTGGGCTGTGGCCAGCACCATGTGGCTCTTTAATTCTGGAGTGGCTGGCTTTCTTGTTCAGGCTCCTTAAAAAAAGAAGAAAAATAAGAACAGGAGTGCCACAAGTCTAACACTTTCAGCTCTGACCCTAAATAAGAAAGAATAGGAATGCCAAAAAATGTGTCTTTCTGGAATTCTACACAATAATTGATAGATTAATTAAAGGTTTATTTCAGGCACACTTCAGGGTGTGAGTCACTGATTTAGTCTATTCTTAAACGCCTTTCATCCTTCTGAGGTCGATAAATGGGTACCAACACAGGTTGGGTGATATTGGGTGTATATTTCGTCTATGTAAAGCGCTTAAGCATAAGTGCTATATAATAACACATCATTATCATTTGGTCATGGACGTCTGCTTGCATTCACAGTAATTTGGTAATATAGGCCTATACACACTGATCTTAACGATACATTTGGCGATCCATTCTTGTATGATATGTACATCACATTATAGTGATATCGTAACCATATTTTTCGTAGTGTACAATGCTATGTGATGCCACTTCCTGTTTTGTTAACGGGTGAAAGGTCGTGTGCCATCGCTTCCCGCGATATCACTTTGGGGTGGGGTCAAATGGCACATCCGCTACCCCTGGCATTTTGGTGAAATGCCGTCCCTGCGATTTCTGGCTGCTTTTTACACCTACTGTTTGCACTTCGTAGTGCAAATGATTAAAATGCAATTGAGGACGACCTGTTTGTGCCTAAGTGCAAACATAACTGACCCCACCTGTGCAATTTACTTACACATTCAAAATGAGCTCCAGTGTTTACAAATGGTAGCCAAGCCGCCATATCACGCACCAGCGCGATCAATGCGCAAAATGCTGCAGCCGCGAGGCATGGCAGCTGCCAATACCGGACCTTAAGTATCACATTGACAAAATTCTGGAAGACAGAGAATGTCAGTTTTGAGGTCAACTAGGAAATCAAAAACCTCCTGAGAAGGACACGGTAGAGAGCGAACACTGGCAGGGAAGGCAGAGCATGTGGAACGGGCCACAGAGAAAGCTGTACTCACACTCGGCTGCTGATGCCGTAAGTGAATGCATCATGTGCGCAGCAAGTATTTCCTTCCGGCTGATCAATAATGTGAGCCAGTGCTGCTCAGAGAATGGAGGGCGAGCTTCCAAGTTCCCAAAGGGATGCCGCTGACCGGGAAACTCTGCTCTGTCACTCCCTGTTAGGTTGTTGCGCAGACAACAGCCTGCGTCAGATGTGCCTCCCGCGCCTCCATTGCCTCCCCCTCTCACTGAGCTGCGCATATCACAGCCGCGCTGTTTAAAAGCCAACTGTTGTCTCTTAGAAAAGCTTTCATTTTAGAACATTTTAAACACACTTCAGCCACGTTTATCATATATCTCTAATGTTCTATTGACCCCGTCACTTGCGCGTGCCAGCTCCATGTTGCACACCTCCGCAGTGAATGTTGTCTTTGAGTCATTACTGTAACCCTGCCTCCATGTTGCTTCGCCGCTCCCGGGGGCTTCCGATGCTCACAATATGCCAGTTACATGACCCATGAAAAATATTGCCGGAACTCGCTGCTATTACAGCCTCAGTTTTCAGTGCTACCAACAACAAGCTTCCAGTTTCCCGCACACATCTCTCGCATTGAAATTGTTCCATTGCATTCTCCCATTTGAATATTCTTTGCATTTTTATGGAATAATGCCGCGGTTGTACAACACGTTCGCGTGATTATTGTCAGGCATCCCTAATAGATGTGGAGGACATTAATCGTCCTGTTTGTCGTTTATAAAATTGGTTCTGGCACCAGTGAAAAAGGGGCCCACAATCGCAAATGGGAGTATTACCAAAATACGAGTTTTTTTGGTAAAATGTGTTACACATAGTTAATTCTAAATTATATTGTAGTATGCTAGCTTAACATCTGCTATGTGTGTCTGTGAGTGGGCAGTGGAGCTCGGAGTGTTGGTGCGAGGCCTGGAATGGGGTGAGTGTAAGGGTTCCAGGAAAGGACAGTTGGAGGACTGGCAGGGAGAGAGCCAAGGAGAGTAGAAGCACATCACCTCATCTCCCATCTTATTTTCCCACTGTAACTGAAACAATAAAGAAGACTTTACCTTTTGATAATCCTGGCTCTGGTGTGGTTGCCAGGGCAAGGGGCCCATGAAGTAGTTGGAGGTCTTTAAGTAAGTTGTTACGTTAGAGTTTTATGGCACGGGGCCCATGTAGTAGACTTTGGTGCGTTTACTTTGTTTCCTCCCGGTGGAGGTTACTGTTTTGAGAGTGAATTTTACACTCTTAATGGGTTTTCTGTGACGCCAGGCGATGCCTCAAGAGGGGTAGTGGCTCGCCAGTTGATTTTGTTATTATACTTTTGTTTTGGAGTGGCACACAGTTTTGGAGTTTTTGTTACTATGGTGTTTTTTGGAGTTTGCTGCTTTGAAACCGAGTTGAACCACACTGACCCCCGTTTTAATAATTATTCTAAAAGTTTTTGGGAGAGTTTGGATTTGGACATTTTACTTTTCATCTCTCATGTGCATCTAAACTAATTTCTTTTGCAAATTTATTTTTGCACTGCACCTCATTTTTCATCTTTGGTGTACATTTGGAGTTTTCGGGAATATTCTGCAAGTGTTTTATTTTCATCTTTTCAACATTTGTGTTAGAATTTCCTGTGTTTGCACGGTTGTGTCTGTGCACATTGCCTTTTAGCACTCCCCGTCTTTTGTGGTTGTGTCGTGTTTTTGGTGATCTTTGTTTGTGAGTGGCTATCCTAAAATGTTCCTTTCTGTTATATGTGAGGAGAGGGGTGGTGATGTTGTTGGTGGCTAGGATGGTTACAAGCTAGGTTAGTGTCATCCAGACCTTAGTTATTCTTCATGTGTTTTATCTTTGATAATTTTATAGGATGTTGAATGTAGTGAGTCTGCTCTATTTATAGCGACGGGAGTGTCCTGTATTAGGGTGAGGTTGTGCCGGGACGTGGCAGGTCCAGGGTTTGGGTGTGGCAGGCCCTTACAGAAGGAGAAGCGGTTTGTACAGTTTGGTTAGGTGAGTTAGATGTTGTTTTGCTCAGAGAGAGAGCAGGTTGTGCTTGGGGGTGGTAGCCCTGAGGTCCTGGGGGGCAGAGCAGGACAAAAGGCGAAAATGTTCCTCAAAGGTAGATTCCTTTTACACATGAATGGTTGTACTTTTCCTTTTCATCAAAGGAGGGGGATGTTGTAGTATCCTAGCTTAACATCTGCTATGTGTGTCTGTGAGTGGGCAGTGGAGCTTGGAGTGTTGGTGCAAGGCCTGGAATGGGGTGAGTGTAAGGGTTCCAGGAAAGGACAGTTGGGGGACTGGCAGGGAGAGAGCCAAGGAAAGCAGAGGCACATCACCTTATCTCCTGTCTTACTTTCCCACTGTAACTGAAACAATAAAGAAGACTTACCTTTTTGATAATCCTGGCTCTGATGTGGTTCCTGAGTTTCCTGCCTGTGTCCTAGCCACACCAAGATACATCACATTTTTGCTCAGTTATGCTGATCAAAACTATCAGTTACACTCAGTGTTCAAGTCCTAAAAAAAGTGGAGGGACTCATTAGCCCAAATGGGGAGTGGCATCACCAGAATTTACCAGTCAAGTATGCGAATTTCATTTAAGTAACTTGGCATAGCTGGACAAAGTGCACTGGGTGAATAGGCAGGCATTAGAATTTCAGAAAACAAACACACACATTTTAACTCAAGAGAGGATATTTTCTTCTAATAGTGTTGGAAAATTATAAACGATGTGCACTTTAAAACCCAGGAATCAATGCAATATTTTCCCTGGAGCGCACAGTTCCCAGATCTGATATTTCACCTTCAGGTGTTTCTCTTCCATCATCTGATCCTAATGGTGTAGTGGTGAGGTGCCCAACCTGGGAACCTGGAAGCTGGCAACCACATGTTGAATCCTCACAGGGGTTTGAACTAGAACACTTCCAAAACACAGTGCAAAGTATTACATTTTACATAGGCTTTTAAAATACCCAGGGGCGACAGCATCCACCCTCAGGGAAAGAAGTGCTCAGACGCTGTCCACCTACATGTACCCTCAACTTGAGCCTTGGCTACACTGTAGTAATCACGCCCCAGCCGGGCTGCAATACATGGCAGGTAAAGGCCTGAATGCTATTTGCGCCCCAGAGTTTGCCTGGGATGCAAATTGTTGTTTTTCCAGGAGATGGGCTCCATGTTATTGCACAAACCCAATCTCCTGAAGAGAAAAAAAAAGATGGCCACTGCCATAGGAAATATGACTACGTCCCTGTTCCATATCCATGGCGACAGCCACGGGTGGGAGGAGCGCTGTGACCGGAGAACAAAGCTCCGGTCCAGCAGTTAAGTGGATGGGGAGGGAAAGGATGGGGAAACGGTGCTAATGTCATTTAGGGTGAGGGTGGGGACGTGGGGAGAGGCTCTCTGTTGCCTTCCCACAAACAAGAAGGTGCCACCTGGGGAAGGGGTGTTAGGGCAATTTCTGGAGGTCAGCAGGGCCACACCCTGAGTCCGCGGACCTCCAGCTCTGGGAAGGCCCTAACTCCGTCCGTGTCCCAAAGAAGTAGGAGGCCCACACAAGAGCAATAGGTTACTGCTGTTTATTACACGGAAACAGACAGGGACAGGTTCATGGAGCGCAGGTTTCCAAAAACTTCTCGTTGTAATCGGGCTCGCAGGCCCCTTTTGTGTCTTAGTGACGTAACAATGTGCGTAATCTGCTAGGACTCACCCCCAAACCTACTGCCACTCCGGATTGGTTCCCTGAGTGGTAGGGTCAGTATATGACGGTATGGTGAAAAGTGTAATTGGTAGAGTAGAGGTCAGGTGCCATGCTTGGGTTGTCCCTAAAATTGCTACATGGAAAGTGTTACATGGAGAGAGTAAGTGATTGGTTTGGTTGTGATGCCGTCAGTGGTTAGCCCTCTGTGCCCTGATTGTTCCATCCGTGAGCCCCCAAGCCTGGGACCATTGTTGTTCCCAGCTCGCGATTTACCTGGTGCTGGCAACAATGTGTGACTATGTGTCAGTGAAAGACAATGGACAGGTCCTGCTACTTGCCATTAGAGCGCTCCTTTCCATCACTGCCAGTGTTTAATTTTTTACTTCTTTGTTGCAAGCTGGGTCCTAGACGTGGGACCACGGTGCCTCTTCAGTCCTTGGAGCTCGGCATCGTATCATTTCAGCCTGGTCATGTGTTGAGGGACCGTGGCTAAGGCAGAATTACAGGGATTTGATTTGTATGTCTGCTCCGGGGAGTTGTAGCAGTGGCAGGTGTAACCTTGGCTTGGAGAGTGTGGCATGTTGATTGCAACATCGTGACCTTAGCTGCAGGGCTCTAGTCAGGGCTGGACTGCATGATCAGCACCTTGTAGCTCTGTATGAACTGCTCTGGGTCTGTGGACTCTGGTTTGCGGCCTACTTCGGCTTGGTTATATGTGGCGGTATAAGGTCCATAAGGCAAGGGGTGTGAGGGTGGGGTGTGGTTCTTTGTACATCGCTCCATCTATAGGGTCTTATCTTCAGGGGTTAGAAGCATGAAGCGTCTGCATGCATATACACTAACTCTTCAGGCGTCTTGCGTTTCTGCGATGCGGTTGCTGACCTATGTGAAAAATAATAACTATGCATGTCTGTGAGTGTGCGCGGTCCTCTAAGTTTTAGCACTGAGCGTGTTCTCCGTGTGGGTTGGTGTGTGTCTGATCCAGGTGCATGGCAGCACATGTGTTTCTGTTCTTTGTGGCTAAGTCGTCATGTCATCTCTAACAATGGCAGCATAGGTCTGTGACGTTTAGTCGAGCTGGTCCATGTGGTCGGCCTCAGCTCCATCTTGTTTCCCACTTCGTGCTCTGGGTGGGATGCAGCCAGGTTCTGGAGGTGGGGCGTGGCCACAGTGGATATTGACATCCGAGGCGTCAGACAGAGGTGAGAACTCATCCCGCTGAGGGTACTTGGGTCGTGACGTCATCGGCCATAGTTTGTACGTTGGTCGGGGGAAGGGACCGTCCCATTTTCCCTTTTTAGTCCCCCCTCTGGTCGACTTGTCGACCACAAAATGATCCAGTCTTTTATTTCCTTGTACTCGCCACACCTTCGTTATTCCTGCCAGGTGTCCGTAGCGGTTCACGTGATCTTCAAATGACCAGTACATGTATACACATCCATGACCAGGCTTACAATAAACCCATTTCCCAACATAGTTCTTCGGATTGCGTGGATTTTCCACCTTTATTGATGGTGGGTAAAAGTCTGCTTCTATTATCTGTTGGCATAGCCGTTTGCATTCCTTAAGGATGATGTCTGTGTGTAGTTCGTCTTCTGCAGGCATTATGATGTGCATGCTGATCATTTCCTCTGCTGTACACTTTGACCTTGCCATCCATAATTTTATTCCCATCAGCGATGCCATTCCCAGTATCATGCACCCTGCCAAAACATTGAGACCATCTGCTAGCCATGATGGCATCCAAGACCTGATGTATGAAAACCAGCTACCATCCTTTTTTGTCCCCTTCGCTTCTTCTTCCATCTTCACGTGCATCTTGGCCAATTGCGGTACTGCTTCTGATAGAGTGCCATTATCTTTGTCATTCGCAGGAATGAACGTGCAGCAGGAACGTCCAGTTTTTGTGCAAACTCCTCCTTCCGTCGCAGTTAGGAGGTCCAGCATGTATCTGTTCTGCAAGGCCACCATTCTTATTGCCCTTAGTTCTTCATTTATTGCGTTGAATCCGATCACCGTGGAGTTGATCGCCATCATCAGCTCCCATCTGTTTATCTGCAGCCATTAGCATTTGCATATGCTTGTACTCCTGGATGTATTACGGAAGAAAAGAACATGGCTGCTCTACTGAATAATCTGTGAGCTGGTGGGATGTCGCATAGTGTTGTTTCTGATTTCCCCCATAGGTAATTTCCTGTGAGTGGTTTTATTTGTCTTTTTATTCTCATAAGTGTCTTTTCTGGGTGGGGGGGGGTGACACTCTGGGATGTGCTGCTAATTTGTTCCAGAGACATTCTTCTTCTGTTTCCTTCGTCCATCATGGGGAAGTTTTCCATTTTGATGGGTTTCTGCGGTACTACCAGGGAGGGTACGTTGATGTGTACCAGAGTACATACTCCACTCCATTATTGTGGTAGACTTTGATATGCAGTACTGCTGTCCCCGCACCCCGCTCAGGAAGCTTTACTATTCTTTTACATCTTTCATTCACTCCTACATCAATTTCTCCATCATGTTGGTAACATAGCCTGGGGGATTCAACATGGATTATTGTTTTTGGCTCCTCCTTTGTCCAACTATGTGAGTAGTGCCCACTCCTTGTAGCATTTTCCGTTTTCTTCTTGTACCGTCATTACTGGGGACTTTGCCATCGTCAATATCTTGCTTCCCACTACTCCATCTGCCCATCCGTTCTTCGTGTACACCTTGCCATAGATCAGAATCAGCAGCATTTCCCAGCACCCAGGTTCACCTCTACCTCTCTTGTGCTCCATTTACATGGCAGATAGTTCAGTGTCACTTCATTTGTTTCTCCTTTGTCTGGTCCGTCTGTTACGTAGTGTATCCCTTCGGTTAGCTGCCAATAGTTGTCAAACATTGGTAGTGTTTTGATAGTTATCTTCGTATGGGCATGTTGACCTTGATTTCCACCTTAGTGTTGCCGTTTTGCCTTGGAATCATCCTCATATTTGAAACAGCACTAGATATAGGAGGCACTCTACTGTAGACGCTGGCACTTCAGTTGCAACAAATGTTCGGGAGGCGCTCATGGCATACAGGATCAACGAGCAGACGTAACAGTTGTTCTTTGTCGTATGTTTACCAATTTTGAACATGTGTTTATAACACATGTTGTTAGAGCCGTGTGCAGACTCTGTAAAATATGTGTCGACCCCATGTACATCAAGGGAAACACTACGTTTACCTCTTCTTACGTTTTGTCCCGTGCTACTTGTACCACCTGACACAGTGCTCCTTGCAGCTGAAGTTGGGGAAATGTTAGTATTGGGTTTTGCAGTTACATGCAAAGCATAGTAGACCTGCCAGACCGCAGCAGTTATTAGTCCAGTGGACAAAAATATCCCCAATGTTTTTATTACAATAGTTGCGACCACTGGCATGTTGACCTTACCTTTGCTGCCATCCTGCAGCTACTTACTTGAAATGATATAGGTGCCCGCCTGAAAACGTCTAAAATTCAGCATTATTACAGATAGTATTTGTAAGTTAAGCCCTGCTTATCAAATAATGGTTCAATGCCCATGTGAAAAGATCCTCCCACATCCGCCTAACCGCCCTGTCTCTCAGAGCAGGTAGGGCCGCGTGGAGGTGTGGATCTGAGCACACTATAAGTTGTATAAATGCATTGTAATACACGCATGACCACCTGGGCCAGAAGTAATTTGGCCTTTTAATTCTGTGTTTAAATTGGTGTGATAGTGCTTCTGGGTGGTTGTGGGGAGGTAACATTTAAGCCTGGGCAGTGATCAATGAGGTTTATCATATAATTATATACAATAATTACAATGCGCAATGCCTGCATGTGCGAGACAAAAAGAGAAGAGAACATGCACGTGTTTACACAGTGTCGGGCGTATTTGCCAATATCTTTGTCAGCGTTTGTTCTGTATCAATTTTTGTTAAATCTTTTTAATTTACACTCTACTGCCTTGTTCCTAAATCACCATCATGTTTTAATCGTTATCAGTTAGTGCGGTGGGGACATTTTGTGTCTGTGATCTCTGCAGCATAGGGTGTGCTATCGGCTGTGGCCCGTTTATGTCCTTGGGTGTATCTGACGCCTGTGGTGTTTCTTTTTCGTTGTCTGTTGTTGCTGATGCCGAAGTGTTGGCCCTGTCGCTGTAGTGGTGGGGCGCGGTCTGTGCTTTGTAGGGCTTGATGTTGTGGATATGTGTCCAAATGTCCCTATTTGTCAATTTAACCGCTCTGGGTGCCACTTTCTTGACAGTGTGTGGCCCCGTAAATTTAGGGGCATTCCATTTCCTACGTTAGTTCCTGAGGAGAATTGTGTCTCCTTCTTTCAACGCCCACTGTCCAGTTTATTCCTCGATGTTGGTTGCTTCCTGTTGATTGTTCTCTGACCCTCCCTGTGTCCGTTGAATCTGTTGAGAGATAAAGGAGGCACTATTAACCAGAGAAGTGACATAGTCATACATTTCTTGACCAAATACATTGTCTGGTCCTTCACAGTCATACATCGCTCTTGTGAGTGGGGTTAATGGAAGGTGCATTTGGCATCCAGTTACCACCTCGTGGGGTGTGAGGTGGTGGTCCGAACCAGGTTTGTTTCTTAACTCAGAGTCAGAGGAAGGCAATAAAGCCAACTCTTCTTGGTTGTCTGCTGAGTTTTGGCTATGGATTCTTTTAAGAGGCTGTTGAGACATTCACAGACGCCATTGGCTTGTGGATGGTATGCACAGGCAAACCTATGTTTAATCCCGAACAGGGCAGTGATATGCTGAAATAATTCATTCGCAAAGTGTGGCCTGTTATCTGACCTTAATACCTCGCAGACCCCCATCTCGGGAACACCTCCTGTACCAGAAACTTTGCTGCCCTAAGTGCGTCTGCATGGGAGCATGGGCCAGCCTCAATCCACCTTGAAAAGGGGCACACTACCACAATCATGTATCGGTAGCCTTGACATACATTGATGATGTCAATGTGCAGGTGCAGGAAGGGTCCTTCAGGCCATGGTAATGTACCCTTAATCACTTGCAACGTGTGACCGGCCGTAAATTGCTGGCAGGTAAGGCAATTGCTGATAAAGTTTGCAACGTGTGAGTTTAGTTCGGGACAGAACCATGATTCTTTTATCTGTGCTGCAATTACTTCCTTTCCTGTATGGGTGGGATGGTGTAGTTGTGCCAGCGCTGTTTTTAGTAGGGCCAGAGACATCAAAACTTTTCCTGTGTTATTCTGTCTCTATAGTGCATCTGTTGGGGATATAGTGCATCCTCTTTTTACGCACAGGTCCTTTTCTGTCATTGGGGCTGCCTCCTGTAGTTCCATAATCTGTGTCTCTGGGATTTGTGTGTAACTGTCTTTCATTATCATCGGTCTTGCCCTCCCCCTTTCTTTTTGTTTTTCTTGGAGGTCCCACATCTCGCCAAAATATGCAGCATATTTTGCATGTGTGTCTGCTGTTTCATTACCCCTAGATATTGGGTCTTCGCCATTTGCGTGTGCCTGACATATCACCAACACTAACTCGTGTGGGTATGTTATTACTTCTATCAGTTCACCCAGGAGGAGAGCATGTTGGACTGGAGTACCGTCTGCTCTCCTAAATCCCCTTTTGAGCCATCTTATTAATCCTGAGTGTACTGTAGACGTGACATAGGCACTGTCAGAATATATTTTGACTCTTTTGCCGTTGCTTTCTTCAAGACCAATATGAGAGCCACCAATTCTGCTGCTTGCGCTGAATATTGTTGGGGTAATTTGACACATTTTACTGGTACATATGTCCAATCGTCCCTTAATCGCACTACAGCTGCACCTGTCCCTTCTTATACCAGCACTTTGATCAATTGTTGAGGACCCATCAATGTACAAAATCTCACCCCCCTATAGGGTATTTTCTTCTACCTTTTGGGTGGACAAGTAGTATTCAATGGCGTATTTACAATCGTGTGCATATTCACCTTCTGCTGCTTCTTCTGCAATTAACTGTGCTGGGTTAACATTGTTGCATCTCACAATTTTCAACTCAGGTCTTGACAAAATAATTTAATATCCTGTTGCTCTCTGAGTAGTGAGTGTGGTTTTTGGTTTGTGCAAAATTGCAAAGAGGGTGTGTTCAACGTACAATGTGGAGGAGCAACCCATAGTGATGGAGGATGATTTTTCTACTGCGAATGCTGCAGCATCCAGGTGTTGTTCGCACGGGGAAGTGTCCCATCGTTACTGGGTCTAAATTCCCGCTGTAAAATGCTATGGGTTTGTGTCCCATACTTGTTTTTTGTGTTAGTACTGCTTTCATTACTGCACCATTGCAATGTGAGAATATGTAGAACTCTTGTTCGTAGTTGGGAGTGCCCAGGACTGGTGCCATTGAAATGGCCTCTTTCAGTTCATTGAATGCATCAGTCATCTCCCTTGTCCAACCCAACTTTTTCACCCCTCTTTGTGCTTTCCTAAGAGCCAACAGTAGGGGTTCTATGTATGTACTGTAGTAAAAAACCCATGCTATGCAATAATTGCACAGGCCAAGAAATTGTTGCAATTCCCTGATTGTTTGTGACTGAGGTGTGTTCTGTATTGCTTGTGCCCTTGGTGGTGCGATGTTCCTCCCTTTCTGGGATATAATCTGTCCAATGTATAGAACCTGCTCCTGGCAGTACTGCAGTTTTTCCTTGTCAACCTTGTACCCCTTTTTGGCCAGCACTGTGAGCATTTTCACAGAGTCCTTCCTGCATTCTTCCTCGGTGGTGCTGGAGATGAGAATGTCATCTACATACCACAATACCGTGCTCTCAATTTCAACATTCCCCAGGTCCATCTATATAACCCTGTTAAAGATGGATGATGACTCACAGTATCCCTGAGGTAACCTAGTGTGTTTCCATTTTGTGTTGCGGTATGTGACGCTTGTCAGATCTTGTGAGTCAGGGTGCATTGGTATTGAAAATAACTCATTCTTAAGGTCGATCACGGTGAACCGTGATGCCTCTGCTGGTATTCCACACAATATTGTGGCGGGGTTAGCTGCTATCGGGTATTCTGCCTCTACGATGTTGTTAAGTGGTCTCAAATGTTGTGTGAAATGCCAAGACCCTCCCTTTGTCTTGCGCACGGGGTACACAGCAGTGTTGCATGGTGATTCTGATGGTACCAATATACCCCTTTCCACTAGGGCGCTTATTGTCTCATAAATCCCTTCATTAGCTTTTTTTGACAATGGGTATTGTTTCACTCTGGGCAGTATTGCTCCCCTTTTGAGTTTTATTTTTACCCCTCCAATGCTCTTTATGCACCCCACATCATAGGGACTAGTTGTCCATAGTGAGGCGGGTACAGCGGCCACATTTTCCTTGCAGAAATCAGATTTTGTGGGGAGGGGCGCTTCTAGTGCCATTGCCATTTTGTGTGGAACCTCCTTGTATGTCACTTTCAACCACACGTAGACGCTCATCTGGAACACCATCTCTCCATGTCCTTCTTCATCTGAGAACAGTTCCTTGTCTGACACTTGTGTTAACCTGCATCCCTCTGCCAGTGCTATTACTGGCCTCCATACCTTTCCTTCCCCATCCAGGGCGTGAAATGCAATCCAGTCTTTATTTGCTACAATACTTTTGATGTCTACTGATATCATTGCCCCTTCTTCCTCACCCGTGGGTGTTTCTGGCCTGAAAAGGTAGGCGGCAGGCCTCCTCCATACCTTACCCTCAATCCCCGGTAGCCATGCTACTACAATGTCTGTCCCTTATTGGAAGTTCTCAGTGTCCACTGGTTCTGCCCTTGCCACTGTATTGCCACAGTACGCCTGAAGTATGTGTCTTCCCGTGAGCATATGTATACCTGGTGCTGAGCATATTATTCCTTTGTCAGTGAATGAGATGGTCATGTTCAACCTACTCATGATGTCCCACTCTATTATATTATATATTTACTGGTGATTGTTTTGAGTATAAGAAGGGCAAAGATAAGTCGTGATTTCCAACAGATAAGGAGATGTTATCAGTAAAAGGAAAGACCCCTCGTGCCCCAGAATATCCTTGAGTGTGCATGGCATCGCCTGGCAATTTGAACTTCCCTTCTCTAATACAGGATCTAGTGGCCCCTGTGTCAACTAGGAAGGAAAATGTTTTGTCACCTATCGCCACCTTTATGCGTGGTTCCTCCACAGGGTTAGGTGTTACCGACAGGATGGGACACAACAAGGAAGTCTGTGGGCTGTCCTATTGAGGGCACAATGATTGTCCACTTCCTCTGTAGGGGTTATGTCCCAGTTTTATTACTTCCCCCATTTGTGTCTTTTGTACTGCCGTGTCCATGGGTTGTTGTATGTTTTCTTGTACTTGTGTTAGTTGCTGCACTGTGTGGACGTGTTGTTGTGCCTATGTTATTAGTTGTTGTGCTTGTTGTTGGGCTGGTTGGTGTATCTGCTGTGTAGTAGTTATCATGTCTGGTTGTTGTTGTAGCTGTGGTTGTGACATGCCACCTTGCTGTCCCATCTGTACCTGACCTGCTTGTAGCATTTCTTGTTGGTGGTAGTTATTTGGTCCCCCTTGGTAGCCCTGTTGTCCTTGCTCACCCCATCATGCTTGTGCCAACCTTGCCCTGCATGTGCGTGATACGTTTCCTCACAACCCGCAGGACCAGCATGTGGGCGGCTCATGGGCTTGCCATGGGTAACCACCTGTGCTGTCCAAATAACCCTGCTGTCCATATTGGGAATACCCTCGGAACCCACCCCCTTGCTGGTATGCTGATGGCCCAAAGCCTCTCCCTCTGTTAAACCCTCCCCTACCTCTGTAGTAGTTCATGTAGCCGTTATCCATTTGTGAGTACCCTCCCCCCAATGGGTTGTGCATATTGTTGTTGTGCCGTGTATGGGGGCGGGGGTTGCAATTGTTGTGTCATTATCGGTACTTGTTGTTGCTGTATTGTTGGTTGTTGTTGTGCGAGAGCTGGTACCGGTGGGGCGGGGCCCGTTATGCGCACCCCCTCTAGGGCATATTTTGACAGCTTCCTTTGAACCAGTTTTGCCTCATCTACCTTTCTATCTTCCTCTTTCTGTTTCATCTTTTCTTGCCATAGCCTACAGTGGTGCACTATTGTTAATTGTATCTCTGGCCACGCTTTTGCTTCCATCCCCACCATTTTTTTTAATTGCCTCTGCACTGGTTCTGGGAGTCCCTGTATCAGTATGTGATAAAATATAGCTGGTGTTTTGTCCCACGGCTCTCGCATTTTCAGGCGCCATTTCACCTGAATTTCCTCGATGTAATTAACAGGGTCCTCGTCCTCACACATTTTGCGTGAGGTAATCACCCCTATGTCTGATGTGTTGGGTACTGTACCCTCAAGACTTGCCATACTGCGTGTCTGCAGTTTGCAAATGACGACCCGTCGTGTGATGTGTTGCTGATGGTCACCCCCGGGAATCCCGCCCTCTTCCAAATGTCATCTGTGGCGTCACCCAAAATTGATATTAAGAGCCCCTTGACGTCCCCAACCTCTAGCCTATGTCCCACAGTTAAGGTTTCCATTTCGTATATCCACTTCCCTGCCCTCCCGCTTAGGGAGGGTAATCTACACTTAATGTTTTCTTTGTCTGCATGTTTCCATGGTACATATTGTGACCTTGTCCCACCCCTCTCCAAGAGCGGCATCTGTACATATTCAGTAATTTCCTCTGGTGTGCGTCGATGCTGTGTGATGTGTATGTCTTGAGTCTCCTCCACCATGTTGGATAAATCGTTAAAGTCAGTACTTTGACGTGCATGTTGTGTGTTCACTGTGGCTCTACGGTCCCTGCATTGGCCTGTCTGGCCCTTGTTATGTGCTATAGCTGATCCTTCCTTTCTGCGCCCAGGGAGGTCTCTAAATCTGTTGACACATGGTGTGTGCTTCGTGGATGCTGTTACTGTTTGTAGTGTCCCTTGCCTCTGTGTGCTTTCGCCCTCCCATCCAGCTGTGCCTTCCTCACGTGTTCTGCATTCCCATGATGACCCTGTGCCTGTGCTTGTGATGTACAGTTTACTAAGCCCTTCTCCGCTTTCATCGCTCTGTCCTCCGCATGATTCTTCCTCCTCCTCGTCACTACAGAACCCCCCGCCCTCCGAGAATGTTAATTTTATACGTGGGCGTGGGGATCGTACTGTTACTTTTTCTAAATCTATGTCTGCGCACCTACCTGTATCCCCTACGTCTGCCCCTACTTGAGGTGTCGTGGCTGCTTTGCAACTGCGTGTGTTCAACTTACTCCTTGTTGTTGTTCTGTTACTTTATCTTAGCTCTTGGTCGCCTGGCTGTTCGCCCTCACTCTCCATTCCCGCTCTAGCTCTGCGTAGTTCTTTCATTAAGGCGTCACTTACCTGGCCCAACACCCTTGCATCTCTACCCTTGTTACTCGATTCTCTGCCCTCTCTTGCTAGTATGCTCTCTAGTTTCCTTCCCTCCTCGTACTTATGTGTGCCTTCTGACAGAATCTTTTTCTTCCAGAGCGTCATTTCCCGGTCACTCTCTTCCCTTTCTTCTTCTTTTCTCCTACTCGCACGATGTTCCACACGTGCTGCTCTTTTTATGCAATTATCTGTATGCAAGCCTCCTCCCTCTGCCTTTCTTCTTCCCCATGCTGCTCTAATTCCATTCTTACTCCTTTTTCTCTGTCCAGCTCTACCTGTCTCTCCAGCTCCTTTAGCTCAAGTTGTTTAGAGAGTATACTTTGCGTCTTCCTTAGTTCTGTTAGTTTTTTTGCCAGCTCTTCTTCTTGTTTCGTTGTGTTCCCTTCTTCCCTGTTACTTACCTCACTCTCCCTCTGCGTTTTTCTGACCTCTGCTCTGTCTATTGCTTGCATCACCTCCTCCTCCTTTCCTGTCACCGCCCCCTGCAATTTTAATAGCACCTGCGCTGCTATCCATTCGTCTGGTCCTATACCTGCTAACTCGAGTTGTGCTTTCTTTAGGCCATCAACGTTTACCTGTGTCCCTTTCAGAACTACCGTGCCCCCTGCGTGCAAGTCTTTCTGGTAGTGATCCCCTGGAGCGTACGGTGGCGGGTTGTATGTAGGTTTTGAGTATCCCTCAGCGGCTGTTAATTCTCGGGGCCTTGTTGCTTCTTTCAACTCCCTTATTGGATATAGCCCTTCAGTCTCTTTCTTGACCTCTTTTATTGGGTCTGACCCTTCTGCCTCTTCCTCACTCTCCTCATCGTTCTTTGCTACATCACTGGGAGAGGCCTGGGACGTACTTCACCCTTCCCCTTCGCTCACCTCTTCCTTGTTTACCTCCTGAATGCTCATCATCCCAGGGCCATACCCATGAAACATCCTCCAGAGGTCGAAAACATCTAAATGGCTTGCCAATTTCTTCCCCTTGTATGTGTTGCATAAATATGCTAGCAGTGAATGTTGGGCTTCCATTCTAAAGCTACCGTTTAGTGGCCACGGTATCCTTATCTTTTCATCTGTCCCTTTAGTCCATTCAATACTGTATTTTACTCTTTTGTCTCTGTGCGGTGGTAGTGTTTCACAAATGTGTTGAAGTGGTGTTGTTAATGGGTGGATCCCATTGTCTGTTACTAACCCATAGTACGATAAAACATTTTAAATATATACCACTGTTACCTGGCCCCTAGTTGGGGACTTCCGATGCTTCGCTGTCAATAAGAGGGGGAAAAAAAATGTTTGTGTTACAATACTCTTGAACTATTCATACCAACTTCTCTATAGTCCTGCACCGGGCTTCCACCCTTCGACAGCTAGGGTCCCCTTTGACCCGTGGCACGCGGGGTCCCCTGCGGCCTCGCACCCAGCGCATCGTGCTCCGGGGCTGCCCCACCTTCTCCCATTGCCATTGCTTGGCACGCATGTGTTAGTGTCCTAACCCCTCCTCCCTTCTCTTTTCTACTTACTGCTCGGCACACCCCCTTCGATCGATAATGTGCCGGCATTCTCCGTGCACCGCCGCCTGCTCACCTTTACCTCGTTCTAGCCGCTGGCCACGGCTCCAATCTCGTTAAGAAGGGAAACGCAATGTCCTATGCAAACCATATGGGTGATGTCACCAGCTAACACAACGTATTACATATACACACATTTTGAATATGTAATGCGTGCCAATTTATACAAAAGCAATCCCTACAATCCCCACCGCTGTCTTCCCACTACACCTTGAGTGGAGTATTCGTTAATCACCTTTATTATTATAATTAAGCTGCACACGCTGTGTCGTCTTGCATGTGATACGCTCCCTCACTAGGGGAACTTAACCAGCCAACTATCTCCCGCAATCTGAGAGAGACTCTAGCTACCTCATGCGGGAATACGTCATCTACTCACCGAGCAAAAACACTTAATTTATAGGGATCCTCATCTATTCACTGAGCTACAACGCCGACTCATAGGAATGCCACACCCCCATACATGTGTTCGCTATCCAGACCAATCAGTGCGGCACTCCGTTCAACACGTGGGGACTCATCGCACCACCCAATATGCTGAACAACACAAGAAGGGACCTCCGTTCCGTTCCCTACAACTCACTTGTCGATCACCACTGATAGACCAAATTTTGCGACAATGTAAAACCACCCGCCAACCTATTTACAATGCCTCCTCCCACCCATGCAACATGATATTGCTAGTTGTGTGGACCATACTCACATCAGGCTCGCGTCTGCCGGTGCTGATCGGCTGCGGACACCCCTCCCAATCAGCTCGCCACTTCCCCTCATCTGGACCACGTCTGGACACTCGCCAACCGCGGGCGGGAAATTTCTGAAGTCGGCTTCTGATGGCCAATCTCCGGATTGTACAGTCTGGTCGTCTCGCAATTCTGCGATCATCCTGCAGTCCCCCAAGGGGGCAACGGTGGAGGGGGCTGCATTGCTGGGCCACCTTGTCGCAAACGGTCTCGCTGTGATCTATCTCAGCAGTGCCTCCAACATGTTAGAGCAATTTCTGGAGGTTTGCAGGGCTGCACCCGGAGTCCGCGGACCTCCAGCTGTGGGAAGGCCCTAACTCCTTCCGTGTCCCAAAGAAGTAGGAGGCCCACATAAGAGCAATAGGTTACTGCTGTTTATTACATGGAAACAGACAGGACAGGTTCATGGAGCCTAGGTTCCCAAAAACTTCTCGTTGTAATTGGGCTTGCAGGCCCCTTTTTTGCCTTAGTGACGTAAAAATGTGCATCATATGCGAGAGCTCGCCCTCAAACCTACTGCCACTCCGTATTGGTTCCCTGAGTGGTAGGGTCAGTATAGGACAGTATGGTGAAATGTTTAATTGGTAGAGTAGAGGTCAGGAGGTACGATTGGTTTGTTCCTAAAAATTGGTACATGGAAAGTGTTACATGGAGAGAGTAAGTGATTGGTTTGGTTGTGATGCCGTCAGTGGTTAGCCCTCCGTGCCCTGATTCTTCTATCCGTGAGCCCCCAATCCTGGGGCCATCGTTGTTCCCAGCTCGCGATTTACCTGATGCTGGCAACAATGTGTGACTATGTGTCAGTGAAAGACAATGGACAGGTCCTGCTACTTGTCATTAGAGCGCTCCTTTCCATCACTGCCAGTGTTTAATTTGTTACTTCTCTGTTGCAAGCTGGGTCCTAGACGTGGGACCCCAGTGCCTCTTCAGTCCTTGGAGCTTGGCATTGTATCAGTTCGACCTGGTCATGTGTTGAGGGACCGTGGCTGAGGCAGAATTACAGGGATTTGATTTGTATGTCTGCTCTGGGGAGTCGTAGCAGTGGCAGTTGTAACCTTGGCTTGGAGAGCTTGGCATGTTGATTGCAACATTGCGACCTTGGCTGGGCTGCATGATCAGCACCTGTTAGCTCTTTATGAACTGCTCCGGGTCTGTGGACTCTGGTTTGCGGCCTACTCTAGCTTGGTTATATGTGGCGGTATAAGGTCCATAAGGCAAGGGGTGTGAGGGTGCGGTGTGGTTCTTTGTACATCAGTCCATCTATAGGGTCTTATCTTCAGGGGTTAGTAGCATGAAGCGTCTGCAAGCACATAAACAAACTCTTCTGGCGTCTTGCGTTTCTGCAATGCAGTTGCTGACCTATGTGAAAAATAATAACAATGCATGTCTGTGAGTGTGCACAGTCCTCTAAGTCGTAGCACTGAGTGTGTTCTTCGTGTGGGTTGGTATGTGTCTGATTCAGGTGCATGGCAGCACATGTGTTTCTGTTCGTTGTGGCTAAGTCGTCATGTCATCTCTAACGGTGGCAGCATAGGTTTGTGACGTTTAGTCGAGCTGGTCCATGCGGTCGGCTTCAGCTCCATCTTGTTTCCCACTACGTGCTCTGGGTTGGATGCAGCCAGGTTGTGGAGGTAGGGCGTGGTCACAGTGGATATTGACATCCGAGGCAGCGGACAGAGGTGCAAACTCATCCCGCTGAGGGTACTTGGGTCGTGACGTCATCGACCATAGTTTGTACGTTGGTCAGGGGAAGGGACCGTCCCATTTTCCCTCTTCAGGGTCTTGGGCGGTACATGTATTTGCACCCCCTCACCCAGCCAACTGATTGCCTGAGTGCCCTTTCCGGGTGAGAAAGTGAAGTAGCTCATCAAAAAGGCCCACTTTGGCTAGAAATGTGGCCCACCCTAGCACGTTGTGCCTCCACTTTGGGCATTGCCCTATTGCCATGTTTACTTAATAGGCCTCACTCAATACACTTTGGAATTTCAATCAGAATTATTTTTGTTTAAAATGACAACAAGGTTGAATTTTTAAATCTTTAGTATTTCTTTTTTTAAATGTATTTCTGAAGCAAAATACACAGCTATGGGAATTATTGCAGAGCATAATTTTGGTTAAGTGTAGATATTTAGCTTTTGAGCTGCCTGAGGTAGACATAGAAAATTACCTTAGGATAATGAGCTGAAAAGTCTTTTATCCATTTGAAAATAAGAGATTCAGGGACTTAAGCTAGATTCTGGAGACTTAGATTGGTTGTAGTACCTAGATATACTGACACAGCCAGTTATTAGCCTTCACAAGAAAGAGTATAAACATTGTCATGATTCATATGTTGGTAAACTAGTATGTGAACAAAGATACAACTGTTAAGTTAATTAACCCTTTAGTGCTTACTCTCCCCCATGAGCCCATAATGCTAAGAAGCTTTGCCTGGTGGGGTATAAAAGGAATTATTGCCCCAGACAAAAAATTAGGTCATGTTTATAGTTCTTCGATTTTGAGCTGCAGCTCTAACATCCCACCAATGTTTTTATCGCCACCCTATAGTTAAGGTGAAATCTGTCTTCCATAGGAAAAACAAACATTCTATACTTTTCCATTTATTTTCCCATGGAGAAAATGACCAATCTTTGCTCTGTGCATAGACTAAACCACTGTACACCTGAGCAAACGCTAGACGGAATTGTGCCAGATGAGAAACAATTTGGGCAAAAAGTGCTGGAAGAAAATCCTTTCTTGTTTTGGTGCAAATCCTTCCTGTACTTTTTTTTTTATATTGCGCAGAGTATGATGCCCCTGTGCCCAAAAAGTTAGTCATATCTCCTATGATGCATTGCTGCTGCCAAGATTTTTCAGTTTGGAAAGTCTGCCATTACTGGATTCGAGAATCAAGCGCCGAATCAAAATTGGAAAGTAACCTAAAATTATATAAAGGGTGTACATTGGGGAGTTTTGAGGACATGTGGGCAGGGTAAAAAAGTATGATTGGGGAGTATTTGGGGCTTGGGGATAGCATCGTTTTTATTTTTCTAGTGTTTTGTGGAGACCAAGAAACAGTGTGAACGGGAAAAAATAGAGTAAATACTTAAACTATGATACATTGAGAAGTGGCAATCACAATGGCTGCTGGTTAGTAGAAGATGAGTATTTCAAGTTATTTCAGGCACCATTTCAAAACTATTTAAATTTTTAAAAATGCTTTCTTAATTAACTTAAAATGTGCAGGGGTTGTATTAAGGTGATTTAACTTTCTGCGTTTGTGTATTGAGATTGAGAACTGTTTTATTTAACTTTCGTTATTTAACTTTGTTTTGTGAATATAACGTCTGTCGCTGAGGCGCGTTCGTAGCTGAGCCATGGTTACATTATGGTTTGTTTCTGATTGGATGAGGTTTTGCTGTGATCTGGTACGCTTCTCTATACGGTATCCTCTTCCGCAGGTCCTCGAAGTCAGGCTTTGTATAGAAGTTCTAAAAGTTGATTTTAGGATATTTTAATGTTTGATTTGTTTGAAGGGAGGTGTTGCGGCATATAAAGGAGGTAGATTACTGTTGCCAGTTTTGGGAAAGAGGCAGTGGGTACGGAGATTAATCTGCACTATTTTGTATGATTACTCTTTTTGTATGCAATGGCTAATGAAGAGTCTACAATGTAGAAAAGATGAATTATCAAACGTAAAGAATGAGATCGACATCTGATTTGTAAAGGTTTATTGTCAGAAAATAACATTTATAAGTATTGGTTCAAGAACTGTGATTCTTGATTCAGATTGTGCAATTATATATTAGAAGCTGATAGTGTTGCGCTAACTTTGCTATGTTTATATCTACTTGAAAAAGAGTTCAGGAGGATTGGGCAGTGGTGCACCATAAGCTCAAGGTAATTATTTTTCTTTAGCTCCCTGGAAGGGGGCGCTAACCAATCAGTTAATGCGCATACAATGTGTGCTATCTATTCTCCGCACTATGCCGAAACATGTTGAGACAGGGCCTCAAAACCGGCACAGGTTTGTACATTCTCTAACTTAGCTAAGAACAAGGAAATTGTATATTTCCTGCTATCTAACCACACAAGGTCAGGTGCCAGCTTTTAGCATTACACAGTCAATTCTTATCTGATTGACTCGACTCAAGAACAGAAAATCGCCAGTTGACGCAAAGAAGTTGGAAAGTGAGAATGTTTCACATTTACAGACCTGGGTCCCATAGGTTACAATGACAAGTGCTTGGTAAAATTTGAAAAGGTGCCACTGTAGGTAACAGAAAGCCTTCTAACATAGCTTGTAGAGAGAAATGTAACTCTGCAAGGTTACAGAGGTCCAGCTCAGATGAGAAAATGACACAATTGCGGAAAAAAGTGGATGTGACTAATCCACAAGTGTAGTGCAGACATTTTGCTGTGAATAAATATATGGCCCAGCACGACACTGGGAGTAACGAGAGGCCAGCAGACTTGCCTTCGCTTTGAAGCCAGAGTGGCTGGGGAGAAGATGGCGACACAATGCCAGGTACACAGCAGCAGATGCCTATTGATAATAGTTCCATTCCAAAAAGTGAGTACCAAGTGGACTGTCCCACTGCCATAAAGCATAATGAGAAGGCGTGTAGCTCAGAATAGCTTTGAGGGAGATATGTGGTTCCCTTGTTTTTAAACTAAACATCAATTGTTTCATCATTGGAATATTAACCATGCTTTTTGCTTACATGATAATCTTGTTCATAGGTTTGATATGTTATGTTATATCTCCTTTCGCTCTAGTTTGTTTAATGAGGTTGAGAACCCTTTGAAGATAGATCATATTAAAATGCATTAAAATGATAACTCCTTTATCAAGTGTTTATTTAATTGCAACTAGGCATCTACTCCCAAGGGATCTTCTGTTCAGGTAGCCAGGGAAGGGACATCACTTTTGGATCCTGACCCTGGGGGGGAATAAGCGAGAGAGGATCACCTGAGTGGAGGGTCCTTGGGGATTGGAGAGATGGTACCCAAAGACGAGACATGGTATCCCCCATTTCCTGATATTGACTTACCCTCCCCTCCCTTAGCCTTTGTGGACTATTGCCAATCTCAACCCATTCTCCCCCGTAGTTTTCCTTTAAGTACTGAGAGGAAGAAGAAACAACTAAGAGTAGTGCAGAGTTCCTATTATAAACACCACTCTGGTACTGGGATGAAGAAGAGTGGTCTGGAAGCATGTAACAATAAAGACGTGGTATGTTACACTAATAGGCTTAAGCAGGGTCAGTCAATTGAGAATACCTAATTTCACCTGCAGCCTATTAGTGGAGAGGATAGTATAAAAGGTTGAAATCAGAAGCACATGCGAGGTGCAGTCGCAGAAGGGAACCTAGGAGTTGCCGTCCTGAGGAGCGAGAAGCCAAGACGCCATCACACTGACTGAGATCTTGAGAGTCTTGCCCAGGTGACTGTACAGAACTCTGAACCCTTGCGAGGGAAGGCATAGTGCAGGCGCTGCCGGGGAGCAGAGGTGGAGCCACGCACGAAGGCCAGTGTGTGTGGAGTGGAGCACCGGCCTAACTGGCAAGTTGGTTTTCCCGCTAGGGAAGAAGCCACCAATCGGAGCTGCAGAGACTTGGTAGTGTTGGGAGACACTAGGAATGCCAGAGCACTCCAAGGGCCAATGGAAATGGTGACAGTCCACGGAAGAAACACAATATAGCACTTACTGAATACCGAAACTAAATGAAAGGTGTTATTTAACACACATACAACTGCATTTACTGAATACTGAACTGTATAAAAGTTGCTATTCAAGTCTGCACAATTTAAAACAGCATTTATTGAAAACTGAACCGAATGAAAGATGTTATCCTGATAAATACAATGCAACATTACATTTACTGAATCTTGGGCAAATGGAAACTTGTGGTTTGAGTGAAACCAAGTGAATGCTACAATTATGAAGACATTTATGAAAAGAAAGTTCTTACTTGATCAAACTATGAAGTACTAAAGACTGCATGAACATTTTGGGACAATCAAGTGTATCAAGTAACACACTGCCAGAAAAGTGAATATAACTGAACAACGGCTTTGGGGAAACTTATGGTTGCATGACCTGTGATGGGTGTACTGTGTGGTCTGACAACTGCTCCTAGACCTTGACGTTTCCTAAACACTGACATTGCCAACATCAAGAGTCAAATCACAGACAACGCATGTGGTTGCTGGTTGTGTGACTTTTAATGGGTGGACCGTGTGGTTTGATAACACCACCTAGACCAGAAACCACTAAATATTGGAAAAGCAGCAAATAAGTGTATGCCATTGTGGAAGCTTACCAAGGGTAGGGTCAAGCAGACCCTGTATTGTCTCATGAGCTTGTGATCGGAAGTAAGGGGTCAACTGAACAGTATACATCTTGGGGAAGGGAACCCTGAGAATCAAAGAACTGGAGGGTGTTTATTTTGGCGAAGGGAGTCCCAAAATCACAGTGTTGTATGAACTTGATTACATTTGAACTTGGGGAAGAGAAATGCAAGACCCTCTTTTGATGCAAACTGTAATACCTGTGAACCTACAAAAGGTAACCTCAGAACATGAAGCAAAGTTACATTGGAACTGTATTGAACTTGAACATATATTTAATTGAGAACATTTTCCCACTAGATTGTGCTGTAGTTGTGAGGAGACGCCTAGGTTTTGACACACACAGATGTTTTATTTGGACTTGTGGACACAGACTTTCCTTAGATTCCTTTAGGCAGGGAAATTCCCACCGTAGTATAGGGTTAGTTAGGCTTTACACTATCATGATCATTAATAAAGCTTTGCTTAGAAATATGCATCCTTTTTCTGTGTCATCTCTCTTGATACCATGCATGTCTCATACTAGTCAGACTGTTACCTCTAAGTGAAACAAGAACCTTCATTTCCCTGAGAGTGTATGTTTAAGTGTGTTCATAACACCAGATGGTAGGCCAGCCTGTCTTTAAGCACTTGGGACACGGCTGATGGTGTTTTAAACATGAATCACTGATGACCAATGGTCCACTGTCACAGCCTCACAAGAAGTCGAGATAAGGGGCTCGTTGTCACGCCTGGACCACAGGCAATCTTGTCACGATGTGGCGCTGTTCTGCACTGTAACCTTCCAAAGTCTGTTTCCCTATTAATGATGTCATGGTAATCAACAGAGAAAAGGTGCGCAGCAAGGTCAGTGTCTTTTAAAAATAAAATTAAACACACTTAGCACCTGGGTAGGAAACTACATGGGTGCTAATGGCGATATAATCCACGGTGGCAGGCTGAGACTGCCAGCAACAGTAACACTGTCTATGTTAAGGGACCCTTGTTTCATTTGTGCCTTTAACTTGGGTGGCGGGTGGTTACCGGTAGGGTTAACCTGTAGTTGTGATGCTTAATGTTAAACCCACCCCCCCTAGATTAGATATTTTCTTTTACTTGTATGGTGGCTCTGAAAATAGGAGGGGATGGTGAGGGAGTGGACTTAGGAGAAATAAGTGGAAATTAAACCATTATTTATGACACGTTTCATATATACATTCTGGTAAAAAAAAAACTTGGAAAAGAGAGTGAAAACTCTCAAACAGCTACTGGCCATTTCTCCCTTGCTCCACCAAGGCATCCTCAATTGCCCCAAAACTGATTACATTCAGTGCAATCGGCAGATAGCACTTCCTGCAGGTGAAAACGGCACCTTCTGGAGACCTGTGTTGGCATGTAGAGTCCAATGCAGGGGTGGCAGAGGAGACACTCCCATCATTGGCAGCAGATGAAGTTGACGGGAGAGGTCCAGAGGATGAGGCAGTTGGGGGTGGAGGTCCTGCTTCCTTTGTGGCATGTGGCATTGCAGTTACGGTGGTGGGCTGAAGGGCATTGTAACCAAGCCTGTTTGTCTATTGCCAGAATATGCCACTGAACGTTTTTTTCCACTTGCCGCCAGTGGTAATGAATCAGGTGGTTGACAAACGCCATGGTGCCCATGCTCTGCGCAGGAGCCGTAGAGAATTCCCTCCTGCACACCTCACCACAAAATGTGCACTGTCCCTTTCTGATGTCAGAAAGTGTAGTGTCTTTTAGGACTTTGAAGTACTGCCAGCAGAGGGAAGGTGTAAGGCTCCTGCAGCAGTACTTCTTGGGTGGAGCTGGCTGCTCTACCTATTCAACGTCCCCTTCCTGCATGTCTTAACGGGTCTTCAGGGACATTGATAAGGTCAATCTCTCCTTCGCTGTAGGGTTCCTTGGGATGTTGTGTCTCCATCTCCAGAAAAAATCTAAATAAAAATGAAAATAAAAATCATTTTAAAAAAAGGATTTAAAAAATCCTTAAAAATTGAATAAAAAAACGAAAACGAATATATAAAACAAACAAACCAACAGAAAACAAGTATGTCTATGAACCAATCAACTCTCAAATTTCCTACCGTGCACATGCCCTTAAGCCCAAAACGTTTACAGAATTTTTGAAGGTAAGATTCGCGATTCGAAAAGAAAAGAGTCTGTTTTTATTCTTTTTATATTATTTATTTATGAACATGTTAAGTGACAATTTGGTTGTTGACTAGATTAGATGTGGCAAATACTTTTAAGAATGTTATGTAGGTTTTTTCCATTATACCAATAGTCTGACACATCTCGATTTGAGAATCAAATGTCAAATTCTGGTACTGCACACATTGCGGTATACATCGCGAAGTTAAGTAAAATAGTGATTTTTTTCTCCATTTTATTTAACTGTTTCCAAAAGAGAGTGTTACTTTTTTGTAGTGTTTACATTCTCCCTTCACATACAATAAAGTCATTTGAAGATTAAGATACAGTTTTTATTTCATTGGGTGTATACGTGGTTCTCGAACTACAGGAGTGGTAGAGCATTTTGATTTGAGAATTTTGTAGCATTGTTGCTCAATCTACTCTTCTTCATTTCAGTATCATCTGAATAATTCATAACATTCATTAACCAGTCCCTATTCCTTTTGTGTGGGGGATAGAAACAAGGTAAACTTTAAAAACATTATTTTATGTGCTTCTCGATTCAAAGAGTGTCTTCATAGCTCATCATTGTTGTTAATTCTCGATCTCAATACTGTAAGGGTGCAGAAGAAAGACTCAGACACAGAGGGGTCATAGCTTTGGCTATAAACCTTTAATAGAAAATAAAAAGGAAAAGAAAACCCTATCTTGCCCTTACTCCAAGATCGATTTCCCTGCCTCAACTGAAACACTTGTGTCAGAATGTCCAAAGTAAAAGTCCCAATGTCCAGTGTCAAAACCTAAATCTGTCCCATATACTCTAAGCTAACTAAAAAATATATGTCTTCTTGGTCCAGAGGAATGACTCCCTTCCGTTGGACAAAAGGCCGTAACTAGCTTTGTAGTTTTCCCAAAGTGGTCTCAACTACCCTTCAGCTGTTGGGGGAATGTCTCCCTTCACCAACCTTCCTCTGGCTTCTAGTTCAGTTGCCTGGGGTCCCGGACCCTGGTTGGCAGCCCTGGTTCCCTCTTACCGGGCAGTGCAAGTGAAAATAATAGCCTGGATGTTTCGCAAGCTGTATTGGGTTCCTGACACTGCTGTGCAGACCTGTTCCCTGTCACCAGGCACTGCAACAAACAAGAATGGTCTGGACGCGTGTCAGGCTGTGGTGGGTCCTTCATCCTGATGGACAGACCTGGTTCCCTCTCACCAGGTTCTGTGACGAAGAAGAATGGCCTGGAGGCTTCCCAGGCTGTGATGGTTTCTTGACACTTGTGGGCAGACCTGGTTCCCTTTCACGAGGTACTGAGACGAGGAAGAATGGCCTGGAAACTTTACAGGCTTTGGTGGATAAAATAGGCTTGGTTCACTAACCTGCCAAGCACTATAATAATTGTTCAACAAGACTTTATTTGTGTCCAAATCCCATACTCTCAAATCTGACCACAGTTTGGTTTTCCCAAGGTATGGTTCACTCTCCTGCCAAGCCGTAGTACAGTCCTGTGTACTTATTTGCTTTGCTTTACTTGTATTTGGGACCCAGACCCTGCTTTCCAAATAGTGCCACAGCTTGGTTGAGCGTCCACCATCTTCCCGACTCCCTTCGTTCCTCTTTCTGCAGGCCACATGGTTGTTGGCTCCATGGCAGTTGCTGGGCTCGTTCACATGACTTTGAGGCCTTCTTGGAGCTTTCCCTGCTCTCAGGCTGCTCCACAGCCCTTCTCCTTTCCGGGCTAGTGTGGGCTCCGGCTCCCAGGCTTCCCATGTTTATGGGACGCCCAAAGGTTTAGTCTGCTCATAGGTTGTGCAATCCTTGCATCCTGGACCATCCCCAGACACTCCACTCTTCTCCTTGGTGTCCCGGTCAGCACCCATCTGCACATCCAGGTTCTTCCTGCCTTTCACAGATCATCCAGGGAGGGCTTGACACTATGACAAATCCTTCTTTGGTTTTTATCCTGTTTCTGCCAATCAGTGTCCCTGAACCACTAGACTGGTAAAAATGGTTCCAAGGTTGATTCGGCATTGCTGCGCACCTCTTCCTCATCTCAGTAATAAAGGATTGCGGGTGTGGAAACTCACTAGGAATCTCCCTTGTCTCAGTACTTTGTACAATAACTGCTTTCACAAAGTGCATAGGGTATGAAGGTAGAAGATAAGAGGAGTGAGGTGACTGAGATGTGGGGTAACTGTCAGAAGGGCTCTAGGGTCATGGAATAGGCAGGGATACTGCTTTCTCTGCTGATGGTCGCCCCTAATCCCACAGGGGGGCTTCCCACCCATGCAATCCTCCTGCTGAGTACCACCCCCAGGGGGACTGTCGGGTAGTGGCCTCACCTCCCTGGCCACATGGGAAGGGACTCCCCTTAATGGAGAATGGATGAAATCCGAAGATTCGTCACAATAATCAAACACATGAAATCTTAACAATGTTTGAAACTCGTGCACATGAGATTTGAGATGAGTGACTAATGAAAAGAGGCAATATTTTAAAAAGTGTATGTAATTTGGATGTGATGAGAAAGTATTTTGTATTTCTATATTGAATTTGTGATCTAATAAAGTATTGGGCTGAGTAGGAAGGCTGTATGGTTATGACATCTAGATTTGTGATGTGCGATTAAATTGGAAATAATAAACAGAAAGCAGGCATTTCTAATGTTATGAGTAGTGCTTTAATTTTATGTGAATAATGTTCAATTAATACAGTGTTTACAGATTTTTATAGATACTGTTTATGATTCTAGATCTCATATCAGCACGTCCCTCTTCCTCGTTCCAGTACATTTGTAGATCTCGATCTGAGTATTATTTTTTGTGTGAAAATGTTCATATTCATAGGTAGTCCTTAAAAGGACTTTTGTGTTTATAATGTGTAATGTATATATTTTCAGAAGTGAAGTAGGCATGATGTAATGTTCTTTAGGTCACAGAACCCCACTATCACTGTGTCATTGTTCCTCGCCACAGTCCCCCACTAACCACGGCTCATTGTTCCTCATCACAGTCCCCAACTACCCCACCTCACTCTTCCTTGTCACAGTCCCCTTCTACACAACTTCAGTGTTCCTCATCACAGTCTCCCACTAATGCCACATCACTCTTACTCTTCATAATACACCACTACTTAAACCCATCTTATCTAATGGACAAATAAAAAGATGAAATACTTGATAAATCTGATGTTGTGCAGCTCAAGAGAAGATATTGATAACAAATGATATGACATCAGGTATGTTATCAGACAAAATTGCAGGTGGTGGGAGGCATAATAAACTGAATTGTTACACCTTAGCGATGCTTCAACTATTTTTCACTGAAAATAAATATATATGTATATATTCATAACTGAAAATCAGCTAAAGCCACCTTAACCTTGCACCCCTTGTTGCGCATCCTATGACCACAATGATGACATCACAGATCACATCACTGATGACATTCACTAATTACATGTTGTATGAGAACACTGATGACATTACAAATCACATCACTGATGCCATCACTGGTGACAACACTAATTACATTTTATATGACTGATTAATAACAATTTAGGTTGTGGATTTGGCCATGATAAAGGCTGAGATCACTGGCCAGCACCAAAGGCCATAGCTAGTGGTCGTTTAGTGTTACAAAATACCAATGTGCATGGTTGAAAGCCATGCCTACTAGCCCATCACTGTTTTAATATATACAGTGGGCAACGCTGAAAGCTGTAGTCAGTGGCCATGGCTAAAGGCCATAGCTAGTGCCCATTAAGATGTTAGAATATACAGTCGGCACAGCCAAAGACTGTGGCCACTGGCTAGCACTGTGTTGAAGACCATGGCTAGTGGCTGTTTAGTATATATAATATATAGTGGGCACAGTCGAAGGCCATTGCTTATTGCATTTTATTATTTTGAAATATACAATGGACTTGGACAAAAGATGTACAAACTGGTCAAGGTCGAAGGCCATGGCTAGTGGTCCATTTATATGTTAGAATATATAGTGGGCACAGGCAAAGATGATGGCCACTGGCCAGTATTGTGCTGAAGTCCATTGCTAGTGCCCGATCAGTGTATATGATATACAGTGGACACGGTTGAAAACTGTATCCACTGGTAAAGGCCAAAATCTATGGTTGTTAGCCTGTTAGTGTTTTAAAATATTCACTGCACATGGGTGAATGCTGTGACCACTGTCCATCACTGAAGGTCATGACTAGTACCCATTCATGTGTTAAAATATATTTGCCCATGCACACTGACCATGGCTGAAGGTCATGCCTAATGCCAGTTACTGTTGTAATGGAATTAGTGATGTCATCAGTGATGTGATCTGTAAAGTTCTTACCTTAATGCCCCTGCAACTTAGGTTTTTTCCTTGAATTTCAAAGTTTTTGTTACAATGTATTGCTCACCGTAACATCCCTGCAACAAAAGATGTTTTCCTTGAAATGCAAGTTTTTTTACAATGTGTTCCTCACCTTAACGTCCCTACAACTCATGTTTTTTCATTGAATTGCAAGAGTTTTGTTATTCCTTACATAATTGACAATTAATAATACAGACAATTGGGCTAATGAAAATAATATATCATGTGGCCAAAATAAATAAAAAGCAATTGTGCACCCATATTCCCCCAAATAACCCTATTTCTAAAAAAGATTATTTCCACAGTAATTTAACTTTAAAAAGTGTTTGCAATTATATGTACTGTTTATGAATAGAAATGTATCAAAGCATCACAGTAACTGTATACAAAGAGTACACTCTATATATATTTAAAATAGTTTTAGAACCACGTCAACAGAGGTGGTTTATCCGTGATATGACAGCAGGCACATCAATAGAAAGCAAACCAAACAGTTCGACAGTTCTCTCGACGCGGCTACGCAGCAGCGCAGCATCGTGCCTCTTTCTACCAGCCAAGCGCATTGTGAGCAGCTATGTTGCATAGCCGCATCAACAAAAAAGCCAATGGCACACCGAGATGCATTGACATGACTACACTCATGCCATTGCGCAACATTTGCATGTGCAAAATCCTATGTTGCGTACTTGCGTTAAAAAACGAACCCATGGCACACAGATAAGCATTGACGTGACTACGTCCACACCGTTGGGCAACATCCACGTGTACAAAATCAATCAATGGCATGTTGAATTACATTGATGTGGCTAAGCATCCAGGAAAGTCACCCTAGAGCCAATCATATTACGTGCTGCAGCTTTGCGCCTATGCCTCTTTGTTAGCCATGCCCAAAGACCATCCAATCGCATGCTCAGATGTATTGACGTGGCTAAATCCACACTGTATCACAACATCCGTGCATACAATACCATCCAATCGGCGGGAGTGGCAGTCTGTAGGCGTGAATAATCACCACACCCAGACAAAAGAAGTTTACATTTATCATGGCTTTCTGTACTTGCTAGTGAAAGAGTTTCTGAGTAACTGCAAGAACTTTTGCCACTTTACCCCTTCAATTCTTCATCCTTTTCATCCAGTTTTCCATTAATCCTATTTTCCTTTTTCTTGTGGTTTGTTCAGTTTGTCTGTTTTTTAAAACAACATTTTTAAAACTTTTTTTATTTTTAGAGGCATTGGGCCTCATGTCAACTCCGGCGGTAGCCGTGCTGGTAAAAACGGCTGGCTGCTACCGGAGTTGTGTTTATTTTCTGGTGCCTGGCTTTAGGGAATCACCGGGGCACTCCCCATAGGACTCAATGGGAATGAGGAGGACGGAAGCACCGGCACTGTGTGCAACAGTGCTGGTGCTTCCGTCAAAGTCTGTGAGCGGCTGCTGTTCACAGAACTCGAGTGTGCCGGTCCGGTAACAACAGTGCCGGTAGCCTTACTGGCACCGTTGGTACCGGACCGGCACACTCCTAATGAGACCCATTGTCTTTTTTGTGTTGTCATTCTTATTATTTTACACATTTCTCCCCGATGGACATTCCAACATGTCCGACCACGAGAGTAGCAGCAATGATGATGACGTTATCGTTTGGGTTCCGAATCCATCGCCACCAACGAAATAAGGCAACTGGAAGGAAAAACACTGCAGACAGTTGTCGCTTCTTTCAAGTAAAAAAAACACTGTTCCCGAAAAGAGGCAGAGGAAGTACTTTGCAGAATCTGCAAACAAACTCTATGCCGTGGGCCTTCAAATGTTCCTTCTCAAAGCCTGGGAACACCTATTATGATAAATCATCTAGTGTGAGTCCACTGGGATGATGTTGATAATGACTATCGAAACGCACACGGATTTCATAAAATAAAACAGACTCTTGTTTTAGCGACTTTCGATCTTTCCATGATTCATGTCATGTGTAAAAAATGCCTAGAATTGGTAGTCAAGAGAGATGCCACAAGTGAGCAATGGCAATAGAAAATCACTGAACAACAGATTACCTGTCATGCTTAGTTTTTCTTTTTTAAGTGCCAATTCTTTTCCCCCATTTAAATAAAAGTATTTTTTTAAATATACACAAAAAAGATATGTTGCTTTTTATTTTAATTCCCTTTGTTATATTTTTCATCCCTATGTGTTTCCTCCCCTATTACACCTCCCTCTTTCTATACCCCAAAACTGCTCTTTTACATTATAAATATAGATAAAATGCAATATGTTTTGTAATTTATTTTATGCAATCTTAGTAGTGAAAACCCCCAAATTGTTCATTTATGGCCATGGTTATACTATTAAGAGGGAATAAAAGCACCCCAGACATTGCTCACCTTACCCGTGCACCCAAAATCCTGCAAATTCATTGGCTGATGCTGTAATCACGGCTACAAATTAAAATATAAAATAAAAGAAATATATAACTACATCTGTACATATATGCTTTACTCACATATATATTTATCATATTAATCAAATGACTTACCAAATACCTTGCTACATGTTCTCTTTTTTCTTCCATATTGTCAAATCTGAAACAAAATAAAAAAAGTTCATAAAATAAAAACAATATTATTTGTTTTTTTTTTAATAACGGTACTAAGTGAATACTGATTGTATTCCTAGTACACAACCATTACCAGCTGGTCTTCATTAATCATATCATAGAGGAAAAACCTCTCATTGGAGAGCAAAAAATCTCTATTCAGTTATTTTAATTATTTAATAATAATTATATATACGTATACAAATTATACACTATCTCACTTTCTACAAGTACATGTGAATGTTAAATAAAAATGTAAACAATTTTATAAAATAAACATTGTATCAAAAACACCCTTCACAAAATAACACTTTTAAAAACTAAGAGCAGGTACAGTGTAGCAAAAAAATTCAATGTTATCACTTCATCTATACTAACAATTTAGGTAAGTATGAATTCGGTTTTGCATCAGCAAATTCTAAAAATATGTGCCCACAACATCAACAGTTCGTACACCAATAAAGATATTTCACTACAATGAAAATAGACTTATAGCTTAACTATGTCTTCAGTTTTACAAATAAATAAATGAAGACATGCCAACAGTGTAACATTATTTTGAGTATTAATCTTTTTAAAGTATAGTCATACCTATATTTCAAATATTAGATAGACAATAAAAATGTTTGTGTATAAATTTATATCAACAGAGCAAAAAGGACACTAATAACCTAACAAATGTCATTTACATACTTCTTATAAAATCTGTGTGCATCCTTTGTTTGGCCACCTACACATAAGATGTTTTTAATGACATTTTATAATATACACATCATCTTTACATTTTTTTTAAACTAAGAATTGTTATTCAAACCTTTATTGGCACTAATAGTTCTACGCAGTGAGCAATACTTTTTTTACTATATGATTATACATTCTACAAATATTTTGTATCTACCCGGCCATTTGATAACTTCTTTCAGAATTTAGTGTGTCTTTTTTCTGGCCACCTACACCACTAAAAAGTTAAATTTCCATAAACCTACCATATAAAATGGAAAAACCTGCACAGTTTAATAATGGAATAGATTGGACAACTTTTCTGAAAACTTCACACTGCACACAGAAGATATTTATACATTTAACAAACTAACTCTTTCACTAAGGTATTTCAAATTTGAATTGATAATGATATTTTATTTCTATCGCGCTCGTACACAATTGTTTCAGAGCGCGACAAGGCAAGGGAGGGGAGCAGGGGAGAACAAAATAGTGATCTAACTAGGCCCAGTGACATTGAGAATGAGCAAGTGCATGGGAGAGGGGGAGGGGAAAAGTGCATGGAAGGGGGAGAAGTGAAAAGTGCGAAGCAGAGGAGAAACAGATAAATAACAATAAATAAATAATAAAGGCAATAAACAGTGGTAGTGCAGCCAGCAATTTGCAAGTGCTAGGTTTAAGGCAGCAGACAGGGTAGGTCTGATAAGTGCAGGAAGAAAAAGGGGGGCTGTATGGGTACAGATACAGACCCCAGTGCAAGGGGTGGCCCGGAGGCTGTGTGGGAGGGTGGCAGGACGAGCAGGTACCTGGGCCCAGAGGACAGAGGGTGGCCAGGTGCACGTGCCAAGAGGGAACAGATCAGAAGGAGAGAGGGGGAGCGAAGGCAGAAGAAAAGAGGAAGGTCTTGAGGTGCTTCCGGAACCGGAGATGGTTCTCCTCAAGTTTTAGAATAGCAGGGAGGCTATTCCAGAGGGAGGCCCCAGCCGAGGACAGAGATCTTCCCCCAGCTCGTTTCTTTGAAAAACGACTGACCCTGAGGGAGTTGGAAGTAGAGGAGCGAAAAGCTTGAGAGTGGAGGTATTTGCAGAGGGATAGCTGAAGGTATTTTGGACCCAGGCCCCAGAAAACCTTGTGGCCAATGCAGATGGTTTTGAATTTAATCCTTGCATCCACTGGGAGCCAATGGAGAGATTTCAGAGCTGGAGAGATACGATCCCAGGGCTTGAGGCCAAGGACAAGTCTCGCCGTCCTGTTCTGGATTAGTTGCACAGGGTGGAGAGTAGAGGCAGGTAGATGTAGAAAGAGGCTGTTTCAATAGTCCAAGCTAGAGAGAACCAGAGCTTGGGATACCATGAGCTTCTGGGGGAAGGAGAGGAAAGGCAGAGTACCTCTGAGGAGGTGCAGTAGGAAATTTGACTTTTTAGAGACCTCAGAGATGTGGGTGGAGAAGGAAAGGGTGGAGTCAAAGATGACCGCAAGGTTCTTAACCTCGCAGGTGGGGGTAGGAGGAGGGCCAAGTGAGGCCAGCCAGAGAGTGAGGGGAAAGGATGGTGAAGTTGTGCCGATGAGGAGGATCCCCATCTTGCTAGCATTCAGACAAAGATCATTGGCAGCACACCAATCTTGAATGGCAGTTAGGCAATCAGAGATGAGAGAGGAAGAGGAGATGGCAGAGAGCAGCCTGAAAATGAGTTGAGTGTCATCAGCGTAGCACTGGAAATTTGAGCAGAAAGTGGCAATGCAGTGGGAGAGAGTTGCCAGGTATTGGTTGAAAAGCCAGGGCGAGAGGTTAGACCCCTGGGGAACACCACAGGTAGGGAGGAAGATAGATGAAAGGAAGAACCCATGTTGGACCTGGGAGGGTCGATCTGAGAGGAAAGGGGCCAGCCAGGCCAGAGCCTGATCAGTGATACCCAAGTTTTCACGGAGACGGTTGAGCAGGACGATTTGTCCTTTTCATATTAATTTTGCCAAACTATTTTCTTCTCTTTTTCCCCAAAGTCTCACATATACAAAACTCTAAAAACACACACCCAAAATAAAAAATACTCAAATACCTACCAAGTCACCAACCATGGCCTTTGGTCATGTCCAGTGATTTTTCACCACCTATGTCACTATACCTATACAAATAACTTTATAAAATAAATAAAACACTGACACCCCAAAATATATAGCCGCGGGCACAGAACTACTCCTACCCGTGGATATCTGTAGTCCTTCATAGCTTCGGACATAGCCGCGAATATCAGAAAAATTGCTGGAAAGGAAAATGCTTTCCTAACCCCCAAGGCATCACCATGTGCTGCCCTCATCCATGCCAACTCTGCCCACTCCTGAGATGGCCTCCTCTCCCCTACCCTCTCCCTAGCCCCCACAACACACACTGTTTGTGTACACACTTTTCTTTCAGATATCGGCTATTCGCGGCTATAGCCGAGGCTACAGAAAGCTTTGTGTTGCAAACATGGTCCCTAGACCTCCTCTAATGCCTAATTTTCACTTGGTGCCCTCTACCCACCCCCACCTCTAGCCTGATGGCATATACATATTGTTTGACCTGAAAATATTTTTTTTCCTGCGTTTCATTTTCCCATATCCTCGGCTATAGCCACGGATATCGCTTGCATCGAGAGAAAAACAAGATGGCGGTTGTTTAATTTCTAAAAACACCCGGTTTCAAGTAAATCCCTTAAATATCTCTATTTTTGGGATTTTGGGAAGGGAGAACCCCCTTCTCTGTCAAATATTTAAAAAGCAGCTGCACAGAATAACTTCAAACCACAAAAGGATCGCTAGTCAACGCTTCGTGCCCAAGTTGTTTCATACCTGGTTCAAATCCGTCCAGCTGTTTTGGGCTGTGTGCTTTGGCAAAAATGTACCTTGTTTGTGCATGGGAAAATGAATGGAAAGTAGGCCTCACTTTTGGAGAAAAAAAAATGTTGACACTTCATAACTTTCGCATTCTGTAGCAAATCTTTATGAAACATTGTAGTCTGGTGAGGCCTGCTAGTTTTTAATCACTTTTGACATTTTCGGTGTAATCCATTACTTGAATCAAATGTTATTAACGATCGAATTTTAAGGGGTTGCTATGGGAGTCTGACCGCTGCCGCAAAATATATTTATATATATATTCAAGGACAAAACATTAGTTGCAGGGACGTTAAGGTGAGAACTTAACACAACAAAACCCCTGAAATTCAGCTTAAGCCACCTTAACTTTGTGGCCCCTGCTGCACAGCCTATGACTACAATTATGACATCACAGATCACATCACTAATTACATTAAAACAGTAACCGGCATTAAGCGTGGCCTTCAGCCATGGTCAGTGTGCATGGCCAAATATATTTTAACACATAAATGGGTACTAGTCATGGCCTTCAGTGATGGACAGTGGTCAGAACATTCACCCATGTACAGTGAATATTTTAAAACACTAACAGGCTAACAACCATAGATTTAGGCCTTTATCAGGGGATACAGCTTTCAGCCATGTCCAATGTATATTATATACACTGGTCAGGCACTAGCCATGGACTTTAACACAATACTGGCCATTGACCACAATCTTTGCCTGTGTCCACTTTATATTCTAACATATAAATGGGCCACTAGCCATGGCCTTTGACCTTGAGCACTTTGTACATCTTTTGACTATATCCACTGTATATTTTAAAATCATAAAATGCAAAAAGCGATTGCCTTTGAAGGTGCCCACTGTGTTTTATACAACACTAACCAGCCACTAGCTATGGCCTTCGGCCGTACCCACTGTTTATTATATACACTAACCAGCTATGGTGTTCAACACAATACTAGCCAGTTGCCATGACCTTTGGCTGTGCCGACTGTATATTCTAACAAATTAATGGGCACTATCTAAGGTTTTTAGCCATGGCCACTGACTACAGCTTTCAGTATTGCCCACTGTATATTTAAAAACAGTAATGGGCTACTCGGCATGGCTTTTAACCATGCACACTGGTATTTTTTAACAATATCCGACCACTAGCTATGGCATTTGCTGCTAGTCAGTGACCCCAGCCTTTGTCATGGCCAACTCCATGGCCAAAATTGTTATTAAAGTAATCAAAGCTTTCCTGTGCTATCTTAAAAATGATGTGATGTCTAATTCAATTATTGATCTAATCAGTGTTGTCACCAGTGATGGCATCAGTGATGTGATTTGTAATGTCATCAGTGTTCTCATACAACATGTAATTATTGATGTCATCAATGATGTGGTCTGTGATGCCATCATTGTGGTCATAGGCTGCACAACAGGGGGTGCAATGTTAAGGTGGCTTTTGCTGAATTTCAGGGGTTTTGTTGTGTTAAGTTCTCACCTTAGCGTCCCTACAACCATGCATGGTTTGCGAGTCAACGCTTCGTGCCCAAGTTGTTTTGGACCTGACACAAATCCGTCCAGCGGTTTGGGCTGTGCACTTTGGCAAAAATGTACCTTGTTTGTCTATTGGAAAATGAATGGGAAGTAGGTCCACTTTTGGAACATTTCTTCTGAATACCTTTTTTATTTTTTAACAAATCTTTATGAAACTTTTCAGTCTGGCAGGCAGGTGAATCCGTAATCACTTTCAAAATTTTGGTCAAATCCGTTACTCGATTCAAACGTTATTAACAATAGAATTTTGAGGGGTTCCTATGGGAGTCAGACTCATCTTAACTATAGGGCGACTATCGGCCACTTATAATATATATATATATACTTAATGATGCTAAAACGGAGCTGGTGATCATTGGCACAGCAGCATGCTTGAAGAAACTCAGTCCGGACTATCAGAAATTCCAGATAGCAGGCTGCACTATCACTCCCCTCCCGAATGTTAATACACTGGGGGTAGTGACTGACCAGGAGCTTAGCATGAGGACACATGCGAGTGGTCTGGTGAAAACCACTTCTTATTACCTGAAGCTCCTGGTACAGTTGAGACCGTTCTTGTCACAAGAGAACTGCGCAACTATCGCCGGGGCAGTGGTGGGATTTCAACTAGATTACAGTTCCAGCTTGCCAGGGAGAAATAAAGCGACTGCAGACTGTTCCAAACAATGCTGTTAGAATAGTGAAAGGCCTGTGAAAGAGAGATCATATCTCATCGGCTAGGCAAGCATTACACTGGTTTCCAATAGCAAGCAGGATATCCTTCCGCATGCCATGTATCATGCATAAATGCATATATGGAACCGGTCCAGGATACCTATGGTGTCGCAGGGGTCTTTTTGTTATATGGCTTCAAAAAACTGGAACACCCTCCCACCAGATCTGAGGGTATGCCACTCGCTCCCCAAGTTCAAAAAAACTCGGAAAGCACTTTTATTTGTATGATCTGACACCTCTTGACTCCTATTGACCCTGGTTTGTTTTGCTGTGTAATTTGTGTTGGTGTTTTGTCTGTTATGTTAGCGCTAATATGCCTGTGGGGCCTGTGCTTATGCGCTTTACAAGTAAATATAGGGCGTCAGTCGCCAGCCTATAGTTAAGATAAAGGTTAAGATAAAAACGGATTTACACAGGAAATCCAAATAATTAATTTAGATTTACTTGACTCGTGTAACGGATGTGACTCAAATTGTGAAAAATCAATGTTTATCAAGCCCCCTCTACACCGACTGGAAAGTTTTGGAAAGATTCTTTGAAAAATAAAAAAGTTGTCAAGAAAACCAAAAAACCACAGTTTCGGGCTAGTCCTCATTAATTTTCCCATGGACACAAAAGGTACATTTCTGCTGGACCGCAGAGACAAAACCGCTTGACAGATTTGGATCAGGTCCAAAACAACTTGGGCACGAATCATTGACTTGCGATCCTTTTGGGGTAATTGCCAAGAAACCGGGTCTTTATAAATGAAACAGCAGTCATCTTTTTTTTTCTCAATGCGAGAGATAGCAGGAAAATGCCCTTGCCTGGTGAAAAATCATGGAAATGCCTTTAGGGTGAGGGTGGGGCGGGGGGTGGTTTCGGTAATAGGGCAACTTGTATAAAATGTGCTAATCCTTTAGCACATTTTATACAAGTTACATCTGTGAGTTCGGGGAGGTCTAGGGACTGAGTTTGCAACACAAAGCTTTTCTGTAACCTTGGCTATAGGACAGAAGAACCACGAAGAGCTGACATTTCATAGCAAACTGCGTCACAGAAACGGCAAGTGCTGTGGGGCGAATAGGTGAGGGAAGGTGAGGAGGCTATTGGGTGAGTGGAGGGAGCAGGCACACATGACGGGGGCACTTGGTGACGATCTGGAGGGCAGGGAGGCATTTTTGGGTTTCATTGTTTTTCCGCGATTACCGCACTACAAAATAATAGAGTGTATTTGTAGTTCATAGCCGTGGTTATAGAAAAAAAGTAAAATATATATTTGTATATTTTTACAGCTACAGTGACACTGGGGGTGAAAAATCGCTGGCTGACACAATAGGCATTCGAGTCTCCCATCCATGCAGTAACTGGGACCGACTGTGCTTAGCTTCAAAAGCAAGGAAGGTGCCAGCCCCCTCACACCATGTTGCCTAATTAGTGAGAACAAGTTACAAGACCACTTAGAGCAACATGGTCTGAGGGGGACAGCCCCTTCCACGCTTTGAAGTTAAGCAGGGTTGGTCCCGGTGGGCGACAGTAGACAGTCCCGGATGCTGTGTGTTTTCTTAGTTTTAAATATCTCATAACACACTAAGAAAACACATGGCTGTGTTTTTTTTTTAACTGTGCTACTTTCAGTCCTTGAAAGTATTGCACTCTAAAGGTCAAGTTCCATGAGGCCCACATGAAAAGAGCAACTATCTCTGCATGGAGAATTGCAAATCCAGCTTGCATGTGCGAGGCAAACTAGTATAACCTATTGTTTTATATATATATATATATATATATATATATATATAATTTTCAAACCTTTTTATACCCACCATAACTTTCTTGGTGTTGTGAAAAATTGGCAAATGCTCCAACCACCAGGCTGTCAGGAATATACTGCGCTGATGATACCTCATAAGGGTGAAACCAGGTATGTAGTTGTCCTGGCAGCCTTGCAAATGTCTGTCTTTGGTTGATTAAGCTATGTATAAAGTAGCACTGTCCTCTTAGACAAAGACAATTTCCTGGAGAAAAAGGTTTTTATTTGAGCTAATTTGCATACTCACAAGCACTTGTATCATATTGGGATTTTATTTTCCAGGGAATATTTCACTACAGATTGCTGGGTCTAAAGGATTAGCACATTTTATACGTTGCCATCATATTTTTGGAACATTTCCTCTCTCAGGTTATTTTTCTGGTGTTCATAACTTATTTTTTAAGGTCCAATGATATTTTGCCCTGTGTACTTTCTTCTAAGGGGAAAGTCAATTGAACTACATTTGTATATTTCACTTTAAGATATTGGGCAAAAGTAGCTAGGCATGGGTTATTTTTACAGCCGGTAATTTTTTTACCTTTTCCATGCTGCTAAAATGCGGTTAGTTGGGGTCATGCTATGTATCACAACAGTCACCAAGAGACCAGCCATACAACAATGGGCTTGTAGCACACTGTTTAACCAAAGTGTGTGATCCTTGGCAAATAATTTAATCTCATTGCTTATTGTCTAAAACAAAGCCAGTTCTCAAAGCCTATCATCTTTTATACATAACAATACCACTGTCAAAATAGGTCAAAATCAGTCTGTGATTGAGGAACGTCTTTGAGTAATGGGTTGCACATTTTCCAAAGGCCATGGCTAGTTGTCTGGTAGTGTTTTGACATGGACAGTGGGCACAGGTGAAGGCCATGGCTAGTGATCTCGTATTGTTCTAAAATATACCGTGGGCACGGCTGAAGGCCGTGGGCCAGTGGTGCAGAAAAAATATATGGAATGACAAAACCCTTGATATTCAATGAAAAAACTTTGGTCAATGCTCAGTTAAGGTAAGAAACGTATCGCAACCAAACCCCTGAAATTAAACACATTGGGAAACTCAGGACCGGCTTAACTCGTCGTGTTCCCGTTGAAAGCCAGAGAGGACATATTTGTTAGAAGAGAAGGGATTCAGAATGCCAAGGAAAATGTGGTTATGGGGGATACAGTATTATGGGACAATCAATGGGAACGTGCAAGTGTTTTACAATATACACTGGGCACGGCCAAAGGCCATGGCTAGTAGCGTGGTAGTGATTTAAAACATACAGTGGGCACAGCCTTAGGCCGATCCCACTGGCCGAGGCTGAAGGCTTTGGGTAGTGGTCTAGTAGTGTTCTAAAATGGACCTTGGGCATGCCCGAAGGCCACAGGAATGGTCTTGTAGTGATTTAAAAAATCCAGCCATGCCCACTGGCCATTGCCGAAGGCCATGGCTAGTAGGTTAGGACTGTTCTAAAATGGACAGTTTGCACGGCCAAAAGCCATGGCTAGTGACCAGGTAGTGATTTTAAAAATACAGTGGGCACAGTCGCAGGCTAAAAGCCATGGCTAGTGGTCTGGTAGTGTTCTAAAATGGGCATGGACGAAGGCCGGGGCCCACCGGCCATGGCCAAAGGCCTTGGTTAGTGGCCTACTAGTGTTAGAAAATATACAGTGGGCGCTGAACAAATCTATGGAATACCAAAACCCTTGAAATTCAATGAAAGAAATGTTAGTTAATGATCAGTTAAGGTAAAAACCTATTGCAACAAAACCCTGGAAAGTCAACTAATGCCATCTTAACTGTGTGCCCGGTTTTGCCTATGACCACAATGATGACATCACAGATGACTTTGCTGATGATATCACTGGTGGCATCAGCTCTCCACTCGCCAGCACCCAGAGTAGAACTCCTGCACATGGACAAAGTTTTCTTCCAGTTTATGGATGGTCCTTCAATTGCAGACCCTGTCTTTGGACAGCCGGTGCTGCCTCTATGTTGGACTCTATGCTTCTCTCCATGATGCCGCTGTGCCCTGCTTCTGACCCTGCTGTGGGACCTACTTTATCCTTTACTGTCATTTAACTCTCCTACTCCCTTTAATCGCGCCCTGGGTGATGGGATACGACTCCTGGGGGCATTGGGCCTACTCTATCTCTCCCTCCTTCATACCTATAATTCAGATATCATCTTCTACCAAACTACTACAAATGAAACCTTTGCAAGTAGTGATATGATGTATGTTTAGCTGGTGACAATTTTTCAAAATGTACTCACTGTTAAGAACTATTCTAAAATGCTAATATCACACATGTAGAAACGTAAGGGTGGTCTAAATATGTGCAAATACCTGGAGTGATTTTATGTCTGTTGCCATCAGTTAAATATTCATTGTTGTCATATATGATTTTATTAGCGATGGCACCAGTGATGCCATCAGTGATGCTGGCATTAATGATGTCATCAATGATGCCATTTCTGATAACATCTTTGATGTGCTGGGTGTTTGTGTTAGCAGTGGATGGTGGTGGCGTACGTTATGGTTGAATAGCTTACCATAAATGGTGAATTTCTTGGGTTTTTCGATTTTACTTGTAACCATAATGTCCGTTTAACAACGTTTCTTCACTGAATTTGATAGGTTTTTATTAGTGCAATTTAACCACAATGTCCCCTTTTCGCTGAATTATTATATATACTTAGCTGAACCCATTTTTTCAATTAGTCATCAATCGTGGTATAGGGTAGTTGTCAAAGATCGAAATCGAATTTAGTTTCCTGAAATCTATAGAAAAACACAAGGACTGATCCGGCTGGGCCACTGAGACAATAGTGGAGGACCAAGGACTCTCAGACACATCAATAATATCAGCCTTAAGCATCTCCTTGACCTCCTTCTTGATGTGTCTCCACTGTGAGGAGATCTGCCTCTCCAAACCCTCTTGAACCTCTCTCTCTCTTTTTTCAACCTCAACCTGCACATCTTTTTTCGAGGTTCCCTTTGATGACTTCCTCTTCTTTTTTTACTGCATTTTAATATCATCTCAGAAGTCAGTGTCAATGACACCTGCCGTAACGTCTAACACAGATCTCATGGCCAACCCTGACTTTGAGGATAGCCTTGTATAGGTGCCTTGGGGAAGGGACCAAGATAAGCCTGTGGGGACCAACCGTCTCTCCAGGTGGAATCAAAATGTCTTCTGTGCTTTGTAAATAAAACCCTATGGACTCCTGTGTGGCTAGTATAGGGGCTTTTGCTTTAACGCTCAATTTAGTGTATTGCACGGGTCCCCAACTTCTATCAGTTGGTTGACATCCCTCTTCTCTGACACCATATATGGAGGGTTGGAAGGAGGAGGCGGACACTTAAAGGGAATTATTACTGGTATTTGTTAAAATAATAAAGATATGGCCTAGCTTTCTCTATTGCTAGAGGGATATCCCTCCCTATATAAATAACTCAAGGTGCTTGTCAGTTGTCAGGAAGTCCCAAATGAATATGTCCACGATCAGAAACTAGACCTAACTGACCCTATCACTATTTTAACTAAGTTAAATTATTCTAGAAGAATGTTTCCCCTCTCTGAGTTATTTCTCACAGAAATGTCTCTTCTTAGTCCATAGTTATCTTCAGTAATATATCTTCAAATAGTCTCTTGTCAACTTCTGGACAAAATCTTGCAACTCCTTTACAATATACTTGGGTTTTCTCTCCCCTTTAGGAACCGTTGTTCCACAGTCCTTTGTATCACTCTTTTGTATACTTTGATCCAGGTTTATGTGACTTTCTGACTCTTTAAGCCTTCTTAGGTTTGTTATCCCTAAAGACTCGATTTTCCCCCTCTGTTGGGGTTGCTCAGTTTTTATTATGTCTTCTCTTATCTGCTTCACTTGATTCCAGTTACCATTCATATTTATAAACTTCTCTCCTCTGGTTTCCTCCACTGTTTATTTATTAAACCATGGGGTACTTTCCCCTCTTCTCAGGGTGCTTGTGCCAGTTCTTAGTACCCTCTCTTTCAGGTGTATGCATCATTCTTTTGATCACATTGACACAGTTCCACTTTAATGGCTTTATATTTAGTATCTGGGATGAGTTTCTCCGGCTCCATAATGATGCCCCGGCAGCCTCTCAGTACTCCTGTTCTCCCTGTTACCTCTGTATCTGCAGGGGAATGCTTTCGGGCTCGGTGCTCGCTCAGGCACTCATCCTCTTCTACAGATCCCATGCTTCTCCTTGTTTTCGGTGTCCTGCTCTCAGTCTTCGCCTTCTCATTGCGACCAGGTGTAGATGTGGGACGCAGGGTGCCTCATTGACTCGCCCACTGGGTGGTTTTGACACTGTTCGATGGGCGCACGGCCCACACAAAGTCATCATGGTCACACCACCACCGGGATAAGGATCCCCTTCTCCCCGGCTTCTCTCTGTTCCAGAATGCCAGTTTCCCCTCTGATGCTCAGGACCTCTCTGAAAGTTGCAGGCTCTGTGTCACTCCCTGGCTTCAACTCCTCCGGGAGTCACCTCGTCAGGGGCTTCCTCTGCTTACGCTCTTCTCTCTCTCTCTGTATGTGCTTTGACTCTCCTCTGCATTATCTTCTTTATCAGCCTACTCATCTCAGTTAAATGTATGTCTCTCCTAAAGAGACAGTTCTTCCTCCTTGCGCATAATGGGATATTTTAGTTTTGTCTTCAGACAAGTCCCTGGATCTTATAATGTTCTTCATATCTGACTGTCCCATTTATGCCGCTCTGGTGAATGGTCTAGGGAGTTCCTCACAAGAACAGGAGTCCTTGTCCCCCATGGGGGAATCTCTCCTAGTGAATTCCCACTTCCCCAGACCCCTATGGAGGCTCTTGCGGAGTGGGCGTACCTCCCTTGGGAAGAAGGGACGAATACCCTTGATATGTCACAGTAGTCATATCCATTTGGCCGCCATGCCTTCATAGTGCTGAAGCTCCCACACCCCTGCTTACAAGGTTAGAAAGGAGTTCCTTATACATGTCACAGTTTTGTCTCAATTTACTGAAGCACATTTTTTAGGATCTTCAAAGAACTCTCTCAGATGAAACTTTTCTAATTCATCAGAAGTACAGGAATGAGAAGGTCTTATCATTGGTTATATTGGGAACATATATTTTGGTTTTGGTATTCAAGATTACTTAGGAAGGTAGGAATCACTGTCCCACATGTGTTTGTTGTGTTGGGCGGGGGGGTTCTTACTCCCCCAACAAGTTCAGGATACTAGCATTTTCGTATTTTCTGTTTACTCTACCCTAGACACATTGAAACAGCTAGATGCATTTTGCAAACAATCTGCAATGGAACTACCATCCAGATAGAATTTACACAAGTGATAGATTGGTACGAGACTATCAAGGTAGTTAACATTTTGTATTTCATTCACAATATCCAATTCTGACTATATGAGGACTAGGAGACTCAATACTTATTTATCCCTATAGGAACTGAGGCTATTATAGACTTCTGGCCACCTAAAATCAGCAATTGGGGTTAGCACATTGCAGTTACTCTAAATCAACGGTAATGACAAATCCTTTTGAGTACTTGCTTGCTAGGTAAACCCCACAATGGGCGATGTTTTGGTGGTGGACACATGGACTTGGTGGTGGTAGGGAGCCTTTCTGCCTATTTGGGCTTTTGAGGATTGTAATGTGGCATTTTTAATGTCCAGTGCTCCCCTTCCGTTACAGCCTTCGTGGTAGTTCCTATAGTTGTACACCCCAAACGGCCATGACACTAATGCAGTTGACTCCAATTTCCTAAAATGTCTTCTGATATAGCTATCGCCCGATCATGCAGCCACCCATACCTGTGCCCCTGTACAACACACCTTTTAATCCAGGGTCCCAATAAGGGCTCACCATTTAATAGTGTCCTATAACCACCGCCAGAGTAGAGTGTATAAAGGTATTTCACCAGGGGCAAGTCACCCACTTGATGTACCCGCAAAGCTCTGCTCCCCAGCATGGGCCAGCGGAGAGCACACCACTAGGCCAGTGCCCCCCCCCCCTTCACAGGGCTCTGTCTATTTCAGTGTATCATCAGCTGCTCTCACTCACTGCCTGGAAGACACCCCTCTGGCTGCAGCCAGGTCACACATCCCCTATCCCCTCATCCACTGCCGGAGGGACGGTTCGGTATACCATCCCCATGGGTGACCCCGCCCAATTAGGCACACTGAGCCATGTGGGCCTGTGTTGCTGTGCACCCCCACACCCATTACGGCCAGCGCGCTGTGCAGCTCATCTGCTCTGACTGCAGCTTGCACAAGGCCTCTGCCACACCGACAAGTCCACATATGCCAAAGCCCTTCGTGCACCAGAGGATCGCACATCTGCTCCAGTAGTGCATTAAAATAGTGCTGAAGTTTCTTTGTCATTTAGTGCAGATGAAATCTATGTTTTATGGTGGTGCTCTGTGATTCTGTTGCTTACACAGAGGCCATCTTGGCTTCTTACTTAAAAAATGTAATATCTAACTGAAACAAATCTTATTGATACACAGTATCCAAACAGGGGTCCTTCCTTGGAAGGCATGGGCTTGTATGAGAAAGCACAATCACTCTAAATGAAACTTGCATGTATGCATTCTTAAAATGCGAAGAAATTCTAGTAAGACTTTCAAAACTCATTGCAATTAACCACGTAAAACTTTCCTTTAAATCTACAGACCACAAGGATTTTTATTACATGGCTCATCTACAGTTATTCTAACCTTGAAGAAAAGAAGGTGAATTATAAGGTGAACGGGAAACATTTCAAGCTGCTCTTGAAGCAAATGAAAGCAGCCTAACAAATGACAAATTTAAACAATAAAAACACATGTTATAAAATGAGTGTCATCAAGAAGAACAAACCGAAAAAGAAATTGGTAAAGAAACTCCAGAAGGCGAACAACCATCTCTTGCAGGTAGCCAAGAACCACTCAGCGACCCACTCATTCCAAAGGAGCAGAAATAGCAATGAGCAAAGTCGAAAAACACCACAGTACAATCCAAGTAATATTAAACAGATGTATCAGTCTTCAGGTCATGGTTAAATGATAACTTGGCATTTACCTAGAAGTCACTCAGCAATAGAATATGGATCAGAGTCCAGGTTTGTCTAACTCCAGGCCTTGAGGGCCAGAAACATGTCGGATTTGCAGGCTACCCCTCTTTAATCTTCATGAGATGAATTTGCATACAATGATTCTAAATGAATGCACATTTTCTCTCATTAATATTAATGAGTGACATCCTGAAAACATATCAAGATTCCTGCCCTTGAGGCCTGGATTTGGACAGCCCCGGGTTACACCAGAAGAACAGAACATGCAATAGTAATAATTACAAACCTTTGCTCTCGTATTTTAGTGGTTAATCTGGTTCTAGAAATAAGTTTCTTATTCAAACAAAATGTACATTTTGTACAGGAAAAACAGATAACCTTTCAACTGTTATTACAGCCCACGCAGGTCTAGCTGCTTACAACATAGGAGGTGTAACTTTACACTTCCCCCTACCCCTTCCACATGAGAATCATAACTAACTAGATTGTCACAAATTGTCTGCAGAGGCTGCATTTGAAGTAGGCAGAAGTCTATGACAAATGAAAGTTCCCCTAATAAATGAGAAACATTCTGCCTCGCTTAATGTTAGACTTAATTCACCTCAGAATGCAAGAAGTCCTTAAAACTGGATATGAAGAACTGTTTGAGGAAAACATATCATAGTATTTGATCATCTTTTTACATTTAACACCAGTCAAAATGCTAGCTATGTTCAAAACATTAGTTTACAAAGAATGCCGTACTGCACTTGGAAGCATAGGAAATGTTGATCTATGGCATTACTTTTGATATAGTGAACTTCGACAAAATATGTGTCAGTCAGAAGACCCAATATATGCTCAAATAAATTGGACCCCCACCAGGGCTTCTGGGGGTCCCAGCTATGGGAGGCCCAAACACCTCCCATTGTGCCCAAGGAAATGCAGCAGAGTACCAAGCAAGCAGCAACATGTTTCAAGCTTCGTGCACAGCGAAAATCCAGGCACCGTCTCCCCCGGGGCTGGCTTGCAAGCCAGCTTTGTAACACACTGCAGGCTGACATCACAGAATTGGGCCACCTCCCAGAAACCTATCTCATCCTGAGATTGGCTGCTAAACTGATAGGTAGCCTATAGTGCCCTTATAGGATGCCTGATCATTGGACATCTGGACTTTGGTGTCAGTGGGCTGGTTTAACTGCGCCAACCCCATTACCTAATTCTAAAATTGTTGCATTGTGAATTTGTTCCCATTAGTTTTAGCTTGAACAGGCTTTACGCCCCCGGGCCCTCAACGTTTATTGGCCGGAGCGTAGCCATTCTTGTTACAATTTTATGTTTCAAATGATGTGCGCGTCTTTGCGAAAATTACTTTCATTCCCAGGGAAAAAACACTGGGCCCTGGATGTTCTGCTCTGACTTACTCGTATTTGTGAAGAATTAAAAATGCTTGTCTGCCAGAGTTCACTGTCGTTCAAGGAAAGGAATCTTATCTTACTGTAAGACATTGGCTGCTGCTGGGTTTGCGAGGCGCATTGCTGAAGTCAGCACGAATCCCCACTGTGGCTGGTGTTCAGTGAGACAAATGTACTTGGCTGTAATTTTCCTAAAACATGGCTTTACACTGTGCCATTATATCAGGTTAATTCACATAAGCATCTGCAAGCCTTTAAACAGGAATTCTTGTGTTTTGTAGATTCTGGTATTGCTGCTTTGAGGCTAATGTAGCATGTAGGTTGCAATGTTGGTGAAGTGGGTGTCTTTCAGCATATTTGTCACCCATGGGTGTACTGGATCCTGGTGCAATGATGAGTGTGCTCCTTATTCTTCCTGCTGTTCTGTCTGTTGATGTGCCTGGGGTGAGAGGGCAGGAGTTTGATCTCGATCTTCCCTCTTCAGTCCCGCCTCTGGTTGACTTGTCGACTACACCACCAAGCAACATTCACCTCCTTCCGGTCTGCATATCTTTGTCAATTCTCTGAAGTGTCCATAATTGTTCACATGATTATCGATGAACAGTACATGTAGGAGTGTTCTCCTTCTGCGTTCCACCACACTCACTTCCCTTCGTACTTCCTCGGATTACAGGGAGTGTTCACCTTTTTTACTGCTGGAAACATGTCGCACACCGCTATATTCTCCCTTAGTCCGGCTCTTCCTTTCACCATGTCTTTTATTTGCATTCCGATCTCTTCTTCTGCTGTTCTCTCGCATCTTGCAATGGATCTTGATCTTGCACAATGATGCTGCGCTCGGTACTAGTGCTTCCGTTATCATCTTCAATCCACTAGCCAGTCATGATGTCATCCATGACCATGGAAACGCTAGCCAGTTCTTGTCTTTCTCTGTTCACATGTGTTTTCTGCTGAACAGTCTTTTGTGGGCTGGTGCTTCATCCAATGTTGCTTCTGTCTCGCTCGAGAAGTAGTTCCCCCCCTCTTTTCACTCCTCTGTCTGTTTCTCTTCTTCCGTTGTTTGTGCTTTTTGTTCTTTGTTCAGTCACTTCCTCTTCCATCTGTTGTTTTCCATCTTGGGGAATGTGTCATGCTTCACATCTTCCTTGGGCATCACTAACAAGGGCATGCTGATGTGCACCAATCAACAGTCGCCTCCCCAATTCGCTGGTAGTTTCTCTTGAGCTTTAGATACATATGCTCAATAGTAGTCCATAAGCACTGATGTTCCTGCTCTCATCTCCCTACTTGTCTCAACCTTCTTGCATCCAGCATGTTTGTCCACTTCATTTCACTGTTGTGCTGGTAACATAAGGCTGGTGCCTTCAGAATGTAGGTCTTTCATTTTCCACCCAAGTCACCATCTTCGCACTTTTGTCCCACTCTGTTAGGCACTTATCATATTTTCTCTTTTTATTTTTTCTTCTCTTTTTTTTTCTTCCTTTTTTTCCTTGCAGCTTGCTCACTGGTGCATTTGCTAGTTTTTTCTTCTCTCTCTGGCCACTTGCTAGATACAGTTATTCTTCAATGAGCTGCCAGTAGTTTTTCATCATGGTTAGTGTCTTGATGTACACTTTTTTCATAGGGGATTGCCTCTTTTTTTTTTTCCATCAATATCAATGTTGCTGTCTTCCCTTGCAATCTTCTTCACGTTTGGAACACTTTGAGATACATGGGCATCGTGCTTTGTTGTAGGTATTTCTGTTGCAATCAATTTTCTCAAGGCACTCAAGGCATAGGTGATTAAAGAGCAGTCAGGACAGCTCTCCCCAGTGGTGTCCCTACCAATTTTGTACATGTGTGCATGTTGTTGGTTACTTCTGCTATGTGTTTGATGTGTATGTTTTACTCCCTTTGTGTCTGCAGTTACACTGCGCTTACCTATCCTTACTTTGGCAGCAGTCTTTTCCTCACCTGCTGAAACTGTAAGTCTTCCTGCTTGGGTTAGGGAATGTTAGTAGGGGGTACAGCAGTAATGCTCACTATTACATATTATTTTTAAATCACCGCCCCCCATTATTCCGTTCATCATTAACAGTCCCATCGTGAGGATAAATGTCCTTATTTTTTTGCCCATAACCACTTACGCTGCTGGGTCCTTGCAGCTGATGAGATGATAAAGTTGCCTGCCTGAAAATCGCAAGAAAGGAGTTAATACGTTAGTACTTGTTAGTAACCTCAGGCTCTGCAAACTAAACAATCAGTAAGGGCAAAAATGAAACTTCTCCCCAGATATTTCTTGTTGAGGGTTTCTCAATGCGTGTCGGACAGTATATGCACTGTATTCAAGTTGGGGAAAAGTTTGGGCTTTGTATTCAATGTCAGCAAGGAAATATACTTCAGGGAAACGTGCTCTAAGGGGTCTGAGTTTTCTGACAGAGTGGCCAAAAAGGCTTCAGAATGGTTGAATGAGTAGGCCTCAGGGTGACTAATGGGAGATAACATTAAGGACATTTCCTACACAATTCTAACAGCATACATACGCAACAACCTGCATGTGTGAGGAAAAGAGAAAGAACAAAACAGTGTTACAGCTCTCTGTTTCACAAAATATCATTTGAATCCTGTTTCAGCGTGCTATGCACACTGGGGTGTTGGTCCCTATTCTAGCTGCTTGTGTGCGTTGGACCATAGGATGGCCATGTTTCCCTAACTCGAGAGTGTTCGTGCTGTCTTGCAGTTCATGAAAATCTGTTGTGTTGGCCCTGTTGATCGTTGCTCCCTTGTTGCCAGGGTGGCCACCGCTTTGTAGGGCTTGACGCCTTACACATCTAACAAAGTCTGTCAGGAGGACACAATGCCTCTAGTGCCTAGCCATTGGAATTTTAGTTGTCCTTTGTCTTCAGGCCTGCCCTGGGTCCTTTGTATCTGGCGAGAAATGCAAAAGAAGCGCTTGAGACCTGAGAATTGACATATTCTTTAATTTCCTGACCTAACCTCTCTGCACTACTCTTACACTATTCAGTGTCCTAGTGGGAGGAGCCAATTTATGTACCATTCTGTCACCACCTGGTGGCGTTCAATGGCGGTCTGACCGTAACTTGTTGCACAATTCAAAATGTACCTGGAAAATGGGTAGCCAACCACTGTCCTGTAGCTGTATCCTTAACACATCTGGATCATCTGCACTTAATTTAGGTGAAGATACTCATGACACACTTGGATCATATACACGTAATTTAGGTGGTGGTGTACAAATGGGCCTTTGAGTCTTGTATTTACTGTACTTTACTTTAAGCTATTTATATTGAGCGCCTTTGTCCCAGGGGCATTAGGCGCTGACAAGCTAAACAGGGAAGAATCAGGGATGGTAAATCTGTCATATAGGGTGGCTGTGTGTCTAAATTAAGAGGATCATGTTCCTTAGTTAAGATAATCGCATGGTTTTTAAATCTTTCTTCTATGGCTCCTCTCACAACTTCTTAGGGCGTCCCCCGCAGTGAACTGCAGGCATTTTAAGCTGGTACTAATGAAATTTGCTACCAAGTATTCGCTACCACCCCCTCCCTCTTTTTTATCTCTTTTTTCTTTTTGTTTTTGTTCTCTATCAATCCCAACCATCACAATTTACTCCCATGCTCTGTATCCCACCCCATGTCCACTTGTTAAACCCTTCCTACTCTGTTAATTACTCATTTAAGTCTAGTATTGTATTACTCCACTACTTTTATTACTGTTGCAGTTAAGCAATATATTTCTCCCCCCATGATGTACTCCCGCATTTTGAAACCAACGTTATTCTCCAATTCGTGCAGCAATGACCTCTTTCCCTATGTGTGTTGGCTAATGCATTTGTGCCAGTGCTGTGTAGCATTACTACTTGCACTGTGTTATTTTGTTGCCATAGGGTGTCTGTTGGGAACATGGATCATCCAGCCCTTACCCACAGTTCTCTCCTGCCTGGGTACAGCTCCCCGCAATTCCATGATGTGTTTCTCTTGTGTATTGTTGTACCCCACTCACATCACCATGTTCCTCACTCCTCTCAGGGCAATGTGTCTCTCCTTCAGTTTTCTGCACTGTGTTCTAGTGCCAGTGTGACAGCAACTAATTTTGCTGTGTATGTTTAATAATTAGTTGGCAATCGTGCGCCTCTAACCTTCTCACTTGTACTGCCTTCCCTCAGTCTCACTACAGCATTTCCTAACCTCTTGACCCCATCAGTCTTATCGATAGTGAGTTAACGTCAATGAAATGCACGCCTCCCCCCTCAAGTGCACTTTTCTCCTCCTTGTGTGTCTCATTAAATTGCTTTGTGTTATTTGTGTATGCATGAGCCCAGTCTCCTTGCTGAAATATGTGCGCTCAGAATGTAGCTGAATTTACTCTCTTTCAATGCACTATCTTTACGCACCCCCCTTTGTACCGTACACTCCCACTGTGCCTAAACAATCTTCCTTACTTTCAGGATGTGTATGCCTGGTGTTGAACAAATGATGGCTTTGTCTGTGAATAAAATGGTCATATTCAGTCTGCTCATGATGTCACAAATGTCCCTTCCCTAATGGATGGCCTAGTCGCCCCACAGTCACCCAGAAAGGAAAATGTTTTGTTACCTATCACCACCCCTATGCTATTGTCCTCTGCATGATTGAGTGTGCGCGTGTGTGGCAGAGTGAGACAAATCAAGTTATCTGGAGCTGTCTTATTAAGAGTACAATGTCAATCCATTTCCTTTGAAGGGGTTGTTCCCCACCAAGATGACCCCTCCCAGTCATGTAACCGGTACTGGTGCTATTGTGTCAGTGTTCTGTATGGGTGCTGACTGCTGTGCTGTGCCCCTGGGTTGTGATGCTTGTAAGTCCTGGGGTAGTGGTGCTGTCATTTGTTGTGTCTGTGTCTGTAACTGTAGTGGTGACAGTGCCTGTGTTGGTGTGTGTGGTGTCTGCTGAAATGATCCCTGTGTCTGTCCTTGCTGATGCTTTCAGTTCTCTCATGGAATGCATTCCTTGCTTTCCATCTGTGTCATCAAATATTACACTCCCTGATGAGCAGAAGGGTGAGACCCCTCTTGCCTCTGCTCGTGCTGGTTCAGCATCTGCTGACGCCTTACCACTTTCCTTTCCATCATGCGCCACAGTTCAACTGTAGCCAGGCGCTTTTTCAGCTTCTTTCCTGTGTAAGTGCTATGTATGTGTGTCATTAGCAATTGCTGCACGCTTCTGGAGAAGCTGCCTGTGGGCGGCTATGGTCTTAAGTATTTGTCTTCAGTACTTTTGAACCATTGTACACTATGTTTTACTAATTTATCTTGGCATGGGGGCTGTGTCCTACATAACAGTTGAAGGGGAGTGATTTCTCTATTATGAGATACCTTTTACCTCACCTCAAGTTGAGAATTTCAATAGTCCGCTGTTCAGGGAGCAAAAGTTAGTAGATAATTTAACATTTTAAAATTTCTATGAGCCTTCTTGGCTCTGCACCCTAGCCAGTGTACTCCTTGTACTGTCCATCGTCACGAAACCATTGCCTTCTCTGGCACACTCCCTCAATCTTACGTATTTGCCTTGCGCACACCGTCTCTTTGTCACCTCTTCTTCCTCTCCAAATCCACACCACTAGCTCCTCACCATCAAAACTCTGTATCCTATGCATCAATCTAAAGGTGACGTCACCAAACTAAAAACACAGTACAAATGAACAGACAAATGCACATACACATAACAACAACCCATTGCTTCCAAACCCACACAAAACCCCACGAAGATCCCAAAATAAAACCCCACAATCCCCACAGCTGTCTTCCCACTTCGTCTGGAGTGGAGTAATCAACAATCAATTACTTATTATAACCGGACTGTGCACGCTGCGTCGCCTCGCGTGTGATACTCCCCCTCTCCAGGGGTGTTTAACCAGCCAATTATCTTCCGCACTGGCGAACAATCTAGCTACCTCCTGCGGGAAAACATCATCCACCCATCGAGCTAAAACACTCAACCAGTAGGGATCCTCATCTACTCATTGATCTAGAATGTCAATTCGTAGGAAAGCCACACCCCCGTACATGTAATCGCCATCTAGACCAACCAGCGCGGCACTCCGTCCGATAAGTGGGGAGTCAATACCCCACCCAATAGCCTCATAAACATAAGAAGGGACCACTACCACCACTCCAGTCACAACTTTAATTCACGTGCCGATCACCACCGATACGCCGAATTTCGCGACAATGTACAATCACCCACCACCCTATTTACAATACCTCCCCCCACAGCTGTCTTAATTTGTGTTTGTTTTAAACTGCACCCGTGGTGTTGCCTCACGAATGATACGCCTCTCTCCAGGAGACTTAACCAGTCAAACACCTTCTGCAATCTAGGATAGCTCCAGTTAACCAATCACAACGGGAATACATCATCATTGATCCAGACTACAACGCCCGACTCACAGGTAAACCTCTATTTACATACTTCTGCAGTCCAAGCCTGTCAAGTCTATAGTCCTGGTTATTCACCAGAACCTTTTACCTCGAACACCGAACACTCCCTACACACAAAAGCTCCAGTCCCTATCCAGACAATACAATTTAACATTTCTACAACATACTGTTCACAATACTTCCTGATACTTAAAACATTTGCCCATTGTTACCCTACACAATCACACCCTCCCCTCAACGCCCATGTTGCTGGTTGCTTGGACTTGTACTTACATTTCCTATGTTGCACTGACACTTTCTCCGCTACCGGACTCCCCATCAAGGCGCTTCACCGGACCCCTTCTTCTGCAGGGCCCTCACCTGCCCTTAAGCGGGTTATTTCCAAGTGGCCCCCGAGGCCTTTACCCGGTAAATGCCTCTTCCGGTGGTCTTCAGGTGCAGGCGAGGGTCCCACAGCTTCTTTGGGTCGGAGGCATGGGGCAGGCAGTTCAATGCAGGTCTTGTGCAAGGGCCTTGCAATGAGCCTCACAGAGGACACCGACTTGTTGGGGAGAGGTTGGACCCCAACCAGGGCTTCTGGGGGTCCCAGCTTTGGGAGGCCCCAACACCTCCCATTTTGCCCAAGGAAATGCAGCAGAGTACCAAGCAAGCAGCAACATGTTCCAAACTGCGTTTATTTCTGGGCAGCAAAAAAAAAAACACACAGAGAGCTTTGTTCACAGCAAAAACCCAGGCACCGTCTCCCCCGGGGCTGGCTTGCAAGCCAGCTTTGTAACATGCTGCAGGCTGACATCACAGAATTGGACCACCTCCCAGAAACATATCTCATCCTGTGATTGGCTGCTAAGCTGATATAGTGCCCTTATAGGACGCCTGATCATTGGACCTCTGGACTTTGGCATCAGTGGGCTGGTTTAACTGCGCCAACCCCATTACCTAATTCTAAAATTGTTGCATTGTGAATTTGTTCCCATTAGTTTTAGCTTGAACAGGCTTTACGCCCCTGGGCCCTCAGCGTTCATTGGCCAGAGCTGAACCATTCTTGCTACAATTATGTTTCAAATGATGTGTGGGTCTTTGCGAAATGTCTTTCATCCCCAGGGAAAAAACACTGGGCCCTGAATGTTCTGCTCTGACTTACTCGTATTTGTGAAGAATTAAAAATGCTTGTCTGCCAGAGTTCACTGTCGTTCAGGGAAAGGAATCTTATCTTACTGTAAGACCTTGGCTGCTGCTGGGTTTGCGAGGCGCATTGCTGAAGTCAGCACAAATCCCCACTGTGGCTGGTGTACAGTGAGACAAATGTACTTGGCTGAAATCTTCTGAAAGCATGGCTTTACACTGTGCCATTAGATCAGGTTAATTCATATAAGCATCTGCAAGCCTTTAAACAGGAATTCTTGTGTTTTGTAGATTCTGGTATTGCTGCATTGAGGCTAATGTAGCATGTAGGTTGCAATGTTGGTGAAGTGGGTGTCTTTCAGCATATTTGTCACCCATGGGTGTACTGGATCCTAGTGCAATGATGAGTGTGCTCCTTATTCTTCCTGCTGTTCTGTCTGTTGATGTGCCTGGGGTGAGGGGGCAGGAGTTTGATCTCGATTTTCCTTCTTCAGAAGCATAGGAAATGTTGATCTATGGCATTACTTTTGATATAGTGAACTTCGACAAAATATGTGTCAGTCAGAAGACGCAATATATGCTCAAATACTAGAGTATTGGATTTGTTGCACTTATTGAGCAAGCAAAAACATCCTTAAGAAGTGGACTGTTACAAGAACTATGTGCATAAAATACATCATGCTATCAAGTGAAGGGACAAATAGCACAGAACAATCAACAATGAGTGTGTTTAATGTCATCCCCTTCTGTAGGGTGCTCAATTTATTTGACACAGTCCTTCAAAATGGAAGGCAACCCATAATCTACATCATCTGCATAGATAAATTAGAAGCTCATGGCATGATTCTCCATGTGCCAACAAGCCGCTTCAAGCCGAAATCACCTAGAGAAATATGTATCCAGCACAGATGGATTTGATAAAGTATTGACTCTCCACTTGTCAACAAATGTTTGCTTGCATTACTCAGAACAGCTATGTTTACAACTCTTTCTACTGCACAGAAAGACCTCAAGGAATCCTAACATCATCCACACTGTATCATTTGTAAGATAGGTAGTGGATCAATGTGCAGGAATTGTTAAATTGACCATAAACACAGAAGAGGATCCCCAAGAATTGCTCATGTACCTACTAGAAGTTCTAGAGAGAGAACACATCGTTGTAAATGAAATCCGACAGATCATATACACTTGGAAACATACCTGTAGTCTCTCCAACCATGTTTCACATGACCAGGTTCCAAATGAAGGATTTGTGTATGATCTATACCAAATTGTCATAGCATACCATTTCAACATCTAAATATTGCAATCATGGAATGTTGTGCCCATTTTGCATTTCAGACACTCTTCCAACTATAAGAATATACACACACAGCCACTATGTCATACTAAAGCTTCTGAGGTACAGAGCAGATTGAGCAAAAAACACTGTAAACTAACAAACCTCATGTATGGGCAAATGTCTTTTGGCAGAAAAACATTCACCACAGTAGGCATTCGATACCATACAGGTTTCATAACACATTCAAGACACTGTACTGCATATTTAAATTACACAAGTGGTTGGTTTGAATCTAGCAACAGTTCTGTTACTCAAAACAAAGCTTGAATGAACATTCATACTCAATATTCCTTCAACCAAAATTCACCCATTACATCATACCACAAATGTATTTTCTCTGCAACATTACAGTTAGACTGTGCCAATGAGTATCTAACTATTTTAAAACACGAAGGACTCCACGAAATAAACAAACACTATTATTCAATAAAGTTAAAATAATAACCTGTACTTACAGTTAATTCTAAAAGAACTTAGAGTTCAAATATGCCATTGGGGATATAACTACTTTAACAATAACACAAAGCACAAATCTACCATTTTCAAAACATGTATTAACACTCACAGTAAGGCACTTTTCCCATGACCCAATGATTAGAAATGTTAATTCAACAGCAATGTACTACACAGAAATGTTGCACAAAACATCGTACACATAGTGATAGATACAATGTGAGCTTAATAAAAAAGATTGGGCCTCATTACAAGTACGGCGGTGTGGATAGAAATGGAGTTGCCGCTGCATTAGCGTGCCACCGTACTACAAGTTTGGTTTTAAGGCAAGATGCTGGAGGTAAATCCTCCACCTTACCGCCAAAAATCAGTAAAATCAGTGGAATTACCACCAGCAGAATTACTGCCAGCAATAATTCCGCCAGGGTCGGACTGGGACAAGAAATAGTCCCGGTCACCCAAAAAAAGTGGCCCACACCTCGCCTCACAACCGTTGACCTCTGATGACATCACCAGAAGGGATGTCATTTGACCCCACCCCAAAGTGACATCCCGGGAAGCGATGAAACACGACCTTTCACCCCTTGACAAAACAGGAAGTGGCATCAAATAACATTGTACCTAAGTACTCTAAATTACTGTGAATCCAAGCAGACGTCCAAGGCCAAATGATAACATGTTATTGTATAGCACTTACGCTTAAGCTCTTTTTTATAGAACAAATCTGCATACAATATCAATCAACCTGTGTTGGTACTCATTTCTCGACCTAAGAAGGACGAAAGGCTTTTTGAAAAAAAAAATGGAAGAAAAAAAATATTTTTATTTCTATTTTTTTTTCTCCAAACCGGCCCAAGCATGGCCAGAAACCGGCCACCACTCCCCAGGGACGATTTCGGCCTGGCCACGGCCGGAAAGGCAGAGGGGCCAATCCGACCCTGAATTCCACTGAAATCTCTGTGGAGTCCAAAGGACTCTGAAAATGGGTATTAACATCACCCTACCACGAATTGTAATCCCTTGGTAAATCCAGGGGACCAAGTGGTGGTAACGGCAATCGAGTTTGGTAGTAATTTAGTGAGGATAGCTCAGGGGCAATGTGTTTGTCTTGGAAGCAAGCCAACACATAGGAACACAGGTTTGAATCCCAGTCTCGTGCTTAGAAACCGGTCTCCGGTATTAAGCGCATTATTAAAGAACAATTATAATTAATTACTGCTGAATCACCACCAGACTCGACATAAGGCCCAATTTTTGTTATATTTTCCACATTATGTTGTACAACCTATTATCTTTTCTTTGCAAACAGTCTGCAAAATTGTGTTATCATTCCATCATTATCAGTGCAAGACAACACTGAGACTACAACTTGAAGATGTATGCAGAAGATGGAAGCAAACAGCAATCAACATCATCAGTGACACAAAATAGTGAACCTTCCAACCAAGAACTTCCCACTTGCACTAAACCCACATCAACAACAGGACCAGGGAAAGGAGGGCTGAACAGTTGCCATTCAACTACACCGAGCCCACTATTCCCTATCCCTGATTATAACAAAACCCACATTGTACACAAATGCACAGAACATAGCCCCAGTGTACTTCATAGCTGCAAAATGCACATTTACATTTTCATCTCTCCTGCTCTGTGCTTCTCCAGTTATAACCTCTACCTATTAACCACCACCGGGGGACTGGCTAACAGTATGCAAATATTCCCTACAGAAGCACGACCCTACCATGAATCGCATATAGAAATTGCCTTTCCAAGTCAAGTACTGGATGTACTGCTAAACACGCAGAGAGATTCACTACATCACACTCGCGTGAATGCCACGACAAATATGCAGATGCTACTCGTGGTGCTTTACAAGAACAGCAGGAGAACCCCACGTCAAGTTCCCAGGACACCTAAAGATTATGTATTTTAATGTTCAACTATGCATTCACAACACATATTACAGCACCAAGGCCAGCAAAAAGAGATTTATCCCTGGCCCTCATTATAAAAGAACCTACACCAACAACAGTACCAGGGAAACGAGTACACAGAGCCTGACCTGCAGCCACGCTCTGAGACCACTTTCCCAGGGCCTTCCTTATAACAAACCCCACAGCATAAAAAGAGCTACAGAAAATAAGCCAAATGTACTTTATAGCCGCAAAGTGCTCATTTACACTTTCAGCTTCCCCCCTCTTTGCTTGCCCAATCACCACCTGTGGCTTCTGATCACCATCAAGGAACAGCTAACAGTATCCACATATCATCTACAAAAAAACACTCAAATATGTATACAAAATACCTTTGTAAGTCAGTCCTGCGTGAGCAGAATAAACATTCACTCACATGAACACCCCCAATAATATATTGGCATATGCTAGTCATAGTGGATTGCGGGAACAGCAACATAACCACATCTCAGGTTTACAGTCCAACTAAAGATCACGTCTTTTCACACAAGTGGTGTGTTTTGTTGTTACCATTGCGCATTGAAGTCCACTGAGGTAAAACATAGCCCACAAACATGTGGTGTCTGTGGACATGGGGGGAAAAATGACACAAATTCCTTTTCATTTGCCCTTTACCACACATATTTCACACCATCCTCACCCTGCCAGTGTTGCTTTTGTATATAAGAAGACTATAATTAACTATTTGGCAAGACTCCAAGCATGCCGGTGTCTGCAAACATGTTTCTGTGACGCAGTTTGCTTTCAAATGTCGGCTATTCACGTCTTTTCTGCCCATGGCCCAGGCTACAGAAAAGCTTTGTGTTCCAAACTAGGTCGCTAGACCCCCTCCAACTACCAGATTTCACTTGGTGTCCTCTTACCTTCCACCACCTCTAGACTGATGGCATTTGCATGTTTTTTGACCTGTAAATGTCTTTTTTCCTGCATTTCATTTTCCGATATCCTCGTGTATTGCCGCAGTAATCTCTTGCATCGAGCAAAAACAAAGCTGGCGGCTGTTTCATTTCTAAAAATGTCTGGTTTTGGCAATTTACCCGAGAAATAGCTTTCTATTGTGGAGAAGGGGGCACCCCCTTCTCTGTCAAACATTTAAAAATCAACTGCACGGAATAACCCCAAACTACAAAAAGGCCTCAAATCAACGCTTCGTGCCCAAGTTGTTTCGTACCATATCCAAATCCATCCAGCGTTTTGGTCTGTGCAGTCCGGCAACAACTGACCTTTTTTATCTATGGGAAAAATTAATGGGAAGTAGGCTGCAAATTTTGTTTTTTCTTAATAACCTTTTCTAACAAATCTTTACCAAACTTGGCAGTCTAGGGGTGGCATTGGGTCTTCCCTAATTGACTTGAAATTTCAGCCAAACCTGTTGCATGAGTCAAAGTTATTAGCAATTCATTTTTTTTACGTTCCTATGGGAGTCCGGCTCACCTTAACTATAGGGTGGCGACCGCCACCCTATTTTATTTTCAGTGAAAAAAGCCTTGGTTTAGAGAGTGTAAGGTGATCAGATCTAACCAAACAAAACCTCTGATATCCAGTCTTTGCATTTCGAGAAGTCCACCTTAACTATGCGCCCCCTGTTGTGCAGCGTATGACCACAATGATGCCATCACAGATGACATTATTAATTACATCATACATATCACTGATGAGATCAATAATTACATCAAATGTGACATTACTGATTAAATAAGTAAAAATATTTTTGTTGACCACGTTTAATATTTTATTTTGTTACACTTAATAATAATAACAACATGACATGGAACAATACAATTACACAGAAGGAGCATGAGTCTGCAGCACTCGCATACTCTCCAGACTACCTCACAGCCCCCATTCACATGCCAGCTCGACATGAGTAGCTAACAGGGACTTGGCCACCCCTATCTATTGTCTAAAATGCACACACACATTCTAAATTCCTCTGATGAATTTCCCATATCTTATACTTCTGTCCCCTAAGGGCGTTCACCTACAGTGCTTTGAGGCCATACCATTTAGATTACATATGATGACATTTGGAGCATTCATTTGTAGAACGTATCAACTTATAACGTTTACAACAAAAATATGCAAAGTTATAAAAATGGTTTGAATTTCATGAATTAGTAAACAATTGCAATACTTCAATGCAAGGAAAACACCCGATTCTGGTAAATCCATTTCAGTTATTTCAAACATAATATAATAAGTATATTTAGTAGTAATAAAAAATAAGAATGGATAGAAATAGAAACATGTTTACTAGTAAGTGTTATGAAATTATTCATTGTACACACTTAAATTTACAATTCTCCTTAATGTAATAATATTACATGAATACTTTCTTTTCTAAATGTACAGGTTTTATAAAAAGAATAATCACATACAAAAGAAAGTACATGCTGTGTGCATTGTGGTAATCTATAATCCAAGAATTTTAATTTTGGTTAATATGCTAAAAAAATCAGTTTATTTTACTGGATAATTATATACCGTGCATTACATTGAAAGAAATAAGGGTAGAATCAGTGCTTTAAATGAGCCGTTCCTACCTGGCCCTCAATACCTGCAATTCTTATTTTTGAGAATTTGAGTTTCTGCACTTCCCAAGGCCTGAAAGAGAGTACTGGTACTCAACTATGTTCCGAGGTGACAATGAAAGCTTTGCATTTAATCTTATTGCAACTTAAAGGACTAAACTTCTTTAGCCTTTGCTGGAGAAAGCAGCATGCTTTCCCTCCTCTTTTCTCCACCACCCACAGTGCCCTTAATGTCTCCTTCAGCCCCCCCCCCCCTGCAGAACAAACGGACAGAGAAACTTGCATCTTCTGTGCTCTTAGCACACTAGGCGCAGAACACTGTTTTGCTAAGTGGGCTTCACCTGTTACCATTGATGTCCTTTGATCGATCAGGGATTGATTTGGAAATCCTGGTAAATTACTTTTTAAAGATGTTTCTTAGTTATTAGCATTGCCTATTATAATATGTAAATGTTCAAGTAATTGGAGTTGTGATGGAAGGTTTTCGACTGAAAACTCGCACACAACTCCAGTTACCTACCGAATTTCTCATTAGGTAATGAAAGCGCGCAATAATAATACTCTGCTTCTAAAGCTTAGTTTACAGCTATGATATCTGGTAGTTTGATATGCAAAAAAGAAAGTGTCCCTTTATATGGATAGTCAAACTTTCTTAACACAATACATAACAACAAACAGGATGTTTGTGTGAAAGGATCTCAGATATACTGCTTTACCAAAATGTGTACTCCTTGGCACCTAATTCATTCTTACTGGGCATTTCCTGCACACAATACAATGTGCCTAAAAGGGACCAGTGCCCAAGGTGCTGTGCCTAAACTGCCAGTGCCCAAAGTGATGTGCCGGATTGTAGCTTGGTGAATACCTGTACTTCTTTTCTTCCATTCAAAGCACTGGGCAGAATACATTGTACTGTGTAAGTATAAAAAAATTACATATATTAAAAAACAGAGTTGTCAGATTTCAAAATGTAATTGATCAAACTAGTGATGTCAGTGATGCCATGCATGATGTAACTAGTGATGTAATCAGTGATATCATGTATGAGGTAATTAGTGATGTCACCAGAGATGTCATCTGTGAAGTCATCATTGTGGTTGAATGCTGCACAATAGGGGCGCATAGTTATGGTGCACTGGCTTAAAATACGATTGTTGAATTTCAGGGGTTTTGTTGTGTTAAATCTGATCAGCTTAATACTCTATTAACCAAGGTTTTTTTCACTGAATTGTAAAGGTTTTGTTATATTATAGTTTCTTCTGAGCCCACTAGCCATATCCTTTGCCCGGGGCCACTGTACTTTGGCCATGGACGGGGCCCACGAGCTGTGGCGCCTGTACATGTTGCACCAATAGGTTTCTTTGAGGCCCTCTAGCCGTGGCCTTTGACCTTGGCTTCTGTTCATGTTGAACCAATGGGTTTCTTTGGGGCCCACTATCCATGGCCTTCAGCCGTGACCATTGTCCATGGCCTTTGGATGTGGTCATTGCACATGTTGCACCAATAGGTTTCTTTGGGGCCCACTAGCCAATACCTTCAGCCGTGCCCACTCTACATGTTGCACCAATAGGTTTCTTTGAGGTCCACTATCCATGGCCTTCAGCCATGGCCATTGCCCATGGCCTTTGGATGTGGCTACTATACGTGTTGCACCAATAGGGTTTTTTGAGGCCCACTAGCCATGGCCTTTGGCCATAGATACTGTACATGTTGCACCAATAGGTTTCTTTGGGGCCCACTGGCCATGCCCTTGGGCACAGAGATCCAATAGCCCCTTCCTAGGTGATGTGATCACCACAGGTGTAATGTTACTTTTTTCACTCTATCCCCATATCCCTGATATTCACCGCATAATGGCAATAAACTACACATACAGTGGCATTGAACTTCCCATGCCTGCTGGATTTCCCCGGTATTCCCCTGATAATGCTCGAAAATCCCAAACTCTTCCCTTTCCTAACAGGCACTCACCAAGTGCCCCTTCCACGTTCCATGGTCCTTCCACTCAGCTGAAATGCTTTTTTCCTCGCTGGTCCTCTCCTGGCCACTATTCCCATCACTGTTTGTTTCGTGTGATTTTTTTGTTCTCCGAGATGGACTTGATTGAAATGCGAGTGCTGAATTTCAGAGGTTTTGTTGCATTAAACCTGATCACTTTATCTCCCTCTTAACACATTATTTTGCTTAATTCCAAGGGTTTTGCTGTGTGTTGCACCAATATCTTTCTTTTGGACCCACTAGCCATGGTCACTGGTCATGTGAAGCCATTAATGTGTTACCAAACACCCATTGCTCCCTGCCAAGTAAATGTAGGCACTGCAGATGTAACATTTCTTTTATAGCTCCTTATTCCCGCAATAATTTCACAGTGATCATTTTCAATAACAGAAATTCCTGGGGTAGAGTAGCGGTTCGCTGATTCCCACGATAGTAGCGGTTCGTCGATTCCCACGATAATGGGAAAAATTGCTCAGAATGAAAAAGTCTTCCACATCCTAACTGCCACTCAAGGTGTGTCCCACTTCTTTTTCCAGGTCCCCCACTTCACTCCATTCCTTTTTCCCTCCCTAACCCTTTCCCATCACTCCCTATCACTCATCCGTGTCTTCTTTCCTACTCCCAACCTCTAGCCTGATGTGATTGCTATTTATTTTCTATTTGTATTTATATAATCCCTATGGCCAGGCCATCTAAGCGATGTAGTTCAAAACCATCAGTGTTTTGTGACGAATTGAGCGAATGTGTCCCTTCTCCCCATGGGGCCTTTGAGGCTAGGAAGTTGAACCCGCTCTACAAGACCATCCCTAGGGGTCTGGGCAAGTGGGAACTTAGTGGGAGAGACTCCTTTTTCGGGGGCAAGGACTCCTGTTCCACTGAGGAACTCCCTAAGCCATTCCCTGTGATGGCATACACGGGACGATCTGATATGCAAAGCACAACCACATTCAGAACATTGGCTGAAGACAAGAATAAAATATGAATTTTTTATCATGGCAGAGGCTTTGTCACTTTAAGCGAACACCTTCAATGGCCTGCGATGAGGAAGTTGAAGAGAGAGAACATGCTTAATGAAAGAGATCTACTCTGAACGTGAGAGACAGACGTTGAAATACCAGTGTTTTTCTAGGTGAAGAGAGGCCAAAAGCAGGACAACCCAATTACCTGTGGTGGAGTGACCATGGCGACTCTGCAGTGGGCAGGCTGCCCGATGAACCATGCCGACACCACCTGGTTCAGACTGCAGCAACTTGTCCAGGTAGCAGAAGGAATACCGGAGCGCCGAGCTGAACAAGAAAAGGACGCTGGCGAGAGAAGCTGACAAAGAAGGGGGAGGAAAAGACCAGTCCAGAGCGACTGCAGGCCCCGGTGACGCTACCCTACAAGGATATAGGCAACAGGGAGAACAAACTGTAAAACCGGGAGGCCACAGGGGATTTGTTATGAATTGAAAGAAATGTGTCCCGCTGAAATTGATGGAAGCCTGAATATAAAACTGAGAGGTACTCATCCCAGTAAGACTGACGAAACGCTAAATATAAAATTGATGAACTTGCACTATAATAATCTGATAAGAGGAACCCTGAGTACACAAGGGAACAAGTACTGTAAAACTGGGGTAACACTACCATGGGAAGAGAGAAAATACCATAAAAGGAAGGCAAGAGAGGCCTATGAGATAAAGGGTACACAGGAGATACCACAGTTGAGAAGGGGGAACGTTAATTATCCTAGAACGATACCCCACCTAAGAGAGTATTGCTTACAAGAATATACAAAGCCAAATAACCTGGATCAAAGGATAACACTAGCAGGGGAAGAGAGAAAATACCATGAAGTGAAGGCAAGAGAAGCCTATGAGATAAAAGGTACACAGGAGACACCAGAGCTGAGAAGAGGGAAATTTAACTACCCTAAAAAGATACTCCACTTTAGAGACTATAACTTCCAAGAACATATAAAGCCCAATAGCCTGTATAAAAGGATAACCCTACTAGGGGAAGAAAGAAATAGCATGAAGTGAAGGCAAGAGAAGCCTATGAGATAAAAGTTACACAGGAGACGCCACAGCTCAGAAGAGGGAACGTTAGTTACGCCAAAAAGATACCCCACCTAAGAGGACCTACAAGAATACCCAAGGCCCAACAGCCTGGATCGAAGAACCCAACCAAGTTCAAGAAAGGACTTGTGGAGGACAGTCCACAAAGATAGGAGTAAAGCCAAACCCCTTGTGAGAGAGTTAAGAGTTGGTACAGAAGGTGACCAGAGACTATTTGAACATTTAATATCAAGAGGAACACTATAAAGGAGACCAGTACACCATCAGGAGAAGGGAGTCATTCTCCTGACCTTAGTTTGTTAGATTAGTGATAGGGTTATAGTTTTGGACAGCAGAATTTTCATTTGTACATTACCACACGACTGATGAGCACCTTAGTTATTTACATAGTTAGGGAACACCCCATAGTGCTAGGGAAATGTAGGCCTGATTCCTATTATTTAATAAACACATATTTGAAATACCATCACAGTGTCTGAGTCCTACTTCTGACCCGCCACAGATGCCAAAGGAGTGACTACATAAACAGATGAGTTTGGAGTCTCTTTTTGAAGTTGAGAACGTTATTAGACTCTTTAAAGTCGTGGGGAAAAAGGGGTCGATCCAGTCCCACAATTGGTTGCAGTGGCATGCCCATGAGGCACTGATCTCAGCAAGAGTCAAACAACTTGCTGACCTTTCCAGTTTTGTACCTCTGCCTCCTTTACACTATTTTCCTTACCCATTACCCTTTTGCATATAAACAAAACTGTACAGTAGTGGTCAGGATCCACTAATGTACATAATCAATTTCTCCCTTCACATTGATGGTGAAAAAGGCCGAAAGAAAATTAAAAAGAAAAACTTTTTGCATTACCACCGGCTGAGGCTGTATTGCGGGAATAGCACTGGAGATGTATTTAATAGGGTGGATTTTCAGAAATACCATTGGCGGATATGGAAACTTTCTCATGTGGTGTTTCTTTTAAAAATGCACCAACTCTGTATGAACCTCACTTCATTTAAAAAACCCAGGACATCCTGTCCACCCTCTCCACCCACACTCCTCCTCTTCCCTCTCCATCTGTGCTTGCTGACCCTCCTTTAGACACCCTCCCACCATCCTTCTCGTCCTTTCCTCTTTTCACCCCTGATGAGGTTGCTAGACAAGTCTGATCTATGAAAGCCTTTTCAAAATAGTTCCACTCCCTGTTCCTCTAAAACCATCAAGGACAACATTGACACCCTCGCTCCGGCCCTTGCTGATTTTTGCAGCCACTCCTTTGCCTCTGGATCCTTCCCCTCTCCTCTGAAGCACTCCTTTGTGCATCCTCTTCTCAAGAAACCGACAGCTGATCCTTCTTGTCCAGCTAACTATCGCCCAATTTCCATTCCTCCCTTTCTTGGCAAACTCCTGGAAAAGTTGGCCATCTCTCAGCTTAACCTTCATTCCAATTCTGTTGGCTGTCTCCATGACCACCAGTCTGGCTTCAGAGCTGCCAGAAGCATGGAAACTGCTCTCCTAAACATCTGTGAAGATCTGCTCACCAACCTTTACTCTAACATTCCCTCTGTCCTCATCCTCCTCGATCTCTCTTCTGCCTTCGACACGGTCAACCATACCATCCTGCTCAACCGTCTCCGTGAAAACCTGGGTATCACTGATCAGGCTCTGGCCTGGCTGACCTCTTTCCTCTCAGATCGACCCTCCCAGGTCCAACTTGGGTCCTTCCTTTCATCTATCTTCCTCTCTACCTGTGGTGTTCCCCAGGGGTCTAACCTCTCGCCCTGGCTTTTCAACCAATACCTGGCAACTCTCACCCACTGCATTGCCATTTTCTGCTCAAATTTCCAGTGTTATGCTGACGACACTCAACTCATTTTCAGGCTGCCATCTGTCACCTTCTCTTCCTCTCTCATCTCTGATTGCCTAACTGCCATTCAAGATTGGTGTGCCACCAATGATCTTTGTCTCAATGCCAGGAAGACGGAGATCCTCCTCATCGGCACACCTTCACCATCCTTTCCCTCACTCTCTGGCCGGCCTCCCTTGGCCCTCCTCCTACCCCCACCTGTGAGGCTAAAAACCTCGGGGTCATCTTTGACTCCACCCTTTCCTTCTGTACCCACATGTCTGAGGTCTCTAAAAAGTCAAATTTCCGACTGCACCTCCTCAGAGGTACTCTGCCTTTCCTCTCCTTCCCCCAGAAGCTCATGGTATCCCAAGCTCTGGTTCTCTATCTAAATCTACCTGCCTCTACTCTCCGCCCTCTGCAACTAATCCAGAACAGGACTGCAAGACTTGTCCTTGGCCTCAAGCCCTGGGATCGTATCTCTCCAGCTCTGAAATCTCTCCACTGGCTCCCAGTGGATGCAAGGATTAAATTCAAAACCCTCTGCATTGTCCACAAGGCTTTCTGGGGCCTGGGTCCAAAATACCTTCAGCTATCCCTCCGTAAATACCTCCCCTCTCGAGCTCTTCGCTCCTCTACCTCCAACTCACTCAGGGTCAGTTGTTTTTCTAAGAAACGAGCTGGTGGTAGATCACTGCCTTCGGCTGGGGCCTCCCTCTGGAACAGCCTCCCTGCCACTCTAAAACTTGAGGAGAACCATCTCCGGTTCCGGAAGCACCTCAAGACCTTCCTCTTTTCTTCTGCCTTCACTCCCCCTCTCCCCTGCTGATCTGTTCTCTCTTGGCACCGTGCACCTGGCCACCCTCTGTCTTTTGGGCCCAGGTACCTGCTCATCCTGCCACCCTTCCACACTGCCTCCGGGCCACCCCTTGCACTGGGGTCTGTATCTGTACCCATACAGCCCCCCCTTTTTCTTCCTGCACTTATCGGACCTGCCATGTCTGCTGCCTTAAACCTAGCACTTGCAAATTGCTGGCTGCATTACCACTGTTCGTTGCCTTTATTATTTATTTATTGTTATTTATCTGTTTCTCCTCTGCTTCGCACTTTCCACCTCTCCCCCTTCCATGCGCTTTTCCCCTCCCCCCTCTCCCATGCACTTGCACCTTCTCAATGTCACTGGGCCTAGTGAGATCGCTGTTTTGTTCTCCCCTGTTCACCTCCCTTGCCTTGTCGCGCTCTGAAACACTTGTGTACGAGCGCGATAGAAATAAAATATCAATCAATCAATCAATTGTAGTAATAATGAATACCAGAATGTTACATCTTCATAAGTGTGTTTTTCAACTGTGCCCAAAAGTAAGCATAATAAAAAATCCAACAGCCATTCATATAACCAGTTTATAGTGCCATCAATGGGTGCTACTAATGTCTTTTTGTAATGAGCTCACTAGTGAACAAGAAATTCACCGTAACATAGGGGACGATTTCTTACGCAATAATACTAAGGAAAAACTCTAACAAGATTTGGACACTTCCTTGGCAAGCAGGAGTCGTGATGAGCTGCTCTGTAATGTAACAGACCCATGGTGTATGGTGCGCAGTGGTGCCAACATTATCATCCATGGACACAGAATCTGTAATTTTTTATTTTTTTTTAAACTTTATTTATCAATTGTGGTGGTACACTTTACTTCACAACATGACATTACATAACAATCAACATTATACACATCCAGTATCGGAACTTGATTACAGCTAGTAGATTCTACACAGTCGGCACATTATCAGGTCCAGCCGGGCTTCTCCCAGCTGACTCTGCTTCACACAAGTATACCCTGAACGGAGCCCAGATATCTTTGGGTTTGCTTGGACTTGGTAACGACATTACGTATTGTTCCTCACACTCATTTACATAAGCCAGTTCTTTGGGGAAGTGATTTGCACGCGGGGCATTTATACTCTTCCATTGCTGCAGTACACATTTTTTGGCCACTATACAAGCTACATTAAATAATCGTCTGTTCACCTCCGAGGTCTTGCCAATGTCTCTGAATAAATATTTGGGGGGTGTTAGGTCCGCCAGGATTTGTGTGATATTTTCTAGGATAGATGCTACCTCGCCCCAGAATCTGCGTATGGGTGGGCAGCTCCAATACATGTGGAACGAGTCACCCTGCTCGCTCCCGCATTTGAGGCATCTGCCTGAGCTTTCTCGTGTAAATTTAGCTACCTTCTGCGGGGTGTAATGCAGCTTGTTTAACACCTTAAATTGGATCAGGCGGAGGCCCGCATTGATGGACACCTTTTTAGTTAGGTCACAGTATCTTCCCCATTTCTCGTCTGGAATTGTGGTCCCCAGGTCGACTTCCCATGTTGATTTGATCTTATTTGTTTTGGGTGTATTTGCCTGCATAATTGCATAGAGCCCCGAGACACCAACCCCCCCCTGGGTGGACAGCGCGGCAAGGCATGGGTGAGTGGGTGGCTCATCAGGGAACAAAGGCCATCTGGCTTTAAAAGACATCCGCATGCGATGATATTGTAATATTTTCAGTGGATCCCTTCTCATCCCAACTTTAAATTCCTCCAAAGTTATGAACTTGCCATTAGGGTATATGTCTTGGAGTTTAAATTCCCCATCCGGATCCCAATTTGTACGAACATCCGGGTCATAGGATGGGGCTATACCGGGGAAGTTCCAAAAGGGTGCTTCTGAATAATAAGGGGTTGTCAGTTCGAGCCTACGGAAGAGTCTAGACCATGCATGCACTGTTATGCTAACCGGGTGGAATGGACAATCATCTTTATGTTTCTTGTTAAAAATTATGGACCGTAGGTCAGTCGAGCGAACAGCATGTCTCTCGATAACAACGTGTGGAAAGGTGTTCAGATCATCATACCAGTATCTGATAAATTGGGCCTGTGCAACTAAATAGTATAGCTCAAAATCTGGAGCAGCTATTCCCCCCTTGCCATAAGGTTCCACCATCTTTTCCCATTTCATTCTGGCTGTACCCCCTCCCCATACAAACTCCACCGTCAAGGATCGAAGGGTTGCGAAAAACTGTGTCCCCGGCCACAACGGGATATTAGCGAATATATATAGCAATTTCGGGAGTATTACCATTTTTAGTATGGCCACTTGACCAATAAGTGAAATGGGGAGTTTGGTCCATAATCGGAGTTTGGTGGATATACTGCTCAGTAGGTGTTCAAGATTGTCGGCATAGAGAGGCGCCGCTCCACCGGACACAACAATACCCAGGTATCTTATTTTGGTGGGGGACCATAGCAGACCATGTTTGTTAGCCGGGCACCTCGTAGCGGGGGTCAAGGGGAATATTTCGGATTTGGACCTATTAGTTTTACAGCCCGAGTATTCGGCGAACTCATGTATTGTCCCGATCGCAGGGCCTAAGTGTACATCTGGTTCTCGGATATATAGCAATGCATCATCTGCGTATAGAGATATTGATTGGATCAAGCCCGCCATTGTTATTCCCCTTTGCCCTTGGTGCTCCCTGATTGCTGCTACAGCTGGTTCCATTGTAAGGGCGAATAATATGGGAGAAAAAGGGCATCCCTGCCGCATGCCCCTGCCCAGTCTAAACCAGTCGGACATCATGCGGTTGGTCAGCACCCTGGCCCCAGGGTCCGAGTACAACAGACCAACGCATCTCCGGAAGTATGGTCCTATACCGAACTTTTCTAGCACTTTGAACAAATAGAGCCATGATACTGAATCAAACGCTTTTTCAGCGTCAAGTGAAACAGCAACTGCCTGAGCTTCTGGTTTTACTTGGGCCATTATTCCGAACAGCTTCCTGAGATTGAGGGCGGTCGATCTGGTAGGGATGAAGCCGCACTAATCAGGGTGTACCAATGTGGACATGTGAGGGAAATGTCTTGTGGCCAGAATCTTAGCAAATATCTTAGCATCGCAGTTAATTAGGGACAGGGGTCGATAAGAGGACATCTCATTGGGTGGTCACCAGGGCTTCAGCAATACTGTAATTATGGCCTCTCTCATTGACGGTGGCAGGGTACCCACCTCCACAGCCTCCTCCCACACCGACAACAGCACCGGGGCCAGTTCCTCATTTAGCTCCTTATATAATTCTGCACCAAGCCCGTCCGAGCCCGGTGCCTTTCCGCTGGCCACGATTAGATCACCTCGGCGACTTCCTCTGTAGTCAGGGGTTGGTCCAATGCCAGCCTATATTCTGTGGGCAGCGCTGGAAGAGTAATGCTGCGGAGGTACGCCTCTACGTCCTCGGCCGATTCCGAGTCGTGGTTAGAATACAGATTTGAATAAAAACGGGTGAATTCTCTATTTATCCCATCTTCACTGGTGACCACTGAACCGTTTTCGGTTAGTATACTGGAGATCGGTGTGTGCTACCTTTCGGCTTTCAGCAGGTTGGCCAAGGTGCGTCCTGCTCTGTTACCCACACCATATCTACGTGCTCTATGAGGGGTTGACATATATAGTAGTTCCCTGGTAGCTAGTTTATTGAATTCCAAAAGGTTGCGATTAATATCTGAAAGGATTTCACTATCATGTCTATCAGTGTATCTCGCTTCCAGGTTCCCCAGACGTTTCTCCACCTCCTCTAGCTCTATCCGTACAACCTTCAACATACCTGTGGACTTAGAGAGCAGTATTCCCCTCACCCATACCTTAAAGGCCTCCCATAGGGTATGACAACTATCCACTGAGCCCCTGTTGATTTCGAGGAAGTGCTCTACCTCTATATGTAACGCCTCCGCAACCGCTGGGTCTTTGAGGATATCAGGTGGCATCCTCCATCTCCTGGCTGGAGGTTTTATGTTTCCTAATGTGATTGTCATCATGACAGGAGAGTGGTCTGAAAGGGTATAGGGGAGTATTTTGCAGTTTTCTATCTGATGCATGAGGCTTGTGGAAGCCAACCAGTAGTCTATTCTGGACTCAGTGTCATGCACCGATGAGTAGAATGTGTATTGTCTCTTACATGGATGTAGTGTTCTCCAGGAGTCAACCATTGCCAATTGTGAGAGGATTTGTAGCAGCATCCGTGCCGCCTTGGAGGGGGCCCATTGTTTTGCACTGGAACGGTCCAGTGTAACATCAAGGATCGTATTGAAATCCCCCCCCCACAGGATTTGTTCAAGCCCCGTATATCCTATTTCATGTACCACATTCACATAAAAATCGGGGTCAACCAGGTTCGGCCCATAAGTATTTACCAACACCACCTCCCTTCCAGCTATACTGCCCCATTCTATGACGTAACGTCCATGGCTGTCCACTTTGCTTTTTCCAAACCGAAAACCAACAGAGGGGTGTATAAGGGTCAAAACCCCTCTCGCCTGTGTGGAATAATCAGTATAGTATCTATTTAATCCCCAGTTCTTCACAAAGGCCACGTTTACCTTTCAGAGTGCATGAGTCTCTTGTAGCATGACCACCTGCGGATAATGTCTGGTAACGTAGGCTCCCACCTTTCTTGACTTGGCCTGATTGTTCAAACCCCGGACGTTCCATGTGAGGAGCTTTAACCTCAACCCCTTATCTTTTGCTCCGGCGAGTGCCATGGCCGTGTGTTAATATCGTTTTTCTTGTTCTGGTTTTCCCGGGACAGATGCCATGTGCAGCAATGCGACCACCACTTTTAACTTGTAACACCCTTCCAACTGGGTTCCAGAAACCCCTCCCCCCTTCAAAAATCCCATAGATCCCAAATAAAATAGGTCTATCATAACATATTGGCCCCCTCCCCACATCATCTTCCCCAACATGACGATGTCGCCCAACAACGCTCGGGACTTGCCCAATGGGCATTCCCCCAAAAATAAAACTTGGAACTTTCCTGAGGGTAGCCTGCTGTCGCCATCTGGCCACCTTATAGGGGGCTCACGGCTCGAACCTAAATTAAATTTGTGTCCAGGCCGCTCTTCGTAATGGTTCATGATTCCCTGCGGCAAGGGTTAGGTGATGGGGATCCCTCAATCTGCCGCGTCAAGCCCTTCCGCTCCGGGCTGGTTCCCGACGCTCTGGTCGTGCGCCCTGTCTCTGGGAGGTAAAGGAATAGAGGCCTCCACGTATGCCATGGCTTCTTTAGGATTTTCAAAGAAATGGGCTCTACCTCCATGTTGGATTCTGATCTTCGCAGGAAAGATCAGGGCATACGGTACCTTTCGCATCCGTAGTTGTCTTTTCACCAGCTCATAGGATCGACGTTGTGCCTGCACCCCGGCAGAGAAGTCCGGGTATATATGAATTCTATTGTGTTCGAAGTGTAACGTTCCCTTCTCTCTGGAGAGCCGGAGGATGGCATCCCTGTCTCTATAGTTAAGGATACGTGCTATTATGGTACGAGGCGGTGCCCCAGGTTTCGGCGGAGGCGCCAAGGTGTGGTGAGCCCTCTCAACCAGAAAATGTTCAGAGAAAGATTCAGGCCCCAGGATATCTTTTAAAAGTTGTTCTACCTGCCGCTCCATGTCACCCTTGTCAAAGGTCTCCACCACCCCAACAATCCGTATGTGTTTCTACGGGATCTGGATTCCAAATCCTCGCATTTACTCTGAGTTTTGCGAAGTTCAGATTTGAGTTGGGCTATGTCTTGGCCATGTTGAGATATTATGTCTTCGCTTGCACTTATTCTATTCTCCGTCTCTGTTATTCGTGAACTCTCCTTCTCCACTCTGGCCTTCAAGGATCCGATCGTCGCCACTATATCATCCAGCTTGACGTTGACAGCCATGAACCCATTCTGGACCAATGTCGGCAGGCATTCCAGGGGGTCGTCATCTTGCCTGTCCGGGGGTTGATGCGACCCACCAGGCACCCCGCACGACTGGGAGCTAGCGAAGGAGTCCATTGGGCCCACCTTTTTGCCTCCTGCACCCTTCTTTTCAGTACGGCCCATGTAGGTTGATGGGCGTCCTCGGAGTGGGTTGTGTCCTCCCACGTAGTGAGTCGCTGACCAGGACCAAACAATATAGGGGCTTTGTGTCATCTGCACCCGCTCCCGGGTTCGGATATCTGCTGACCTCCGCTTGCTCCCCTTATCTGATTGAGTATTGCAACCAGGTTGACCCACCCTAGCCACTTAGGATGTCCAGTACACTTTAGTCCTTAGCAGGGCATCACGCTGACCCTCCACGGGGAGCCAGCCTAGGCCTTATATTGCTGTGGCCACTTAGGGCGTCGATGGGTCTCCCGTGTCACTGCAGGGTTAATTATGGAGCAGGCAGCAGTGTTTTACCCCTGCCTGGGTGTGCCGGGTATCAGTGACTGCGCAGTTCCAAAATAGCCCCTCCGGCCCCTCGTGTTGATCCTGTACACCGTGGCTTCCACAATGTTCGCTGGGCCGCGTATTCTGCTTGCGAGGGATGGGGGCAGTTCAACACACTTGTGTAGCCGGCCGGCAGTATTTTCCGCATCTTATCCAGGCGCCCAGGTAGGAGCGGGTCCAGTCCGACAGGGAGACCGTGCTGTCTCGGCTCACATTGGTCGGGGCCCGGGGCTCGCGCCGATGTGCACACCGGCTCCCCAACAGTACGCCCACAGGCGCGCCCTCTAGCAGCCTAGGCCCTATATTGCTGTGTCCACTCAGGGCATTGATGGGTCTCCCGTTCCCTACCGGGTGAATCGTGGAGCAGGCGGCAGAGTTTTACCCCTCGCCCAGGTGCGCAGGGTGTCAGTGTCTGCACGGACCCAAAATGGCCCCTCTGGACCTCCAAGTTGTTCCCACACAACGTGGCATCCGCCGTGTTCGCTGGGCCGCGTATGCTGTTTGCGGGTGATGGAGGCGGCGGGGGTTCCACTCACTTGTGCCGCCAGGCTGGTGGTGTTTTTTCCGCGCCTTATCCAGGTGCCCAGGCAGGAGCGGGTCCAGTCCCACAGGGAGACGCTGCCGTCTCGGCTCACGATGGTCGGGGCCTGGGGCTCGCGCCGATGCGCACACCGGCTCCCCGACAGCACGCCCACAGGTGCGCCCTCCACACATTCCAGCAGCTGGGGCTCTCTCCGTGTGTAAGCCCAATGGAACCGGGCCACCGTGTCTTCTCCAGGAGGCTCCGCACCACTGCGCCCCCAGTCGCGCTCCTCCTCCACTGCGACCTGGTCCTCCGCTTTCCGCCTCCGGCCTCCCGTGAATATGTCGCGGAGCTGCTGGGCGGCTATGCCGCCTGTCCCTTGCCGGCGCTTCTTCCAATTAGGATATCTCGGCAGTCCAGACACGGATTCGCCCGATTTTTGGGGGGTGTATGTAGGAGACCCCTCGCCTCGGAATCTCCTCTACAAACGCGTGTAGAGCGGCTCAGGAAGGATATTTATACACAGGATTTATGTCTGAGCCGGAGCTCTCCCTTCAGGCAGCCATCTTCGATGCGCGCAACAGTGCCCCCCGACAGAATCTGTCATTTAAATGTGTACGCTGCCGCTGGGCACTATGACCATGCCACTGCTGCCTAGACTCTTCTCCTGCACTGTGGAGGCCCATGTGTGGGGGCCATCTGGGCACATATGCAACACTGATGAACTCAAGACGCGTGACTTGCACCATCTAAACAGAAGCCAAGCAGGGTTTGCAGGCACTCGTTTCCATGGTCCCATTTGTTAAAAATGCGGCAAAAATGGCCGTGTACACAAAATATCGCGGCAAAAATGCTCTGGTTTTGCCGCCACAATCATGTAAAGGATGCTGGGGACACCCCTGCAATCCCCGGACCCATTATACCATTTAAGGGGAGCGGGGGACACCCCTGCAACTCCTGCTCCCCTTAAATGGTGTAATGGATACACCTTTAACACGTCAAACCATTGCATTTGTGCCGCAATTTTTTGTACAGGCGACATTTTTGCTGTGATTTTATCACTGCATACCGTTTCCATTGAGGCACGCTAGATTCTAAGTGAATGCTCCTCGAGAGTCAGCTGGTACCTGGAAGCTGGCTGCCACTAGGTTTTAAAGAACCACCATTTATGCCAAGTGTTCGTTGTGGGGTGGGAGCACTGTGAGGTGTTTTTTTGCAGGACTTTCCTCTAAGCCCTCTCCGTGTGCAATGGACCAAGTTCTTAAAAAAAAGTGAGGGGACACATCAACACACCATTTCACTGTGGTGTCACCAGAAATTAGCATATCAAGGTGCCCTCTGAAAAAAGTGAGGGGGGGCGTCTGAAAAAAGTTGGGGGCTTCCACCTACCCATGTGTACCCTAGTGCGCATCAAAGATCCAAACGGCCGCGTGGCGGGTAGAAGCTCGTGAATCTGAAGGTAGAGGAAGCTTAATGAAAAGGAAGCGGGAGTGGGTGGCGCGTTCTGTCGCACCCGGGCTGCTCGTTCATTCATCACACGATGGAATATTAGCTTTCCCGAATCGCAGAGCGCTCTGCTCCCAAGACCCGCGAAGAATCATGAAAGGGGACGCAGTAATTCTTTTTCTTTTTTTTTTTTAGGAGTGTGAAAAAAATGGCATCATGCACTGTAGGAACAGACAGCATATAAAAAATAGCTAAAGGTTTCATTTTGCGCACGTCTGTTCCTTCTCCCCCTGCTGCTCTTGGATGTAATTTTGCCCAGTCTGTCCCCAGTTTGTAGCCTCGGGCCACTGGCATTGGGAGCGTGTGTCGTGTATACCAAGGGGGGGGGGGGGGGGGCTCTTGGATGGGAGCCTGACCCAGCCACTCGTCTGTCAGCTCCGTCTCATTCCCTTTATTTACATCTGTCTTTAGCATTCTAATTACTCGCTTTATTGCTTTAGCCTGGAGGAATCCCGCATAGAACAACCGATATGAGGTCCTGAGTAACAATAAAACTGCCTAAAAAATCCCCCCTGCATATTACACTCAGCACTTGCGGATATTTATGCTGTTGTGTGACCGCTGTGTGTCCTTAACTGGGCCGCCTTCTTGCTTCGAACCAGCTGTTCAGCTTTTTTTGGGGGGGGGGGCGGGGCATTAACCCAACTCGCAGCAAATGGGTAACATCAGATATTCACAGTACAATATAAAATTAAAGCACAGTGAACTGGCAACATATTTTCATGTGGCGACTGTTACAAACCATAGTCACACACAGAAACGCATTTATTTATGTAGGCGTTTAATTATTTATTTTACATTTGATGAGGTTCATATGTTTTATTACTTGAAAAAGTAAACTAGGGAATCAAACGAAAAATACACACCTACGTTCTCTCTGATTAGTTGGTGAGGCTTATAACAGACGAATGATTAAATAATAAGAAAGAAGCACAACATAGTTCGCTCACACATTTTCTTAAGTTCGAGTTAAGAGCTAGTTGCATAGTTTTACAGTACAGCATTTCTAATATTAAAATAGGCACACGGACCGCAAAACGTTAGTCCCTACGCAACACAAAAATTCCCAAACAAGAAGCGCGAGGTTTGTTTTGGTGTTGTGGCCCCCAGAAGCTGGCCTCGAGCACACGCTCGCTGTAATTTTCCACAAATGTTAATGGGCTCCTTTATCGTGTTACACTAACGTAATCTCCGGCGCGTAAAAAATATGAGTCTGTATGGATTTCGCGATAAATAAGACATAATTTATTGGCCTTTGTGCTCCTCGGATACAGTGGTTGATATATAATGCAATAACATGCACATAATTAAGCGGACTCGCTGTTCCTCGATCAAATTAAACTCATCCCGCCCTCATATTTTCCCTCACATGATCTCTTTCCCAGTCAGTCCCTTCAGAGCCCGTGTCTCTGCTCCTGGCCCATTCCCCAACCTGTGAAGTGCGACAGTAGTGTTATGATTTACAGCATGGCTCGTGCAGCTTCACGTGTTTGGTGACACGTGGTGCACCATATCATGGTCTCAATGAAGGGGGCTCACAGTTTACCGTGCACCAGTTA